>NC_056759.1:25110884-26565884 GCF_018687715.1 Carya illinoinensis | reverse complement strand
ATTGTTTTTTGGATGGGTATTCGGGGTATAATCAGATTGCTATAGCTCCTGAAGATCAAGAGAAGACTACATTCACATGCCCCTATGGGACGTTTGCTTTTAGGAGGATGCCATTTGGATTGTGCAACGCCCCTGCGACATTTCAACGTTGCATGATGGCTATCTTTTCTGACATGGTGGAAGATATAATGGAAGTATTTATGGATGACTTTTCAGTTTTTGGTACATCTTTTGATCATTGTTTGCATAACTTAGCTCTTGTTTTGCAGAGATGTGAAGATAAGAATCTGGTCCTGAACTGGGAGAAGTGTCATTTCATGGTTCAAGAAGGGAT
This sequence comes from Carya illinoinensis, assembly GCF_018687715.1. NCBI lineage: Eukaryota > Viridiplantae > Streptophyta > Magnoliopsida > Fagales > Juglandaceae > Carya > Carya illinoinensis. Next base: position 26,565,550 of record NC_056759.1, on the reverse strand, counting down.
CGTGCTGGGCCATAGAGTGTCATCCAAAGGAATTGAGGTGGATCGAGCCAAAATTGCAACCATAGAGAAACTACCACCTCCAAAGAATGTGAAGGGAATCAGAAGTTTTCTGGGACATGCGGGATTTTATAGAAGATTTATCAAGGATTTTTCTAAACTCTCTAAACCTCTATGTAATCTTCTTGAGAAAAATTCTGCATTTGACTTTGATGTTGTTTGTTTGCAGGCCTTTAATGCACTCAAGGAGAAGCTAATTTCAGCACCAATTGTGATTGTGCCTGATTGGAGTCAACCTTTTGAAGTTATGTGCGATGCAAGTGACTTTGCAATTGGAGCAGTGTTGGGGCAAAGGCGAGACAAGCTGTTTAGAGCCATCTATTATGCAAGCCGGACATTGAATGAAGCTCAGTTAAATTATACAACAACTGAGAAGGAGATGCTTGCTGTGGTGTTTGCTTGTGACAAATTTCGGTCCTACCTCATTGGGACAAAGGTGATAGTGTTCACTGATCATGCAGCACTTCGCTATTTGTTTGGCAAGAAGGATGCTAAGCCTAGGCTAATTCGTTGGATCCTCCTTCTTCAAGAATTTGATTTGGAGATTCGAGACAAGAAGGGAAGTGAAAATTTAGTGGCTGACCATCTCTCTCGGTTAGAGCAAGAGGAAGAAAGACTAGATTCAATGGTCCAAGAGGCATTCCCTGATGAGCAGTTGTTTGCATGTGAGATCAAGCTTCCGTGGTATGCTGATATTGTTAATTATCTAGCTTGTAAAGTTTTACCACCTGATCTTACTTACCATCAACGTAAGAAATTTTTGCATGATGTGAATCACTATCTTTGGGATGAGCCTTTGTTGTTCAAAAGATGCCCTGATCAAATCATTAGAAGATGTGTGCCGGAAGAAGAGATGCAAGACATCCTCCATCATTGCCATTCCTCATCATATGGAGGACACTTTGGAGCCACCCGTACAGCAGCTAAGGTACTTCAAAGTGGGTTCTTTTGGCCTTCCATTTTTCGTGATAGTTACACTTTGGTGAAAACTTGTGACCGGTGCCAACGTATGGGAAATATTTCAAGGCGTCATGAGTTACCATTGAAAGGTATCTTAGAAGTTGAGTTGTTTGATGTTTGGGGAATAGATTTTATGGGGCCTTTTCCTCCTTCTTTTGGTTTTGCTTATATCTTGCTAGCAGTTGACTATGTGTCAAAATGGGTGGAAGCAATTGCTACAACAACAAATGATGCAAAGGTAGTGCTCAAATTTCTGCACAAGAACATATTCACAAGATTTGGCACTCCACGAGCTATTATTAGTGATGAAGGGACTCACTTTTGCAATAAGTTATTTGAGAATCTTCTTTCTAAATATGGTGTGAAGCACAGGATAGCACTTGCTTACCATCCTCAAACTAATGGTCAAGCTGAAATTTCAAATAGAGAGATCAAGAACATCCTTGAGAAGACGATCAAAGTCAATAGAAAGGATTGGGCGAAGAAGCTTGATGATGCTTTGTGGGCATACCGTACAGCCTTTAAAACACCTATCGGGATGTCTCCATATCGATTAGTGTTTGGAAAGGCATGTCATCTTCCTGTAGAGTTGGAGCATAGAGCTTATTGGGCTGTGAAAAAGTTTAACTTTGATTTGAAGGCAGCAGGTGAAAAGCGACTTCTTCAATTGAATGAGATGGAAGAGTTCCGGAATGATGCATATGAAAATGCAAAGATCTATAAAGAAAGGACGAAGAAGTGGCATGACAAACAGATTCTTAGGCGAGAGTTTGCTCCAGGACAACAAGTTTTACTCTTCAATTCACGACTCAAACTCTTTCCGGGAAAGTTGAAATCAAGATGGACGGGTCCTTATACAATTCATGAAGTTTCCTCTTTTGGAGCAGTAGATTTGAAGGACAAGACTGGGAATATTTTCAGAGTTAATGGTCAAAGATTGAAGCACTACTATGGAGAGCAAATGGAGAGGAACTATGCATATATTCCTCTTGGAGATCCTAATTGATGATCATTGAAAAGTCTGGCTGTAGACTTTAAAACAAGCGCTTATGGGAGGCAACCCATAGATCTATCTTTATTTATTTCATTTATTTTATTATCTTTATTTACTTAAGTTTTAATAAATTGGTTTTTGATGCAGGTTTATTTAGCAAGAATAAAGAGCTGGAAAATTTTAAAACCTCGGAAGGTTCACCATGAAACTAGGGAAGTTCCTTTATTTCTTCAATCCTTTTTACTTTTGCATTATAATGAGGACATTGTTTAGTTTAAGTTTGAGGGTGTAAACTCCTATAATCATTTGATCCTCTTGTTTTCTAAGTCTTGGGTTGTTGATGGGTTGTTTGAGTCTCTTACCAAGCATGCATTGGAGTAAGATTGAATTCTCTATGACTCTGAAATTTGTGATTGAAGATGGTTTTGAGAAAAATTTTCAAAAATTTCTTTTATGTCAAGTGAAGTTTTGTGGGTACTTTGGTTTAAATCTTTGACCTTGAACACAATTGAGCACATAGTCGTTTTTCTCTTATTCCATTTTGCTTATGAAGAGAAGAAGTTGAATTAATTGAAAGAGGGAGGTTCGATTTTGCTTTGCTCTAGAATCCGTTGATGGGTCCTTGAGGCGAAATCCTAGTTGAGACCAAATATTAGAGAAATGATCTAGGCATTTCTTTGGCATAACCAAAAAGCTTTCCCAGCCGTCCTAAATGTCATGCCATCATTACATGGTGTGTTTCCATAGTCAACCCCCTTGAGCCTTCATGAGCCTTTATTGATTCTTTAAACTACATAAACCATGCCCGCTCTAAGCCTGAAAAATAATGAATCTACCGTTGAGAGTTTGAGAAAATACTTTGGTGGAGAGTTACATTTAAAAGAGAAAATTGGTTTCATGATGAAACGTATTATGTTTGCTCTGTTTGATCAAAGAAAAAGAAGAAGAAGAAAGGAAGTGAAAAAAAAAAAAAGAAGAAAAAAAAAAGAAAAAGAAAAAGAAAAGAAAAGAAAAAGAAGTCGCCAAGCGGAAAGTGAATTACCTCAAATTTTGTTAAGGGAAGTGTTGGTATTACATCAGTGATTACAGCAATAATAATGCCACAAGTATGAGCATATTTCCAAGAAAGAGCTATAATTTGAATCATGTGAGTTTCTCTTTTAATGTTCTTTTCACTAAGTATTTTCCCAGTTTGATTTAATTTCCCATATCCAGTTCTTTCTTAACCCTCACCCTGTGGCCTATCATTACAACCTTAATAAAGACCTTTTGATCTTTGATTTTGGTGTTGACTACATTAGTGGAGAGGATTTCTGAAAATTGGACTTATGGGGTTAAGTTTTAAGAGAATTCTTTTGATTTTGGTTGTTCTACTTTTATCTGAGTTTGCAGGTGGTTTGAGGTTAAATTGACTTTATCACACACACACTCAAGGTCTTAGCTTTAGGTTGAAGTAAACGCTTAACTCTTGCTTGACAAATTGCAAAATTTTTGATTGATTTTCTTGCTATCTTTGATGTTAAAAGAGTAAGATACTAGAGATGAAATCTAAATTCATAAAAGCTTGGTGAGTGATGATACTTCCCTTTGGGGTCGAGTTGATATTGCCTAAACTATCATTTGTTTTTCTTTTTGTTTGAGGACAAACAAAGTTGTAAGTTTGGGGGTATTTGATGGCTTGCAAAATTTCATATTGCAGATTTTACAAGTTCGCTCGAGCGGAGGCTTTTGGCCGCTCGAGCGAATTCAAGCAGATTCAAACGCTCGATTGCCGCTCGATAGGGAGCTCGAGCGGGTTGCTGAAAAACGAAGATCGCTCGAGCAGAGACATTGGCCGCTCGAGCGAAATCAAGCAGAGTCGAACGCTCGATGTGCGCTCGATAGGACGCTCGAGCGAAATCAGGCAGAGTCGAACGCTCGACGCGCGCTCGACACCCCGCTCGAGCTCCCTGTCGAGCGGCAATCGAGCGTTTGAATCTGCCTGAATTCGCTCGAGCGGCCAAAAGCCTCCGCTCGAGCGAACTTGTAAAATCTGCAATATGAAATTTTGCAAGCCATCAACCATAGAGGCCTTTTTGCGTGAAGTCATAATGATATGCCAAAGATAGGCGAGGAAATCATCGAACACAAGTTGAACATAGACCCGAAAGTGCATCCAATTAAGCAAAAGAAAAGAAGCTTTAGCACCGAGAAGTAAGAGGCAATCATGGAGGAAGTGGAACAATTGCTAACGGTAGGATTCATCAAAGAAGCACAGCATCCTAAATGGCTATCCAATATAGTGTTGGTGAAGAAGTCAAACAGGAAGTGGCGTATGTACGTGGACTTCACCGACCTCAACAAGGCCTGCCCAAAAGACAGTTTTATGTTTCCACGTATAGACCTAATAGTAGATGCCACAACAGGGCATTAGATGTTAAGTTTTATGGATGCCTACTCAGGGTACAATCAGATCAGAATGAATGAGGCTGATCAAGAGAAAACTACTTTTATAACTGATAGAGGATTGTACTGCTATAAGGTAATGCCTTTTAGACTGAAAAATGCTGGGGCAACTTACCAGAAGTTGGTGAATAAAATGTTTAAAAACCAGATCGGGAAGAACATGGAAGTATACATCAACGATCTACTGGTAAAGAGTATGGAAATTGCCCAACATATGGAGGATCTTAGGGAGGCTTTTCAGGTTTTGCGACGATATCGAATGAAGTTCAACCTGATGAAATGTGCATTCAGAGTGCAATCAGGAAAGTTCCTTGACTTTATGGTGTCAAAGAGAGGAATCACAGCAAATCCTTAGAAGCTAAGAGCAATAATGGAAATGAGGTCACCCACGAACCTAGACGAGGTATAGAAACTAGTGAGAAAGATAGCGTCTCTTAACAGGTTCATATCACGATCGACAGATAAATGCCTTCCAGTTTTTCAGGTACTTAAGAAAGCACGAGATTGGGATGACAAGTGCGAGGAAGCATTTGCCCACCTAAAAGAATATCTAGCTAAACCCCTATTGCTCAGCTACACCAAACGAGGAGAACCATTCTTATTGTACCTGGTGGTAACCCCATTTATATACAAACTGGGGGGAACAGCTGAAAGACATACATTTTGAAAATATAAAGCAAATGTAACTTCAAAAGACGCACCACCATTTATATAAGGGTAATGATAAAGTTGAAATGAAGTCCATCGTGCGGATGCATAAGAAGGAGAAAAATCAAAGAAAAAAGGGTTGACTAAATGACACACGTAAACCCATCAGACGAATAAGAAAGAGAAAAAAGAAAGGAAAAAAAGACTGACCGGCTGACAAACGTAAACCGATCAGTCTGACTCACTTCCCTTTCCCCAAACAATGGATAACAAGGAGAAAAATAAAGCAAAAAAACTCTGACCAATTGACACACATAAATCCAAACACTCAACCTAACACACTGACACATAAACCCATCAACCGACTCCTATCCCCAAAAAACTAAGTTTACCCAGACTGGAAAAAAAAAAAAGAAGAAGAAGAAGAAGAAGTGAAAGTCTCAAATATATCATTCGAAAGAGACAAAAAAAATAAGATTTTTGCTGAATCGAAAAGGAGAGACAAATCGGGCATGAACAGTAGAAAGATGTAAAAGAATATAAAAAGCTACAAAATTGAACTGAAGTGATAAAGTTGAAGTGAAGTCTAGCATGGAGATGCATACGAAGCAGAAAAACCAAAGAAAAAAAGACTGACCAACTAACACATATAAACCCATTAGAGGAATCAGGAGAAAAAAGAAAGGAAAAAAGACTGATTGACTCATACACGTAAATCTATCAGCCTGACTTGCCACCCTTTCCTCAAATGATGGATAAGAAGGAGAAAAACAAAGCAAAAAAACACTGACCAACTGACACACATAAACCCATTCCCTTAACCTGACACACTGGTACACAAACCGATCAATCGATCCTTATTCCAAAAAAACTACACTTACCTAGACCCAAAAAAAAAAAAGTTTTTTGCTGAATTGAAAAGGCAAGACAAAGTGGGTATGAACAGTAGAAGGATGTAAAAAAATCTAAAAAGTTACAAAATTGAACTGACTAGACGAATAATGGACAAACTGATGGATTGACGCAGTGATAGTAAGAAATTTTAATCACCCAGACGGATCATCTACGATAAGATGCAAAAAGGAAATAAAAATTAAAAAAAAAACTAAAATCCTCAAGCCGAGATCAAAACTAGAAAAAAAAAAAACTATATTCCTCAATTAAACCTTACTCAACAGATGTGAAGCTGAATTAAAATAAAAGAAAGCCATATTTTTTTTTCCTTAAAGAAAGAAATCGGATCCTTTAAAGCAAAATAAAAAGTCACAATCCTCACGAGATGCGAAAAGGAAAACAAAAGCTACAATACTTATGGGAAAAAATAAAAGAAAAAAAAATAACCAACTGTGTAGACAACAAACATGAATTGGATTGTTTAGATGGGGAAAAAAAAAAAAAAGGCTACAATCCTCATGGGAGAAAAGGCCAACGCTGCAAAAAAAAAAAAAAAAAAAAAAAAAAAAAAACCTAAATCGAATCCTTTAGAAGGGAAAAAAAAATCAAATATTGGATCATCTACCACGAGATGAGGAAAAAAAAAACCTACAATCTCAAACCAAGATCAAAATTCAAGAAAAAACCCTACAACTCTCAAACCAACTTCAACGGCATGAAACCCCTCCCCCCCCCCCCCCTGCCCCCTCCCAACACTACAAAAAAGACCGTAGACTCAAACATGAAGCTAAGAGAAGAGAGAAGAGACAGAGAAGCAAAGGGCTTTAAATAAAATAAAATAAAAAACAGACCTTGGATCATCCATCACAAGTTGGGGTGTAACCTGTCTGGTTTGATCCGGTTTGGAAAAATTTTAGAACCGAATTGGTATATACCGGTCTTGAGGTTTGAAGAACCGATATCGCACCGATTACACTCCTAAATCAGTATTTCCACTTTTATTGGTTCTAGTCCAATTAGGTCCGGTTTGTCCAGTATATTATATAGCATATAATAATATAGTGATAATATATTGTATTATATTATAATATATACTATAATTGAATTATAGACTATAGTGATATATTATAATATATAATATAGTGATATAGTATTAGGATAACTACTAATGCAATAGACTATAGTGATAATATAAAGTTATTTATATAGGATTTTAAAATTTAAAATTATAGTAATTAGTAATGGATCATATAATACAAAATTATTTTATAAATAATTATATATAAAAATGATATATAATATAAAAAAATATTTCATACAATATAAAAAATATATATTTGAACCGTTTTAGTCCAGTTCGGTCCAGTGTTGGTAAAAGGAAAACCAAAATCTAATCGATTTCGACTAGTTTTGAAAAAAATGAAACCGGTACTAGATCAAATAGGACTAAATTTACCAGTTTGGTCCGGTTTATCAGTTGACCAGCTTATTTTTTTACCCCCATGTACAAATGAGTTTTTTTATTTTTCTTTTATTTTACTTTAATCATTTTTTAAACATCTTTAACCATTAATAAAATAAATAAATATATATAAATTCACTAATAATCACTTCTTTATCCATTAAAAAAAGATATGAGTGAACACATTTAATAGACATTTAAAAGTCATACTATCATTTTGTATATATATTATGTATATATATATCTACTATATATATAAAGCGGCAATGTAGGAGAAAATATGAGAGATTTTGATTTTGTTTTACACATTATTATTCCCATTTTGCCCCTATTTGTAACTTTTATTTTCATTTCCAGTTTTTTCCATTTTTGATTTTGCCCCAGCTTCTATTTCCAAATTCCGTTCTGTGCACATTCTTGCCCCTCCTTTTATAATGATATTTCCATTTTGTCCATTATTATTTTCCTATTTTACCCCTAACTTTATAACCAAATTCAATGTCCTTTGTTATTGATTTTGCTTTACTGACTAGGTAATATTTTCTTCTTCATTTCTCAACTTTATCCCTTCCTCTCACTGATTGAAAGCTTGAAAGAACCTTTGTCTTTTTTTCAAAAACACAATCAAAGTCAAAATAGGAAATAAAAGGAACAAGGAGTGGGTACATATAGTTTTCGTTTGACATTTGTTTTTTCGATTTTGCCCATACATGCATTTCAGAATCGCCGTTACATCCCTCCATTCCACCAGCTTGAATTTCTGGAATACATCTTTCCTCCCACTTCCACAACCTTCCTATTTTGTATATATCCTCTTCCACCACTATGTTCCAGTGTCTTTCTACTTAGATCAAACACATCCACGTCCAACTTCCACTACCTTCATAATTTGTCTAAATACTCTTTCATACATCGATTGACTAACTTTTTGGAAGATAAAATTCTTCCACCTCCTTCATCTACTTGAAATCACATTTCTACTTCCATTCAAAATCAGATCAAAGGGAAGCTCAACCTAGCTTAGCCCCATCACGCCGTCAACCACCCATGTGAGCCATAGTTTACACCTCGCAACCAACATCGAAAACACAGCATTAGACGAGCTGCCTAACCAAGAAAAATAAAACAAAAGATTTACAAACCAGAAAATATGAGAGATTTTTATTTTGTTTCACACATTTTTATTCCCATTTTGCCCCTATTTGTAACTTTTATTTTTATTTCTAGTTTTTTGCATTTTTGATTTTGCCCCAGCTTCTATTGCCAAATTCCATTCTGTGCACATTCTTGCCTCTCCTTTTATAATAATATTCCCATTTTGTCCATTATTATTTTCCTATTTTACCCCTAACTTTATAACCAAATTTAATGTCCTTTGTTATTGCTTTTGCTTTGCTGATTATGTAATATTTTTTTCTTCATTTCTCAACTTTATCCCTTCCTCTCACCGACTGAAAGCTTGAAAGAACCTTTGTCTTTATTTGAAAAATACAATCTAAGTTAAAATAGGAAATAAAAGGAACAAGGATGTGGGTACATATAGTTTTCGTTTAACATATTTTTTTTTTCGATTTTTACCCATACATGGATTTCAGAATCACCGTTACATCCCTCCATTCCACCAGCTTGAATTTCTGGAATACATCTTTTCTCTCACTTCCACAACCTTCCTATTTTGTATATATCCTCTTCCACCTATATGTTCCAATGTCTTTCTACTCAAATCAAACACATCCACGTCCAACTTTCACCGCCTTCATAATTTGTCTAAATCCTCTTTCATACACCGCTTGACTAACTTTCTGGAAGATCAAATACTTTCACCTCCTTCGTCTACTCTATAAATCACATTTCTACTTCCATTCAAAATCAGATCAAAGGAAAGCTCAACCTCGCTCAGCCCCATCACGCCGTCAACCACCCACGTGAGCCATAGTTTACACCTCGCAACCAACATCGAAAACACAACATCAGATGAGCTGCCTAACCAAGAAAAAAAAAATATTTTGGACTAGCCAGGAAATGGCTCATAGACAGCGAGAGAGCAGAGAAATTATTGGTGGTCTTGATAATTTTTCTCTGCAAGTGAATGAGTGGGAGGAACCACCTTGGATGACATTGGATGGCATGGTATGGTGGTGTAGGTGGTGACAACAAGGGTTTTGCAAACTCAAAATGGATATGAGTTTTCATGTGAGAGAGGTTGGCTAACGGTGATACGGTGAGAGAGATATAGAGGAGACCTATCGGTGGCTTCGTACGATGTGAAGGCGGTCACGATGACTTAACAGTGATACCGCTTGACTAACTTTCTGGAGAGGGTGATGACCAGTTTGAGTTGAACTCGGTTAAAGAGATTTAACGTGAAGATGACTTGTAGAGTTGTATCCTTGTTAGGATAGGATGCAATTGAGTTCGAGTTCGAGTTAGACTCGGTCCTGATCATTCAAGAAGAGAGTTTGAATTTAAAAACATGATCTAGTTGTTCTTTTAATGTAGAATTGGCAGTGATTGAGACTGCGTATGAGACTTCAATCAGTGATGATTTTGAATTGAAATAAATTTATAATGGCCGATCTTTAAATTTTAAAAGGAGTCTAACTCATTCAATAAATAACAAATGAGATTTAACCTAATTATTGAGCCTAATTAAAACTCATAATCGATCTCAATAATTTATCGCTCTTGTGCTTATCCATTATGGCTCATTAAATATAATTTAGGCCCAATAAAAGCTATTAATATCTCAACATTAGAATTATTGGGTTGGGTTATTGTGTCCTAAGAGATTTTTATCTAAATTTATTTTAAAGGACGTAAATAATAAAAAAAGTGCTACCCACTCCACCCTACTCCCACACATGAGTGAGGGGGTGAGTTGGGCCCCTGGTCAGCCTCCTATCTGAATGTTGAGGGGCGGATTGGTCCCTCAGGCTGTTTGCCCCTTGTGAGCCTCAATGGGTCCAAACTTATTTTTAGGCCAATTTTTTGCCTAGAAATTGGCTAAAAAACTATTTTCACTTCAATTTTAGCCCAAAAACTTGTTTTCAATTTTTCACTTCAATTGAAATTAAACTTATAAAAGATAAAGTATAAATGTTCTCTAAATATAAATAAACCTAATAAAGTTGCTTACTAATAAGTCTAACCTATTAGAAGCAGTATAAACAATTACTTATTAGTCTAAAACTATTCTAAATAATTTAAAAATATTAAAAATTGTCAAATAGATTGAATCTTAGCAATGGTATTACAACTGAAACAAATATACATTAAAAAAAAAAGGAAATAAAGGTAACATAGCAAGCATTTGGGCTTTTTGAGTTACATCATAAAAGCAAAAAAGAAAAAAAATGAGAATATGAATAATATTATGTCTCAACAATAGAAGTTAACTAAAGAAATTAACAAACCAATGATTGTGTATAAAGTCAAATTGTGGCCGATGTAGATTGAGATAGAGCCTTTTTTCCCAATGTTGTCCGTACAATAACAGAATTTGTAATAAAGTTTGCCAAATAAATATAACACAATATATCATTAGCAAAAGGAAAATAATGAATTAAGAGTGATTATTGCTTCCAGGCTAATTAACATAATCTTGCTCATAGCTTTCCACAAAGTCTACCACATTCGGAACTTGAATTGACTTCCTTTGATTCAATTATGAGTGTTGGGAAATAATGAACTCTGAAATGGCTACGTTAGAAATAGAGATGACCAAAATAGTACTGACAATCTCTCAATTTGAAACCCCAAAATAGTTTAGGGTTTCAATTATGAAACCCCGAAATAAATTGGGTTAGGGGTTTCATAATGAGTCCCAAACCTAACTTAGGGTTTCAATCTAAAATCCGAAGACAAATTAGGGTTTTGGATTGAAACCCTAAAGTTTCATTACAAATGTTATTCTTTTTTAATTTATATATATTGGGTTGAGCAGGCCTATGGCCAACCCGAGCCCCACCCTCTAGCACCTATTGTTTGCGGGCATATGCATGCACACCCACCTTGTGCTAGTGGGCACCTCCCGCTCCAGGTGGGGGTCAAATGGGTGGGCCAAATATGGGAGCCTCCCTCCCATTCCTAGATAATGAAATATAATTTATTAAAATTTGTATTATTATTGGCGTAACGATGATTAGGGATGTCAAATTTTCAGTCAGGACCAGAAAATTTGATTGGATCAGACTAAAAACTTGTTTGGCCTATTTCGATCCTCCATTTGTGGGACCGAATTCAGTTTAGTCTTGGGGTGGGGTTTTTTCACCCCAAACCAGACTAGACTGACCGAACTACAAATATATATTTTTAAATATTTTTTTTATAAATTATATATATTATTTTATATGGTAGTTATATAACTGAATTATGCAATTTTCATCTAACCTATGACTATTGACAATATAAAATTTTCAATATATAATTATTAATTAACTAATTCAATTAACTAATATATAATTATCAATTTTGATAATTTGAACAACTTTCTTTAAACTATTTTTAAGTAAAAAAGTGTGCAAATAAAGTTAAATAGTTTCATATTCAAAATTATAAACATTGTAGACTTTTTTTTTTTTTTTGAACTGAAAATACACATTATGGGTTTTCTTGTATTTCAAGACCGATGGGCTTTTTTGTATGATTAGGCCACCACATTTCAAAAGTTATTTCGGAAAATTGTAAATACAATATACTAAGAGCAAGCAATAAGATAACTTAATAAATTTTCATTTAAAAAACAAAATTAGATGTAGGAACACTTTTACACACTGTCAATAATGTTTGATACCATGAACTAGAATTAGAAAATAGAAAAAGATACAAAATTGATGCCTATTTTACATTCCTAGAGGTTTAATAGTCATGTCATACGAGCCTCCATGTCACTGAGTTGATCAATGTTAGGCATCATGATCGTATATTGTACCCCAGCCTATGTCTTTGACTTCAGACTTGATATTTTTTGTAATAACCTACTCCTTTCTTCTATAATTACGAGCCTCGTTCTACATGTCGTACCTCGATAGCGTGTTCTAAAATATACCAAGCGGATTTTAAAGCAAACCCATTATTTTAAAACTTACGAATATTTTAAATATTATGAAAATATTTATATGTGATGTTTCCAGTGTTATTGGTCTAAACTTGTTTTTAAATAACACAATTATAATATTTTGATGAACTCTAAAAATATTATAGATGTGAAAAATTATTTTAAATAAAATATTTTAGTCATTTAAAAATATTACGAGATTTAAATTTATGCTGAAAACTCTAAATTAATTTAAATGATTTTATTCTCTTTGAGTGATTAACGAGACTTCATCATTTTAATTAATGATGAAAGAATATTATTTTATAAACTTTATTTTATAAAATAATATTCTATCTTAATTCCTCTCAGTGTTTTATTTTAAAATAAAACACTTACGTGTTTTCAAATCAGTATTTAAACTCACTGTTAGATCGTTTTGAAAATTCTGAAACGAATGGCCTGGATTAAATACCCAAGCCTCTCTCTCTCTCTCTCTCTCTCTCTCTCTCTCTCTCTCTCTCTCTCTCTCTCTCTCTCTCTCTCTCTCTCTCTCTCTCTCTCTCTCTCTCTCTCTCTCTCTCTCTCTCTCTCTTACATGTGCGGCTCCTCCTCCCAGCTGGCGTCACTGTTATCTCCTCCTACCACGACCAACGTGGCCACCGACCACCACCAACAGCATCTTCACTTCGTGAGCTTCCCTTCCTCATGCACAGCTCCTAGCACCGTCGTGTGTGGCCAGATAGGCCACCAAGCACCACCATCGTGATCTCTAGCCACCAAGAAACTACCAGCACCTCCTCACCTCCTCCACAAGCCTCTCTCTCTCTCTCTACCCGAAATGGGTCTCTCATGACCTAGATCTACCACCGATGGCCATATCGCCATCATGCACCACTCCCCTACCACCAAGCACTTCCACCAGCTTCCCTCTTCCTCCCCCTAGCTTCCCACGAAATTCCATAGCATTCTTCAACCTCAAGCACGCTCACTCTCTCTCGGGTGTACTATTCACGGCGTGATGCCGCCATCCTCCGCCACCCCAGACCACCATGAGGACACCTTGAGACTTTACAAGACCATGCCTATCTATTCCTAAGCTCAAACCGTCACTTTATGTGGTGGACAGCCACATACGGTGGCTAAACTCCACTGTACGCGGTGTTAACCGCCATGTACGACTCCTCCAACGTCTTGATCGTGACGGGCAGTGAGCGATGCACAGGTTATCCAATCGATGGTATAACCCTCTATCTCTCGTTATTTATGATATATGTTAGTTAATAGGTTGTGGACTATGCTGTTAGTATTGTGGAGTTCGTTGTAAAGTCTAGCTATCTAGTGAAGTGTTGGGTATAATTGTGTAGTATTGTGGACTATGCTGTGAAGTATGGATGTGAGGTGTATGTCGTAATTGTGATGCGGCGTGGTGTGAAGGGAGTACACGTGGAGCATACTCCATGTAGTACAATGACACACCATGTGATGTGCGTCGTAGTGATGTGTGGTGTAGTGTGAGTGGAAAAGAGTACACATGGCGTGTGCTCTGTGTTGTGTAGCAATGCACAATATGGCGTGTCACTAAGAATGAAATGGTTGTGTAGTTGAGGAGTGTAGAGTGTATTGTGTAGCATCAGAAACTGTGTAACAATGTCCTGAAGCAGATGTGACGTGGCCAGTCGTTCGAGGTGACAGATGTCACCTTGTGGTTGACTTATGGCTGAGAGTATGTGTGAAGTGGTAGAAATATATTAGAGTAGTGTAGCGGAAGTATGACGAGTGTCGTGACATGACTCAGGGTTAGTCTCGAGATATGTGACGTGACAGATGTGTATTTGTGGATGCAGTCCTCTTGTTAAGTGCCGGGATGAACTTGTACAGGGCAAGAAAGTAGGAAGAGTCCTATCAACCGGGTCTAAGTAAGTTGGTATCGAAGTATGAAACTTGTTTATACAAGCGGGTGTTCCTTAAACTATAAGTTGGTCTTAGGTGATAAAAGGGATAAGATACATGTTCCTTTGGCGAGATATATGTGCCAGACAGGTTTACCATATGTAATGGGTAATCTGCCCTCAGCATGGTTGCACGATGTTTAAGCGTCAGAGTTGGCTTAAAGTCATGTGGCATGCATGGATGGGAATGAGAATTGAGTATGGGAATGAGGATTGAGTATGGGTTAGGATGTATGAAGGTAGTGATGAGTATATCGTCTAAGGTTGGAATGTGTGACTCTGTCGGTCAGAATCATGCATCGGAATGTGGAAATAGAAGAGTAAGACAACAGTCTTAATGTCTTAACCCTAAGGTGATTGTGATTTTGGAGGTTCACTATAAGGAATAGGACTCCGAAGATTTTAGCATAGTAAATGGCATGTAAGAGACCAGGAATAGATGGAGAGTGTTCCAAGTGAAGTATAGTTCTCTTTCTAGTATAGTTGTTTATGCATTAGATAGAGAACGACATAAGGTTATGTATATGCATGTAGGTTACCATCTAACACACAGACGAATGAACTGCATGGAATGAGTATGGCATAAAGTCCAGGTACGTATTGAGTTCATACTCTTCTAGAGTTTTTCCTAAATAAAAGATGATGAAAATGAAAGCTTTTTCTTTAAAATGCTTTACAAAATGATGCGAAAGGCTTTTTAAGAAAGAAAGCTAAGCATAAGTTTTCAAGTATAAGTAACGGCCCAACTTGGCAGCCCCTTTTCACCCACCAAAAGTATGCAAGTGTATGCATGTGGATGGATGCTATAAGCGGTACGTATTGTATGTATGTTCATAAAAGGAAACAAACAGATGCTTTAAATGAGGTACGAACTGACGTTTTAAACGATGCCATGAAAAGAAAATTGTTTTTAAAATGTCCAATGCTTTTAAAATGACTTTTTATGAACGAAATGACTGTAAGATTTGAATGAAAGGAATGAAAGAATTGTAAAGGAATGAATGGACTGTAAAGGAAGGAAATGACCGAAAAGGAATGAATGGACTGAATGCATGATGTATGAAGATACATAACGGCCACATGAACAAAAATGGAAAAGTACCGAAGGAATGGACTAGGCAGATTGCAATGATGGGTAAGTAATACTGGTAGTGCACCCAGTGCTGCACCTTGATGGAATGGATTACCAACTCGTGGCAACGGGCGGAATCAGGTCCAAAAGATTGCTAACCCCAGTACACAGGGCACAACAGTGTGCAACGGCCAATGAAAGCGATAAGAAAGAATGTATGCATGTAAAGAAAGAATGCATGTATGTATGCATGAATGTACGTAAGAAAAGATATATGCATGAACAGACTCTTTAAGAAATGAAGGCAGCGAGGTGTAGGGAACTGTTTTATGAAAGAAAATGTTTTTAAAGAAAAACCCTACTTCGTAACATTTTAAAACGAATTGATTGTCTATGTATGATGAGTATACGATATGTATGGAGTGATGAATGCATGACTGAAAACCCAAGTCGATTCTGTGCATTGGAGGATGTTCCCTCCTAGATACTATGTTTTCTTCCTCTATTAAACATGATTCAACACAATCTGTGCGTCAAGAATAGAAAACACAAAGCCTTTCATAAATATATAAACATTTATGTAATTGAAATTTTAAATAATTGATATATAGAAAGGTATAGTTCAAACTAAAACAATTATTGTTCGAACATAAAGACATGGTTTGAATGGTTAAAGCCATGGTTTAAAGCCATGGTTTGAACTTATGAAAATAATTTTTGAATAATCGTAAAGAATGTTCAAACAAACTATTAACTAAATTTGAACATAGTAGTTATAAATTGGGCACACAGAGTCCCCTCTTTGTTCAATTGCTTCTATGAGTTGTTCAAATGGTAGCAAATTCTTGTTTGGAAATTTAAAGTCATTCGAATGCTTTGAGCCTAAGTTTGAACGGAGAACTCAAGAAGACATCAATGACTAAGTCAACTCGTTCCTGAAACCAAAACCAATGAATCTTCATGATTTAATGGTTTTTCTCCCACATTCACATGGTCATCCACCATGTGTGGTGGTCGGAAAAGTAAGGAATTGGTTTCAAATCTATTAATGATATATATATATATATATATATTTATACACACACACACACACCATATATATATATGTATGTATATATTTATATATATTTATGGTGTGTTGTATGATGCTTGGATTGCTTATTAATTCTATTCTAAAAATATTTTCAAGGACGAGTTTGAAATTAATTTCAGGGGATGAGAAAAGCACAAGGCCGCTGATAAACTAATGAATAAAATAGTTTATTCATCCATTCCAGTGTTGGTGGTTAGAGAGGATAGGACTTCAACTAAAGCTGTAGGGGAGACTTCATTCCTCAGTGGATGATATAGGTCATTCCTCATTTCACCCATACCAGTCATTTTACAAGTTAAAAGATCCTGAATAAAACAATTTTCAGGTAGAAAAATAAGACAACATCTTGATTTTTGACTATGTTTTCTAGTAGATATGAGGTTAAAAGAAAATGAGGGAACACAAAGCACATTATACAGGGTCAAGTATTTTGATATCTTCACTATTCCAACATGAGAAACATTGATAGTTTCACCATTTGGAAGAGCTACAGAATATGTGGCAACACTTTTGATGGTGGTGAAAAGGGAGGTTGAACAAACCATGTGGTCTGTTGCCCCTGTGTCTATTATCCAAGGTGCATCAAAGGTGTTATGTGTGTTTATGCTACAAGCTGAGAGACAAAGTGAGATAACAGATATTTTTGACATGTCATATTTAGAATGATTGAGGGAATGAACTTGATTAACTGAAGGAGTGTGAGAATGACTGGGTTGTGATTTGAGTAAGGCAATCAACTATGAATATTGCTCATGAGTGAGTGCTACTTGGTTATTGTTGACCTGCTCTTGTCCAGATGGCATAAGGGTAGTGACTAGATTGACAAATGCTAGTCTACCCTTCCTATGGAGCTTGTGGCCTGGTGGATAACCATGAAGTTTAAAACACTTTTCTACAACATGGCCAGACATTCTGCAATGGCCGCACACTGGTTTCTCAGGGTTAGCTTTAAAACACCTTTCTAAGGAATGTCCAAGCACTTTATAAAAAGTGCAGTAATACTTTCTCTGAGATGTGATATTCTGTCTTCCTACATCTTTAGCAATTGCTATCATAGCCTTGTAATCACCAGCTGAAGTGTCTATAGAAGTTTGTCGCCTCTTTTCTTCTTGTTGTATTATAGAGTACACTTCATTTAGACTAGGGAAAGGCTTGATTAGAAGGATCTGAGCCATAAGAGCTATATATGTGTCATTTAAACTCATAAGAAACTTCATCACCCAGTCTCTTTCTTGATTATCCACTATTGTTTTCAAACCCCCACATGTGCAATTAGGAATACACTCATAGTTAATCAATTCATCTAACAGAGTTTTTAACTTAGAGTAATACATACTTACAGTGTCTTGGTTTTGCATTATTGTAGCAATACCTTGCTTTACTTCATAAATCCTGGGAGCATTTTGCTATGCAAGTCATTGTTCAAGTTCCTTCCACAGTTGGTGAGCAATCTCAACATAAAGGGTGTTGCTCTAAATGTCAACAGACATAGTGTTTTTGCTGCCAGGTGATGACTATGTCTTTGCATTGAAGCCAATGATCCATCAATGGACTATCAGCCTCAGATGGTTCATAAATGCTTCCATAAACAAACCCAAGTTTATTTTTGATGCGAAGAGCTCTTTTAATTGAACGTGCCCAAGAATGATAGTTGCTTCAATCAAGCATTTGAGTGACAAGAAGGATTCCAGAATTGTCATTGGAACCAATAAAATAAAGGTTGTTTGGTTGGGATGGACTTGTGATCCATATATCTGCAACTTGTGATCCACTACTTACATGCTCAGTAATGACACTTCCTTCTTGGATTTTGTCGCAGATCAAACGGCAATTGAGCTCTATGTGCTTAATATGTTCATGGAACACTGGATTTTCTATAATGCGTAATGCAGCCATGTTGTCACAATGTAATATAGCTACCTGGGGATGATCTACCATTAAGTCTTGAAGTAAAAACCTTAACCAAGTTAATTCACAGCAAGCACTTGCCATGGCCCTATATTTAGCTTCAGCTAAGGACCTAGAGATGGTGTTTTGCTTCTTAGATTTCCAAGACACTAGAGAAGGACCAAGAAAGGTACTGTCATAGAACTTCATGTATTTGGGCATGCTCCCTAATCCAAATCACAGTACACCTAAAGTTGTAGATTTGATTGTAAAGATTACAACAAGCCTTGTCTTGGAGCTCTCTTTATGTATCTTAGCACCTTATGAGCAGCGTTTAAATGTGAGACTTTAGAAGCGTGCATGGATTGGCTAAGCAATTGGACTAAATATGCTAAATCTGGTCTGGTGATGGTGAGGTAAAGAAGCCTTCCAATGAGTCTTTGTAGATAGAAGGATCCTTAAGCAGGGCACCTTGATACTTGGGCAATTTGCTGTTTTGATCCAAAGGTATCTTAGTAGGTGCAACTCCAATGGTTCCCAAGTCTGATAATTTTTCGAGTGCATATTTTCTTTGACATAAATCTTCTTTTCTAATCTTGCCACTTCCAACCCAAGAAAGCACTTTAAAGCACCTAAATCTTTTATCATAAATCTGTCATGTAGGGAAGATTTGAGAGAATGAGCAATGTCTAGGTCATTACCTGCTATGATAAGATCATCCACATAGACAAGTACAGCTATAAAAGACTCTCCCACTAACCTTGTAAACAGACTTTAATCTGCTTTTGACTATTTGAACCCCTTCTGAACAATGAAATCTGAGAGCTTGGCATACCATTGCCCCGATGCCTGTTTTAATCCATACAAACTCTTATAAAGTTTGCAAACTTATGCACAATTACTATCAGCATATCTTGGTGGAAGTTTCATATAAACCTCCTCCTCCAAATCACCATGGAGGAATGCATTGTTCACATCCAATTGATGCAAATGCCACCCTTTGACTGCTACTACAGCAAGTAGTGTTATCACTCTTACTAACTTTGCCATAGGAGAGAAAGTCTCATGGTAATCCAACCCTTCCTGTTATGGAGAGAAAGTCTCATGGTAATCCAACCCCGCCTATTATGTGTATCCCTTTGCCACTAGCCGTGCCTTATACCTCTCAACACTTCCATCTGCATTGTTGCAGCTTTAATTCATTACTCCCATCACCTTCTTTCCTTTTTCTTCTAAGCCATTATGGACTTGTTGGCTGTCCAATTCAGCTGGATCATGGTCAGGTTGGTGGCATTCACCTTGCATTTCCTTTTGTGCTTTCAACAGTCTATATATTTTGGAATTTCTATATGTAAATGTGGGCTTGTTGGCTTGCTTTGGGTATTATTCAACTTTTTATATTATTAAAATATACAAAAGACTGTTTGTGAAATTATTATTGCACAAGTTTGGGAAAGGCATTGAATGTACGTTGATGTTTGTGCATTTGAATATGTATTTTGATTTCTCATTATTTCTTATTGAAAAGTGATTATGTATAGCATTTATTTCAACACTAGTTAATGCCAAAAATTGCACAATAGATCGAAATGGAAGAAAGAGTCATTCATAGTCTGTTATGATGATGTGAGCCTCAATCAGTGTGGTATGGAGCCCCTCAGGTGCTCTAGAGTAGCTATGCGTACGTCCATGATAGTGAATAAAAAATAAATACTGAGAATATAAAAAAGAGAAGGACACACAGGTTTACGTGGTTTGGCATATTGCCTACATCCATGGGGCATTTAGGGAGGAGAAATCCACTATGATATGTTTGTTTTACACTTTCTCATAGCCTCTCATTTCTTACTATACAATAGAGATCTTATAGCAAAGGCACTTTAGCCTATCCCTAGAACTGTAGATAGGCAAGCTGGTTAGATTAGTCTCTATAGCAGGGGTATTCACGATTGGGCGACAGAAAGTAAAACATCACTTAGTGGGTGATAGAAAGGAAGCCGTAGACCATGCGTGAGGGCGCAGATAGATGGGTCTCCAATCCCATATTTGAGTAAGATAAGGTTTATATATAA
Organism: Carya illinoinensis; assembly: GCF_018687715.1. Lineage (NCBI taxonomy): Eukaryota > Viridiplantae > Streptophyta > Magnoliopsida > Fagales > Juglandaceae > Carya > Carya illinoinensis. Next base: position 26,544,979 of record NC_056759.1, on the reverse strand, counting down.
AAAGAAAAATAAATAGATCTTTTATTATGAAATTCCCCACGCGTACACAAGATGGGATTTAGCGGGGTAACTTGAGGAGTCAATGTTGATTTGGCTCAAGTTAGGGGCCCAATGCCCATCTTCCATAAATGATTACTACTAAAAAGAGATGTGGATCGTGCATGGACTCTAGCCATCCTATTTATTAGGGCAGATAGATCCTTGCATTATGGATATGAATAGAATGGTGACTAAATAATTCTGTGGTGTCTGGGATAGTCCTTATTATGGCTAAGTCTTAAACGAAGTTGATCGATTAATAGTACTCGTCTAGTATTCTCCACACCTATATATAGAGACAATAGATAACCCTTTGATCATCTAATTAAACACCCTTAAACTATCATCTCTCATTTATTATTGACTTAGGCATCGGAGGTGTATCAAGCACATCTTGTCGCCAATGTTACTATTTGCAATGAACGGTCAAAACTGGTGGTAGGACTTGTCCTTTACAGTGGCGTTGTCTATACCATCCAATAATCTATGATTTTAGTTTCTCATCAAACTTCAATGTGATTTCCTCATGCCGACCATGACACATTCTCAAGCAACTCGTGATGCAAACGCAACACCTACACACATGGAAACATGGCTAGCAATGATAAAAGAAAAGTTGAAGATGGCGTTGGATGCCATGAAAAACCTAAGGAAAGAGAACGAGGAACTAAAGTGCTGCAACATCGAGCTCAGTGACACTACCATGCCCAACCATAGTGAACATGGAGAACAAGGAACACATATCAATAAGGGAGTGAACGCAGAGAATGTTGAAAAGAAGAAGTTGCATGATGAGCTACGTAGCCTTGTCAGCAAGTACGAGGAGATGGCGAAAAAGATGGAGGGATCTTCCTCGGTGGAACAGCTCTGAAGCCACATAGATTTTCCTTATAGAGCAGAAGTAATGGCCGTGCCACTCCTGAAGTTTAAAGTGCCACCGATAGAGATGTATGATGGGTTCAAGGACACAATAGATCACCTAGAGAACTTCAAGGCACATATCACACTCCATGATTTCTCAAGAGAAATTGCTTCTCAAACTTTTCCTATGATCCTGAGGGGAATGGCGAGAGGATGGTTTGGAACATTTCGGCAGAGATTGTCGATAGCTTTAAAGAGTTGGCTAGACAATTCTTAACACAATTTTTGCCCAGTAGAAAGCGTAGCAACCTAGTGGCATACCTCCTGACCGTTAAGCAAAGAGAAGAGAATAGCCTAAAGACATACCTCACCTGTTTTAATAAAGAGAGGTTGACAACGGATGATCAAGATAAGAAGATTACCCTAGCCACCCTATTGGGCGAAATCTGGCCACTTAGCTTGATCATGACTAAACTGGCTAAAAAGACCCCCTCTACCCTAAGAGAGTTTATGGATAGGGCTGATGACTTCGCCAACGCCAAAGATACATTACAGGATCTTTTAGAACCAAGGATAGGGAAAACGAAAGCGGAGTGCAAAAACAATACGGGCGACACGAAAGCTTCACTGAACTACCAAGATAGGAGGCGTGAAAGGCAACAGGAGCATAACACTCAACTCATCCACAATAATTTGAATGTGCAAGAAAGGAAGAATCAGAAAGAGAACACTGCCAACCCAAAACCGACAGGTGATATTGCAAACATCATCAAATAGACTCATACTGGATAAAGGATTGCATGACCATGAAGAAAAGAGTGATTGAACTAACGGGCACAGGAGAGTTTGAACGAATGGTCGCGGAATAAGCAAAGCCCAAATAACAATTTGAGGACACCACCCACGTAGAAGTAACAGGTTGGATAGGCAACACCCATCGAGGGAAGATGCACGTAATAATGACAGGGACAAGGCGCCTCAAAATAACGACAAGGACAAGGTGCCCCTAGGCAAAATCAAGACAATAGCAGGCAAATTTGCTAGGGGTAGTGCATCATCTTCTAGTAAGAGGGCACATGCCTAAAGGGAGAGATACAAAAAAATCTATGTAGCGGGCAGGCTGCTCAAGCGCCAAAAATGCGACGCCTCAGTAGCTATCTCTTTCAAAGAAGAGGATTGTGAAAGAGTATTATACCCTTGCGATGATGAGCTAATGGTAACCCGTCGCTAATTACACTACTAGGTGCATCATCGCTGATAATGGAAGCTCAGCAGACATACTATTTTGAGAAGCTTTCACAAAGATGGGCATAGACGCCACTAAGCTAAGACCATCTCCAATGGAGTGAAGAGGGATGTGCACTGCGACCACTATGACTGACTTTTTAGTCTTAAAGGTTCCTTCCTTGTTTAATGCTATAATAGGGTAGCCAACATTGAATAATCTCACGGCGGTCAGGTCCATACCAACTCAAGATGAAGTTCCCAATTGAAGGAGAAGTGGGAGAAGCACAAGGCGAGAAGGCTCTTTGACGAGAATATTATGTTCAGGAATTGAGGGGTAAAGGGGCAAAAATATGCACTATTGTAGGCATTATTAAAAGAATAAGCTATCTTTTAATGCTAAGATATAACTATATGTAAGATAAGATTTATATAACAAGAAACATAGATTTCTTTTTTAAAAAAATGATAAAAATAAATATTATACATCTAGATCAATCAATGTTAGATTTTGGAACTTCAACGGCGAGCGTTGACTTATTCGTTTGGTTGATTTGTCGGCCACGATCATTTTGATTTTTCAATTTTGTATTTGAAGAAATATCTTTTATTGATGTATAAATTGTCCTTATCTTGAAAGCTATTAATCTACAAAGAAATTAAATGTATAAGTATATTAAACACATTTGCATGTAAAAAAAGGCAGTAAATTAAAGAACAAAATAACAGTTAAACAGAAGAGAATTTGTCTTGAAGAATTGAAATAAATTAAAGAATACAATATTAAATATACACAAAAGAAAATGAAATTAAATATGCAATTTTCTTTCAACAGTTCGATTCAAATTTTACAACTGAATTTAGTTACCTATATAACATTAACTAGAACACATTAATCTTAATAATTTTGTATATATAGTACTTTTTGTGCATTTGTTTTTCAGATTTTTCAGTTGAGACTGGGCATATTTAAATATTGATTGTAGAAGCAGTCTTACCTCTTGATAGAGTCACATATAATTGCCCATCTAAAAGAATAGGGTGAGGCAAATATATCCCAGCGAAATCTAATGTTTGCCCTTGTGACTTATTTATACTCATTGCAAAGTTTAATCTGATAGGGAATTGATTTCATTTGAATGGGAAGCCACTATTTTCATCAACATTTGGGAAGAACAGGTTTCTTGGAACAAAAACCCTTTTTCCACTACAACGCCCAACTATAATTTTTGCACCAATAACATTACGATCAAAATTGCAAAAAATTAGACGTGTTCCATTGCATAGCCTTTCTAAAATATTAATGTTTCTAAGCAATATGATGAGACTTTTTTTTTTAGCAACAGTTCATGGGGAGGAAGTCCATTTGGGGTCAAAATATTTAAAAAATATTCCATAACTACTTATTCAGATGTATCAATTGTTTCATCAAAACTATATTATTGCTTAAGCTCACCAGGAAACCTTTGAATTAATAAAGCATTTATTTCATCAACATAATTATTCTTTAGTGTTAATATGGCCCGATTCATCATACTCGAAATATTTACTGAATAATTATGAATATCATGAAAAACAACATCTATTAATTATCCAAAAAAGTAGCACCATCTTCATAGGGATTGAGCATGCCATTAGGGATTTTTATGCTTTGATCAACTGTGATTGGTGGCATCTCAATGCCTAATTCCAATAAATACTTTGAAAAGCTTGGATCTAATCTTGCTCGCATATTTTCAGTCGAGTGAATCTTGATCAATGTAGGCCATAGATAGGAAGAAACCAAACTAGCATCAATTTGTTCTTATCTTGTTCCTTTGCGAATCATAGGTAAAGTTTGGCAAAAATCTCCATCAAATACAACTGAATCATTGATGTATGGGAGCATTTTATCTAATGTTTCTATGGCTTCTTTTCTTGACATAGGAGCTTCATCCCATATAATCAACCTGGTTAGACGCAACAATCTTGCAAGTGCACTTTGTTTACTAACACTACATGTGCTATTTTTGTTAGTATCCAAAGAAAATTTTAAAGCGCAAATGTGTTGTTCGACCTCCAAGCAAAATAGACGCAGTAACACCAGATGAAATAATTGCAAGTGCTACTAATTGCCTTGATCTTACTGTAGCAAGAAGTGCCTTGTATAGAAATGTTTTTCCTATCCCACCAGGGCCATCAACAAAGAGTGTAGCAATTTCATTTTAAAAAGAAATTCCAAGACTAAATCATAAACATGTCTTTGTTCACTATCAAACACTCTATGCAACAATATCTTCTTTTAGGATTAGAACATCCAATTCATCATCAATCTACCTAGATTCAAATTGGTTTTCATCAAAATAGATGTTGTGATCAAGAAGATGAAATGAATTAATATATTTTCCCATTGATTCAAGTGTTGAGCGCGCAAAACTTGTGTTTTGACATCCAACGAAGAATTTTCAATTGATACAAAATCAGCTGACAGATCTTGTTCAATGCATTCCCAAAACTCTCTCGGATTTGCAGAATTATAATAAACCAATATTGTTGCAATAGTCTTCTCAAGTTGAAGGGCATTTGATATAAAGATGTTTCATGCAAATAATCTTTTAAGCTATTATCTCTCTCTTACAAACCATGCATAGTAGCCACTTCACGAAATGTTGGAGCCACAACACCATCAACTATCCTAAGATCATCAAATGGTAAAGGACCTCTTATATGATTTAGCAAAATCTGTAGATAATACCTTTCACATTCAAATGAATTTGCCGTAACAATTCGACCTATAACAATTTTTTCCTTGAGGAGTCCACATTTTGTACTATTGGCTCCAAACTTAAAATTCTGAAAATTCTTTATACAACAACTATCTAGCATTTTCATCTACTTGATTTGTTGCAAAAAATTTTATTAACATCGATTTTGTAGACAGGCCGAAGTTGAGAACATTGGTTAAGTTTTCATGTGCTCGAAAAGCCACTTGATGTTGATTTTCAAGATTTAAATTTAAGCTATAGACTGCTGGATACATTTCATTGACAACAAATCCATATGTTCTCCACATAGCTTTAAGTGGAACAATCTATCAGGCCAATTGGAATTGTTCAATTTCATCAATTTGTTGACTGCCTTTCAAAAACTAAATTAAAAGCAACATGATCATGACCTTTGTAACTGTACTTATAAATATACTTAACTACCTTTATTGTAGAACAGATGTGATACCCCGCTTTTACGTGTATTTTCACTGAAGGAGTATTTTAATTTAATTAATAGATTGGTTCTTTTATATTAATTTATTGTAATTTAATTGGTTTTATTTTAATTGATATGGTGTTTAATTTATTTTAGTCGTTTTATGGTTTTTTAAAATTGTTTTCTCCGGAGGTGAGGAATGGACCTCATTTTCTTTCTCCATATTTTCTTTTCTCTTTTTTCTTTTTCCCTTTTTCTTTTTTGTTTTTTCCTTTCTTCTTTTCTTCTTTCTTTCTTTTCTTCTTCTTCTTTTTCCTTCTCCTCTCTTGCGTGCGAGCTGCTCTTCTCTTTCTCTCTGTCACCGTCCGGCTTGTGCACCCAGACCCACTGCCGTCGGCCGACATGGCTGACACAGCCCCCACCGATCGGCGCACCACTCCACCAAAACCAGCCCCATCCGTGCCGCCGTTAACCCCCTACAGCCCATCTAAGCCGCACGGCTTTTGGCCTTTTTCGGCGCCGTCGCTCCACCTCCGGCCACCACCTCTTCACCACTTCATCCCCTACCTCTTGTCGTCCTAACCCACCCATTTTCGGCCCCGATCCGTTGCCGGAGTAGCTCCCACGAGCTCAACTCCGATTTGCCCCTTTTTGCACTTCCACCGCCACCCACGGCCAAAACTCACTTCCTTTAACTTCATAAACATCTCTAGGTCATTCCCTATCAATTTCGTGTCTTGGTTTGTCCCCGTTCGAAAGTGGGTAATTTACAACCCACGGCCACAGTGTAAAATACACTGTTATGTTGCTTTTTCTCCACCGTTTGCAACGTTGTGATCCTTCGAAAAATACCTTATAGTACTGTAAGTATTTTTCAAACTTTATTTTAGATTTAAATATATTATTGCTTTTTCAATAAATTCATTTGACTGGTTGATTAATTCCGGACTGAGTCTGAGGAGTTCAGGGGTCGAATGGATTGAGAACGGAGTTATTTGGTTTTTTCAATATTGTGATTTGTTGGATGAATTGTGTCTTAAGGTGTGCATTGCATGTATGTACATATGTTGGAACTTGAAAACTAGGCTTTCAAGTGAGAAATGTTTTTTGGTATATATGAACGATTGGATTGACTGGTTTGAGTCAGAGGCACTTGTAGGGATGGTGGTAAGCAGGGACAGTGGTAGAATCCCGCCTATGGTTCCCGACTACGGTGCACGCGGCGTAGGGATGGTGATAAGCAGGGACGGTGGTAGAATCTCGCCTGTGATTCCCACCTATGGTGCACGCGTAGGGACGGTGCATGCATAAGGATGGTGGTAAGCAGGGACGGTGGTAGAATCCCGCCTGCGATTCCCGCCTACGGTGCTCTGATGGTTTGGTTTTTGAGCCATTATCGGGGATAATGGCGAGGTTATGTTTAAAGGATATGTTTTGGGCCAAAATGGGATTTTCGGCGTACATGGAAAAAATGTGTTTTATGGGATATGTGCATTTGCATTCTTTCATGCATATTGTTTGAGTTTAATATGTTTTTATCTTGTGGCGTTTGGATCTTTACTTACCTGCGGCACCATTTTGGTACCGTAGATTTTGATACAGAGGTCGAGGAGTAGGAGGCTGAGCCCAAGGAGGCGGCTCCGCCGGAGTATTGATTTGGAGTTTATGCTTTGTAGTTTGGTTTGAAACGATATTCGTGGCTTGTAATATATTATTATGTATGTTTTGAACGGGTTTGTGTTAAACATAGAAAAATTCTAGTACTTCGTTATATGACTTTGTTTATCCGCTGTGTGTTTTCTTTTGCACACTTGTTGCATGTACACACACTTGGCACTTGGCGATAGGGTGGTGACCCGTGTTGTCATCATCCCGACGTCTCGATTTTCCCGTGTCCATACGTGGAATTTGGGGGGCGTCACAATAAATCTCCACATTAACATAGCAGTCAAATGTTGCAACCAAATAAGGCTTATATGGAATAACCTAACTATTATCCAAATTATGGCCTCTAACTTTGACAGCTGTTTCATTGTCAAAACGTTTGTATATTAGAAAGCAATCATTTCTAACAGTTGTATTGATGTAAAGTTTTTTGGATAGTATTTGTTTGCAATATCCTTTTTTTTTTCCTTGCATACATTTTTTGGATTCAACATTTCACATAGTCCTTGCATCATATGTTTGACAACTGTAATATGTAGATGCAAATTCTTATTTTTATTAGGTAATTCTGCTGATACAATCTCGTTAAAAGATTCGGGGGCATAGAGCTTCCAATCCCGTTGTATATAATATAACATAAACATATGCTGTGAATTTTCTAAATATTTTTCGCTTGAATAATTGATTCTTTAATTTCTCTAATTTTGCTCGAAAAATTAGAGCAATTAAATCAGGATGATTCTATGTCTCTTCATGTGGTTTCAATTCATTTAGAATTTCTTGCCAATTTGGATTGCATGTCATTGTCAAGAAAATGTCTGGTTTATCATAACGTTGAACTAAAATCATTGCTTCCATATATCTCTTGACCCCCAATAAAAAACGAAGGCAAAATAATAATAACCCAATCTTAGAAGCATTAGTTTTTCCAAGTGTGATGCTATTAACAATACATTGATACAACTCAGATCGAATATGTTGTTGATTACTATGGAAATAATCCAACCTTGATGTCTCAATTGGACATCATCATTTGACACATCATCAAGTAACACAGTCATTTGATCAGTATCAAATGGAAGTGAATCTTTCAACTGAATCAAATTGCTTTTAAAGGCTTTTTTTTTTAGCATATCTTTGTCTATCTTTTCGATGGAGTTCTTCTTTTTTCTATTCTAGCAAATCTCTATACGTGATTTTTTTCCTTGACTATTTTCCATGGTCTTCAAAAAATGTTTTTAAAACTGAAGTTGTAAAAATTCTATTTGATTTTGTCTACAAACAAATCTTCCATAACTCATTAATACAACCTTACCACTTTTCATTATGTTAGCAAAGGAAATGATAGACCCAACAATTGGATACTGTGTCAAAGAAGCAGGACCAAACGAACTAATGATGACTGTTTAATGTAAAATCTACATCCAACAACACATTTTAGATGTTTTAAAAAGTTCATTAATTCCTACATTGAACTATACATAATATCTAATTATTCATAGTTTAAATTAACAATGAATTGAATGTGAGAAAGTAAGATAACAAAGAAAAAAGTTCACATGAAAAAGGAACAAATAAAAACCACAAATTAATATCACATTTCATAATTCTTAAGTTGATTATCTACCAAAACTTATCAGTTCCACAAAATGAATTCTGGGCAAAAATTACAAACAAAATGCATCACAACAAGTTTGTACCAATTTTATTTTTTAAGTTTCTATTCCTTTTGTTCCTCAACCAAACATACCAAAAAAAAAAAAAAAGATGAGATGAGCTTATATGAAAGTTGAAAGTTGAATACAATATTGTTATATCAATATTATTATTATTTTGAAATTTAAAAAATTTGAATTTTTTATTATATTTTATGTGAAAATTTATAAAAATTGTAATAACAAAATAAGATAAGATGAAATGAATTGAGATTTCCTCTCAATCCAAAACAAGCCGCAGGTTTTAAATCCAAGAGAGAAGAACGTTTTCTGTGTTTAGATCTTTTGATATGGAGAATAATCCCTATTTTTTAACACAAAAGTCATTGTAAATTTTTTTTCATGGAAAAAATATATATAAATATAAATAAAACAAAACATGATATAAAATAAATATATGTAACTCTTTAAGAAAACACAATAGTTCTTTAAAAAAATGTGATATAACAAAGAATGACATGCACAAAAAGAGAATAGTATGAAATATAATAAACTACATACACTTGTTCATTGAGAGTACACATCGGCTAAATAATAGTTTGGATGGATATATTATTTTTGCACAATTAGTTTACTACGCTGAATATATATATATATATATATACAAACATAGATCAAAATTCTTCTTAGAATTGCCTTTTTTTTTTCTTTTCTTTTTTTGTTACATAGCTACGTTAAGCATTTCTAAAGCGCAAATTAAAATTATATTTAATAATGTTTTCACAGTTCAAATTTTGAAAATATCAAAAATCTTCATCGATTAAAAGCACATCTTTATTTATGATAAAAGCCTCCAACCTTGATCAATCAATTTTTTAATTCGTAGGAAGATAACCCAAAATTCTCGTTAGGCTCGATGATTTTTTTTATACACTTTGTCCAACTATGTATTAATCTTCTTTTCAAAATTAAAAAATAAAAAGAAGAAGATCGACAAGAAGAAGAAGAAGGTCAGGTTGGTCATGATTTGTAATTCCTACTGGCCGATCATTTTTAAACATGTTTAAAACTGAATATCGCTGCTATTAGTGACATTTTGTGACGATTTCTTTTGTGAAAAATATATAATCTCCGCAATAGACTATTTTTTCTTGTAGTGACGTACATGAAACTAAAAACTTGAAAATGCTGTCGATCACAGGAAGATGTTTGATAAAGCACAAACATCATGTTAATGTTTAAAGCTGCAAAAGTATTGAATTTCAACAAAAGGTTGCGGCAGTTTGTATATTTTTTAGTCTGATCTGTTGGAAAGTTGCTTTTACAATTTAAAAGCATGTTTGAGGTACATTTACCTACAAGCGATATTTTAAAATTGTGAAATAATTACTTAATCCCATGAAATGGATATTTTCCCAAGAACTTGCAATAAAAATCCAAACATGTCAATAACACTAACACCATTTTCAAGGTTCTTGATGGCTTAATGTTTAAGTGAAGAAATTTGTTTCAAAAAATATAAACAAATTGTTTAAATTCTTGGGAGTATTTTTACTTGAGCGAGCAAATAAAAACAAAAATAATAAGAAGTTACATATATGAAATTCACCATATGTTAAGCTTACAATCAGATTTGTCAAAAACATTTTATGTGCAGAATTTACTTTAAAATTTTTAACTTTTCTGTAAGAAATTACCTAATGTAGAAAAAACTAAAATCTTTCTAATATACTTAATATCACAAAGATTAAGTATTGGTACGTAATAGCCATGCATCGCCACTGGTGCATGCTCGTCCTAGTTTTTAGTTTCTAATTCCTTAAGTTTGGTAATCAGCATGTGTTCCAACATTTATTAATAAGCATTTTCCTCTCTTTTTTTACTTCATTTTTTGCATCCATTTTTCTCAAAAGCAAAAACTTTAGATCCTCCACCACCAATATTGTCTACCTCTACCACTCACTCTTCTATTGATCTAAAAGTCCTTCAATCTACCAATTAACAGTTACAGAGTTTTTCACTATTATAGGACCATCCTCAATCTATCAATGTTTACCATCTAAAGACAATGCCATCTTGGCTAACAAATGAGCCACCTCATTTCCTTCTCTGTATACAAAGTTTATCCTCCAATCTGGTCTTAGTTTTAAAAATTACTTCATGCCCTTAATCAATTGACCATGCCAAGCCCAAGTTTCCTCAGCACTTAGGACTGCTTTGATCACCACCTACGCATCACCTTTCAAGACAACATTGTTGAATCCCAGCTCAGAACATAGATTCATTGCAGCCCAAAGAGTGTTACATTCTGCTATAATTGGTAGCCTCACTCCCTTTATATGATCACACACAGTAGCCAAGACCTCACCTTCATAATCTCCAATAGCATTAGTTTGATTCTTGAAATCGAAAGCTGCATCAAAATTTGTTTTAACAGAACCCCTCTCTCATGTTTCTGCCATAATGGAGATGATCTTCCTGCTCTCACCTATGTCTCCAGTCCTCCCTATTCATCTGAGCTTGTTGGAACTCATATAAACCTTTCATTTTTGTTTTTATTTAACCATTTAAGGGCTATCAAACTTGTTATAAAAATGAATCTATTCCTTCTTTGCCATATACCTCTCAATGTGAGCACTGCACTTCCTAGTTACTATTTATTTAATAATGAGCACATCCTATCCCATAGCTGCACAAAATCATTGCAGTAGCTGGACCACTTATGAATCGGGCTTCTTTCTTCTACTCAAACATCTGTAGCAGCAGTAAAACTTGACAAAGTATGAATGGTTGATTCTTCATCATATCGACAGAAAGGACACAAAGGAGTGTCTAAAGTTTTCCTCTTGTGTAGACTCATTCTGGTTGGCAGGATGTTGTGTTCAACCTTCCATAGAAAATGCTTTGTTGTCCCAGGTATATTTTGTCTCCAAATTATTTTCCACCTATCATCCTTTTCATTATAGCTATAGGATTCACCATCCACTTCTTGTAGTTAAGATTGTGCTAGATGATAGGCACTCTTTACAGAGAACCTCCCCATTTTTATTAAAATTCCAAATTAGCCTATCTTCAATTCCAGTCTTGTTGGTTGGAATGATGCAGATCAATTGAGCTTCTTCTTCCATAAAATTGGCTTGAACTAAATCTGTACCAACTTCTCTTTTCTTCATCCAATAGTACGCTCACCTTGGCTTTAGATCCTAGATTTGTAGTAGGTGATTGAACACAATAGGAAGATGGCTTTGGCTACCATTTATGTCCCCATATATTTATCTTTTTTCCATCTCCTACTCGCCAAATAAACTCTTCTTGTAGGAGCTTTATAGCAGACCACACACTTCTCCAAATAAAAGATGGGGAGTTTCCTAGTTTTGCTTCCAGCAGCTGTATTATTAAAATGCTTGCTTTTGTATACTCGAGCTACTAATGAAAGAGGATCTTGCATAAATCTCCATCTATGTTTTGCTAATAATGTCAAGTTAAAACTTTCTATATCTCGAAAACCTAGCCCCCCTTTGTCCCTTGATATCCCCATTTTACTCCACTTCTTCCAATGGATGCAATACCCCTTATCCTTACTACCCCACCAGAATCTAGCCAACATAGATGATATATCATTACATAATTTTCTTGGGTTCTTAAAAACACTCAGGTGTAGGTAGTGATGAATTGCAACACTACTTTAACAATAACTTCTTTGCCTGATTTGGATTGAAAAAAAAAAACATGTTTTCCAAATATTGATCTTGTTCTAGATTCTGTCCTTTATACTTCTGAATGAGTTGTGTTTTGATCCACCAACTAAAGCTGGTAAACCCAAATACTTCTCATAGCTACCACTAAAAATGAACCCTACTTCCTGTATAATTAAGGCCCTGGTTGATGCAGTTGTATTAATACCTAAAAAAAAAAAAAGACTGAAATTTTATGCTTATTGAGAGCATGACCTGAAGCTTTTTCATATACTGATAAGATAGATTGTAAGTGTTTCCACTTTGTCTATTTCGCTCTATAGAATATCACACTATCATCAGCAAAGAACGAATGATTTATTTTAGGAAAGAGATATCACAGTTGCAGAACTAAAAAAGGCTTTAGCCAAAAGTAGCAATCCTGAATAGATAGCTAAGAAGAAGTAGGTGGAGGAAAGTGATCTCTCAACTTTCTGCTGAACTTGAAGAAAAACATGCTGCAAAACTTACTTCATTAGGCTATAGTAGTACGCGATAGAAAAAGAAATATTTTCAATTTGGTCAAAGCCATTGCTAGGGGTTTCTATTCCAATCAACCTCACTAATCAAAGCCTAGCATAGTGCATATAGATGAGGAAAAAGAGCTCAGGAAGAAGCGAAAAGCGAGAGTAAAGAACTCAAAAGGAGCAGAGCAGAATTGTAAGTGATTGAATGATTGAAAATGAGAAACTGGAAAGAAAGCTTGAACCTCTTGGTTTGGCTATAAAATAAAGCTGGATGGGCACAGTCTTTACTAAGCTGTTGGGGACCAATTAACCCTTCTATTTGCTGGTTTTATCTCCATATGTATATGAGGAAACATGCATCTAATTTACTTCATTTTTCCTCTCAGATAATGCAAATGCAATAGAAGGAGATTATGATAATTCACTAGTAGAGAGATTTGAGAATTACTACAAAGAAGTGGAGTCAACAGCAGTGTGGGGAAGGAAGGAGTACTACATAATAGATTTGATATCTGATAATTAGAGCTCGGTGCTTTAACTCCCTACTTTATAAAACACATCATGATATACTTAAGGTCATTCTCTGATGTAGAGATGGGGAAGGAGTATGTATAAGATGGTGGGAATGGTTCATCAAATTCAAGCATCATGCTATCATACCAAAGGCATGCATTTGGCCTGTGGGAGCACTATGATTCTGTGATCCCAATTTGATCGAATAGATATGTTTTGAATCATGATTATTAAAACTAGTTGGAGAGGTATTGTGCTATTGAATCATAATGACCCTCTTGTCATAATATGGTTGTTTTAATTTAAAGTACATAAATTTTTATGGAATTTAAAGTGCTGGTAGGACTTTCTTATCAATAAGTTACTCTTTGAGATTGATTTTTCCTCCCTGAATGGAATTACTTTTCTTTTCTTCTCTGAATTGAATTGAACACTTGGATTGTTCATTTGTTCTTTATATATGTAAATGTAGGTGTAACCCTGATGCATGGCCATCAAACTATTAGAGATATTTCCAAATTCGAAATTGGTTGGCAACAAAATTCTTGATATATCTTCTTTTTTATTAGATATTTCTGATTGAATTCCATATACTTAAGAGAAAGCAGGATGAAGTAACAGTAGATGCTACCCTCTACAAAAATTGACGATACTATGTGCATAATCCACTTTATTCAATCCACTTTTTACTCCTAAAATTGTAAAAATATCCTTCACATGAGAAGTCTAATTAACAAAATAGAAAGAAAAAAACCACACTGAATTGATCAAAACTCTAATATTAGACATCATAAGTCATCCCCACTTTGAGAAGTCGCTTGCGAGGAATCATAAAAACTTCATCAACCTGCCTCACACTTCTTCGCAACCAATTATAGGCATAGTTTATAACTAATTTCTTCAAGAAACTTGAACCCTTTGAAGCAACCACCTCATTTTCACCCATAAGATGAACAATATCCCCAACATTCAAAGCTTCATCCACTTTATCTACCTCCCTTTGAGCTATCTCTTCAATTCTCAGCCTTGAAACTTCGTTATCATCTGATTCGTGTGAAGCCATATTTGTAGTGTGTGGCAGCCTAGACATGAACACATCTTTTCTTATGAAATCCTTCAACTGAATTGTCAACATCTCTTTAAAAAACTCCCACTCTGTTCTTGCATCCTTATATCCATACCGCACAATACATCGAAAAATACTCAGCTCACGAGGCTCCACTCTTTTGAACAAAAATCGATCTTCCAAAGGCACTGTGCAAATAGGTAGGGATTTGATCGAGATAAAGACAAGAACTGAGTGAAGAGCTGGGACATTGGCTACATAATGTGTGAAGATTGGGGAAATGCCTTGGACAAGTTCAGTGTAAAACAATGCAAGACCTGGGATCCGGTGGATGCTAGTATCAGAAGCTATCTCAACTAATTTTACCGAAGAGACTTTGTTATCAAGCTCATAAATGTACTTCTTGCGGTAGCCATAATTCCATAAATACATAATTGTCATTGTAACCAAGGCAAATAACAAAGGAAGATACCCTCCATCCATAAATTTGTAGAGAACTGAGCTCAAGAATAGGAGTTCCAAGAGCCATATAGATAGGGCATAGATGACTATCAAGCATATATGTGTCTTCCATATCATTACCATCACAAGGACAAGAAATGCAGATGTGATCGTATATACAAATGCCACAGCAATTCCTGTGAACATAACAAAAATAGTGAAAATGGCTTCAATATAGAATTAGCAATTTATATAGTTTTGACAATCCATTAGGAACTTCCAAAAATTACAGGCATACAAAAGATGATAGCTAAACTTGAAGCGCTCAAAAGAAAGATCATCCATTGTGTTTACCATAAGCGTTACCGATCTTCAATGTGTTTTTGAAGCCAAGAGTGACACCCACACAAGCCAACATGAGAATGGTGTTGATCTCAGGTACATAGACTTGTCCTTTGTATTTAGAGGAAGTGTGCACTACCTTAACCCGTGGGAAACAACCCAACGCTAATGACTGTTGGATGATGGAGAAGGAAGCTGAGATCAACGACTGACTCGCAATGATGGCTGCCATTACAGCAACAACAAACATTGGCCAGTATATTGACTCTGCATATTTATAAGAGATAGCTAGTCAAATTAAGTAGAGAAAAATGCAACATCAATGACAAATTTAGAAATAAAGTTTGTTGTAAGGCCAAGTGATGTACTTGGAACTGAGCTATAGAAGGCATTGCTAGCATCTTGACTATGTTGGCGGAGATAGGAAGCTTGGCCAAAGTAGGCAAAAACAACAGATGGAAAAACTATAGTGCATGAGCTTATCTGAATTGAGCGAACACTGAAGTGACCAAGATCAGCAAAGAGGGCTTCAGAACCTGAAATTGTTTGACCAAACTCAGTATATGAGTGAAGGCAAAGTTGAGTGAACAAGATGATTGAAAAAAGTAGTATCATGTTTTGGTACAACTATATATATTTTTTAATATAGAAGGTTTAAAGAAAAATTACTTCAAGTAAAGTTTCAGCTAGTAATTAATTGACTAGAAATTTATCGAACTTGAAATTATAGACACATTTGAGTTTGATCGTGTCAAATATAAACTATGATGTTTGTCAAAAATATTTCTAGTCACCCAACTTAAAAATTACAAATTTTCTAGACTTGAAACTTGAAACAATACCTATCATCTAATGACTACAATAGAAAAAGTTAATTAATACAGCATGGTACTCACCTGTTAGGCATAGGATGACGCCTCCAAGAGAAATCCATGCATCCTTCTTATTCCTCTTGAAGTATTGAATGATATACATTGGATTAATTGCCTTGATAACACCTGGATCGTACTTAAAGAAATTGTACAAGCCAATACTTCCAATGAAAATAAACCAAATTGTGAGTATTGGAGCAAAACTGTATCCGATTTTATCTGTCCCAAACCTTTGAACTTGGAACAAAACAATCAAGATTCCCACTGAAATCCACATGATCATATTATCAGTCAGACCACTAGCAGCTTCCTTAACTCCTCCCACCGCTGATAACACTTCATGAAGAACATCATGATATATATTATTATCACATATTGATAAATAAACTGATTAAAAATAAATTAGTAGATACAAAATTGTTTACTCTAGATATCGTATTACCTGAAATGCATGGTGTAAGGATTCCATCTCCAAGAACCATGGAAGTGCCAAGCATGGTTATGAACAATATGAAGAACTTTATTGTTTGGCTATTTTCAAGCATGGATTTCACAAAGGATGCCCTCTTGAGCCGTCGATTTGGCACATCTAGTCGGTAGTTGGACACTTCTTTGTCTTCAGCCTGCTGGTTAGGTTTCAAGCTTGCCTTAGCATGACGGCACAAGAGAGAATACAGAGCAAAAGTTCCTCCTACATATGATTTTCAAAATATTAATTAACAAAAAATACTTTGACAATAAAAACATTGATTACATATTTTCTGTTGATTAATGAATAGAAAATACGTTGATATCATACGTTGGTTACATAGACATATATATATATACATCTAATACAAAAGCTTCATGTAGGGAAGCTTGTATTAATTTATTGAATAATTAAATCCCGTGACTATGCGACTAATTGGTGCATGCATACATTAAATAATTAAAACTTGCTGGTTGGAATATTATGCATGCATGAGATGATTAGTTATGTTATCAAGTCTCAGCATGTACCAACTTCATATTATTAGTAATTGATTTCATAAAAATAATTACAAATTGACGTGGTTTGATATGGTACTTTAGATTATAAAGTTACTTTTATTATAAAATAGATAAATATATCACATAAAGTTACATCTGTTTATGGATTTATTTATATGAAATATCTTTGTGATTGTAGAAATACCATGACAAAAAATAAATTACAGACTAGATCATGTGATTATTGATATTACCTTTGCTAGGATGCCAATCAAATATAATATAATAGCTTTGACTATATATATGAATATATAAACAAGAAAATCATAATCATTAGAGATTTTGCCAAGATGGTGGTAGGTAGATGTGATTGTGACCTTATTGGATGAATTTTTAGGGGTAGCTAGAGAAATCAGAATAGGTCTCTTTAAATAAAGTAATATTGTGTGTCGAAAATATAAAATGTGAGAGTCTCGAGAAAAACGTACAGGCATGAAAAATAAAAACAAAAAAAACTTAAATAATGGAATTTATCTCCAGTACCAAGAAATGAAATGCATACATCATATACCTAAAAGATGTTGTCATCAAAGAGGAAAATAAATGAAATAATTAATGATGATAAGCATATATAGGAGATCAGAAGATTACCATCACCATTATTGTTCGCCGCTAACACAATGAAAACGTACTTTATCAAAGTGATTAACATAAGTGAGTAAAAGATGAGAGACAGCACCCCAAGTATGTCATCATTGTGCTTAATCCCAGTAGGAAAAATTCCCGGCAACACATACAAAGGTGAAGTGCCCAAATCACCATACACAACTCCAATGCTCTGAAATGCTAATTGCATTATTGTTTTCCAATCTTCAACCTGCAATCAATTAAATGTCTTACATCCCATATATGTAGAAAATTGAAAACTAATGATTATAACATGCAAATACGAAAATAAAAACCTAAAAAAATGGAAGAAATTAAAACAAAAAAAGTAAATTACCTGAGACAAGCCTTGGTTTGTAGTTAATCTACTTGCCTCTAAATCAAAAGAATCACGAAGAGCCAGCTTTTTGTGAGATAGCATGTTCTTACTTTTGAGTATGTCATCTTTTTGTTCTTCTAATATTTCTTGATCTACTTGATGTTCCTCTCTTGACCCTTCTTGTTCCATGAGACTACCAACTTCCATCTCTCTCAAACAATTTACTACTCAAGAAATAATGTTGATTTTCTTAGTGAAGTGTTTAAAAAGGCCGGTAATGCTGTTTTTAGAGACAAGCATATATATATATATATATATATATTCAAACTTCCATGCGCCAATATGCATGCTCGGAATTTTGCATGCGGTATTTCTAGCCAGACCAATAGCAAACGCATTGTTCATGTAGACTTAATATAGAACCCACCTAAAGACAGGATGTTTCAGGAAATAACATAAAATGCATACATGGGCTCTTTGTGGGGTTGAACTTTACAAAAAGAGTGATGCTAGGCTTTTCGAAAATTCGGTATCGAACAGTGTAAATTATTTTTTTATTTTATTTTTATTTACATATTTTTTAATCATTTTAAATATTTTAAAAAAATAATAAAATTTATAAAATTATTATAAAATATTTTCATCAAGTAAAAATAAAAATAAAAACACAATTCGGTATAAATTTTCGGTATAAACTGTGGGAATAGTATTTGTCTTACAAAAATTACAACTAAAAAACCGTGCGACAGAGACTATGCTCACCCAGAGAGAGTGCAAGTACTCGCGACGGAGAGGGAGGAGATTGGCGAATCTGGGATCACGGGCCTTCCTGTTGGCCGTGGCCTCCGCTGCGTGGCGATGGAGCTGTGCGGTGAGAGAGAGAGAGAGAGCGTGGTGAGAGAGAGAGTGAGAGACGGAGAGGAGAGAGAACGTGGTGAGAGAGGGACTTACGTACGGTGATCCCGGGAGTAGCACGACCAAGCTGCGGCCGTGTCTTGTGGCCGTTTCCAGCGAGAAACGGTGGCTACCAATGGAGGGACGTGGGGTCTTGCTTTCTTGGGCAGTGCTCTGTTTTCAGAAGTAAAAACAGAGGTGCATATGGTGGCCAAGCAGACAGTTTTGGCTGTCAATGGAGGGACGTACGTGCATGGAGTTGGGCGCTATCACACGGTGGCTGAGCAAACAATTTTGGTGAAGTTGGGCGGACGCTTGTGGTCAGGCGATGGTGGCCAGACGTGGTGCAATGGTTGCGCGCGGTTGCTGAACTTCACGTATGAGCGGAACGTTCTCACGGTAACGGCTTGTTGCTGCGGCTGAGGTTGTGAAGGAGGTGGTAACGCACGGTGAGGCTTTGGGCTTTGGTGATGGTCGTTTACGGTGGAGGGATGGGCTACGATGCAACGGTGGTTGGGTTGAACGTGTGGCTAAGACGGGAGAGGTTTTACGGTGGTTGGGGCAAGTCCGGGGGGGCAGATCACGGTGGCTGGGCTTGTTGGTATTGGGTCTTCAAGCGGTGGCCACTGGGTGTTTGGTTTCGGCGTGAGAGGGTAGAGTTCGATGATCCCTTGTAACCGGGGTTACTGCCGATCGATGGATAAGCTGAGGTGGCGCTTGGGAAGCAAGATTCACAGAGAATAAAAGAGAGAGTTCGGCTGGAAGAAATGATTTCTGGAGGGCTGTTGGGCAAAGAAGAAATAGAGAGGTAGAGGAAAAAGAAGAGAAACTGATAGAGGGAGAGGAAGAAACCGAGATGTGGAGAGAGAGCAAATTGAGAGAAACTCTGAGTGGGGCACGGAGAGCAGTTGTGGGGAATGAGAGAATTTGAGAGGGAGTTTGCGAGACGTGAGGGAAAGCAGAAACGGGGAGTAGAGGAAGTCGGAGAGGATAAACTGACCTCCTGGAAACGACGTCGTTTCCTTCTCGGCCTGGGTATTACATTTCCTGTTAATTTCATCCGTAATTAATTTTTCTTTTAAAAATAGTTTGTTAGTTCAATATTTTTCAGTTTTTTCTTTATTTTTATTATATTATTTTTTACCTTAAATTTAAATTGAAAATTGATTAGATTATTCTCTTGACTTTTTAATTTTTCAATTTTTTAAAATCTTATCTTATTTTATCTTTTAAATTTTGATTTGATTTTCAAATGATATAGGCGTTCAATTAAAATCACATCTTTATTTCTGATAAAGCCTCCGACCTTGATCAATCTATTTTTTAGTTCACAGGAAGATAGCCCAAAATTCTCGTTAGGTTCGATGATATATATATACACACTTTGTTCAACAACATATTTAATCTTCTTTTCAAAATTAAAAAAGAAAAAATCAGGTTGGTCATGATTTGTTAATCCTACTTAGAGCATTTTTAAACATATTTAAAACTGAATATCTTTGCTATTAATGACATTTTGCGACGGTTTCTTTTATGATTAACATAAAATTATCGTAATAGACCATTTTTCTTGTAACGATGCACATGAAACTAAAAACTTAAAAATGCTATCGATCACAGGGAGATGTTTGAAAAAGCACGAATATAATATTTATATTCAGAGCTGCAAAATAGTTGAATTTCAACAAAAGGTTGCGATAGTTTGTTTATTTTTTAGTCTGATCCGTTGAACAGTTGCTTTTACAATTTAAAAGCATGTTTGAGGTACATTTACCTACAAGCAATATTTTAAAATTATGAAATAATTACTTAATCCCATTAAACGGATTTTTTCCCAAGAACTTATAGTAAAAATTGAAACATATATGTCAATAACACTAACACCATTTTTAAGGTTCTTTGATGGCTTAATGTTTAAGTGAAGAAATTTGTTTAAAAAATATAAACAAATTGTTTAAGTTCTTGGGAGTATTTTTAAACATTAATGCATCATTTGGTTATACAGTTCAAATAAAATAATATGAGATATTTTGTTAAAATTTAAACAAATTGTTATTATAATATAATTTTTTAATATTAATTTTATATAAAAATTTGAAAAAATTATAATAATTAAATGAAATGAGATGAGATTAAATAGTTTGGTATTTGATAATCTAACCGGGGCTAAGTTATCAAGAAACTTGAAAATGGTATCTGTCATATGATCACGTTTGAAAAGTAGAAACAGAATCTTTACATTGAGTACATGACTAAATAAGTTGAATTTCAATAGAAATTTGCAACTGGGTGTTTTTTTTTTTTTAATTAATAAAACCTTTAATAATTGCATAAATGAAATGCAATAAATGCTAGCTTTTTAATGTGTATTGCCAAATGCGATGTTTTGAAATTGTGGAGTTACTTCATTAGTTTGAAATATTTATTTTGCGACAAGTCACAGGAGAAATTCAAACGCGACAATAACACTAACACCATTTTCAAGATTCATGTTTAAGTGCTAAAATTTGCTCGACAAAAGAGCAACAAATTATTTAATTTGTTGGGAGCATTGGTAAATATCAAGTTATCAAGAAACTTGAAAAATGATGTTGATCATATGATCACGTTTGAAAAGAAATATTATTACAATATATGAAAGGATGTGTCTTACCATCAAACGTAATCACTAATCCATAAATTATTTTGATGTCTAAGTCAGTGAATAATAGTATATGATAAATCAAGTGTCTATTTTAAAGTATTTTAGAGTTACTTAATACCCATATATATAAGCATAATGAAATATTAGATCAGCATCACGACTAGATTACTTCCTCATTATACTTAGTCGTTAAACCTATCCCAAAATAATAGGTGTAATTTGTTTTCCATATTAGTACTTATCTGCTCTATCATTCAGCAGAATATTAGATCTCCATGGGCCTTCAACCTCTAGTTTGAGCCATGTCCATCATCATAATTTATGGTTGAGCCGCTGGGCACCATTGGGCCCTCCAACATGTTCAGCTATGACATGTTTAGCTATGACAATAAACATAAATTTCAACACAAAAAGTATGCAACAACTCGAGTTTTTTATTCTAATGTTTCGATAGGTTGTTTTTCACTGGAAACTGGAAAGGAAAAGTTTTGTAATTAGAAATATTGATTACATTCTCCGCAAGGAAACAATACATATTGTCACGATAAAACAAAGTACATCCAAAAAATTTCTCATGTTCCCAAAAAGAAAGACAAATAGAAAATATTAAAATAAAATAATACCGTCCGAAATATAAAAACAATTTCAACTCGCCTCGTGTATTATTTTATTAAAATCTTTTTAATTTATTTCATTCTTTTTAGGAACAGGAGAAACTCCCTGGATATATTTTATTTTTCCATTACAATATGTTTTGTTTGTTTGTAGATGATGTAGTGAATTTTTTTTTTATTATAAAACTTTGAAATTTTTGTTAAAAAGAATTTACCTGAGCAAGCAAATAAAATCAGAAATAATAACAAGTTGCATATATGAAATTCATCATATGTTAAGCATGCAATAAGATTTGCCGAAAACATTTTATGTGCAGAATTTACTTTAAAGTTTTTAAGAAATTAGCTAATGCTAAAAAACTAAAATCTTTCTAAAATACTTATATTGAATGGTTTTCCTTTTAACTGCTCATCATTAACTTATTAATGAGAACCGGCCATCATCATCTAAATTCCCTTTTTTTGGAACCAAAAGTATATTCAATGTTTCTTTTGCTTTTATTGTTATAATATATGATACAACAATGACAACATGCAAAAAAAGGCTTGTGTATGAAATTTTATTGTATGTTTTTCAACCATTGCTACAAAACTACCCAATGATCTGAATGAATAGTTTTTCTTAAGAATTCACATTTAATAAATTTTTCTTATAGTGTTCTTCACAAAAAAATTTGGTTAGATGCATCTTTGAAAAACATATGATCATGTGTGTGTGTGTGTCTTGTTGTTTCAAGCACAAAATTGGCTAAGGTAAGTAGTGTGATGCCCCCAAATCCCCACGCCCGAACACGGGGAAATCGAGACGTCCGGATGGTGACAACCCGGGTCACCATCCTATCGACGGGTGTCAAGTGTGTGCAAGGCAACATAAGTGTACAAAGAAACACGCAGCGGATAACGAAAATCATAACTAAGTACCAGAATTTTTCTTAACGTAATACAAGCTGTTTAAAACATACATAGATAAAATATTACAAAAACACAAATACAGTTTTAAACCAAATATAAAGCATAGCATCAGCAACCCGGTGGAGCCGCATCCTCGGGCTCAGCCTCCTCCTCTTCGTCCTCCAACTCTGCACCAAAAGCTACGGAACCAAAATGGTACCGCAGGTAAGTAAAACCCAAACACTACCAGATAAAAACACATAGAACTCAAACAAAATGCATAAAGCATGCCCGATGCACAAAACCCAAAAACATAATTTTCCACACACGCCAAAAACCCATTTGGCCCAAAAACACATCCTTTCCGAAAAACACGCCAAAAGTCACATTTGGCCTTTATCCGTCTCAAACCATTATCCATATTAACCGTATGCACCATGACCTCCCCTAGGGGTCATCCGCACACCCTGGTTCCAGTGCCACACCGCAGAGTACCACCACGCATGTGACACCTAACGAGCGATGCCCAGTTCCGTGCCCCGCACGTTCGTAGCCAAGCATCCTCTAGCCCTCACCAGCGAAGGGCCACGGAGTCGGTGCGTAGAGCGATGCCCGTTTCCGCACCCGGCGCGTTCGTAGCCAAGCAACCCCTAGCCCCCGCTCCCGTCGTCTAGCGACAACTCAGGGGACATCACTCAGTTTATTCCGCTCCCGAGTGACCAGAGGAGCTCCACCGGGATAATACCCCATCCCGGCTTGGGGTCGTGATACACACGCACCCGTAAGACCACTTACGCCAATACACAGGCTTTTCACACATAAACAAAAACACACATGCATGCACCATGCAATGCCATAACAATGCATAATAAAATAATCAAACAACATAAAACAATTAAACAGGCAACTCCGTCCTCCATCCATCCGACCCCCGAACTCCTCGGACTCAGTCCGGAATCAACTAACCAGCAGATAAAATAATTGAATGAGCAATATATATTTAAATCTGAAAATAGGATTTGGAAAATACTTACAGCGCTATATGGAAATTTTAGAAAACACCCGGCGTTGTAAACGGCGGAGAAAAAGCAACGTAACAGTGTAATTTACACTGTTGTCGTGGGTAATAAATTACCCATTTTCGAACGGGGACAAACCAAGGCTCGGGATTGATAGGGAATGGCCTTAAGATATTTATGAAGTTAAGGGAAATGAGTTTTGGCCGTGGGTGGTGGTGGAAATGGCGGTCGAAGGCCAAAAAAGGGCTGAACGGAGTTGAACTCGTGGGAGCTGCTCCGGCGACGGATCGAGGCCGGAAATGGGTGGTTTAGGTCGGCAAGAGGTAGGGGAAGAAGCTGTGAAAAGATGGTGGCCGGAGGTGGTGCGACGGCGCCGGAAACGGTAAGAAACCGTATGGCTTGGAGGAGCTCGTGGCGGCTAATGGTGGCTCGGATGGAGGTGAAACTTGGTGAGGATGTTCACCAGTGAGAGGGGAAGAAAACTGGGTGGGTGGTGTCGGCTGCGAAAGCAACCGGCGACAGGGGCAAAAACAGAGCAGGTGCAACGACTTCCGGCGGCTCTCGAAAGCTAACGGCTGGTCCGATGGCTCTAAAAATTGGTGGGGATGATCTCTGGTGGAAGGGGAAGAGAATGGTGGTGACAGCGCACCAAACGGTGGCCGGAAGGCGGAGAACTGGCCGGTCAAAGTGGCGGCGACGGGAATGAGAAAAAGGGGCAGCTGGGCGTACGTGGGAGAGAAAGGAGAAGAAAGAAGAAGAAAAGAAAGAAAAAGAAAGAAAAAGAAGGAAAAAGAAAAGGAGAAAGGGAAAAAGAAAAGGAAAAAAGGAAAAAGAAAAAGAGGAAAGAAAAGAAATGAGGTCCAATCCTCACTCCGGAGACCAAAAACCGATCCGCCGAAAACGATATTAAAAACCGTAAAACGACTAAAATAAATTAAACACATCAAATAAATTAAAACCAATTAAAACACATTAATTTAAAATAAATAAACCAATATATTATTCAAATTAAAAACAATCCTTCAGTGAAAATACACGTAAAAACGGGATATCACAAGTAGAGTAACATTTGATTTTATAATTACAATGATATGTTTTCTTGGATAACCACCTCAGAGAATTCTTCATCAATTCTACCTACCAAAATAGTATAAACTAAGCGTGTAAGAAAAAATCGGTAAACCGGTAAATCGGACTTGACCGGACCAAACCGATAGAATCGGTCCGGTTTCGAGTTCGGTTCGGTTCGGTATCGGTTTTATTTTTCTTAAAATTGATCAAAATCGATCCGATTCCGATTTTTCTTTTTTTAAAAGCGGACAGGACTGGTTCATATATATTTTTTAATTTTTTCTATTGTATATAATTTTTATATATAATATATAATTATATATAAAATAGTTTTGTATTATATGATAAATTACTAATTAATATAATATTAAATTTTAAAATCTTATATAATTTTTTTATTGTATTAATAGTTATACTAATACTATATCACTATATATTATAATATACTATAATATATCACTATATTTTATATTATAATATATCATTATAGTTTATAATACAATTATAATATACTACAATATATTATCACTATAGTATTATATACTATAATATAATATATTATATAATATATAATATAGTACATTAAAATCGGACCGAAAATCAATAAAATCGGAGTACCGGTAAAACCAGAGTATCGGTTTAAAGTAACAACTATACAATTTCTCTTCCTTTTCTTGAAAGAGTAACATTAAATACAGTTTTAGAATATGCAAGTCCCGTACACTCCATTTGAAAAAGAGTAGAGTTCACCATTAAATTTAGTTTTATTTTTAGGTTCTATATTTATCTACTTTTTTTCAAAAAGAGTGTGCGAGGCTTACACACTCTAAAATTACAAATATCATTTCTCTTTTTTTTTTTTTTTTTTTTTTTTTGTTTTTAACAAGGGCATATCTTTATCTGCCAACTAATCAATAATCCAAATAGCTCGGACTAAAAATTCTAATCTATAATGTTCAAGGCATGCCACCATGGTCACTAATGTGCGCCTACTCACCCCATATTTCACATGGCTTTTAGGAAGTCTTTTGTTTGCCAATTAATCAACTTCAAATAAGCATGCATGCGAACGCACATGACATGGGAAGAATTTATTTTTAAAACCCAATCCCATACAAACCGAATGAGAAGGATATCTCTATTTTTAATGATAAAAAACTTGAGTTTTAATGAAAAAAAGAAAAAAAACTAAAAGCTTAAAACAATGAGCCCAAAAAAGTATAAAACCCATTACCATACAAACGGAACCAAATATATAATACAAAGATACTAACAATTCTTGGAGTAAAAAACATAAGAACATCTATTAAGCTATTAATAACAAAATAAATGCATCCAACAATATATAAAAAAAACAAATATATATAAATTTTGAACCCACTTGTTCAAAAAAACACCAACTAAAATATACAATCCAAACAACAAAACTTAAAGATATAAAAACTCTAAACCAGCTTGAAGTCCAAAAAAAAAAAAAATCCCTGCAAAACAAAATATACAAACTGTGGGAAAATATTGAAAGACATACATTCCAAAAATATAAAGCAAATGTAACTTCAAAAGACGCACCACCATTTATATATAGGGTAGTGATAGGGTTACTACTCTGTAATTGCCCATTTACTACTTATAAGGTATTAGAAATTTTTTTTTATCATTTTATTTTAAGTATTTTTTTAACATCCTTAGCCATTAAGAAAAAATTAAAATAATATATAATTTTACTAATAATTACTTCCTTAACCATTAAGTAAAATTGAAAATTAAAAAAAAAAATCAAATACAATAAGAGTAGTAAATGAGTAGTAAAAAAATAGTAACCCTATCATTTTCCTTCTATATATAAGGGTAGTGATAAAGTTGAAGTGAAGTCCAGCGTGTAGACCAACGAAAAGAAAGACTGACTAACTGACACATGTAAACCCTGAGAATAAGAAGGAGAAAAAGACTAATCAACTAACACACGTAAATCGGTCAGCCTGACTCGCCACCCTTTCCCCAAATGACAGATAAGAAGGCAAAAAACAAAGCAAAAAAACTGCAACTGACTGACACACATAAACCCAAACACTCAACCCATCCCCCCAACCTGACACACTGACACACAAACCCATCAGTCGATTCCTATCCCCAAAAAACTACATTTACCCAGACCCAAAAAAAAGTGAAAGTCTCAGACTTATAAATCGAAAGCAACAAAAAAAGAGCTTTTGTTGAATCAAAAAGGCAAGACAAATTGGACATGAACAGTAGAACGATGTTAAAAAAAATCTAAAACGTTACAAAATTGAATTGAAGTAATAAAGTTGAAGTGAAGTCCAGTGTGTTGATGACTTGATGCATAAGAAGCAAAAAAGCCAAAGAAAAAAAGACTGACTAAATGACACATAAACCCATTAGATGAATAAGAAGGAGAAAAAAGAAAGGAAAAAAAGGCTGATTAACTGACATACGTAAATCGATCAGCCTGACTTGCCACCCTTTCCCCAAATGATGGATAAGAAGGAGAAAAAAAAAAGCAAAAAAACTCTGACTGACTGACACACATAAACCTATTCCCTCAACCTGACGAATTGACACACAAACCCAACAGCCAATCCTTATCCCAAAAAAACTACGTTTACCCAAACCAAAAAAGGGAAGTGAAAGTCAGACATATAAATTGAAAGAGAAAAAAAGAGTTTTTGCTGAATCGAAAAGGCAAGACAAACTGGGCATGAATAGTAGATGGATGTAAAAAAATCTAAAAAGTTACAAAATTGAATTCAGACGAATAATGTACTGACTAATGGATTGACGCAGTGACAGTAAGAAATTTCAATTACCCAGATAGATCATCTACCATTAGATGCAAAAAGGAAAAAAAAAAAAAAAAGCTACAATCCTCAAGCCAAGATCAAAACTTGGAAAAAGAACTACATTCCTCAATTAAAACTTACTCAACAGATCTGAACTTGAATTAAAATAAAAGAAAGCCATATATTTTTGTCCACAAAGAAAGAAATCGGGTCCTTTAAAGCAAAATTAAAAAAAAAAAAAAATCAGATCTTGGATCATCTACCACAAGATGGAACAAAAATAAAAAATAAAAGCTACAGTCCTCAAATCAAGATCAAAACTTGAAAAAATCCCCTGCCCAACTAGAGAGGGCACCTCGCCCAATCAACATGATATGGGCCCAAACCCTTCAATCTTTCTTTATTTGAGCCCCAATTCCAAAAACATTAGGTAACGCTAAGAAGGCCCAGCCCGCAGTGCAAAACTGATTGATAACCACCCAGCGGTGATAAACCATAAGAACTGTTACGATGATGATCCACTAAGGGATGAACCCTCAGATGCACATCCCCAAGTTTGAATTTGAATAATAGATATATCTATTATTACTTAAGAAACATAATGATTCAAAAGCTCCATATATGATCTTAACCGAGGTACGTAAAGGGTGACTTTTCTTTGGGTTAAGAACGATTGGCAACTATTCTGACTTAGGCATCAGAGGCTTCACATCGAACCCCCAAGTCATTCACTCTTTGGTTGCAGGTGATTGAGAGGTGACTGCGGTGAAACACGTTCTGAACAGTTGGCGTTGTCTGTGGGATCCTGGCAAACACTCAGTGTGCTTTTCACATGCTCATCACCATGCAATTGCAGGCAACCAGAGACTAGGGAGAAGCTTCACAAAACATGGAGGAAAGACTCATGGAAATGGAAGAAATAATGAGGAGGCTTACTACAGAGGTTGACTTGCTGAGAAAGGAGAATGAGGCTCTCAAATCATGAAACAGGCCATTGGGAGAGGATGGGACGCCCAGTTAGGTCAACAAGGAAGAGATAGAGGCAAACAATGTGGGTGCTAGAAAGGGCCACCAAGAGGGTGAGGAAACAAAGAAGTTGCACCATGACGTGCGCAGCCTGATGGACAAATATGAGAAGATGGCTAAGAAGATAGGGATATCTTCTTCAGTCGATCAGTTTCTGTCCAGCACAAATTTGCCGTTCTCGACAGAGATTATGGCAATGCCTTTGCCTTCAAAATTCAAGATCCCGTCAGTAGACCTGTATGATGACTCAAAAGATCCCGTGGAGCATCTTGAGACTTTCAAAGCTCACATGATGCTTCACAGATTTCCCAGAGAAATTGCATGTAGAGCTTTCCCTTTGACTCTAAAGGGGTCAACGAGAGGATGGTTTGGTACATTACAACCAACTTCCATCAAAAATTTCGAAGAATTGGGCTGGCAATTCTTGACCTAGTTCATGGCAAGTAGAGGACGCAAGAGGCCAGCCGCATATTTGCTAACTGTCAAATAGAGAGAGGATGAAAGTTTGAAGGCATATCTAACATGCTTCAATAGAGAAAAGATGACGACCGATGATCAAGATGAGAAAATTATGCTAGTTGCCTTACTGGGAGGCATTTGTCCTAAGAGCCCCTTTATGGCCGAACTAGCAAGGAAGACACCTTCCTCTTCTATGAGAGTTCATGGAAAGGGTTGATGAGTCATGACTTTGTTAATGCTGAAGATACTCTTATCGCTTTGACCTCCCAACCGGAAAGAGGAAATGGACGAGAACTAAAAGGAGGACAGAGAAGAGACTGAGATGGGGGTCAAAAGGCGAGGAAAGACCAATAGGAGCAAAGACAGGATAATAGTTCCAAAAGACCTAATGGCGGTTATGTGCACTATTCCAATACACAAAGCTGAGACAACACAAAGGAAGAAGAACCAGGCGATGATAACGAGTGACATAAGGAGAAGTATTGTGCTTATCACAAAACAAGGGGATACATAACTGAAGATTGTTACAACTTGAAGTGAAAGGTAGAAGAAATGAGAGGCAGTGGTGAGTTAGAATGCTTAATCACCCGGATATCACCCCCTCCCCCCACGACGGACGAACAACCAGAAGCCTGAGTATAAAAGAATGAGGAGTGAAAGCCCAAGGTGGCAAGAAGTAACAAGGAATGAAAGGAAGTCACACGAACCCCATGACCGAAGATTGAGAGTAATGATACCCGCAATAACCCACCTTTGGGCAAAATACATGCAATCGAAGGTAGGTATGTTTGGGGAGGAAGGCGTACGCTAGGTAGGCGAGATATGAGGAAGTTTTTTATGTGGAGAGACCCGCCAAACAGCCCCAAATGAAGATGTCCCCCATAATCTCTTTTGGCAACGAGGATTGCCAAGGGGTCATGTATCTTCATGATGATGCCTTGGTGGTAACAATGTTGGTGGCAAATTTTACCACAAGAAGGATATTAGTTGACAACGGGAGTTTAGTGGATATCTTATTCTGTGATGCCTTTAGCAAAATGGAAATTGGTGTGGACCGATTAAAACCAGCACCCACCACGTTGAAAGGATTCACTGGAGATGCGGTACAACTGATGGGATCCATTACATTTCTGGTATCCGTGGGCACAGACCCCCATATTGCAATGGCGATGGCTAAGTTTTTAGTAGTGAAAACTCGATCAACCTACAATGCAATCATTGGGAAACCCCCCCCCCCCCCCTAAAATGATTTAAAAGCTATTACCGCAACCTATCATCTAAAGATGAAGTTTCAGATGAAAGCTAGAATAGGCGAGGCATGCAGCGAGCAAGTCCTAGCCAGAGAATGTTATGTACAGGAGCTCAGACCAAGCCAAGGAGAAGTCAGCATTGTGGACACCAGGGAAGAAGCAAACTTCCCACCAGCGCCCAAGATAATGATGACCAAGTTGGAAACTAGAGATGAAAGCACTTTGAATCAAGGGGAAGCCGATGAGCCCCTTGAATTGGTCACTCTCGAAAATGATCATCTCGAGAGCCATATGAAGATAAGGACCAAACTGTCAAAGGAAGAAATGCAGCTGTTGATAAATTTCCTTCTAGACCACAAAGACCTTTTTTGCGTTGAGTCATAAGGATATGCCAGATATAGGCAAGGAAATTATCGAACACAAGTTGAACATAGACTCGAAAGTGCATCCAATTAAGCAAAAGAAAAGAAGCTTTAGCACCGAGAAGTATGAAGCCAATCATGGAGGAAGTCGACCTATTGCTGACAGTAGGATTCATCATAGAAGCACCGTAAATCGATCAACCTGACTCTCCACCCTTTCCCCAAATGATGGATGAGAAAAAGAAAAACAAAGCAAAATAATTTTGACCGACTGACACACATAAACCCATTCCCTTAACTTGACACACTAATACACAAACCCATCAGTCGATCCCTACCCCAAAAAAACTACGTTTACCCAGACCCAAAAAAAAAAAAAGTAAAAGTCTCGGACATATAAATTGAAAGAGACAACAACAAAAAAAAACAAAACCAAAAAAAAAAGGAAAAAAAGGAAGAGTTTTTACTAAATTGAAAAGGCAAGACAAACTAGGTATGAACAGTAGAAAGATGTAAAAAAATCTAAAAAGTTACAAAATTGAATTGACTAGATCAATAATGGACTAACTGATGGATTGACGTAGAGACAGTAAGAAATTTCAATTACCCAGACAGATCATCACCATAAGATTTAAAAAGGAAAAAAAAAAAAAAAAAAAAAAAAAAAAAAAAAAAAAGAAGCTACAATCCTCAAGCCAAGATCAAAGCTTGAACAAAAAAACAAACTACATTCTTCAATTAAAACTTACTCAACAGATCTAAACCTGAATTAAAATAAAAGAAAGCCATATATTTTTTTCCATAAAGAAAGAAAACAAATCCTTAAAGCAAAATAAAAAATCAGATCTTGGTTCATCTACCACGAGATGCAAAAATAAGAAAATAAAAATCTGCAGTCTGCAAATCAAGATCAAAACTTGAAAAAAACCCCCTACATTGCTTGATCAAAACTACAATCCTCAAGATATGCAAAAAGGAAAACAAAAGCCACAATACTCATGGGAGAAAAAAAAAAAACAACAGTGTAGACAACAAACCTGAATTGGATTGTTTAGATGGAAAAAAAAAAAAAAAAAAAAAAAAAAAAGGGCTACAATCCTAAGAGGAAAAAAGGCCAACACTACAAAAAACGAACCTAAATCAAATCCCTTAAAAAGGAAAAAAAATCAAATATTGGATCATGTACCACGAGATGAGGAAAATCCTTAGAGCAAGATCAAAATTCAAGAAAAAACCCTACAACTCTCAAACCAACTTCAACGACATGAAACAAACACCTCCCAACGCTACAAAAAAGAAACCCATAAACTCAAACACAAAGCTAAGAGAAGAGAGAAGAGACGGAGAAGCAAAGTGTTTTAAATCCAAAAAAAAAAAAAAAAATAGACCTTGGAACATCCATCACGAGTAGGGGTGTAATCGATCTGGTTCGATCCGGTTTGTTCAGTATATTATATATTATATGTAATATAGTATATAATAATATAGTGATAATATATTGTAATATATTATAATATATATTGTAATATATTATAATTGAATTATAGACTATAATAATATATTAGAATATATAATATAGTGATATATTATAGTATATTATAATAGATAATGATATAGTATTAGAATAACTGCTAATGCAATAGACTATAATGATAATATATAGTTATTTATATAAGATTTTAAAATTTAAAATTATAGTAATTAGTAATTGATCATATAATACAAAATTATTTATATATAATTATATATAAAAATGATATATAATATAAAAACATATTTCATACAATATAAAAAATAAAAAATATATATATCAACCGTTCTAGTCCAGTTCAATCCTGTGTTGGTAAAAGAAAAACCGAAATCGGACCGATTTCAACCAGTTTTGAGAAACATGGAACCGGTACTAGACCAGATCAGACTAAAACCACCAGTTTGGTCCGGTTTACCCATTCACCGGTCTTTTTTATCCCCGAGTACAAATGAATTTTTTTATTCTTCTTTAATCATTTTTTAAACATCTTTAACCATGAATAAAATAAACAAATATATATATATATTTACTAATAGTCACTTCCTTAACTATTAAAAAAAAATGAGTGAACGCATTTAGTAAACTTATTTAAAAGTCATACTATCATTTTGTATGTATATAAATACTATATATATAAAGCGGCAATGTAGGAGAAAATATGAGAGATTTTTAGTTTGTTTTACACATTTTTATTCCCATTTTGCCCCTGTTTGTAACTTTTATTTTTATTTCCAATTTTTCCATTTTCGATTTTGCTCCAGCTTCTATTCCCAAATTCTGTTCTGTGCACATTCTTGCCCCTCCTTTTATAATGATATTTCCATTTTGTCCATTATTATTTTCCTATTTTACTCCTAACTTTATGACCAAATTCAATGTCCACTGTTAAAGCTTTTGCTTTGCTGGCCATGTAATATTGTCTTCTTCATTTCCCAACTTTATCCCTTCCTCTCACCAATTGAAAGCTTGAAAGAAGTTGTCTTTTTATTTTTTTGTTATATTATTTTTTTGTTAGAAACACAATCTAAGTCAAAATAGGAAATAAAAGGAACAACGATGTGGGTGCATATAGTTTTCGTTTGACATATATTTTTTCGATTTTGCCCATACATGCATTTCATAATCGTCGTTACATCCCTCCATTCCACCGGCTTCAATTTATGGAATACATCTTTACTTTCACTTCCACAACCTTCCTATTTTGTATATATATATATATATCCTCTTCCACCTCCATGTTCTAGTATCTTTCAACTTAGATCAAACACTTTCACATCCAACTTCCACCACCTTCATAATTTGTCTAAAATCCTCTTTCATACACTGCTTGACTAATTTTCTGGAAGATCAAATACTTCCACCTCCTTCGTCTCTTCTATAAATCACATTTCTACTTCCATTCAAAATCAGATCCATAATCATATCAAAGGGAAGCCCAGCCTCGCTCAACCACATCACACCGTCAACCACCCATGTGAGCCACAATCTACACCTCGCAACCAACATTGAAAACATAGCATCAGATGAGCTGCCCAACCAAGAAAAATAAAACAAAAGATTTTGGACCAACCAGGGAATGGCTTATAGACGGTGAGAGAGTAGAGAAATTATTGGTGGTTTTGATAATTTTTCTCCGCAAGTGAATGATTGGGAGGAACCGCCTTGGCTGACGTTGGATGGCGTGGTATGGTGGCATAGTCGACTGCAGCAAGGGTTTTCAAACTCAAAATGGATATGAGTGTGACGCCCCCAAGTCCCCACGCACGAACACGGGGAAATCGAGACGTCCGGATGATGACATCACGGGTCATCATCCTATCGACGGGTGCCAAGTGTGTGTATAAGTGACGAATGTACACAAAAAATACGCAGCGAAAAGCAAGTCAATGACTAAGTACCAGAATTTTTCTTGTTTAATACAAAACTATTCAAAACATACATAAATAAATATTACAACGCACAAATATAGTTTTAAACTAAATACAAAGCATAAACTTCAGCATCCCGGCAGAGCCGCATCTTTGGGCTCAGCCTCCTCCTCCTCATCCTCGATCTACGGTACCAAAAATGGTGCCGCAGGTAAGTAAACTCCAAACACCACTAGATAAAAACATATAAGACTCAAACAATATGCATGAAATAAAAACCAATGCACATGTGCCATAAAACATAATTTTTCCACGCACGCCAAAAATCCAATTTGGCCCACAAAAACATATTCTTAAAACCAAGCCTCACCATTATCCCAAATAATGGCCCAAATCACCATTTTCCCAGAAAATGGATCAAAAGTCTCGAAAACCAAATATCGTCATTTTTCCAGAAAATGGCCCATATCCGAAAACCATAAAAACAAATCAGTTATGCATGCACCATGATCTCCCCTAGGGATCATCCGCACACCCTGGCTCTGTGCCACATCGCAGGTAACGACTACGCATGTGACACCTAAACGAGCGATACCCAGACTCGCACCCCGCGCATACCTGGCCAAGCCATCCTTTAGTCCCCGCCACTCTAGGGACCACGAAGTCGTCACGACAGCGTTACCGTATCGCGTGATCTGGTTGTCGCCCTGCGACAACCCAGGGGATGTCACTCAGTATTATCCACTCCCGAGTGACCAGAGGAGCTCCACCGAGATAATAACTCATCCCGGGTTGGGCTCGTGGGACACACGCACCCAAAAACCATTTACGCCAATAAAACGAAATTTTCTCGATTAAAACAATATGCACATAAACACAATACGCAACTCATGCCTCATGGCTCAAATAATCAAGCAAACACAAACAAGCAAAACCAAGCACTCCGTCCTCAATCCATCCTACCCCCGAACTCCTCGGACTCAGTCCGGAATCAGCTAACCAACAACAATTAATTATTGAATGAGAAAAATATATTTACATCTAAAAGTAGAGTTTGAAAAATACTTACAGCGCTATATGGTATTTTTAGAAAACACGCGGCGTTGCAAACGGCGGAAGGAAAGCAACGTAACAGTGAAAATTCACTGTGGCCGTGGGTTGTAAAATACCCACTTTTGAACGGGGACAAACCAAGGCTCGGTATTGATAGGGAAGGGTCTAAGGATGTCTATGAAGCTAATGGAAGTGAAGTTTGGCCGTGGATGGCGGCGGAAATGGCGGAGGAAGGCTGGATTTTCCAAAATGGAAAGCTAGCTCATGGGAGCTGTTCCGGTGGCTGTTAGAGGCCGAAAATGGGTGGGTTAGGACGGCAAGGGGCCGGTGATGAAGTGGTGAAGAGATGGTGGCCGTAGGTGGAGCGACGGCGACGGATCGGAGCAAAATCCGTGAGGCTTGTTGGGCGTTTTCCGGCCAAACGGCGGCTCCGTTGGCGGTGAAAATTGGTGGGATGGTTCACCGGAGGGAGGGGAAGATTTTGGTAGGGGTGGTGTGCCGCACGGTGGCCGGCGGCGGTGGGTCTGGGCTGAAGATGGTTCCGGCGTGGGAGAGGAGAGAGAGAGAGAGAGAGAGAGAGAGAGAGAGAGAGAGAGAGAGAGAGAGAGAGAGAGAGAGACGAACTAGGGGGTTTACGCGCGGGAGAGAGGGGAGGAAAAAGAAGAAGAAAAAAGAAAAAGAAAAAAGAAAAAGGAAAGAAAAGAGAAAAAGAAAAAAAGGAAAAAGGGAAAAGAAAAGACGTAGGAAAGAAATGAGGTCCAATCCTCACTCCGGAAAGCAAAACAAATCCACCGAAAACGAGATTAAAAAACTGTAAAACGACTAATTAAATAAAACACATCATCAAATAAATAAAAACCAATTAAAACACATTAATTTAAAATAAATAAACTAATATATTAATTAAATTAAAAACAACCCTTCAGTGAAAATACACGTAAAAGCGGGTCATCACATCCTTCCCCCCTTAAAAACAAATTTCGTCCTCGAAATTTGCAAGATCAACTACCAACTTAAAACAAGCCACATAAAATCACATAAACCAACTATGACCAAGATTAAGAAACGTACCGTCTTTACTCAAACAAGTATGGGTATTATTCCCTCATGTCTGCTACTCGCTCCCAAGAGAAGTCTTGAGCTAACGGATCTCCCCATGCCACCTTAACCAAAGGTATCGTTTTAGACCTCAACTGTTGCTCCTTCCAATCCATGATCTGCGACGGAACAACTTCATAAGTGAGATCCGGTCGCAACTGAATACTCTCTGGGTCGACGAAGCGTGGCTCTTGTAGTCCAAAACTCTTCTTCAAGGATGATACGTGGAAGACATCATGAATATTCCCAAAATACTCTGGCAAAGCAACTCTATAGGCGACAGGCCCTACCTTCTCCAGAATCTGAAAAGGGCCGACATACCTCGGATCCAGTTTCCTCTTCTTACCAAAACGCTTAACACCTCTCATGGGAGAGACTTTGAGATAAACCCAATCACCTTCTTCAAAAGATAACTCTCTCCTCCTGGTATCAGTGTAGCTTTTCTGGCGACTCTGAGCTGCCGCCATTTTATCCCTGATGATCCGAACTTGGCTTTGCATCTCTTGAATTATTTCGGGTCCAATTATACTACTATCCTACTCTCCCCGACTTCATCCCAACACAAGGGCGATCTGCACTTCCTCCCGTAAAGAGCTTCATAGGGAGCCATCTTAATGGTCGCATGGAAGCTGTTATTATATGCAAACTCTATAAGCGGCAAATGGTTTTCCCAACTCCCTTGAAATTCCATGACACACGCTCGCAACATGTCTTCAAGGGTCTGAATGGTGCGCTCCGATTGGCCGTCTGTCTGTGGGTGGTAAGCAGTACTGAACTTCAACTTAGTACCCAAAGCTGCCTGCAAACTCTTCCAGAACTGCGACGTGAACCTTGGGTCTCGATCCGACACTATACTCTTCGGTATGCCGTGCAGCCGCACTATCTCTTTGACATACAAGCGGGTCAACTTACCCAAGGAATCGATGTTATTAACAGGCAAGAAATGAGCACTTTTTGTTAACTGGTCAACAATCACCCAAACAGAATTTTTCCCACTAGGCGTCCTCGGCAAACCCACTACAAAGTCCATCATGATGTCATCTCATTTCCACTTAGGAATAGGGAGGGGTTGGAGCATACCTGCGGGTCTTTGATGCTCGGCTTTCACTTGACGGCATGTGTGACATTTCTCAACATATAAGGCAATATCCCTCTTCATTCCATCCCACCAATAATTTTTCTTCAAGTCTCAGTACATCTTTGTACTGTCGGGATGAACTGAATAAAGGGTCGCATGAGCTTCTGCCATGATCCACTCCTTGAATTCTGAATCTTTTGGGACCACTCTGCGATCTCGAAACCAAAGTATTCCATCTTTATCCATACTATAATGCAACGGCCCTCGAGATTTTCTGACCTTTTTTCTGATATTCAGCAGCTTCGGATCCTTCCTTTGAAGAGTCTTCAATTCTTCAAAATCAGTTATCCGAATGTCAAGAACTGAAGATAGAATCTCTTCTTGCTGTGAACTTTCAATAAGGAGCCTTCTCATCCCACAAAGCAAAGAATCCAATTCTGACGGCTCGGCTTCATCTTTCAAGTGCGATTTTCGGCTCAAAGCATCAGCAACTATATTGGCCTTCCCCGAATGGTACTTGATCTCACACTGGTAGTAACTGATGAGCTCTAGTCATCGCCTCTGCCTCATGTTCAGATTTTTCTGGGAAAACAAATGCTTCAAGCTCTTGTGATCGGTGTATACTTCACATGCTTCCCCATACAAAAAGTGCCGCCAGATCTTGAGAGCAAAAACAATCGCAGCCAATTCCAAATCGTGCGTCGGATAATTCTTCTCATGGTCCTTTAGCTGACGAGATGCATAGGCAACAACCCGTCCTTCCTGCATAAGGACACAACCCAAACCAAACTTAGACGCATCACTGAAGACTACGAATGGCTTATGCGGTTCTGGAAGCGCTAACACTAGTGCCATCGTCAACCTATTATTCAATTCTTGGAAGCTTCTCTCACACTTATCTGACCAAACAAATTCTGCATTCTTCCGAGTCAAAGCTGTGAAAGGTCCGGATAGGCGAGCAAATCCCTCCACAAATCTTCGGTAATATCCGGCAAGCCCCAAGAAACTCCGGATCTCGCGCACTGTAGTCAGACGCGGCCACGATAAAATGGCTTCCACCTTCCTAGGATCAACGGCCAATCCGTCTCGGGAAATCACATGCCCAAGAAATCTTACTTCCTCCAACCAAAATTCACACTTGCTGAGCTTGGCGTACAACTGGTATTCTCTCAATTTCCCAAGTACCAGACGAAGGTGATACACATGCTCTTCAACATCTCGGGAATAAATCAGAATATCATCAATAAACACTACCACAAAGGAATCCAGATAAGGTCGAAATACTCGATTAATTAAATCCATGAAAGCAGCAGGGGCATTAGCTAACCCAAACGGCATCACCTTAAATTCATAATGCCCATACCTCGACCTGAAAGCAGTTTTAGGCACATCCTTGTCTCTGATCCTCAGCTGGTAGTATCCCGACCTCAAATCAATCTTCGAAAACACGGCTGCTCATTGAAGCTGATCAAATAAATCGTCGATCCGTGGGAGAGGATATTTATTTTTTATGGTCACCTTGTTTAATTTTCGATAATCGATGTACATACGGAGGGTTCCATCTTTCTTTTTAACAAACAAAACTGGCGCACCCCACGGCGACGTACTAGGTTGAATAAATCCCTTATCTACCAGCTCTTGCAACTGAGTCTTCAACTCTTTTAATTCAGCTGGTGCCATGCGATAAGGAGCTTTATGTACAGGAGCCGCTCTAGGTTCCAAGTCTATAACAAACTCCATTTCTCGAACAGGGGGCAGTCTAGGCAAGTCATCCACAAACACATCGAGAAATTCTTCCACAACTGGAATGTCTACCAAAGACTTCTTCTCAGACGGCGCAGACACCATCTGAACTAAGAATGCATCCGCTCCCCATGCAATCTCTCTTCTTGCTTGAATTGCCGATATAATTACCGGCTTTTCTTTTAACTTACTCCCCACAAATTCCAGACAATTACCATCTGGAAGTTGAAAGGTAATTACCCGACTTCTGCAATTAATACTCGCAGAATATCAGTAAAGCCAATCCATCCCTAGGATGATATCAAAACCCAACAGCTTAAACACCACCAAATCAGCATCCAAGAACCTTCCATCAAAATTTAACGGGCATCCCAAAGCAACCTTGGAACACCACACCATTTCACCATCGGGTAAAGCCACTACCAATGACTTTGGCAAAGGTTCCGTGACCAAATTACACATCCGCGCAAACGTGGAAGATACAAATGATTGTGAAGCACCGGAATCAAATAAAGTGCAAGCATAAAACTCATACAAACGGACTCTCGCTGAACCAAACACATAACCCATGAAATCCAAAATAACATAGGAGAAACCAAATACACCAAAATTAAGTCCAACATAAAATTAAATTAAATTAAATTAATCCATACCTGTAATTACTCCAGTATCATGGGTCGCTGGTGCCTCATCATCCACATCTCCGGGTGTGACAGCATAAACCCGGGCTTGCACTGCTTGCCTTGGATTTGTTCTTCCACCGCGTCTACCTCCACGGCTTCCTTGAGCTAGTCTTGGACACTCTCGAGCAAAGTGACCCTGCTGGCCACAATTATAACATCGAGCCCCACCAAAAGGGCACTCACCCACATGAGCTCTATTACAAACCCCGCAAACAGGCACAAGTCCTCCCATGCGAACACCTGAGGATGCTTGCGGTTGAGTTCCGGTCCGCTGAACAAATTTCTGAGGCGAACCCGAGCTGCTTTCTTGAAGCGCTGCCAGGTTACAACGGCAAATGATCCTAACTCTGCTTCTAACATCACCCTCTTGGTATCCCACCAATCAAAAGCGGTGCCTTGCAACAGATAGCTGGCGTAAAGTACCTGTTGCACCTCGGTGCAACCACACACCTCAAAAGTTCTTTCCAGGTCTTTGATCCACTTTCCAGCTTGAAGCGGATCCTCTTCTCTAGTGAAGTGTGGGGTCCTATGCGCCAGAAAGTGCTCATAGGTGCATCCGGCTTGCACCATGTTGCTAGATCCTCCCGGGTAAAGCCAAGGCCCTCCCTGATATGGCCAAGGACCTCCTGGTTGAGGCCAAAGTCCTTCTTGTTGCAGACAAGACCCTCATTGTGGCGGCCAGAGACCCCCTTGTTGTGGCTAAGGTCCCCCTGGTTGTGGCCAAGGCCCTGTCTGCTGTGGCCTAAAATTCTGCTGCATAAACTCCGTCATCTACCGTATTGCTTGGGCTATAGAGTCATCTCTTGATGTATTGTCCCGTGGCTCCTGAGTAGATTTCTTTGGCCTCCCCATTTTCCTGCCACCACAACTTTTGACCCCTTTTAAGAAAACAAAAACAAATAAAACCAACAACAACAAAAACAAAACCAAAGACTAACACCACCTCACACAAAACAAAAGAAACCAACTTGCAAAAACATAACTAACTAAATAAACACAAGCAAACTAGCCCAAACAAATAAAACAAATAAACAAAACAAATAACAACTTTACTTAACATAATACACAACCTTAAAAACATTCTGGTACTATCTATGGGACATGTGGTTTTACCCAGAGCCAAACCGCTCTGATACCACCTGTGATGCCCCCAAGTCCCCACGCACGAACACGGGGAAATCGAGACGTCCGGATGATGAAATCACGGGTCATCATTCTATCGACGTGTGCCAAGTGTGTGTATAAGCGACGAATGTGCACGAGAAATACGCAGCGAAAAGCAAGTCAATAACTAAGTGTCAGCATTTTTCTTGTTTAATACAAAAATATTCAAAACATACATAAAAAAATATTACAAAGCACAAATATAGTTTTAAACTAAATACAAAGCATAAACTTCAGCATCCCGGCGGAGCCGCATCCTCGGGCTCAGCCTCCTACTCCTCATCCTCGATCTCTGCACCAAAATCTACGGTACCAAAAATGGTGCCGCAGGTAAGTAAACTCCAAACACCATTAGATAAAAACATATAAAACTCAAACAATATGCATGAAATAAAAACCAATGCACATGCGCCATAAAACATAATTTTTCCACGCATGCCAAAAACCCAATTTGGCCCACAAAAACATATTCTTAAAACCAAGTCTCGCCATTATCCCAGATAATGGCCCAAATCACCATTTTCCCAGAAAATGGATCAAAAGTCTCGAAAATCAAACATCGCCATTTTCCCAGAAAATGGCCCATATCCGAAAACCATAAAAACAAACCAGTTATGCATGCACCATGATCTCTCCTAGGGATCATCCGCACACCCTGGCTCTGTGCCACACCGCAGGTAACGACTACGCATGTGACACCTAAACGAGCGATGCACAGACTTGCGCCCCGCGCGTACCTGGCCAGGCCATCCTCTAGTCCCCGCCACTCTAGGGACCACGAAGTCGTCACGACAGCGTTACCGTATCGCGCGATCCGGTCGTCGCCCTACGACAACCCAGGGGATGTCACTCAGTATTATCCACTCGCGAGTGACCAGAGGAGCTCCACCAAGATAATAACCCATCCCGGGTTGGGCTCGTGGGACACACGCACCCAAAAACCATTTACGCTAATAAAACGAGATTTTCTTGATTAAAACAATATGCACATAAACACAATACGCAACTCACGCCTCATGGCTCAAATAATCAGGCAAACACAAACAAGCAAAACCAAGCACTCTGTCCTCAATCCATCCGACCCCCGAACTCCTCGGACTCAGTCTGGAATCAGCTAACCAACAACAATTAATTATTAAATGAGCAAAATATATTTACATCTAAAAGTAGAGTTTGGAAAAATACTTACAGCGCTATATGGTATTTTTAGAAAACACGCAACGTTGCAAACGGCGGAAGGAAAGCAACGTAACAGTGAAAATTCACTGTGGCCGTGGGTTGTAAAATACCCACTTTTAAAAGGGGACAAACCAAGGCTCGAGATTGATAGGGAATGGTCTAAGGATGTTTATGAAGTTAATGGAAGTGAAGTTTGGCCATGGGTGGCGGCGGAAACGGCGGAGGAAGGCCGGATTTCTCAAAATGGAAAGCTAGCTCGTGGGAGCTGTTCCGGTGGCTGTTAGAGGCCGGAAATGGGTGGGTTAGGACAGCAAGGGGCCGGTGATGAAGTGATGAAGAGATGGGTGGGTTAGGACGGCAAGCGACAGCGGCGAATCGGAGCAAAATCTGTGAGGCTTGTTGGGCGTTTTCCGGCCAAACGGCGGCTC
This sequence comes from Carya illinoinensis, assembly GCF_018687715.1. Lineage (NCBI taxonomy): Eukaryota > Viridiplantae > Streptophyta > Magnoliopsida > Fagales > Juglandaceae > Carya > Carya illinoinensis. The sequence continues at coordinate 26,502,110 of NC_056759.1, read as the reverse complement.
CGTTGGAGGTGAAAATTGGTGGGGTGGTTCACTAGAGGGAGGGGAAGATTTTGGTAGGGGTGGTGTGCTGCACGGTGGCCGGCGGCCGTGGGTCTGGGTTGAAGATGGTTCCGGCGTGGGAGAGGAGAGAGAGAGAGAGAGACGAACCGGGGGGGTTTACGCGCGGGAGAGAGGGGAGGAAAAAGAAGAAGAAAAAAGAAAAAGAAAAAAGAAAAAGGAAAGAAAAGAGAAAAAGAGAAAAAGGAAAAAGGGAAAAGAAAAAATGTAGGAAAGAAATGAGGTTCAATCCTCACTCCGGAAAACAAAACAAATCCGCCAAAAACGAGATTAAAAAATCGTAAAATGACTAATTAAATAAAACACATCATCAAATAAATAAAAACCAATTAAAACACATTAATTTAAAATAAATAAACTAATATATTAATTAAATTAAAAACAACCCTTCAGTGAAAATACACGTAAAAGCGGATCATCACAATAAGTTTTCGTATGAGAGAGGGTGGATGATAGTGATAAGGTGAGAGAGATATAGAGGAGACCTACCGGTGACTTCGTACGACGTGGGCGGTGAACAAGGTGGAGGCTTCAGATGAGGCGACAAGCGGTGGTTAGCAGCAAAAGGTTATAAAGCCGTGTGAAGGGAGTTGTTCAGAGAGGCCATGAATCATTGAGGAAGAAGAAGCTCGATGACGATGGAATGAGGGAAGTGTCAAGACAAGGGCGGCGGTGGCATGTTTGCAATGTGGCTATAGTGGCACAATGATAATAGAGATAAGCTGGCTGGAAGAGAGAAATGGTGAGATTTATTTCTTGTGAGATAGAGAATCGAAAGAAAGGTTTGAGAGAGAGACTTTGAGAGGGGTAGAGAGACACGAGAAAGAAAAAATCTTGGGGTGTGGGGAAGAACCTAAAGGAAGGAAATGGTTGGGGGGAAGAAAAAGAAAAAGAAAACAAGAGAGAGAATGAGAGGGGGGAGAAGGCTACGGAAAGGGTAGGGTGGGGGGAAGAAAAAGAAAAGAGAGAGACTGAGAGAGTCACAGGTAGTAGTTATGGTAATGGACCTTAATAAGGAAAAGTTGAAGTCTTGAAGTTTTGTATTTTCAACAACTTCTTTATGTGTCTCAGACTTCTACGTGTACAAATTTTTTCGTGTTTGTTTTGATTAGGAAGTGAGCATTAATGAGCTTGTAAAATTTTATCAGGTCCCCATTAAACCAAAATCACAGGACATGTACAAATTTGCTTCAATTATTTTAATGAGTTTTGTTCTCGAAAACATAAGAGCTTGAATCAAACAGATGGGCTTGCATCCTGTCCCCTCATATTTTGTCCTTTTCAAAATTTTCATTTAAGGAAATTTTCCATTTTTGGCTATTGATAATATTTTTTTTTAGAATAGTTATTGATAATTATTGTAAATGAAATGAGATTAATTGAGATAAAGTTTAAAATTAAATAAAATATTATTAAAATATATTTTTTAATATTATTTTTATTTTAAAATTTGAAAAAATTAAATTATTTTTTATGTAAAAATTTAAAAAATTATAATAATTAAATGAAATGAGATGAAAATTTTTATAAAAATAAATGATCAATTAAAGGCAAATGGTCCGTTAAGTAGTTGAAAAGGCTATGGATGATGAGGATGGAGGGCCTGGATGAGTTTTTGAAAAGTTCAAAGAAATGGCCTTGGGAGAAGGAGTGTCACAATTGTAAATAAATTTTATAAAATTAAATATATAAATAAATATATAAATTGATGTGATTGGATTACAAAATCAATAAATTTATTCTTTTAATAACAAATATATTTTAGAAAAAGTTGGTGTAATTTTTTAAGAAATAAAATTTTGTGATAGAGGTAAAAGGTAAAAAAGAAAAATGGAAATTTGATATTTGCAGAATTTAATATTAATTGTTAAATATTATTTTTTATATTAATAAAAAACTGTAATATTAATTTCTATTGTGTTTTCTTATTCTTCATATGAAAAAAATTTATTCTATTTATTTTTATATTTATGTAAACACATGTATATTTAACAGAAATGGTTGACATGATAAGTTTTTTGTATGAATAATATTTTTCCTCTATCAGATCGATATTTTTTTTAATACATTTATTCTATTCTTAAACATATTAACTAATTTAGTTGATTAGAAAAATATATATTAACTAATTTAGTTCGTATCTTTTAATTATATATCTAAGAAGAACGTTGATTGCAGGAGAAATCGAGAAGATGGAGAGTTAGGTTAAAAGAATAAAATAGTTTTGTTATGTATAAGTAAATTTTTGTATTAATCTGCATATTAATATTAATTTTTTTATATTTAAAATTTAAATTAATATTATTTTTTATAAAATTTATTTTTTAACTAATAATATTATATGAATATATAATTATATTTACAATTAGATTTTTTTAAATATAAAATGTGGGTGACAGGATTGTACTGAGACTGTGAAGAAGGATAGGGTAGTGGATGGGTTTATTAATACTGCTCGTAAAAAGGTTTAGTCTGTTAGAAGTGATCGGCACGTCACTTTAATTAGGATTATATTAGAAGTGAAATGTTTAATAAAGCCCCGGGCATCCTTATCCTCTTGGTTTGTGTGTTTCATGTGGCTACTCTTGGTTTGTGTGTTCCACAGTCAAACTTGCAAAGCTACACAAACAAACAAATCAGTTAGTCGATTCAACAAGTTAGGGGATGAATTTTTTATTTCGATAAATGAAAAATAATTTGTGCAAATTTTCTTTATTAATTTGTAAAATATATACATTTTTAAACTTATTTAAGTATTATCGGCCCATTTTTTTTAGAGGAATTAGACATATATGATATAACTGTACTTTGTAAAATTAAACATATTTACATAATTTATATATATGATCTTTTGTAGATCGAATACACACAAAAATATCTAATTCTGAATGCATGATACTATTTCTTTACTCATAAATGAACATATCAAGCTCAATCAATGCCACAGATACATGAATTTCATTTAAATATGTTTAAATAAAGGAATATGATATTATGATTTCTCATTTTAATATTTTATATATTTATTTTTATTTTTATTTTTTACTTAATAATTAAAAAAAGAAATTATTAGCATATTAATAGGAGAGTTGCTTGTGAGCAAGTGGTTGAGGTTTGACTTAGCTGATGGAAAGGGGATGGAAGTGGGCGGTTTGTACAAAATAAATAAATAAATAAATAATGACATTACTCAAAATATTGGTAATAAGATATTTCATTGCCTTAATATTTTATTCTGTTCAATTTTAGATTGTATAAATATTAAATTTATTTATTCTATTGCATATTATTTTTAATATGCTAATATAGTTTTATTTAACAAATATTACTATGTAATTATTGTGTTTTTTTTAAACATATTTTTTAGACAATTGCATCAAAACAAGTTGAACATACTCTTAATCAATTTGGAATCTCTTTTTGTTAAAATTCTCCATTATTATAATTACATACTTAAATACAACTTTGGCTTGTATATGAACACCATAGTTTTTTTTTTTTAATTAGGTTTTGTTTAACTTTTGTAAATTTATAACATGTTTTAGATCTGTTTAAATTTTTTTATTTACCGTTTATTTATTATTTACTATAATTTATTTATTTACTTTGTCAGCTGGGGGAACGGCCAATGCACGTTAACCCTTAATAAGTATGAAAAAATTTAATTGTAAGTATAACTACATATTAATATGTGCATTAATTTAATATGATTGGTCAAAAAATAAATTTTATTAAAAATAATAATAATTTAAATTTTAAATATAAAAAAATCAATATCAATACACAGATTAATATACGATTTTATTTATACATAACAAAACTCTACTAATATATATATATATATATATATTTGTGAGCCGCCCCTGGATATAAAACTGCATAGATAAACTGCATGTTTGGTCACTCCAACAAAATTCCACGTGGCGTACGTATTTATGTATTTGTTGATCTCATTTTAACATAGCTACAACAGATTATTTGCAATTTTGAAAGCCATTAATTAAACCACAAAGAAAGGATCAGCATATTCCATTTACGCAACCCTTCATTTTTAATTAACTTTCAATGTTGACTGTCATATGACAGCTATGAGCAGTCTCAGCCGAATATCCAAATCTAAGATTAAAGTCACTTTTTACCAATTATGCAATAGCTTTTAGCTATAGTAGTTAGAAAGAAAATATCAAATTTATTTGCAACTATACAATAATCAAATCTTTATTTTATTAATTTAATGTAATTCTCCATCTCTCATCTCGCATAGATATATTCATGTAGCTTTAATTTCATCTTTCACCAGATCCAGTAACTTTAATTCATGAGCTAAATAAATTAAATAATTAAATAATTTTTAATTAAATTCAAGATAAAATTATATAAATTAAAAATATCAAAATTAAATATTTTTTTAGGTTAATATTATTTATTACTATATAATGAATAAATGAATAATCTAATATAGAGATTTGATGTAAATGGAATAGTCAAAATTAAATTTATCTCATATTATTTTATTATTATATAATAAAAAATAACTATTTCAATGTAAAAATTTATATGGATTAAAAAAGTCAATATCTAAATTCATCTTATATTTATTAAAAATATCATTTAGATATACATGATCTAATAATAATACTGTAACAGTTGACTGTCATGTGACAGCAACATTTTGCAGTTGCTAAAATTTCTATATTATATAACGTCACGCATATCATTAATTAGGAATATTTGTTTTCTCTTTTCTGGCTTTTTATATTGTTCTATACTCATTTTTAGAAATAATGAGATGCTGTGGGGTCGAAAAGAATAAAAAATTAAGAAAAGATTTGGGAAAACACGGTAAACACCTTCATTGTTTTTTTAGTCGAAATTTTAATTCGGTCCCAACGTCTCATTTTTTGAGAAAATTTTCGTTTCATTTTTAAAAATAAATTTTTATTATATATAATACTTGTATACCGGATGTTTATATTTAAGAACAAATGTTTTTATAACAATACAGGACAAACGTGCCTAGCACGTAGCCCCACTACTCGTTCAAAAAAAAAAGGTATCTTGTTGAACTCAAACACTAGGGTTTTAACTTCTCTTTCAAGAGAAAAATGCACATGCCGGCCACTACCGAAAGGCTATTGAAAAAATGATATGAGATACGAGAATAGAAAGCCTCTCTCATAGGATTATCTATTCTTAATTACACAGTGCAAAGTGGGGCTAAATCTACATCATCTCTATGCATCTGCAAACATTTTTTTTTGGATGTTTCACCATGCCAAAATGTCAATAGAAAGACTCAAAAGTACTCCCCTACATACAATCTTTTAATCTATTCTTAATTACAAACTGCAGAGTGGAGTGTGTAATCTGGGTTGAATGAATGTGATCACGTACTTTTTCGCATCCAATTTTTGAATAAATAAGTAGGCGTGTGTAAAACGATGCATGAACAGCTAATTTCTGTTTTTTTTTTTTTCTTTACAAGAATCAAGAATCGGCATGAGCGTCAAGGCATAATTTTGTAAAAAACAAGTAGGCGACAAAGCATGCACTATCAATATATAATAATTTTGCCTCGTCTCTCATAGTATTCACAATTGATTCCGTCAACCCATGCAATTATATTCTTGTGAACTTCTCTTGATCAATGCGGGCTTATGTTTACTCCTGTACCTAGATGTAGTTACCCCTATATCTCCATTATTATACATTTATATATATTTGTTTGTCTATAGACAGTTGTGGAAATTTACCACACCCTCTCTCCTAATCCTAGTTCTCCCCTTCTTTGATCACCTGGATCTCTGTCTCTCTGTTGATGGAAAGAGGAATGGCTTTCCTTGCTGAACTTGAGGTTTTTATAACTACTGTTCTGGTCCTAATCCTTGTTCCTCGAGCTTCTAGTATTAATAATACTGATCACTCCTGTCCTCCTTCTTCCTGTGGCAATATCCCCAACATCAGATATCCATTTCGACTAAAAGGCGATCCACCAAAATGCGGAGACCAAAGGTATGAGCTCTCATGTGATGACAACAACCACACGTTGTTATCTTTACATGGTAGTAAATACTATGTAAACCAAATCAATTACAGCGACTATACAATCCGAATAGTAGACTCAGGTATCCAAGAGAATAATTACTCCTTCATCCCTCGTTATTTTCTGAACTATGATAATTTGAGTTGGCCAATCTGGGATTTAGCTCCAATATATGGGACTCCACATAGTCCTGTACTCACAAAGCCATTACAATCAGAAGTTGTGGTTATTGTGAATTGTGAAAAGCCAGTGACTTTGGCTTCCTCTATCTATCAGGTTTCTACGAATTGTTCTGATATTAATAATAAATCTGGATCTTCTTCTAACTCATCTTTTTCTCAATATTCCAAACGGTACATATATCTTATTGTTGGCTATGGAGCGAAAGTGATGGATGTGGAGGAGTCGTGTACGATAGAGCAGACCTCTCTGATTTTGTGGCCAGGAGCAATTATTAGGATAACTAATAATTCTACATGTACAGACCTCCGCAATTTATTCTCATATGGTTTTGTGCTTTCATGGTATCCGATTTATTGTGGAAGCTGCAGCAAATACGAATTCTGCTACATCGATGTCGACGATAATCAAGTTCATTGTGCGGGTAAGTAATTAATAAATTTGAGATCCGAATTCTAATTATATATATGCTTATCTATCTCGTCATTTGTTGCTTTTGCAATTTAAGTACTTCTTCTAACGTGACTGAATTCTTGGATTTCCCACTGTAACTGATTAGCAGTACCACGCATTAATGTTGTGATCTTCGATAATTATTGAACTTAATTTTAAAAGGGCTACATGCATGATAGGGGCCGGCTATATTTACTGGAGTTCTGATCAGCTAGTATTAATATAGTGACCTCATTTTTAATTGAAGATTCTATTGTAATTATGATTTGTTGTTAAAAGTTTAAATTTACGTGAGTTGCTTGATTTTATTATTTATTTTATATTTTTATATTTTTATTTATTTGTAAGTCAGATTTTTTTAATAAATAATATAATATATAAAATATTTAATTAAATAAGGTAAAATATAGAGTTAAGATTCAAATTCAAGACCTCTATTTTAATATTATGTGTAATCACTATTTTATTTTAAAAGCTTGAAAAGAAAAATTAAATTATTTATTTATATCTTAATAATTTGAGAGAAGCTAATGTGACACTTTTTTTTTTTCCAAAATACGCAGGAAATGTTTTCGTTAATTTCTTACTAGAAACGGCCCCAAAAGTAGGTGAGTTTTCTATCTCCATAGTCCATAAGATATTAGATGGTAACAGAAGGTACGTCTACCCTTCAGGGCGGGCATCAGTACCGATTTCAAATTAGGAGGGTGCTATAGCCACTGTTGGTGGCTCCCACTCTGCTGGATATAAAAAAATAAAAAAAAAATTAAAATTATCTTTTTTTTAAATTATTTTTTAATACTTTTAAATATTTTAAAAAAATATAAAAATTTTACAATAATATTAAATAATTTTTTCTTAATCAATAAGGGAAAAAAAAAAAAAAAAAAAAAGCCAACGATTGCCTCCAGCGTCAGCCACCAGTGGTAGCCAAAGCATTTTCCTTAAAATTAACTCATATTGGATTAGACTGCTCATGTTGAAAGTACAATTTTCAAATTTGTTAAGAAACTAGCTTGTCCAAATTTTCATATTGTTCTTTCCGAGGACCAAGCTCCTATTATGTATGTCCCTCATAACAAAGGGCTGGTATTCAAATATGCATGCTCAGCCCAACCTATCTATAGGATAGAGCCCAGACTTAAGAAATATTGATGCGACTATACAACTAGTTGTTCATATTTATTGGTAACATAAATGGATAGAGTTGTTTATACAGTTTCATTCGACATTGACCACTTACCTTTATTTCTTTTCTGCATGTGTCGCAGCTTATTATACTGGATTATTACGGCTCATAAGTAAGAATTTGTATCTCTCTTATCTATTTGTCTTCTTTCATCTTTTAACCGTTCATTCCTTAAGCAATGAAACATGAAAATAGTTTAAACTTGCAGAGTTGTTCATATGATCTACTGATAGACAAGTAGAACATAAATCACTCTTTTTTCACCAAAGTGAATGCACTCAAAACATAAGTCCTGTTTACCCTTGTGTTAGGGTTGTACATTCTATGAATAGCCAAGAACATAAATTAATTTGTCACCAAATTAGTGATTTCAATCATAACAACGGCCACAATTTTATCTTGTGGCAAAGTCAAGAATCAGAATAGAACAAAATCTCATGCATAAGGGTCTTCATATACAATGCAATAGTAGAAATTATGTCGGATAAAATAATATTATATAATCGGATCAAAAATTCAAATTTTATATTCATATTTTATGCACTAGAGAAATAGAGTACAAAAATTTCTCATGTCAAGCCCAATCATCATATAATGTTACGTTTAAAACGTTTAGATATAGAGACTAGTGGAGAAAATTAAGAATATTTTCGTAATAAAATATGCAAGTTTTTCACAATACCAGCCTCACTCAGTTTTAGGAAACATCTATCATAGGAGCAATACCGCTTACATAAACCTTTTAGCACAACCAACTTGCCTCACAACAAAATTGAGCCAAAACCAATTGACACATGAACAAAATTAGTAAAATCTCTAAGTTAATAGAACTTAACTAGCACCTTTACAATAAGACAAAACATGCTAACTCTAAAATCCCAACTTTCTAACATGTAACCTGATAACCTAACTTTAACACCTTGGTTATAGCATGTCAAACCTCCGTCTAGAAACTTGTTTTTCACAATGGCAATAATGTACGCAACCAACTAGATCATTTCAAAACCATGTTTGTATACCAATGGATTCACTAGCTAGTACTTCGATCAATAGATTTTATTAATACTTCATCCCGACCCATTTACTTCCATCAACAAGTCAACAACTAGATCCCATCCATCCTCATTGAAACATTACAACAACCAAACCATTAATCATCTAGTGCCAATCAGCTCACTAGTACTCCAATTGATTTCAATAATACCTCATCCCGATCCGCTTACTTCTATCTCCAAGTCAACAATGGAATTCCATCCAAGAATTTGATTAGTGCCTCAAAATGTAACAGTCCATTTATATACCGAGTCCCAAAAAATACGAGTTCCCCTATAATAATCAACTGCAAAGTTAATAATGTCTATATAAATTCTATGCTCACTACCGCGGGTCGTAGGTGTGTTCTCCACTCATGGTTAGTGATCTCAATTCAAAGAAACATGCCATTAATGAAATAAATTAATGGACAATTTATTAAGTACTCCATCCTTGCACTGACACACATTCATGTTAAAACTTGTTTACATAATATCTTATAATAAATTGGGGCAATATATATATATATATATATATTTATCTATACTTTAAAATTATGTAATAATTGTTAAGATATATATAATTTATATATATATAATGTTATTCGATTTCTATTATTCTTCAATTTCTTTTTTCTTCTTGACACTCGAGATAAAGAAATTATTAGAAATAATATTATTAAATGGGAAATGCTACTATGCAATAATAGTTATAATGCTCACTTTGTTCCATTAACGTGACACTACTATGTGATGCCAATTGATTTTATTTAAAAAAATAAAAACACCAACATAAAAGGGATAGAGGGGACCTATGGTTTTAGTCTTCATTTTTGTGTTTTTGAACAGTATTTTATTTTGAATTTCTATTTTTACTTTTTTAATAAACCACGTGGTACCACATTGTAGCAACACGTGATTAGGACAAAGTGAGCGGTATAATGGGGCGACATAGTAGCAATACTCTTATTAAAATCACCTATGTTTTCCACTATATATAATAGGGGTGTCAAATCGTGTTTTCAGGTCATGTTTGTGTCGTGTTAAGTCATAAACATGTGACTATATAAGTCAAACCGAACCCAACTTGTTAAGTTAAACATGTCAAACTTCCAAACCCTAATCCAATCTAGTTAGATAACGGGTCATGTTATGTCACCTGTTTTGACCTGTTTAATAATTAATAAGAAATATATTAATACGATACGACTCATTTAAACCCATTTGTTTCATGTAAAAGAGTTGAATTGAAACACATAACTTATTTGACTTAATCAACATAATTTCACATAAAAGTTAAAATCTATATTTATTAATAACGGCAGTATCTTGAAAAATATATATCAATATTTTTCAAATTTTAACGTATAATAAAACTAATATTATAAATCATATAATAACAAATATGAGCATAAGTCTAAAATTACAATTCCAATAATAAAAATATAAGCATATTAAGAAATATCAATATTACAACTTAACAATACTAAAATTTTAATTTTGAAATAAACTCTAAACGTGTCCAAACGGGTTTTGATTTCACGCATGTTAAGCAAATTGACCCGTTATTGACCCATTTATAAATTGTGTCTCAACGGATCAATCCATTTTAACCTGAATCCATTAACATCAAACCCAAACCTGCTAATTTCAGATTGTGTTTGTGTTAGGTTCATGGGTTGTATAACATATTACTACTTCTAATATATAACTCATCATGTATTTAAATCCGATGTAACTTATCTCCTCATTAGAAGTGTTCTACACTGTCTACACTGTCTAGTACTATGCCTCTTAGCTCCAAAATTGAAAGAACTCAAATTCTAGCAAACAAACAAAAGAAAAGAAAAAGAAAGATTGAAGAAAAAAGAACTCAAAGTTCTTCTACTAGATTTACCTCTCACAAAATGTTTATCATCGTTCAACCATGTTTTATTTTTCATCCACACATTTAGAGTATCTTTCTTAGTTGTGAGCCTTTTCTTTTATTGGATTTTGTTTTGTTGTGAGTATTGTTTGAAATCTCAGTCCTATTTTTAGTCTTTTGATTTTGGTCCTTTAGTTGACTAATGTCATAGGTAGCCAATTGTTGACTTTGGCATATTATCAATTCATTGTTGACCACAACTCCAAATTTGATATTTCAGCTTCTACCCACTTCATCACTAATGTCACTTTCATAATCTCATGACAATCAATCAATAAATATGAAGACTATACTCAAATTTCAAACGAAGATTTTAATAAGTATAAATAATTAATTCTACTTCTCATTAGCTTAAACTTTTGAAAAAAGTAGTAATTTCATATGGTATCAGATTAGAAATCCTAACTTTGAATCTTGACTCTACACTTCACTTAATTAATTATATATTTCACTTGTTAGTCCAGCCTACTTATTAACAGAGAATCTGGCCCACATATGAGGTGTGTGTTGAGATAAATACAAATAATTAAATCTAGTACTTCTTTCTAATACCTTAATCTTTAATTGGAATTAGGGGTAACAAATCGTGTTAACGGGTTGTATTCATGTCATGTCAAGTCGTGTATATAATACTATATGGGTCAACCCAATCATGATTTGTTAAGCTTAACAGGTCATATTTTTGAGCCCTAACACTATCGATTAAAATAATTGGTTGACACGACACAACGTGTTTTTACTCAATATGAATTAATTAAAAATATATTTACACGACACAACTTGTTTCAATCCATTTTGACCAGTATCAACCCGTTTATGTAAATGGGTTGAATTGACTCAAATTATTTATTTGGCCTGATTAACATGATTTCACATAAAACTTAAAATTATAATTATCTCCTAAAAATATAAAACTAACTACATACGTCTAAAATGACAATCCAAACAATAAAATGAAAACTACAATCTAAAGGAAGTGTGGGAGGCGGTCGTGACTCATGAGAACTAATTTAACTGAGAACTAAGAGAGAGAGAGAGAGTTAAGAAATATGAAATAGGAGTAGGGTATTTTTGTTTTTAGGTTAAAAATGATATAAGTTAATTTTGACTAAAAAAATTAACGGATCTAAATGGGTTGACCCGTTATTAACCCGTTAATAAATCGTGTCTTAACTGGTTAACCTGTTTTGACCCAAACTCATTAATATCAAATTTAAACTTACTAATTTCATATCATGTTCATGTTAGGTTAACGAGTTGTATCTCATATTTTCACTCATTATTGTAAAAAGTTGCAGTTTTAAATTAACAACTAACACCTAGATTGTTCATTTATATGGGCATTCAAAAGACAACTCTTGATGTTATAAACCAATAAATAATTAGAGATACAAGTATTAACGGTAATCATCATGTTAGTTACAAATCCTAGGTATATTAATAAACTTGTTGATGTCCGGTTGGACGTGCTAGTACCATCGACGTCATCGAGGAGCAAATATTTCCCGGATGCTTTTCCAAGCCAGAAAGTAAAAGAATGACTCAAAAGTACTCAGAGGTTTTAAACTTATGTTACTGAGATGATATATAATATTAAATAATAATAAAATATTAAATAATAGGGAAATATCCAAATACACCCTTAATCAATACGATCTCACACAATTTAGCCAGTTCAACAAACAAGTTTAAGACGATTGTACTGTAATTTGTCCGCACATTAATTCCTCTATTGCCCGATTTTGATTACCAGTACCATTAATTATTGATCAGGTTCTGAGGATTAATGTTAAACTTATCTTTAAGATCACGAAACTTAATTGTTTATCATTTTAATATCACATTAAATTGTTTATTTGTTTTATTTATTTCATTTAAAAATGACTTTTTGTTTTATAAAAATAAATATATTTTCGTCACAAATAATCATTTTCGTTATTATAACAATCCGTCATAAATATCCTTTTATATATTTTGACTACATTTATGGATCATAGTTTAGCTAACATTATAATAATAGCCTGCTATTTGTTAATTATTGAATTCAAATGCTGACTTGAAACTTTTTATTTTTTTGTCAAACCTGCAGAGTTCATACGAAATCGACCATATATGGAATTGTATTGTGAGTTTTCTATCTCAGAAAGATATCAGATGTATTGTATATAATTGGATGGGTTTGGTTTGGTAATATTATACCTTTTTAATATCTCACTAACAATGAATGTATTATATGCATCATGTTTGCACATTAATTCTTTTACTTCTTTTGCAGTTAATTTTAAAGATTTGGAATTTCTATTAATTGGAGTATTGCTTGGTAAGAATTTGTATCTTCTCTGTTTATCTGTTTTAACTGTTTTAGTAAATTAATCATTCATTAAAAACAAAACAATAAATAGTCAGACATCATCATTAAATTGAAATTAAAAATAAACATTGTGCCAAACTACAAGAATTTTGGAAGTGAGTAATTAATTGGTTGTGAATATATATATTACCTATATATTTTTTTAAATGTAACGACACAATGGTGACAACAGGTAGCTAGACTAATAGTGCAACAATATGATCATTTTCGTATAATTACTTTTGTGTTTTCATTTTCAGAATGGCATGTGGCAATCAGTGTATTAGGTGCTCCATTTGTCATTGCATTTTTGATATATAAATGGCAAAGGAGGCACTTATCCATGTACGACAATATTGAAGAATTTTTGCAAACCCAAAATAACCTGATGCCAATAAGGTACTCTTTCTCAGAAATTAAGAAAATGACCAAAGGTTTTAAGGAAACTTTGGGTGAAGGGGGATTTGGCACAGTATTTAAAGGGACACTTCGAAGTGGACATCTTGTAGCAGTAAAGATGTTAAGCCAATCCAAAGCAAATGGGCAAGATTTTATCAATGAAGTAGCCACCATTGGAAGGATCCATCATGTGAATATAGTGCAACTCATTGGCTTTTGTGTTCACGGTTCAAAGCGTGCCCTTATATATGAGTTCATGCCCAACGGATCCCTAAACAAGCACATTTTTTCATTAGAGGCAAATATTCTCAACTATGTGAAAACACATGATATTGCTTTAGGAGTGGCTCGTGGGATTGAGTATTTACATCAAGGATGTGACATGCAAATTTTACATTTTGACATTAAGCCTCACAACATTCTTCTTGACGAGAATTTGAAACCCAAAGTTTCAGATTTTGGCTTAGCAAAATTGTACCCGGTGGAAGATAGTATTGTTCATTTGACTGGTGCAAGAGGAACGCTTGGATACATGGCTCCTGAAATACTTTACAAAAATATTGGAGACGTTTCATACAAAGCTGATGTCTATAGCTTTGGAATGTTGTTGATGGAAATGGTGAGCAGAAGAAAGAACTTGGATCCATTTACAGAACATTTAAGCCAAATTTACTTTCCCACTTGGATATATGATCAATTCCATGATGGAAAGAATATAGAAATACAAGATGCTACTGAAGATGAAAGGATAATATGTAAGAAGATGATGATAGTCGCATTATGGTGCATACAATTGAAGCCTAGTGATCGTCCATCAATGAACAAAGTCGTCAAAATGCTTGAAGGAGATGTTGAATGTTTACAAGTTCCTCTCAAGCCTCTCCAACCATCACCAAAGAGAGAGATAAAGGGTGCTAGAGATAATTCAAATCAAGCTTCATCGTCAATTCAATCAGATGAATCAAATCGTATTTAATTTTTCTTGTTTATCTTTCTAGAATTGAACTGTCTATTTCTATCCTTTTTTAAGAGAAGACTCTGTACTGACCGAACTATGAAAGTTTTGCTTCAAGCCCCTGAAAAAAAGAGAGGATCGACAATAAAAGGTCATAATCTTTTTACGCTTGTCATAGTATATACTACACAATGCCCTAAAAACAAGTATCAATCTAAATATAGTTTGATGCTACTCATCCATGTATAAATTTTTAATATCTCTCTCTCTCTCTCTCTCTCTCTCTCTCTCTCTCTCTCTCTCTCTCTCTCTCTCTCTCTCTCTCTCTCTCTCTCTCTCTCTATTATTTCTTTTTCTCACTACTTTCATCTATCGCTTTTTATTATTTTCTCAACAAGGCCTGTAACAACATTAATGGAAGTGACCTTACAACACGTAATGTTTAATCGATCTCAACAAGGCCTGTAACAACAAGTCATGTTTGATCTCTGTGGTAGCGTCAATAACATGTTATTCAGAAGTGATCGTATTAGTCATTGGTAGTAATAAATAACCATAGCATGCAGTAGATAATACTAGTTAAATAATAGGAAAATGCTAAATGTATCACAAAAAATTTACAGATCTACGTGGTTTCATAGTTTTTTTCTTTTCTTGTATTTTTTTTAAGGTACGTAGGATTATAATTACACAAAAATAATTACACCATTCAATTCGTTAAAATTTTTAAAAATGAAAGTGTAATAATTATATTTTTTATTTTCGAATGTCATAGGGACCAATAATAGAATGCCACCTGTCACCTTAGCGTATCTCAATATTAGCCGGTGGGACCTTCATATTAGGTACGTTGCATAACACACATGTGAAATAGCTTTCCATTACTTTCTTTATTGTAGCTACAAATTTTAGACTAGAAGACAAGTGGGTTAATTTTAAACCAAACCAAGGGAGAGTCCTCGTTAGGGAGAGTCCTAAGTCAAGAACTATGGAAGACATTGAAGATCGCTGGAGTAACTTGAAGCTCACGGAGGAAGAAGAAGAAGTCATTGAGTTTTCCCAGGGAAGTGAAGAGGAAATATATCGTAAAGGAGAAAGAAGCCTAATCGGAAAAATATGCTCAGACTGTATAGTGGGAAAAGAGGTCATAGCAAGTGCCATGGGGAAAATCTGGAGAATAAGTAAACGTGCCGTGTTCCAAGAGGTAGGGAAAAATGTCTTCGTTATCACGTTTGCTAACCATGCTGATAGACAGAGGATTCTGGACGGCAAACCGTGGCTCTTCGCGAACGTACTCTTTTTGATTACGGCTTACGATGGAAGCTTACAACCAGGGAAGATGAAAGCAGATAAAGAATCGTTTTGGTTACAAATACATAATCTGCCATTAGGATTCATGACAAAAGATTGGGGAAGGCGTTTAGGAAAATCAGTAGGGAAGGTTCTAGATATAGATGCTGACGAGGATGGAGTGGGATGGGGTAAGTGCTTAAGGGTGAAGGTCGAAATAGATTTATAGAAATCTATAGCCAGAGGGAGAACTGTCATGGCGAATGGGAAGAAGGTGTGGCTTAATTTTAAGTATGAGAAGCTTCCTAAAATCTGCCTCAGTTGTGGATGGATTCTACACAATGAAAATGGCTGCGTGAAGACAGGAGGAAACAACCAAGATTCCTCTTCCCAGTTCGGCTCGTGGTTACGAGCAGAAGATAGCTACAGACGACGCCCAACTTTCAGTCCCTCAAAGGGCAACTCAAACGGAAGAGAGGAGGGACGGCAAGATCCTACTAAGGAAGCAGAACATGGTGAAACAGAGGGGTCTATCGGAAGTACTGCAAGTAGGAGACAACCAAAGGTCCTCGGCCAGAAGCAAAACACAGAGCATATCGCCGGCAGCGAGACCTATGACTCCAGAGAGAGAATGGTGTCCGCAGATGCACGACAGAGGAATTTGGCGGGAAATGGTAGCAAGCTTGACGCAGGGGCCGAGGATGATGGGACATGGCATGGGGCAACTCAAAGAGCAGGTGAGAACCAGCACAGTGAAGGAAGCATGCAGGAGGATGAAATTCAAGCCGGGCGGGAAATACTCGAAAGAAATAAGGCCTTGTTAGTTATGGGTCCGTTGGACAAGCCCAACAGAAATAACAGGCCCATCAACCAGACAACGGTCAAGACTCATGGCGAAGGAAGGATGCCTGCGCGGGAATTAACTGGTTTCAACAACCAGCTTATTCCAAGTGAACAAGTAGATGGCGTTACATGTCCAAACCAAGGAAGCCGCAGATGGAAGTGCCAACTTGGATCCTCTCTTGTGGAAGGAGGATTACGACCGGGAGTTAAAAGGCCAGCAGCGACAAAGGAGGATACCCCAAATGCACCTTTGAAAAAGAGAAGAGGTAAGAATCCTGGTCTCAAAAATAATGGCTTTATCTCGACTGAATCGGTGGAGGCTGGTGACCAGCCCCACCGAATGCTATGAAAATACTAAGTTGGAACTGTCGGGGGCTTGGGAACCCCCAAACAGTTCAAAACCTTTGTTTTCAAACAAAGGAGAAAGCTCCCGACTTGGTCTTCCTGATGGAAACCAAGCTGTCTCAAGCAAAAGCCATTAAGGTGGCCAGGAAAGCTCGGTATGAATGTTGTGTAGCAGTAGATGCAGTGGGAAGGGGTGGAGGATTGATGCTCATGTGGAAGCAAATAATGCAGGTGGAATTAGTTAACTACTCCCAAAGACACATTAATGTAATCGTGAAAAGTGAAGAGGATAGTTCAAGTTGGCTATTGACATGCTTTTACGGACACCCAGAAACAAATAGAAGGAAGGAAACGTGGGAGATGTTGCAGTCTTTTAATCCTAGGAACATGGGGTGGGGAGTAATAGGTGACTTTAATGAAATTTTGTCCCATGATGAAAAGGTAGGTGGAAGGGTTAGAGCAGAAAGTCAAATGAGAGCATTCAGAGAAGTGGTTGAAGAATGTAGTCTATTTGATCTAGGGTGGAGGGGGGCAAAGTACACATGGTGTAACAGACATGAGAGTGAAACCTTCACTAAGGAGAGAATTAGATCGAGGTATGGCAAACATAAAGTAGATGGAGATGTTTCCAGATGCTAGAGTCAGCACAATGGTGGCACTATGTTCAGATCATAGACCAATCCTTCTTGAGGATACTAGTGGCAGGGGCCAGGGGTCCCATTTCCATTACCAGTTTAAATACGAGATGAATTGGGCAAAAGAAGATGGTTGCAAAGAAACAGTAGCCGAGGCCTGGCAAAGAGAAGTTCAACATCAAAGGCAGAATAGCAGGCTGCAAAATAAACTAGAGTTGTGCATCAGGAAGCTTCAGAAGTGGAGCAAGGATCTAAGAAGGACTAGACTAGCAACCATAAAACAGAAAACAGAAGAAATAAATCAGTTGCAAGAGGAAGAAAGAGCAGATAACATGAGTGACCTCAAGAGATTACAATATGAGGTTGGTTTTTTGCTAGACCAGGAAGAGGCAAGATGGAAACAAAGAGCCAAAGTTCATTGGCTGACAAAAGGGGATAGAAATACAAAGTTCTACCATGCATGTGTCAACCAAAGAAGGAAAAAGAACAACATAAAACAGATCGAGGATGGTGAGGGGAGAATGTTGAGTTCAAAGGAAGAGGTGGCAATCGGGTTCTGGCTCCATTTCAAACAGGTGTATCAATCAGGTAATCCATCTGAAAGAACCATACAGCAATGCTTGAATGGTGTAAGACATAGGATCTCACAACACAAGAGGGAGCAAATGGATAGAGAGTTTACATCAGAAGAAGTCCTGGTAGCTCTTAAACAAATGTCCCCTTTCAAGTCACCAGGGCCAGATGGGTTCAGTGCAGGATTCTTTCAAGACCACTGGGATATAGTGGGCTCTGAAGTGGTGCAGGCAGTACTGAACTTTTTTAGAACAGCTGAAATGCCTACAGGCCTAAACCATACTCTTATAGCTCTTATTCCCAAGACAAGTACCCCTAGATCAGTAAATGAATACAGGCCCATCGGCTTGTGCAATGTGTGGTACAAATTAATTTCGAAAGTCTTGGCCAATAGGCTGAAATTTGTGCTGCAAGATATCATATCTTGGAACCAGAGTGCATTTCTACCTGGTAGGCTAATCACTGACAACATAATGGTTGCTTACGAGCTCTTACACACTATGCAAGCCAGACAAAAAGGCAAAGAAGGCAGCATGGCCATCAAGCTAGACATGTCAAAGGCATATGATAGGGTGGAGTGGGGCTTTCTTCAATCAATGCTATCTAAATTGGGATTTAGTGACAAGTGGAGGAAGCTGATTATGGTGTGTGTGGAATCTGTCTCTTACTCAGTAGTGGTGAATGGGACACCTGGAGCTGTATTCCGGCCTACAAGAGGATTAAGGCAAGGGGATCCTCTTTCCCCTTACCTTTTCCTGCTTTGTGCAGAAGGACTAAGCTCTCTTTTAAAGAATGCTGAAGTAAGGGGTCTCATTAAAGGAGTAGCAGTCACAAGGGGGGGCAAAAGAATAAATCACCTTTTGTTTGCTGATGATTGCGTGATGTTCTGCAGATCCAAGTTAGAAGAATGGTTAGTTTTAGCTCATTTGCTAAAAGTCTATGAGGAAGCATCAGGGCAAACCTTGAACAGACAGAAAACCTCCATTCTTTTCAGCTCAAATACAAGGCCCGAGGTAAAAGCATGCATCCTTCAACAAGCTGAGGGTGTAGTATGTGGGAATTACAACAAGTATCTCGGATTGCCTAGTGCCTACCACGGTAGGAAGATCCAAGTATAACACATTCAGGGGCCTGAAAGAAAAGATATGGAAAAGGATCAACAGCTGGAAGACTACCTTTCTGTCTTCTGCAAGAAAGGAAGTCATGATCAAGAGTGTTTTACAAGCCATACCAGCATACACAATGAGTGTATTCAAGATGCCAAGTGTGCTTCTTAAAGAAATAAAGTCTATGATTGCCAAATTCTGGTGGAACCATAGAAAGGAAGGCAGGGGAATTTACTGGAAGAGCTGGAGCAAACTTGGAACAGCAAAGAATAAGGGGGGGTTGGGCTTCTGAGACCTTAACTGCTTCAATAGAGCTCTCTTAGCTAAGCAAGGATGGAGAATTATACAAGAACCTGCTTCATTGCTGGCTCAAGTTTTCAAAGAGAAATACTTCAAGACAGGCAACCTAATGGAGGCTCGAGTAGGCTACTGCCCATCACAAATATGGAGGAGCTTAATGTCAGTAAAGGATCTGATAAAGACAGGGCTGGTGTGGAGAGTTGGCAATGGAAGAAGCATTAAAATATGGAAAGACAAATGGGTGCCTATACCTTCTACATTTAAAATTCAAACACCAAACAAGATATTGGACTGTAATGCAACTGTCAGTGAGCTCATTGAAGATGAAAGCAAAACCTGGAAAAAAGAACTGGTACAAGCAATCTTCAGTCAAGAGGAAGCCAAGAGAATTTGCAGCATTCCTATCAGTGTAAAAAGGATGGATGACAAAATGATATGGGGACTGTTAGAAAAAGGGACATTTACAGTAAAGAGTGCCTATCATGCAGACTTGGGGATCAAGAACCAAAATATGGGAGAAACTTCCAGTGGAGATCAAAGCAAAGGGCTGTGGGGGAGGCTGTGGAGATTAACAAGCTCGGGCAAGGTGAAAATATTCCTATGGAAGGCTCTCAATGGCATACTTCCCACGAGGAGTATCCTCTTCAAGAGAAGGGTTACTGATAACTCAACATGCCCCATGTGCAGCAGAGAAGAAGAAACTGACATACATGTGCTTTGGGATTGCCGTACAGCAGCAGATGTTTGGGGCGAGGACTGCAGTCCAGTCAGAAAATGGGGAAGGAGCTTTGGTGACTTCACATCACTGTGGTCTGAGCTCCAGTCTAAGTTAGAGGAAGGGGAACTCCACATAGTAGCTGAGGTGTTTTATGGCCTGTGGAGGAGAAGGAATGCTATGGTTTTCGAAGGGAAATTCAAGGGGCCATGCGTGTTGATCCAACAGGCAGTGAGAGATGCAGAGGCAGTTACATCGGCTCATGAAAAACCAAGAGAGAATCAAACAAGGCTAGTAGAGACAGTGAGAACCGTATGGAAACCTCCAAGCCAAGACTATCTGAAGGTGAATGTAGACGCAGCAGTGGATTCTAAAAGAGGAAAGGTGGGAATTGGCGTTGTAGTGAGGGACTTCAGAGGAGAGGTGCATGTGATAGTTGCTGCCCCCAAACAACTAACAAGGAATGCTAGTGCAGCAGAGAGTCAGGCTATGCTTAGAGCAATTCTTCTGTGCACTGAACTGGGACTCACTCGGGTGCAGTTGGAGGGTGATGCAAAAGTGGTAGTGGATGCAATCAACTCCAGACCTTTCAACTCATCTTGGGATGGACAGGTGATAGAGGACATCAAGGCAGCGATGCATGCTTAACCTGGTTGGTCTGTAGCTTTTGTAAGGAGAGAGGCAATGGTGCAGCACACGCAGCTGCTAAGTTAGCTCTATCCTTAGATACTGAAGGTGTGTGGGTGGAGGAGGTACCAAGTGGGGTTCTTCCGGCCATTGTATCGGACCTACATAGTTATGTAACGACAGTTTAATGAATCAAACTTTCATTTCAAAAAAAAAAAAATTTAAACCAAACCATAGTTATCATTCCCCTTGTGCATGGAGTATTGATACATTTACATTTCTTTATTATTGTTTTACTACTCAACTATTTTTTTCCTTGAATTTAGATTAAAAATCTCAGAACATGACCCTCTTAGATAATTTAAAAAAACAAAATTCAATCAACTAACGTAGTCATGTAATTTAATTAAAAATAAATTTAATTTTATAAAAATTGGCCTTAATACTCTTGCCCTTTGAGTCAATTTTTATAAAATTATATTTATTTTTAATTAAATTATATAATTATTTTAGTTGATTGAATTTACTTTCTTCTAGATTATGCAAGAATGTCATGTTCTAGAATTTTAATCCAGATTTGAATAATAAAAAGAAAAAAGTAACTAGATAATAAAACAATAATAAAAGAGATATAATGATATCATTATATTGTCACGCATCCTTTCTGTTTCATCTTTTAATACTCGATTATTTCATAAAACAGACTTCCTTGTATTTTTTTTCCGAGATGCACATTTAGATTTAATGTTATTGCCCTAATGCCCACTATTCCCACCCAACACATTAACGCACTCAGCTCAATTGCTCCTTCTTTTCCCCAACAGACTCTTTACTCTCGCACTCTCCTTTCTATTTCTTTCCCCCACTTAGCATCTCTCTCACGTTCTTTTCTTTTAGACTGTGTTTGGATGTTGAGATGAGTTGAGTTGTGAATAGTAGTATTTTGTTGGTCTCATTAAGATGGTTTTATCCTTTTTATGTTGAGATGGATTTAGCTTTTTAGGTTGAAATGTATGAAGTATGTTAAAATAGTTTAGCCTTTTTATGAAAAATTGAAAAAGTAATGAGTCCCATCAATGATTGATTTAAGAGGAATTGAGATGAGTTGAATTGTGTTCAACAACCAAACACACCTAATTTACTGAATTTCTACTCAATTTCTAACTGAAGCCTTACCTAACCCAATATCTCTCTCCCTTACTCTCTCTCACACAACACTTCGGTACCAAAGTTGAGCAAAGCATATCACTACTGATTACACACTGTTGAAACACCATGGTTTCTATTATTTCTTCTAATTCTTCTGAATCCTAGACCACTATGAGCTACCCTCAGCTAATCCCCCACACACTAAATCCCACCACTATCGAACAACCATCGCAGCCTAACTCCTCCATAACAAATCACCATAGCTTCACTTTCTCCCTCACGGTAGCAGCATAAATTAGTAGTAGGAAGCAACAACTGTAGCTCATGTCTTAGCCATGACAGCACTGCTCAAAGGGAAGCTCAACCATGCTCAGCACTAGCACACCCTCAACCACCCGAGCTAACATTGCCACCCACGTGAGCCACTGTAGTGTCCACAAGCTCCTGTTTAGCCAACCCAAAAACATAACACTCATCCTTCTCCATTGGGCAAACTCCACCGCGAGCCTCACCTAACCTTTTTCATGTATGATCCGCCACCGTGTTCTGCAATCACCCCAGCAACATCAGAAAATGCAGATCGAACCATCTTCGTAGCCCAAATCTACCGATCTCTTTCTTTCCTTTGTTCTCTACCATTTGTCTCGGCCTAATCATGTTGTCCCAAAGCCGCGCCGCCATGATCCACCACCCATAAACACCCCATCGAAGGTCTTCCGACCAGCACCCATTCACACTACAACAAAAATTAGATTTAGTGACAGACGAAATTGTCACAAGAAATGGAAAAAACGTCAAGAAATACATTAAGTGATGAAACCGTCACCCCCACCGTCACGAAATGTGCGTCACAGAATACATATAGTGACCGTTTACTGTACAAGCATCACTAAAAATATTTTTAGTGACGGTTTGTGATGTGCCGTTTTATATAACGTTCTAACATTTACTTTTCTGTGACGGTTAGAATCTGTCACAAAATATTACGTTCGAACGAAAAAAATAATATTCAAACTTAAAGTAGACAAATTGACATCCGAATGAGAGCAGGTAACATTTGTTAATTATCGTTCGAACGTATCATATTTATGTTCAAACATTTATATGTTCGAACGTTACGTTCGAATTTAGATTCCAACGTAAAGGAAACAATGTCCGAACGTTCGAATCATAACGTTCGGACGTTCTTTCCAATGTTAAGAAACTAGAGTTCAAACGCAAGAAGTACGTTTGGAGGTTTGGAACGTTAAAAGTTTAAACATTCAAACGTAAGTTTCATTTGTCACTGTAAACGTTCGAACGTTATGTTACAATTTTGTGTGATTACGTTCGAATGTGTGTTCGAATGTGGAATACTGTTTAAACATTTTTATTTACATTCGAACGTACATCTCAGAAATACTAAACTCATCCCATTAATAAACATACCAATTGTATCAAATTACATAACATATTTTACAACCAACAATGTTTGTAATTGTTTTTCAAGTAGATATTAAAAATTTAATACACTAATAAAATTCATTTCTTTTTCTTTCCTCGTCTACCACGATTCTGTTGCAATGACATAACACGCTCCATTTGCAGCATCAACTCCCGCTGCACTTGCTCTTGGACCTCACTACGTATTCTTTCCTTCTGGTCTCTTTGTTAATCCTGCAAACGCGTCTCTAAATGAGACTGTTGCTCTAAAAGGGACTCCAACTCTTGCTGTCTGGACCTCATATACTCATTCTCGCATCATGCAGCTTCTAACTCTTTGCTAAGATTATTAATTTGTGAAGTCGATGAGGTTGAGGAGGATGAACCGAAATGCTTGAAAGATCGTCCCAAATCTCTTGCCATACTAGAGTTGGGCCCGAGCACTTGTGTGAAAATGTCTATGTCACTAGTAGAAGATTCCCTAGAAGCTAACTGCAACTCCATCATTTTTTCCTGCAGTTTGAAAGATCAAAACACACAATAGGTAACGTATTAAAAGAAATACAAATAAAAAAGAATTTAACCATATGTTGCATAATTTATTTAACAAAAGGAACACCGCTTACATAATTAATTCCAGCTGCAGGATCCATCCACTCACTATGCTCATCAGTATGAGCAGTAGCATAAACATTAACGAGAGAAAAGTTTTTAGGATCATCACATTTCTAACAAAACGACATTAGCAAATTTAAAAAGATAGTATTAGTACTTATATAAAAGAATAACAGGAAAATAAATGAATTATATAGTTTATTAATTACCATTTTTTCAGCAAGACGATGGAATGATCTTAAACCAGCATGATGGTGAATAGTCAGAGCGGATCTATTATGTGCATTTGTAGAACTTAAGTGCTACAAATGCACATTAAGAATGTTAATTGTAATATATATATATATACACATATAAGATAAACAACAAATATTAATGTAAATAATTAATGGAAATAAATCTAGAATACCTGATATTCTGGAGATGCAAAAAGATCACAACACTTTATCCAGTCGTCTAACTTCATCTGCTGGAAAGGTGACTGTGTAGCCTCTTCAAACGACTCAAACTTCTTGAAGTGGTCGTGATATCGTCCATTGTGACGTCGGAATAGTGTAGCCATTAACTCATTCACAGTTCTCAAATCCTCACTATGACCAAAGTCGAGGTCAAATTCATCCTAATTATAAATTAATTAGGTAAAAAATATGATATACTAATGTACGTGAAAGAAATAAACTATCAAAGTAAACTCATCAACACACGACTCCGAATGTGTTCCTTAATCTCATTCGACAAATCTCGCCAGGAGCGCACATAAAATGGAGCATAAGTTCGGACTATTGTACCAATATAGGAGGAAAGCGCTGTTGTACTATCATCTACTCCTCTCCAGTGGAATTATCAAGAATTGTGACTTTCAGTTTACCATGCCTTCGGTTTTTCTCAAGTGAGATGCCGCGTGTATAGTTACAACCGCGACGAGCGAATGCATCAACTAATATAGATAATGTGTATAATTTTTATACTAATATAGTTATTGAGACAAAAATATTAAATATATAAATAATTTTCAATGAAATTTCCTTACTAGTAGGTGTCGACTGGGCATCGTTCTCTATAGTGTTAACTTCATCTTCAAGAAAGGACTCTTCAAGTGGAGAGTCCTCAACGGGTTCGGGACTTGGACTTGGTGGAGGAGACACATTTCTTCTTTGTCTTTTTGGCGGCATACTTGAAATTAATTATATATACCAAAAAAATTTAATTAGATGAAATTAATTATTATTATAAAATTCTATACTCATATATGAATAAAAATTTTAGTACTTTTAGTCTTCATCTTCAGATGTATTTTTCATGCTTATTTCAGAATCTCTCTCTATAACATCTTCATCTTCATCATCATCATCAACCTCTTCTTCATCCTCCTTATCCACTTCCCCTCCGGATTCTTCTTCGTCTTCTTCTTTTGACTCTTCTACTTCTTTCTCACTTTCTTGAATTGAATGATCATTTAATACAGACGGATCGAGATGGATGAGTGGGATGTCATCTCTACATAAGGGGAGCAACTCGAGTGCACCAAGGTCAACAAATAAGTTAATACCCCCTCCATCTTCCTGGTAGGCCTCTACATTCGGAGTATCATCTTCATCTCCACTAGTATCGTAATCTACATTCGTTCCTACTTCATATATATTTCGATGAACAAATTTTTGTACGACTCGCCAAGTTATCTCTCTCCACTATCTTCATCAACACTTTTCATTGGATCAATCAAGTAATAGATTTGAGTAGCTTGACAAGCTAATACGAATGGATCATCTTCGTACCATTTATATGCGGTATTTACACTCGTAAAATGATTATTCCTATATATTGAAACCCGACCACCGCCTAGATCCGACCAATCACATTTAAAGACATATGTTATAGACCCACCCAGATATTTCAATCCGATAATATCACGAATGACACCACAGTAATCAATATCATATGTTCCATGACTCCTCTTGACCAACACACCACAGTTTTGAGTCTTTCTATTACGTTCACAGTCCAGAGCATGGAATCTATAGCCTCGAACCATGCATGCAGTGTATCGAAGTGCTCTATTTGAAGGACCACGGGGCCAATGCATACAATTCAAAAAAGACAGATTCGGGATCATGAGCACGTTGTTCCAAAATCTAACAATTGAAATAATGTTATTAATTAAATATTACCTAGAGTTAAAACTTTTATAATCTAATATATCAGGTAGAGTTTAGTTCATACACGTTCTTCAAACCATCCAGAAAATTCTTCCTCTTGTCTTGCCGCTATATTCTCTACGCCTTCTGTCCTAAGTTTGTCCATGTGCTCACTGTATATATATGCAAAATCATATTATTTTATGTTACAAAAGTTATAGTTAACCTCATTGAATCTATAAATATTTAAACCTTTTACAATGACATACCTGAGATAGTGATCAATCTCCCGACAATTATTTAGCACGTACCACCGAACTTTACCCAACTCTGTATCAAGTAAATCATATCTCGTTTGTGCACCCAAGGGTTGTACATTCTGAGAAAACACTGATAGCTCACGAGGAGGCAGAGCAGTAAGATCAGCATTTCGCTCTTGATGATTAAATCGTGTCTCAACACCATGAAGATATAAAGAGCAAAATGTTAACCATTCATCGTGTATATAGGCCTCTGCTATTGAACCCTCAACTCTGGCTTTATTCCTAACAGTGCGCTTCAGTCCACCCAAATATCTTTCAACTAGATACATCCAATGGAACTGCATCGGTCCACCCAACATTATCTCCCAAGGTAAATGTATTGCTAAATAGACCATGACATTAAAAAATGATGGTGGAAAGATCTGCTCGAATTTACATAATATAGTAGCAATGTCTTCTTCCAGTTTCTGCAGCATATCTCGCTTTATTACCCCGAGCACACAAATCCTTAAAAAACATACATAGTTCGGTTATAGCAACACGTACGGCAGATATTAGCTTCCCACGAATTCCCACTGGTAATAACTTCTGCAAAAATACGTGACAATCATGACTTTTCAATCCACCAATTTTTCAGTCATCGGGACTTACACATCTACTGATATTTGAAGCATAACCATCTGGCAGCTTCACACCTTGCAACCACTTGAAGAAGTCCATCTTCTCCTCCCTTGTCATTGTAAAACATGCATGCGGCATGACCACCCTATCACCTTCCACCCGTAAATGCAGATTATGTTTAATTCTCATTCTCTCAAGATCTTTCCTCATCTTAATCGTATCTTTCGTCTTTTTACTAATGCTCATCAATGTACCTAGTATATTATCACAAATATTCTTCTCTATGTGCATTACATCTAAACTATGTCGCAACATGCAGGATGACCAATACGGCAAATCAAAAAAAAAAAAAATACTACGCTTTGTCCAATTCAATTCTGCTGCACCTCGTTTTCTCTTGTTCTTTCCCCGACCTTTGCCAAAATTGTTCGCTGCCACATGTACCAATTGTTCCAGTATCTCTTCCCCAAACAACTCATTTGGCACAATTCTATCCTCTACTCACCCATCAAACTTAGCGGATTTTGTTCTCTATGCATGATTTGTTGGTAGATAACGTCGATGACCCATGAAACACAACTTTTGAGAATATTTTAACCACTCACTAGTAGTTTCTTTATTACACGTTGGACATGCTAACTTCCCTTTAGTACTCCAGCCGGAAAGATTCTCATATGCCAGAAAGTCATTTATCGTCCACATTACCGTAGCATGCATCTGAAAAGTTGTCGACGTCGATGCATCATAAGTTTTGACACCTGTTTCCCATAACTCTTTCAGCTCTTCAATCAACGGCTGCATATATACGTCAATGTCATTCCCAGGTGATCTCGGGCCGGAGATAAGTAAAGTTAACAAAAAGTTAGGTGCCTTCATGCACCTCCATGGTGGAAGGTTGTACGGAATCAACACTACAGGCCAAATACTATAACTTGTACTCATATTCCCAAAAGGGTTGAATCTATCAGTTGTGAGTCTCAAACGCACGTTCCGAGCTTCTATCCCAAACTCTGGATGCTGATTATCGAAGGATTGCCACGCAAGTGAGTCAGCTGGGTGCCTCATAAATCTATCATTATTAACTCTTTTTTTCTTGTGCCACTTCATATGGTGAGCTGTTTTCTTACACATATATAATCTTTGCAACCTAGGTCTTAATGGAAAATATCGCAAGATTTTAATTGGCAGGCTTTTCTTACCCTTCCACCTCGACTCTCCGCATACAGGACATTCTTGTTTCTCCTCATTCTCCTTCCAAAATAAAACACAATCATTCTTGCATGCATGTATGGACTTATACTCAAACCCTAATCCCTTTCTCAACTGTTTCACTTCATAAAAGTTCTTCGGCAATGAGGACCCTTCAGGAAGCACTTCGTTAAATAAGTCTAATACTATGTTTATTGCTTTGGTTAACATCCCACACAATGACTTAATGTGAAGCAACCGTACAATAAACAACATTTTGGAATGTTTTGTACAGCCTGGATACAGCTCGCACTTTGCATCTTCCCACATTGCAGGAAAATTCCCAAAATCATTCCCTCGGCCACTTGAGGCATTGTCTCAACCTCATCCATAAACATCACAACTCCAATATTACTCAACATCTCTTCCATCTCATCTCGCTCATAATCGTCATCCATGTGCCCCGAATAATCCGAATGACCAAATAATCCATCCGTTGATTGTGCATACAGCTCACCATGCAGTACCCATCAAGTATACCCCAAATCCTACCATTCACAAATATATGACTTTCAACTTCATCCAACCCTATCGCACACAAATTTTTACAACCTCGACATGGACACTTAATGTAATCATGACTATCAACAGAGGCCTTTGCAAAATCAATAAAGGTTCTTACTCCACGTGTATAGGGTATGTAATCCTTTCCAAGTCTATCGCCTAGCCGCATCCAACTTTTATCCATTTCTATAAACATCTAATTATTAATAACACGTAGTATACTATAATACACATGCATGTCATGCTCCCATTCAAATTACTCTTTCTCAAGGTAGTTGGTCCTATCCCATTCGAGATTATATTATCCATATTGCACAAGTTCCGTCACTCTACTACTTTCCAAGTCAGTAGAAATTTCGGCAACACCTCCCCATAGTTCTCCAAGTATACATGTTCACATAGAGGGATTGTGACCCTATAAACAGTATACCCGAAGAACAATAAAAAAAGGACACCGAAATTTCATACTAAACGTGTTCAGTAGGAATAACAAGAATGTGCAATACAAATAATATAATCTCAAACTGTCCACACTGGACAATTCAGAAATTAGTGTACACCTAAATGTACACTAACTCCCAAACGGGTCTAAGGTTATTTATGCAATGTCATATAATATCTTATAAAAAATAGTACAAACAAATTCTCAACCATGTTCATTGAATTAAAAACTACAAACAAGAATTCTTATCTGTTATATATTGTTAAACAAAAGTTTAGATACAAGAATATACTCACACACTACATTTCTTGTAGAGAAGGGTTGAGAATTACCTTAAAGAACATGCCTAACAAGAATATCCAATTACTTTACTGTCACAAACTATTCGACCTTTATAACCCTCAAGGCCAGATAGAATTTGAGAGTCAAGTAACGTGACAGACATTTCTTCAAGGTAATTCTTAACCCTTCTCTACAAGACAGGGAAGCTTATGAGCATATTTACAATATCTCTCTCTAGTTTAACAAAATAACACAACTATTGGCTCACTATATTTATTATAGATAAATACTATATATATTTTTTTATTATACTTAGGGATTCTTAATCTAATAAATTTTAATGTTATTATATAAGTACTATTATATATTATAGTACTTATTTATTTCTTATTTACTAATATTATACTATATATTTTATTATAATTTGTATTATATTAGTTCTTAATCTAATAAATTTTAATTGTTATAGTATAATTATATTATACTATATAGTACTTATTTATATTATATTTACTAATACTACTATATATTAGATTATAATTTGTATTAGGGATTCTTAATCTAAAAAATCTTAATGTTATTATATAATTTCAAATATAATAAATATATTGCATATATTGCACAACAAATAATCACACTACATGAATACTATAATATATATATATATATATATATATAAATTCTTTAATCACACATATTACACAATAAACAATCCTTCACACATATTACACAAATAATCCACAATAAACTATATATCAAAAATTTCACAACAACAATCCTTCAACAAAATTTAACAATAGAGTTTAGTATAATATACCTTGTGGTCACAATATCCTCCTCTTGCAAATCACAAGTTTTCAACAATCCACAACAAACAATCCTTAAAAAAATTCACAAAACTAGATAGTTAAATACATATAAAACAAATTGACAAATATAATATAAATTGTAAATACATTTACAGTTGAAAAATTTACCTTACTTTCTCCTTTGGGAGGAAAAAAATATACACAAAAAAAATTAACACAACATCTCTCCCTGACTCAATCTATCTCACTCTAACTCTCTCTCACTCTAACACTCTCTCTATCCTCTCTCACTCTAAGCCTCCTCTTCTTCATCTCTCTCTCTCTCTCTCTCTCTCTCTCTAAAATATAGTAGTAGTCTCTCTCAATTCACGCAGGGGATGAAGCAAAATCGATCTACTTTCCCATACGTGAAAGTTTTATATTCTGTTTCTAATACAATAAATGTTCAGACGTTCATTAATGAACATCCAAACGTTTAACTCTCTTGCTAACGTAATATATTTTACATTCGAACGCTAAGTTATCCAACCCAGATTCTGAACAATACGTTCGAACGTTTGTAAAATCCCGCCCACCGCGTCAATTTAATGTTAGAACGTAAAAACAAAACGTTCGAACGTTTTAGGGTTCCACCTTAAAGCGGGAAAAATCCTACCCATTTTTCTAATACGTTCGAACGTATAACATGTATGTGTGAATGTATTGGGACAAAAATATATATATTATTAAATTTCATGTAAACTTAATTTTCATTGATTAAATGAAAAAATAATCTTCATTAATTGTATATTATATATCATTTATATATATAGTTGATTTATATATTATATAATATATATATTCATAATATAGTAGTATATTATACTACTATAGTATATATAGTATATATACTACATATACTATAGTACATATAGTAGTATATGTACTATATATATTCCATACTATACTACTAGATACTACTATAGCAAATGCAGTATATATATATATAGTAGTATATAGTTATTATACTATATTAAATATTATATATATATATATATATATTATATTATACGTTATTATATATTAATACTATTATACAAACAAATATGATATATATATTAATAGTATTATATATACTATATTATATAATATATATTACATACTATAGTAGTCTTATATAATATACTATTATAATCTATATATAGTATATATACTATATACTACTATAGTAAATGTAGTATATATATAGTAGTATATATATTATATATTATATGTCCATATTATATAAATATGGACATATTATATTATACTACTATATATTAATACTATTATACAAAAAAAAAATATGATATATATATTAATAGCATAATATATACTATATTATATAATATATAATACATTCTACAATAGTCTTATATAATATGCTGCTATAGTCTATATATAGTATATATACTAAATACTACTATAGTAAATGTAGTATATATACTATAGTAGTATATATACTATATATACTAGATAGCATATATATTTATACTATTATATATACTATATGATATAGATAGTATCTATACTATATATATAGATAGTATATATATTAATACTATTATATATACACTAGATTATATATTAGTAACTGTACTATATATATATACTATATTATATAATATATATTATATATTATAGTACTCTAATATATTATACTACTATAGCATATTATATTAGTAATAATATAGTTATAATATATATACTATAATATATCTCACTTAATATATAGTATATAATATATACTATAATACAGTATATATCTATATAATATATGAGCATATAATATATACTATATAATATATACTATATATTATAATATTTAATAAATTATATATTATAATATATAATTTATTAAAAATATATAATATATAATTTTAATAAATTATATACTATTAAATATAATATTTTGTTTAATAAATATTATATAAACTATACTATACTATAGTTATATATTATATAGTTATTATCTATATAATATATAATATTATGTATATTATAATATATCATCTACTAATATTTAATAAATTATATATATATATACTATACCATCCGTTGTTATATATTAGTACTATTATATATAATATATATTTTATAGTTATTATAATACATAATATATTATATATTATAATATATATAACTGTATAAAAAAATATAATTTACTGGCTACGTTCGAATGTCATTTGTTATAAGTGTGGACGTTAATGTCAAACGTCCAAACGTTAAACACAATACGTTCGAATGTTTAATAAACGTTCGAACGTATTTATGTATATGTTCAAACGTTAACTGTATATAAAGTCTTCCCCGACAGCAGCAGAAGAATCATTTCATCCAAAAACAATCCGAACGTCCTTCTCTCCGCCACGCATGCCGCCGCATCCGCCGTCCTACACCACCGCAACCGTAACTGAAAGGTAATGTGTCCTCCCCATCCCATATAGAGGCTTTCAATTTTATCGGTGGGTTTCAAATTTTTGAAACCCACCAAGGTCGGATTTTCTTCTTGATTTTCCGTCCATCATTGGCTGTTAAACGGTTAAAAACCATCGTATAAACATTCCCCATAGCCTATAGAGTAGTTTTATGGTTTCTGCATTTCAAAGCTTTCGAAAATGGCTGCGTTGACTCAGTCATTCTGTCTCGTAACGTTTGGACGTTAAAAATCAACGTCCGAACGTGTGACGTTATAATTTATTTACGTCTGAACGTTACGTTATAACTTGCGAACATAAATGTTAACATTCAAACACTTTTATCCAACGTTTTTAGAGGACGTTGGATTAAACGGTCGAACGTAAACCGTTCGTATTCTTCCGTTAGCAAATACGTCCGAACGTGTGACGTTTGAAATTCATTACGTCTGAACATTACATCTTAACGCTCAGACATAATCAAGCGAATTTAATATCTCTACTATCAAACGTTTAAAGATGACGTTGGATAATACGTTCGCACATTAATAAAACATTCGAACGTATGTATAAGACGTTCAGATTAGATTTACGTTAGAATTTTATCTTAATACGTTCAAACGTTTGTTCGAAGTTACATTCGGACGTAAATTTGTAACATTAGTTTGAGTATCATCATTCGAATGTTAATGGTTTATGTTTGACTATCTTAATGTACGTTCGAACGTAAAATATTGTACATTCGGACGTAATTTGCTCCTAATTATCATAATTTTATAGTTCGAATGTCAATTGAGTAATGTTCGAATGTATCTCCATTTAATTTGATTTCTATTTTCTCCTCTTATTATTATTATTTTGGGTATTTAAATAGTGAAATTTTTTAATATATTTATTTTCAAAATTATGTAAATTTATAATGATGATATTTTAATTGTATATAATCCATGATATATGTCGTAATATGTATATATATGTAAATTTAGGGATTTTTTTAATATATTTTAACTTGTATTTTTTTTTTTCTCAGGATATGGCTCACTTTATGACAACCACGAAATGAGGGAGGGATGGAGGCAATTTGGACATTGATCGACTGGGTGCTCGAACTGTTATGGATGAATGAGAAATTCTTATTAATCCGTTCGATAAGCTTAGCTGGGAGCGGAAGACGCTTAGAGACGTCTTCGTCACGAGAGGATGGGGCTCAATTCGCACATTGAGGGGAAAGATTTACCCCTCAATGGTTTGGGAGTTTTACATTGGGATGGCGGCCATGCCTAACGATGCATCATCCCATACCCTCGCTATACGCGGTGTACAGTTTGAGTTCTCGGCGGATGTTATCGCCGACTTACTCCAGATTCCTCGGATACTGCCTGAGGCGACAGCTGCTCAAGCTGGTGACACAGCAGCTGCATTTGCTCCTGGCCCCTTTGAGGTAGATCTAGCCACTTCTGCTTCATCTACGGGCCCCGTTCACACTATGCCCAGTGAACAGGGAGATCGGCCCAAGGGCGATGATATTGCTCCTGAGGTTGGTGATGATGAGCAGGATCAGGATTTCTACATCCTCACTGGCACAAACCTCACGAAGCTGGATAGGCCAAACTCCTTCAGCCAGAATCAGCTGCTGCCTTTCTTTCGCATGTTGCAAATTTTTGTTGCAACAAATGTAGACCCTGTGGCACATAAGACCACATTCAGTCGAGCTCAGTTCCTTATTCGCTTGGCACGTGGAGATCCCATTGACTTGCCACTCGTTATATTTGAGCGGATCCGTTACGAGGCTAGCATTGTTACAACGGATAATCTCCCATACGGAGTCATCATCAACCGCTTATTACTAGCCTGGGGAGTGCCACTCCAGGCGGATGAGATGATACTAAACCAGATGAGCCCCATCAACATGACCACACACCATCGGAGCATTGCACAGGGGAAAGGCTCAGCTCGACATTATGCTGCTCCTATATCAGATCTTGTTCCTCCGACCGAGGTTGGGGCTAGTGTTGCTCCCTCGTCTGCGATTACTAGTCAGCAGCCGGCGACTACATCTGTAGGGGATGTGCGACCTGCTTGGGTTGATGTAGTGATGACAGATATGAAGGCGCATATAGACCGACAGATTGATAGACAGATTACGCATATAGATCAAGCTGTCGCACATCTTGCACATCATGTAGATGTGCTAAATAATAAGGTTGAGACATTGACTGAGGAGTTTCGATCTTTTGTAAACCAACAGTTCTAAATGTCATTTGTAAAAATTAATCATATTTTATTTTCTATTTTTGACATATGTAATGGACAATATTATTTAATATATGTATTGTAGTTTAATTTATACACTCAATTTTCTTTAATATTATGCAACCTTAATATTAAACAAATATATATATTATGATGAATTTTTGCAAATTAACATATAACGTTCGAACTTTACAACTATATGTTCGAATGTTGGCGCTAATAATTGTTACGTTTGTACATAATTACATATAACGTTCGAACGTTGGCGTTAAAAAATTTTACGTTCGCACGTAAATATACATAACGTTCAAACGTTAAGCTGACGTGCAAACAAATTAACTAAAATATTCGAACGTTAAAAATTTCTTCCCTAACATTTAGTGACAGTTCCCACAAACTGTCACAGAAAAAGACTTTTTGTGACGGTTTGGAGACTGTCACTATCTTCAATCCGTCACTAAAAACTA
This sequence comes from Carya illinoinensis, assembly GCF_018687715.1. Taxonomy (NCBI): domain Eukaryota; kingdom Viridiplantae; phylum Streptophyta; class Magnoliopsida; order Fagales; family Juglandaceae; genus Carya; species Carya illinoinensis. The sequence goes on along the minus strand of NC_056759.1, from coordinate 26,466,447 downwards.
TATTTGTTGTAGTGGATCACCTCCCTCATGCCTCTCAACCTCATCTCTCTCTCTCTCTCTCTCTCTCTCTCTCTCTCTCTCTCTCTCTCTCTCTCTCTCTCTCTCTCTCTCTCCATATGTAGGCTGCCTCTATCCACATGTAACACATCCCTATTTGAACTGTGACGACTAGGACTAAGTTAAGCCTCTTAGTTTATTTTGGAGTATTATTTTGGGCCAAACAAGGTGGAACAACTCAATTAGAACCTAGGCTTGGTACACTAGGCATCTAAGGCCATGAGGAAGCCCACAAGCCCATGTGAAATTCAGCCTCTATAGAAGAGTTAGGTTTTGAAGCCCAATGGAACTAGAACACACGCCCAACCTAATTCTTTGGATGCCACATGTCATCTAATGGAACCTACACTAGGACTTCATAAATCTGGACTGAATTGAAGGAAGAGAGGTGAGAGAGTTTATGGTTTGAGCCTTACAAGCCTACCCTAGAGGATCACCTACCTTCTTGCCATGTGTCATGCATGCAAGAAGACTTACTTGTAAGAAGAAATATTGTGGCACTTGTCACTAGCAGAGAATGGCTTATAGAATGGAAATGATGAGGTTATGGGAAGTGGTGTCTAGGGAAGACCAAGGGACAAGAGGCATGACAACCATGGAGAGAGAAGATTTTGGTTTCAAATAAGGTTGTCATGTGTCATGCATCCAAGATAGAAGATGAAGAGAATGCATTGGGAAGGGGCGAAATCTACAAAGGAGATGGAAATTGTTACAAGAATATATATTTCACACACTTTTATAATTTTTTGTATGGGAATATATAAAAATTTACAAAGTCTATTAATCTAAGTCAGAATCCTAGAATTATTAACTATTACAGGAATGTTGAATGGAAATTTTATGTCTGTTACATCCTTGATTTGTGGCTAACAATCTGCTTGCATTATCTTTTGCTTGATTTGAGGAACCTTTCGTTATATGGTAGTGGCTTCAAAATCAAGACTTTGTTCTTTTCTCGATTTTAATTTATATTGTCATATTATATTATTGTGTTTGTCATTGTTCAATTACTACTCTTTTGTTTTGTAATGTATATAATTTAATCATTCTAATTTGTATTTAAGTTTTTTCAATTATTTTTACAGCATTTTTTTGAAATTGGAAGCCAATTAGGTTGTTGGGCCTTGGATTGGGCATGGGCATTTGGAGGTGGGCCTTGGCCCAATCACACTCCGTTCGGAGTTATGAACTTCGTTCAGAGTCAAAGTCGGAGCCCACCTCTAGTCTTCATTTTTCATTTGTATAAGACTTTGGCAAAAATATTGGTAGTTTTTGTTTATTGTGGTAGTTGATTTTTTTTTTTTTTTCCTTTTCTTGATTGGTTAATTGGCTGTCAAAATTTTGCTTTATTCTCCACTTAATCATAACCCTCTTTTTTTAATCTCTATTTTATTTCATTGAATTTCTGGTTTTTCCTTCCTTGCATGAATCTTTAAGATTCTCAGTCTTTCTTTTGATGAATATGCAGTGGGGTTCTCATGGATTTGTAAAGGAGAAATCAGTTTGGGTTCTCACTGCATTCAAAGGACAATCATAGATGGTGTAAATCTGCTCTTCCTCTATACTTTCTACCTATTTTTCCTCATAGGATTTATAGGAAAACATTATGCCTGAAGTAGCAACGAAAGAGTTGGATCTTGGTAGTGGTTTCCATATGTTGTGCTCTTTGCAGCAGTGTTTATGTTACTACTGGTATATGGAATCTAACAGCTAGAAATGACAAGTTATATCAAATGAGCTGGCTGGTTTACTTCGTTAGAGGACTGGTTTGGATCTCTTTTACGGCATCTTTGCTTGTTCAATGGTCAAAATCCATCAGGGTTCTAAACTCTGTTTGGTGGGTGTCGTCCTTTGCATTGGTTTCAGCTTTGAATATCAAAGTTCTGCTAAGGTCACATAGCATTGAGATTTTGGACATGGTGCCTTGGCCTATTAATTTTTTGCTTTTACTTTGTGCACTTAGGAGTCTCTGTCACTTTGCATTGAGAAAATATGTACATAGGATTTTGCGCATTTCTTAGGACAATTTCTGTAGTTTGTGCACCTCTAATACTCTTTGTGATGGGCCCCAAGGATCACTTTGCTTTTGTAAATTATTCAAATCACAATAAGAGGAATATGGGTGAAGGTCTATCTATTGTGGGATGTCTAAATCTTTTCAAGGTGGTTGAGTCTTTGTCACAAAAGCACTGGTTCTTTGATTCAAGGAGGTCAGGAATGAGGATGAGCTCTGTTCTAATGGTGGCAGTCTACCAAAAGCAGTTAAAACTGTGACGCCCCCAAATCCCCACGCACGGACACGGGAAAATCGAGACGTCCGGATGATGACATCACGGGTCACCACCCTATCGATGAGTGCCAAGTGCGTGTATAAGCAACAAATGTGCACGAGAAATACGCAGCGGATAGCAAAGTCATAAACTAAGTACCAGAATTTGTCTTGTTTAAATACAAAGCTGTTCAAAACATATATAATAAAATATTACAAACTACAAATATTACTCAAAGCAACAACAAGACATTAACTTCAACCCAGAACTTCGGCGGAGCCGCATCCTTGGGCTCAGCCTCCTCCTCCTCTTCCTCGATCTCTGCACCAAAATCTACGATACCAGAAATGGTGCCATAGGTAAGTAAAATCCAAACGCCACTAGATAAAAATATATTAAACTCAACAATATGCATGAAAGAATGCAATGCGCATGTCCCATAAAATCATAATTTTTCCACGCACGCCAAAAACCCATTTGGCCCAAAAATATAACCATTAAAACCATTCCTCGCCATTATCCCAGATAATGGCCCAAAACCGCTACCACCATTTTCCCAGAAAATGGATCAAAAGCCTCAACACATCCTCGCCATTATCCCAGATAATGGCCCAAACCACCATTTTCCCAGAAAATGGATCAAAAGCCTCGAAACCAAACCTTGCCATTTTTCCAGAAAATGGCCCACATCCGAAAACCATAAAAACGATCCAATTATGCATGCACCATGATCTCCCCTAGGGATCATCCGCACACCCTGGCTCTGTGTCACACCGCAGGTAACGACTATGCGTGTGACACCTAAACGAGCGATGCCCAGACTCGCACCCAATGTGTCCCTGGCTAGGCCATCCTCTAGTTCCCGCCACTCTAGGGACCACGGAATCGACACGACATCGTTGCTGTATCGTGCGATCCGGTCGTCGCCCTGCGACAACTCAGGGAATGTCACTCAGTATTATCCACTCCCGAGTGACTAGAGGAGCTCCACCGAGATAATAACCTATCCCGGCTTGGGCTTGTGAGACACACGCACCCAAAAACTATTTACGCCAATAAAACGGGATTTTCTCGATTAAAATAAAATGCACAAATATGCAACATGCAACGCACGCCTCATGGCACGAATAACCAACCAAATCACAAACAAACATAACCAAGCACTCCGTCCTCAAACCATCCGACCCCCGAACTCCTCGGACTCAGTCCGGAATCAACCAACCAGCAGATAAATATTTATTGTATGAGCAAAATATATTTAAATCTAAAAGTAGAGTTTGGAAAATACTTACAGCACTATACGGTATTTTTTGAAAGCTCGCGGCATTGCAAACGACGGATGAAAAGCAACGTAACAGTGTAATTTACACTGTTGCCGTGGGTAATAAATTATCCACTTTCGAACGGGAACAAACCAAGGCATGAAATTGATAGGGAATGGTCTATAGATATTTATGAAACTAAAGGAAATGAGTTTTGGCCGTGGGTGGTGGTGGAAATGGCGGAGGAAGCGAAAAAAGCCCAAATCGGAGTTAAGCTTGTGGGAGCTGCTTCGGCAACGGATCGGGTCTGAAATTAGGTGGGTTAGGTCGGCAAGAGGTAGAGGAAGAAGCTATGAAGAGATGGTGGCCGGAGGTGGTGCGACGGCGCCGAAATCGGTAAAAAACCGTGTGGCTTGGAGGAGCTCGTGGTGGCTAACGGTGGCTCAGATGGAGGTGAAACTTGGTGGGGATGTTCACCGGTGAGAGGGGAAGAAAACTGGGTGGGTGGTGTAGGCCACGCAGCCGGCAAGCGGAGGTTCTGGGTTGCGAAAGCAACAGGAGACAAGGAGAAAAACAGAGCAGGTGCAATAACTTCCAGGGGCTCGTGGAGACTAATGGCTAGTCCGATGGCTCTGAAAATTGGTGGGGATGAACTCTGGTGGGAGGGGAAGAGAATGGTGGGGGTGGTGTACAACACAGCCGCCGGACAGCGGCGCAATGGGCGGCCGAAGTGGCAGCGATGGTAAGGGGAAAAAGAAGGGGCAGCGCGCGAGAGAGAGGAAACGGGGAAGAAAGAAGAAGAAAAAGAAAGAAAAGAAAGAAAATAAGAAAAAGAAAAGGAAAAAGGGAAAAAGAAAAAGAGAAAAGAAAAGAAATGAGGTCCAATTCTCACTCCAGAAACTAAAAACAAATCCGCCGAAAACGATATTAAAAACCGTAAAATGACTAAAATAAATTAAACACGATATCAAATAAATTAAAACCAATTTATAATACATTAATTTAAAATAAATAAACCAATATTTAATTAAATTAAAAACAACCCTTCAGTGAAAATACACGTAAAAATGGGTTATCATAAAAACTTTCGTGTTTGAGCTAGAGAAGGCACTCAACTGGGGAGATAGTGAATTATATTTCAGTTGATGCCTATCAAATGGGTGAATTCTATTGTGGTTGCCTTCAACATGGAGCCTTGGATTGCAGCTTTTCCTAGCTGTTGCCATTCTTTTTGGGGTTGTGTGTCTTGGTGCTCTTCCTGGTTTAGTTCCTCTTCTCATTTGTGGACTCATCAATGTGCTTTTTGCAAAAATTATGAAGTTCCTCTTCTCTTGATGCTCTTTCTGGATTAGTTCCTCTTCTTATGCAAGTTTGTGTATGCAGGCAGGAGGTTATAAGGAGCATTGATATATTTTGTTGGAGGTTATTGGAAATTATGAAAATAAAAATAAATAAGTATTTTAAAAAATAAATAAATATAAATAATAAAAAATTATTTTTTATTATAGAAAGTGTGATGGCTAATGACTTCAAGTTTTGAGTGATTAGCTAAAAAGCAAGAAGATTACATATTAATCAAATTTTGAAAATTGGGATCGCTAATCCAATGCCAATACTCAATCCAGGCCTATTTTATCCCATATTAATCAAATTATCCCAATACTTAACAAGAGGACTACATCCACAAATGCACCTATGCCACATTAGTAGCTCGAGACAAATCTCGAGTCACGTCATGATGCCCGTCATGTTTCCACTACACTACTCTTACACTTTTCCACCACTTCACACATACTTTCAGTCATAACTCAACCACAAGGTGACACCCGTCACCTTGGACTATAGGCCACATCACATCTACTTCAGGACATTGTTACACAGTTCCAGACACTACACAATACACTCTACACTCCTCAACTACGCAACCATCCTTTTATTCGTGACACGCCATATGGTGCATCACTACACAACACAGAGCACACGCCATGTGTACTCTTTTCCACTCACACTACGCCACATGTCACTACGACGCACGTTACACGGTGCGTCGTTGCACTACATGGAGTACACTCCACGTGTACTCCCTTTACACACCACGCTGTATCACAACTACGGCATACACCTCACACCCATACTTCACAGCACAGTCCACAACACTACATGATTATGCCCAACATTTCGTTATATCGCCACACATCACTTCACAACTACGCAGCTAACTCCACAATTACTAACAAAATAGTCTACAATCCAACCAACCAACTAACATTAATGAACAAGAGATAGAGAGTTATACCATTGACGGGATAACCCGTGCATTACTTGTTGTCCATCACGATCAAGGCGTCGGAAGAGTCATACGTAGAGGTTAACACTGCGTATAGTGGCGGTTAGCCATTTACAGTGGCTGTCCACCACGTAAAGTGACGGTTTGAGCTTGGGAATAGCTAGGTGTGGTCTTGGAAAGGCTCAAGGTGGCCTCGTGGTGGTTTGAGGTGGCGGAGCACGGCGGCATCACACCGTGAACAGTGCACCCAAAAGAGAGTGAGGGGTGTGTGAGGTGGAGAAACGCCATGGAATTTCGTGGGGAGCTAGGGGGAGGAAGATGGAGGTTGGTGGAAGTGCTTGGTGGGGCCAGAACAGGCGTACAGCGGTGCTAGGGCCGTATGTGGTAGATCTAGGCCATGACAGACCCATTTCAGGTAGAGAGAGAGAGGTTCATGGAGTAGGTGAGGAGGTGCTGGTAGTTCCTTGGGGGCTAGGGATCACGATGGTAGTGCTTGGTGGCCCAGCTGGCCACGCACGGTGGCGGCGCTAGGAGCTACGCATGATGAAACTGTGCATGAGGATTCCCGTGTGTGAGGTAGCCCAATGGAGAGAGAGAGAGAGAGAGAGAGAGAGAGAGAGAGAGAGAGAGAGAGAGAGAGAGAGCTAGGTGGAACAGAGACCATAGGAGGGAAGCTCATGGAGTGAGGATGCCATTGGTGGCGGTCAGTGGCCACATGGGCCGCGTATGGCGGCGGTAGGAGGAGATAAATGGGTTTTCATACCCATTTGGTTGAAAGGAGGAGGGGAGAGAATGGGTTGCCGCTGGGACTCACCAGTGATGGGCTTGCCGGTGAGAGGGGGAGCTGCCGGTGGTGAAGGTGGAGCTGGGTGGTCGGCGGTGGCTTTGGCTGGGAGGAGGAGCCGCACGGGTAAGGGAGAGAGAGCTATGTACGTCGGGCTGGGAGAGAGGGAGAAGAGAGAGAAAGGAAAGAGAGAAAAGTGAGGAGGAAAGGATATGAGCTTGGGTATTTAATCTAAGCCATTCATTTCGGGATCTTCAAAATGATCTATCGGTGAGTTTAAATACTGATTTGAAAACACATAAGTGTTTTATTTAAAATAAAACACTGAGAGGAATTAAGATAGAATATTATTTTATAAACTAAATATAATTCCTTTATCATTAATTAAAATGATGAAGTTCTCGTTAATCACTCGAAGATGATAAAACCATTTAAATTAATTTAGAATTTTCAACATAAATTTAAATCTCGTAATATTTTTAAATGACTAAAATATTTTATTTAAATAATTTTCACAATTATAATATTTTTAGAACTCATCAAAATATTATAATTGTATTATTTAAAAACAAGTTTCGTCCAATAATACTGGAAATATCACATATAAATATTTCTGAATATTTAAAATATTTGCAAACTTTAAAATATCAAATTTACTTTAAAATCCGCTTAATATCTGCTAGAACATGTCATGAGATACGGCACATAGATTGAAACTTATAATTAAAGAAAAAATGAGCGGGTTATCACACTTAAGTTCCATATATATCTTGAAAAAGGGAACATCATTCAAGTAGACCTTGGTAAATTACATGGTGGAGTGATAAAAGTGCCATCAATTTTGTGTTTCGGGAGAACCCTAGTGCCAATTTAGAGAGAGAAGCTTTCACTTCTCTCTAAAGAACCAAACACGAAGACCTCCCAAGAGGTCCCCTCCCTTAGGGGTGCTACCCGCACCATACGGTGCTGGGTAGCCCCCCCCCCCCCGCATGGGGCGGATGGGGAAAATCCCCCCCCCCCCCGTCCCCCGCCTCCGGTGTGCGGGGGCGGGGTACCCCGTCCCGCATGACGGGGTACGGGGTGGGGGGGCAGTCCGTCCGGCCCCCCGCACCCCCCTTCTGGGCCTTGGGCCCAGAAGCAATTTCTGGGCCATTTTGGGTCCAGAAATCTCAGCAATGGGCCAAAATGGCCCACAAGTATGTATTTTTGGCCCAAAAATACCTTGTAGGCCATTTTCATTTTTCAACCCATAAAATTATAAGTAAAAAAGAAAAAAAAATTAAAACCCAGATTAAAAGAAAGAAAAAAGTGTTATGTCTAAGAGTCTAATACGTAATAAACTAATAATAATAACTAAGCTATTACAAAATTGAAAGGCTAAACAATTACAAAATTACAAACATAAAAGTGTCCAAAGGACATTGTATCAACATTACAAATTATTGAATACAAAATTTTTACAAATCATTAAAAATTGATCATTCTAAAGAGGCTTGTCAGCTGTGGCTTGTCTTTGAGTCAAGGGGTGTGACAGTTGGGGCGGCCCGGGCTTGAGCACATTTTTATGTTGCAGAGGTGCTAGACGTCTCATGTGTTACTACAAAAATTAATATTAAAATTAATAACAATGAAATGGAAATGAATATAAAAAAATTAAAATAATAAAATAAAAAATAATTACCAGGTGGTCCAAATCCAGACTGATCACCACCCTCATCGGTCTCCTTAAAATCTAAAATATCCGGAACATGAATATCCTTTCCTATCGTCCAACTCTGTGTGCATATCAATGCCTCTACAGTTGTAGGAGACAATGAACTACGGAAAGGATCCAATATACGACATCCGGTACTAAAGGCTGACTCTAAGGCAACGGTGCTAATAGGGATGGCCAAAATACAGCGGGCAATCTCAGAAATGATGGGATATTTCTTTGAGGCATTCTTCCACCATCCTAATATATCGAAATGATCATCATCATCTTGGACCATATCTGCTGACAAATAGTTGTCTAACTCAGAAACGACCTCCGTAGATTGATGGACTAGTGTGGGATTATGTGCGAGGGTCTTAGTCCACGGCATTCTGCGCTTCTTTGTAGGAGGCCCGGTCACGGTGTCTGTAGAAGGAGTTGGGGTCGGTGTATGTGTCTTCGATGTAGTACCACCCTTAATTGCCATAAACTCGTCATACAATTTTTTCAGGGTATCTCGGGCCAATTCACCAATAATGTCAGTCCATACCTGATCGTGAACAAGTCCCAACCCATATAACAAGCCTGAAACTTTCAGACGGGGATCAAGAATAACAGCCACATATAAGAAAATATTCATTCTAGTCAAATCTCCCCAATACTTGTCATATTTTAGCATCATGGAACTTGCCATCCCCCTCATCCTTTCATTGGAACCCCTACGCATATCTTCTAATTCTTCTTTTACCCTACATATTTGTTGACAAAACCCATGGGATGTAGGGTACAAAGAACCAGATATATTCAACGTGACATCATAAAATAATCCGAGAAAATCAACAAAAGTAGAAACTACCACCCAATCATCATCATTAGGCTTTCGTGATCCCCCGTGCTCATCAAAGTATTTGACATATTGGATGTCTTCATCACCCAATAATTGAAAGGCTGCCTTATATTCCTATGCCGCCTCCAACATCAAGAAGGTTGAGTTCCATCTGGTAGGAACATCAGTACAAAGACCCTTCTTCGATGTTATGCCCGCAGCCTTTGCAGCAACTTTGAATTTCTCCAATCTAGAAGGAGAAGACCTCACCCATTTCATAGCCATTCTAACTCGTGCAACCGAGTCATCAACATCTTTCAATCCCTCAGTCACAATTAAATTTAAAATATGTGCAGCACATCTAACATGCAAGTATTCACCACCCAAGAATGTCTTATTTGCATCTTTAAGATAATTCTTTAGATATCCCAATGCGACATCATTAGACGACGCATTATCAACTGACACAGACAAAACCTTTTCCAACCCCCACTCCTTTATTGCGGCCTCCAATGCCTTCCCAATCGTCTCACCCTTATGATCAGTTATTTCACAAAATTTAATAATCTTTTTGTGCAGAACCCAATCAGCATCAACAAAATGCACAATCAACGACATGTAATTCATATTTTGGATAGAAGTCCAAGTATCGGTAGTGAGGCAAACTACCAAACCCGCAAGTTGGCCCCTCAAAACATCTTTATCACGAAGGTACATCTTCTTAATATCCTTTGCCACGGTGTGACGAGAAGGAAGTACAAATCTGGGTTCCAACTCTTGGACAAATTCTTGGAACCCTTTACCCTCCACAAACTGAAAAAGCAGCTCGTCCATGATAATCATACGAGCTAACTTCCTTCTACACTCATCGGGGTTATACTTCGTATACCCCTTCAATGTTGGCCCCCCGGCCCCACTACTCCCATCAGCCATTTTAAAATCTAGTCTAGATTGGCCCTTCTCTACTGAGGATTTTAAAATTGGACTCTTCTTGCATTGTTCCTCTAGATGGACCTTCAACTGGGATGTACCATATTTCCTATAGTGACATCCATACATTTTTCCACAGTGATTACATTTAGCTTGTGGGTTGTTGGGGTCCCCACCCTCTAGTTTGGTAAAGTGTTGCCAAACTATAGATATAGGTTTCTTGCCCTGTGTGGGCTTCGGAGCAGGGCAAGGTGTACTCGTTATAGGGGTAGGAGTAGGGTTAGTTTCTGGGGTAGGGGTGTTGGCTGGGGAAGGCGAGCTATCACTGAAATCCGAAGACATTTCTGATTTTCCAACAAAACAAAAAAAAATTCAAAGTGCAATCCAACACAATCAGCAAAAACTACATACATAACTATTATTGATGTATTAAGTACTTTTTATATATAATGATGATAATATGAATGGCTACACTATAATAAGTTTTTACACCTCATATAAGCAATTCCAAATAATTTGATTAGGAAAAGTCGAAGAGAGATGCTTCATATTTTTAATAGGCATTATTTTAATAGGCCACTTTAATAGGCATTATTTTAATAGGCCACTTTAATAGACATTTTTTAATAGGCATTATATTCTTCTCTCTTTTCTCTTTTTTACCCTTTTTTAATCACCCAAAAATTATCATTGTCTTCATCACCCAATGATATCATTCAATTAAATGATATGTACTTAAATGATTGAATAAAAAAAGACATTCATGAAGGCCATATTTGATTTTATATAATTTTCAAATTGATTTTTTTTTAATTTTAATTATCTAATAGTTATAATTATTCAAAACTTTTAAATAAAACAAAAAGTGCTTGATAATATGCTTCATAGTTTTGTTCTCTCATTTTTACTTTTCATATATTTAATTTTATAAAATTATTTTCTTAATAGTTACTGACATTAATATTAGTATATTGGTATATTTTTTAATTTTTTAAAATCTTGAAAGATGTTTAAAAAATATGAAAAATAAAAAAGATCAAAAAGTGCAAATTTGCCAAAAACTTAATTTCATACTTTCAAGAGCAAAAACCCTAGCCAAGAAAAGAAAGATGCCAAAAACCCTAATAAATCATACCGTGCGTCCATGATGATTACTATCTCAAACAAGTTTCACAACTCCATAAATTTATATATATGTATATAAATAATTTATATATGTATATAAATATATATGTATATGATTAATAAATATATATATATTAGTATAAATAATTAGGGTTTCGGATTGGGGATTGGAACCCCAATCCGAAACCCTAAATTGATTTAGGGGTTTCAATGATTGAAACCCCTAAAAAAAAATTAGGGTTTTGGATTGGAACCCTAATTTAATTTAGGGTCCCAATCCGAAACCCTAACCCCTAAATTGATTTAGGGGTTTCAATCATGAAACCCCTAAATCAATTTAGGGGTTAGGATTTCAATGAAATTTACAACAAAAATGGGCAATCCGAAACATCCAAAATGCTTGAAATCTGAAACAATTACACAATTTGACAAATCAACAAATCCACAGCACACAATCCACAAATTCCATCCTCCATCTCCGATTCAACTCCATCCTTCCTCCAATCTCCGATCAAAACTCAAAAAAATATATATATAATTTAACGGAGAAAAATTAAGAAAATAATACCATGCGTCCGGTGTGCGTCCGGCATGCATCCGGCGTGGCAGAGGGAGGAGGGACGGCGTGCGGCACGGCGACTTAGGCTCGGAGGGGAGGGGATTGGGGGTTTCGGAGGGGAGGGGAGGGGAGGGAGTCGGGAGAAGGCTGGTTTTCGAACGCCCCCCGGGGGGGGGGGGGGGGGGGTGGGTGTTAAGGGTAAGGGGTATAACTTAAGTGAAACGGCGCCATTTTGACAAAACGGCGCCGTTTCACTTAAATTATACTTAAACTTATATATATAATATATAATATATAATATATATATATATTATATATGATGCGGGGCGGGGCGGGGGAAAAACGGACCGGGGGGGGTCCGTCCTCGTCCCCCGCCTCTGCTGGGGTTAGCCTTTTCGGGCCGGGGGCCCCGCCCCGGCCCTGACGGTGCGGATGACCCGCCCCGCCCTATGCAGGGGCGGGCCGAACGGGGCGGGGCAGCGGGTAACGGGGCCCCGCTGCCCACCCCTACCCTCCCTCCCTCCCTCTCTCCTCCTCCTATTTCAAGTTTTTTTGGTTTCTTTTGGGTTGTTTTTGGTTTTGCGAGGCTGTATAGCCGTGTCTCTAGCATCGCAGCCCAGAATCCTCGGTGTTTCTCCCTCTCTTCAGTTGCGGTCTCTCCTCTCCGATTCTCTCGTCGAAGATGTTTGAACTACTGTCAAACTAAAAGGGGGGGAGTAAGGTAGCGCTGCTGGGATGTGGCCGTCGCACAAGAAAGGTGCGAAAGTGGAGACAGCGAGGTCCCCACTGTGCAACATAGTGGCCTGTGTTATCTCGGGGTGAATGGCGTTACAGTGCAACACGATGGACAAAGCTTCCACGGGTCCCCTGTTTCAGCTAAGGAAAAACAGAGCCTTGAGGTGCAACACAGCTAAAGACAAGGCAGTTTTAAGGAAAGGTGGAGTTTGTGCCGGAGAATACACAGAAAATGCGAAGGTGTCGGGCAGAAAGTGGAGGGTCTCGGAGTGAGTGGTGTCATGGTGTCTACGCTCTCAGAGGCATGCTTGGAGTGCTCAAATTAGGTGTCTCCCAACTGGACGGAACGCATGCTTGGAGCTCCAACTATGGTTGTTTCTCGGCATGGAAGAGCTTCAGTGTTCCTGCTGAAAGGCTTTAGCTCACAACGGTGCAACAATGGTGGTCGAATGTTTCACGACGGTTGCGACAATGATCTGTTTGTGTGTTGTATGGTACTCCGCGTAACAAGCCGTGACATGGGGAGGAAAGCATGTCTGCAGCCTAAAAAGTAGGCATTGTCAAGGGACAGATAGGGATGGGCATACTTTTTGAGGCATGGGCTGGACAACATGAAGACAGTCGACTGAAGATCCATTTTATTTAATGCATATTACTGTTTTTACTGGTTTAGGTGCTTTTTGTATGGTGTCGGAAAAGGCTAGTCTCTAGGACCTTTGGGTCCCTAGAGATTTGCCTCTAGGATGAGAACTCCTATGGTTTGTCTTTAGGATCAAGGTCCGTAGAGTTTGTGCTCCACTCTTTGAGAGGGGAGCTTTGTTTTGTTTGTTTGTTTGTTTGTTTGTTAGTTTGGAGGTCTATCTCAGATGTGGTCTAAGACAGTGATCTGCCTCTCAGATGGTTAGTCTGAAGGCGTAGGACAAGACCTTGCAAGCCACAAAAAAATTTGTGTGTTGAAGAGCTTGAAGAGTTAAAATTTGACTTGTTATTTCAGGTTAGAAGTTGTAACTGCCCATCATTAGTGATATTAGCTATGGTGGGGATTATTCCCTGATGTATTTGCTCCAGTCCTTTGTGACTAAGAGTCTGATGTACTGCTGGTATAACTCTGTTGTAGCAGGAAGAATTCGGATCTCATTGAATAAGGAGGTGTCACGTATAGAAGCAAGCTTAGAATAGCACCATCTAGAGGGAGAGCACACGTACGATATTTTGAGTTTTGGAGCAGAGATAGGATAACTCTGTTGTGCCATAGAGCCCTTATCATGCCAGTTACTGACCATAATTTAATATATATATATATATATCCATTGTTAATACTCGAATGGCTTTCTTGCTGTATAATAGGGAGAAACTTGCATAAAATTTTCCGAGTCAAGGAATTGATAGCTTTTGGGAGTAAGAGAGTAAAGAAGGAGGGCTGTCTTTCAAGTATTTTTGGTGGATGAAAGAAGACTAGGAAGAATCTATCTCCAGCAATCTCTAGGCTAGCTTGCAGTGGAGAGAATTATCCTAAGCCACATTAGTTCAAGCTGGGTGATCCTCTCATACTCTAGGTTTCATTCATTTTGTCACTTTCCTTTGTATTGGGATTTCATCATGATCACATAGCATTTTGATCAAAATCATCTCAAAAAGCTCTGCTTGCAATATTAATGACTATTAATATTTCCCCTCATCAAGCTTGCTTTCGTGACTGATCAGACTGATCTTCTTGCCAATTATATACAGATCCACACATCATTAATACAAATGACATTTTTCTTAAAGCAATTGAAAGTTCTAACAGCTCATCTGATTTATATATATATATATATATATAAAAGGAAACTATATATGCATAACAAATATACAGTACTAGCTTGTATATGTTTTAAGATACAAGATAAACAAAATAAAAGCCAATATTATACAGTACTTAATATGAGATGGGACACCATATAGTTGGTATGCTAGAATCTATTTTTCCTTCCAAGCATTTACATCCATCGTATCCTCAATTTCTACCATGCACATTTATTAATAAGCTGACATAATGAGTTGGATCTCACGGATCACAATCATGAGATTCAGATGGCATAATATTGCCATCGGGCACAGTATAAAGTGCTGTCACCCTTCTTTGGAAAATGATTAAAAATCAAAATCCTCTAGTTCTAGAATTTCAAGTATTTTTGCCATGGTCATATCCTTTGGATTCATGAGACCATCATTCTTCAATGACGACCCTTCATTAACACTCCCATTATGTGAAGACCAGCCATCGCACAAAGACAAAGGTTGAGATGTGACTCCATGGTCAAAAAACTATCACGGACCCACTACACTGACTAATTTGAGATAGTCTTTGAGATAGTCAATCTCCAAAACTGAAGAGAAAGAAGAGAAGTATATGAAAAAGACTACACTGACTAATTTGAAATAGTCAATCTCCAAAAATGAAGAGAAGAATATGAAAAAGAAGACGAGAATTATAAAAACTTTCTAATGATCATTTCCTTCCTTTTCCCTCCTTTTTATAGACTTCCTCAACAACAGTTTTATACAATTTTAGCAAATGATTACAAAACAATGTGTATCAGTTCTGCACAGTTTTATCAAACGAACTACAAAACACTGGGTATCAACATCTGTTTAAACTATTACATCAGAGTATTAAAACAGCGACGTTATATTTAACCCAAACGACACCTCTTGCACCACCATCTTTTTATTTAAAACGCTGCGTTTCTTCAAATAATGAATTTAACTGTCGTCCCCTTCTCATTGTTCATGCTGCTTCTTATCCCTTATATGCAAGCTTTCATCATCTCCCATGACTCCAGCACGTGACATACCCCTCCCATTTACAGAACCTTGCCCACAAGGTGAGGAAAAACATCTCTCAACTTCCAATATGACTTCCATGTAGCTGCTTCTTCATCCATGCCTTGCCACTTCACCAATACTTTCACAAGTGCTCGACTATTGACCTGTCTGCTACAGCATAGTGAAATCTGTTCAGGCTTAGGTCTCAAGTCTCCATACAAGTCAATGGGAGGTAGAGTAGTCAAAGGTGACACATTATGGCCCAATTTTTTCTTCAAACAAGATACATGAAGTACAGGATGAATATGAGCAGATGATGGTAAATTAAGTCTGTATGCCAACTTTCCAATTCTTTAAGTGACTAAGAATGGACCATAAAACCATGGGGATAGTTTTAAATTCTTTCTCAAGGCTACTGAGTGTTCTTTGTAGGCTTGCAATTTCAAATAAACCAAATCTTCATCCTATCTTGAGCAGCCAGCTAATTAGCCTTAAACAATTCTGAAATATGTTCCCTTGTCTTTAAAGTATCCTCTACCTCCTAGTTATTGGTCAACCCTGGAACATAGGCTTGCAACTTGGTAGGAGGCACCCCATACATCACCTCATAAGGAGTTATCTTGGTAGAGGAATGAGTCGTGGTATTATACCACCATTCAACTAATGGCAGCCAGTCAACCCACCCTCTAGGTTTGTCACCTGAAAAGCATATGAGGTATTGCTCTAAAACCTTATTAACAGCTTTTGTTTGCCCATCACTTTGCGGATGGTAAACAAAAGAATATGAAAGGACAACTCCCTGCAGTTTAAAAAATTCCTTCCAAAAGGAACTAATAAACGTAGAGCCACTACCAGAAATAATACTTTTGGGCATCCCATGTAGTTTGAAGATATTTGATACCAACAAAGAAGCAACTTTAGAAGCTATAAAAGGTTGTTTCAAAGCTATGAAATGAGATTACTTTGAAAGTCTATCAATTACTACCATAATGACAGAATAACCTTTCAAATTAGGCAATCCTTCTACAAAGTCCATGGACAGGTCAATCCAAACTGTATTTGGTATTGGAAGAGACTGCAGCATTCCAGCAGGTTAAGTGTTCTCCACCTTATTCCTTTGGCACACTTCACACTCCCATATAAACTTCTTCATATCACCTTTCAAGCCTGGCCAATAGAACTGAGATTTTGCTCTCTGCAGTGACTTGTGAAAGCCAGAATGACCAATACTTGGACTGGCATGCAAGAATTGAAGAATTTTCAACTTCTTCTCAGTAGATTCAGGAACATAGATTCTATCCTTTCTAAACAAGACTCCATGCTTGAGGCTAAAGAAAGAATGTTGAGAATTACCATCCTTTAACCCATCATGAACCTGCTACACCACCTAATCAGATTCATAAGCAGTTTTCAATTCCTAAACCCAAGAAGGGTTAGGAAAAGATATAACAGACAAGGAAAACTTTTCTTCATTATTTTCTTTCCTTGACAAGGCATCAGCAATCTTGTTCTCCACACCCCTCTTATATTCTATTGAAAAATCAGAGCCCATTAATTTCGAGATCCACTTCTGCTGTGTAGGAGTCCCCACCTTCTACTCAAGTAAGAACTTCAAACTATAGTGGTCCGTACGTACCACAAATGGACCCCCAAGTAAATAAAGCTTTCATTTTTTTATTTTAATCACCAAAGCCAAAAGTTTTTTTTTTTTCATGTATAGATAACAAAAGATTTTTGCCTTTCAATGCTTGACTTAAGAAAGCCAAAGGTTTCTCTCTTTGCATCAAGACATCTCCAACTCCATTACCACATGCATCACACTCAGTTACAAAAGTGTGAGAAAAATCTGGTAAACTCAGTACAAGAGGACTTGTAACAGCCAGCTTCAATTCTGCAAATGCTTCAGTAGCCTTCTCAAACCAAAAGTGTGAGAAAAATCTGGTAAACTCAACTGTCTTTTTTCAATAGATTAGTCAATAGGGCTGCTATTTGGCCATAATTCCTTATAAACTTCCTGTAATAGCCAACCAAGCCCAAGAAACCACTCAAAGACTTCACAATTCTTGGGATAGGCCAATTAATCATGGATTCCAACTTTTTAGGGTCAACTCTCACACTCTCCTCAGAAATTTAATGCCCTAAATACTCTATTTCAGAGCAAGCAAACTTGCATTTAGACTTCTTTGCATACAATTGGTGATTTCCAATGTTTGCAACACAGTTTTGAGATGTTGCAGATAGGAAACAATTTCTTTGCTATACACCAATATATCATTAAAAAACACAATGAAAAATTGCCTCAAGAAATGCCTAAAGACATCATTCATAAGGCCTTGACGTGTAGAAGGTGCATTAGTGAGTCCAAATGGTATAACAAGGAACTCATAATGACCTTCATGAGTTCTAAATGCAGTATTTTCTATATGATCATCCCTCATACGAATATGATGATAGCCACTCCTTAAATCCAACTTAGAAAACACTGTTGAACCAAAAAATTCATCCAATAGCTCATCTACAATTGGTATCAAGTATTTGTCTTTAACAATGACCTGGTTAAGAATTCTATAACTCATGCACATTCTTCATGTGCCATTAGCCTTTTTGACCAACAAAACAAGAGAAGAGAAAGGAGATTGGCTAGGCCTTATAACCCCAGACTGCATCACTTTCCCAACCATCTTTTCTATTTCGGTTTTTTGATAATAGGGATACCTGTATTGTTTAACACTTACAGGTATTGTTCCTACTTTGAGTTCGATTCTATGATCTTGGCTCCTTCTAGGAGGCAACCCTTTAGGTTCCTCAAATACCCCCTCAAACTAAGCCAACAACTCAGAAACATCAAAACTCATATTTTGTTCCTTCTCAGGATTAACAGAAATCATTTGCAAGAATACACCTTTGGTTTCCATAGAAGAAAGCTTACAAACTTCCTTGTCAACAATCACTGAGGATTTATTTAAAGGTAAACCCTTAAGACAAGTTGATACCCCTCTATAGGAAAATTCCATCTTCATTTCTACAAAGTCTCATAGAACTAGACCCAATAAGAGGAGCCATTGCAATCCCAACACGATATCACATCCTCCCAAAGAAAGACTGAAAAAATATAGAGTGAAGTTTGTACCTTGTATTTGCAACTCCACCTCCGTACATCTTCTACTACTCAACAAGACATCTCCATTTGCCACTTTTATTGGTACCGCCTGAGATTGTTGCTCCTTTAATCCACACTTAGCAATCATTGTAGCATCTTCAAAGTTGTGGGTACTTCCAATGTTAATTAAGATGACAACCCATGTCTTGAGAATTCTTCCAAATACCCTCACTGTTCTAGGGTTTGGTGATCCAACCATTGCATGAAAGGAAATGGAAGCAATCTGCAACTCTTCTTGCACTTATGTTTATACCAACTCAAGTTATTGCTCCTCCTCAAGTCTTGAATCAGCATCAAGACTACTAGGCCAATCCATACTTTCCAACAAGTAAAGTTTAGGCTTAACACGCCTATGGCCTTGGTGGTATTTCTCATCATAGAAATAGCATAAACCTTTCTTTCTACATTTTTGCATTTGTGACTCAGTCATCTTTTACACCTGAATCTTTGATAAGGGTTGAGACTTAGGAACACCCAAGACTAAACTAGATTGACCTTGCTTGAAGGTGCTACCTCCACCTGGTTGGACAAAATCCCCATTGCCATTTCTCCATTGTCTTCCAGCGCTCCAAACATACTGGTCTTAAATCTTGACAAACCCAAATGCATCATTAAGGTTGGAAGGATTTAGTATCCTTATTGGCAACCTTATCTCATCACGCGGGCCACTCAAGAAACAACTCAGTTTGTTTCTTTTTGAGATCCCATGAATCCCATTGGAAAGGACTTCCAAATTCTGCTTTATAAGTAGTGACTGTTCCCACTTGCTTTAATCTTGTAAGGGCCTCCATTGGGTCATCATATGGAGATAACCCAAATCTTGCATAGACTGCTTGAACAAATTCCTCCCAACTTCGAAATACCCCAGCCTCACTAGCATCTTGAAACTATACCAGTGCCTCATCATCCATATGGAAAGAAGCAAAAAATATCCTCTAACCAGGAGGAACTTCATGATACAGGAAGTACTGATTGGTTCTCTAATCCATGCAGATGAACTCTTGCCATTAAATCTTGGAAACTCAAGTTCGATCCCTTTAGTAAGTCCTCTGTCAAAAGTTTCATAGTGATTCTCATGATGATTCATCTCTCCCATGCCTTCATGTACATCTTGCATCTCATTAACTGTTGTCATATTGATTGAAATATGTTAGGGTTCCATGGTTACAAGCAGGGGGGATAGAAGGAACTCTATGAAGAAGAAGAAGACAAGACCTAAGGCTTCAAAAGTGGGAACTGTCAAAGGAACAACGCTCAGTTGGGATTAAGTCTCAAGTCGCGACACACCGTTGTGAGGATTGAAGCTTACCGTTTCAATGGGAAGCAATGCAGTGTTTCATGCAATAACAAAGTTGTCATTTATTCTGTTTAGTTGTCATTTACTATTTGCCGCGTGTTTTGTTTAGTTGACGTTTAAGCATATTTTCTATTATTTTACATTCCACATGTAGTGCTGCCACTAGATCTGTTACAAGGCATGAGCAATATGTAAGCCAGAAATGGCAAGGGAAGAATCATTCGGAAAAACTTGAAAGAAACTCATTTCGAATTGGAGGTTAAGGGATCCCTCAAAGTACCCTAATGTCCATCTGAATATTCAATGGCTTTTTGTCAAACACCTGTGTTGCATTCTTTGCTTACACCATTATCAATTCCCATTTCCTTCCTTTTAACATACAACCATCCCAGTACCTTACAATTGCTATCAACAGCCCATGGTCCTCATGGCAGACAGCACCATATTCAACAAACAATAGCAAGAAATGTTACAATCTCATGACCAGAGTATTTTGGAAATGAATGAACAAATATGCCAGATATATGAGATGCTGCACACCATGGTAGTAACCCAGAACCATATACAAGCTCACTTAGCCCACCCTCAACCTCAGCCCAATCCAGGACCAGCTCCAAATCCCCATGAGCCTGACCCACATGATCCTCACGACCCTTGTCCAAAGGCCTCAAA
This sequence comes from Carya illinoinensis, assembly GCF_018687715.1. Taxonomy (NCBI): domain Eukaryota; kingdom Viridiplantae; phylum Streptophyta; class Magnoliopsida; order Fagales; family Juglandaceae; genus Carya; species Carya illinoinensis. The sequence continues at coordinate 26,445,982 of NC_056759.1, read as the reverse complement.
CTTGACTTTCCCCATTTCGATGGCACAAATCTAGCAAGTTGGATTTTCAAAACCTCTCACTACTTCGATTTCCATGAGACCCCAGCTGCTCACAGACTCTTGATGGCTTCCTACTACATGAGTGGTGATGCACTTGTCTAGTATCAGGATGCCACTACTACATGGCAGTTTTCTTCTTGGCAAGCTTTTATAGAGGCTCTTCAACTTCATTTTGGCCCCACTGCCTATGATGACCCCATGGAGGCTCTCACTAGGCTCAAACAAACTTCCTCTGTTGCCATTTACAAAGGACAATTTGAGTCTCTCCAATAGAGTCAAAGACCTTCCTGATGCTCATAAACTCAGAAGCTTCCTTAGTGGCCTTAAGGATGATATTCGACTGCCCCTTCGTATGTTGAATCCCATCAACTTAAATGCAGCATTTGGCCTTGCATGAATACAAGAAGAATATTTAGTCAGCTCCAAAAAAACATTCAAAACATGGGGAGAAAAAAATTATTCATCCACATTCATTGGTCAGTCACCCTCTTTTTTAGAGATCATCACAACAACACAAGTAGAACAGCTGCTTAACCTAAGAAAGTGTACTCAATGCAAATGGATGAAAAACGCAAAAAGGACTTGTACTTCTACTGTAAAGAAAAGTGGAATCTACTACATATTTGTAAGTCTCCTAAAGTTTATTATATTCATGCTACTTATGAGTCTCATGATGAAAAAGCTGAGAAAATTTTTTATGACTCCACTGATGTTGTTGATAGTGGTCAAACTCAGATTATTGAACCTAACCATGTTATTTCCCTTAATGCATTATACTAGGACAGTGCATTAACTGGCACCCCCTGTCCTAGTATAATGCGAGTATGGGATAAGATTGGCTTCACTTCAGTAGTGATTTTAATGGATTTAGGAAGTACCCACAACTTCTTGGATCCTTCACTTGTTAAAACAAATATGTTGCTAGTTGATGAAGCTAGCCAACTTAGAGTGACAGTGGCCAATGGGGAGGAAATGCAAAGTCCAGGTTGTTGCAATAGTGTGCTCACTACAATCCAAAGTATCACTTTCTGCCCCAACTTTTATGTACTTCCCTTATCCGGTTGTGATGTTGTTTTGGGCATACATTGGTTGATGGGTTTGGGGCCAATTACTTGGAATTTTACCAGCTTGAGTATGAGATTCCAGTGGGCAAAAAAATGGGTTCAACTACAAGGGATACAGCTTAGCCCTTCCATTGTTACAAATGAGAGTGACAATTCCCTCATATCTGAAATTTCTAAAAACAAGGGCCTTTTGTTACAGTTAATGGCCACTACCCTAGAGACACCTCAGTCGACTTGTTGCCCTGATATTGACACCCTACTGTTACAGCTTGATAAAGTATTTCGAGAGCTAGTGGGCCTTCCACCTCCCAGGTCTCAGGACCACAAATATTGTTGAAGGATGGCACTAACCTAATCTCTACTCGACCCTACCGATACCCTCACTTTCAAAAAATAGAGATTAAGAAAACTCTAACTAAACTGCTCACTACTGGATTTATTCAACCTAGCTCTAGCCCCCTTTCCTCACCAATACTTTTAGTGAGAAAACATGATGGAAGTTGGCGACTATGTATCAATTATCGAGCCCTAAACCAGGAAATTGTGAAGGACAGATTTTCCATTCCAGTTATTGATGAATTACTCGATGAGCTACATGGGTCCCTCATTTTTTCTAAGTTAGACCTCAAGTCTAGCTACCATCAGATTCGGGTGGTTCATAAGATGGTCGTTTGTACCCACAAAGGTCATTACGAGTTTTTTGTAATTTCATTTGGTTTTACCAATGCACCATTCACCTTTTTAATGAACATAGTTTTTAAGCCATTCCTATGGAAGTTTGTCCTTGTTTTCTTCGATGATATCTTAATCTACAGCAGTTGCATGGAGGAACACCTGGCCATTTGAAACAAGTGCGACACACCCTGTCTGATCATTGCTTGAATGCAAAAAGGTTTAAATGTTTGTTTGGGGTAACTGAGGTTGAATATTTGGGGCACATTGTAACTGGACATGGAGTTAAGGTTGACCCTAAGAAGGTAGTAGCCATGCTGGACTAGCCAGCCCCTAAAAACACCAAGTCCTTGCGAGGGTTCTTGGATTTGACAGGCTATTATCACAAATTTATCAAGACTTATGGTCTTATAGTTGCCCCCCTTACTGAACTTCTTAAGAAGAACTCTTTTGCATGGTCTGACAAGGCTACTTAAGCCTTTGAGGCTTTAAAAAAGGCAGTGACATCACTCCCTATGTTGAGACTGCCTGACATCTCCCAACCCTTCACTGTGGAATGTGATGCTACTGGAGGGGGTATAGGTGTTATTCTTATGCAGCAGGGACAACCTATTGCATTTCTAGGGAGGGCTTTATCTCTATCCACCTATGAGAAGGAGCTTCTAGCCCTAGTCACAGTAGTTCACAAGTGGAGACCTTAGTTACTAGGTCAAGCCTTTAAGATTAAAACTAACCAACAGGCTCTAAAATATCTATTGGAACAAAAAGTGGGTATTGTAGCCCAACAGAAATGGCTCACTAAACTATTGGGTTATGACTTCAGTATTGAGTACAAACAAGATAAGGAAAATAAAGTAGTCGATGCTTTATCTCGCAAATTTAAGGCTGAACAACTTTTAGAAGGTTCACTGGCAATTATCACCTTTCCCACACCTATATGGATTGATGAATTAAAGAGCAGCTATGCAACTTCACCTGAGTTGCAGGAATTGTTGGGTAAGTTTCAATCCAACCAGCCTGTTCCAAAAGGGTACACTCTACAAAATGGCTTAATACTCAAGAAAGGTAGATTTGTTGTTAATGTTCAATCTCCCTTCAAAAGCAAGGTCCTTAAGTTAATACATGAAGACCCACAGGCAGGACACTCGGGGTTTCTCAAAACTTACCATAGGGGCAAGAGAGATTTCTACTGGCGTAGCATGAAACATGACATCAAGAAAATTGTTAGGGAATGCCACATCTGCTAGATTAATAAGATAGAAATTGTCCCTTATCCAGGTCTACTGAAACCCCTCCCTATACCTAATCAAGCATGGGATGCCATTTCCCTTGACTTTGAGGAGGGTTGACCCAGCTCTCACGAGGCTACAGTTATTTTGGTGGTCGTGGATAGAATAACCAAATATGGTCATTTTATTACTCTATTCCACCCCTACACAACAATTAGCGTGGCTCAGAAATTTTTTTAGGAGATTTTTAGACACCATGGACTCCCAAAAATTATAGTCTCAGATCGAGACTCTATCTTCCTTAGTTCTTTTTCGAAGTCTCTATTTGAACTACAAGGCTCCACATTGAACTACAGTTCTGCATACCATCCGGAAATAGATTGTCAAACAGAGGCCCTTAATAAAACTTTGGAAGGGTATCTCAGGTGCTACATAGGGGCCGAGCCTAGGGCATGGGCTTAGTGGTTGTCTATGGCTGAATTTTGGTATAATACCTCTTATCACACCTCTACTAAACTCTCACCATTCGAGGCCCTATATGGTTATAGTCCTCCTAAGCTTCTAACCTACAGCATTGGCACAACTGCCAATGACTCAGTGAACGATTTATTGCAAACAAGATAAAAACTCAAATCCATACTCAAGCATAACTTAGAAGCTTCTCAGTCAAGAATGAAACTTTATGCGGATAGAAGGAGAATTGAAAAGGAATTTGACTTAGGGGACTAGATTTACCTCAGACTCCAACCCTATCGTCAAAAATCTGTGGTGGCTCACTCGAATCTCAAGCTCTCGTCGAGTCTTTATGGGCCCTTTCGCATCATCCAACGCCTTGGTTAGGTGGCGTACAAGCTAGATCTTCCCTCAAGTTCCCATATCCACCCAGTTGACCATGTTTCGTACCTAAAATAGAAATTGGGAGATCAAATCACCCTGTTACCCTAGCTATCACTAGTCAACACAGAAGGTGAAAACTTAGCTGAACTGAAGCCATTGTCGATCGCAGACTCAAACAACAAGGAAATCAAGCCATTACAGAGGTCTTGGTAAAATGGGTTGGCACTATGGCAGACAACAATACGTGGGAATCTCTCTAGAAGCTGCATGATCTATACCCCCACCTTGTGGACAAGTTGCTTCAAGGGGGGGATTGTTAGGGTTCCATGGTAACAAGCAGGGGGAAGAGATGGGACTCTATGAAGAAGAAGAAGACAAGACCTAAGGCTTCAGAAGTGGGAACTATCGAAGGAACAAGGTTCAGTTGGGATTAAGTCTCAAGTCGCGATTAGGGGTGTAACTGGTCCGGTTTGGTCCAGTTTTAGACAAAATTTAGGACCAATTTTGCATTTTTCAAAACCGATTACGCACCGGTTATCCTCTTAAACCAGTACTCCAGTTTTATTGGTTTCCGGTCCGGTTCGGTCCGGACCGGTTTTACAGGGTTTAATATACTATATTATATATATAATATAATATAGTATATTATAGTATACTGATAATATATTGTTATATATTATAATATATAATATAATGATATATTATAGTATATTATAATATATAGTGATATAGTATTTTTTTTTTTTGATAGGAAATGCTTCACTGCATATATTCATAGGCGAAGTTACAACTGTGACTTAACAAACTGGAAAACCAGACCATAAGCCAACTAACGCATCTGCTCAGGAGCTCCCCCGTCAACAAATTTCTTTGTGACGGACAGTGTCTAAAACTTCTATACCTCCTCTCTTGACAGCGGTCAACAGAGAAAGCTCTCTGATAAACAGAGATAAACGACCACTCTTCCGAAGAAGAGGGGTACACCACACTCTCTCCTCCCATGGAGGAAGAGTACCCAAACCTACATTCCTCCAAAAGATGAGTAGGACAAAACCCACATTCCTTTTAAGAAGGAGTGGGACTCTAGGCAACATATAAGATCCCTAAAACTACATAAGACAAACTTATATTACATAAAAACCACTTCAAAAACACAAAATAGAAATTACAAACAACTGGACCAAAAACCTTGGGCCCAGCCCGACACAACTAAAAAGCCCTAAAACCAGCGGGAAGCCCACGGACCAAACGGGTTGAAGGGAGCACGACCGGCTAGGGTTTCGTCTCTAACTCCCCCGCCGCCCCCCTTCATCTTTCAACTGTTGTGCAGCACTGATTTACCATGCCGACCACACGGTTTCATGCACACCGATCCACTGCCACAAACAAAGAGAAGGAAGGCCAACAGCCTTTCCACCACGCACCCGCACCTCTGCTCGCACCTTCAGGTCTCTGTTAAAAACAGAGCATCACGCCTCTCGCCAATGAGTAGCCCTGCCGTAGCCTCGCCTCGCCTCGCCATAGACCACCGCCGTCAGCTTTGAGCCCTCAAAATAGGATGGCCAGCCTCTCATCCCTGACCAGAATCTCCGCCCTCGGCGAAAACACCGTGGCTCTGTTCGCGTCTCCTTCGCGATGTGCCACCTAATCGGGGGGTTGCACTCGGGAGCAAATCCTCTTTGGTTGCAAGTGATCCTCGCCTCGGGGCAGCTCCGTATAGAGAGCAAGAACTAAGCCTCCTTAAACACACAGCAGCGACTGAAGACAACAGCCAAGACCCACCCAAAACCCAGACAAAGTCTGGAAGAAAGAAAACAAAACCAAAGAAAACAGAAAAACTAACGAAAACAGAAAAACTAACGGGGGGAGGGAGGAAGGAGCTGAGGCTCCCACCTCCCTCTAGAGGTGTTTCTGATAAGCTGTTTAGAGAGAAGGGAGAGATTCTCTCTCTAGAAGGGAGTTCATGCTGTTTTCATGACGCACTAGAACTAGAACTAGAACCGCTTTCACATTCGTGATATAGTATTAGTATAACTATTAATATGTAATATATAATATTAGTCTAACTATTAATACAATAAACAAAATGATATAAGATTTTAAAATTTAATATTATATTAATTAGGAATTTATCATATAATACAAAACTATTTTATATATAGTTATATATTATATATAAAAAATTAAAATATATATAAACCGGTCCGGTCCGGTTTTAGAAAAAGAAAAATTGGAACCAGACCGATTTTGACCAGTTTTAAGAAAAATAAAACCGGTACCGGACCGAATCAACCTCGGGACCAGACCAATTCCATCAGTTTGGTCCGGTCCAGTCCAGTTTACCGGTTTATCGGTTTTTTTTTACACCCCTAGTCGCGATGCACCGTTTTGGGGATTGAAGCTCACTATTTCAATGGGAAGCAACGCAACGTTTCATGAAATGAGAGAGTTGCCATTTATTCTGTTTAGTTGTCATTTACTGATAAAGTGTTAGAATTGCATAATTAAGTTATTTAAAAGAGTGATTTATTTTATCAAATAAGAATTGAGCACTTAATTATGCATCAAATTCTAGTACTGGATGATAAATTAATTGATGCCAATATTTTACACATAAAGTTCTATATTTGCCTTTGAAATGAATACACTTTTTATGTGTTGCAGGGCATTTATGAAAATAATAGAAGAGCAATGCAATGACTTATTAAAGAAAGGGCATTCTTGGAAAGCCTCAACAAACTATGCGGGGCTATACTTGGAGATTGGAGTGCTCTGGTGAAAGGGAGAGGCAGATCATGCTATGGATGTGGAGCAGGTCACGCAGAGGAAATCAACACGGCAGAGGCATGGACAGCAGAGGAATCATGCAGATTCAAGGCGCAAATTCGATTCTTGGCTACAGGGGGCATTTGGGGGATTTTTCATTGGGATTCTATTTTCTTTTTCTTCCTTTTTTTTTTTGGTTTGAGTCGGTGGAAGCACTCCCTCTCTCTAGGTCTTTATTTTTTTCGTTTCTTTTCAGCTTTCTGGTTCGTTCTTAGTGGGGTTTCAAATATTGGCTATTGGACATTTGACTATTTTTTTCTACAATTTTATCTTTGGTGTCGGCTGGTTCTTTTTCGTTTGGATTCCCAGATTTATCTCTTAGACTCAGTATTTTTCAGTTTTCATTTTTTGTAGGTAGCTCTTTTGCAGTTTAGCCGATTGAGTTTTGGGATTGGATTTTGGGTTTGCTTTCACCGTTGCTTCAGCTGGGTTCTTAGGGTAGCAGTGTTTCTTTTTCTTTTTTTAGTTTTATTTGACCGTTACATTGTATTTTATTTTAATTTATGCTGAGCTTCTGTTTCGAAGGCAACTTTGAGATTCGATTTGGTAATTTTCTCTTAGATTTTATGATGGTGTTACTTAGATTAATTTTCATTGCTAGAAATATTATGCGTAGCTAATTTCTTAAACTTGGATTGTGGGATGAGACTTGATTTGTTTTGGGTTCTAATTTAATGCAATATTTTGTTGATAAATATTAATTTCACTATGTTACTAGTAAGATTTGAGTTGAAAATAGATTGCGGCTCTTGTTCTTGATTTGTTGCTAACGTAAGGCATAACAAAAGCTTGAAAATTATCAAGGTTTCTCTCGATTGATAATGTGTATTTGGCTAGTAAAATAGAGAATCCCTTAGGGAAACATTGCAAAAATTGAGTATAACTTTTTATCTTCTGTTTATCAATGTTTTGATTGGATTGTTAATCGAGAAAATTATCTAGGAACCGAAACAAAGAGTCTCATACCCAACCCAAGTGTTTGTTAATTTTCCTTTTTGATTAAAAGCTTTAATTCCAGCTTTGATTTAATTTTTGCAGAAATTGAATTCATACTTTTTTTCTTACTTCATCTTCAATATTTTTTACATTGCTTTTTATTTGTTTTATTTTCATCTCTCGTAATCGACACATTTGTTATACATAAATCTCACAAACGCTTTGATAACCCGTTGTCCCTGTGGAATACCATCTTGGTCTGATCCTTGATACAACTTGACACATCTACACTTGGAAGCACATTCAAAACCGAGTCATTTACTATTTGCCGTTTGTTTTGTTTAGTTGCCACTTAAGCATATTTTCTATTATTTAATATTCCATGTGTAGTGCTACCATTAGATCTGTTACAAGGCATGTGCAATATGTAAGCAAGAAATGGCAAGGGAAGAATCATGTGGAAAAACTTGAAAGAAGTGAGATTCACTATGTTCGTTTTAACCCAAACGACACCGCTTGCACCACCATCTTCTTATTTAAAACGCTACGTTAATGCATTCTGCACGCTGCTGCTCTTTTGAGCCGCACGTGAGAGTCTACAAGCGAGGCGCGTGGTCATCGTAAGAAGCTGATAGCAGTAGATCGGTGTATATTGGTCCTACAAATGGAAAACTATAGAAAAACTATAAGAAAGCACTATAGATAGGTCGAACCCTGAGTCAACCTAGGTTGTGCTTGCGTGTGACAGAAGTACCTAAGTCTTCAGGAAATCTTTGTTTGTCCCAATTTCTTTTTAATTCTCTTTTTTAGATGATTTATTTGTTTATATTTAGTGAGGTCATTTTTAATAGAAAAATGCTAGTATGTCCCATGGGTTTGTCCCCTCATTTTAATCGCTCATGTACTAAATTTTTTTAAAATTTTTTTCTTTACTTAATAGTCAAGGAAGTGACTTTTAGTATATTTGTTTGTTTTTTTCTTTCTTAAAAATATTTAAATATGTTTAAAAATGTAGAAAAGAAGATAAGAAAAAAATAAAAAGTTAAATTCTTACTAGTGGGCACAACCATCGATCAAAGCTAGGCAGCATACTAGCACTACCCTTTTAAATAACAATCGGACTCAATGATTGGTGCAAATGTAGCAATTTGATATATTGTTAACTAGTATACTAAACTAATTTGATCAAAATTATAAAATAAAAAATAAAAAATAAAAAATAAAAAATAAAAAATAAAAAATAAAAAATAAAAAATAAAAAAATAGTTTTTGAGGAGGAATTCTCTCAATTCCAAACTAGGCCTACTGCTTGCCCCTCTAGAGTTGAATAAAAATTCAAAAATCTAACTCCAGTTCAGTTCTGCTCTGACTCTAACTGAAAAATTTAAAAAAAAAAATTTGACACCAACTCCAACTTGGCCCTCTGACTCTGACTTCGATGTTGTATATATGTTATAAAAATATGTGTTTATTTGTATATTAATCATATACACTAGTATAACTATATAGTTATATAAGTAGAACTTATATAGTTAAAATCAATAATATAATTATCTCCATCTCCGGCGATTACGGAGACGGTTACTAATCATCTTCTTTCTCTCTTGTGTGAGACGAAAGTTTTGTCCTTCATGTTCAGTGAAGGTCTATATTTCTGCATGCATCATTTTTTCTTTTAGTAGATTTGATCAATTGTGATATCTTGGTTCACACCTCTAGCCACTGATGGAGGAGGACATTGCGGATTTATGTGATCGATTATCCTTAACTGAGGAGGAGGCTACGGATGTTGTGGTGAGGACCCATGATATACATGCAACGTTGGAGAGGGACAGATTTTTTCTTATTGGGAAAGTCCTAGCTAATCGGCGAATTAATCAAGTAGCTTTCAAGAACACGATGCTAAAGGTTTGGAGACTGGACACAACCATTAATATCATTGAAGTAGGTTTCAATATGTTCCTATTTGAATTTGCCACTACGGGTGCATTAGAGAAGGTCTGGGATGGGCAACCATGGTCCTTTGATCAGAGCCTCCTTTGTTCAAATATTTTGATGGCCTCACTCCACCTTCTACTACGGTGTTCATCAGACGTATCTATGGGTGCAAGTGCATAACTTGCCATTTGGTTGTATGAACACTGACATTGGTGTGCAATTGGAATAGTTTTTCATGTTGAGGCTAATGACAGAGGCACCAGTTGGGCTCATTTTTTACTTGTGCTTGTTGAATTGGACCTTACTAAGCCATTAATTCGCGGGAAATTGCTTAATGTCGATGGGAAGCGATTATTTATTCAATGCAAATATGAAAGGATCCCCTGATTCTGTTTTTATTGTGGTCTACTTTCACATGGTAAGAATGGATGTTCTCAGAAGCCTGGTGTTGGTTCGGACAAGGATACCTCAGGAATGCCATATGGGAGTTGGCTAAGAGCATCCCCTTCTACTCCATTCATTGGATTGAGCCAATTTGTCTCTGCTATGTCCAAGGGATCATGTTCCTCTTCAGAGGTTGGAGGGATGACGGTTTCTGACAGTCCTTTTGACAAGGATAACTGCTTTGGGCAATTGCATGGTCTTTTTGAAGATGCCCCTCTCTGATTGGCTGAATAACTCGTGCCAACCACGTGTCCTGATTCAACAGGTCTGCCTTCTCCAACGGCTTCAATTGCCACCTCTATAGATAAACAATCTTCGACCCTTTTGATGGCAAATTCCAAGAATGCAATTGCTGTTGCTATGGCTACAGACAAGGCAGGGCTGCAGTTTTCTGCTTCTCCCATCAATCTGAAGGATACTTGGAGGAGTGGCACAACAGATTCTAATGCCATCAGTGGTACCTCCTTGCTGAAGTGGAAAAGGCAGATCAGGCAGGGTGGCAGGTTGCATGCTACTAATTCTTCACTTCTCAAAGGTGGTCGTAAGAGGAAGTCCACTTCCAAAGGTTCTAACTTGAACTCTACTTTTCCTCTCAAAACTCTTAGAAAAACTAGAGCACAAAGTCAGAGTGCTAATCTAGTGGCAGAGGCTATATCGGGAGAAATGAAACTCCTAAGTTGGAACTATCGACGAATTGGCAATCCTCGAACAGTTCGTGATCTTGATCGTTTGATCAAGACTTACAAGCCTACTATTGTTTTTCTTATGGAAACTAAGGTGCTGAAGTTTAAGTTGGATAGGTTGAAGTTTAAATTTGGCTTTCAAAACTTATTTATGTGGATGGAATTGGGCAAAGTGGCAATTTGGCACTTTATTGAAGGGATGATTTGTCTCTTTCTATTCAATCCTTTTCTCATAGACACATTAATGCTTGGGTTATGACTGATATGCATACTCAATGGATGCTAACTTGTTTTTATGGCCACCCTGTGACTGAGTTGCGTGGGATTGGTTATAATGTTTTAAGATCCTTGAAAGAGTTGAATCCAGAGAAGTGTCTTTGCATTGGAGATTTTAGTGAACTTTTATACACCAATGAGAAAATGGGTGGTGCTGTGAGGCCATTGAGTCAGATGCAATTATTCCACCAAGCCTTGCAGGATTGTAGTCTGTGTGATTTGGAGTTTGGGTCTGGGTTTTTTACTTGGTCCAATAACTGCGAGGACACTGGTTTTACAATAGAAAAGTTGGACAAGGCTGTGGCTTCTAAGAGCTGGTGTGATTATTTTGGAGATGGGAATATTCAAGTCTTACCAACAATTTCATCATACCACTGTCTCATTCTAATTACCATCCTGCCATGGTTGTAACAGAAAATGGTTCATACTCGACTTGCAAGGTATGAAGCAACCCGGTCCCCTTATGAAGACTGTGGTGATGTGGTTCAAAGGTTATGGCTAGGTTCATCTCATTCTCAAGTTTCCTTTTCTTCACTCATGCAAAAGTTAAAACGAGGCATGCCTACTTTGCAAAGGTGGAGTAAAGGCAAGGCACCTCTCTCTGATTCCTATTTACAAACAAAGTTACAAAGGTTGCACTTTCTGCAACAGTCTATGCCTGCTACTTCAGTTGGGGAGATACACCATTTGCAGGGTGAGATCAATGGCTTATTGGAAATGATTAATGCTAAATGGCAACAATGAGCCAAAGAACATTGGCTGCAAAAGGGGGATAGGAATTCAAGATATTTTCACTCCTGTGCTACACAAAGGAAGAAGAGGAACCATATTGTGACGATTTCTGATGAGAGGGGGAATGTGTATACCAAGTCAGAGGAGATTGGTCAAGCTTTTACTAGCTATTATCAGTCTCTTTTCACTTCATCTAATCCTTCTAACATTGCTCTTTGTTTGGCTCATTTAACAACAAAGGTTTCTGAGGAGATGAATGCTAAGTTAACTCAGTATTTTACTGCAGCAGAGGTTGAAATAGCTCTTTTTCAGATGGGACCTTATAAAGTTCCAAGTCCCGATGGCTATGGTGCATGCTTTTTCCAAGATCATTGGTCAACTATGAAGGAGGAGGTTTGTCAGGCTGTGTTATCTTTTCTAAATGCCCAGCAAGATATTGCCGAGATTAATTTTACATACCTTGTCATGGTCCCTAAGAAGCATAATCCCTAGCTTCTAACTAACTTTCACCCTATTGGCCTTTGTAATGTGCTTTACAAGTTAATTGCCAAGGTTTTAGCTAATAGATTGAAAGGTATTTTGCCAAGCTTAATATCCCCAACTCAATGTGCTTTTGTGCCTGGACATCTAACTTAGACAACACATTGGCAGCTTATGAAACCCTCCACACCATGAATAGTAACATGTATGGGAAGAAGGGTTAAATGGCATTGAAACTTAACATGAGCAAGGCGTATGATCGTGTGGAATGGGGCTTTTTACAGGCTGTCCTACTAAAACTTGGCTTTGCTCAGAGGTGGATTCAATTGCTCATGGATTGTGTTTCAACTTCCAGTTTTTCAGTTTTAGTGAATGGCTCCCCTTAACAGATTTTCAGACCATCAAGAGGTTTTAAGGCAAGGCTGCCCACTATCACCATACATTTTTATTCTATGTGCTGAAGCTTTGAGTTCTCAACTCTTTGCTGCTGAGAGGCAGGGTTTAATTTCTAGTGCGCCTATTATAAGGGGTGAACTAACTATGAATCATTTGTTCTTCAGATGATAGTTTAATGTTTTGTCAAGCAAATATGGTGAAATGGGGTAGGCTGAATCACATCCTCAGCATCTATGAACAGGCCTCAGGACAGCAACTAAATAGGGACAAGACTTCTCTTTTTTTCAATAGAAACACTAAACTTTCTACAAGGGCCTATATTAAAGAGATTGTTGGATTACATGGCTCTTCTAACATGGAGAAATATTTGGGCCTTCCTAGTTTGGTGGGTAAAGCTCGAGTACAAGCTTTTCAATCTATTGTTAGCAAGGTGCAATGCAAGCTTGGCAATTGGAAGAACATATTTCTTTCTCAAGCTGGAAGGGAGGTTCTTATAAAGGCAGTGCTCCAATCAATCCCAACATACTGTATGAGTGTATTTCTATTGCCTAAAACACTATGCCAAAAGCTGAACTCCTTGATTTCTAATTTTTGGTGGAGTGGTATAGATGATAATAAGAAACTACATTGGAAGGCTTGGCATGTTCTGTGCACAAACAAGCAGCAAGGTGGGTGTGGCTTCAGGGATCTTACTGGTTTCAATATGGCTTTACTAGCTAAACAAGCATGGAGATTATTGACAGCACCTAACTCCCTACCTAGTAGAATTTTCAAGGCCAAGTATTTTCCTTCCTCCATTGTGTTGCAAGCCACTCTGGGATCCAGACCATCCTATGTCTGGCAAAGCATATGGCAGGCTACAAAACTTCTCAAAGATGGTCTTATTTGGCAAGTGGGTGATGGCAAGCAGATACATGTCTGGCAAGACAGATGGCTCCCAAGGGGTGGGTCAGGTCAGATTCAATCTCCAATGCAGTTGTTGAGGCCTAATGCTTTGGTTGAGGAACTCATTGACAAACATACAGCATGGTGGAATGTCCAGTTGGTTAGAGCTATCTTTACTAAGGCTGATTATGCTACAATTTTGCAAATCCCTATTAGCATGCTGGGGAATCCTGACAAATTGGTCTGGAAAGGAACTTCCACTGGTCACTTTTCTGTAAAAAGTGCCTATCACATGTATATGGAGATAATGAGGAGCTGCATTGGCGAGACATCCACTAGAGCTATGTATAGGCCACGTTGGAAACAATTATGGGGGTTACCAGTTGCTAACTCTGTGAAAACTTTCATGTGGAGGACCTATTTTGAATCTCTCCCAACAAAACAAAATCTCTGCAAGAGGAAGATGGTTGATGATGACTTATGTCCAATTTGTCTGATGGAACCTGAATCTTCTGGGCACATTATGTGGTCATGCCCTGCTGCCATGGATGTTTGGATGCTGGGTGCTAAGAAAATGTAGAAGATGGCAATTACTCATAATGATTTTGCTCAGATCCTTAAACAAATGGTTTACAGATTAAATAGCAAGGAGTTGGCTTGTTTTGCTTATATAGCTTGATCCCTATGGCATAGAAGGAATGCTTTCCTCTATGAAAAGCAATTTACACACCCTACAAAGTTATTTGAACAGGCTATTACTGAGTGCAACTTATATCAGCAAGCTATACAGGCGATGATCCACAAACCGAATCTAGTTGCCCCTCACGCAGTCCAATGGGAATTACCACTATTGGTTTCATTAAGTTCAACTAGGACATTGCGATACAACAAAGTACCAACAGGATTGGCATTGGCATTGTGCTTAGGAATTGTGAAGGGGAGGTACTGATGAGCTTGATGAAACCTATAGCTTTCTGTTCCAATGCTGATTATGCTTAAGCAAGGGGCTTGTTTGAAGTTGTGAAGTTATGTTATGAGCTTGGTTTTACACATTGCGTGTTTGAAGGTGATTCTTTACATGTTGTGCAAGCTATTAATACTCAAGGGGGCGAGGTGTATCTCCACAATCCTATTATTGCAGACATTAAGCAACTGCTGCACTGCACCACTTGGAGTCTGAAACATGTGGAAAGGGCAGCAAACCATGTTGCACACAAGCTTGCTAAGGAAGCACTATTGTTAAATTCAGAAAGATTGTGTTAATCATGTTATTTCAGATCTTGTAATGGTTGATTGCCAACGTTATCATTAATAAATTCATAGTCTTCCTATCAAAAAAAAAAAAAAAATAGACTAAATAAGCTAATAATAATTTAGTATATGTAAATATCGTAATATTACTAGAATGTAATGCTAATGTATAATAATACGCAATACTAATGTATAAACACTAACGTGTAATAACATGTAATACTCATTTATGATAACTAATGTATAATAATATGTAATACTAATGTATAAACATTGATGTATAAATTTATAATAATATGTAAAGTCTGGTATAGTAACATGTATAAGTCTAGTATATAATTAAGTTAGAAATAAGTTAAAAACTAATATAATAACATGTAATACTTTTAGGATAATAACATGTAATTAGACATTATAGTACAAGTCTTTAATAGAAATAAGTTAGATACTAGTATAGAATAGTATAATGAATTAATAACATGTGATACTATAATATAATAACATATAATTAGACCTTTTAAATAATAATTGTTAATAATCAATATTAACAATTAAATTTAGTGATGAAAAACCTTATAAAAACCATAAACAAAAAGACTTGTGACTAAAATAAAGATTAAAATTATTTTAGGGTTTGGTTTTGTTTAGGGATTATGAAAAACAAAAGCCCAAAATATGGTTTAGGGGAAAGAAAGAGGCCTTAGAAGCCCAGAAATGAGGCAGCTTAGCGCAAACCAAAATGGCTCAACACAGCCAAAAGCCCAAAAACGTAAACGATCTCTTTTTACGTGGTTAGGGTTTTTACCCCCTTCCCAACCTTCATCACGAAAATTCCTCACTCCCTCACTCTCACTCTCACTCTCACTCTCACTCTCACTCTCCCATCGTTGTTCCTGTGAGTAACTTTGCCCCTCGCTATCGACCTTCATCCAATTCTTCATTCCTCACTCTCTCAATCTTGGAACTTCTCCTATCGATGTCCCTAACTGTAACAGCCCGATAGAAATTCAATTGTGAAATTTCTATTAACTTTAGGAACCTCGTGAAGACCCCATAAGTTTTCACGAATCCATTAATCGTATAGGTTTTTGTCTAACTACATAGTTAGTGTTATTATTTACTATGGTATCAGAAGTGTGTTTTTGATTATTAGAGATAGTTAGAAGTGTCAAAATGTATTATGATTTGTGCCATTAGACTCGGAGGGTTATTTAAGGTCTTATGGCGCAATAACATTTTTTCATATTTTCGAACAAAACGTCTGTTCAAAACTGTAGATATTAATTATTGGATAAAAATATCTTAAGCTAATTTTGTGGATATTATTAAATAAAAATATTTTAAGCTAATTTCTTGGATATTATTGGGTAAAAATATCTTGAATTGATTTTTGTAGATATTATTAGGTAAGAGAGTCCTACACTCCACTCTCACTCCTGGTAAGAGAGTCCTACACTTAACTCTCACTTCAAGTAAGAGAGTCCTACACTTAACTCTCACTCTAGCCTCATCTCTTCCATATCTCATCCATAAGTATCTCCAGCCACCTCTCCCCACGAAATTATTTTCATTTATACTTTCCATTAAAAGAATATCAAACACTCTCTCTCGGACAGCTTTTAGGAGTTTTTTGCATTGACATTTCGAAGCTTTTTTAAGTATTTTATCATAAAGTCTCCTTCATATAAATTGTTCCTTTTTGAGTCTAGTTTACATGGACATTTTATTTGTCTCATTTGAAGATCATTTGGTCAGTAAAATATTATGTAAACTATAGAAAGGTCATTCTGGAAGATAAACTGGAGAATATGTTATAGTTTGGAGTTTTTGACCAAGCTAATGGATAGATATTGGTCCGAAATTTCTATGGAGTATTGTTAACATGTATATATGACTATTAGTTGAGGATTTTTGTATGATTAAAGGTTTTGATGAAAGTTTTTCTTAGATTTAGAAACTTAGAAACTGGAAGAGGAAAAACAGTTTCTGTTTTGAGAAAGTTTAACTTTTTGGTGGTCTAAACCTATTCCAATGACTTTGATAATTTTATTAGAGGATCCTAAGCATCTTATATACATGTTATATTATTATTTTGAAGATATTTGATATTAGTTTCAAAGATATGAAATTTTATGTAAAGAGATATTCGGATAAGCCAAAGTGTGGATGTTCTTGGCTAAATTTAAGTTTTGGTTAATTTTTAACCAGGTGATCTTGAATTAGAAGCTTATATATGTTTTAGGATATCTTTTTAAACCATGTGATGGTTTGGTTTGAAGATCACATATTTATAAGTCATATATCAAAAGGTTGATCAAAACAAGTTGGAAACAAAAATCAATAGAAATAGCATATAGAAATTTCGGCCCTATGGAGTTTTAATAGTTGTGATTAGCTTTAAATTTTTCTAAATTGATATTTGAATTGAGGATAAAATTTTCATGATGCATGTAAATTTTGGTGACTTTTGGAGTTAGTATGCAAAATCCTTAAGTTATGGATAAAACGGTCATTTTCTTACATGCAGAGAGTAAAATGAAAATTTTACTCTTTAAGTTAGTATTTTATATATTTTAATTTATTAGTGATTTAGTGCTAACTTTTAGAATCACTAATTACAGTTCCTCGTGATCGCACTTAAAGTTTTATAAGAAACGCGGAGATCGAGGTAAGTTAGCTTTTAACTTACTAGCAGTCTACTGTGTATGTGTACTAAGTAAAGGAACTATAGTGTATGTATGTGTGTTATCATATATGTCATGCCATGCCAAATTATCACGTAATTGTCTATTATACAGAATTTATTCTGTCATCAATTTTTATCTGTTACATAATATATTCTATCATGTATTACTGTACCTTACAAGTACGTCATGCTAAGTATGCCATCTATTACATGTATGTCAAGTCATGTAATATTCACTGTTGCAAGTATGTCATGTTAAATATGTTGTCTATTATATGTTATGCCATGTTACGAAATGTTTCTATCTCAAGTTAGTCATGTATTTCAAGTTATGTTCAAGTCACGTTATGTTACGTCAGGGCTTCAGTCATTTCGTATTCCAGTCACGTTTCATCTTGATTACTTATGTATGGGGTCACAGTAATTGTGGCGCATACACTACGTGAGACACAGCAATTGTGACACGTAGAATACATGAGGCCACAACAACTGTGGAGTATGTATTTACACGTAGAATACATGGGGCCACAACAACTGTGGAGTATGTATTTTCATGTTAAGTCAAGTTTGTGTAGAATACATAGGGCCACAACAACTGTGGAGTATGTATTTACACGTACAATACATGGGGCCACAACAACTGTGGAGTATGTATTTTTCATGTTAAGTCAAGTTTCAGAACAAGTTCATGATAAGTCAAGTTTCATATCACGTTCATGTTAAGTCAAGTTTCATAATAAGTTCATGATAAGTTAACTTTCATATCATGTTCATGTTAATTCAAGTTTCAGAGCAAGTTCATGCTAAGTCAAGTTTCAGATCAAGTTCATGTCAAGTCAAGTTCAGTTCATGTTTCAATTTAAGTTATGTCAATTATGCTATGTTGTATGCCAAGTTATGTTTTAACTACTTATGAATTTGATTATGCATTTATGTTTTTACTGTCATCCATGCATCATTATCTTGTGTGGAAGTTTTTTGTTAACTTACTGAGATTTGTAATCAAATCTCACTTTGGTAGTCCCAACTACCATTCCCCCCAAATGGTAGATCTTGTTACAGGACCTGAAGGAGAATCAGGAGCTGATCAATTAGACACAGTTGACTGAGCGACGGTGCGACATCAATGTTAATATAGTAATTAACGTAAATTACTACTTGTACGATTGAGTTGTATCTCTAGTACTTTTTGGATCATAACCATTTTGGACTAGTATTGTGATCTTAGTTGTTCAATGGGTTTTTATGTATGAAGTATGTTTTAAGCATTTGGGATATTTTCAATTTGGTGCATAGTATTGCTAAAGAAAAAAAAACTTATCCGCTGCGAATATTGCATATTGTTAGATGCATGTTAGGAACATTGCATCTTATATGTCATGAACGGGGGCAGGTAACCTTGTGTTGCATGTCTCGACGCTTCAAATGTCTATCCGATCCCAAACGGAATTTGGGGACGTCACAGGGTGGTATCAGAGCAATACGTCTCTGGGCAGTAAATCCACATTCCTTAGGAAATGCACCAAACATTAGGTTTGAAATTTTAGTCGTCAGTAGGCTTGAATTTCTTAAGGTATGAAAGGTAGTATGTGGTTTTAATACATATACTCGTGTGTTTCAAGAAGAGACATATGACTCGTGATAGAATACCTCGGAATCCTAAGGGAGATGACAATCAAGAGGACCAGAATTTCCCAATGGATGAAGGATTAGTTGAGGTGGTAAGATTGCTGACCAACGTGTTTAGACATCCACAACTACGGCAAGTGCACATACTCATTAGAGTATATGCTGTCACTCAGAGAGACGTAGATGATGGCGCCCCAGGAACTGCAGGAGCTGGTATCGTCACTGGTATTTTACTAGGACCTATATGTGGTTAAACATAGTTAACGTTGATCTGATTGCAATTGATGATAGTATTGCATTATTGTTATTTTGGAGTAGGTCAAGTCATTGGGGTTGGTAAATTGTACATTATTTGATTCGAACGAGTCATTGTTTCTATTAATTGTGGTAGTGCTTGAGAATTCAACTTGGAAGCTGAATTGTTACCCTAGTGGTAAGAGTAACAATTTTCATTAGAAATATTATTGTTCATACCAATGTAGATATAGAATACATTTTAGTAATATGAGAAAGGATATATAGGATTGATGAATGATATTCCACATATTTGAAGAATTGTTTTGATTTTGAGAATACGATAGAAATTGTGTTTGGAAGAGTAATTTGATTAGGAGAAGCTTTAGCCTTAGTAGGATTCATTTATGATAATAGTATTACCACGCCGCCAGTAAATGATTTATGGCAAAGCACTATCTTTATGGATACATAGATCGATATTCTTTTGAAGACTATTATATGGGGAGTAAAATCTTGGTCTTGAGGATTTATGTGAACATTAGGAACAAATCATTTAGAGTTAGAATAATTGATAACTCATGATGGATAGAAGAGTTATGACAATCATAAGAGAGAAAGTCTCAAGTTTAAGTTATTAACTGGTCAGTTATCGAAGTACCACCTAGGAAGATAACTGATTGTTGCGATTATAAAGAAGTAAGTTAGTCCTAGACCAGTAGAACTCCTTGAGGTTTTTATTAACTTGAAGATTACTGAGAGTTTGGATATGCATGATTAAATACATATTTATATGAGTCATTGGATCATGTCATATATATGAAAATCCCTGAAAGAAATAAAATGGAGCACATAAAACATCTATCAGAAGATAGAAACACAAATATGAATATTTGTGAAGTATTATTTTATTATCATAAAGTAAAATTACAGAAATTTGAGGCTCTTTGCCTCAATCTTTAAACGCTCTTGCTCTTCAAAAATCTGCATGTCTTTCCTATCTAAAGGAGTAGCCACTCGAAAAGAAGAGTTAAGCAAAGATTTTAAATCTCTGTTCTCTCGCTTTACTGCTTCTATCTTCATGTTGGATTCCATAAGAAGCCTTTGAAGGATAGAAATATTCTCGTGGAGTTTGTCAACCTCACCAGTCCTGGATTGCAGTCGCTGAGAATATGTGACAATGGCTGATGAGTATCGAGTACCGAGACTCACAAGCTCGTAGATAAGTTCATTATCTGACTTATTAGTCAGATCATTATTGGATTGCATTATAGCACCTACGGAAGAAGCATAAACAACTGATGAACGAGGTGCAGAATACCTCATATTTTGGTAATGAGAAGATTGCTGAGCCATTGCAAAGTGAGTAAGCAGAAAGAGATTGCAGAGTAAGAATGCAAATTAATTTCAGAAAAGTGAAGAAGATGAGATGTGAAAGAAGATGAACTAAATAATTCTTTTATAGAGAAAATTATGACGAATCATCTCTCGTGAAGCATTTCTCTACAAGAGACAAGAGCAATGTAGTATCATAGCTGCTGTGCCTGACAACTACAGAAGAACAAAGTAGTGTCATAGCTATGCGGCGCCTGACAACTACAGAAGAGCAATGTAGTACCATAGCTACGGCGCCTGACAACTACAGAAGAGCAAAGTAGTGTCATAGCTATGCGGCGCCTGACAGTTACAGAAGACCTATAAAAATCATGCGGATCAAAGTTGTCTGGTCTAAAACAGAGGGCCACCGATTTTTTTTTAGAGAGAGAGAGAGAGAAAGAGAGAGAGAGAGAGAGAGAGAGAGAGAGAGGATAACGGCTTAATTTTGATGAATTCTCTACTAACTTTGGTATTTATAAGAACACTTAAAGTATATCGCCTATATTTTTCTAAAAAAGAGTTTCGGAAGATTATTTACTTGAAGTTTTAGGTTTGGAGAGTGTGTCAATACAACTTGGACAACCTTGTGGAAAGAAGTATAATATAATTGTTGATTAAAGTAAGAGAGTTAAGGAATGACATAATCTCAAAGGCAAATATATACGGAATAGACAGCAAGTTGGTAAGCAACACCTATTCCTTAACTTGTTATTTCTTACTTCGATTTCGAGGACGAAATCTTTTTTTTAAGAGGGGGAGATTGTAACAGCCCGCTAGAAATTCAATTGTAAAATTTCTATTAACTTTAGGAACCTTGTGAAAACTCCATAAGTTTTCACGAATCCATTAATCATATAGGTTTTTGTCTAACTACATAGTTAGTGTTATTATTTACTATGGTATCAGAAGTGTGTTTTTGATTATTGGAGATAGTTAGAAGTGTCAAAATGTATTATGGTTTATGCCATTAGACTCGGAGGGTTATTTAAGGTCTTATGGCGCAATAACATTTTTTCATATTTTCGAACAAAACGTCTGTTCAAAACTGTAGATATTATTGGATAAAAATATCTTAATCTAATTTTGTGGATATTATTAGATAAAAATATTTTAAACTAATTTCGTGGATATTATTGGGTAAAAATATCTTGAATTGATTTTTGTAGATATTATTAGGTAAGAGAATCCTAGACTCCACTCTCACTCCGGGTAAGAGATTCCTATACTTAACTCTCACTTCAGGTAAGAGAGTCATACACTTAACTCTCACTCTAGTTTCATCTCTTCCATATCTCATCCATAAGTATTTCCAGCCACCTCTCCCCACGAAATTATTTTCATTTATACTTTCCATTAAAAGAATATCAAGCACTCTCTCTCGGACAGCTTTTAGGAGTTCTTTTGCATGCCCATTTCGAAGCTTTTGTAAGTGTTTTATCATAAAGTCTCCTTCATATAAGTTGTTCCTTTTTTAGTCTAATTTATGTAGATATCTTATTTTCCCCATTTGAATATCATTTGGTTAGTCAAATATTATGTAAACTATAGAAAGGTCATTCTGGAAGATAAACTGGAGAATATGTTATAGTTTGGAGTTTTTGACCAAGCTAATGAATAGATATTGGTCTGAAATTTTTATGGAGTATTGTTAACATGTATATATGACTATTGGATGAGAATTTTTGCATGATTAAAGGTTTTAATGAAATATTTTCTTAGATTTAGAAACTTAGAAACTGGAAGAGGAAAAACAGTTTCTGTTTTGAGAAAGTTTAACTCTTTGGTGGTCTAAACCTATTCCAATGACTTTGATAATTTTATTAGAGGATCCTAAGCATCTTATATATATGTTATATTATTATTTTGAAGATATTTGATATTAGTTTCAAAGATATGAAATTTTATGCAAAGAGATATTCAGATAAGCCAAAGTGTGGATGTTCTTGGCTAAATTTATGTTTTGGTTAATTTTTAACCAGGTGATCTTGAATTAGAAGCTTATATATGTTTTAGCATATCTTTTTAAACCATGTGATGGTTTGGTTTGAAAATCACATATTTATAAGTCATATCTCAAAAGGTTGATCAAAACAAGTTGGAAACAAACATCAATAGAAATAGCATATAGAAATTTCGGCCCTATGGTGTTTTAATAGTTGTGATTAGTTTTAAATTTTTCTAAATTGATATTTGAATTGAGGATAAAATTTACATGATGCATGTAAATTTTGGTGACTTTTGGAATTAGTATGCAAAATCCTTAAGTCATGGGTAAAACGGTCATTTTCTTACATGCAGAGAGTAAAATGAAAATTTTACTCTTTAAGTTAGTATTTTATATATTTTAATTTATTAGTGATTTAGTGCTAACTTTTAGAATCACTAATTACAGTTCCTCGTGATCGCGCTTAAAGTTTTATAAGAAATGCGGAGATCGAGGTAAGTTAGCTTTTAACTTACTAGCAGTCTACTGTGTATGTGTGCTAAGTAAAGGAACTACAGTGTATGTATGTGTGTTATCATATATGTCATGCCATGCCAAATTATCACATAATTGTCTATTATACAGAATTTATTCTGTCATCAATTTTTATCTGTTACATAATATATTCTGTCATGTATTACTGTACCTTACAAATACGTCATGCTAGGTATGTCATCTATTACATGTATGTCGAGTCATGTAATATTCACTGTTGCAAGTATGTCATGTTAAATATGTTATCTATTATATGTTATGCCATGTTATGAAATGTTTCTGTCTCAAGTTGGTCATGTATTTCAAGTTATGTTCAAGTCACGTTATGTTACGTCAGGGCTTCAGTCATTTCGTATTCCAGTCACGTTTCATCTTGATTACTTATGTATGGGGTCACAGCAATTGTGACACGTAGAATACATGGGGCCACAACAACTGTAGAGTATGTATTTAAGCAGTTAAAGAATAAGTTTCCGTAGAATACATGGGGCCACAACAACTGTGGAGTATGTATTTATACGTAGAAAACATGGGGCCACAACAACTGTGGAGTATGTATTTTTCATATTAAGTCAAGTTTGTGTAGAATACATGGGGCCACAACAACTGTAGAGTATGTATTTACACGTAGAATAAATGGGGCACAACAACTGTGAAGTATGTATTTTTCATGTTAAGTCAAGTTTCAGAACAAGTTCATGATAAGTCAAGTTTCATATCACGTTCATGTTAAGTCAAGTTTCAGAACAAGTTCATGATAAGTTAACTTTCATATCATGTTCATGTTAATTCAAGTTTCAGAGCAAGTTCATGCTAAGTCAAGTTTCAGATCAAGTTCATGTCAAGTCAAGTTCAGTTCATGTTTCAATTTAAGTTATGTCAATTATGTTATGTTGTACGCCACATTATGTTTTAATTACTTATGAATTTGATTATGCATTTATGCTTTTACTGTCATCCATGCATCATTATCTTGTGTGGAAGTTTTTTGTTAACTTACTGATATTTGTAATCAAATCTCACTTTGGTAGTCCCAACTACTATTCCCTCCGAATGGTAGATCTTGTTACATGAAGGAGAATTAGGAGCTGATCAACTAGACACAGTTGACTAAGCGACGGTGCGACATCAATGTTAATATAGTAATTAACGTAAATTACTACTTGTACGATTGAGTTGTATCTCTAGTACTTTTTGGATCATAACTATTTTGGACTAGTGTTGTGATCTTAGTTGTTCAATGGGTTTTTATGTATGAAGTATGTTTTAAGCATTTGGGATATTTTCAATTTGGTGCATAATATTGTTAAAGAAAAAAAAACTTATCCGCTGCGAATATTGCATATTGTTAGATGCATGTTAGGAACATTGCATCTTATATGTCATGAACGGGGGTAGGTAACCTTGTGTTGCATGTCTCGACGCTTCAAATGTCCGTCCGATCCCAAACGAAATTTGGGGGCGTCACACTAACTCTTACGTCGCCATCCCTATATGTGTGCCCTTGGCCATCGCCACCACTACCCCTTGCTGTTGGTTCCTTCTCCTAAGTCCCTCACCCTTTGCGAGTCACCCCTAGTGGGCAGGCAGTCAACCACCCTAACCCACACACCCTTATGGACGAGAGGCTGCATATAATCCCTAGCACCTAGCCCCGTCCCGCATGGGCAGGCTACCCCGCTCGATTGCTGGGCTTACAGATGGCTTTACAACCCATCTGAAATCCACCTAACAATCTAAATCCACAAATTCATTCATCAAGTCCACAAATCCATCCGCCAAATCCATAAATTAAACCTCAAATACACAATCTACAAAAAGATATAAAGCATTGTTGACCACGACATGGTCATGGGTTTGAGAAAGAACCACGACCACGACTGACCCGTCATGGTCATGGTTCTCTAAGGAAATCCATAACCACATCATGGCCTATGGCTTAGGCCAGAGAATCATGGTGAGTAGTGGCGGTGGATCTTGGGTTAGAGCTTTAGACCCACGGCCACACCATGGCTCATGGGTATCTCGTGGAAAACTACCTTGGAAAATAAAAGGCAAAGAAGAGGGTGAAGAGAAGATGAATGAGGAGAAGAAAACGTGTTGTGGGGTTGAAGTCAATGACGAAGGAGAAGATTTTAGAATATGGGGACGGCAAGAAAGATCGAGAGAGAAGAGAGAATTAAGAAAATGAAAAAGTTAGAATCTTTTTATCTAATACCCCATGCAGGTGGGGCTACCAACCCACAACTTTTCAACAAAATATCTCATGCCCACTACTCAACTTGGGCCGACTAGATTGCCCTCTAGCCCATCTGGAGGGTGAGCGGATGGGCCAAGTGGGCTGGATGGGAGGTTTCACCCAGCAAGCCTATTCCAAACTGTAGGAACTATTTTAATATTTAACCTTAATATTACATATATATATATATATATATATAATGTCTGTATGTATTAAAAGGCTAATGCTTAAAAATTTAGGAGGGTTTTTAAAGCTATGGATGTGACAAAAGCCCAAACCCAGTCCTACAGATGTATAAGCATAATTTACGGGCACTTACTGATGCCATCATGCCACGCACGTGATTTAGTGGATGCCCATTTTCCACATTTAAATGGTTTGAGTGGGCGGATTGTGATCACTATGCCATGATCAGTGCTGACATATAATTAAGCTTGGGAAGTTTGTGATATAATATTATAGAAATGAGAAATGGTATTTACGGTTATAAAAAAATACTAATTTGCCTCATACTCTATTTTTCTAGTTTGCTACTTATTGTAAAATTTCTAATATTAAAAAAATACACACTTTTATTCTAAGAGCAAAATGAGGGAAAGAATAGCAAATATATATATATATATATATATATATATATTGTGGGATGGCACTACAGCCACCGTTGGTTGCTGGGAGCTATCGCTCGTTAGTTTTGTGATTTTTTTATTTTTTTTATTTATTTTTATTTTTTGCTTTTTTTACATGTAATTTTTTAATATTTTTCAATTTTTTTAAAAAATTAATATTATTTTAAAAAATTACTTATTTAATTATTAAAAAAAACCAGCAGTAGCCCCAGCGGGCTCCCAAGCATTTATCAATATTGTGGGGTTAAAACTATGTTAAACAATTGATAAGTCCAACCAAGTGCTCATGTTGTATTAAAAAATCCACCATACAAGTAAGGAAATGAGAGCCAAAAAAACAAGTGGTTTTAGTTGTTATAAGACATAATATGCAACTGGTTGATATAGTCACGAGGCAAAACTGAAAGAAAAGATTTAAAAGTTGACAGAGAAGTGACGTGAAGCCAACAACGCATATACCAAAAACGAGGACGACCAAGAAAGCGACTCGTGGGAGACTTCCCTTTACACTAATGGGAGGGCCAGTTGTAAAGTACGGTTCCCACGACCATTAATTTGCAAGTCGTTGCGTTACGTGGCACTATGTATCTCTGATAATTATACTTAAATCAGTAATCAGTAATAAATAATAATTTAAAAATATATAATCAGATTATTCGAGAATTATTTGTTATGTGTTAACTTTTATATACAGGTATAAAGATTCAATGGATAAATATTATAAATAGATTAAGTTTGCGCAATGTTTAACCATAAAAAGACTTATTCTTAAGGTATCGAAATTATCTGATCGCCGCGTCGTAAATATTCAAAAGTTAAGAATTTATCCCTTTTAATAATTAGGACAATTAGGCCTATCTTAAATCACACAATTCCTTCAATAATTATCTTTTAGTGATAGTGGGCATTGGTCTTTGGTTTGAGCCAAACTAATATCGACCCTTCTAATTATTCCATAATTAGACTTATAATTTTTCTTCATTGGATTAGACATATTCATTTGATTTTGATGATGAGCTACATTGCTTCAACAAACACAGCTATTTAGACTAGCTTAGCCATAGTTTAGTTTATATTATTTTCTCTCCATGAAATCATGAAACATTTTCATTACTTAAGTAACGCTTTAATGCAGTTTCCTTCTTATTTTATTTATCTTATCCTAAAACATTTATCATTTTTATTGTGTAGTACTTATTTGGGTCAACAAATTATTTTGATACTTTATATTTGACAATGAAGTTAATTTATAGTTGTTTGATATGTTTTATGTATTTTGATGCATAGATTATTAAGAATTGTGAAAATTAAATTAAAAATATATTTCAAAACATTCACATTAAAGCGTAGAGAAAAGATTTAAAAATTAAAAGATAATAATATTTTATTATTATAATTAGCAATATAGCTAAGATACAAAATTATTATGGATAGGCAAAAACCCGCTCCTTCTTATAAAGAATTTGTATAAACTAGGGGTGGGCAACGGGGGCCCGCACCCCGCTACCCCGCCCCCGTACGACCCGCCCCCGCACGACGGGGCGGGGTACACCGCCCCGCATGGGCCGGGGCGGGGCTCATCTAGTCCCCCTAGCGGGGGCGGGGGGCGGGGAGAGCCCAACCCCGTCCTGCATTTCCCCCGCCCCGCCCTCACCTATATATATATTATATATATATATATATATAAACATAAATATTTATATTTATAAAAACATAAATATATGTTTATATATAAAAATATATATTTATATTTTACAAATTGTGTATATATAAATATATATATATATTATAATTTGTTAGACTTGTTCACAAATTATGCATTAGCAAATTTAAAAACTATATAGTTTAAAAACTACTACACTACAACTTACACAAAATATGCATTAGTAAATTTAAAAATGACATAATTTTTAAATTATAGTCATGTTTAAAAAATTTAAATTTACAATTTAGATCTAAACATATATTTTTTATCACTTTTAGATCTAGAAATAATTTTTTAAAATAATAAAATATAGTTAATATTTGAAGTGAAAATAAAGCGGAGCGGATTGGGTATCCGCCCCGCACCCCGCCCCGGGGATGCGGGGGCGGGTGG
Source organism: Carya illinoinensis (assembly GCF_018687715.1). Taxonomy (NCBI): domain Eukaryota; kingdom Viridiplantae; phylum Streptophyta; class Magnoliopsida; order Fagales; family Juglandaceae; genus Carya; species Carya illinoinensis. The sequence continues at coordinate 26,417,926 of NC_056759.1, read as the reverse complement.
CGGGGAGGAAAATCTCACCCCCGCATGGTGCAGGGCGGGGTGCGGGGAGGGGGCTACCCCGCACCGTATGGTGCGGGTAGCACCCCTAGTATAAACTTATCTATTTCGAGTTTATGCCTAACCTTACTCCCTTCCTTATCTCTAACCTTACTCTGCGTGAAAATGGCCTTTCACAAATACAGCCCTACAGCAGCCAGCTAGAATTCTTTTTAAGTACGGATTTATTTAAATTTAAAGAATGTTTCATTTTATTTTATTATTATAAATTTTTTAAATTTTTATATATAAATAATAAATAATTAAATTAAATTTTAAAATAATAATAATATTAAAAAATAATATTTTATTTAATTTTTAATTTTAATCTAAAATAATTTTATCTCATCTAAAAACAAATTCTAAATAAATTAATTAATTAAAAAAACACGTTCGGAGTGATGGGTGATGAGAGTCAAATCCCGCAGCGTTCAGTGCTTCCGTGGAATATCGGGGGCATCTTTGTAATTTCGTTGGAACAGAAAGCGCATGAATGAGCAGTGAGCACGTCCACTGGCCCGCACTAATCTACATACTTCTGTCTGTCTCGCATGGCGTCTGAATGGGAGAGAGAGTTTGTAAGCGGACTCAGCTCTGCACAGACAAAGAAATCACTAAAAGTGTGAGCGTACGATAAGAAGAGTGAGGTGGGCGAGAAGGAAGCTGGTGTGCGCAAAGCAATGCCTGCTCATTTCTGAATTCGATGCTCTTCCTCCTCACGGATTTTGGCATATCTTTTCCTTTTGATTAATTTATTGAGCCTCGAATCACGCCTGCTCGCACCCTCAAAAATTGATAACGCGAGCCCGGGTTCATCGGCAACCCCTCCCTGTAAACTTAGTGCAACTTCTTCGCAGCAGGTGCCATAGTTCGTCAGCATTCGCAGCTTTTTTAAAAAAATAAAAATAAATAAAAGATTATTCATTTTCCTTAAAATGTCTCATTTCTTCATTGTGATTCTGAAGCTTCAATTGCGATTATCACAGGTTCTGATGCCTATATAAATTCTTTCGTTGTTTTAATTTTTGGCTGAAAGACGGTTGACCTCTCTGGGCCCGGCGAATAACGGTCAATAGATTAAGCGAACACAATTTTCTTCCTTTCTTCTTTTCTTATGATTTTTTTTTGCCATTTGCGTTGAAAAAAGTTAGTCAAGAGGTGTAACGAATGGTCTTCGGGATTTGGATCATTTGGTTAATCTCATTTTTTGCTGAATATATTGCTGCAGTTGAAACGGTTTATAAGTGGACAGGATCTTGAAGCCATTGCAACTCATCTTGAAGTTCTACTAAGTTTTGAGTCATTTGGCTCGAAAAAAGGTTACAAAGACTCAAAATCTCTCATCTTCTCTAAATTCCTGACATATTCGTATTTTTTATTTTACATTTTTTTATGGCTGAATCCCTTGAATGATTGGAAAATGCATATTCTGAAATACATAGGGTGATTTTTAGATTGGTTGAGAGGTGAAGATGTCTTCGTGGGATCATCTTGGGGAGCTTGCAACTGTAGCCCAACTTACGGGCCTGGACGCGGTGAAGCTGATTGGATTGATCGGGAAGGCCGCGAACACTGCGCGACTGCACAAGAGGAACTGCAGGCAATTTGCACAGCATTTGAAGTTAATCGGGAACTTGCTGGAGCAGCTTAAGATCTCAGAGCTTAAGAAATACCCCGAGACGCGGGAGCCTCTGGAGCAGCTTGAGGATGCGTTGAGAAGGTCCTACATCTTGGTCAACAGCTGCCAGGACCGGAGCTATCTGTATTTGTTGGCAATGGGGTGGAACATCGTGTACCAGTTCCGAAAGGCCCAGAATGAGATTGACAGATACTTGCGGCTTGTACCGTTGATTACTCTTGTGGACAATGCTAGAGTCAGGGTATTGATTCTGTTTCTTTTCTAATTTGTTGCTTTTCTTTTTTCCCTGTTTGTTTTATATATGATAGGAGTGATATTTGCTAGAAGAAGTAAAAAGAAAAAATGGAGAGAGCACATGGTTTGACAACGAGGACTACTTGCCAAAGGGCTGTTGAAATAAAAGTTTACCTGTAACCCCCCCAGTGGCAAGTCTCATACTGGTTTTTAGGTAGAATGTCAATTGTTGAAACAACAAAGATGGGTCAGCTGTGGGTGAGTAAATCAGCATTGAAGCATTCTAGTGGAAGAATTAGGTAGTGAGATTTGGTTCTCGAGGCTTGCTATGGGCGTCTGAACCTAGGCGAATTGGAGAACTGAATTTATTTGAGTGTTAGCAGCTGGCATATTGGAGTACTGAATTGGTTTGAGTGCCAGTGGCTGGCCTATTGAAGTACTGAATTAAGTTTTTACAATGAGTTTATAAGGCTGCCACACCTGAAACATAGGTTGCGGTTCCTTGTTCGGCATTGTTGATGATCTGCAAGAATGAGATGTCCATAGATGCATCAGTAGCTGGGTGGTAAGTGATACACCAAGTGGGAATGGCTTGCAAAGTCTATGAAATACTTATTGGCCTTGCATCCTCCCTCTGAAAGGTTCATCTTTGTTGGTTTGGATTGATATGAAGTTGTAGCAATGGTCAATGGGTAAAAACCTTTAGTAATTAGATGATCTCACTTTTTGGGCCCCTATGCCATATTAAGCTGAACTACCCATTGATTGTACTGAAGTCTCATGCCTTGAAATGTTCAGCTGCAGTTACAGGTTACATATCTTCATAGAAAGTACATATGAATCTTGATTTACCTCCAACTTTATAAGAATTTGCTCTCTTTTCTATATACATGTGGAGCTTGCCCAATTTAATCAACCTGCTTGTGCTGCAATTCCCTAGGAAGTTTGTGTAGCTTGATTGGGCTTATATGTACTTTTCTCTAATCCTCAGGAGAGACTTGAAGATATTGAAAAGGATGAGCGAGAATACACATTGGACGAAGAGGACAGAATGGTGCAGGATGTGATACTGAACCCAGATCCCTCAACTAATGATGCTATGGTGTTGAAGAAAACTCTTTCTTGTTCCTACCCAAACTTGCCTTTCAATGAAGCACTTAGAAGGGAAAATGAAAAGCTTCAACTTGAACTACAAAGATCACAAGCTCACTTGGATGTAAGCCAATGTGAAGTAATTCAACATCTGATAGATGTCACGGAAACTGCATCTACCAATGCCCTTCCGGAGAAAAATTTGCCTGAAAAAGGTCACAAGAAAGTGGAACAGAATTATTCAGATACCAATAGTGACAATGAGCATTCATCTGATGAAGGCTATCGTAAGAGAAGTGATACTCTTAAAACTTCAAGGTTAGTTTTCTTCATGTTTAAACTTAATATATGTTAATGTAGTTAGAATAAATGAAATTGTATTTCCAATGCTGTATCAGTATGATAAAAGATTTAAGTAGTTATACTAATCTCAAGTTACATGATCTTCAGATCCATGAGAAACAATTCGAGTGAATTTTTGTTACTTTATTTTTCCCTATCTTACATTATGTTTTTAAGCTAGACTAGACTTTCTAAGAAGATCTTTTTCATGCTTATATTGGTGCTTCTGGCCATATATCTCTGTACAGAAACACGTCTTCAGTTTCATCAGGCCATGATCTGCTCTCAACTAGAGGTTCACTTCGACATGAAGAATGGCATACTGATCTACTTGGTTGCTGTTCTGAACCTTGTCTATGTATGTTCTCTCACAGTGTGAATATATTGTCAATTAGATTGTAGTGATCTGGAAAGTTATTTTTTATTTGTGTGACTGTATAAACTTTTGTGTTTATCAATCCACGTGCTTATGCTGTCAAAATTTGATTGGAATTAAAATTCGTTTGCATTGAGTTGTGTTTATCAGTCCATGCACTTATGGTATGGATATTCTGCTCTAAATTTCTAGTTTCTCCTTTGTTCTAGCATATTTTGTGGTATATTGATTCCCACTTTTATTTCTCAGTGTGGCTCACAACATGAGCATGTTAGATGCAACTACTTGAGTACTTCAAAATATATTTTTTTCTTCAAGATTCTTAAGCTGGTTGTGCTTAGGGTGAATGATGTTCAAATGACGTCTATGTGTCGCACGGGTTGGGGTTGTGGAAAGATATCAGAAGAGGATGGTGCCTTTTTTCTAGTCATACTAGGCTTTTGACAGGTGATGGTTCTAAGATTAGAATTTGGCATGATTTATGGTGTAACGACAGTCTCTCAATTGGGTCAGGCTCAGTTAAGGTGGTGTGATGCTTTTATGGCACACAGTGAGTCCTTGGAGGGAGTACGAGTTGATCCTCTAGCTGTTCTGCAGAGTGGGGGCTCATCGGGTAAGGGGGAGTCTGATAGGGAAGGCCAGTTGATGCTTTATGACCCCTGTAATTACTCAAACGAGGGGGAGGAGTCAGCAGGAGAGGATCCTACCCCTATAAGTATGATCCCTCCTATTGTTTCTTCGGATTGGGTATTGAAAAAGGTAGAAGAATTGCAGAGTTGTTTGGGGATTTCGTGTGAGGGCTACGAAGATCAGTTTAAGGCATTGACTATAGCTATTGAGGCAGGACAACATGGTGCAGGGTCTAAAAAAAATAGGGAGTTGAAGAGGTTGACGTGGTCCATTAATTATGATGGAAAGGAGGGGAGTGCAAGTCATGGTAGAAATAAGGGGAGGGCTGGAACAGTTGTTAAATGAAGCCAAAAATTATGAGTTGGAATGTTCGGGGGCTGAACGAGATTAATAAACGCCTTCGAATAAGAGCCTTATTGAGGCAATGGAAGGTGGATATCATTTGTTTGCAGGAGACAAAATTTAAGATTATTAATAGAAGAATTATTCGGAGTGTATGGAGTTGTCAATGTGTAGATTGGACATACTTACCTTCGAAAGGGGCCTCAAGTGGAGTTTTGGTTGTGGGATAAGAGGGTGGTGGGGAACATTGACGAGTTTGTGGGAGAATACTCGGTGGGGTGTCTTTTTAAAAATATAGATGATGGTTTCTTATGGGCTCTTGCTGGGGTATATGGTCCTAACTTGGATGGTGAGAGGTGGTTGCTTTGGGATGAGCTAGCTGGCCTAAGTGCTTGGTGGGAGGCTCCTTGGTGTATTGGCGGGAATTTTAATGTGATAAGATTTTCTAGCGAAAGATCAGGGGAGAGACGACAAAATCAAGCTATGGTGGATTTCTCAAATTTAATTTTTGAGTTAGGTTTGATGGACATACATTTAATGGGAGGTGAATTTACTTGGTCTAATAACCTGACGTGGTCAAGATTGGACAGATTTCTCATTTCTCCCTCATGGAAGCTACATGACCCAAATTTAAGCCAGAAAAGGCTCTCGAGGATATGCTTTGATCACTTTCCTGTAATGTTAGATTGTGGTGGTATTCAAGGGGGTAGAAGGCCGTTCAAGTTTGAGAATAAGTGGTTAAAAGCGGATGGGTTTGTGGACTTGATTAGACAATGGTGGAATTCATACTTATTTGAGGGCAATCCAAGCAACATATTGGCCTACAAGCTGAAAGCTTTGAAGAAGGATTTGAAGATACGGAATGAACAGGTACTTGGAGATGTAACGTCACAGAAGAAGAGCTTATTTCAAGAACTACAAAGCTTGGAGGGTGTAGGGGATGAGAACAACCAAAAAGATCAAGTAGTTTCTGAACTTGAACGATTGACCCTTATGGAGGAGATCTCATGGAGGCAAAAGTCAGGGCTTTGTGGCTTTGGGAGGGGGATAAATGCACAAAGTTTTTTCACCAAGTCGCTAATGCACATAGGTGGTTTAATTCCATTGAGTCCATGAACATAGATGGTGGTGCTTCCTCCGACCAAGTTGTGATAAAGGAGCACATGGCTGGCCATTTTGAACATTTGTTGTCGGAACCTCATGCATGGAGGCCTACTATTGATGGGTTAGTCTTTGAGGCTATTGATCAAAATAGTGTGGCTTGGTTGGAGAGACCATTTGAAGCGGAAAAGGTACATCAAGTTCTCTGGAAAATGAATAAGGATAAAGCTCCAAGGCCGGATGGCTTCATTATGGCTTTTTTCCAGACTTGTTGAGAAGTGGTGAGGGAGGATGTATTTCTGGTTTTTCAGGAATTTTTCAGTTATGGCAAATTTGAGAAAAGTTTAAATGCTACTTTTATTGCTATAGTCCCTAAAAAGGTTGGTGCAATAGAGGTCCAAGATTACAGGCTGATTAGTCTTGTCAGTGTGTATAAGATGCTTTCAAAAGTTCTTGCCAATAGGATGAGCACGGTCTTGATGAAGATTATTTCTAAGTCACAAAATTCCTTTGTGAAAGGGAGAAAAATTTTGGACTCGGTCCTTATAGCTAATGAATGCTTGGATAGTAGGATCAAGTCGGAAGCTCCAGGTATTATTTGCAAACTAGATATGGAGAAGGCATATGATCATGTTAATTGTGATTTTCTGATATATATGGTAGGGAGATGTTGTTTTGGGGAAAGATGGAGGAAATGGATGAGGCACTGTGTGTCAACGGCTCGTTTCTCGGTTTTGGTAAATGGAGATCCAGTGGGCTTTTCTAAAAGTTCAAGAGGACTACGCCAAGGTGATTCATTATCACCCCTCTTGTTTGTTCTAGTAATGGAGGCACTAAGTAGAATGGTGTCGGCTGCAATAGAGGGTGAATTTTTCTCAAGTTTCTCTGTGGGAGATATCCATAGCTCTACCATTATTTCTCAGCTTTTGTTTGCAGATGACAGCTTTCTATTTTGTGAGGCAAATGCAGGGCATATCCAATCTTTGAAAGCCATCTTACTTTGTTTTGAAGCAGTATCCGGGTTGAAGATTAACCTTACTCAGACGGAGATGGTCGCGGTTGGTGATGTAAACAATATTAGGGGGTTCGCTAACATTTTGGGTTGTGTGGTTTCTTCATTACCTTTGAAGTACATTGGTCTTCCGTTGGAGGCTCCTTTCAAAGCTAAGTCAATTTGGGAGGTGGTGCTGGAAAAATTTGAGCGGAGGCTAGCTGGGTGGAAAAGGTTGTATTTATCTAAAGGGGGGCAGATCACACTTATCAAGAGCACTTTATCAAACCTTCCAACATACTATCTTTCTTTATTTCCCCTCCCCCACTAGCATTGCATTGAGAATGAAGAAAATTCAGCGTGATTTTTTGTAGAATGGAATAGGTGATGAGTTTAAATTCCACTCAGTGGGGTGGGACGAGGTTTGCTTTCCTTTGAGAGAGGGTGGTTTGGGGGTTCGTAATGTGAGGGATTTCAATAAGGCTCTATTAGGTAAATGGTTGTGGCGTTATAACTTTGAGAAGGGGGCATTATGGAAAGGGGTGATTGACACGAAGTATGGTAGTGAACGGGGGGCTGGTGTTCTAAAGAGGGCAGGGGGGCTTATGGAGTGGGGCTATGGAAGTATATACGGAAAGGCTAGTGCTCCTTTGTTAGTAATACTCGATTGTGTGTGGTGGATGGTAGTAGGATCAACTTTTGGAAGGATGTGTGGGTGGGAGACATGGCCTTGAAGGAAGTTTATCCCACGATTTTCAGTATTGCAAGGGAAAAAGAAGCTAAGGTGGCTGATTTGCAGGTAATCAATCAAGGTTCCCAGGAGCGGAACATTAGTTTCACTAGGGATGCCCATAACTGGGAAGTGACTGTTTTGGTGGAGTTTTTGAACTTGCCGTAAAACACTCCTATTGTTGCCACAACTGAAGACTTGATAGAATGGAGACCCTCTAGGAAAGGGAAGTTTTCGGTACGCTCATTTTATGACTCTATTACCATACAACAAAGGCACAACTTCCCTTGGAAGAACATCTGGAGGAGTAAAGCACCAACCAATGATGCATTTTTTGTCTGGATAGCAGCTCTAGGGAAGATTTTGACCATAGATAATCTTAGACGACGTGACCTTATAATCACGGATTGGTGTTGTTTGTGCAAAAATAGTGGTGAAACGGCAGACCATCTACTTTGACATTGTGATTTTACTCAAGATATTTGGAACTACTTTTTCAGCAGAATGAGAATAGCATGGGTAATGCCGGGCAAAGTGGTTGAACTGTTAGCCAGCTGGAGAGGGATCACTGGGACACTTCAGATTGCAGACGTGTGGAAAATGGCTCCTTTATGTATAATTTGGTGTATATGGTGTGAAAGAAATGAGAGGCTTTTTGAGGATAATGAGCATTCCTTGAATGAGTTTTGGAGTTTCTTCTAGAAGACTTTGTTTTTGTGGGCCATTTCTTTAGATTTGAATGGTCTCAGCTTCCATGATTTCCTTGTAATTGTTTATAGTTCTTAAATAGGTGTATTCACATGTATACTTCCAGTGTACCTAGGCTATGCCTATCTTTATATCAATGAGATAACTTATTACTTATAAAAAAAAATGACAGTCCCTCAAGGAAAACTTCATTGAGGTATACACCCTTGTTTGTGTAGGAGGCCCCGATGGTTGATCTATCGGAGTTCTCTAGTAGCACTGCTTGGTGGAATGTCAGTTTCTTCAGAGTGGCTTACGATTGGGATTCAAAGAATTCAAGCTCTTATATTCTAGTAGCTTTTTCTTGGAGGTGCAGAGAAGACTCTTTGGGACGCTTCCAAGAAAAGGAAGTTTATTGTTTGATAATTCTATCAAGTCCTTCTACCTCAGGATGCTAACCTGTTTCCTTGGAAAGCGTTCCCAAGAGCACTTGGACGGTCTCCTTGGGAAAGATCCTCATTGCAGACAATGTAAGGAAATGTCATTTATCATTCTAATAGATTAGTATTGTACATGAGGAAAAAGCAGGGAATCTGAAAACCCTCTTTTACACTATTATGAGATTGCCAAAGCCTAGTGGGATGAGATTTTTGGTAAAGTTAGGGCTGGCTTGGCGCCTTGGCCTATGCCTAGAAGGATAGAAGACCTCTTTGTAAGTTGGAGATGGTTATATGGCAACTCACAAATTTCAGCTGTGCCTGGTATGGTTCATTTGGAGGGAAATGAATGATAGGAATTTCGAGAATCACAAGTGGAAAATGGAAGAGCTTAAAACTTGCCTCTTCATATGGGCATCTGCTATTGATTTTAATGGGCTGAATTTTCGTGATTTCCTTGTATCTTTTTCTAGTTCTAATTAGGTGCTCCTCTTATACACATTCTGTGTACTTTCGCTATGCTTTATTTATTTTTAATAAAATACTTGATTACATATATGTATATATATAAGCTAATTTAACTGAAAATAATATGACAGCCTCGTGGTTGGCATTGTAACACTGTCACATCCTGGTATTCTTATGTTCTTTGTATTCTAACTGTGCCAGTTGTTTTGCAGGTATAAAGACGCTTCTCTTTCCTTGTGGGACATTTTCAAAGATTGCTACTGTAGCAACTAATAGGCATATATGTAAGTTAGCTCAACTTCTTCGGCCTTTCTGATCAGGTCTTGTCTACATACCTTATAAGTAAATGTAATAAAGACTATCAATTTGAATTAGTGGCCATACCCAATACTTCTGCATCTAAGTGTTCCATGTTTCTATCAATCCTTACACTATAGTAGTAGATTCTAAGCTGAATGGAGTTATAGAGGTTCAGTAAGCTAGTTATATATAGGGCTTGTCTAAAATATTGGGTTTAGTTTTCAGTCTTGCAGGTGGAAAAAGCAGCCATTTCTTTCTCCAGCATGGACTTGGATAGGTAGATTTTGGGTCAAACTGGTTTAGCATTGTGATTTTATCTGAACTGTGTTTCCTAGAAAGGAACAGGACCGTACTGTAGTATTTATTGATGCTGACCAGTGGTAAATTCGTGACCCCACTCTGTTACAATTGCAGCAATGAGGCCATTGTTTTGGTTCAGCGGTGATATGATTTTTAGGAAGTAGAGGCACAAACACATTTTTTCCTTTGGAGAACAGACAGAAATAATGGTTCCATCATTTTTTTTTAGCTGAATATTTGTTCAGGTTACTAGAGTTCAGTGTTAAAATCCTTTCCTGACTTCCTCTTACATCTTCAACTGCTAGCCTGCTACATTGTTGATTTTATGGGAGATATTATTGAATGAACCTTCTCTCAATCTAACGAGTTCAAATTGAAGTAAACGAAAGGAAAATAATAAATTAAGAAGCATTATGAAATCATATAAGGTCTTGTACAATATATTTGACACGGTGATTGAAGACAAATTAAGATGAAAATAGAAGTGATTGTAGTTTTTGTAGCATTTGGAAGCTTACAAAGAAAAATATTGGTTTTCTGATCATCAGCTTCAGGGCAAGCATGCAATGATTTGATGGCATATTCGTTGATATTGTCATGCTGTTGCTATACTTGCAATGTCAGAAGAAAGCTTCGCAAGATGTTTAACATTACGGTAATCCCTCTCCCACTATATGATCGGTACTTTTCTTGTGGCAACACTATGTATCAGACACATCAACCCCCTTTGATAATTATCACCTTCTATAAGACTAACGTTCTGATGCTAAGAGCATTGGCATCCAATTATGTAATTTTCTGCTTAAAATTTAGCTAGAAAAGACATCATACTTTTTTACGTAATCTAGTTCCCATACCTTCCACATTGAATTATCAAAAAATTTCACTAAACCATTAAATAATATATCTTTTTTGTAATATTAATTCTCGCTGAACTATTGAACTACAAGTATTAAACTAAAACAAAATATTATACAACGGATTTAGCTGAGTTACAGTATCCAGCAATATGTTGGATACTGTAGCCAAAAAGTAGCTGAAAGTTAAATTAGCCAGATATTTGTTTAGTTCAATGTGGGATTGCTTTGTGCATCTTTAGTTAAATTATACATTGCTATATAGTACAGAGAGAGGAATGCGCTGCTCTTACCTTGGATGAGAATTGCTATTCCTTGATGCCATTTATTTGATACAGCACGTCACCTAGCAGATCACCAAGCTCACAACCTGCACACAAGATAATCTAATATCCTTTGCCTGAGGTTTCCTGGTGGGGATTCTCCAACAATCAAGTTTGTTACTTGAGAATGTAGATTGAATGAGGGAGTAAACAAAAAAAGGCCAAAAGCCCTACCTGTCATGGGTTCCCTTTTATACGTCTCTCTTGTAACTGACCTGTTTCCTCTAAGTGGGTTCGTATTGAGGGATATCTGGGTAGTTATTGGTAGTGTGGTGCCTGGCAGTTGCTAGATCATGGGGGTATTGGATCCATAATCCTTGGTCCACGTGTTTCTCATGCCATTAAGAATATGCCCTTGTTTTGAGTCTTGACTACCTCTTCAGTGGGCCTTATCTGGGCCTGGGTCTTGTAGGAAAATATACCCAACACTATTGATGGATCGTTTTCGTGAACATGTACCTTTCAGTGCTCATCTAACGTAAACAGTTTTGAAGATTAGAAGTTTTGGCTATTGTGAAAATTTTGATCTGTAGGTTTATATGGGAAGCGTAGGTACATCCATATAAGAATGACATTCTTTGGGAGGAATATTAATATCTTTGGGTGAAGACCTACCATCCAATCTGTTATACCTGTTCCTTATAATCTTTTGCAAGAAAATATTAGGTAATGTGTTTAGGCAAGGTTGAGTTGGATTCAAGATATGTAATTCTAAGTTAACCCCCCTCCTCAAGTCTTTCTTGTTGTATTGTATTCTGGTTTCTCCAAACTATGACCCTCATTTCCTCTCTTTCGCAGGGAGGCTCCATTGATGATTTTCTTTCGCATTTGATGTGTTGCTGCTGTGCCCTTGTCCAAGAATGGAGAGAGGTGGAGATCCGTGGGGCTTATGGTATTGTCCTCTGCATTGAGCTTTGCTTAATCTTGTCCAATGTTTTAGTTCTCTGATATTGAATAGAAGAAAAGCATCAAAGTGACTCCTCTTAAATGAATTTTGAGGATACCGACCTGTTCTCAGAAAATTTTCAATTAATTTGGTGGATACGTTTACTTCAAGTCATAATAATGATGTTGTTTCTGGTTGGGCTTTCTTGTGACTTCTTTTACCCGGATGTAAACTATTCCAACTTGCAGGTCTTGAGAAGACAAAGACAAGCCGTCCACCCTTGCAATACATGGAATCTTAAGTGATAGAATGGAAGTCTTGATAGTATGAAACTTTTTATGAACCTTGGCAGCAGTATATAAGGTCAATACTTTTAACCCATATATGCATTGTAGCTGTCTATATCTTCTAAATTCAGCACAGGGTGTATCATAGACAGTTTTTTAGTGTTGTCTCACCTTGTTAATTATTTTATTTTATTTATCATGTCAGTTAACATTGCCTTGAGGATTGATGGGACTCGTATCTTGTGGGTAGCCTAAATATTTAGTAATTGAAAAATAGGATGGATTATAGTGCATGTACATATTATAACTCTTTTAACTTATATATATATATGTGTGTGTGTGTGTGTGTGTGTGTGTGTGTGTATGTATGTATGTATGTATGAATGCATGTATGTATGTATGTATATATGTATGAATGTATGCTCCCATGATGATAAACAAATAGGTCTACTTTATATACCAGGACCTTAATTTATTTCTCCTGTTAACTATCTATCAAAAAATTATAAGTAATAGGTTTTTTCAATCCTAATTTTTATCATACTCAATTACATTTGGTGATGTGGCATATTTTAACTGGGTCTTATTTTAGGTTATTGATAGAAAAAGCTGACTTAAAATATGATATATCACTTTGTGACTCAGAATGACAAACTTTAGGATGAGTAATAAGATTACTAAAGAGCTATAAGGTATTTTAGAGTAATAGCATACTCAGTTACATTTGGTGATGTGGCATATTTTAATTGGGTGCAAATTTTAGGTTATTGATAGAAGAAATCACTTAAAATATGATATATCATTTTGTGTGACTGAGAATGACAAGATTTAGGATGAGTAATAACATTATTAAAAGACTGTAAGGTATTTTAGAGAGGGGGGATATTTTTATCCTATTATAAGATGTGATATCATTCAAGTTTTATGGTACAACACATAATTAAAAACAAATATTTATTCAAAAGAATTTAATGGCATTACATGAAATCATAATAAGTATTTATAATTACTAATAATTATAAATAATAATTACTTATCCACCAGTGGTATTAGGGTTGGTTTGGTTATACAAAACCAAAATATCTCATCTCATATAATCATTACAACTTTTTAAAGTTTACGCACAAAATATAAAAAATAATTTAATTTTTTAAATCCTAAAACAAAATTGGTATTAAAAAATTATATTATAATAATATTTTGTTTAATTTTCAATAAAACATCTTATTTCATCTAAACTATATAACCAAACGAAGCAGCATAGTTGCCTCTTTGACTAAAAAGAAAACGAGTTTTGAAGTGGACATTTCGAAATGGCAGCATCGAAATATCAAAAGTATTTACATATATGGTCAGCTTGTTTAATTAATAGAAACTCTATCAGAAACCGGCTAGGGGAACCGAGGAGAAACTGTGTTTTATGTGGTAAAAGGTAAATGATACCATTTTCATCTTTCTTCCTTTTTATCTTTTCATTTCACTAAAGAGATTTTTTCCATCTTGTTTAATCTTTCCACAGTCTTCCCTTTTCATTTCATTTCAAGTTTTTTTCCATCTTCCCTCTGTTTACCACCTTCCCCCCTCAAAATCCCTCTTACCCCCATTTCCAAGCCTCCTTTCCATCTTCCCTTCTTCGTCTTCCACCTTTTCCACTCGAAATCTAACACAAGAAATTTGCGACGAAGGACCTTTGAAGCCAAAAGCCCATTCCCACATAAGCCCTACATTCCCACTCGAAATTGACACATAAAACCTAGAACAAATTTGACTTGTTGGTAGCTTGTATGGCTCATGGAGTCATGAAAAAGAAGAAACATTAAAATTGGACGGTTTCCCAAACTTTATTCTCTCTACTCAATGGGAGGGATGGAAAGCATATGGGGTGGAGATTACTTAGAATTCAAGCCATAGAGATGGATTTCAGAGCAAGGAAGAATGATGCATGTACCATCTAACAAGTTTACAGTATTCAATGCAGGACCCAAGACAAGATCTACCACTTGTTCACATAAAGATGAGCAGAGAAGGACAAGACACCCACATGAAGACGATGATGAAGAGCTCTTCAAAACCCGAAGACGACGACGGTAGTGATCTCTTCTTTCTTTCAGACCCAAAATTGTAGAGGTTTTCTTCCCAGACTCACGTGATTTCTAAACTTTCTGAAATCTGAATTTTCCTTCCTCTTTCTCGTTTTCATCTATGTTATGTTTCGCATTTTTTTTTTTTTTAGGTAACGTGGTATGCCGATTCCCCTATGGTTTCGCACCTCAGTTGCATGTAGCGAAATTGTTTAATTAATGGAAAATCTTTCACTAAATTCCCAGCTTGCTTGTATTAGGGAAATTGAAAATTTGCAGTATTTTTTGGGGTTTAAAAATAAAATTAGTTGATCATGTGATTTGTCTCAAAATTAAATGACTTTTTTTTAATTCAATTTTTACTACCTATTGTTTTAATAACCTTCAAATTCTTTCTTCGATTAGAAATTTGTTTATAAAATGTGTTGAGAGTGATAAGAAGAAAGTTGATCCTACATGAATTCGACAAATATATAAATATATATATATATATATATATATATAAATAATTAATCAAATCAGAGAAAAGGCTCACTCATTGACTCAACACAAATTTGAAAAACTTGATATGAATTAACACCAAGCTTAGTTTAGATTTAAAGTTGATCTTAACTCATCTCATTTAATTATTATAAATTTTTCAAAAATTTACATAAAATATAATAAACAATTTAACTTTTTCAAATTTAAAAACAATAATAATATTAAAAAATAATATTCTAACGATATTTTATTCAACTTTCAACTTTCATCTCAACTCACCATCTAAATCTCACCAAAACCTATTGTAATAACCAAACCAAAAATAAATAAATAAATACATTTTGTTTTCTCTTCAAATTCCTATTAAAATGAAGAGAAAAGCTGGGGAGCGGTCCGGCTACTCTCCCTCGTTAAGCAGCCCTCCTACTGTTGTACGCCACGTAAGCAGTGTAGTGTTTTTAAGCTACACGTACATACACTTGATCACAGACCCACAAATACTGCCCCCTTCCTCATTCCTTCGTCTTCCATACCATCCCAACTAAACGAAATCCCACCCCACACTCATCTCCTACGGCACTCGACCCAAAAGGTGGCAAGGACGGAGCTTGACCACTATACGAGATGTAAAATCAAATCTTCAATCAACGTTATTTCATTCGGGACATTATAATGAAGCATATTTTGGAAGCCAATCTACAAATGCCAGCCGATTGTATCATCAACAAAATCAAAACTTCCATGCAAGTCCAGACACGATCCCATGGCATACAATCAACAAATTAATCTTATAAAAAAAACCCAAAACCACAGAAAGACTCCGGAAGGTAGAGGAAATGGAGGAGATTCACTCGGAGCTCGGACTGACGGCGTTGTCTAGAAGGTCCTTTTCAGTAGCTGATCAAAAACTCGGGGCTTTGTAAAGCTTAAATTCATAGTGCTTAAGCTCCAAAACGACGACGAAGACGCAAATGGCTGCCTCCTAAAGCTCTCTCATACTCTCTCTCTCTCTCTAAAGACTTGCAGAAGAGTGAGAAAGTTCAGATTTTTACTTAAAAGAGAAAACCTGTGGTGATTCTACGCGGTGAGTTCTAAACAGTCTATAGTGTTTTTTCCTAGGTGTCATCGTGTCAACGGAGGGCTGCTTTTCTATCTATAACAGCCCGACCGTCCCGCAGCGCTTCTGTAAAATGAACATAGAATTTGTCATATGAAGTGGGCATTTCTACCTTGAATTTACACCTCTTCTTCTTTTAGAAAAATCTTACTCATCATCTTCACACCATAAATTACAGATAATTTTTTAACTTTTTATTTTTTTTCTCTTACCAAATATATAATATATGGATGATGAGTAAAATAAACTTAATTAATTTAAGAAAATTAAAAATAAAAAAATAAAAAATAAAAATAAATATAGTATGTGAAGAGATGAATAGCAAAGTTTATTTATGAATAATAAAATGGTGTTTGAAGTTCGGAGTAAAAGATGTTCTTTATGTAATAGTGTTTTTGGAATTTCCACAACCTTTTATATTTTCTATGACGCTGAAACAAACTATAAATTGCATTCATTACTTTTTATTCAAAGCATAACTCTTGACGATGAAAGGGAAACTAAAACAATTAATTTTAACCCAAAATTAAATATTTCTTTATACCTAAACTCTTAATTCATTGTAACTAACGTGACAGATAATCAAGCCAATCAGTTTTTTAATAATTTATGTGACATAGATATTTAACAAAATTAATGATGTTAAACGATTGCTAGCTATACTTTGGATCTTACCGTAGCTATGAACTTTAATTTTATTTTCTACATTTTTTTTTCTGTTTTTTGAAAATATTAAGCAAGTTATAAATTAAAAAATAATATGATTAATGATAAGAAATATAAACTATTTTTACATTTTTTTTTTTTGATAAAATGAAGGATATTGCTGTAAAATAGAGTATCATTATTTTATAAAAATGGTCTTTATATAAAATAAATCTAAAAAGAAGGTTGTAAAATGACTTATGCCTTCGTGATTATGTCGCTTCATTGAAAATGAATTTTAATTTCACAAAACCTCTTTCTTAGAGATGTTAAATAGCTGTACAGCCGTAAGTTTATTATTTCTCAATCTTAAATATTATTAGATATAAGAAACGAATAATATTACATACAGTTATGAAATGTGTAAGTATGATGAATTTTTTTAAAAAAGAATAAGATTTATTATTAAAAATTAATTTTTTAAATAAATTTCATATTTACTTTTTTTTTATAGGTAATTTCATATTTACTTTTTTTAAAAAAAAAACAAATATATACGATGTTTATGAAATCCACTACTGTAAGTATTATCTTTTTTAATAAACATATAGGTATAACACGTAAAGTTAAAAAGAGAAATGCTAAAGCTCCCAAATTTAGAAGCTTTTTTAATTATCGAAAGATTTTTTTTAACTTAGTGATTAAGTAAATTTTTTTAAGTAATAGTGTGAATTTAAAAAAATTATTTAAGAATATAAAAAAATGAATACAAAAATCAATTAAAAATTAAAAAAAAAAAAAAGATGCATGCATTCGAGATGATAATTCAGTACCCGAAACATGACTCAACTTAAAAATATGAGTTTTGCTATCTATAAATAAAATCATATACTAATCTGCATACTAATATTGATTCTTTCGTATTTAAAATTTAAATTAACATTATTTTTAATAAAATTTAATTTTGATCAATTATATTAAATTAATGTACATATTAATACGTAATTATATTTACAACTAAATTATTCCTAAAAAAATTTAGTAATGCCATATAAGCTCTACACGTGCAAGTACAGGATAGAAAAAAGTAGTACCCATTAACAAACTGTTTGAATAACCTTTTAAAAGGTCGCCCTGCGGCCGGTACCTCCATTGATTTTGTATGCTTTTTTATATATATTTTTTTATTACTTTTTAATATTTTATTTTAAAAAAATTATAATATTATTATAAAATACTTACTTAATCATTAATAAAAAATAATAATAAACGATCTAACGTGAGCTCCAGCTGGCTCCCATCATTTTTTTGACCTTTTTGGTAGTAGTGTACCTCTTCAATTTGTCCACTTAATACCGTACTAGTGTAAATTATATATATATATATATATATATATTTTTTTTTGAAAGGAAGAGGAGGTTCCAAAGAGAACCTCCTTTCTGTATTCACTATTAGATAGAATAAAGTTTATTCTGAATGATAGTCTTCACTATCTCCTCAGGTACACTTTCAATCCAGACACTCTCATCATTTACATTCAAAGAATATCTCGCTAAACTGTGTGCTGCTTTATTACATTATCTGTATGTATGCTGTACTACCCAACTGGATCTATTCTTCAATACTTCTCTAATATCTTCAATTATCTGTCCGTTCCATTCCCAATTCTCCTCCCTTCCATTCACTGCTTTGACTATACCCAAAGCATCCCCTTCAAAAACTACATTTACAAAATTCAACTCTGCACATAGTTTTAAAGCTCTCCAAAGTGCCTGCATTTCTGCTGCATCTGGTTTAGACACCCATTTCCTCGAGCCACATAGTGAAGCTAAAACCTCACCCTCCTCATCCCTGATTATTATTCACATTCCCATCTTCCCTTCCTTATCTTTTAATGCCGCATCCCAATTAGCTTTCACTGTATTAGGTGCAGGTTTCTGCCATCTACACAGGTTCCTTCCCACTGCACTACTTCTACTGCATTGCCCTTTACCTTCTGCTGCTTGTGCCAGTTGAAACTCTGCTAGACTATCAACAGCCTGCTTAAAGAGGAATTTAGGATCAGTAAAAGCATTCTCAAAAACAAATTGATTCATTCTCAACCAAATCTTTCTCATAACAGTTGCCACTAACTCCAACTGCTCCTGTGACAGGATCTCCACCATTTTTGCCCAGACTACAAAGAGGTCCTTTTCACTGCATCCCCATTTCTGTACAGGGCTCTCTATCTCGTTCCACACATCAGAAGCACTCACACAATTCCGAATAGCATGACCAATAGACTCCTCTTCAGACTCGCATATAGGACAGCTTGAATTCACAATAATCCTTCTCTTCAAAAGATTTTTTCTGGTAGGTAGACTATCAGTAAGAGCCTTCCACATAAACATTTTGACAACCCTTGGTATCTTTAACTGCCACAACACTTTCCACCCTTCTTCCTTCCTTGCTGAGGCCTATCCTTTAAGTTCCTTTTTCCAATTCATCCCCAGGTAGTATGCACTCCTTACACTGTAGATACCATTTTTTGTATGAGCCCAGATCAACTTATCTTGCCTGCTTGTGTGACTCAGTGGGACTTTACACACCAAATTCACATCCTCAGCATTCAGAATGTTTTTCACCACTTCCTCATTCCACTCTCCACCCTCCTCCACCATTAACTCCCTCACTTTAGCATCAGCATGAAGCCCTTTAACAGGGGATTGAATACTAAATGAAGAAGGTCTCGGGACCCATTTATCTCCCCAGATCCTTATATTAAGCCCATTTCCAACTCTCCATACCAGACCCTTTCTCAGTAAACTCAAGGAACCCCACAAGCTCCTCCATATAAAAGAGGGTCTCTGGCCTAGATTAGCCTTAAGCAGATCAACATATCTGAAATACTTCTCCTTAAGCACCACTGATGCCATGGTCTGAGGGAGTGTCAACACCCTCCAACATTGTTTAGCTAGCAGGGCATTATTAAAGCTGTCAAATTCCCTAAAGCCCAATCCCCCTTCATTTTTTGATCTCCCCATCTTACTCCAACTGCACCACTGTATCTTCTTGTCATTTTGCTTAAATCCCCACCAGAATCTCGCCATTAAAGTAGCTATCTCCTTACATATCCTCTTCGGTAGTTTAAACACATTCATATGATAATTTGGAATTGATTGAGCAACTGCTTTCAACAATATTTCCTTCCCTGCTGGAGACAAAAACTTATTCTTCCAGTTATACACCCTCTCCCACACTCTATCCTTTATTCCTCTAAAAGTATTATATTTAGACCTCCCTACCATGGCAGGTAAGCCCAAATATTTCTCACAGTCAGATTGAACTCTAGCTCCCAACTCCTGCACTATTCTGTTTTTAATAACTTGATGCACATTCTGACTGAAAAACAGTGTGGTTTTTTGTTTATTCAAACTCTGACCAGATGCCCCTTCATACTTCTCAAGGATACTACAGATTTTCCTCCATTCAGTCCAATTAGCCCTCCCAAAAATAATGTAGTCGTCGGCAAAAAGGAGATGGGAAATTTTAGTACCACCCCTTACAACACTAACCCCTTTTAACTCCTTCAACTGTACTGCCTCATTGATCATTGAACTCAAACCCTCAGCACACAGCAAAAACAAGTAAGGGGACAAAGGATCCCCTTGTCTTAATCCCCTAGTTGGAATGATAGTATCCCTCGGATGACCATTGATCAGAATAGCATAAGATACTGTCGTTACACACTCCATAATCAACTTCACCCACCTCTCTCCAAAACCCAACCTCTCCATAACAGATTTTAAAAAAACCCACTCCACCCTGTCATAAGCTTTAGAAATATCTAGCTTCATGGCCAAACTGCCCACTCTACCCCTCTGCCTAGTTTTCATAGTATGTAAAACTTCATAGGCAGCTATTATATTGTCAGTTATAAGCCTTCCAGGGATGAAAGCACTTTGACACTTAGAGACAACCTCATCAAGCACCCCTTTCAATCTATTGGCCAAAGTTTTTGCAATGATCTTGTACATCACATTGCACAAACTTATTGGCCTATAGTCATTGACAGATCTTGGCTCTTTTTATTTTAGGGATCAAAGCCACATAAATATGGTTGAGGAGATGTAGCTTACCATCACCATTGAGAACTGTCAGGGCTGCCTCACATACATCATGTCCTATAATATTCCAAGATTGCTGAAAGAAGCTAGCCCCAAAGCCGTCTGGTCCAGGAGACTTCAGTGGCCCTATCATTTTCAGAGCTATCTCAACTTCTATTCTGGTGAACTCCTTCTGCAGCTTCTCATTCATGGAGTCTGAAACTCTTCGATCCATTGCCCTCAAGCAGCTATCAATATCCTCTCTTCGTGGCTTAGCAGTTTTATAGACCCCCGAATAATGGCTTACAAAAGCTTTCTCAATATCTCCCTGAACATTCAAAAAGCTGCCCTGAAAGTCCACTACTGACCTTATTTGATTCCTGCTCCTCCTTTGATTGGTACAAGCATGAAAAAATTTCGTATTCTTGTCCATTAGCCTATACCAGTCCTTCTTGGCCCTTTGTTTCCACTTTGTGTCTTCCTGTTCAAGCAAGGTTCCCACTTCTTTCTTTTTTCTCTTCAGCTTCTCATAATTCAGCAGACCCTCTTCTTCATTCAGTTCTTTTATTTCCTTTGTAAGCTGAACTATTTTCCTCGGCCTATTTCTATCTTTCCCTTTAACAGTTGCTGGACTCTTATCACAAGATCAGTATTCTTTTGACTTCTATCCCAGACTTGCTTCACCACATCCCCAAACCCCTCCTCTTTTAGCCAGCTAGCCTCAAATTTAAAAGAGAAACCTCTTCTTAGCTTCTTTGCACTCAATTCCTTCATAGTCACTAGCAATGGTGCATGATCTGAAGTTCTAGCTGGTAACCCTTCCACCCTTACCTCTCCAAACACTTCTCTCCATCTATTATTCACCACACACCTATCCAGCCTCTCCTCAGTGAAGGAGTTACTCCAAGTAAAGGGGTAACCACAGAAACCTGCATCAGATAGTCCATTATTCACTAAGACCTCACAGAAACTACCCATTTGTGCTTCAGCTCTCTGTCTACCACCTCTTTTCTCCTCTTGGCTTGTTATCTCATTAAAATCCCCCACTACACACCATGGTAACTGGCCCTTTGGATTCAAACTAGTTAACAAATCCCATGACAAGTGTCTTTTCCCTGTTTCAGGGTGTCCATAGAACCCTGTAAAATACCACTCCTCCTTTGTTTCTTCATACCTAATCCGTGCATTTACATGCCACTGAGAATAGCTCAAAACTTCCACTTCATTTTCTTTTTTCCAGAACAACGCTAAACCTCCTCTCCTCCCCTCTAGATCCACCACCAAACACCCTTCCATTTTCAACCTGTTTTTTAAACCTTCTACCCTGCTCCCTTTCACCTTAACTTCAATAACAAACACTAATTTGGGCTGCTTTTCCTCCACCATAAGGCAAAGGTCCTGAACTGTTCGAGGGTTCCCAAGCCCTCGACAGTTCCAACTAAGGAGATTCATAATGCTTGGCGGGACTGCCTAGCAGCCACCGCCAATTCCTCTTTTCCAGTAATCACCCCTCCCTCTTCCTTTCTAACCTTCTTCCCAACCTCCATTCCTTCACCATCCCCCTCCTTACCTTCCTTATTCCCCTCCAATTCCTCAATGGGCCGTTTCACTCCCAAGACTGGTTGGAAGCTGCCCTGACTGTCAATTAGCTCCCTTGCCCTCCTCTTCCAACTACTTTTTTTTATTCCTTTTTTCTTTCCCATTCCTTCTCCCACACTCACCTCCCCTTTCAACCCCAACCCTTCTACCCCCACATCCAATTCCAAGGGACACTGAGCTGCAGAATTCACTACTGTATTAACACAAACACCTGATCTGCCCCCCTTCCCGACAGAATTTTCCAACCTCAGCTGATCCAGTACTTTGTCCCTTACCTCTACCACTACATTCTCCTTGTTTTTCCCCTCATCCCTTCCTATCTCACCCTTTCCCACTCCCGAACTCCCCTCTCGACCCACAGATGAACTCCGGTCTTCAAAAGAATCTCCAACCCCCTCCTCCTTACTTTGGTCTCCTTTCCTTACGTGTTTCTTCCGAAATACAGTATTTGCTCTAAGCCATGGTCCATATGGTTTGTCCACCACATCCACCTCTGTGCATTCCCCTTCCCCGTGGACCATTTTGCCACAATTAAAACAAATTCTTGGTAACTTCTCGTACTGGAATGGAATCCAGCACTTTTTTCCATCTATCTGCATTGTTCTCCCTCGAGCCACCGGTTTCTTCACTTCTCATTCAACCTTGACTCGCAGCATTTTCCCCCAAGCCAATCCATCCTCCTGTACATCTACCGCACAGACCTTCCCAACTGTGTTCCCAATCTGCACTTCCATTTCCTTATTCATAGATCCCAGCGGCAGGTTGTACATCTGGATCCAAAAGAATTCTCGTTCAAAATCCATTTTGCTCACTTGAGTACTCCCATCAAAATCCTTCAGCACAAAAACAAAGTTATCGAATAGCCATGGACAGCCTTCCATAACCTTCTTCTTGTCACTAGTTTTAACGAAAGAAATCACGTAACAGTTCACTCCAATCTCTTTGACCTCTAATGGCTTCCCTACCTTCCATATTTTCTCCATTGTAGTCCTCACTACCTCCCTTCCAATCCGCCTCTCAGACCAGATTCTACCAACGATACTCCGTGCTTCTTTGTCATTCCCCCAATTCTTCTCCCCCTTACTCACCACGATAGGACAGATTTCCTCCTCAGAAAGTTTCATACGCGCCCATCTCTCCTCCATCTCCTCCATACCTCCCCTCTATCCACCACCGTGAATAGATACTTCCACCCTCCTCCGTCGTAACAGAAAGTACTTCCTTCGCTACACCTCAAAACGCTTTCGAGAGAAAACGGTTGAGAGCAGAATTTTTTTTTTAAATAACAGTTATTTTAAAAAACAGAAAATCTACACAGCAGTCTCACACTTTTTCACACCATTGAAAAATGTAAATTTACTATTTTACCCTCTTTTATTTTACACTGGTGTGTTAGGTGTGGGGCTGCTGTGTAGCAGTGCTCTTTAAAAAATATTCTATTTGTGTAAATTATATTATTTTTACTTCTATTTCAAGCATTTTTTAATTTTTTTTAAAAATAAAAAAGTATCAATATAGTAATTATCACTTCTATTTCAAGCATTTCGTTTCGATCGAAACCATATCGTCGTCGCAGAAGATCACCCTGAAGAGTCCCGATGGCGAGTCTTTCGAGGTCGACGAGGCTGTGGCTCTCGAGTCTCAGACCATCAAGCACGCGATAGAGCTTTGCGCCGACAACGTCATCCCTGTTCTCAACGTGACAAGCAAGATCTTGGACAAGGTCATCGAGTACTGCAAGAAGCACGTCGAACCGGCCAACTCTGAGGACCGCACCTCCGAAGATGATCTCAAGGCCTGGGACGCGGAGTTCGTCAGTGTTGACCAGGCCACTCTCTTCGATCTCATTCTAGTTTGTTCTCTTCCTTCGCCTCTGATTTGTTCTATCTTTTTATGGCTTTGGTTCGTGTGGGCGATTCTTCCCCTCATGGGTTTCTCGCGGCTTGGGACTCTGAAATTTGGATCTGAATTGATTTCTTTTAAGTTAGGGTTCTGGATTAGGGTTTCGAACCACGTTTTTAGCGTGATGGTTGTTTTGTTAATTTATGATTCTGGGTTTTGAAACTTAGGGTTTTGATTATTTGAATTTGATTTGATTATTAATGTCAAAGTTTTAAATACAGTTGTTTTCGTTGTTTGTTGAATTATTATCATACTAATGGAACCCTAGGAGTTGGCTCAAGTGGTAAAGGAGTTGGTGTTGGTGGTATGCTCCTGCCAAGGTCTAAGGTTTTGAAACTTCTTTGGTGCAAACAATCTGGGCAATTGGACTGGGATTTTTTTACCTGACTTATTGCCAAGGGCTTGTACACCTCTGAGATTAGTCAGGACCCTGTTCTAGGACATTCGGTGCCAATAACAAGAAAAATATTCCTACTAATGGGTGATTTGTTGGTAATTTACTGTTAACACGTGATGATGCGCTGCGGGGTGATGGAGGCTCCTTGAGTATGCAATTATTGGACCAGATGCTTCAAACTGATTCTTGTAGACATAAATAATGTGGATTTTCTAGTATTTCTGTTCTTTGCCAATACGTGGTTGATTTCAGGGTTGTATTTTCTTTACAATATGTCTTTGTTGTTGCTTTGTTTTTTTTTTTTGTCCAAAGTTTAATGTTCTAATTGCTTTGTTGATTTCGTTTGCTTCGTCGTTGATACTGCAACTTAATTTCTTTGAGGAGAAAGTACCTATTTTGTTTGAAGGTTCTTTCAATCAGTTAACACAAACTTTTTTTTTTTTTCTTTTTTTTTTTTAAATGTCTACCTTATTCTTTAGGAGTAATTTTGTTTATGTTCCTCAAATGAAAATAGCTTGATTTTATGTGAAGGAAAGATATTTTGGTTTGTTTTAAAAATCATTGCCAAGTTGCATTGTTAATTGTTTTACGTTGGCCCTATGCTTGTGATATTTTTTATGATTGTTGCCGATCAAAAAAATATTTTTTATGATTGTTAACACAACAAAAATATTTCTGTGATGTGTATTACGATTGATGTTGATGTTCATTATGGTAATATGACCTGGTTATTTTTATTGATCTTTGAAAAGTCCGAGTTTTGCTAAGAAATATTTGTTCAGTTGTGGTTCTAGTAATGTTGCCTTTTTCAGGCTGCAAACTATTTGAACATCAAAAGCCTCCTGGATCTGACATGCCAGACTGTGGCGGACA
This sequence comes from Carya illinoinensis, assembly GCF_018687715.1. Classification (NCBI taxonomy): domain Eukaryota; kingdom Viridiplantae; phylum Streptophyta; class Magnoliopsida; order Fagales; family Juglandaceae; genus Carya; species Carya illinoinensis. The sequence goes on along the minus strand of NC_056759.1, from coordinate 26,392,686 downwards.
TGATCAAGGGAAAGACCCCAGAGGAGATCCGTGAGACCTTTAACATCAGGGATGACTTTACCCCGGAGGAAGAGGAAGAGGTTCGTCGGGAGAACCAGTGGGTATTTGAATGATGTATTGAGTGATAATTTTTAGTGGGACTTGGAAACAAAAATGTGATTTACAAACAACTTGGTTTAAGGGTTACTATGTGGGTTCATATGTTAGGCATGTTTGTTTTGGCTTTATCTTCGCTATATACAATCGTGTAGTGCGCAAGTGTCATGTAATCGCTTTAAAAAGGTGTGGGGTTCATTATTAAAAAATTAATTTCTTTTCATGTGGATCTCGTATTTATTTATTTTTTAAAAAATAATTGCACGGCGCTTGTGCACTCAACAACTATCATTTCTCTTTTTTATCTTTATCTTCCCCTGTTTTAAACTCTTGCTTTGTTGAAATCGTAAAACCCTTTGAACTGTAAATAATATTCAGATTCTGATTGGGGGCACTGTTAGTAGATGGTTCTGCCATCAATTTCTCTGTCATTTCAATAGTTTATATTCCTTATTTATTGTGATAAGGAATATATAAATCTCTGTGCATTTGAAAGCTTTGTTCTGTCTGAGTGTAGCACTCACCAATTTAGCAATTGACAGAGGATCGGTGGTCGAGGATTTGAACTTAGCATGGCAGGATTCAGCTTCTCCCTCTTCATATCCATTCTTTTTAATAGATTCCCTTGGTCGTGTGCTGTGAGTGGGAAGACAGGATAGGGTTTTGGTGGTGGATTATTAGATTTGGAAAATGATTACCTTGGCACACGTTTACAACTACACATTAAATGAAGGTAGTTTAGGAATGTTGAAATTCATTTTTAATGAAGTATCATCTTAATTGCATTGGTTGATTGTAAAATGATTATAAAAGAGTGGTAAGTTTGCTCTTTAAACCGATCACATATTTTTGCACTAGTTGTCGAAGTGAGTGGTCACATATTATTACATATATGGTCAGCTTGTTTAATTAACAGAAACTCTATCGAAAACTGGATAGGGGATCCGCAGAGAAACTGTGTTTTACGTGGTAAAAGGTAAACGATACCATTTTCATCTTTCTTCCTTTTTATCTTTTTATTTCACTAAAGAGATTTTTTCCATCTTGTTTAATCTTTCCATGTCTTCCCTTTTTCATTTCATTTCAAAGTTTTTCTCCATCTTTCCTTTGTCTACCACCTTCGCCTCGCTTCCATCTTCTCTTATTCGTCTTCCACATTTCCCACTCGAAATCCATCATAAGGAATCTGCGACTAAGGACCTTTGAAGCCAAAATCCCATTCCCACATAAGTCCTACCTTACCACTCAAAATTGACACACGAAACCTAGAAGACAAAAGAAGCCAAATTCGACTTGTTGGTAACTTGTATGGCTCATGGAGTCCTGATTCCTGAAGAAGAAGAAACATTAAAACTGGACGGTTTCCCAAACTTTATTCTCTCTACTCAATGGGAAGGATGGAAAACATATGGGGTGAAGATTACTTAGAATTCAAGCCGTAGAGATGGATTTCAGAGCAAGGAAGAATGATGCATGTACCATCTTACAAGTTTACAGTATTCAATGCAAGACCCAAGACGAGATCTACCACTTGTTCACGTAAAGACGAGCAAAGAAGGACGAGACACCCACATGAAGACGATGACGAAGAGCTCTTCAAAACCCAAAGACGACGACGACGGCAGCGATCTCTTCTTTCTTTCAGACCCAAAATTGCAGAGTTTTTCTTCCCAAACTCACGTGATTTCTAAACTTTTTGAAATCTGAATTTTCCTTCCTCCTCATTTTCATCTGTGTTATGTTTTGCTCTTCTTCTTTTTTTTAAGCTAACGTGGCATGCCGATTCCCCTATGGTTTCGCACCTCGGTTGTATGTAGCAAAATTGTTTAATTAATGGAAAATCTTTCACTAAATTCCCAGCTTGCTTGTATTAGGAAAATTGAAAATTTGCAGTATTTTTTGGGTTTAAATATAAAATTAGCTGATCATGTGATTTGTCTCAAAATTAAATGACTGTTTTTTAATTCAATTTTTACTACCTATTGTTTTAATAACCTTCGAATTCTTTCTTCGATTAGAAATTTGTTTATAAAATGTGTTGAGAGTGATAAGAAGAAAGTTGATCCTACATGAATTCGATAAATATATATATATATATATATATATGTATATAAATAATTAATCAAATCAGAGAAAAGGCTCACTCATTGACTCAACACAAATTTGAAAAACTTGATATGAATTAACACCAAGCCTAGTTTAGATTTAAAGTTGATCTTAACTCATCTCATTTAATTATTATAAATTTTTCAAAAATTTACATAAAATATAATAAACAATTTAACTTTTTCAAATTTAAAAACAATAATAATATTAAAAAATAATATTCTAACGGTATTTTATTCAACTTTCAACTCACCATCCAAATCTCACCAAAACCTATTGTAATAACCAAACCAAAAATAAATAAATAAATACATTTTGTTTTCTCTTCAAATTCCTATTAAAATGAACATAGAATTTGTCATATGAAGTGGGCATTTCTACCTTGAATTAACACCTCTTCTTCTTTTAGAAAAATCTTACTTATCATCTTCACACCATAAATTACAGATAATTTTTTAACTTTTTATTTTTTTTTCTCTTACCAAATATATAGTATATGGATGATGTGTGAAAAAATTCAATTAATTTAAAAAGAAAAAAATTAAAAAATAAAAATAAATATAGTGTGTGAAGAGATAAATAGCAAAGCTTATTTATGAATAATAAAATGGTGTTTGAAGTTCGGAGTAAAATATGTTCTTTATGTATTAGCTTTTTTGAATTTCCACAACCTTTTATATTTTCTATGACGCTGAAACAAACTATAAATTGCATTCATTACTTTTTATTCAAAGCATAACTCTTGATGATGAAAGGGAAACTAAACTCTTAATTCATTGTAACTAACGTGACAGATAATCAAGCCAATCAGTTTTCTTAATCATTTATGTGACATCGATATTTACCGTAACTACGAACTTTAATTTTATTTTCTACATATTTTTTTCTCTGTTTTTTGATAATATTAAGCAAGTTATAAATTATAAAATAATATGATTAATAATAGAAAATAAACTATTTTTTATCAATTTTTTTTTTGATAAAATGAAGGATATTGTTGTAAAATAGAGTATCATTATTTTATAAAAATGATCTTTATATAAAATAAATCTAAAAAGAAGGTTGTAAAATGGCTTATGTCTCTATGATTACGTCGCTTAATTGAAAATGAATTTTAATTTCACAAAACCTCTTTCCTAGATATGTTAAATAGCTGTACAGCCGTAAGTTAATCATTTCTCAATCTTAAATATTATTAGATATAAGAAACGAATAATGTTACATACAATGTATAAGTCTCATAAATTTTTTTTAAAAAAATAAGATTTATTACGAAAAAATTAATTTTTTAAAATAAATTTCATATTTACTTTTTTTAAAAAACAAAAATATACGATATTTATGAAATCCACTTCTGTAAGTATTATCTTTTTTAATAAATATATAGGTATAACACGTAAAGTTAAAAGAGAAATGCTAAAGCTCCCAAATTTAGAAGCTTTTTTAATTACCGAAAGATTTTTTTTAACTTAGTGATTAAGTAAATTTTTTTAAGTAATGGTGTGAATTTAAAAAAATTATTTAAGAATATAAAAAAAATGAATACAAAAATCAATTAAAAATTAAAAAAAAAAAAGATGCATGCTTTCGAGATGATAATTCGGTACCTGGAACATGACTCAACTTAAAAATATGAGTTTTGTTATCTATAAATAAAATCATGTACTAATCTGTATATTAATACTGATTTTTTCATGCATAAAGCATGTGGTTCAGATGGCATGAGATCCAGCCTCCATAAGAGAGGTCTTGGATTCAATCCCCCTCCCCAATCCCCAATATCCAAAAAAAAATATTGATTCTTTCATATTTAAAATTTAAATTAATATTATTTTTAATAAAATTTACTTTTTGATTAATTATATTAGATTAGTGTATATATTAATACGTAATTATATTTACAACTAAATTATTCCTAAAAAAATTTAGTAATGCTATATAAGCTCTGCACGTGCAAGTTCAGGATAGAAAAAAGTAGTACCCATTAGCAAATTGTTTGAATAACCTTTTAAAAGGTCGCCCTGCAGCCGGTACCTCCATTGATTTTGTAAGCTTTTTTATATGTATTTTTTTAATTATTTTTTAATATTTTATTTTAAAAAAATTATAATATTATTATAAAATACTTACTTAATCATTAATAAAAAAAATTAATAAACGATCTAACGTGAGCTCCTCCCATCATTTTTTTGGAAAAATATAGTTACAAGCATAGTTGTGCACTAATCTGTGCACCAATGTGATGTGATTGGTCAAAAAATAGATTTGATTGAAAACAGTGTTAATTTAAATTTTAAGTATGAATAAATCAGTATTGATACACAGATTAGTGTACAACTGTGCTTGTATGTATCAAAATTCTATTTTTTTTTGACCTTTTTGGTAGTAGTGTACCTCTTCAATTTGTCCACTTAATACTGTACCTTTAGTGTAAATTATATTATTTTTACTTCTATTTCAAGTATTTTTTAATTTTTTTAAAAAATAAAAAAGTATCAATATAGTAATTATCACTTCTATTTTAAGCATTTCGTTTCGATCGAAACCATGTTGTCGTCGAATAAGATCACCCTGAAGAGTTCCGATGACAAGTCCTTCGAGGTCGACGAGGCTGTGGCTCTCGAGTCTCAGACCATCAAGCACGCGATAGAGCTTTGCGCCGACAACTTCATCCCTCTTCCCAACGTGACAAGCAAGATCTTGGACAAGGTCATCGAGTACTGCAAGAAGCACGTCGAACCGGCCAACTCTGAGGACCGCACCTTCGAAGATGATCTCAAGGCCTGGGACGCGGAGTTCTTCAGGGTTGACCAGGCCACTCTCTTCGATCTCATTCTGGTTTGTTCTCTTCCTTCGCCTCTGATTTGTTCTATCTTTTTATGGCTTTGGTTCGTGTGGGCGATTCTTCCCCTAATGGGTTTCTCGCGGCTTGGGACTCTGAAATTTGGATCTGAATTGATTTCTTTTAGGTTAGGGTTCTGGATTAGGGTTTCGAACCACGTTTTTAGCGTGATGGTTTTTTTGTTAATTTATGATTGTAGGTTTTGAAACTTAGGGTTTTGATTATTTTAATTTGATTTGATTATTACTTATCAAAAAAAAAAAATTTTGATTTGATTATTTATGTCAAAGTTTTAAATACAGTTGTTTTCGTTGTTTGTTGAATTATTATCATACTAATGGAACCCTAGGAGTTGGCTCAAGTGGTAAAGGAGTTGGTGTTGGTGGTATGCTCCTGCCAAGGTCTAAGGTTTTGAAACTTCTTTGGTGCAAACAATCTGGGCAATTGGACTGGGATTTTTTTACCTGACTTATTGCCAAGGGCTTGTACACCTCTGAGATTAGTCAGGACCCTGTTCTAGGACATTCGGTGCCAATAACAAGAAAAATATTCTTACTAATGGGTGATTTTTTGGTAATTTACTGTTAACACGTGATGATGCTCTGCGGGGTGATGGAGGCTCCTTGAGTATGCAATTAATGGACCAGATGCTTCAAACTGATTCTTGTAGACATAAATAATGTGGATTTTCTAGTATTTTTGTTCTTTGCCAATACGTGGTTGATTTCAGGGTTGTATTTTCTTTACAATATGTCTTTGTTGTTGCTTTGTTTTTTTTTTTTTTTTTGGTCCAAAGTTTAATGTTCTAATTGCTTTGTTAATTTCGTTTGCTTCGTCGTTGATACTGCAACTTAATTTCTTTGAGGAGAAAGTACCTATTTTGTTTGAAGATTCTTTCAATCAGTTAACACAAACTTTTCTTTTTACCTCTTCTTTTTTCTTTTTTTTTTTCCCTTTTTTTTTTTTAAATCTGTCTACCTTATTCTTTAGGAGTAATTTTGTTTATGTTCCTCAAATGAAAATAGCTTGATTTTATGTGAAGGAAAGATATTTTGGTTTGTTTTAAAAATCATTGCCAAGTTGCATTGTTAATTGTTTTACGTTGGCCCTATGCTTGTGATAATTTTTTATGATTGTTGCCGATCAAAAAAATATTTTTTATGATTGTTAACACAACGAAAATATTTCTGTGATGTGTATTACGATTGATGTTGATGTTCATTATGGTAATATGACCTGGTTATTTTTATTGATCTTTGAAAAGTCCGAGTTTTGCTAAGAAATATTTGTTCAGTTGTGGTTCTAATACCGTTGCCTTTTTCAGGCTGCAAACTATTTGAACATCAAAAGCCTCCACGATCTGATATGCCAGACTGTAAGTGGAAGATTGAGTGATAATTTTTAGTGGGACTTGGAAACAAAAATGTGATTTACAAACAACTTGGTTTAAGGGTTACTATGTGGGTTCATATGTTAGGCATGTTTGTTTTGGCTTTATCTTCGCTATATACAATCGCGCAGTGCGCAAGTGTCATGTAATCGTTTTAAAAAAGTGTGGGGTTCATTATTAAAAAATTAATTTCTTTTCATGTGGATCTCGTATTTATTTACTTTTTAAAAAATAATTGCACGGCGCTTGTGCACTTAAACAACTATCATTTCTCTTTTTTATCTTTATCGTCCCCTGTTTTAAACTCTTGCTTTGTTGAAATCGTAAAACCCTTTGAACTGTAAATAATACTCAGATTCTGATCGGGGGCACTGTTAGTAGATTGGTCTGGCACAACAGCATCCCTCTTCCCTACGTGCCAAGCAAGATCTGGGACAAGGTCAACGAGTACCGCAAGAAGCACTATGATCTGAAGGTCTGGGACGCGGAGTTCGTCAGGGTTGACGGGGCCACTCTCTTCGGTCTCGTTCAGGTTTGTTCTCTTCCTTCGCCTCTGATTTGTTCTATCTTTTTATGGCTTTGGTTTGTGTGGGCGATTCTTCCCCTCATGGGTTTCTCGCGGCTTGGGACTCTGAAATTTGGATCTGAATTGATTTCTTTTAGGTTAGGGTTCTGGATTAGGGTTTCGAACCACGTTTTTAGCGTGATGGTTGTTTTGTTAATTTATGATTCTAGGTTTTGAAACTTAGGGTTTTGATTATTTGAATTTGATTTGATTTTTTATGTCAAAGTTTTAAATACAGTTGTTTTCGTTGTTTGTTGAATTATTATCATACTAATGGAACCCTAGGAGTTGGCTCAAGTGGTAAAGGAGTTGGTGTTGGTGGTATGCTCCTGCCAAGGTCTGAAACTTCTTTGGTGCAAACAATCTGGGCAATTGGACTGGGATTTTTTTCCCTGACTTATTTCCAAGGACTTGTACACTTCTGAGATTAGTCAGGACTCTGTTCTAGGACATTCATTGCCAATAACAAGAAAAATATTCTTACTAATGGGTGATTTGTTGGTAATTTACTGTTAACACGTGATGATGCTCTGGGGGGTGATGGAGGCTCCTTGAGTATGCAATTAATGGACTAGATGCTTCAAACTGATTCTTGTAGACATAAATAGTGTGGATTTTCTAGTATTTTTGTTCTTTGCCAATACGTGGTTGATTTCAGGGTTGTATTTTCTTTACAATATGTACTTGTTGCTTTTTTTTTTTTTTTTTGGGTCCAAAGTTTAATGTTCTAATTGCTTTGTTAATTTCGTTTGCTTCGTCGTTGATACTGCAACTTAATTTCTTTGAGGAGAAAGTACCTATTTTCTTTGAAGATCCTTTCAATCCGTTAACATAAACTTTTGTTTTTTTTAAAGGTCTGTCTACCTTATTTTTTAGGAGTAATTTTGTTTATGTTCCTCAAATGAAAATAGCTTGATTTTATGTGAAGGAAAGATGGTTTGTTTTAAAAATCATTGCCAAGTTGCATTGCTAATTGTTTAACGTAGGCCCTATGCTTGTGATATTTTTTATGATTGTTACCGATCAAAAAAAAAATATTTTTTATGATTGTTAACACAACAAAAATATTTCTGTGATGTGTATTACGATGGATGTTGATGTTCATTATGGTAAATATGACCTGGTTATTTTTATTGATCTTTGAAGTCTCCGAGTTTTGCTAAGAAATATTTGTTCAGTTGTGGTTCTAATACTGTTGCCTTTTTCAGGCTGCAAACTATTTGTGCATCCAAAGCCTCCTGGATCTGACAAGCGAGATTGTGGCGGACAAGGGCAAGGGAAAGACCACAGAGGAGAAGCGCAAGATCTTTGATATCGAGGAGGACCTTCCCGAGGAGGAGGAGGACCTTACCGAGGACTTATCGAGGAGGAAATTTTTCTTCAATATTATTTTTTTTGATAAAATGAAGGATATTGTTGTAAGGGTCCAGCTGACCGTATTAAGAGCATTTACATTTGGTCTATGTACGTGCATATGCAAAATCACTTTTTTTGCATATCCACTTTGTCATTTTAACAAAATTTTCACGTTGACTTATGCATATTTAAAATAAAATAATAATAAATTATTATTATTTTATTTTAATTTTTTTTTGCCAATTTTTTTTTTTTTTCAGTGTAATTTCCATGTACTGGTTTATACATGCAATTAGTACCGAGTACATTAAAAATGCTATGCCACCGAACCTGCAGAATGAAATAATGAAGATTATTTTATGATTATTTTATGCATCCATATCCAGATTCATGCATGCAAATTTATCAATTTTATATATAATAAAATTCATCAAATTTATGGAGTATCAATCAAGCTTTTATAGAAGGAGAAAAATCTGTTACAGTCATAGACCATAACCCAAGTGAATCTTTTCCATAGGGGAGAGTAGGAAGCATGGCCATAAAATTAGATATGTCAAAAACTTATATGATCGAGTTGAGTTGTTGTTTTTGAAGACTTATGAAAAAATTGGGTTTTCATGAAAAATGGGTGAAGCTGATGTTGTGACAAATTTGTATCTTTTTTTGTTCTAATCAATGGCTTTCCGGTACAAAATTTTGGCTTGAAGGGGTTTGAGGCAGTATGATCTTTTGTTACCCTACCTTTTTATTTTTTTTGCTAAAGGTTTGGGTACCAGTGCAGATGATTGTATCCTTTTTGGGAGAGTAAAGCTAGAAGAATGGCATAGATTACAAGAGATATTGAAGAAATATGAGAATAAACTAAGAAAAAAGAATTAGATGTGGACGCTTTTTAAAAACAATTTATTTTTACATATATAAACTTTAAAAATGATAAAAAAAAATGAACGATTAGAAAACTAATTTATAATTTATTTGTTATAAATGATTTTAAATAAGATTAATTTTTATAATGATCAATATAACATGAGTACATTGTGTTTTTTTTTTAAGAACTTTTAGGGAAGTTTTGTACAGAAAAATTAAGTCTATTATAAAAAAAGAAAAAAAAAGATACTTTAGGTGTCACTGATGTTATATATATTTATATAATAAAAGTTACGATCCTCTTCTTGTCGTTTTATCCCTTTATTATTATTATTATTATTTTTCAAGTCGTTGGCTTATCCATTCATCGTTCTCTCGAGCTATATGCCTACTGTCCGTAACTCGTCGATCCCATTTCTAATTTGAATAAAATATTAGCCTACAATTATAAGTTTCACCTCCAATATTATTATATATTGTTAATAATAATAATAATAATAATAATAATAATAATATATATGTTATATATAGAGATATATATATATATATATATAACATATATAGATAACATATAGATATATATATATATATATATATATATATATTTATGAGTGTGTAAAGACGTCATCAAATGTAAAATCTCATATATATATATATATATATATATATATATATACTAGGTGGGAGTAACGTGTAAAACACGTTTGTCTAATTTTATGAAATGATTATTTGTAAAAAATAATATATATTTTATAAAAATTATTGATGTCACTTAATAATTTAAGGCATATTGGAGAAAATAAAAAAATTAATTCAAAGTATCATATAATCCAATACATGTTTATAACATCTATAATTTTAACAAAGATGTATACGAAAAATTTAATAAAAGTCTAATACAAATGGTAGTTCAAAATATGTGTCGTTTGATGTTTGTATTATAATTCATCAATTTATGTCATCCTGTAGACAATCAATAGAGACAACATTGAAATTCTTATTTTGCTGTTGGTTGAGTCGATCAGGGATAACATAAAGTTAAAACATAATCTTTTTATAAAATTTGTGGTATAATATTTTCTATATATAACATATATATAAATCATAAAATATATTTTGAAATTGTTGGCCGAATTTACTTTTTCTTAATTAGGGATCACGACCTTTGTCACGTGCCTATAATAGCAAGCTCACGTATGGAATATGACTTAGCAGAAGCTACGTCCTACTACCATGGGAAAAAAAAACACTTTGATTAAACACACTTGTATTATATATTATATGAGATTTTTAAATTTGGAATACTCAATAATCTGAGTTAATGAAACGTATAATACACGTATATTATACTTAGGGATTCACGTCTTATGCACCTAATACACGTGTATATGTTAAGGAGAAAGAGAAAAATATAATAACTAATATTTAATTACTTATTATTATATAAACTATTAAGTATTATAATTATTGAGATTAATAAATCATATAACAACATTGAATGCTATCTCTCTCAACATTTATGTCTTCATTTTATGTGTCAAACCGTTAAAACAAACGCTGTTAACTTTAACGGAAAAACAAAAAAAACCGTTAAAACAAGATTTTTCGTTTCATACACACTTTTTATATATAAAAGATATATATTGATTGGTTTTAATACGATCGAGACTTTTTGAAATGGTTGGATGAGTCTCTTCGATTCTCTCTCGAAATTGAAAGTTTTAATTTGAACATAAATAGAACTTTATTAAATTAATATGCTTGTATGAATGTTCAACAATATCACGAAGTACCTCCACCAATAAATGTTTTTCTCTTTGATCAATTAGATAATTGAGCCAATCCAATTATTTCCTTTTTTTTTTAATGTAAAATAAAATAAGGAAAATAATAGAAAACAAATAATAACAACGGTAATATAAGTGTATTTATATTAGGAGAATACGTGAAATAATTATTATATAAAATACTTTTAAAACTAATAATAACATAATATATATATTTTTTATGGATACTTTTGATGTTGTTTCGTTGAGTTAATTAGTTAATTTAATTGATTATATATATATATATATATAAGAGAAATTGATGAATATTATATATAGTCTCTGAGAAACTACAACACAAAGATTGATAGACAATAGAAACTGCAAATCTAAAACAAAGTCTACATGTACTGATCACCGGACGAGAACAATTTCGAGCATGATACTATTTACAAGCGGGAAATATTCGTACGTGCATGCAATTACAGGCCGATGATGATGATCAGCAGACACATACGATGGATGGGTCGCAGCAACACTCGTCAATCCGGCAGCAGCAACAGAGAGCCGCTAAACTGCAAGAAAACACCCAAAAAAATCATTTTTTTAATTTTAAAGATTGAAGACAAAATAAAGCACCTTCAGGAAATATATATATATATATATATATTGAGATGATTATGTGAAATTACACTCTTTATTCTTTTTTTTTTAATAATTTTTATTTTGTTAGAGATCGAGAGAGCTATGGCAGTCTATTGCAGACACATGCATGATGATGGTGAGACATTAATCAATTTACCATCCCTGAATGAAACCTGCTTCTGATCTCCTGGGTGGTGCAGCAGCATATTGTGGAGGTGCCATCACTGGGGGTCCTTGATAATAACCTGGAAAGATTACCCCCAACCAAGTTGACAAAAAATTTAAACAAATTGATTTAAAAAAATTCATTGATTTCAACATATTCTAAGAGCAAGGCCTGGAAAATCTTTAAGACCACCAATATTAATGCAGAATTCTTCAAAATTAAAACCAAATATGAGACTAATTAAGTGAAATGACAATCATATCTATTAACTCATGTTATAATCACAGAAATTTATATTTCAGAACTTTCCCACTCAAACAAAAGGAAAGTTTAACCCTTTTTTAAAATCTAGTTTTTAGTTAGTACTTCAACCCGTGACTGGACAAGAAAAATGAAAGGCTTTAATCCGAAAATGCAGGTGATATAGCAGAAAATTATAAAGAGAGTCAAAAGAAGTAGGTAGGAAACTTGTTGAAAACAGGAAAGATGATCAGAAATTAGGAGAGAAAGAAAAAAACGAAAGAAAGAAAGAGGAAAAGGAAGCTGGATACCTTGGCCTTGGGCAGGGTAAGCATATGGGTACCTAGGGTCTTTCATCACTGCTTAACACAAACAAACACTAAACCTTTTACTCTGAAGCACAAAGCTGAGATCAAACAAATGGACAATGAAACTGTGAGAAACCTCAGCTATCTTCTGGCCGGGTTTTATATCAAATTAAAAGGAGTTGGTATCATGCACACGCAAACCCACAACCACCCCAAACATCAGTGTCTCAAATGATCTTTTGTTATTATTATATATATACTAGTGAAGGTGCTATGTGCAAGGCACGTATAACCCTTGCATATAGCACCTGGTTAGAAGAATAAAAAGGCATATGTGAAATCAGTTTCGGTAACATATGGGGAAAAAATGTGGCTGCTTAGTTGACTTTAGATTGATAACTTATGAAATAAAACCTTAAATCATTGAACACATTTTAATAATAGAAACAACCTATTAAAGCAAAAATCAGCATATTCTTTTTACTTATCAAAAATTTTTAATGCAAATTACAGAAACATTCAAACTTAAAACCCAAAAAGCAATTGCATGGGAACTTAAACTTTCAGTTCTAACTTTTCATTCTAATGCCTACTGAATTCTTTCAAATAATATCTAAATCAATACTTCCAATTCAGAGTCTCCATATATATATATATATATATATAATTTAATGATCAGTAATATATTTAATAGAAACCAACTTCAGTACAGTACAAAATGCCACTCATCATGTATTATGACAGAAGATTATTTTATGCATCCATATCCAGTTTCATGCATGCAAATTTATCAATTTTATATATAATAAAATTCATCAAATTTATGGAGTATCAATCAAGCTTTTATAGAAGGAGAAAAATCTGTTACAGTCATGGACCATAACCCAAGTGAATCTTTTCCATAGGGGAGAGTAGGAAGCATGGCCATAAAATTAGATATGTCAAAAGCTTATATGATCGAGTTGAGTTGTTGTTTTTGAAGACTATTATGAAAAAATTGGGTTTTCATGAAAAATGGGTGAAGCTGATCATGAGTTGTGACAAATTTGTATCTTTTTTTGTTCTAATCAATGGCTTTCCGGTACAAAATTCTGGCTTGAAGGGGTTTGAGGCAGTATGATCTTTTGTCACCCTACCTTTTTATTTTTTGTGCTGAAGGTTTGGGTACCAGTGCAGATGATTGTATCCTTTTTGGGAGAGTAAAGCTAGAAGAATGGCATAGATTACAAGAGATATTGAAGAAATATGAGAATAAACTAAGAAAAAAGAATTAGATGTGGACGCTTTTTAAAAACAATTTATTTTTACATATATAAACTTTAAAAATGATAAAAAAAAATGAACGATTAGAAAACTAATTTATAATTTATTTGTTATAAATGATTTTAAATAAGATTAATTTTTATAATGATCAATATAACATGAGTACATTGTGTTTTTTTTTTAAGAACTTTTAGGGAAGTTTTGTACAGAAAAATTGGTATATCGTAACATTTTCCTCATTAATTTGGGAGTCAATGTATCTTCCCCGTTATTTCGCCCACCGGCCAGAGTATTCAATTGAAGCGATAATCCGGCACGCCTCACCGCGCCCAGTTAACTGAATGCAAGTGACAAGGAATGAGACACCAAAAAAAATTTGAAGCCTCGAAATATGAATAATTGAAACTTTAGAAATGCTCTATTTATTTTACAAAAGAAAAAAAATTAATAATTGAATGTACTTTGATTTCAACAATTAAATTTCTAAATCCACTGGTTGGGAAAATCTTCTTAAATTAATATGGAGAAATGGTCACGTCTCTTGTGAGCATATAAGAAATATATGTCTTTTTTATTTTTAATTAAGGGATAGGCACGTGTCAATTTTAGCTTTGATTATTAAAAAAATATATACTAATTACGTGCTTAATATAATAGACTTTTATCATTTCTAAATTATGTTCTTTCAATATAGTTTGGAAAAAAATTATGTTCTTTCAAAAATTTTAACAAAGATGTATACGAAAAATTTAATAAAAGTCTAATACAAATGGTAGTTCAAAATATGTGTCGTTTGATGTTTGTATTATAATTCATCAATTTATGTCATCCTGTAGACAATCAATAGAGACAACATTGAAATTCTTATTTTGCTGTTGGTTGAGTCGATCAGGGATAACATAAAGTTAAAACATAATCATTTTATAAAATTTGTGGTATAATATTTTCTATATATAACATATATATAAATCATAAAATATATTTTGAAATTGTTGGCCGAATTTACTTTTTCTTAATTAGGGATCACGACCTTTGTCACGTGCCTATAATAGCAAGCTCACGTATGGAATATGACTTAGCAGAAGCTACGTCCTACTACCATGGGAAAAAAAAACACTTTGATTAAACACACTTGTATTATATATTATATGAGATTTTTAAATTTGGAATACTCAATAATCTGAGTTAATGAAACGTATAATACACGTATATTATACTTAGGGATTCACGTCTTATGCACCTAATACACGTGTATATGTTAAGGAGAAAGAGAAAAATATAATAACTAATATTTAATTACTTATTATTATATAAACTATTAAGTATTATAATTATTGAGATTAATAAATCATATAACAACATTGAATGCTATCTCTCTCAACATTTTTGTCTTCATTTTATGTGTCAAACCGTTAAAACAAACGCTGTTAACTTTAACGGAAAAACAAAAAAAACCGTTAAAACAAGATTTTTCGTTTCATACACACTTTTTATATATAAAAGATATATATTGATTGGTTTTAATACGATCGAGACTTTTTGAAATGGTTGGATGAGTCTCTTCGATTCTCTCTCGAAATTGAAAGTTTTAATTTGAACATAAATAGAACTTTATTAAATTAATATGCTTGTATGAATGTTCAACAATATCACGAAGTACCTCCACCAATAAATGTTTTTCTCTTTGATCAATTAGATAATTGAGCCAATCCAATTATTTCCTTTTTTTTTTTAATGTAAAATAAAATAAGGAAAATAATAGAAAACAAATAATAACAACGGTAATATAAGTGTATTTATATTAGGAGAATACGTGAAATAATTATTATATAAAATACTTTTAAAACTAATAATAACATAATATATATATTTTTTATGGATACTTTTGATGTTGTTTCGTTGAGTTAATTAGTTAATTTAATTGATTATATATTTTTCCTTTTAAAAAATTATTCTTAGATTTTTTTGGGAGCCACTGGCCAAAGTCGCCTAATGGAATAAAGCTGGCATATATATATATATATATATATATAAGAGAAATTGATGAATATTATATATAGTCTCTGAGAAACTACAACACAAAGATTGATAGACAATAGAAACTGCAAATCTAAAACAAAGTCTACATGTACTGATCACCGGACGAGAACAATTTCGAGCATGATACTATTTACAAGCGGGAAATATTCGTACGTGCATGCAATTACAGGCCGATGATGATGATCAGCAGACACATACGATGGATGGGTCGCAGCAACACTCGCCAATCCGGCAGCAACACTCGCCAATCCGGCAGCAACACTCGCCAATCCGGCAGCAACACTCGCCAATCCGGCAGCAGCAACACTCGCCAATCCGGCAGCAGCAACAGAGAGCCGCTAAACTGCAAGAAAACACCCAAAAAAATCATTTTTTTAATTTTAAAGATTGAAGACAAAATAAAGCACCTTCAGGAAATATATATATATATATATATATTGAGATGATTATGTGAAATTACACTCTTTATTCTTTTTTTTTTAATAATTTTTATTTTGTTAGAGATCGAGAGAGCTATGGCAGTCTATTGCAGACACATGCATGATGATGGTGAGACATTAATCAATTTACCATCCCCCAATGAAACCTGCTTCTGATCTCCTGGGTGGTGCAGCAGCATATTGTGGAGGTGCCATCACTGGGGGTCCTTGATAATAACCTGGAAAGATTACCCCCAACCAAGTTGACAAAAAATTTAAACAAATTGATTTAAAAAAATTCATTGATTTCAACATATTCTAAGAGCAAGGCCTGGAAAATCTTTAAGACCACCAATATTAATGCAGAATTCTTCAAAATTAAAACCAAATATGAGACTAATTAAGTGAAATGACAATCATATCTATTAACTCATGTTATAATCACAGAAATTTATATTTCAGAACTTTCCCACTCAAACAAAAGGAAAGTTTAACCCTTTTTTAAAATCTAGTTTTTAGTTAGTACTTCAACCCGTGACTGGACAAGAAAAATGAAAGGCTTTAATCCGAAAATGCAGGTGATATAGCAGAAAATTATAAAGAGAGTCAAAAGAAGTAGGTAGGAAACTTGTTGAAAACAGGAAAGATGATCAGAAATTAGGAGAGAAAGAAAAAAACGAAAGAAAGAAAGAGGAAAAGGAAGCTGGCATACCTTGGCCTTGGGCAGGGTAAGCATATGGGTACCTAGGGTCGTTCATCACTGCTTAACACAAACAAACACTAAACCTTTTACTCTGAAGCACAAAGCTGAGATCAAACAAATGGACAATGAAACTGTGAGAAACCTCAGCTATCTTCTGGCCGGGTTTTATATCAAATTAAAAGGAGTTGGTATCATGCACACGCAAACCCACAACCACCCCAAACATCAGTGTCTCAAATGATCTTTTGTTAGTATTATATATATACTAGTGAAGGTGCTATGTGCAAGGCACATATAACCCTTGCATATAGCACCTGGTTAGAAGAATAAAAAGGCATATGTGAAATCAGTTTCGGTAACATATGGGGAAAAAATGTGGCTGCTTAGTTGACTTTAGATTGATAACTTATGAAATAAAACCTTAAATCATTGAACACATTTTAATAATAGAAACAACCTATTAAAGCAAAAATCAGCATATTCTTTTTACTTATCAAAAATTTTTAATGCAAATTACAGAAACATTCAAACTTAAAACCCAAAAAGCAATTGCATGGGAACTTAAACTTTCAGTTCTAACTTTTCATTCTAATGCCTACTGAATTCTTTCAAATAATATCCAAATCAATACTTCCAATTCAGAGTCTCCATATATATATATATATATATATATATAATTTAATGATCAGTAATATATTTAATAGAAACCAACTTCAGTACAGTACAAAATGCCACTCATCATGTATTATGACAGAAGATTATTTTATGCATCCATATCCAGTTTCATGCATGCAAATTTATCAATTTTATATATAATAAAATTCATCAAATTTATGGAGTATCAATCAAGCTTTTATAGAAGGAGAAAAATCTGTTACAGTCATGGACCATAACCCAAGTGAATCTTTTCCATAGGGGAGAGTAGGAAGCATGGCCATAAAATTAGATATGTCAAAAGCTTATATGATCGAGTTGAGTTGTTGTTTTTGAAGACTATTATGAAAAAATTGGGTTTTCATGAAAAATGGGTGAAGCTGATCATGAGTTGTGACAAATTTGTATCTTTTTTTGTTCTAATCAATGGCTTTCCGGTACAAAATTCTGGCTTGAAGGGGTTTGAGGCAGTATGATCTTTTGTCACCCTACCTTTTTATTTTTTGTGCTGAAGGTTTGGGTTGCAGATGATTGTATCCTTTTTGGGAGAGTAAAGCTAGAAGAATGGCATAGATTACAAGAGATATTGAAGAAATATGAGAATAAACTAAGAAAAAAGAATTAGATGTGGACGCTTTTTAAAAACAATTTATTTTTACATATATAAACTTTAAAAATGATAAAAAAAAAAATGAACGATTAGAAAACTAATTTATAATTTATTTGTTATAAATGATTTTAAATAAGATTAATTTTTATAATGATCAATATAACATGAGTACATTGTGTTTTTTTTTTAAGAACTTTTAGGGAAGTTTTGTACAGAAAAATTGGTATATCGTAACATTTTCCTCATTAATTTGGGAGTCAATGTATCTTCCCCTTTATTTCGCCCACCGGCCAGAGTATTCAATTGAAGCGATAATCCGGCACGCCTCACCGCGCCCAGTTAACTGAATGCAAGGGACAAGGAATGAGACACCAAAAAAAATTTGAAGCCTCGAAATATGAATAATTGAAACTTTAGAAATGCTCTATTTATTTTACAAAAGAAAAAAAATTAATAATTGGATGTACTTTGATTTCAACAATTAAATTTCTAAACCCACTGGTTGGGAAAATCTTCTTAAATTAATATGGAGAAATGGTCACGTCTCTTGTGAGCATATAAGAAATATATGTCTTTTTTATTTTTAATTAAGGGATAGGCACGTGTCAATTTTAGCTTTGATTATTAAAAAAATATATACTAATTACGTGCTTAATATAATAGACTTTTATCATTTCTAAATTATGTTCTTTTAATATAGTTTGGAAAAAAATTATGTTCTTTCAAAAATTTTTGCAAGTGCGAAAAGTTGGGAATAATAAAAATGACCAAAAAGACATACATATTTGCAATAAGCACCCCTATGTATTCGTATCCATAAAAAAAGACACATGAGAAAAGTAATATCTAATTTATTTTTTATAATTTTTCACATATAAAGATATATTTATATTTATAGTGCTTTTTGGCTGATTTTTTTACAAGGAAAAATTTTTAAGAATCCATGACTTGGATATGTTGGATGGTCTCTAACATTTCTCGCAGAGAAATGCGGTTGTTATGAATTGTCAGATCTAATCTATAAATAAATAAATTAATACGTAATTAATATGCAACCCATTTTGGCAAATTGAATATAAATATTAAATTATTTGTCTACAACTCTTGGCTATCTAAATTAGGTATGTGGTCAATTCGTCCAAATTAATACTCTGCACGGCCCACAACAGGAAACTCTCGTCTTCCACACAAACTCTACAATGAGTTATGAAGAGATATATAATGTGCAGATCTAAAACCTATATTCAAGATTTTGTATTGGTCATGATCCATGTTCAAACTTGATGGCTATTTTGGTGGGTCTCATGATAAACTTATTTTTGTCATGGAGAGATTTTACAGCTGGTTGGGTATCATGCGGTCTTTTAAGCCACCGAATAAACAGTTGTAACGGATGACTTTAAGTAACATTAAATATATACCTACATCCAGCATATCACAATTTTATTTTATGAGTTATGTGCATGACCTCTCTCTCCTTCTCCCAACCTAACGCCCTCCTCCTCTGTCTCTCTGTGTGAAAAAAATATTCTCTAACATTTCTCGCAGAGAAATGCGGTTGTTATGAATTGTCAGATCTAGTCTATAAATAAATAAATTAATACGTAATTAATATGCAACCCATTTTGGCAAATTGAATATAAATATTAAATTATTTGTCTACAACTCTTGGCTATCTAAATTAGGTATGTGGTCAATTCGTCCAAATAAATATTCTGCACGGCCCACAACAGGAAACTCTCGTCTTCCACACAAACTCTACAATGAGTTATGAAGAGATATATAATGTGCAGATCTAAAACCTATATTCAAGATTTTGTATTGGTCATGATCCATGTTCAAACTTGATGGCTATTTTGGTGGGTCTCATGATAAACTTATTTTTGTCATGGAGAGATTTTACAGCTGGTTGGGTCTCATGCGGTCTTTTAAGCCACCGAATAAACAGTTGTAACGGATGACTTTAAGTAACGTTAAATATATACCTACATCCAGCATATCATAATTTTATTTTATGAGTTATGTGCATGACCTCTCTCTCCTTCTCCCAACCTAACGCCCTCCTCCTCTGTCTCTCTGTGTGAAAAAAATATTCTCTAACATTTCTCGCAGAGAAATGCGGTTGTTATGAATTGTCAGATCTAGTCTATAAATAAATAAATTAATACGTAATTAATATGCAACCCATTTTGGCAAATTGAATATAAATATTAAATTATTTGTCTACAACTCTTGGCTATCTAAATTAGGTATGTGGTCAATTCGTCCAAATAAATATTCTGCACGGCCCACAACAGGAAACTCTCGTCTTCCACACAAACTCTACAATGAGTTATGAAGAGATATATAATGTGCAGATCTAAAACCTATATTCAAGATTTTGTATTGGTCATGATCCATGTTCAAACTTGATGGCTATTTTGGTGGGTCTCATGATAAACTTATTTTTGTCATTGAGAGATTTTACAGCTGGTTGGGTATCATGCGGTCCTTTAAGCCACCGAATAAACAGTTGTAACGGATGACTTTCAGTAACATTAAATATATACCTACATCCAGCATATCACAATTTTATTTTATGAGTTATGTGCATGACCTCTCTCTCCTTCTCCCAACCCGAACGCCCTCCTCCTCTGTCGCTCTGTGTGAAAAAAATATTCTCTAACATTTCTCGCAGAGAAATGCGGTTGTTATGAATTGTCAGATCTAGTCTATAAATAAATAAATTAATACGTAATTAATATGCAACCCATTTTGGCAAATAGAATATAAATATTAAATTATTTGTCTACAACTCTTGGCTATCTAAATTAGGTATGTGGTCAATTCGTCCAAATAAATACTCTGCACGGCCCACAACAGGAAACTCTCGTCTTCCACACAAACTCTACAATGAGTTATGAATAGATATATCATGTGCAGATCTAAAACCTATATTCAAGATTTTATATTGGTCATGATCCATGTGCAAACTTTATGGCTATTTTGGTGGGTCTCATGATAAACTTATTTTTGTCACGGAGAGATTTTACAGCTGGTTGGGTATCATGCGGTCTTTTAAACTACCGAATAAACAGTTGTAACGGATGACTTTAAGTAACATTAAATATATACCTACATCCAGCATATCACAATTTTATTTTATGAGTTATGTGCATGAACTCTCTCTCCTTCTCCCAACCCTAACGCCCTCATCCTCTGTCTCTGTGTGTGAAAAAAATATTCTCTAACATTTATAGCAGAGAAATGCGGTTGTTATGAATTGTCAGATCTAGTCTATAAATAAATAAATTAATACGTAATTAATATGCAACCCATTTTGGCAAATTGAATATAAATATTAAATTATTTGTCTACAACTCTTGGCTATCTAAATTAGGTATGTGGTCAATTCGTCCAAATTAATACTCTGCACGGCCCACAACAGGAAACTCTCGTCTTCCACACAAACTCTACAATGAGTTATGAAGAGATATATCATGTGCAGATCTAAAACCTATATTCAAGATTTTATATTGGTCATGATCCATGTGCAAACTTTATGGCTATTTTGGTGGGTCTCATGATAAACTTATTTTTGTCACGGAGAGATTTTACAGCTGGTTGGGTATCATGCGGTCTTTTAAACTACCGAATAAACAGTTGTAACGGATGACTTTAAGTAACATTAAATATATACCTACATCCAGCATATCACAATTTTATTTTATGAGTTATGTGCATGAACTCTCTCTCCTTCTCCCAACCCTAACGCCCTCATCCTCTGTCTCTGTGTGTGAAAAAAATATTCTCTAACATTTCTAGCAGAGAAATGCGGTTGTTATGAATTGTCAGATCTAGTCTATAAATAAATAAATTAATACGTAATTAATATGCAACCCATTTTGGCAAATTGAATATAAATATTAAATTATTTGTCTACAACTCTTGGCTATCTAAATTAGGTATGTGGTCAATTCGTCCAAATAAATACTTTGCACGGCCCACAACAGGAAACTCTCGTCTTCCACACAAACTCTAAAATGAGTTATGAAGAGATATATCATATGCAGATCTAAAACCTATATTCAAGATTTTATATTGGTCATGATCCATGTGCAAACTTTATGGCTATTTTGGTGGGTCTCATGATAAACTTATTTTTGTCATGGAGAGATTTTACAGCTGGTTGGGTATCATGCGGTCTTTTAAACCACCGAATAAACAGTTGTAACGGATGACTTTAAGTAACATTAAATATATACCTACATCCAGCATATCACAATTTTATTTTATGAGTTATGTGCATGACCTCTCTCTCCTTCTCCCAACCCGAACGCCCTCCTCCTCTATCGCTCTGTGTGAAAAAAATATTCTCTAACATTTCACGCAGAGAAATGCGGTTGTTATGAATTGTCAGATCTTGTCTGTAAATAAATAAATTAATACGTAATTAATATGCAACCCATTTTGGCAAATTGAATATAAATATTAAATTATTTGTCTACAACTCTTAGCTATCTAAATTAGGTATGTGGTCAATTCGTCCAAATAAATACTCTGCACGGCCCACAACAGGAAACTTTCGTCTTCCACACAAACTCTACAATGAGTTATGAAGAGATATATCATGTGCAGATCTAAAACCTATATTCAAGATTTTATATTGGTCATGATCCATGTGCAAACTTTATGGTTATTTTGGTGGGTCTCATGATAAACTTATTTTTGTCATGGAGAGATTTTACAGCTGGTTGGGTATCATGCGGTCTTTTAAGCCACCGAATAAACAGTTGTAACGGATGACTTTAAGTAACATTAAATATATACCTACATCCAGCATATCACAATTTTATTTTATGAGTTATGTGCATGACCTCTCTCTCCTTCTCCCAACCTAACGCCCTCCTCCTCTGTCTCTCTGTGTGAAAAAAATATTCTCTAACATTTCTCGCAGAGAAATGCGGTTGTTATGAATTGTCAGATCTAGTCTATAAATAAATAAATTAATACGTAATTAATATGCAACCCATTTTGGCAAATTGAATATAAATATTAAATTATTTGTCTACAACTCTTGGCTATCTAAATTAGGTATGTGGTCAATTCGTCCAAATAAATATTCTGCACGGCCCACAACAGGAAACTCTCGTCTTCCACACAAACTCTACAATGAGTTATGAAGAGATATATAATGTGCAGATCTAAAACCTATATTCAAGATTTTGTATTGGTCATGATCCATGTTCAAACTTGAAGGCTATTTTGGTGGGTCTCATGATAAACTTATTTTTGTCATGGAGAGATTTTACAGCTGGTTGGGTATCATGCGGTCTTTTAAACCAACGAATAAACAGTTGTAACGGAAGACTTTAAGTAACATTAAATATATACCTACATCCAGCATATCACAATTTTATTTTATGAGTTATGTGCATGACCTCTCTCTCCTTCTCCCAACCCTAACGCCCTCCTCCTCTGTCTCTCTGTGTGAAAAAAATATTCTCTAACATTTCTCGCAGTGAAATGCGGTTGTTATGAATTGTCAGATCTAGTCTATAAATAAATAAATTAATATGTAACTAATATGCAACCCATTTTGGCAAATTGAATATAAATATTAAATTATTTGTCTACAACTCTTAGCTATCCAAATTAGGTATGTGGTCAATTCGTCCAAATAAATACTCTGCACGGCCCACAACAGGAAACTCTCGTCTTCCACACAAACTCTACAATGAGTTATGAAGAGATATATCATGTGCAGATCTAAAACCTATATTCAAGATTTTATATTGGTCATGATCCATGTGCAAACTTTATGGCTATTTTGGTGGGTCTCATGATAAACTTATTTTTGTCATGGAGAGATTTTACGGCTGGTTGGGTATCATGCGGTCTTTTAAACCACCGAATAAACAGTTGTAACGGATGACTTTAAGTAACATTAAATATATACCTACATCCAGCATATCACAATTTTATTTGATGAGTTATGTGCATGACCTCTCTCTCCTTCTCCCAACCCTAACGCCCTCCTCCTCTGTCTCTCTGTGTGAAAAAAATATTCTCTAACATTTCTCGCAGAGAAATACGGTTGTTATGAATTGTCAGATCTTGTCTATAAATAAATAAATTAATACGTAATTAATATGCAACCCATTTTGACAAATTGAATATAAATATTAAATTATTTGTCTACAACTCTTGGCTATCTAAATTAGGTATGTGGTCAATTCGTCCAAATAAATACTCTGCACGGCCCACAACAGGAAACTCTCGTCTTCCACACAAACTCTACAATGAGTTATGAAGAGATATATCATGTGCAGATCTAAAACCTATATTCAAGATTTTATATTGGTCATGATCCATGTGCAAACTTTATGGCTATTTTGGTGGGTCTCATGATAAACTTATTTTTGTCATGGAGAGATTTTACAGCTGGTTGGGTATCATGCGGTCTTTTAAACCACCGAATAAACAGTTGTGGTAGATGACTTTAAGTAACATTAAATATATACCTACATCCAGCATATCACAATTTTATTTTATGAGTTATGTGCATGATCTCTCTCTCCTTCTCCCAACCCTAACGCCCTCCTCCTCTGTCTCTCTGTGTGAAAAAAATATTCTCTTCAAAACATTATCTCCCTACCCTTGTCGACCTTCATCGTCCCTTTGGGATCGTCCATTCGAAGCCTTCCGTTGGCTTCCATCGATTGAAGAATAATTATAGTTCTCTGATATTAGAAACTCAGTCTTTAATTGATAATTAGATAAACTAAACCTCATCTACAAATATCTCATATTTTTGACTGTACATGATATTATTTGTTCAAATTTAGTGGATGCATAATTCCGAAGCCACATAAAAAATTTATTGTTAGGTTAAGAAAAATTCTCGATTTTTA
Organism: Carya illinoinensis; assembly: GCF_018687715.1. NCBI lineage: Eukaryota > Viridiplantae > Streptophyta > Magnoliopsida > Fagales > Juglandaceae > Carya > Carya illinoinensis. The sequence goes on along the minus strand of NC_056759.1, from coordinate 26,367,754 downwards.
AATGTATATTTTCTTTTCATGCATGTGTGTAAAAATAGTACGACTCTTGCAAGATATGTTTGATAAAAAAAAGATGTTCAGATCTTTTTAATTAAGAGAAAACATCTTATAATTTTTTTTAAATTTCTTTTTTGTTAGTGTTCGTTAAACTGGAACTTCTTGCTCATGTTTTTCTTTTGTCACGAGATTGAAAAATTCTTTTGAGATGAAATATATTTATTCAATGTTGAGCTTAGAAACTTGTGGATAGAAAATAAAAGAGGGTTGAAGCTCTGTCCGTACTTAGGGAACCCTTTAGATATGTGTGTGTGTGTAGGGAGTGAGAGGCAACAATTTAATCGTGTGGTCCAATATTTAAAGGTGGTAGGTGTCTTTGTGTGTATCTTTGTGAGGTTCAAAAATTTAATTAAATAAAAGAGAGAGATGTGGTAGTTCTCACTCGCCTTAACTTTTTGCAGCGTCACCGTCAGTCGAATTAATTATATAGCTGCAAAGTCAAAAATATGACTGACTCATCATAATAGAGAAAAGAGTAAATACCTACGATCAATAATAATAATAATAATAATAATAATAATAAAAGAAGAAAAAGACTGAGACCAGAAAAAGTTAGAACAAAGCAGGGCAAATGATAAATGATATTTATAAGATGATTATTTAAAAAGATGATTATTTAAAATTTAAAAATATATATTTAAGTGATTTTAGAATAATAAGATGGGTTGAAAGTTTTCATTTTTTATGAGTTTTTCTATTGGCGTAATTTGTAGATTAAAATGAGTAGAAAGTTTTTATTAATAAGAAAGTGTCGATAACACCCAAATTGCTTATTTAGTATAATTTTTTTTTTTTTTTTTTAACAGAGCATGGTTCAGTATCCTAATCTGCACAGCGTCACTATCAGTTGAATTAATAATAGAGCAGCAAAGCCAAAAACTTGACTGACATGAATCATAATGGAGGAGAAAAAAAAAAAACAAAAAAGCTCAAACAAAGCAACACAGATCAGAAATGATATTATATTTTGAGCATTTGTTCCAATCTACAAACCCAAGTGAAGAAGATATTGAAGCATGTTTGGAAAGTTTGGTAACAAGGGTGACTCCCGAGATGAATGATAAGCTTATGAAGAGCTATTCTAGAGTGGAGGTGGAGCAAGCATTGAAGCAAATGGCACCACTAAAGGCTCCTGGTCCAGATAGCTTTGGACCATGCTTCTGCCAAAACCATTGGGAGGTGGTATCCGAGGAGGTTTTTTCTTCTGCTCTGGCTTTTTTAAATGGAAATCCTATGGAACTTGCCCTTAACCACACACACATAGCCCTGATTCCCAAGTGTAAAGAACCAAAAAAAGCTAGTGAGTACAGACCTATAAACCTATGTAATGTCATGTATAAAATAGTTTCTAAAACTATTTCAAATAGGCTAAAAAAAGTCATTTCTGTTATAATTTCCCCAACACAAAGTGCCTTCCTGCCAGGAAGGTTGATAAATGATAATATAATGGTGGCTTATGAGGTGTTGCAGTCTATGAAGTTCAGAAAGAAAGGGAGGGAAGGGAGTATGACATTAAAATTAGATATGTCAAAAGCTTATGATAGGGTGGAGTGGCTTTTCTTGGAGGCTGTTATGACTAAGCTAGGCTTTCTTAAGGATTGGGTGAAACTGGTTATGAGTTGTGTAAAATCAGTTTCATTTTCTGTACTAATAAATGGATGTCCTGGACTTAAGTTCTGGCCTAAAAGGGGTTTGAGGCAGGGGGACCCTCTGTCACCCTACCTCTTTATCCTTTGTGTTGAAGGATTGAGTACCCTCTTGAATTCTTATGAAGATCAAAAGTTGACAAGAGGAGTGCAAGTAGCTAGACGGGGTACGAGTATAAACCACTTATTATTTGCTGATGACTGCATTCTTTTTGGAAGAGCTAAGATAGAAGAGTGGAATAGACTGCAAGAGGTGTTGAAAAAATATGAAAAAGCCTCTGGGTAGTTTCTTAATAAAGAAAAAACCTCTGTGTTCTTTAGTAGTAACACAAGGGAAGGAGATAAAAAGAGGATAGTTGAAGCAGGGTTGGCTGTAGCTTGTGGTAGTTATGAGAAATATTTGGACCTTCCAACTATGGTAGGTAGATCCAGCTTCAACACATTCAGAGTTTTAAAAGAAAGAATATGGCAGAGGATTACAAGTTGGAAGAACACTTTCTTGTCCCAAGCTGGGAAAGAAATCTTGATCAAGGCTGTTTTACAAGCAATACCCACCTATACTATGTCGGTTTTCAAACTTCCAAGAAAGCTTTGCTATGAGATAAACATGCTTTTCTCGAGGTTCTGGTGGGGCAAGCAGCAGGCAGATAACTGCCTCCACGATCTGATACAACAAATTATAATTTAATTCATCAAGAGCCCGTTTTAGTATTCCTTCACCAACCATCTATCAAGAAATGGCGGTAGGGGTTCTATTCAACATTGTTGAAGTTACTATAACATGTAATTTTTTTTAGTTTTGTTATGTACAAGCGAACTCATGTATTAATTTGCATACCAATGTTATTGGGTTCATATTCAAAACTCAAATTGGCAGTATTTTCGTTAAAGTTTAACTTTCTGACCAATAACGTTGAGAGTTTTGCCATGTACAAGTAATGTCGCGTACTAATCTACGTACCAATACTGATTTCTTCATATTTAAAATTTAAATTAGTACTGTTTTCAATAAAATCTATTTTTTGACTAATCACATTATATTAATGCACATATTAGTGTAAAATTGTACTTGCAACTAGATTTTTCCTAATGTTAATAGGTACGCTAAAATTACTTACAACAAGATTTTTTTTATTCTTTTTGTTGTGCTTATCTTCTATTTGTTGCAACCAATGTCCATATGGGTATGGTATTGACATTCTAGATTGCCATCCGGCACCCAAACTCAGATCGATCGAGATTTGAATAGTCATCGTAATCTTAAAATTACTCATTCTCCCTCTTCAGTATGTCCTTACAAAACAGGCCTTAATATGACCATCAAAACAAAAATAAAGAGAAAAAGTTTGAGTTTTTTTATATAAATTTAAAGAAGTGTATCAATTGATTCAGCGCAGTACTATGTAGGTTCATCACTTTCCTGTATGGTTAGTATCTCCTTTTTACTCTCTCTCTCTCTCTCTCTCTCTCTCTCTCTCCCTCCTTGCAGGTTCATCACATGCAAGGCTTTATTAAATGTCGGTCCCAGCTTATACAAATTGAGTTTTTGGTGGTGTTGATTTCGTGTGAACTCTTGAATATTTGATTATATAGATCATATAAAATCTAATCTGTTAAGTTAACGTATCAAATATTTAAATCTTAATCTAATCTATTTAGATAATGGGTTATGTTATATCATTCGTTTCGATCCGTTTAATAATTAATTAGAAATAAATCAACATAACACGACCTATTTAAACTCGCTTCATGTAAATGGATTGAACTAATACGCATAACTCATTTGACCTTATCAATATAATTTTACATAAAAATTAAAATCTATATTTATTAATAGCAATAATAACTTTAAAAATATATATCAATATGTTTCTAACTTTAACATATAATAAAATCGATATTACAAACGATATAATAACAAATATGAGCAAAAGTTTAAAAATATAATCTCAATAATAAAAACATAAGCATAGAAAAATACTAATATTACAACTTAACACTAATAAAATTTTAATTTTGAAATAAATCTAAACGGACTGATTTTGTGTTAAGCGGATTGATTCGTTAACAAATCACGTCTTAATCGGTCAATCTTTTTTGACCAAAACTCGTTAATATCAAATCCAAACTCGTTAATTTTGAATCATATTCATATTGAATTTACGAATCGTGTTACATATTACCACCCCTAAACATATATTTCTTCTATACCTTTAGTAATGATCTCAATATATAAAATATCTACATGATCTCAATAAATTAGCTAGGAAAATAACGTATACGGATTACTAAAACATGCACTTCCTTTTCAAAGATCTATCAACCTTGATTTTGTTGCTAAGGGCTTTCTTCCATTTGCTCCATTAATTGAGGCTGCATGCTGGCCTACTTGTCTGTCCCTTTGATTTTTTTCAAGAAAGTGGCATTCATGACACGGACTCTTAGAAAAATAAAACTAATGCTAGCATTTTTGTCTAAGATAAAATGAGATAAATTAAGATAAATTTTGATCACTTTATTTAAAGAATTATTTGTTACTTGCTGATATAAAAATAGTCCAAAATTAGTCGAGTCAGTATCGAAAAACCTGCAAATGTCCACATAATTTATGCTTTTTACTTCACACAATACAGGCCAAGATGTTGGGTATTTTGTGGTTGCACGAGATAGGTATTAAACGACGTCGTATTTGATCTAAACCTGTAATTCAGTATTGTTTTTTCCTCGAGCATCTTACCAACTCCCCCAAAATGTATCCTGTTTATCATTTAGTTCCTGAAAAGGTTGGAACCTCTTTCCTTACTATGCTCACGTCGCTGCATCAATGCCAACAAAACACATGCCCCTCTCTCTTGATTACTCTACTCACATGTCTGCATCAATGCCAACAAAACACAACCCCACACTTAAATATCATTCATCACCACAGCCACACAAAAAGCTGGAGCATCTCCTTTCAACTGCATGCAGCAAGTACTCTAGGTGTTTAAGCGCCTCTCTCTCTCTCTCTCTCTCCCCTAATTACGTTGTTAGCAATCTGTACATTCAAAAACTAAACACACTATCATGGATACCCTCCCTCTTCTATTTAAAAATCATTAATGCCTTCATAGTTTTCCTGGATTGCTTATGCTTTATTCTTTAACCTATAAAAAGCTAAACCCCCGTGAATTTAGACTTCATCCTGATGGCTGATGCAAGTGCAACCATGATGAAACTGAGACTTAGATCCGTCGAATCCAACCAAACCCACAGAATCGAAGTTCCCCCACGTTCTACTCTCCAACAACTTCAAGAAACCCTCTCTCAATCAATCTCCTCTTCCTCTTCCTCTTCTCTTCATATCTCTCTCAATCGCAAGGACGAGCTCCAGGGCTACTCACCCGAGGCATCCCTGCACTCCCTTGGAATTACCTCAGGTGACCTTCTCTATTTCACCTTCGATCCCGCCGGCTCCTCTTCTCCAATCCAAACCCAGGTCTGAGATTCCGTACATGGAAATTGCACTCGAAAACGTCGAAAAGTCCAGTGTTTGCTGCCCTTTTTATTTATTGTTCTATCGTTTTTGCAGGTTAGCAAACGTCTCATTTCGATCGAAACCATGTCGTCGTCGAAGAAGATCACCCTGAAGAGTTCCGATGGCGTGCTCTTCCAGGTCGACGAGGCTGTGGCTCTCGTGTCTCAGACCATCAAGGACATGATAGAGAACGGTTGCGCAATCGAAGATGGCATCCCTCTTCCCAACGTGACAAGCAAGATCTTGGAGAAGGTCATCGCGTACTGCAAGGTGCACGTCGGAGCTGCCAACTCTGAGGACCGCACCTCCGAAGATGATCTCAAGGCCTGGGACGCCGACTTCGTCTGGGTTGACAAGGCCACTCTCTTCCATCTCATTCTGGTTTGTTCTCTTCCTTCGCCTCTGATTTGTTCTATCTTCTTATGGCTTTGGTTCGTGTGGGCGATTCTTCCCCTCATGGGTTTCTCGCGGCTTGGGACTCTGAAATTTGGATCTGAATTGATTTCTTTTAGGTTAGGGTTCTGGATTGGGGTTTCGAACCACGTTTTTAGCGTGATGGTTGTTTTGTTAATTTATGATTCTAGGTTTTGAAACTTAGGGTTTTGATTATTTGAATTTGATTGATTATTTATGTCAAAGTTTTAAATACAGTTGTTTTCGTTTTTTGTTGAATTATTATCATACTAATGGACCCTAGGAGTTGGCTCAAGTGGTAAAGGAGTTGGTGTTGGTGGTATGCTCCTGCCAACGTCTAAGGTTTTGAAACTTCTTTGGTGCAAACAATCTGGGCAATTGGACTGGGATTTTTTTTTCCTGACTTGTTGCCAAGTGCTTGTACACCTTTGAGATTAGTCAGGACTCTGTTCTAGGACATTCGGTGCCAATAACAAGAAAAATATTCTTACTAATGGGTGATTTGTTGGTAATTTACTGTTAACACGTGATGATGCTCTGCGGGGTGATGGAGGCTCCTTGAGTATGCAATTAATGGACTAGATGCTTCAAACTGATTCTTGTAGACATAAATAATGTGGATTTTCTAGTATTTTTGTTCTTTGCCAAGACGTGGTTGATTTCAGGGTTGTATTTTCTTTACAATATGTCGTTGTTGTTGCTTTGTATTTTTTTTTTTTGTCCAAAGTTTAATGTTCTAATTGCTTTGTTAATTTCGTTTGCTTCGTCGTTGATACTGCAACTTAATTTCTTTGAGGAGAAAGTACCTATTTTCTTTGAAGATTCTTTCAATCAGTTTAACACAAACTGTTTTTTTTTCCTTCGTTTTTTTTTTTTTTTTTTTTTTTTGTTTTAAGTCTGTCTACCTTATTCTTTAGGAGTAATTTTGTTTATGTTCCTCAAATGAAAATAGCTTGATTTTATGTGAAGGAAAGATTTTTTGGTTTGTTTTAAAAATCATTGCCAAGTTGCATGCATTGTTAATTGTTTTACGTTGGCCCTATGCTTGTGATATTTTTTATGATTGTTGCCGATCAAAAATATATTTTTTATGATTGTTAACACAACAAAAATATTTCTGTGATGTGTATTACGATTGATGTTGATGTTCATTACGGTAATATGACCTGGTTATTTTTATTGATCTTTGAAAAGTCCGAGTTTTGCTAAGAAATATTTGTTCAGTTGTGGTTGTAATACTGTTGCCTTTTTCAGGCTGCAAACTATTTGAACATCAAAAGCCTCCTGGATCTGACAACCCAGACTGCGGCGGACATCATCAAGGGAAAGACCGCAGAGGGGATCCGTGAGTTCTTTAACATGGAGAGTGACGCTACCGCGGAGGAACAGGAAGTGAATCGTCTGGCAGAGATTCGTCTTCAGGAGGAGAAAATTTTTCTTCAAAATATTTTTTTTTATAAAATGAAGGATATTGTTGTAAGTGAAATGCTACGCTTAAGCCCCACCCTTCCACCCACGTGACTTTTATTTTATTTTTAATTTTTTTTAGTGTACAATAAATTATTTTTTTGTGACAGTATGGTAGTGCTTCTGTTCTTGTGGCTGCATCTCTGCAGACAAAGTTAGGATTTTCCTCCATCCTTCTGTAAACAGATTGACCCAGCTTCCTCCTCCGGTAAGCACTGGATTGTTCTCTGTACTTCCTAGCCATTATAACATGCCAATGGTTCTTCACTGCATTATCAGTTCTTCCAGGGAAAAGTCTAGCTATCATGGCCCATTTATTTCCATAAATTCTATGCGCTTGCATAAGCCTTTCTTCTTCTTCTTCTTCACTGAAAGCTCTTCTGTTGATCCTTGGGTCCAACTGGTTAAACCATCGCAGTCTGCAACTCTTACCTTTTAACCCAGAAAAGCCACGAAAAATAGGAATGAGGAATAGTTACATATATAATGAAAAGACTGATAATAAGGTATTTTAATAGTTTACCCAAAGAACGATATTACATCGGAGAGGAAATGAGTGAAAATAAAAACAAGTTATCTTTCCCTCACTTCCTTACCCGATCTTCCTTCTAACTTCTCAGCTATGAGGTTCCAGTTCTGAGGGCCATAAAAGAGCCACAAGTTCCTTGAGCTTGGTATCCTCTACGGGCCTCCAATGCCCCCTAGCACAAAGTTTCGGCTGCCCGGTATCTGTTTCCTTCCCACTCATCACATTCTCGTTCGAGTTCTTATCATTTAGGTCGACATTCTGATCCATGAGTTCATTATTTTTCCCAAAATCATCTCTGCTGTCAGAGTCCTTACTCTCTCCAGCATTGCTGTTGTGGTGCTCTTCAAAACTTCTTCCAATGGAGTTCCCCCTGAACGGCAGTTCTCAACTAATAATAGGAAGAAAGCCAAAATAAAAAATAAATAATATTGCACTCTATCTATATCGGTACCAGTTCTCAACTAATAATAGGAAGAAATCCAAAATGGGTTATCTTGCAGATGCCTTTAAACAAACACTGGTCAGAAAGACAGCAGATGCCTTTAAACAAACACTGGTCAGAAAGACAGCAGATTTCAACATGAAGAAATGCCCTTCTTCGCACAGTACCTCTTTACAGAACGTTGAACCGTGGGGGTTAACTTGGAGGGATGGAGGCGTTAATTTGGAGGGATGAATTTCTTGAACTGAAAATGTATTTGGAGCTTTCTTTGGATCTGAGATGCGTCGCGTACGGAAAGGGGAAAGGGGGAAGACGAAATGTGTACGGGAAGGGAAAAGGGGGAAAGGGAGAAGACGAAATGCGTACGGGAAAGGGAATTAAAAAAATAATTTACTGTACACTAAAAAAAATAAATAAATAAAATAAAAGCCACGTGGGCGGTGTGTGGTGTGGGCGGAAGGTTGGGGCTTAAGCGTAGCATTTCTCTTGTTGTAAGGGTCCAGCTGACCGTACTAAGAGCATTTACATTGGTCTATGTATGTGCATATGCAAAATTACTGTTTTTGTATATCCACTTTGTCATTTTAACAAAATTTTCACGTTGGATTATGCATATTTATATTATCATTTTATTTTAATATTTTTTTGCCAATTTTTTTTTTTTTTAGTGTAATTTCCATGTACTGGTTTATACATGCAATTAGTACCCAGTACATTGAAAATGCTATGCCACCGAACCTGTAGAATGAAATAATGAAGATTATTTTATGCATCCATATCCAGTTTCATGCATGCAAATTTATCAATTTTATATATAATAAAATTCATCAAATTTATGGAGTATCAATCAAGCTTTCATAGAAGGAGAAAAATCTGTTACAGTCATGGACCATAACTCAAGTGAATCTTTTCCATAGGGGAGAGTAGGAAGCATGGCCATAAAATTAGATATGTCAAAAGCTTATATGATCGAGTTGAGTTGTTTTTGGAGACTATTATGAAAAAATTGGGTTTTCATGAAAAATGGGTGAAGCTGGTCATGAGTTGTGTCAAATTTGTATCTTTTTCTGCTTTAATCAATGGCTTTCCGCTACAAAATTCTGGCCTAGAAGGGATTTGAGACAGTGTGATCTTTTGTCACCCTACCTCTTCATTTTTTGTGCTGAAGGTTTGAGCACTCTTTTAAAGTCTTATGAAAACGAGAGGCTTACAAAGGGAGTACAGGTGGCTCGAGGAGGTACCAGCGCAGATGATTGTATCCTTTTTGGGAGAGTAAAGCTAGAAGAATGGCATAGATTACAAGAGGTATTGAAGAAATATGAGAAAGCATCGGGTCAGTTTCTAAATAAGGAGAAGACTTCAGTTTTCTTTAGCAGCAACACAAAGGAAGGGGATAGAAAGAGGATTGTTGAAGCTGGGAATTCAATGGTTTGTGGAACTTATGAGAAGTATTTGGGACTCTCTGCAATAGTTGGAAGATCAAGTTTCAATATTTTTAGAGTTTTAAAAGAGAGAGTATGGTAGAAGATAACAAGTTGGAAAAACATTTTTCGTTCCCAAGCTGGGAAAGAAATAATGATAAAGGCAGTTCTACAGGCCATCCCAACTTATACTATGTCAGTGTTTAAGCTACCCAAGAAGCCATGCCGGGAGATCAATATGCTTTTTTCGAAGTTTTAGTGGGGGAAGAAACAAGAAGGAAAATGAATACATTGGAGGACATGGGAGAAGATGAGAGTGCAGAAATGGAAGGGAGGTTTAGGCTTTAGGGACTTGAAATCTTTTAACCTGACCCTATTAGCTAAGCAAGGGTGAAGATTGATAAACGCTCCTAATTCCTTAGTTGGTGTGATTTACAAAGAGAAGTATTTCAAGTAGTCCAATTACTTGGATGCCAATTTGAGCTTTAAGCCTTCTCTGATTTGGAGAAGTATATGGGATGCTAGGGACCTTGTGAAAGAAGGTATAAGGTGGAGGGTGGAAAATGGTAGCAAGATAAAAATATGGGGTGAAAAATGGTTGTCTTCCCCTTCCCTTCATCTTTTGCAATACAATCACCTATGTCTGTTTTACAGGCAGATGCAAAAGTTGAAGAGTTAGTTGATAAGGAAAAGGGCGAGTGGAATGAAGCTAAAATTCGAGCCATCTTCAAACAGGAGGAAATTGAACAGATTCTGAGCATTCCTCTTAGCAGATGGTCAGCACAAGACAAGTTGATATGGGGCCCTTCTAAGAAGGGTGTTTTCTCGATTAAAAGTGCTTATTACCTACAGTTGGAGAGGTTAAAGAGTAAGAAGGGGGAGTGCTCATCAGGGAATGATATGGAGGAAAGGTGGAGAAAAATCTGGAATCTCACAGTTCCTAATGTAACAAAAATGTTCTTATGAAAGGCTGGAAACAACCTACTACCTACCAAGGAGAACCTTTTTAAAAGAAAAGTTGTAAAAGAGAGGTCCTGTCCAGTTTGTAAAGTAGAAGTAGAAACTGTTGAACATGTTCTCTAGACATGTCTAACAGTAAATGACAGTTGGGCAGAGTTTGATGGCAGAGTCCACAAATGGAGTAGAACAGAAGATGATTTCATGAGGCTATGGGAGAAAATGATGCAAAGCATGGATTAGATTCAGTTAGAAGAAGTGGCAATGGTGTTCAAAAATTTATGGTTATGCAGGAACAGATTTGTTTTTGAAAACCAAATGTCTTGTCCAAAAGCAGTGATAAGGACAGCTACGGAAGCTTTGTTAGAGTATAAGAAGGCTCAGAGTTCACAGTTGAATGAAAACCAGTTTCCAGTGACTGCTAGAGGGTTACAAAAATGGGAAAAACTAGGGAATGGTTTTGTCAAAGTGAATTGGGATGCTTCTTTTGAGGCAAAAGAGAGGAAGATGGGAGTGGGGATCATTATAAGGGATAAGGAGGGAGAACCTTTAGTTGCTGTTTGTGACCAAAGGAATCATGTGGATGCTCTAGTGGTGGCAAAATGCATGGCTTTGAGGTTGGCTTTGGAGATATGTAGTGAATTAAATATTCACAATGCTATTTTTGAAGGTGATGCTAAGAATGTTATCATGGCAGTCCAAAGGGAAGAAGAAGATTTGTCAGTTTTAGGTCCATTGATTGAGGATGCAAAGTCTTTTTTTAGAAATTATAGAGATTGGCAGTTGCAATTTGCATATAGAGAGAAAAATACAGTGGCACATTGTTCAGCAAAAACAGCTTTAGGCTTGTTAGAAAAAACGGTTTGGATAGAAGATATGCCAGCCTTTGTTGCAAAGGGTCTAGAATTTGACAGATTATGTAATACCGATTATCATCAATGAAATACTGAGGTATTCTTTTTTTCAAAAAAAGTGAATCTTTCCCACCAACCCAATATACACCAAACAGCATATATTAACATGTACTCAGATTAAGTAATGAGACTAGTATCAACTTCAAAACCTACATTTGAGTTTTGACTATTATCAACTTCAAAACTTAAATGTAACTAATTCTATGTATCAAAATCAACTTAATACAAGTTTCAAAAAGTTGATTTTGATACAAATTCATTACAATACAAATTCACTTTAGCAGCAACCAAATCAGCAACCCACAAATTCAGCAACCACAAACAAGTCCTCCAGTGACTCCAGCACCCTTCAACAGCAACAAAAACAGCCTTGCTATTGGGTCCTCCAACAGTTCCAGCACCAGCAAGCAACAAGCAGCAACCTTTTTATCTAAGAGTATCCCACCAAGAACAAAATTCACCCAACAAAATGTTCCCACCCACCACCAACCACCAAGAAAATAAAAAGCCCATATAGAGGTACAAAAAAGGGCTTGGTATTCATAGCAACCAGCACTATATAAATATCCAAGCTATGTCACCACAGTGTCAAAAACAAAATATCGAAAATTGCACAAAACAAAGCATACAACTATGTACGAGATATGACCTTATTTCTTTGTTTCTCAATAATTTCCATTTGAAGATTATGGAAATACTCTTGTTGCACATAATTCATGGAACCAATATCCAATTTCATAATTTGCATATCATTTTTCCTCTTCCTTTCAACTAATATTAGAGATCTTTCTTCTTCGGCCTTAATTTCCATTTCAACATTTTTCTTCTTAATAGCCAATAACTCAGAATTGCGGTTTTCTAACCTCATTATGCTTTCTTTTCTCTCCAATAGTAGAATCTTTCTATTATCTGTCATTTCCCTTAAAGCGTCACTAAATTCTTTATCTTCTCTTTCCTTACTTTTTCTTTTTTTCTCTCTTTCTTTTTTAGCTTTTTTCCCCGGAGGTCTCTCACACTCCACGGGCACTTTTTCCATTGGGACCTCTAATTGTATTGAGTTTGGAGTACTACCTGAACGTGAGACATTGTCTCTTCTTCTTATGGTCTCCATGTATGTTTGCCATTTCGGTTGATTCCTTAAAAGATTCCAACAATGATCCAAGGTGAAGTTGGTTTTTAGGATCTCTTGGTACAAAATTTTTACCTTGTCAATCTACAAAATAATGGAACAATCAGTAGGACAAATCTGAAATAATTTTACACAATAACAAAATAAATGTTTATACCTTGTCTAGCTCGGTTGCACCGCTTGGATGCATTCCTTCAACTTGGGCCATAAAACCACAAAATTTATTGACACATTTTTGAATGGTTGACCACCGATTGGTCAAAGAGGGTACAGAACGTTCTTGACTGTTAGGTTTTTTATAAGTGGAGTAGTAATCATAAATTCTACTCCACAATTGTGTGGAGGTTTGGTCAGTCTCCCGTATAGAATCCGTATTAACGTTAAGTCAAGCTGAAATGAGGAGAGTATCTTCCTCAATAGTAAATGACACACCCCGCTGGGATTTATGTTTAGGTGCCTTTTTTTCCCATTGTGGTTGTGTCGCTTGGACATCAACGAAATCAGCATCCACAATAGGGTTGTTTATACCACCCTCACCACTTTTCAACAAAGTGGTGAAGAATGGATCCTCATCAATTAAAGTGTTCATCCTTCAACAAAATATTGAAGGACAAAATGTTACTAAAACAGCACATATTAAGCAAAATAGGGCCAACATGTTTAAAAAAAATCTTTAAACTCATAACCAGTACATGTTTTGAGGTAAAGCAAGGCCAACATGTTTACAAAATTCAGATTATGTAGTTTTTAAGATGATGTACAGATTTATCTAAATGCAGTAAGCAATGAGTTTAATGAAGTCATGCAGATTTATCTATATGCAATTAAAACAGGAATGCAATTAAAACAGATTTATCTATGAGTTTAATGATGTAGACAGTTTAGATTTCAATTGAATTCAATGTATACTTTAGGCATAGTATCTGTTTAGAAGTGGTAAAAATCATCCATTTTTCTTGTAATTGTTCTAATAAAAATCTAAAAGCTGGATACAACAAGATCAAAACTATATATAAAAATCTAATCATTCTCCTGTTTGAAATCCCACTTCCCATGTTGAAGTAATCTGTATACTAACCCATCTGAATGTTGACCATCCGAACATACACACCTACAAAGAAAGTAGCAACTTCTGTTGCCCCCCCCCCCCCTCTCCCCCTCTTACTATAATTATTACTAAGGGAAAAAAAGTTGCTTTGTTGCTCAATTATTTTTTTGTTCTTTTAATAGTTAGAAGCGATAATTAAGGGTCATGCAAATAATATAAAGCAATCAAAAGTGGTAAAAAGTCATCCCTCACCTAACATCTTCATGCTTCAATGAACAACCACTCTAATATCAAAAGTTGTTTCAAACCAAATAATGGAAAACTCCAAAAACCATCGACATCCACAATAGCTGTCTAGATGTGATCTTAAAGCCTCCTCCTGTACAAGTATGGTGCTTGGTGGGGACTTGGCCTCTCTCATCCGTAGTTAGTTGCCTAAACACAATCAGAGAGCATATCCCATTTTGTTTTTTCTTATAGGAATTTTTGGGTTCCACTAAAGGAAATATTTTTAATACCATTCAGAGTATTTTTTGGACCCCTTTTTCTATCGATGTGATTAGTTAGTTGCTATGATCGAATTAAAACAGCAACCAAATCCATTTCACAAGATAATAGAACCCAAGAATAGAAAATCGATTCCATAATATCTGAAAATCAGAAACCCTAATCTAAATCAAGAACAATATCAAATGAAGAAATGGCAACACAAAAACACTTTCACTAATCTAAAACCGTAACTGAAACCCTGAAGAGAAAGGGAGAAATCATACCTGAAATAGCAAAAAACTAAGAAAACTAGCAACCGTGTTGATTCCCAGCAACAGTCGCAGGCTCCGTCGACAACTGTCGTGAGAGAGAGGTACATAGAGTGTGGGAGGCGAGAGAAATAAAGATTAAAATAAAACTTGGAGAGTAAATAGTAGATATGGAAAATTGTAGTAACACTGTTTATATTTAGCTAAATTTTTAGAGATAGAGAATCCAATATAGCTCAATTTATGTTAATATTATGCAAAAGTTGCTTTGCATAGGCATATGCATAGTCTAATGTGGATGCTAACAAGATACGCAGTCTTGGACACGTGCTGACATGGCAGTGACATCATTATTATCTTTAGAAAAAAAAAACTTTTTTGGTTTGAAATTTCTATCTAGTCAATTATTTTCTGTGGCGCAACAAAACCCTAGAATACAGTCCGAGTCTTCCGTTTGGTGTGGACTTTATCTAGCTTTTGATTTCTCCAGCCGGTTTGGTGTGGATTTTCTCTAGCTTTGGATTTCTCCAGCTCTGTCTCAGATCTGTTTCAGGTATGTGCTTACTTTATCTCTTCTCTCCCACCTACCCATGACCACCCTTCTCAGATCCTGATTCAATGTCTCATTTCTTGTTTAGCATAGAAAAATACTAATATTACAACTTAACACTAATAAATTTTTAATTTTGAAATAAATCTAAACGGACTGATTTTGTGTTAAGCGGGTTGATTCGTTAACAAATCACGTCTTAATCGGACAATCTTTTTTGACCAAAACTCGTTAATATCAAATCCAAACTCGCTAATTTCATATCATATTCATAGTGAATTTACGAATCGTGTCACATATTACCACCCCTAAACATATATTTCTTCTATACCTTTAGTAATGATCTCAATATATAAAATATCTACATGATCTCAATAAATTAGCTAGGAAAATAACGTATATGGATTACTAAAACATGCACTTCCTTTTCAAAGATCTATCAACCTTGATTTTGTTGCTAAGGGCTTTCTTCCTTTTGCTCCATTAATTGAGGCTGCATGCTGGCCTACTTGTCTGTCCCTTTGATTTTTTTCAAGAAAGTGGTATTCATGACACGGACTCTTAGAAAAATAAAACTAATGCTAGCATTTTTGTCTAAAATAAAATGAGATAAATTAAGATAAATTTTGATCACTTTATTTAAAGAATTATTTGTTACTTTCTGATATAAAAATAGTCCAAAATTAGTGGAGCCAGTATCGAAAAACCTGCAAATGTCCACATAATTTATGCTTTTTACTTCACACAAAACAGGCCAAGATGTTGGGTATTTTGTGGTTGCACGAGATAGGTATTAAACGACGTCGTATTTGATCCAAACCTGTAATTCAGTATTGTTTTTTCCTCGAGCATCTTACCAACTCCCCCAAAATGTTTCATGTTTATCATTTAGTTCCTGAAAAGGTTGGAACCTCTTTCCTTACTATGCTCACGTCTCTGCATCAATGCCAACAAAACACATGCCCCTCTCTCTTGATTACTCTACTCACATGTCCTCTGCATCAATGCCAACAAAACACAACCCCACACTTAAATATCATTCATCACCACAGCCACACAAAAAGCTGGAGCATCTCCTTTCAACTGCATGCAGCAAGTACTCTAGGTGTTTAAGCGCCTCTCTCTCTCTCTCTCTCTCCCCTAATTACGTTGTTAGCAATCTGTACATTCAAAAACTAAACACACTATCATGGATACCCTCCCTCTTCTATTTAAAAATCATTAATGCCTTCATAGTTTTCCTGGATTGCTTATGCTTTATTCTTTAACCTATAAAAAGCTAAACCCCCGTGAATTTAGACTTCATCCTGATGGCTGATGCAAGTGCAACCATGATGAAACTGAGACTTAGATCCGTCGAATCCAACCAAACCCACAGAATCGAAGTTCCCCCACGTTCTACTCTCCAACAACTTCAAGAAAGCCTCTCTCAATCAATCTCCTCTTCCTCTTCCTCTTCTCTTCATATCTCTCTCAATCGCAAGGACGAGCTCCAGGGCTACTCACCCGAGGCATCCCTGCACTCCCTTGGAATTACCTCAGGTGACCTTCTCTATTTCACCTTCGATCCCGCCGGCTTCTCTTCTCCAATCCAAACCCAGGTCTGAGATTCCGTACATGGAAATTGCACTCGAAAACGTCGAAGAGTCCAGTGTTTGCTGCCCTTTTTATTTATTGTTCTATCGTTTTTGCAGGATAGCAAACGTCTCATTTCGATCGAAACCATGTCGTCGTCGAAGAAGATCACCCTGAAGAGTTCCGATGGCGTGCTCTTCCAGGTCGACGAGGCTGTGGCTCTCGTGTCTCAGACCATCAAGCACGTGATAGAGGACGGTTGCGCAACCGAAGACGGCATCCCTCTTCCCAACGTGACAAGCAAGATCTTGGAGAATGTCATCGCGTACTGCAAGGTGCACGTCGGAGCTGCCAACTCTGAGGACCGTCTCAGGGCCTGGGCCGCGGATCTCCCCTTGGCTGACCTCGTCGGTGTCATTACGGTTTGTTCTCTTCCTTTGCCTCTGATTTGTTTTATCTTTTTATGGCTTTGGTTCGTGTGGGCGATTATTCCCCTCATGGGTTTCTCGGGGCTTGGGACTCTGAAATTTGGATCTGAATTGATTTCTTTTAGGTTAGGGCTTCTGGATTAGGGTTTCGAACCACGTTTTTAGCGTGATGGTTGTTTTGTTAATTTATGATTCTAGGTTTTGAAACTTAGGGTTTTGATTATTTGAATTTGATTTGATTATTTATGTCAGTTTTAAATACAGTTGTTTTCGTTGTTTGTTGAATTATTATCATACTAATGGAACCCTAGGAGTTGGTGTTGGTGGTATGCTCCTGCCAAGGTCTAAGGTTTTGAAACTTCTTTGGTGCAAACAATCTGGGCAATTGGACTGGGATTTTTTTCCCTGACTTATTTCCAAGGACTTGTACACTTCTGAGATTGGTCAGGACTCTGTTCTAGGACATTCGTTGCCAATAACAAGAAAAATATTCTTACTAATGGGTGATTTGTTGGTAATTTAGTGTTAACACGTGATGATGCTCTGGGGGGTGATGGAGGCTCCTTGAGTATGCAATTAATGGACTAGATGCTTCAAACTGATTCTTGTAGACATAAATAGTGTGGATTTTCTAGTCTTTTTGTTCTTTGCCAAGACGTGGTTGATTTCAGGGTTGTATTTTCTTTACAATATGTACTTCTTGTTGCTTTTTTTTGGGTCCAAAGTTTAATGTTCTAATTGCTTTGTTAATTTCGTTTGCTTCGTCGTTGTTCCTGCAACTTAATTTCTTTGAGGAGAAAGTACCTATTTTGTTTGAAAATCCTTTCAATCAGTTAACATAAACTTTTTTTTTTCCTTTTTTTTTTTTTTTTTTTTTTTTTTTTAATTCTGTCTACCTTATTTTTTTGGAGTAATTTTGTTTATGTTCCTCAAATGAAAATAGCTTGATTTTATGTGAAGGAAAGATATTTTGGTTTGTTTTAAAAATCATTGCCAAGTTGCATTGTTAATTGTTTAACATATGCCTTATGCTTGTGATATTTTTTATGATTGTTAACACAACAAAAATATTTCTGTGATGTGTATTACGATGGACGTTGATGTTCATTATGGTAATATGACCTGGTTATTTTTATTGATCTTTGAAGTCTCCGAGTTTTGCTAAGAAATATTTGTTCAGTTGTGGTTCTTATACTGTTGCCTTTTTCAGGCTGCAAACTATTTGGGCATCCCAAGCCTCCACGATCTGATACAACAAATTATAATTTAATTCATCAAGAGCCCGTTTTAGTATTCCTTCACCAACCATCTATCAAGAAATGGCGGTAGGGGTTCTATTCAACATTGTTGAAGTTACTATAACATGTAATTTTTTTTAGTTTTGTTATGTACAAGCGAACTCATGTATTAATTTACATACCAATGTTATTGGCTTCATATTCAAAACTCAAATTGGCAGTATTTTCCTTAAAATTTGACTTTCTGACTAATAACGTTGAGAGTTTTGCTATGTACAAGTAATGTCGCGTACTAATCTTCATACTAATACTGATTTCTTCATATTTAAAATTTAAATTAGTATTGTTTTCAATAAAATTTATTTTTTAACTAATCACATTATATTAATGCACATATTAGTGTACAATTGTACTTGCAACTAGATTTTTCCTAATGTTAATAGGTACGCTAAAATTACTTACAACAAGATTTTTTTATTCTTTTTGTTGTGCTTATCTTCTATTCGCTGCAACCAATGTCCATATGGGTATGGTATTGACATTCTGGATTGCCATCTGGCACCCAAACTCAGATCGATCGAGATTTGAATAGTCATCGTAATCTTAAAATTATTCATTCTCCCTCTTCAGTATGTCCTTACAAAACAGGCCTTAATATGACCATCAAAACAAAAATAAAGAGAAAAAGTTTGATTTTTTTATATAAATTTAAAGAAGTGTATCAATTGATTTAGCATATGAAATAATAAAATTTTAGTCGCATATGCAACAATAAAAGGAAGTTCAAGAGTGCCAAATTACATGGATAAAAATGAAAGAAAATGATAGGGTTATTATTCTTCTACTACCCATTAACTATTCCTTTTGTATTTATTTTTTTTTTAATTTTTTATTTTACTTAATGATTAAAGAAGTGAGTATTAATAAAATTATATATTTTTTAAAAAAATTTAATGGTTAAGGATGTTAAAAAAATATTTAAAAGAAAATGATAAGAAAATAAAAATTTGTTAATATCTAATAAGTAATAAATAAGTAATGATAAGGTAACAAGCCTATTGTTACCTAAAAATAATCGGACTAAATGATTTTTCCACCGAAATGATGCGAGGGATTACGTATATTAAAATATCTTTATCAACAATGAACGTGCACTAGATAACTGGTATTAAGACGTGTGGATGGAACTATCTCTTAAAAGTAGATGACAAGTCATAGTTTCAGCGCAGTACTGTGTAGGTTCATCACTTTCCTGTATGGTTAGTATCTCCTTTTTACTCTCTCTCTCTCTCTCTCTCTCTCTCTCTCTCTCTCTCTCTCTCTCTCTCTCTCTCTCTCTCTCTCTCTCTCCACTTTCCTTGTAGGTTCATCACATGCAAGGCTTTATTAAATGTCGGTCCCGGCTTATACAAATTGAGTTTTTGGTGGTGTTGATTTCGTGTGAAGTCTTGAATATTTGATTATATAGATCATATAGAATCTAATCTGTTAAGTTAACGTATCAAATATTTAAATCTTAATCTAATCTATTTAGATAATGGGTTATGTTATATCATTCGTTTCGATCCGTTTAATAATTAATTAGAAATAAATCAACATAACACGACCTATTTAAACTCGCTTCATGTAAATGGATTGAACTAATACACATAACTCATTTGACCTTATCAATATAATTTTACATAAAAATTAAAATCTATATTTATTAATAGCAATAATAACTTTAAAAATATATATCAATATGTTTCTAACTTTAACATATAATAAAATCGATATTACAAACGATATAATAACAAATATGAGCAAAAGTTTAAAAATATAATCTCAATAATAAAAACATAAGCATAGAAAAATACTAATATTACAACTTAACACTAATAAAATTTTAATTTTGAAATAAATCTAAACGGACTGATTTTGTGTTAAGCGGGTTGATTCGTTAACAAATCACGTCTTAATCGGTCAATCTTTTTTGACCAAAACTCGTTAATATCAAATCCAAACTCGTTAATTTCTCATCATATTCATATTGAATTTACGAATCGTGTCACATATTACCACCCCTAAACATATATTTCTTCTATACCTTTAGTAATGATCTCAATATATAAAATATCTACATGATCTCAATAAATTAGCTAGGAAAATAACGTATATGGATTACTAAAACATGCACTTCCTTTTCAAAGATCTATCAACCTTGATTTTGTTGCTAAGGGCTTTCTTCCTTTTGCTCCATTAATTGAGGCTGCATGCTGGCCTACTTGTCTGTCCCTTTGATTTTTTTCAAGAAAGTGGCATTCATGACACGGACTCTTAGAAAAATAAAACTAATGCTAGCATTTTTGTCTAAGATAAAATGAGATAAATTAAGAGAAATTTTGATCACTTTATTTAAAGAATTATTTGTTACTTTCTGATATAAAAATAGTCCAAAATTAGTCAAGCCAGTATCGAAAAACCTGCAAATGTCCACATAATTTATGCTTTTTACTTCACACAAAACAGGCCAAGATGTTGGGTATTTTGTGGTTGCACGAGATAGGTATTAAACGACGTCGTATTTGATCCAAACCTGTAATTCAGTATTGTTTTTTCCTCGAGCATCTTACCAACTCCCCAAAATGTATCCTGTTTATCATTTAGTTCCTGAAAAGGTTGGAAACTCTTTCCTTACTATGCTCACGTCTCTGCATCAATGCCAACAAAACACAGGCCCCTCTCTCCTGATTACTCTACTCACATGTCCTCTGCATGTGAGTAGTGATTGTAGTGATCTGGAAAGTTATTTTTTATTTGTGTGACTGTATAAACTTTTGTGTTTATCAATCCACGTGCTTATGCTGTCAAAATTTGATTGGAATTAAGATTCGTTTGCATTGAGTTGTGTTTATCAGTCCATGCACTTATGGTATGGATAATCTGCTCTAAATTTCTAGTTTCTCCTTTGTTCTAGCATATTTTGTGGTATATTGATTCCCACTTTTATTTTTCTCAGTGTGGCTCACAACATGAGCATGTTAGATGCAACTATTTGAGTACTTCAAAATATATTTTTTTCTTCAAGATTCTTAAGCTGGTTGTGCTTAGGGTGAATGATGTTCAAATGAAGTCTATGTGTCGCACGGGTTGGGGTTGTGGAAAGATATCAGAAGAGGATGGTGCCTTTCTTCTAGTCATACTAGGCTTTTGACAGGTGATGGTTCTAGGATTAGAATTTGGCATGATTTATGGTGTAACGACAGTCTCTCGATTGGGTCAGGCTCAATTAAGGTGTTGTGATGCTTTTATGGCTCACAGTGAGTCCTTCGAGGGAGTACGAGTAGATCCTCTAGCTGTTCTGCAGAGTGGGGGCTCATCGGGTAAGGGGGAGTCTGATAGGGAAGGCCAGTTGATGCTTTATGACCCCTGTAATTACTCAAACGAGGGGGAGGAGTCAGCAGGAGAGGATCCTACCCCTATAAGTATGATCCCTCCTATTGTTTCTTCGGATTGGGTATTGAAAAAGGTAGAAGAATTGCAGAGTTGTTTGGGGATTTCGTGTGAGGGCTACGAAGATCAGTTGGTGTTCATAACTTCTTACAGAAGAATTTATTTCTTGGAAAGCTCTTTCTAGAAGAATTAGGCTTGTCCACCATTTTGTGAGGAGAAAGCATTATCCAGAGAATAGGAAAAAAAATTACCCAAAAACTAGGATTTGAGAGATGCTAGAAGACGCGTAGAAGAACGGAAAAAACCTCTTAACTTTTTGTTCCTACCGTTTAAACTAACTTTGCCCCACCAAGAGAAAAATCAAGACAAGAAGCAAGGGTTTGAGAGATGGGATATTTAATATTTTTGCCCACGGAGTAAAAGCTGTAGGTTTCTGAGGTGGAAGAAGCAAGAGAGTTCTGGTCTCGCTCTATTTTTTTTGTTAATAATAAAAGGCTGACGAGGTGGTGACACCTATCCACTGCCATGTCAGTGCGTAAAGATTCTTAAAGTATAGCATTTTCCTTGTTGTAAAATAGAGTATCGTTATTTGATAAAAATGGTCTTTATATAAAATAAATCTAAAAAGAAGGTTGTAAAATGACTTATGTCTCTATAATTATGTCGCTTCATTCAAAATGAATTTTAATTTCACAAAACCTCTTTCCAATAGATGTTAAATACCTGTACAGCCGTGAGTTAATCATTTCTCAATCTTAAAATATTATTTGATATAAGAAACGAATAATGTTGGTGTTATGGAAGTGTCAATAAATTCTTTAATTTATTAAAAAATAGTAAGATTTATTATTAAAAAATTAATTTTTTAATATAAATTATATATTTAATTTTTTTTTAAAAACAAAAATGTACTATATTTATAAATTCCATTAATTTAAATATTATCTTTTTTAATAAACATATAGGTGTAACAAATAAACTTAAAAGAGAAATGCTAAATCTCCCAAATTCGGAAGCTTTTTTTTTTTTTAATCGAGTGATTTATTTTTTTTTTTAACTTAGTGATTAAGTATTTTTTTTTAAATAATGGTACGAATTTTTTTTAAAATATTTTTTTAAGAATATAAAAAAAATGAATGAAATTTAAAAAAAAAAAAAAAAAAAAAGGTGCATTCGGGATGGGAATTCGGTACCTGAAACATGACTCAACTTAAAAATATTTAGTAATGCTATATAAGCTCTGCACGTGCAAGTTCAGGATAGAAAAAAGTAGTACCCATTAGCAAATTGTTTGAATAACCTTTTAAAAGGTGGCTCTGCGGCCGGTACCTCCATTGATTTTGATTTTGTGTGTTATTCCATATGTATATTTTTAATAATTTGTAATATTTTATTTTAAAAAAATTATAATATTATTAAAAAATTCTTACTTAATGATTAAAAAAAAAAAAAAAAAACAATCTAATGTTAGCTCCAGCAGGCTCCCCATCATTTTCTTAGCCTTTTTGATAGTACTATGCCTCTTCAATTTATCCAGTTAATTGGTATACTTCTAGAGTAAATTATATATATATATATATATATTTTGCTTTTTATTTCAAGCATTTTTAAAAAATAAAAAAATCAATATATTAATAATCACTTCCTTACTTAATAAGTAAAAATTTAAAAAAAATTAAATATATAAATAACAAAAATGAGAGAGGATACTAGAATTATTTAACCTTTTATTATTTAAAGAGTTTACATAAATTATTCCTCTTTTCTTCAAAGGAGTGATACTTTTTCCGACATTTATTTTGATATTAATATTGTATTCTGCTTATTTTGTGTGTATTTTCTCTAAAAGAATTAAAAAACAAAAAAATAAAATACCTAATAAATAAATAAATATCTGATAAAGAGTAAATCTATACATCAGCCCTTCTTTCTCCAACACCACACACCAGTGGTGACATTGATTATGTTTTCTTTTTGATTTATTTTTTTTACCTAAAAGCAAAACGCACATTTTAGCCTCCCTCATTTTTATCCCAGACTCCAGTACCCATTTTGAATTTCTTTCCCCTCCCTCGCGTTGTGCCCCTACCCGACGAATTCTTTTCCCCTCTCTCGCGTTGTGCCCGTCTTCGCCCCTCCGACCACTGTCTAGATCTGTCGATGAAGTTGACCGACTGAACAAACTCACACCCAGGTTTTACACTTCGTTCTCTTCTTTCTTTTTTGCCATATCTCTCTCTAGAAAATCTCTCTCGCTGTACACTCAGGTTTTACACTCATATTTCAGTACTCTCTCTCTCTCTCTTTCTCTATATTGCAAGATCCAAATGTTGTATATGCACAATTTACAGGTCTTTTCTTATTTATTTTACTATATGTTTTCTTGTATTTATATATGCATAATTTCTGGAGTAGAAGAGAAAGGACCCATATTGGATGGAAGGGAACGACGGCTTGAGGAGAGACTCCTCAGAAATCACTCCTGAGTAATTTTCTTTTGTGGGACCAGTATTAAGAAAACAAATCGAATCTTTCTGCTCTTGGTATTGCATCTTTTTCCTTCTTCTTCATTGCTCTTGTATGATGCTTTCAGTAAAGCAAATTGAATGATTTAAATAAAAAAAAAAATAGTAGTACAAATTGCGAAGCTTTGGTATGTGGGAATTCTTCATTTGCTTTGTTGGACGAGTTCAAAAAAAACCTAATCATATGGTCAAAATCCACGATGATAGCACCCAACTTTTTGTGCCATTGGGCTCCCGGCCAAGAACAACCCGTAACCCTCGAGAGGAAGAATAAAGAGGTCAACCTTGAAGATAAAGCCTTGTTTCTAGAGCTCAAAGCTACTCATTTTCTCCTTTGAAGCAACAAGCACATGGATGCTTGAACTACCAACCATCTGCAAATCTCTTGCACAATTCAAAGTACTCACAAAATTGTGAGTGCTGCTCATATCAACTAAAATAAAGATGAAAATGCGGTCCACGAAAACCTTGAAGGCTTCAAGTAGCTTGATCCGACTATAGCATGGTTTGGAAATATTGGTGGATAATGAATGCAATGTTTTAATTTATTTATTATTTTATAGATAATTGAGAATGGTGTATATTGAAAGATTTTGAGATTAAATAAGCAAATGAATGGCATTGAAAACGGGTAAATAAATTAAAATAATTTTAAAAAATTAAAAAATAATGTTGAGGTGGTAATATTTTGTTAAAATAAAAATATTTGATCGATAGAAACTAATTGTTCCCTAATTTGTAAAAAATAAATGCTGACACATTAGCTTAAACTGACATTCAAGACATACATATCACAAGTATAACACATCTTTTTTAGAAGAGTGACGATACCTCTAATTTTATTAATGATCCTCACTTGTGGAGGAGGAAAATCGTGATTACAGATAGGGGCAGCTCAATACAAATTGAAGCCTAAGGCGAAATTTAAGTTAGACATTCGTAATTATAATACAATAAAATATAAATTATTATATGGAATATTTTCAAAATTTTCAATAAAATGAGATTTTATTTAAAATCTTTAAATAAAATTTTTTGAATTTATATTTAATACAACAACTTAAAATGAGACCTCAATGCAAATTTTGTAAAAAATTAAGCAAGATCTTAAAAAGTTATTTAAAATATAAATAATTTATTATATTAAATATTAAATTTATTATTATGGGGCCTTGCATACATTGAAAAATATAAAATTTATTTAAATTTTTATTTAATGATGAAATGGTTTTAATTCTTTTTCCAAAATTTTTTTTAAAAAAAAATAGCTCATTTTTAATTTTGGGGTGTTATATAGGGTGGAGGTCTTAGGTAATGGCCTTACCATTGAGCTGCCCTAGTTACAGATGAAAGCTTGGGGGTATAAAAGCCTTAAAGCCAAGCTTTAAAATTTAGTAAGAAAAATATATCTTGCATGTGCGAACTAAAATTTCTATAACTATACAAAAACTACAAGTAGGGCTGTAAAACGGTCGGTCCGGACCGGGATTCCTCCGACCGAAGTGGACCGGACCATCCGAATTAAAAATATATATATTTTTATTTTTTATATATATTATTTTATATAATAATTATATAATTAATTATGTAATTTTTATCTAACCTATTTTCATTTATAATATAAAATTTTAAATATGTAATTACAAAATAATATTCTATTAATTAAGTAGTGTCTATTATCAATTAACTTATAACCAATTTACTATTAACTAATTACTAACATCTGTATCTATATCTAATTAAAGTTATTAGATAAATATTTTGTAAAATACCTAAGTTGTAAGTAAATATAAAGCAATTGGTAAATTATAAATTAACCTAATATCAATTCCCCATTAGGTATATATGTATATAGTATATATATTATAATTTATATATAAATATAATTTATAATATGTATTATGTATGTATATATAATTTATAATATGTATCATTGACCATATAATTTTTTTTTTAATGAGTTAGTTACATAACCTACATTAATAATTTACATAATTTTAATTTAGTAATTTAAATAAAATGTTTAATTGATTTATTTTAAAAAAAATAAAAAAAAAATAGATCGGACCGAATGGACCGACTAGATGTTTGGTTTGGTCCGGTTCGGAAAAAATGATGGACCGAATCGGACCGGATCGAACCCGACCGGACTGGACCGTTTTCACCCCTAACTACAAGTACTAATGGAAACTAGAGGGTCCATTTGAACTAAAAAGCCAATTATACTATAAAAAGCCCAGATCCAGGGCAAATATGAGAAATCTGCAAGGGTCTAAAGTGGATATACACCACGCCAACTTTGGCGTGGTAGGATAGGAATGTCAGGCAGTTATACGATTATTCAAAATACTGAGTAGTGATCTGTGCCGATGAATCCTGAATGAGATAAGTGTCATAAATTAGCTTATATATACTAAGTAACCTTTAATAGTAAAAGAGAATTAGGTTTCACGGTGGTTTTCTCTTTACTGAATTAAGCATCGGAATGTTTTCAGGCGAAGTCCCCCAGGTATCCTTGACATTTCATAGGCGGACAGTTGCAGATTAACAGTGAGACACGTCCTTAACAAAAGCAATCAATTCAACAAAAAATAACCAACAAAAAAATGTATCAAGACAGCAACTTACCAAATTAGTGTTTGAACCAAGATTGAATAACGTAGTCAATTCTATGTTCACACGTAAAATCTAGCTTTTTTACAATGCCATACCGAATTTGCTTAGTTAAGTACACACTTCACAATTGTCGATATATGTAGTAATCTGTAAGGGATGAGAGTCTATATTCTAGTAGCTTTAGAAATGTTTGGTGATCAATATTATTTCTTGACAACTAATACATGACGAGTTTTCTCAACAATAATTTTCTTATCATAATGTACTGTAATGAATCTGGTGATCAATGATCTTATTCCTGATACTACAAGATCATGCATGAGGTCATGCATTTTAAAGTAAATTATGTTGTCCTGCCCAAACCATCCGTTTTAGCTTATTGAAAGAATGATCTCCAATATAAATCCAAGAAATACTCATTACCCATCTTGATCTGATAACTTGATAAATCCTTGTGCTATCCAAAGATTAAAGAGAACGGATTTATCAATCATCTAAGTAAAACATTGCTTCAAATGTGAGGGAAGTTGATCATAACTCAACTTGAGAGTTGGTTATTTTCTTTTATTTTTTAGAGTTATTTGTTCTTGAAAGACAACCACTCTGTTTATGAAATTTTCAAGCACAGCAACATCCTTCCAATTGTTCTCATGGCAAGCGGGACACCTACACACTTTTCTATCTCCTTTCTAATTGCCACGATTATTGAATTCCTTGGCTCTTGTCCATCCCTAAACTTGTTGCTTTTTTCATGCCCTTGGCCAGCAGTTACATTGACACCAAATATATGTGAAGCGTACAAAATCACACAGCCAAAACCTGCTTGGAAAGTTTATTTCAATTGGAGAAATACAAAACAAAAGGGCTTGAATCTAAATGCACGGTTCCTTTTTGTTCAACAGCTTAACCTTTAAATCAAATTTGAAAGCTTTATGGGAGGTTTGGATAATGAGTTGAAATGAGATGAGATGAGATAAAATTTGAAAGTTGAATAAAATATTATTTTTGTTTTAGAATTTAAAAAAATTGAATTATTTATTGTATTTTGTATGGAAGTTTGTAAAAATTATAATGATGAGATGAAATGAGTTGGGATAAATTTTGATCACTTTATTTGAAGCATTATTGGTTATTTTCCCATATAAATTAGTCGAACCAGTTTCGAAAAACATGCAAATGTCACATGATTTATGCTTTTTACTTCACACAAAATAGGCCAAGATGTTGGATATTTTGTGGTTGCACGAGATAGGTATAAAAAGCATTAAATGATGTCGTATTTGATCCAAACCGTTAATTCAGTATTGTTTTGTCCGCAATCATCTTACTAACTCCCCAAAATGTATCATGTTTATCATTCAGGTCCTGAAAAGGTTGGAACCTCTTTCCTTAATCTGCTGACATGTCTCTGCATCAATGCCAACAAAACACAGGCCCCCCTCCTCCTGATTACTCTACTCACATGTCCTCTGCATCAATGCCAACAAAATACAGGCCCCACACTTAAATGTCACTCATCACCACAGCCACACAAAAAATTGGAGCTTCTCCATTTAACTACATGAATCAAGTACTCTGCATGCTGGAATTTCTTGCTATAAGCCTCTCTCTCTCTCTCTCTCTCTCTCTCTCTCTCCCCTAATTACTCTGCTCACGTGTCCTCTGCAACAAAGCCAACAAAACACAGGCCCCACACTTAAATATCATTCATCACCACAGGTCCACAGCCACACAAAAAACTGGAGCATCTCCTTTCAACTGCATGCAGCAAGTACTCTGGGTGTTTAAGCCTCTCTCTCTCTCCTAATTACGTCTGTTATAATCTGTACATTCAAAAACTAAACACACTATCATGAATACCCTCCCTCTTCTATTTAAAAATCAAGAATGCCTTCGTGGTTTTCCTGGATTGCTTATGCTTTATTCTTTACCCTATAGAAATTGAAAATAATTGCATAAAACAAGTATGCCAACTATATATAGCAATGAGAAATTTGGTGGAGGCCGTGGCTCTTGTCACCCTCTTAAATGGGGAGATAATTAATGTGAGAATCAGCATTATATCCAAAGTCGGACACGTGTGGTAATAATGTTTAAGAACATGCACTTCCTTTTCAGAGTTGATTAAACATTGATCACTCTTTCTCTAACTTAATTTTGTTGGTGAGGGATTTTATCATCATTCTTCTTAAGAAAACGTGCCCATACCATATATCCCACAAGCGCTGCTTATGGTATCTTTTCATCATGGTATGGACTCTTTAAAAAAAAAAAAAAAAAAAAAAATTGCTAACATTTTTTTCTCATCATGAGAATGCGTTGCTTGAAGATGCTGGGGGAAAGTCACCTTAAATAACATCACTACTGGCATTTTAATTAAGAAATAGTCAAAACAACCAAGTTAATTCGGCAAGAGAATGATATTACTAAATAATGAGTATATTTATTCTTTCGATTTTATGGAATATATTCCACCCTGCGCATATTAAGCAAAATTCATTTTTCCATATTTTTATAGGAAGTCTCTATTTGGCTCATTAAAAAAAATAAAAACAAAAACAAAAAACAAGAAGAAGAACCCCTTAAGCTTAACGGGTCAGATTTTTAAATTTTAACA
Organism: Carya illinoinensis; assembly: GCF_018687715.1. NCBI lineage: Eukaryota > Viridiplantae > Streptophyta > Magnoliopsida > Fagales > Juglandaceae > Carya > Carya illinoinensis. The sequence continues at coordinate 26,338,474 of NC_056759.1, read as the reverse complement.
CAATCTATTAAAATAACATATTGTTATGACACGACCTGTTATAAATTAATTAAAAAATATCAACACGTCAAACTCGTTTCAATCCATCTCTTCCTATTTCAATCTGTTTATGTAAATTGGTTGAATTGACTGAAATAATTCATTTAACCTGATTAACATGATTTTACATATAAGTTAAAATAACTATATCTCTCAAAAATATAAAACTAATTACATACAAGTGCCAAAAGTTGGGAATAATAAAAATGACTAAAAAGACATACATATTTGCAAATCAGCACCCTATGTATTCGTATCCATAAAAAAAGACACATGAGAAAAGTAATATCTAATTTATTTTTTATAATTTTTCACATATAAAGATATATTTATATTTATAGTGCTTTTTGGCTGATTTTTTACAAGGAAGAATTTTTAAGAATCCATGACTTGGATGGTCTCTAACATTTCTCGCATAGAAATGCAGTTGTTATGAATTATCAGATCTAGTCTATAAATAAATAAATTAATACGTAATTAATATGTAACCCATTTTGACAAATTGAATATAAATATTAAATTATTTGTCTACAACTCTTAGCTATCTAAATTAGGTATGTGGTCAATTCGTCTAAATAAATACTCTGCACGGCCCACAACAGGAAACGCTCGTCTTCCACACAAACTCTATAATGAGTTATGAAGAGATATATCATGTGCAGATCTAAAACCTATATTCAAGATTTTATATTGGTCATGACCCATGTGCAAACTTTATGACTACTTTGGTGGGTCTCATGATACACTTATTTTTGTCATGGAAAAATTTACAACTGGTTGGGTATCATGCTGTCTTTTATACCACCAAATAAACAGTTGTAACGGATGAATCATAATGGAGGAGAAAAAAAAAAAAAAAAAAGACAAAAAAGCTCAAACAAAGCATCACAGATCAGAAATGATATTTATAAGGACACACCAAATTTATTGTGTTTTGATTAGACTTTTCATTGTCACAATCCGTATGTGAGGTCCATGCGTGTTATCTGACAAAGGACGTCGCTACGTCACAGAACAATTTTACATATAGTCTTTACCGTTCACTATGAATCTTTATTTTTTTATTATTTTTTAAATTTATTTAGATACTTTTAAAAAAAATTACAAATTCATTTAAAACTATTTACTTAATCACTAAGTTAAAAAAAAATATTGTTAAATAATTTCGGTAAAAATCATGTGTGAGCTTAGTATTTTCCTTTGACAAATGTTACTACGCGCATTAATCTGTATATCAATACTGATTTATTTATACTTAAAATTTAAATGAACACTATTTTCAATAAAATTTACTTTTTGACCAGTCACATTACATTGATCCACAGATTAATACACAATTATGCTTGCAATTATATTTTTCCATGTTACTATATCTTGTACAAAGTTTTAAGGGAATTGCTTCTCCACATGAGGTGGCCACCGACGTGGGTTTTTATTTTTATATTTTTTGTTTAATAGTTAAGTAAATATTTGTTAATATTTTTTTTATTTTTAATATTTTTTAAAAAATATTTAATGAGTTTAAAAAATAATTTAAAAAAAAAAAAAAAAGAGATGAAAAAACTTTACCTGTTCGGTAAGCCTTTCGGTGGCCTCCCTTCGGTGGGAGTAACACTGTCCAAATTTTAATATAGGAATTTATTAGAATAATTTTTTTTAATTTTAATTGTCCCTTGCAATTCCATCTAATATTACGCATCCGGACTTAAGTTTTTGTTTTAAATAGGAAAAGGTTTTTCTTTAAATCCGCGGTGAGATATATAAAAAATGACTAAAAAAAATACATATTTACAAAACAACACCCTTACCATTTCTCTATAGCCAAAAGATTTTTTTTAACTTAGTGATTAAGTAAATTTTTTTAAGTAATGGTGTGAATTTAAAAAAAATATATTTAAGAATATAAAAAAAAGAATAAAAAATCAATTAAAAATTTAAAAAAAAAAAAGATGCATTCAAGATGATAATTCGGTACTTGTAGGATGACTCAACTTAAAAATATGAGTTTTGCTACTTATAAACAAAGTTACGTACTAATCTACGTATCAATACTGATTCTTTCATATTTAAAATTTAAATTAATATTGCTTTGGGATGAGCTAGCTGGCCTAAGTGCTTGGTGGGAGGCTCCTTGGTGTATTGGCGGGGATTTTAATGTGATAAGATTTTCCAGCGAAAGATCAGGGGAGGGACGACAAAATCAAGCAATGGTGGATTTCTCGAATTTAATTTTTGAGTTAGGTTTGATGGACATACATTTAATGGGAGGTGAATTTACTTGGTCTAATAACCTGACGTGGTCAAGATTGGACAGATTTCTCATTTCTCCCTCATGGAAGCTACATGACCCAAATTTAAGCCGGAAAAGGCTCCCGAGGATATGCTCTGATCACTTTCCTGTAATGTTAGATTGTGGTGGTATTCAAGGGGTAGAAAGGCCATTCAAGTTTGAGAATAAGTGGTTAAAAGCGGATGGGTTTGTGGACTTGATTAGATAATGGTGGAATTCATACTTATTTGAGGGCAATCTGAGCAACATATTGGCCTACAAGCTGAAAGCATTGAAGAAGAATTTGAATATATGGAATGAACAGATATTTGGAGATGTAACGTCACAGAAGAAGAGCTTATTTCAAGAATTACAAAGCTTGGAGGGTGTAGGGGATGAGAACAACCGAAAAGATCAAGTAGTTTCTGAACTTGAACGATTGACCCTTATGGAGGAGATCTCATGGAGGCAAAAGTCAAGGGCTTTGTGGCTTTGGGAGGGGGATAAATGCACAAAATTTTTTCACCAAGTCGCGAATGCACATAGGCGGTTTTATTCCATTGAGTCCATGAACATAGATGGTGGTGCTTCCTCCGATCAAGTTGTGATAAAGGAGCACGTGGCTGGCCATTTTGAACATTTGTAGTCGGAACCTCATGCATGGAGGCCTACTATTGATGGGTTAGTCTTTGAGGCCATTGATCAAAATAGTGTGGCTTGGTTGGAGAGACCATTTGAAGCGGAAGAGGTACATCAAGTTCTCTGGAAAATGAATAAGGATAAAGCTCCAGGACCGGATGGCTTCATTATGGCTTTTTTTCAGACTTGTTGAGAAGTGGTGAGGGAGGATGTATTGCTGGTTTTTCAGGAATTTTTCACTTATGGCAAATTTGAGAAAAATTTAAATGCTACTTTATTGCTATACTTCCTAAAAAGGTTGGTGCAATAGAGGTCCAAGATTACAGGCTGATTAGTCTTGTCAGTGTGTATAAGATGCTTTCAAAAATTATTGCCAACAGGATGAGCACGATCATGACGAAGATTATTTCTAAGTCACAAAATTACTTTGTGAAAGGGAGACAAATTTTGGACTCGGTCCTTATAGCAAATGAATGCTTGGATAGTAGGATCAAGTCGGGAGCTCCAGGTATTATTTGCAAACTAGATATGGAGAAGGCATATGATCATGTTAATTGTGATTTTCTGATATATATGGTAGGGTGATGTGGTTTTGGGGAAAGATGGAGGAAATGGATGAGGCACTGTGTGTCAACGGCTCGTTTCTCGGTTTTGGTAAATGGAGATCCAGTGGGCTTTTTTAACAGTTCAAGAGGACTATGCCAAGGTGATCCATTATCACCCCTCTTGTTTGTTCTAGTAATGGAGGCGCGAAGTAGAATGGTGTTGGCTGCAGAAGAGGGTGGATTTTTCTCAAGTTTCTCTATGGGAGATATCCACAGCTCTACCATTATTTCTCAGCTTTTGTTTGCAGATGACACCTTTCTATTTTGTGAGGCAAATGCAGGGCATATCCAATCTTTGAAAGCCATCTTACTTTTTTTTGAAGCAATATCCGGGTTGAAGATTAACCTTGCTAAGACGGAGATGGTCGCGGTTGGTGATGTCAATATTAGGGGGTTCGCTAACATTTTGGGTTGTGTGGTTTCTTCGTTGCCTTTGAAGTACCTTGGTCTTCCGTTGGGGGCTCCTTTCAAAACTAAGTCAATTTGGGAGGTGGTGCTAGAAAAATTTGAGCGGAGGCTGGCTGGGTGGAAAAGGTTGTATTTATCTAAAGGGGGGTAGATCACACTTATCAAGAGCACTTTATCAAACCTTCCAACATACTACCTTTCTTTATTTCCCCTCCCCCACTAGCATTGCATTGAGAATAGAGAAAATTCAGCGTGATTTTTTGTGGAGTGGAATAGGTGATGAGTTTAAATTCCACTTAGTGGGGTGGGACAAGGTTTACTCTCATTTGAGAGACGGTGGTTTGGGGGTTCGTAATGTGAGAGATTTCAATAAGGCTCTATTAGGTAAATGGTTGTGGTGTTATAACTTTGAGAGGGAAGCATTGTGGAAAGGGGTGATTGACACGAAGTATGGTAGTGAATGGGGGGGCTGGTGTTCTAAAGAGGGCAAGGGGACTTATGGAGTGGGGCTATGGAAGTATATACGGAAAGGCTGGTGCTCCTTTGTTAGTAATACTCGATTGTGTGTGGGGGATGGTAGTAGGATCAGCTTTTGGAAGGATGTGTGGGTGGGAGACATGGCCTTGAAGGAAGTTTATCCCACGATTTTCAGTATTGCAAGGGAAAAAGAAGCTATGGTGGCTGATTTGCAGGTAATCAATCAAGGTTCCCAAGAGTGGAACATTAGTCTCACTAGGGATGCCCATGACTGGGAAGTGACTGTTTTGGTGGAGTTTTTGAACTTGCCATACAACACTCTTATTGCTGCCACAGCTGAAGACTTGCTGGAATGGAAACCCTCTAGGAAATGGAAGTTTTCGGTACGCTCATTTTATGACTCTATTACCATACAACAAAGGCACAACTTCTCTTGGAAAAACATCTGGAGGAGTAAAGCACCAACCAAGGATGCATTTTTTGTCTGGACAACAGCTCTAGGAAAGATTTTGACCATAGATAATCTTAGACGACGTGGCCTTATAATCACGGATTGGTGCTGTTTGTGCAAAAATAGTGGTAAAACGGCAGACCATCTACTTTTACATTGTGATTTTACTTGAAATATTTGGAACTACTTTTTCAGCAGAATGGGAATAGCATAGGTAATGCCGGGCAAAGTGGTTGAACTGTTAGCCAGCTGGAGAGGGATCACTAGGGCAAGCATGCAATGATTTGATGGCATATTCGTTGATATTGTCATGCTGTTGCTATACTTGCAATGTCAGAAGAAAGCTTCGCAAGATGTTTAACATTACGGTAATCCCTCTCCCACTATATGATCAGTACTTTTCTTGTGGCAACACTATGTATCAGACACATCAACCCACTTAGATAATTATCACCTTCTATAAGACTAACGTTCTGATGCTAAGCGCATTGGCATCCAATTATGTAATTTTCTGCTTAAAATTTAGCTAGAAAAGACATCATACTTTTTTACGTAATCTAGTTCCCATACCTTCCACATTGAATTATCAATAAATTTCACTAAACCATTAAATAATATTTTTTTTTTGTAATATTAAATCTCGCTGAACTATTGAAGTACAAGTATTAAACAAAAACAAAATATTATACAACGGATTTAGCTGAGTTACAGTATCCAGCAATACGTTGGATACTGTAGCCAAAAAGTAGCTGAAAGTTAAATTAGCCAGATATTTGTTTAGTTCAATGTGGGATTTCTTTGTACATCTTTAGTTAAATTATATGTTGCTATATAGTACAAAGAGAGGAATGCGCTGCTCTTACCTTGGATGAGAATTGCAATTCCTTGATGCCGTTTATTTGATACAGCACGTCACCTAGCAGATCACCAAGCTCACAACCTGCACACACAAGATAATCTAATATCCTTTGCCTGAGGTTTCCTGGTGGGGATTCTCCAACAACCAAGTTTGTTACTTGAGAATGTAGATTGAATGAGGGAGTAAACAAAAAAAGGCCAAAAGCCCTACCTGTCACGGGTTCCCTTTTATACGTCTCTCTTGTAACTGACCTGTTTCCTCTAAGTGGGTTCGTATTGAGGGATATCTGGGTTGTTATTGGTAGTGTGGTGCCGGGCAGTTGCTAGATCGTGGGTGTATTGGATCCATAATCCTTGGTCCACGTGTTTCTCATGCCATTAAGAATATGCCCTTGTTTTGAGTCTTGACTACCTCTTCAGTGGGCCTTATCTGGGCCTGGGTCTTGTAGGAAAATATACCCAACACTATTGATGGATCGTTTTCGTGAACATGTACCTTTCAGTGCTCATCTAACGTAAACAGTTTTGAAGATTAGAAGTTTTGGCTATTGTGAAAATTTTGATCTGTAGGTTTATATGGGAAGCGTAGGTACATCCATATAAGAATGACATTCTTTGGGAGGAATATTAATATCTTTGGGTGAAGACCTACCATCCAATCTGTTATACCTGTTCCTTATAATCTTTTGCAAGAAAATATTAGGTAATGTGTTTAGGCAAGGTTGAGTTGGATTCGAGATATGTAATTCTAAGTTAACCCCCCTCCTCAAGTCTTTCTTGTTCTATTGTATTCTGGTTTCTCCAAATTATGACCCTCATTTCCTCTCTTTCGTAGGGAGGCTCCATTGATGATTTCCTTTCGCATTTGATGTGTTGTTGCTGTGCCCTTGTCCAAGAATGGAGAGAGGTGGAGATCCGTGGGGCTTATGGTATTGTCCTCTGCATTGAGCTTTGCTTAATCTTGTCCAATGTTTTAGTTCTCTGATATTGAATAGAAGAAAAGCATCAAAGTGACTCCTCTTAAATGAATTTTGAGGATACCGACCTGTTCTCAGAAAATTTTCACTTAATTTGGTGGATACGTTTACTTCAAGTCATAATAATGATGTTGTTTCTGGTTGGGCTGTCTTGTGACTTCTTTTACCCGGATGTAAACTATTCCAACTTGCAGGTCTTGAGAAGACAAAGACAAGCCGTCCACCCTTGCAATACATGGAATCTTAAGTGATAGAATGGAAGTCTTGATAGTATGAAACTTATATGAACCTTGGCAGCAGTATATAAGGTCGATACTTTTAACCCATATATGCATTGTAGCTGTCTATATCTTCTAAATTCAGCACAGGGTGTATCATAGACAGTTTTTTAGTGTTGTCTCACCTTGTTAATTATTTTATTTTATTTATCATGTCAGTTAACATTGCCTCGAGGATTGATGGGACTAAATATTGACTCGTATCTTGTGGGTAGCCTAAATATTTAGTAATTGAAAAATAGGATGGATTATAGTGCATGTACATATTATAACTCTTTTAACTTATATATATATATATATATATATATATATATGTATATGTGTATGTATGTATATATGTATGAATGTATGCTCCCATGATGATAAACATATAGGTCTACTTTATATACCAGGACCTTAATTTATTTCTCCGGTTAACTATCTATCAAAAAATTATAAGTAATAGTTTTTTTTCAATCCTAATTCTTATCATACTCAATTACATTTGGTGATGTGGCATAATTTAACTGGGTCTTATTTTAGGTTATTGATAGAAAAGGCTGACTTAAAATATGATATATCACTTTGTGACTGAGAATGACAAACTTTAGTATGAGTAATATGATTACTAAAGAGCTATAAGGTATTTTAGAGTAATAGCATACTCAGTTACATTTGGTGATGTGGCATATTTTAGGTTATTGATAGAAGAAATCACTTAAAATATGATATATCATTTTGTGTGACTGAGAATGACAAGATTTAGAATGAGTAATAACATTATTAAAAGACTGTAAGGTATTTTAGAGTGGTGGGATATTTTTATCCTATTATAAGGTGTGGTATCATTCAAGTTTTATGGTACAACACATAATTAAAAACAAATATTTATTCAAAAGAATTTAATGGCATTACATGAAATCATAATAAGTATTTATAATTACTAACAATTATAAATAATAATTACTTATCCATCAGTGGTATTAGGGCTGGTTCGGTTATACAAAACCAAACTATCTCATCTCATATAATCATTACAACTTTTTAAAGTTTATGCACAAAATATAAGAAATAATTTAATTTTTTAAATCCTAAAACAAAATTGGTATTAAAAAATTATATTATAATAATATTTTATTTAAATTTCAATAAACATCTTATTCCATCTAAACTGTATAACCAAACGAGGCAGTATACTTGCCTTCTTCAACTAAAAAGAAAACGAGTGTTGAATCGGAAACTGGCTAGGGGATCCGTGGAGAAACTACGTTTTACGTGGTAAAAGGTAAACGATACCATTTTCATCTTTCTTCCTTTTTATCTTTTCATACTAAAGAGATTTTTTCCATCTTGTTTAATCTTTCCATCGTCTTCCCTTTTTCATTTCATTTCAGAGTTTTTCTTCATCTTCCCTCTATCTACCACCTTCCCCCTCAAAATCCCCCTTAACCCCATTTTCAGGCCTCCCTTCCATCTTCCTTTATTCGTCTTCCACCTTTCCCACTCGAAATCTATCATAAGAAATCTGCGACAAATGACCTTTGAACCCAAAAGCCCATTCCCATAGAAGCACTACCTTCCCACTCGAAATTGACACACGAAACCTAGAAGACAGAAGAAGCCAAATTTGACTTGTTGGTAGCTTGTATGGCTCATGGAGTCATGAAGAAGAAGAAACATTAAAACTGGACGGTTTCCCAAACTTTATTCTCTCTATTCAATGGGAGGGATGGAAAGCATATGGGGTGGAGATTACTTAGAATTCAAGCCATGGAGATGGATTTCAGAGCAAGGAAGAATGATGCATGTACCATCTTACAAGTTTACAGTATTCAATGCAAGACCCAAGACGAGATCTACCACTTGTTCACGTAAAGACGAGTAGAGAAGGATGAGACACCCACATGAAGACGATGACGAAGAGCTCTTCAAAGCCCAAAGACGACAATGACGGTAGCGATCTCTTCTTTCTTTCAGACCCAAAATTGCAGAGTTTTTCTTCCCAGACTCACATGATTTCTAAACTTTTTGAAATCTGAATTTTCCTTCCTCCTCCTCGTTTTCATTTGTGTTATGTTTCACTCTCTTTTTTTTTTTTTTTTAGCTAACGTGGCATGCCGATTCCCCTATGGTTTCGCACCTCGGTTGCATGTAGCAAAATTGTTTAATTAATGGAAAATCTTTCACTAAATTCCCAGCTTGCTTGTATTAGGGAAATTGAAATTTTGCAATATTTGTTTTTGTTTAAATATAAAATTAGCTGATCATGTGATTTGTCTCAAAATTAAATGACTGTGTTTTTTAATTCAATTTTTACTACCTATTGTTTTAATAACCTTCAAATTCTTTCTTCGATTAGAAATTTGTTTATAAAATGTGTTGAGAGTGATAAGAAGAAAGTTGATCCTACATGAATTCGACAAATATATATATATATATATATATTTATATATATAATTAATCAAATCAAAGGAAAGGCTCATTCATTAACTCAACACAAATTTGAAGAACTTGATATGAATTAACACCAAGCCTAGTTTAGATTCAAATTTGATCTTAACTGATCTCATTTAATTATATTATAATAATATTTTATTTAACTTTCAATAAAACATCTTATTCCATCTAAACTGTATAACCAAACGAGGCAACATACTTGCCTTCTTCGACTGAAAAGAAAACGAGTGTTGAAGTGGACCTTCCGAAATGACAGCATTGAAATATCAAAAGTGTTTACATATATGGTCAACTTGTTTAATTAACAGAAACTCTATCGAAAACCGGCTAGGGAATCCACGGAGAAACTGTGTTTTACGTGGTAAAAGGTAAACGATACCATTTTCATCTTTCTTCCTTTTTATCTTTTCATTTCACTAAAGAGATTTTTTCCATCTTGTTTAATCTTTCCATGTCTTCCCCTTTTCATTTTATTTTAGAGTTTTTCTCCATCTTCCCTCTGTCTACCACCTTCCCCTTCAAAATCCCCCTTACCCCCATTTCCAGGCCTCCCTTCCATCTTCCCTTATTCGTCTTCCACCTTTCCCACTCGAAATCTATTATAAGAAATCTGCAACTAAGGACCTTTGAAGCCAAAAGTCCATTCCCACATAAGTCCTACCTTCCCACTCAAAATTGACACACGAAACCTAGAAGACAAAAGAAGCCAAATTCGACTTGTTGGTAGCTTGTATGGCTCATGGAATCCTGATTCCTGAAGAAGAAGAAACATTAAAACTAGACGGTTTCCCAAACTTTATTCTCTCGACTCAATGGGAGGGATGGAAAGCATATGGGGTGGAGATTACTTAGAATTCAAGCCATAGAGATGGATTTCAGAGCAAGGAAGAATGACGCAAGTACCATCTTACAAGTTTACAGTATTCAATGCAGGACCCAAGACAAGATCTACCACTTGTTCACGTAAAGACGAGCAGAGAAGGACAAGACACCCACATGAAGACGATGATGAAGAGCTCTTCAAAACCCAAAGACGACGATGACGGCAACGATCTCTTCTTTCTTTCAGACCCAAAATTGCAGAGTTTTTCTTCCCAGACTCACGTGATTTCTAAACTTTCTGAAATCTGAATTTTCCTTCCTCCTCATTTTCATCTGTGTTATGTTTTGCTCTCTTTTTTTTTTTTTTTTTTTTAGCTAACGTGGCATGCCGATTCCCCTATGGTTTCGCACCTCGGTTGGTAGCAAAATTGTTTAATTAATGGAAAATTTTTCACTAAATTCCCAGCTTGCTTGTATTAGGGAAATTGAAAATTTGCAATATATATATTTTTTTTGTTTAAATATAAAATTAGCTGATCATGTGATTTGTCTCAAAATTAAATGACTATGTTTTTTAATTCAATTTTTACTACCTATTGTTTTAATAACCTTCAAATTCTTTCTTCAATTAGAAATTTGTTTATAAAATGTGTTGAGAGTGATAAGAAGAAAGTTGATCCTACATGAATTCGACAAATATATAAATATATATATATATATAATTAATCAAATCAGAGAAAAGGCTCACTCATTGACTCAACACAAATTTTAAGAACTTGATATGAATTAACACCAAACCTAGCTTAGATTTAAAGTTAATCTTAACTCATCTCATCTAATTATTATGAATTTTTTAAAAATTCACATAAAATATTATAAACAAATTAACTTTTTTAAATTTAAAAACAATAATAATATTCTAACGATATTTTATTCAACTTTCATTTCAACTCACTATCCAAACCTCACATAAACCTATTGTAATAACCAAACCAAAAAAAAAAAAACATTTTGTTTTCTCTTCAAATTCCTATTAAAATGAACATAGAATTTGTCATATGAAGTGGGCATTTCTACCTTGAATTAACACATTTTCTTCTTTTAGAAAAATTTTACTCATCATCCTCACATCATATATTACAGATAATTTTTTAACTTTTTATTTTTTTTCTCTTACCAAATATATAATATATGGATGATGAGTAAAAGAACTCAATTAATTTAAGAAGAATAAAATTAAAAAAAATAAAAAATAAAAATAAATATTGTGTGTGAAGAGATGAATAGCAAAGCTTATTTATGAATAATAAAATGGCGTTTGAAGTTCGGAGTAAAAGATGTTCTTTATGTAATAGTTTTTTTTGAATTTCCACAACCTTTTATATTTTCTATGACGCTGAAACAAACTATAAATTGCATTCATTACTTTTTATTCAAAGCATAACTCTTGACGATGAAAGGGAAACTAAAACAATTAATTTTAACCCATAATTTAATATTTCTTTATACCTAAACTCTTAATTCATTGTGACAGATAAAGCCAATCAGTTTTTTAATAATTCATATGACATCGATATTTACCACCATTAATGATGTTAAACGATTGCTACACTTTGGATCTTACCGTAACTATGAACTTTAATTTTATTTTCTAAATATTTTTTTCCTGTTTTTTGAAAATATTAAGCAAGTTATAAATTAAAAAATAATATGATTAATGATAGAAAATAAACTATTTTTACAACTTTGTTTTTTTTTTTGTAAAATGAAGGATATTGTTGTAAAATAGAATATCATTATTTTATAAAAATGGTCTTTATATAAAATAAATCTAAAAAGAAGATTGTAAAATGACTTATGCCTTCGTGATTATATCGCTTCATTGAAAATGAATTTTAATTTCACAAAACCTCTTTCCTAGAGATGTTAAATAGCTGTACAGCCGTAAGTTTATCATTTCTCAATCTTAAATATTATTAGATATAAGAAACGAATAATATTACATGCAGTTATGAAATATGTAAGTATGATGAATTTTTTTAAAAAAGAATAAGATTTATTATTAAAAATTAATTTTTTAAATAAATTTCATATTTACTTTTTTTAAAGAAAAAACAAAAATATACGATGTTTATGAAATCCACTACTGTAAGTATTATCTTTTTTAATAAACATATAGGTATAACACGTAAAGTTAAAAGAGAAATGCTAAAGCTCCCAAATTTAGAAGCTTTTTTAATTATCGAAAGATTTTTTTTAACTTAGTGATTAAGTAAATTTTTTTAAGTAATGGTGTGAATTTAAAAAAATTATTTAAGAATATAAAAAAAATGAATGCAAAAATCAATTAAATATTAAAAAAAAAGATGCATGCATTCGAGATGATAATTCGGTACCCGGAACATGACTCAACTTAAAAATATGAATTTTACTATTTATAAATAAAATCATATATTAATCTGTATACTAATACTGATTCTTTCGTATTTAAAATTTAAATTAACATTATTTTTAATAAAATTTATTTTTGATTAATTATAGTAGTGTACCTCTTCAATTTGTCCACTTAATACTGTACCTTTAGTGTAAATTATATTATTTTTACTTCTATTTCAAGCATTTTTTAATTTTTTTAAAAAATAAAAAAGTATCAATATAGTAATTATCACTTCTATTTCAAGCATTTCGTTTCGGTCGAAACCATGTCGTCGTCGCAGAAGATTACCCTGAAGAGTCCCGATGGCGAGTCTTTCGAGGTCGACGAGGCTGTGGCTCTCGAGTCTCAGACCATCAAGCACGCGATAGAGCTTTGCGCCGACAACGTCATCCCTGTTCTCAACGTGACAAGCAAGATCTTGGACAAGGTCATCGAGTACTGCAAGAAGCACGTCGAACCGGCCAACTCTGAGGACCGCACCTCCAAAGATGATCTCGAGGCCTGGGACGCGGAGTTCGTCAGGGTTGACCAGGCCACTCTCTTCGATCTCATTCTGGTTTGTTCTCTTCCTTCGCCTCTGATTTGTTCTATCTTTTTATGGCTTTGGTTCGTGTGGGCGATTCTTCCCCTCATGGGTTTCTCGCGGCTTGGGACTCTGAAATTTGGATCTGAATTGATTTCTTTTAGGTTAGGGTTCTGGATTAGGGTTTCGAACCACGTTTTTAGCGTGATGGTTGTTTTGTTAATTTATGATTCTAGGTTTTGAAACTTAGGGTTTTGATTATTTGAATTTGATTTGATTATTTATGTCAAAGTTTTAAATACAGTTGTTTTCGTTGTTTGTTGAATTATTATCATACTAATGGAACCCTAGGAGTTGGCTCAAGTGGTAAAGGAGTTGGTGTTGGTGGTATGCTCCTGCCAAGGTCTAAGGTTTTGAAACTTCTTTGGTGCAAACAATCTGGGCAATTGGACTGGGATTTTTTTACCTGACTTATTGCCAAGGGCTTGTACACCTCTGAGATTAGTCAGGACCCTGTTCTAGGACATTCGGTGCCAATAACAAGAAAAATATTCTTACTAATGGGTGATTTGTTGGTAATTTACTGTTAACACGTGATGATGCGCTGCGGGGTGATGGAGGCTCCTTGAGTATGCAATTAATGGACCAGATGCTTCAAACTGATTCTTGTAGACATAAATAATGTGGATTTTCTAGTATTTTTGTTCTTTGCCAATACGTGGTTGATTTCAGGGTTGTATTTTCTTTACAATATGTCTTTGTTGTTGCATTGTTTTTTTTTTTTTGTCCAAAGTTTAATGTTCTAATTGCTTTGTTGATATCGTTTGCTTCGTCGTTGATACTGCAACTTAATTTCTTTGAGGAGAAAGTACCTATTTTGTTTGAAGATTCTTTCAATCAGTTAACACAAACTTTTTTTTTTCTTTTTTTTTTTTAAATGTCTACCTTATTCTTTAGGAGTAATTTTGTTTATGTTCCTCAAATGAAAATAGCTTGATTTTATGTGAAGGAAAGATATTTTGGTTTGTTTTAAAAATCATTGCCAAGTTGCATTGTTAATTGTTTTACGTTGGCCCTATGCTTGTGATATTTTTTATGATTGTTGCCGATCAAAAAAATATTTTTTATGATTGTTAACACAACAAAAATATTTCTGTGATGTGTATTACGATTGATGTTGATGTTCATTATGGTAATATGACCTGGTTATTTTTATTGATCTTTGAAAAGTCCGAGTTTTGCTAAGAAATATTTGTTCAGTTGTGGTTCTAGTAATGTTGCCTTTTTCAGGCTGCAAACTATTTGAACATCAAAAGCCTCCTGGATCTGACATGCCAGACTGTGGCGGACATGATCAAGGGAAAGACCCCAGAGGAGATCCGTGAGACCTTTAACATCAGGGATGACTTTACCCCGGAGGAAGAGGAAGAGGTTCGTCGGGAGAACCAGTGGGTATTTGAATGATGTATTGAGTGATAATTTTTAGTGGGACTTGGAAACAAAAATGTGATTTACAAACAACTTGGTTTAAGGGTTACTATGTGGGTTCATATGTTAGGCATGTTTGTTTTGGCTTTATCTTCGCTATATACAATCGTATAGTGCTCAAGTGTCATGTAATCCTTTTAAAAAGGTGTGGGGTTTATTATTAAAAAATTAATTTCTTTTCATGTGGATCTCGTATTTATTTATTTTTTAAAAAATAATTAATAATTGCACGGCGCTTGTGCACTCAATAACTATCATTTCTCTTTTTATCTTTATCTTCCCCTGTTTTAAACTCTTGCTTTGTTGAAATCGTAAAACCCTTTGAACTGTAAATAATATTCAGATTCTGATCGGGGGCACTGTTAGTAGATGGTTCTGCTATCAATTTCTCTGTCATTTCAATAGTTTATATTCCTTATTTATTGTGATAAGGAATATAAATCTGTGTGCATTTGAAAGCTTTGTTCTGTCTGAGTGCAGCACTCACCGATTTAGCAATTGACTGAGGATCGGTGGTCGAGGATTTGAACTTAGCATGGCAGGATTCAGCTTCTCCCTCTTCATATCCATTCTTTTTAATAGATTCCCTTGGTCGTGTGCTGTGGGTGGGAAGACAGGATAGGGTTTTGGTGGTGGATTGTTAGATTTGGAAAATGATTACCTTGGCACACGTTTACAACTACACATTAAATGAAGGTAGTTTAGGAATGTTGAAATTCATTTTTAATGAAGTATCATCTTAATTGCATTGGTTGATTGTAAAATGATTATAAAAGAGTGGTAAGTTTGCTCTTTAAACCGATCACATATTTTTGCACTAGTTGTCGAAGTGAGTGGTCACATATTATTACATATATGGTCAGCTTGTTTAATTAACAGAAACTCTATCGAAAACCGGATAGGGGATCTGCAGAGAAATTGTGTTTTACGTGGTAAAAGGTAAACGATACCATTTTCATCTTTCTTCATTTTTATCTTTTCATTTCATTAAAGAGATTTTTTCCATCTTGTTTAATCTTTTCATGTCTTCCCTTTTTCATTTCATTTCGGAGTTTTTCTCCATCTTCCCTTTGTCTACCACCTTCCCCTTCAAAATCCCCCTTACCCCCATTTCCAGGCCTCCCTTCCATCTTCCCTTATTCGTCTTCCACATTTCCCACTCGAAATCTGTCATAAGAAATCTGCGACTAAGGACCTTTGAAGCCAAAATCCCATTCCCACATAAGTCCTACCTTCCCACTCAAAATTGACACACGAAACCTAGAAGACAAAAGAAGCCAAATTCGACTTGTTGGTAACTTGTATGGCTCATGGAGTCCTGATTTCTGAAGAAGAAGAAACATTAAAACTGGATGGTTTCCCAAACTTTATTCTCTCTACTCAATGGGAGGGATGGAAAGCATATGGGGTGGAGATTACTTAGAATTCAAGCCGTAGAGATGGATTTCAGAGCAAGGAAGAATGATGCATGTACCATCTTACAAGTTTACAGTATTCAATGCAGGACCCAAGACGTGATCTACCACTTGTTCACGTAAAGACGAGCAAAGAAGGACAAGACACCCACATGAAGACGATGACGAAGAACTCTTCAAAACCCAAAGACGATGACGACGGCAGAGATCTCTTCTTTCTTTCAGACCCAAAATTGCAGAGTTTTTATTCCCAGGCTCACGTGATTTCTAAACTTTTTGAAATCTGAATTTTCCTTTCTCCTCATTTTCATCTGTGTTATGTTTTGCTCTTTTTTTTTTTTTTTTTTTTAAGCTAACGTGGCATGCAAATTCCCCTATGGTTTCGCACGTCGGTTGCATGTAGCAAAATTGTTTAATTAATGAAAAATCTTTCACTAAATTCCCAGCTTGCTTGTATTAGGGAAATTGAAAATTTGCAATATTTTTTTTTTTGTTTAAATATAAAATTAGCTGATCATGTGATTTGTCTCAAAATTAAATGACTGTTTTTTAATTCAATTTTTACTACCTATTGTTTTAATAACCTTCAAATTCTTTCTTCGATTAGAAATTTGTTTATAAAATGTGTTGAGAGTGATAAGAAGAAAGTTGATCTACGTGAATTCGACAAATATATATATATATATATATATATAATTAATCAAATCAGAGGAAAGGCTCACTCAGTGACTCAACACAAATTTGAAGAACTTGATATGAATTAACAACAAGCCTAGTTTAGATTCAAATTTGATCTTAACTCATTTCATTTAATTATTATAAATTTTTCAAAAATTCACATAAAATATAATAAATAATTTAACTTTTTCAAATTTAAAAACAATTATAATATTAAAAAATAATATTCTAACGATATTTTATTCAACTTTCATGTCAACTCACCATTCAAATCTCACCAAAACCTATTGTAATAACCAAACCATAGAAAAGAAAATAAAAAAAAAAAAAAAAAAAAAACATTTTGTTTTCTCTTCAAATTCCTATTAAAATGAACATAGAATTTGTCATATGAAGTGGCCATTTCTACCTTGAATTAACACATATTCTTCTTTTAGAAAAATTTTACTCATCATCCTCACACCATACATTACAGATAATTTTTTATTTTTTATTTTTTTTTCTCTTACCAAATGTATAATATATGGATGATGAGTAAAAGAACTCAATTAATTTAAGAAGAATAAAATTAAAAAAAAAATAAAAAATAAAAATAAATATTGTGTGTGAGAGCATCCTCATCCCATTCCTCATCCACATCCCTATAATTTAACTCAAAATCACCTTTCCTCAAATTTTTTCCTAAATTTTATTCATCTTTCAAAAACCTCCTATATCTCATTCCCCATCCCTATCTCTATTCTATTAAATAATATTTTTCTATTCTTTTTTTTATTACTTTTTTCTTTCACTTCTATTTACAAATTTAACTACTTAATATTTTTTCTTATTTTTTGAACTATTACTCTAGTGAATATTTTAAACAAAAATTTAAATTATTTTTTTGTGAATATAATAATATTTTTAAAATTAATTTTTTTATATTTTCGTAATTAATTAAATTATTTTTAACATTATTATTTAAAACTATAATAAATATGAGTATGAGAGAAAGTGTAGATGATTGAAAAATTATTTATTTTATATATTAGAATAAAATATTAATAAAAATGATTTAGGGAATGAATAGTGAGTCCCCAAATATGGGGACTTACTGTTTATTCCCTAAACATTTTCCCTAAAATAAGGATCCGGATGTGAGGGGTATTTTGACCAAAACTCTAAAATAAACCCCAAATTATGGGGAATATGGAACTTTGGGGGATGGGGATGCTCTGAAGAGATGAATAGCAAAGCTTATTTATGAATAATAAAATGGCGTTTGAAGTTCGGAGTAAAAGATGTTCTTTATGTAATAGTTTTTTTTTGAATTTCCACTACCTTTTATATTTTCTATGACGCTGAAACAAACTATAAATTGCATTCATTACTTTTTATTCAAAGCATAACTCTTGACGATGAAAGGGAAACTAAACTCTTAATTCATTGTAACTAACGTGACAGATAATCAAGCCAATCAGTTTTCTTAATCATTTATGTGGCATCGATATTTACCGTAACTATGAACTTTAATTTTATTTTCTACATATATTTTTCTCTGTTTTTTGAAAATATTAAGCAAGTTATAAATTATAAAATAATATGATTAATAATAGAAAATAAACTATTTTTTCAAAATTTTTTTTTTGTTGATAAAATGAAGGATATTGTTGTAAAATAGAGTATCATTATTTTATAAAAATGGTCTTTATATAAAATAAATCTAAAAAGAAAGTTGTAAAATGACTTATGTCTTTGTGATTATGTGGCTTCATTGAAAATGAATTTTAATTTCACAAAACCTCTTTCCTAGAGATGTTAAATAGTTGTACAGCCGTAAGTTAATCATTTCTCAATCCCAAATATTATTTGATATAAGAAACGAAAAATGTTACGTATAGTTATGAAATACGTACGTGTCATAAAATTTTTTTAAAAAAGAATAAAATTTATTATTAAAAAATTAATATTTATTTTATATAAATTTCATATTTACTTTTTTTTAAAAAAATACAAAAAGATACGATATTTATGAACTCCACTACTATAAGTATTATCTTTTAAAATAAACATATAGGTATAACACGTAAAGTTAAAAGAGAAATGCTAAAGCATCCAAATTCGGAAGCTTTTTTTATTACCAAATGATTTTTTTTTAATTTCTTTTAACTTAGTGATTAAGTAAGTAAATTTTTTTAAATACTGGTGTGATTTTTTTTTTAAATTAAGAATATAAAAAAAATAAATGAAAAAAACAATTAAAAATTTTAAAAATAAAAGGATGCATTCGAGATGATAATTCGGTAACTGTAGCATAACCCAACTTAAAAATATGAGTTTTGCTACTTATAAACAAAGTCACGCGCTAATCTGCATAACAATACTGATTCTTTTATATTTAAAATTTAAATTAATATTATTTTTAATAAAATTTATTTTTTAACTAATTATATTAAATTAGTGCACATATTAATACTTTACAACTAAATTATTCCTAAAAAAATTTAGTAATGCTATATAAGCTATGCACGTGCAAGCACAGGATAGAAAAAGTAGTACCCATTAGCAAATTGTTTGAATAACCTTTTAAGAGCTGGCTCTGCGGCCGGTACCTCTATTGATTTTGTATGTTTTTTTAACACTTTTTAATATTTTATTTTAAATAAATTATAATATTATTATAAAATACTTACTTAATCATTAAAAAAAACAATCTAATGTGAGCCCCAGCTGGCTCCCGTCAGGTTTTTAACCTTTTTGGAAGTACTGTACCTCTTCAATTTGTCCACTTAGTAGTGTACCTTTAGTATAAATTATATATTTTTACTTTTTATTTCAAGTATTTTTTAAAAATTAAAAAGTATCAATATAATAATAATCACTTTCTTATTTAATAATTAATTTTTTTTTAAAAAAATTAAATCTATAAATGATAAAAATAAGAGAGCATACAAGAATTATTCAACCTTTTATTATTCAAAGAGTTTACGTAAATTATTTCTCTTTTCTTTAAAGGAGCAAAAGGAAAGGGCACGAAAAGTCGAGTGTTTTCTGCCCTTTTTATTTCCTGTTCTCTCTTCTCTTTGCAGGATAGCAAACGTCTCGTTTTGATCGAAACCATGTCGTCGTCGAAGAAGATCATCCTGAAGAGTTCCGATGGCGAGTCCTTCGAGGTCGACGAGGCTGTGGCTCTCGAGTCTCAGACCATCAAGCACATGATAGAGGACGATTCCGCCGACAACGGCATCCCTCTTCCCAACGTGACAAGCAAGATCTTGGCCAAGGTCATCGAGTACTGCAAGAAGCACGTCGAACCGGCCAACTCTGAGGACCGCACCTCCGAAGATGATCTCAAGGCCTGGGACGCGGAGTTCGTCAGGGTTGACCAGGCCACTCTCTTCGATCTCATTCTGGTTTGTTCTGTTCCTTTGCCTCTGATTTGTTCTATATTTTTATGGCTTCGGTTCGTGTGGGCGATTCTTCCCCTCATGGGTTTGTCGCGGCTTGGGACTCTGAAATTTGGATCTGAATTGATTTCTTTTAGGTTAGGGTTCTGGATTAGGGTTTCGAACCACGTTTTTAGCGTGATGGTTGTTTTGTTAATTTATGATTGTAGGTTTTGAAACTTAGGGTTTTGATTATTTGAATTTGATTTGATTATTTATGTCAAAGTTTTAAATACAGTTGTTTTCGTTGTTTGTTGAATTATTATCATACTAATGGAACCCTAGGAGTTGGCTCAAGTGGTAAAGGAGTTGGTGTTGGTGGTATGCTCCTGCCAAGGTCTAAGGTTTTGAAACTTCTTTGGTGCAAACAATCTGGGCAATTGGACTGGGATTTTTTTACCTGACTTATTGCCAAGGGCTTGTACACCTCTGAGATTAGTCAGGACCCTGTTCTAGGACATTCGGTGCCAATAACAAGAAAAATATTCTTACTAATGGGTGATTTGTTGGTAATTTACTGTTAACACGTGATGATGCGCTGCGGGGTGATGGAGGCTCCTTGAGTATGCAATTAATGGACCAGATGCTTCAAACTGATTCTTGTAGACATAAATAATGTGGATTTTCTAGTATTTTTGTTCTTTGCCAATACGTGGTTGATTTCAGGGTTGTATTTTCTTTACAATATGTCTTTGTTGTTGCTTTTTTTTTTGTCCAAAGTTTAATGTTCTAATTGCTTTGTTGATATCGTTTGCTTCGTCGTTGATACTGCAACTTAATTTCTTTGAGGAGAAAGTACCTATTTTGTTTGAAGATTCTTTCAATCAGTTAACACAAACTTTTTTTTTTCCCTCTTTTTTTTTTTTTTTAAATGTCTACCTTATTCTTTAGGAGTAATTTTGTTTATGTTCCTCAAATGAAAATAGCTTGATTTTATGTGAAGGAAAGATATTTTTGTTTGTTTTAAAAATCATTGCCAAGTTGCATTGTTAATTGTTTTACGTTGGCCCTATGCTTGTGATATTTTTTATGATTGTTGCCGATCAAAAAAATATTTTTTATGATTGTTAACACAACAAAAATATTTCTGTGATGTGTATTACGATTGATGTTGATGTTCATTATGGTAATATGACCTGGTTATTTTTATTGATCTTTGAAAAGTCCGAGTTTTGCTAAGAAATATTTGTTCAGTTGTGGTTCTAGTAATGTTGCCTTTTTCAGGCTGCAAACTATTTGAAGATCAAAAGCCTCCTGGATCTGGGATGCCAGACTGTGGCGGACATGATCAAGGGAAAGACCCCAAAGGAGATCCATAGGATCTTAAAACCCGGGCAAAGTCTTGCCCCGGAGGAAGAGGAAGAGGTCCGTCGGGAGAACCAGTGGGCATTTGAATGATGTATTGAGTGATAATTTTTAGTGGGACTTGGAAACAAAAATGTGATTTACAAACAACTTGGTTTAAGGGTTACTATGTGGGTTCATATGTTAGGCATGTTTGTTTTGGCTTTATCTTCGCTATATACAATCGTGTAGTGCGTAAGTGTCATGTAATCGCTTTAAAAAAGTGTGGGGTTCATTATTAAAAAATTAATTTCTATTCATGTGAATCTCTTGCACGGCACTTGTGCACTCAACGACTATCATGTCTCTTTTTTATCTTTATCTTCCCCTGTTTTAAACTCTTGCTTTGTTGAAATCGTAAAACCCTTTGAACTGTAAATAATATTCAGATTCTGATCGGGGGCACTGTTAGTAGATGGTTCTGCCATCAATTTCTCTGCCATTTCAATAGTTTATATTCCTTATTTATTGTGATAAGGAATATAAATCTGTGTGCATTTGAAAGCTTTGTTCTGTCTGAGTGCAGCACTCACCGATTTAGCAATTGACAGAGGATCGGTGGTGGGGGATTTGAACTTAGCATGGCAGGATTCAGCTTCTCCCGCTTCATATCCATTCTTTTTAATAGATTCCCTTGGTCGTGTGCTGTGGGTGGGAAGACAGGATAGGGTTTTGGTGGTGGATTATTAGATTTGGAAAATGATTACCTTGTCACACGTTTACAACTACACATTAAATGAAGGTAGTTTAGGAATGTTGAAATTCATTTTTAATGAAGTATCATCTTAATTGCATTGGTTGATTGTAAAATTATTATAAAAGAGTGGTAAGTTTGCTCTTTAAACCGGTCACATATTTTTGCACTAGTTGTTGAAGTGAGTTGTCGCTTTAGAGAGGCAAGATAGCATTTTCCATTTAAATGTGTCACATGAAGAGTAGTTCTACTAACTATTGTTTGACAGCCTGCATTTTTTTTTTTAACTTTTTTTTTTTAGGGGAAACTTGTGTTGTCATTAAGTTATAACAAAGTAGGGATACAGGAGGGAATAGCATCCACAGTCATGATGCCATTATTGATGCTTAGAGCATCTTTACATAACACGTGAGCTAAAGTTTTACAAATTCTCTTAGTATGCCTGGCTGTCCAGTTGGTAAAAGAGTTTAAAGCAGTCTTAGTGTCCTTGATCAAAATGCCTACATAGGAATCTGTTTCTATTAGGGACTTGAGGCAATTAACAACTTGCAAGGAGTCTCCTTTTAAGATCACATCCTGCCACCCTAGTGATTTTAAGAACATGGAAATTTGAAATGTAGCAAAAGTTTCAGCTAATAGGGGGTCTGGGAAGAGGCTATGGTTCATTCTCAGGGTGGCACACACCTTCCCTTCCCAATTACGTATACTAGCCACAACTCCCACCTCACAATTGGTTTTGTCAAGTCCAGCATTCCAATTTAGTTTCAGTTTTCCTTGTGGAGGAGCTTCCCATTGGGAGTAATCGTTGGAATCAATGGAGCATTCCTGAGCTGGCTACTGAGTCTGGTAGACCTCTTCGATGAGTATTTTGACAGCTTGAATTATAGAGTTTGGGTGTGAGAAGTTGTTACTGAATACAAGCCCATTTCTTCTTTTCCAAATCTTCCAAGCAATAAGAGCAAATTCCATCAGCTCCTGTTCTTCAAGGGTCTTGAGTAGTACCCATTAGCAAATTATTTGAATAACCTTTTAAAAGGTCACTTTGCGGCCGGTACCTCCATGGATTTTGTATTTTTTTTTATTACTTTTTAATATTTTATTTTTAAAAAATTATAATATTATTATAAAATACTTACTTAATCATTAATAAAAATAAATAAATAAACAATCTAATGTGAGTGCCAGCTGGCTCCCCATCATTTTTTTTAACCTTTTTGGTAGTACTGTACCTCTTCAATTTGTCCACTTAGTTTTGTACCTTTAGGTTTAGTTCGGCCATTGGGATTTTTTATCTTAAACACAAAATTTTTATTTCATCATTATAATTTTTTCAAATTTCTATATAAAATATAATAAACAATTCAACTTTTTCTTAATTTTTTTAAATCTCAAAATAATAATAATATTAAAATATAATATTTTAATATTTAATCTTAAAACTTAAAATTTTCATCTGAGAAATCTCAGTGACCAAACAGAATCTCTGTAAATTATAAATTTTTTACTTTTAATTTCAAGCATTTTTTTATTTTTATTTTTAAATAAAAAATATAAATATAGTAATAATCACTTCCTTATTCAATAAGTAAAATTTTTTTAAAGAATTAAATATATAAATGATGAAAATAAGAGAGCATACAAGAATTATTCAACCTTTTATCATTCAAAGAGTTTACGTAAATTATTTCTCTTTTCTTTAAAGGAGCGCTACTTTTACCGATATTTATTTTGATATCAATATTGTATTCTAATTATTTTGTGTGTATTTTCTTCAAAAAAATATTAAAATCAAAAAAATATAATACCTAAAAAATAAATAAATAAAAATAAAAAAATGATAACTATAATTATGAATGCGTAAATATAATATAATTATTTTAAAAAATAAATAAATATGGTATTTATATAAAAAAATTAATTTTTAATAATAAAATTAATTTTTTTAATACGACTGTACTAATATTTAATATTAATTTTATAAAATATTAAAAAACATAAAATAAAAATAAATAAACACTCAATAAAAATATCATTTTCCTGTAAAAAATCGAAAATAGTTGTCAACTCGAAATCATGAATCTCGGACTTTTACGCATCGGAAATGTATTAATGTATTATAAATGAAAAAGTATTGGCATCAGCCCCTGTTTGGGGGCAGCCAAAACACACCTTACGTGTCCTAAGATGAAAAGACCAAAAACACCCCACAACAAAACAAGTCTTTTTTCTCCCTCTCTCTACCCCGTGTGTCGCCCAAGCCACCCGGCCCCTGCCCCTCCTCTACCCCCAGCCCCACCACCCGTGTCGGCATCCCCACCCCCACCCCCACCCCCACCCGGCGTCGGCATCCTCACCCCCACTCGTACCCCCCGTCGCCCATCTAGGCCAAATGAGAGTAATGGCTGTGCATGGAGGGGGCTGAGAGAGGTGGGGGTGGAGTTGGTGGTGGCTGAGGGAGGCTCTAGGTGGAGGCTGGAAGCCGTGGGTGGCGGCATACGGCGGGGTAAGGGGCAGGACCCATTTCGAGTTTGGAAGCCGTGGGTGAGGGAGGCTGGAAGCCGTGGGTGGCGGCATAATCCGTGGGCTTGGTGGTGCTCGACGGTGGGGCTGGAGGCTGACGACGGCGGCGGTTGTAGCGGCAAACCGTGTAGGCAAACCGTGCTCGACGGTGGGGTAGGAGATTTGAAGGTGGCTGGAGGTGGCCGGCGTGATGGGGAGTCGAATGGTGGTGTCCGGTGGCACTGCTGGTGGCGCACGGCGGGGCTGGGTGAGGCTGTGAGCTGAGAGAGAATTGGGTGAGGGGAGAGGGAACCGGGTGGGAGGGGGAAACAGGATTTTGCGAAAAAAAAAAAAAAAAAAAAAAAAAAAAAAAAACCAACACGTAAGGTGTGCTCCGGATCAGCCGTGTACAGGGGCTGATCCGTAGCAAATTATAAATAGTGGTTCACGAAAAGTCGAGTGTTTTCTGCCCTTTTTATTTCCTGTTCTCTCTTCTTTTTGCAGGATAGCAAACGTCTCGTTTCGATCGAAACCATGTCGTCGTCGAAGAAGATCACCCTGAAGAGTTCCGATGGCGAGTCCTTCGAGGTCGACGAGGCTGTGGCTCTCGAGTCTCAGACCATCAAGCACATGATAGAGGACGATTGCGCCGACAACGGCATCCCTCTTCCCAACGTGACAAGCAAGATCTTGGCCAAGGTCATCGAGTACTGCAAGAAGCACGTCGAACCGGCCAACTCTGAGGACCGCACCTCCGAAGATGATCTCAAGGCCTGGGACGCGGAGTTCGTCAGGGTTGACCAGGCCACTCTCTTCGATCTCATTCTGGTTTGTTCTCTTCCTTTGCCTCTGATTTGTTCTATATTTTTATGGCTTCGGTTCGTGTGGGCGATTATTCCCCTCATGGGTTTCTCGTGGCTTGGGACTCCGAAATTTGGATCTGAATTGATTTCTTTCAGGTTAGGGCTTCTGGATTAGGGTTTTGAACCACGTTTTTAGCGTGATGGTTGTTTTGTTAATTTATGATTCTAGGTTTTGAAACTTAGGGTTTTGATTATTTGAATTTGATTTGATTATTTATGTCAAAGTTTTAAATACAGCTGTTTTCGTTATTTGTTGAATTATTATCATACTAATGGAACCCTAGGAGTTGGCTCAAGTGGTAAAGGAGTTGGTGTTGGTGGTATGCTCCTGCCAAGGTCTAAGGTTTTTCTTTGGTGCAAACAATCTGGGCAATTGGACTGGGATTTTTTTCCCTGACTTATTGCCAAGGGCCTGTACACCTCTGAGATTAGTCAGGACCCTGTTCTAGGACATTCGGTGCCAATAACAAGAAAAATATTCTTACTAATGGGTGATTTGTTGGTAATTTACTGTTAACACGTGATGATGCTCTGCGGGGTGATGGAGGCTCCTTGAGTATGCAATTAATGGACCAGATGCTTCAAACTGATTCTTGTAGACATAAATAATCTGGATTTTCTAGTATTTTTGTTCTTTGCCAATACGTGGTTGATTTCAGGGTTGTATTTTCTTTACAATATGTCTTTGTTGTTGCTTTTTTTTTTTTTTTGTCCGAAGTTTAATGTTCTAATTGCTTTGTTGATTTCGTTTGCTTCGTCGTTGATACTGCAACTTAATTTCTTTGAGGAGAAAGTACCTATTTTGTTTGAAGATTCTTTCAATCAGTTAACACAAACTTTTTTTTTTCCCTCTTTTTTTTTTTTTTTTTTTTTTTTTTTTTTTTTTTTTTTTGTTTTAAGTCTGTCTACCTTATTCTTTAGGAGTAATTTTGTTTATGTTCCTCAAATGAAAATAGCCTGATTTTATGTGAAGGAAAGATATTTTGGTTTGTTTTAAAAATCACTGCCAAGTTGCATTGTTAATTGTTTTACGTTGGCCCTATGCTTGTGATATTTTTTATGATTGTTGCCGATCAAAAAAATATTTTTTATGATTGTTAACACAACGAAAATATTCTGTGATGTGTATTACGATTGATGTTGATGTTCATTATGGTAATATGACCTGGTTATTTTTATTGATCTTTGAAAAGTCCGAGTTTTGCTAAGAAATATTTGTTCAGTTGTGGTTGTAATACTGTTGCCTTTTTCAGGCTGCAAACTATTTGAACATCAAAAGCCTCCTGGATCTGACATGCCAGACTGTGGCGGACATGATCAAGGGAAAGACCCCAGAGGAGATCCGCAAGACCTTTAACATCAAGAATGACTTTACCCCGGAGGAAGAGGAAGAGGTTCGTCGGGAGAACCAGTGGGCATTTGAATGATGTATTGAGTGATAATTTTTAGTGGGACTTGGAAACAAAAATGTGATTTACAAACAACTTGGTTTAAGGGTTACTATGTGGGTTCATATGTTAGGCATGTTTGTTTTGGCTTTATCTTCGCTATATACAATCGTGTAGTGCGTAAGTGCCATGTAATCGTTTTAAAAAAGTGTGGGGTTTATTATTAAAAAATTAATTTCTTTTTATGTGGATCTCGTATTTATTTACTTTTTTTAAAAATAATTGCATGGCGCGTATGCACTCAACAACTATCATTTCTCTTTTTTATCTTTATCTTCCCCTGTTTTAAACTCTTGCTTTGTTGAAATCGTAAAACCCTTTGAACTGTAAATAATATTCAGATTCTGATCGGGGGCACTGTTAGTAGATGGTTCTGCCATCAATTTCTGTGTCATTTCAATAGTTTATATTCCTTATTTATTGTGATAAGGAATATAAATCTGTGTGCATTTGAAAGCTTTGTTCTGTCTGAGTGCAGCACTCACCGATTTAGCAATTGACAGAGGATCGGTGGTCGAGGATTTGAACTTAGCATGGCAGGATTCAGCTTCTCCCTCTTCATATCCATTCTTTTTAATAGATTCCCTTGGTCGTGTGCTGTGGGGGGGAAGACAGGATAGGGTTTTGGTGGTGGATTATTAGATTTGGAAAATGATTACCTTGGCACACGTTTACAACTACACATTAAATGAAGGTAGTTTAGGAATGTTGAAATTCATTTTTAATGAAGTATCATCTTAATTGCATTGATTGATTGTAAAATGATTGTAAAAGAGTGGTAAGTTTGCTCTTTAAACCGATCACATATTTTTGCACTAGTTGAAAGTGAGTGGTCGCTTTAGAGAGGAAACATAGCATTTTCCATTTAAATGTGTCACATGAAGAGTAGTTCTACTAACTATTGTTTGATAGATTGCATTCCCTTTTTTTTCTTTTTTTTTTTTAGGGGAAACTTGTGTTGTCATTAAGTTATAACAAAGTCGGGATACAGGAGGGAATAGCATCCACAGTCATGACGCTATTATTGATGCTTAGAGCTTCTTTACATAACACGTGAGCTAAAGTGTTACAAATTCTCTTAGTATGCCTGGCTGTCCAGTTGGTGAAAGAGTTTAAAGTAGTCTTAGTGTCCTTGATCAAAATGCCTACATAGGAATTTGTTTCTATTGGAGACTTGAGGCAATTAACAACTTGCAAGGAGTCTCCTTTTAAGATCACGTCCTGCCACCCTAGTGATTTTAAGAACATGGAAGCTTGAAATGTAGCAAAAGCTTCAGCTAATAGGGGGTCTGGGTGGCAAACACCTTCCCTTCCCAGTTACGTATACTAGCCACAACTCCTACCTTAATTGGTTTTGTCAAGTCTAGCATCCCAATTTAGTTTCAGTTTTCCTTGTGGAGGAGCTTCCCGTTGGGAGTAATCGTTGGAATCAATGGAGCATTCCTGAGCTAGCTGCTGAGTCTGGTGGACCTCTTCGATGAGTAGTTTGACAGCTTGGATTATAGAGTTTGGGTGTGAGAAGTTATAACTGAATTCAAGCCCATTCCTTCTTTTCCAAATCTTCTAAGCAATAAGAGCAAATTCCATCAGCTCCTGTTCTTCAAGGGTCTTGAGTAGAAGTTCCATCAGGGTCTTGAAAGATTGAAAAAGGAAGTTAGTTTTTTGGATCTTCTTTCCACAATGACTCCAGACATCTTTGGCAGATGGACAATCCTATAAAGCATGCTCGATTGTTTCAGGGTAAAGCTTGCATATAGGACAAGCGTCATCCTCAATAGCCTTCCTTTGGTAGAGTTTTACTTTGGTAAGGATGGTATTTAAGCAGGCTCTCCATAGGAAATTTTTGTTTGTATTTGGGATCTTAAGTTGCCAAATTTTTGTC
Source organism: Carya illinoinensis (assembly GCF_018687715.1). Taxonomy (NCBI): domain Eukaryota; kingdom Viridiplantae; phylum Streptophyta; class Magnoliopsida; order Fagales; family Juglandaceae; genus Carya; species Carya illinoinensis. The sequence goes on along the minus strand of NC_056759.1, from coordinate 26,309,519 downwards.
CAGGGCACCCCTTCATTTGTGTCTTTAGAGGATCGGAATTTTCCTTGATTATCCATCTCAGCTTTTAGGTAGTAAGCTGACTTGACAGTGAATATACCAGAGGTGGTGCATCTTCAAATAATTTTATCTGGTGTAGAGTAAGGGCTGAGAGGGATTCTTTTTAGTATGTCAGCTTCTGCTCTATTAAAGATAGCTTCAATTAGTGGGTGGTTCCATTGATGGGAGGTCTTGTCAATGAGCATAGCAACCTTAGAGTTTGTAGGGAGAAATCTGATTGAGCTCTGAGGTTGGTAAGTAGTCTTCTGTGGGAATCATTTGTCATTCCATATTTCTACTGTTTCTCCATCTCCCACCTGCCAAATAAGTCCTTCCTTTAGCAAAGGTTTTGCAGATATAAACCTTTGCCATAGAAAGGAGGCATTATGACCAGTCTTTGCCGAGAGGAAGGAGCTATGCTTGAAATAATTCTCTTTGAGGACCTTGGCAGCAAGGGAGTTGTGTGTAGAGATGACCCTCCAGCATTGTTTTGCTAGGAGAGCACAATTGAAGTTCTCGAAGTCCCTAAGGTCCAGACCTCCTACTTTCTTGGATTTGGTCATTTGTCTCCATGGCACCCAGTGAATTCTGTATTCTTGTGATTGTTGTCCCCACCAGAAGGATCTTACTTGTTTGTTTAGCTCATTTAGCAACTGTTTTGGCAACTTAAGAATTCCCAAGCTATATGTTGGTATAGCTTGGATGACTGCCTTAATAAGAGTTTCCTTGCCTGCCTGAAAAATGAGTTTTGTTTTCCAGCTACTCAATTTTGCTTGAACTCTATCCAGGATGCCCTTGAAGGACTAAGATCTGGATCTTCCTACAAGGGCTGGCAAACCCAAATATTTCTCATATGAATTAGTCCCTCGAATCTTAGCAATGCTTGTTACTATATTTCTGCTATGTTCTATGGTATTTGTGCTGAAAAAGATGGATGTCTTGTCCTTGTTTAGTCTCTGTCCAGATGCTTTTTCATAGGATTCCAACAAGGAATAGAGTTGGCTCCACTCAATGGAGTTAGCTTTACAAAAAAGTAGAGAGTCATTTGCAAAAAGTAGATGGTTAATATGTAGGTGGTGTTTTCTGATAGGTAAGCCTGTGATCAATCTATTGTGCTTAGCTTGGTTTAGAAGGCAAAGAGATTCATTGCATAAGATGAAGAGGTAAGGGGAGAGGGGGTCCCCTTGCCTTATGCCTCGAGTGGGACAAAAAAAAAAGGCTGTGACTCTCCATTTATAATGAGGGAATGAGAGACTGATGAGACACAATTCATGATAAGCCCAATCCCCCCATCTTTTTCATGACAGATTCCAAAAAAATCCATTCAATTCTATCGTAGGCTTTACTCATGTCAAGTTTTAAGGCCATGAAACACTTTCTTCCTTTCAGCCTAGCCTTCATTGTTTGTAGGGATTCAAAATCCACAATGACGTTATTCGTGATAAGCCTTCCTGGCACAAATATTGTCTGTGTGGTGGAGATGATGCTTGGTAAAAGAATTTTCAACCTATTTGCCAAAGTTTTTGCAATGATCTTATAAAAGACATTGCATAAACTTATAGGCCCGAAATCTGTGATTGTGTTTGGGTTCAGCTTCTTAGGGATGAGAGCTATGAAGGTTTCATTGATTTTTTTTGTCCCAAACTCCACCATTTAGGACCTCTAGAGTTGCCTTGCAAACGCTGTTACCCACTGTCTCCCAATATTTTTGGAAAAACAAGGCATGGAAGCCATCAGGCCCAAGGGAACCGAGAGGATTCATGCTAAATATGGCCTCATTGATTTCAATTGCAATGAAGGCTGTGGAGAGTTTGGAATTCATGTCCTCTGTAACAACTTTCTTCATGGGGGATAGGCATTCCTCAATGCTTGTTAGGTGGGAGGTTGAGAAGAGGTCAATAAAAAAACTCTGAAGAACATGACATATTTCCTTAGGATCCTGAGGATGACTGAATTTTGCTGATAGAGAAAATCTTTTTTCTTTGGCTTGAGCACTTGTGGAAGAACTTAGTGTTTCGATCTCCATCTTTTAACCAGGCCTGCTTTGCTCTCTATTGCCACTTTAAATTTTCAGCATCCATAAGAACATTGATCTCTTGTTGGACATTCCTAATTTCCTCATGTAGGTTGCCCTGGTTTGTCTCTTGTAGGTGCTTGAGCTGTTCTGTTTTCTCTTTTAGGAGTTTCCCTTGGTCCTTTCTTCTGGTTCTACTCCATGCCTTTAGTTTTTCCTAACAGAAGTTGAGTCCTTGTAGGGTGCTGTGCAGTCTGCTTGGATGGTTGGTTGAGGAGTCCCAAGCTGTTTTCATGAGGCCATTACATTCCTCTTGCTTAGTCCAAGCTGCTTCAAACTTGAATATTCTCTTCTTTATCCCCCTGTTGGTTTGGCCTTTAGTCTGGACTAGGATAGGCTCATGATCTGATTCGGAGCAGTCTATGTGAGTCACAATATGATTAGCAAAGTGATTAATCTAGGGTGTATTTCCATAGGCCCTGTCTAGTCTTTCCTTATTGAAGAGTCTATCATCTCTATTGTTTGACCAAGTGAATCTGTCTCCACTGAAGCCCAGGTCATACAGGTTGCAGCAGGAGAGTGCATTCCTGAATTGAACCATTTGTCTATATGGTCTGTTTGAGGCACCATATTTCTCCCTTTCATGGGTGATTTCAAATCACCTAAGCACAGCCAAGGGATGTGTGCATTAGGTTTTAACCTCATAAGAAGGTTTCAACTCCCTTCTCTTTTAGCTGTGTTAAGAGTGCCCATAGAAACTTGTGATTTGCCACTTAAAATTTTCTGAGGGAGAGTTTAGCAGTGCTGAGATGTGCTAGTTGGTGTAATTAATTACCTCAACCATGACAGTTTTGTTCCAAAGTAAAGCCAACCCCCCACTTTTGCCTCTACTATCCACCTTGAAATAGTTATCAAATCCCATTTTTATCCTTATTCTTTCCATTTTACCACGATTGCACTTGGTTTCTATACGGAAAACCAAGTGGGGCTGCTTTGTTTTCACCAAGAGGTGGAGTTCCTGGACTGTACGAAGGTTCCCAAGCCCTCTACAGTTCCAACTCAAGCAATTCATTTGGAAAGGTGGGGCTGCAAAGCAGTCTTCACCAAGTGTGCTTGAGTTAAGTTTAGAACAAGCTGGAGCTGAGTTTTTTGTTTCTTGTGAGTCAGGTTTGCATGAGTGTTAGCCCTTTCACCATAAGGCCTCTTAGTTTTAGTAATCAGAGGGGAGGTTACAGATCATGTTTGTAACATCAGAGAAGGTGGATGGAAGGTCCTTAGCTTTCCTCTTCCATGACTTGCCTTTCACAGGCTGGCAAGTGGAGTTCTCCTTTTTTACAAGGGTATTCTTGGGAGAGTTAGCCCCTCTCTTTGACTTTTGGAGGACATTTAAAGAAATTGCCTCAGAAATCAGTATCACTACATCATCATTAGAAAGGGCTATAGGGTGCGAAGGTATAACCTGATTGGGAAGTATGGTAGAGTCCTTGGGAAGACTGGCCTGACTTGGTACACAGAATCCTTGCTAGGAGCAAATCACGGGATCTTTGAGGCCAGGAGAGGTACTTGATTCAGACATCACCTGACCTTCCTTGGTATGGGTTACACCAACATGGCCTTAGTTGACCTCCTTAATTCCTGCTGCCATTGTCAGGGTAGGTGCCTCGATTGATGTTTTTGATGTAGACTCCCCATAGCGAGGGCTGCAACCTCCTTCCTCCTCTGTGTTCCTTTTCCAGGATGATCCATGATGCTCCTACTCCATGGAACCACCATACTTCTTGAGGAAAGCCCCTTTAGTAGAGAAAGGACTAGCTCGTAGCCATTGCTCATACTGCTCCTTTACTTGAGTCTCTAGTGGCCCTATTGTACAGTTCCCTTTCTCATGCAGTAGGCGGCCACATTTGAAACAGACCATGGGAAGCCGTTCATACTTGAAGGAGAGCCAATATTGTTTGTTTAACAATCTTGAGAAAACGGCCTCTTGGGAGAGGTTTAGTGACGTTGACTTCGGACTTAACTCTTAAGAAGCAACCCCAGCCATAACCCTCTGTATCTACTTCAACCTCGAGAACTTTGCCTAAGCCATACCCCACCATCATGCCAATCTCTTTGTTCATTCCTGCGAACGGCAAGTTAAGTATTTGGACCCAGAAAGGTTCAGTATGGAACTAAAGCCCTGCAAGGGATAGAGTTCCCTCAAACTCTTTCATGCAGACAAGGTGTCGGTCGAAAGACCATGGCCTTCCTTGCATTACCTTTTGTTTGTCTGAGTATAATAGAAACTCGATAAGGAACTGGTTTGCCCCCAGTTCTTTGAATGTAACCCATCTCTCAGTACTCCATATCTTGGACATGGTCACTTTAAAGGCTTCCCTGTTTGCTATTATGTCATTGAATATCATGGCAAGGAGACAAAGTTCCCCTTTTATGTTTGAAGATAAAACGGCTTCAGTAGGAAGGATGATTTCTTCCTATTCTTCTTCTATTAGCTTCAGTGACTCCCAACATATGGTGATGTCTTATGCCATTGTTACACTCTCTACAGACTCACGCCTTAGAGATAGACCAGCACTCTCCAAACGGACAGAATTGAAAAAACCTCACTCTATCGAGAGGAGAGGACCAATACCAAAATTTGCTTTTCTCGACAGACTGCATCTTTGGTTGGGCATAAGATGTCACCGAGTTTCGTGGCTCTCATGGTGGCAAATCATTAAATTGTCTCCAATTCATTCTTCATGCAATTGAAGTAAATAAACTGTAACATGAAAGAAAGAAAACTTAAGATTTTATGGAACCACGAGTTTGATTGTGGAAAAATAATTTCAGAGCATTATTACTACCACATTGTGGCATTTATCATTGACAAAAATAATGAACCGTATCTCCTAGCACGTACTGTATGGATTGTATGGTATCTATAAAAGGAATTGCTTATCCCATGTAGAAAAGCGACCGATGGTGACCATCAATTCCCTTTTTTTGTTTTTTGTTTTTTTACTTAGCAATTAAGGAAATTTTTTTAAATAATGTTGTGATTTAAAAAAATATACATTTTAAAGATATAAAAAATGTATGAAAAAAAGTGAACAAAAAAAAAAAAAAAATTAGGCTGTTCGGTGGCCTTTCTCTATGGTTGTAGTAGACTCTTTATAAATCTACATGAAATGGAGGGTAGTTTTATAATATTAAAATTTATTTTTAATTGAGTGGTATGATTTTATTGATTATTTGAAAATAAGTTATAAAATAGGTTGTAAACAAGTTGTAGGTGTATATCATTACTTATATGTTATATGATTCGGTTGATATGAGATCTAGTTATTGCTAGTTTTCAGTAAAATGAGGGGTCCATTCATAACTCTTAGTTCTTTCAGGCAATCAATTATTCATGTTAAAAGGGCATTGAAACCAATAAATAATTCATAAGCAATCCTCAACTAGCTAGAAAAGGTTTCTCTCATTTTTCTAATTTCTGTGATCTTGAAGATCGGAACTATTCATATTCAAATCCAACCTTTTGAGATCCAGATCTTGCAAAACCCATGGCTTCTCCCCTTTACTATTGGCAGTCTCTGTACAAAAGGGAGCTCAGATATGCTTTTACTTTCAAAGATGGAAGTGTAAGGTGTTTGTGGTTGAAGAATGAGATGAGATGAGAATTTTGTTTATTTTGTGATTTGAAAAAGATAAATTGTTTTTATTTTTTATTTAAATGTTTAGAAAAGTTGTAATTATTAATTTGAAAGTGTTTGTATTTGAATGATGTTTGAAAAGAAAATGAGATGTGATGGGATGATATGGAAATTGTTTCCAAACATCCTCTAAAGTGCACTAGCAAAGCTTGCTAGTTTCTATGCAAGTACATTTTAGTTCACTTTATGGACTCAACCTCAAACTGCACGGATAGCATTCTTGGCAACTTGCTAGAGCGGCCTTTACTTTTGGTTATTATGAATACAGTCTCAAAGCAAAGAAACCATGGGAATGAGACTGCACTTGTGAAAAAAAAAGACTAAACACTTGTTCCCCAGTATCTTAGCAACTCATCGAAAGAGCATCCGACTCCCAATAGAAAGAAAACTGAAAATAAAAAGTGAATCAGCGAGTGACCCCATTCTGAGGTTCCTGCTTGTTCCCCAGCATCTTGCGCAAGTGAAAATCCAGAGTTTGAATAGTACCTAATAGGATTGCAATGTTTGGGTTTTGGGGGTGGGTTTAGCGACAAGACCATTTCTAGCAGCTCACAAAAGCCAATACTGTACTGTGAACATTCGACATTGAGGTTGATGTGGCAAGTAGAAAGCATCAATTTTGCAGTAACCAGTGTTGCAGCTTATTTGACACGATTAAAAGAATTAAGAACATTGCTAGCAGATGAACATGAAAAAGGAATCAACAAATTATATTATTTCATCAAATGTTGAACCTCATAAAAGGCAAAACTGTTAATCATGCCTGCAGACTACAACACAGCGGCGGCAAGATTGAAGATAATAAACTGTCACAACCCTTGAGCTGCAGGGGCTGAGGGAAACGTCCTCTACAAATACTGATCCGTAGAGCAAAATCAACTATCATCAGATTGACACTCTGGATCCTTAGAGCGTAGCATTATCCAGCATCTAACCCCTAAAATAATACATGCATTATTGGCTGATGCCATAAAATATACATTCAATTGAATGTCATCAAATCACCCTCATCAGGCAAGCATTATCCTTCCCATTTTGGAAAGAGTGCCAGCATCCTGTTCTGTCAATCCACTCTATTTAAAACCACCTCTTATATGATGTGTGAACAAACTGTCTGCAGTGAGAAATCATTTTCTGCAGTCTTCACTTGTTTCTGATACTAAATTGAAGTCTGTGTCATTCAGATGTAGCTGTTTAGAATTGGGACACGACAAGCTTGACTTTTTAGCCAATGCACTCATCATCATGCTCACCTCATCCATCCCTTCTCGCCAGGAATCACTCACTTTCAACTCGTGAACTATTTCTTTCAAGTCTTTAAGATTACATCCAGGCATCCTTCCAACCTTTCGATCTTTCATCATGTCTTTTACCCGAGCAACATCCTCCCATCGACCTGCCACAGCATAGACATTCAACAATAGTTGATAAGATAAGGGCTCATGCGGTTCCATTTCGATTAGAGATTTTGCAATTTTTTCTCCTAAAGATACATCTCCTAGGAAACGACAGGAACCAAACAAATTAGCCCAAAACAGGGATTCTGATGACTTATCATCTTCTGGCACATTCCTTAAGATTTCCTCTGCCTCTTGGACAAGCCCCACGCTGGCATAGAGATTGGCCATACACCAATTATGTGCAAAATTGGGCTTTATATTGAATATGTCTATCATTTGGCTGAAATAAGCTCTGCCATCTGCTAAAAGCCCAGAGCGAGCACAGGCGCAGAGAACCCCAATGAAGGTTATTTCATCTGGGATTATTCCTTCTTGCCCTTCGTCACACCTTGAACTCCTATTAAGGTTGGTTTCTTTATGTTTTGACTTTGGTCTACCCAACATTTCACCGAATAGGAGAAGCCCATCTTCTGGATTTCCATGAAGGCAATGGCCCATGATCATTGCATTCCAGGAAACCAAATTCTTATTTGCCATTCTTTCAAAGACTCTACACGCCATGTCCACCCTCTGGCACCTGCTATACATATCTATCAAAGCTGTATCAATAACAATACTTGATATCAAGAATATCCTAATGCGACACCCATGAACTGATCTTCCCTCTCTTACTCTAGCTGACCGGCCACAAGCAGTGAGCACACTAACCATAGTTGTATCACTGCCTCTCAACCCGAACTTAACCATTTCCCTGAACAACTTCAATCCACACCCAGGGTTCCCACCTTTCAAATACCCATTGATCATAATATTCCAAGAAACCACATTTCGTTCAGGCATTATATCAAATAACCGATGAGCATTGCCCAAATCACCAAGTCTGGAGTAAACATCGATGACTGAATTCCACGACACCAAATCCCTGTTTGACATTTCAACGAACACATTACTAGCAAGGTCAACGGCCCCACAACAACCGTACATATGAATCAAAGCGTTTTGAACTGGCAACACACTATCAACTCCATTCTTAACGGCCTGCCCATGACACTTCTTCCCGGATTTAAAACAACCCATCTTCGCAATAGACCCAACAAGTGGTACAAAAGTATAGCTATTAGGCAAAAACCCATTTCTCAAGCATTCAAAATAGAACACCATAGCCTGGAACGGAACACGACTATTAGAGTAGGCCTTGATGACAGTATTAACACATAACCTATCTGGCCAATTAATATATCGGAAAATTAAAATAGTGTAATCTAAATCCCCGAAACCCGAAGAACACTGCAGAATTCTGCCTGCCCAGAAGGGGTTGTGGAAGAGACCCGAAGTGATAAAATGAGCTTGGATTTGTAACAACTGCCTCATATTTTGACATGTTTCGAGTATACACCTTCGCTGATAAAGTGAAGTAGCAGTCCTTTCAAGGGGAGAAGAGGAAGAGCAAAATCTGGGCCGAGAGAGGTTGGTTTTAGAGGTGGGTTGAAAGGGAACGGAGCTTCTGAGTCGAGTGAGTTCCCGCATGGAAAATCTTGCCATTCATTGAGGCTATGGTTTTCATTCACTGCGGAGCTGCAAGACTGGGCTCTCGCCATTAACGCACATTCCGCTCTCGATCGCTCCCTCGACAGTAGGCTTCAGATTACAACGGAAATGGTCAAAACGTCGAATAGTTATGGAGGGTAAAAGACATAGGATCTTGCTCAGTGAACAGGCTCAGTTCGATTCGTCAAGATGCTCATTACTCAATGACCCAAATAGGAGTTGAAATTTGAAGCTTCGAAGTTTGGACTTTGAACTCTGAATCGGGCTAGGGCCATTTTGGTTTCCTAAATCTTTTTCTCAATTTTAAAATTTATATATATAAATATATATATATATATATATATATATTAGGCTGAACTAATATGCAAAGCACGTTTATCTAGTAAGGTAAGACAAGGTTTTAATTAAAAAAATTATGATTTTGAACAAAAAAAATTAATTAATGCATAATTTAACGCATTAAAAAAATTTTAAAAATATTTTTAGATAATGATAAGTCAGTGAAGTTTAATAATTATGTGTTTTGATAGATTAGAAAACAAAAAGATTTGTTTTATTGGACTCGAGAGGTAAATTAAATTTATTTAAAGTCCTGCTACATCCCCTGAAGGATAGCCCGAATTGCCACTGAACACAGAAAAATGTTTTTATTTTTATTTTTTTTCTTTCATTTTTTATATTCTTAAATATTTTTTAAAAAAAATTTACAATATCACTAAAAAAATACTTCCTTAATTATTAAGTAAAAAAAAAAAACTTTCGATACACTTTTTGGGTCCCAAATTCAGGACCCAAAGTATTTCTGATTTATTAATACTAAATCATATAACTAAATAACTTTAATATTTTAGCTTAAAAATATAAGGTTTTGTAACAATATCAAACCAGGCCAGAAAAATGTTCTTACAGTTTTTGAATTATAACCACTCAACCCACCCTGATTTAAAACAAAGTCTAATTAAAATAAGGCCAACAAAACTTGAAACCCACGAAAAACACCATTCATTTATTCGGCTATACCTTTCAAAATATATGGGCATATAAGTAAATTAATACAACTAATATGTAAACCTAAAAGCAACCAAAACTCATCTTCACTCTACAGACAACCTCTTAGAAGGAAAACCAAAATAGTGTAGTGAAGGCTTATCCAAAGAAGAACAAGAAATAGAAGCTCCATGGGAGATAGGCGACGGAACTGGTGGCTATACGGCTGGAGTCTTACGATGGTGGGAGTGGCGGAAGAACACTCAGATGGCTGGCTCGACTGGACGGGCGTTGAGGGGAGGAACACGAGAGCAAAATAGCGAGCGGTGTTGCAACGTTGGTGATAATCAAAGGCACTGTGAGTGGAGCTTTTGCTCTATTTTTACTAAGCAAGAATAGAGGTGTTCTCATTGATGACCCGACCATGGAGAAGGTAGAGGAGAAGGTAGAGTGTAGGCACAACTGGTTTATGTTGAACTCGAATGAAGGCTACAGCTGGCTTACGGCATGGCTGGAAGAGACGTTGTGGGTGGCTGGATTTAGACAGATGGACATTGCGTCAACATTGCATTGTTTAGAATTAACAATTTTAATGGATTTTTAGGAAATATCTTTTTCCTATATATTAGTTTTTCCGAGAAATTTACTTGGAAACAGAGACAAACAGATCTAAGGTTGAAGGAAGGAAATTAGAGAAAAACTCTGCAATGGCAAGCAATCCTCCACAAAATATTAAAGAGAACTTCATACGCCCTTTCAGATCTTTAGATAAAAGGAAAAAAAAAGAAAGATGTAAAAAATAATTATGTAATCAGCTTTCTCGAGATTCGATTTGCTTTTAAAGCAAATTGTTGTGAAAGCAACAAAGGGACGGATTTATATGAACGGCATTAACTTTAATAGAAAAACAACAAAAAATTGTTAAAACAACATATTTTTGTTTATTTTATATATAAAGATATATATATATATATATTTATAAAAAATTTATGTGCCTATTTCTTTCTTATTTATGTGAAATTTCTCAAACTCGGGAAAGGTTGAATAATTTTATACGATATCAATCCAAATATTTTCTCAATAAGAATTTAATTAATCTATATGACTTCAAATGTCCACTCCCTTTTTGACATATTCTTATTTATGGAAAAAATAAATACCATTAGTTTATATGGTATTTATAACAATAATAGTAATATTTATAATTTTATGAACTCATTTATTTGTTAATTGTTTTCTTCAACCAAATAAAGTAAATAGATTCATTTTTATACTTCAATTTGCCTATTGAAAGATAGGTATTGAGCTTAGAAAAAAATAAAAAATAAAAAATAAAAGAAGAAGAAGAAAGAAAGATAGGTATTGATCAATTCCTATAAAAGATAACGGTATAGATGTGGTTTCATAGAATCCGTTAGATCTACTTTATAATAAAAGTAACTTTACAATCTTACGTAACATATCAAACCACATCAATTTGTAAGTTTACTTTTATGTAATCACTTTATAGCTAAAGTATTTTCTTTATGGGTGGCTCTACAGCTATTGCTGGTAGTAGGAGCGCGCTACCTCTAGTTGATTTTATGTGTTTTTTTTTTTTTTTTTGACTTTTTTATTGCATGTATTTTTTTAATACTTTTAATTTGTTTTTTAAAAAATCACAACATTATTTAAAAAATACTTACTTAATTATTAGAAGAAGAAGGAAAAAAAAAAAATGGTGGGGAAGAAGCCCAACGGAAGCTACCAGCGGGCTCCCAGCATTTTCCTTTCCTTATATTTATCATTGAATGGTGTTATGTAGTAGAGGGAGCAGAGACTTACGCCATGACCCAAAGAGGAAAATTTATGATATGATATTTTTAACATCATTGTAACATATTTGCATGCTAAAATTGCCACACCATTGAGATTGCCGTCGGAGAAAGAGGAAAGCTTTGAAGGAAGGACTAGACTACTGATGCAGAAAAGAATGTTTAGGCTGAACTGTGTAAACAAATTAGGCCGCAGATTCAAGTTCTCATTCTTGTTCCTCCATTGCGAGGGGTTGATATGGTGTTGCTAATTACGGCTCGTTCAGGATCATTTGATGTGGTTCTATGTACTGGCAAAGAGGTGGAACTGCAAGCTACTCTCCATGGAATCATAAACTTTTTTTAAACCATTGTTTGAAATCTCTTTGTTGCCTCTCTTGGGTTGAATTCCTGTCACAACAAACCATAAAAAACCTTGAGACTCAACCTTGTTGGTCTTACATCAACGAATAAGGTGTCGAAGCGGCCTGAGATGCGTTTTATGTATGTGCCATAGCCACAATGAGCAGTTAAAACAGGTTAATCTACTAGGTTTCACGTGTCTCTTTTGTTGGGATGGGGTGTATTTATGGGATGACTACCGACCAACATGTTAATGCCTTGAACATGCAGTTGTTTAATTGCGTTGCTTTGCTTTTCCTTGCTCAAAGATTTTCTCTGTACTGCTTCTGAACACTCTGCAGAGAGCTTAGAAGTTGTTATGGAGGCCGGTTACCCAGTATATATATCTCTTTTCATTTAAACTTCTTGCTGGAATTGCAAGCCATTGGAGCGCCCCCTCCTACCTACAGGGAACTAGGAAGTGAACCCTCCAATTATATCCAGATATTCAGAGACTTGTGTTTTTCTTTCTCAAGAAAAATTAATACTTCTGTGTAGTCTTGGAAATATGGAAATAGTGACTTCGTAGTAGTTTTACTTGTTAAGTTGCATTGGCTGCAAATGATTCTTCCCCTACAGAGTAATCTTGGAGAATTCCTTTGTTCTTTACCCTTTATCTTCTCTTTTTAGACCATAGACCAGAAAGTTGGTTCTGAAGATACTCATACTGATTGTAAGGTTATACAATTTTTTCTATCAAACTATCTTATTTTTGGCCCAGCGGGTCTCCTTTGGGGTGTGACTAGTTTTCAAGAGACAAGGATGAGTAGGTTTTAATGTGATTACTTAACAACAGCTTTTGCCCGACCTACCAAATGAAACCTACTAAAGTTTGAAGGTGTTTTGATATTTGCATGTTTTTTCTTGGTTACCGTAGCATCTTAAAAGTGTTCTACACTTGGTATTTGGGAGAGCGTTGTCAATAATTTTTTTTTATATACTTTTGTAAGTATATATTGAAAAGAAAAAATTGGGAGGTGAAGGCCAGGAATCTTTGCCTAGTGGGACAGTAGAGTAATCTCCTCTCACCACGTGCAATGGGAGGTCTTCCTCTCCACCACAGTGGTCGACGGGCATAGGCTCGGGCGGCCCTTACCATAGGCGGACACAATAAGAGAGAGGTCTCTCCATCTCAACTAAGGTTCACACAGTCCCGATTGGGCTATATCTGCATTTTTCTTCGTTTTTTTAAGAAAATGATTTGGCAAATACATTGATTTTTTTCTTCTAGTTTGTGGGAGATGCTTTGGAAACACATCTCAAAGAAGCTCCAAACATGTTTGCAAAAGCTTTACAAACATATCAAGTAACCAATCCATAATCTTCCATTTAGATAGCAAAAAAATTAAAGGTCAAGAGTAACATTCTATTTAGGTGCAACTGCTGTATGCTGGTCACTTGAAGTAATCGTCTCAGCCAATCTAATTAACAAACCCTACAAAACCACGCAAAACAATTGAGCAACAGAAAGGACCAGTAACTATCATCTGACTCTTTGCTCTTCAACTATACCTTCCTCTTATTAAAGATCTTGCAGAAATGCTAAAACCCTATGAAACCAAATGGATTTCAGCAATTTACTGTCCTTCATCTACAATCTTAGTGATCTAAGAGAGCAGCCAAGTTTAAAGGAACTTCCATCTTCTTCTTACAAAGTGACCAAATGGGAGGATTTGGAAAAGGTCAAGGAAGACAAACCTATTTATCCACAAGGGTCGAGCTCAGGTGAGGTTCTGGAAGTCGATCAGCAATGTTGTGTGTGTTTGTCAAGATTGAAGATGGGACAGGACGGACGTACTCTTCCTTGTCTGCATGAGTTTCACAAGGTCTGTGTCGACAGGTGGTTTGATGTTTGCCGGAAATCGTGTCCAGTGTGCCGGTTTTCCATGGGAGGGGGGGAGGACAATTGCAATGTACAGCAAGTGCTGACTGATGAGATGGTGATATGGTTTTCTTCTTTTCATGTAGCTGGTTTCTAGCAATATTCATCTTGCACATAATAAATTAATAAACACAAGTCTTCATAGATTCAAGTTCCTATTTTGCCATAATCAAATAGTACGACGCAAGCTCAAACATATGGTGTGGACCATATGACCACTCATTAAACTGAAAGACAAAAAGGTAAGTGAATTTGTAAAGTATGAAAACTTTTGTAAATGGGCAGCAATTGAAGAAATCATATCTCTTTTCTTCATCCAGCCTAACTCCACCGGCATTTATAATATTATATACAAACCATTTAGAATCTGTGTAAGTATTACAATACCAATTATTGCGTAGACAAAAGCACTCCATTTTTATAGTTAGTTCAAGATCCCTAGAATTCCTTAGATATTTTATAAGTTGGATTTTTTTTTTCTTAATACCATCCTGCGTCGTTTTTAATGTATGCATGATCAGAAGGCAGGTTATCTAACTGTAATCAATCATCTAATGGCAGAGGCTGACGCAGGGTTACATTGGATGGTGTAAAATCACTTTAATTTCCATCAATATTTCTTCTTCTTTTTTCGTTTTCTTTTTCTTTTTTTTCCTTTCTAAGAAGCAAAATCCTACCTAAAGTCGTGTTTTATGATATTCTATCAGAAAAGAGTTAAAGCCCTTTAATATACACGCGTGTGTGAACTAGCTAGCCAACTCCAATCCCAATTAGATTTCAAAGAACCCTATATCCTTCGTGAAGATCTCAAAGGAGGTCGAGTCGAACTTCTAATGAAGACTGTACTCCATTTATTTTGATTCAGATTCATTGCAAATCTTTTTTTATTTGTTTGAAAGGAAGCTATAAGGCTTATTCTATTAAATCAAATCTGAAATACATGGAAGGGAGTCCTCCATAGGAAAACCCTGTCCCCTGGTGTGATCTGCAAACTCCAAATTAGTTTCCACACTTTCTTAGAATCATGACTGCTCGAGGCTTGATCCCTTGCTACCAGACTAATCTCCTGTTGCATATGGTATCTGACTGTGAAAATACCAGTAGAGGATCATTTCCAAATAAACTTATCAGGACTAAGTGAAAGAAATATTTGGTCGTTGGAATTCAGACAAATACTGATCTTAAGATTGTTAATTCAGGTCAAATATATGTACATATTTTCATTTACGATCACAATTCTTTCTCCTCCAGTATTCGAATGAAGAAATTCTTGTAATTACATGAAGGAAATCCTTTTCCATTCTTTTTATTAATTAGTCCAAAGTATCCATCTTAAATAACCTAGAGAATATTTTTTTCATGATTATATAATAATATCATTTTTCGACGAAATTAGTGAGTTGAATGGGTTGGAATAAAGTTGAACTTGGGACAATATTCGGACAACTTTTGTCACAACATGCGAACACGACATGAACCTAATACAAAATTACCTTATTAGGATCGGGAAACCTCAGTAGAACCGAGTACTCATGATCCATGACGACCGAAACGACATGACAACACCAATTATCAGCCATAGTGCCAAGAAAGTAATCACATATATAGACCGTTCATAATGGGGCTGACCAGCATTGTCTGGGTGTGAGACAACACCCATTTTCCCTTTTGGATCGATGTTCAATCAAAGATAAGGATTGTTTGGTACGCTGGATTGGCTTCTTTTCTTTCTGTGTGAACCAGGAATTGAATGCCATGGGAAAAAGCACCAAGAATCCAACAAATTAGAGGGGGCACGAGTGACTGTAATAATATGGTGAAGGAAATTAAAGGTTCTATAACAGTCATGTCCTCTAAAAGATGAAGAGATAAGGAGATCTTGAAAGAGATGGCCTGCAAAGGAACAAAGTGTCCCATCCTCCTTTCTTTATTTTTTATTTTTTATTTTTTTTGCCTTTTTGTTGAACTTTTTGCATCTTCTTGGAGGCCCCCATAAGGGAACCTTTTTTACCCCACTTGCCTCTCCCCTCCATCTTTGCATACAGAAAGAATCAAAACTTTATGTGGGAATTAAAAAAACAAGAAAAGGAGAAAAGGAGTAAGGAGTCAAGGGAAGGATACATACAAACAAAGAGCTGCACAACGAAGTTGTTGTTTCTTAGGAATGCAAAAACACTATTCTCATACATTCATTCTTTCCTAAAACCACTAAAATATGGAACAGAGGAACACCCACCCACAAAACTATTGAAAACCCTTGAATACTCTCTTTCATATCCTCTATAGCTAAATGAAAAGGGAATGTTCTCATGAAGGGAAACAGAAAGACTTTGTTAGAAGGAATGCACCGAGGAGTGCCTTATCAAAATGGAGCAGTTGACGTTCGATGCAGCGAATGTTTTTTGGGAAATGGGGCGGCTGCAGCTGCTCTTAACTGCCCAAAACACATGAAAAAAGAAAGGAAAAAAAATAAAAAAAAATAAAAAGAAAGAAAGGAAAGGATACAGTCATCAGACATTCACCGCGAGCAATAAATATCTGAAAATAGTAGTTTTTGTTTATTTTATATTAGAATGAACAAAATTAGATTTTCTTTAACGCGTACGTAATATGAAAAATAGAAAAGAAATATGTTTTTTACTTTAAAGAGAAGAAAATCTGCCTGAGGTAATCAGAAATTATGGGAATGATCTTGGCTCGTGCTGCCGTGCCTATCTAACTCACCTGTTCCTGCTGTTTTCTGAGCTTTGCATTCTCTTCCATCAAGTGAGCAACTTCAAGTTCCAACTCGTTTGTGTAGGCCTGTACCAGGCAGTAGAAAAAGAAAACACCAAAAACAAAAAAACCGCTTTCAGGAAACTAAATCAAACAGAATATTATTTCATGCTTTTTGCAAGAAATACATTTAACTTACGAATAAAAAAAGAGAAGAAGAAGAAAAGAAAGAAGAGAGAAATATATTCCTGCTTTCTAGCTCTTGATCGAGCGGCGGACTCTCGGTTCTTGATCATACGCTTATGTCGCCGATCCCCTGAGCTGCTGTCAGATTCCGGAACTCTTTTCTTCCCAAAAGACGGCAAGCCCGTAGGGGATGCGAAAGCCTCAAATGGGCTACCGAAAGGAGAGATATTAGAAATGGATTGGGGCTGTAAATGGGAGTCAGGCCTTAGTGGGTCAGAGTTATCAAGGAAATGAAATTCAGAACCCGAATGCAAGCTCAAAACAGTGGCTGGAGGCGACACCAAAGAGGCAGAGCCATAGAGAGTGGCCGTCTCTGTGGCAGTGGAGACTAGGCTGGCCGGCGGGTGATCTTTGCTAAAGGGCCGGGCAAGAAAGTCTTGGAGGATGACGTTGCGGAAGTTGGAGGTTGGGTGGGGACGTTCGTGGATTCTTGGGGTGGTTTCTTGGTCAGGAAGAGAATTCAGACTGATGTCCTTCCATACCTCTTCCATGGTTTTGGTGGCTCTTATGGATTGGTGGAAGGAGGTTGAGAATGGCGAAGGCGATGAGGTTGAAGATGTGGATGAAAGTGATTTTGCGGATGATGATGATGATGATGATGAGCCTCTGTTGTTGAGGTTTAGGGTTTGGTTGAAGGTAGTTTCTCTGGGACCTCCCATCGATGACAGCATCTGGTGCTATAGCTGAGGCAGATATTTTTAGACCTGACCTCAAACTCGCACACACGCAGGCCAGGGCAGAGCCGCAGAGGTGTGGGGAGAGAGAGTCAAGATGCGTTCTGTGCTGCATGGATCTTATGCCACTATTTATGTGATTTTTATGATTATTTCCTGTCACACTAATTTATGTTGTCATAGTTTTAATGATTTGCTATTAGATTGTTAATTTATGAAATTATTTAAAGTCAATGAATATGGTTAAAATGATAAAAATCTAAGACGAGGAGTAGTATATGACTCACATTGAGAGGGTCAGGGGCAGGACTGTGGTTGTGAGGATACCCAATTTGGAAAGAAATAGATGAGAACATTTTTTTATATATCATACGACGATCCTAGCGCAATATATCCCACCATGATGACTTGGTCTGCATACTAACATGCTTCACGTCCCATATCATAAAAAAATTAATATTCGCTTGCATGCAGTGGTGCAATTTTAGCAATTTTTTTTTTCCCTAACCCTTCTAGACTCACCCAAACCCCTTTCACCATGCCAATTGCAGATGCTCCATCCCTTCTCTCTACCGTCCCTCATCGACAACAATCAACAAGACTGAACCGCTAGTATTAACTCCAACTCTAGCAACCTTTTGTGCACATTGGTAGTCATTTCAACATTGTTACCCTAAATCAACACTCCCTCCCTTTAAGAGCACCATCTCCCGCTCTCCACCTTCCTCGCCAATGGCAAGTAGAGAGACCCTTCACCGATGACAACTAGGGAGATTGAAGTGCCAGCTCCCTCTCCAGACCCATCAACAACAACTACTTAGTCAGCTTCGAGATCCAATTCTACTCCATCTGTAAGAGATATTATGAGATTATCCTAATCAAGTGATTTATTTTTCATAATTATCAATGTAACGACCCAGCCCATCATCCACGCCCAATTACCTCACCAAAACCCTATTCCTTTTGTTTTCTTTCTCTTCGCCTTCTTCCCATGGATACCTTTCGTACAACACACACCCCCCCCCACCCCCCCCAATCCGTCCTGACTCTCCCTCCCTCTCTGTGTTACCATGCCGTTGCACTCTAGACTAGTTCGCCGCCGCCCCCTTTGCATTTCTTCCCCACCCCCTCACCACCTCTCTTTTTCCCGTCACCGAATTGCAATGCCAACCATGCCGATAAGTCCCCCACGCCTATCTCTCTCGTGTTTTCTCTCTTGGAACATACCTCTCTCGCGATCTCTCTCTCTCTCTCTCTCTCTCTCTCTCGCATCTCGTTGTCTATATGTTAGGCTAACAGCGGCAACTAATCCCATGTCAGTGTGCTGCCCCACGGCACCAAGGTGTGTCTCGATCTCTCTCTCACTCGTCTACCTTGGTCAATTTCTTGTCTATCTTGGCTTTCTCTTTTCCCACTTTGTTCAATTTTGTTCTTTTGTCGTGTTTCTTCACTAGCTATCTCGAATTTGGTTTTGATTTGTTTTTAATATCACAGAGCATCTCGATCGTCAATAAACAACGTTGCCACGTCCTGCTTAAGTGATACAAAATATCTAAATTTTACATTAAACTTGCTAAAATAGCTTATCTACTATAGGGAAAGATGATATTATAAAAGGTCACTTATAATTTCTATAAAAAATAAATAAATTCTAAATATTTTATTATAAAAATAATAATAGATTAATATTATTTCATGAAATATTATCGTTAAGAAATTTGAAACATATATTAAATTGTATTTTTTAAAATTTTATTTTTATGTATATATAGCAAATTTTTGAAATATAATTTTATATATAGTTATGTTTTTATCATTTTTTATTTTTATTTTACCACATAAGACTAGTATGCTAATTCAGCCACTGATCTTGGTGACTGAAAAGAATTCATCAACCATGAAAAGAATTCAGCAACCATTTATACTCTGAGTCGTGAACTTCAACTTCGCTTTCCTCTTAAAGACGTTGATTCCCTTTCTTACTTTCTTGGCATTGAAGCATCTAGCACTTCCTCTAGCGTCTACGACAACCTAGGTATATAACTTACTACAAAAGACTAGTATGCTTGGAGCCAAAACATATTCAACTTCTTGTTTTTCAGGCTCAAAACTATCAACCACTACTTGAGATCCTTTGCCGGACCACCATTTATCTTTAGGTCCTCGGTGCGTTTCAATATTGTACCATTACATGCCAAAATATTGCTTATTGCGTCAGTCAATTATGTCAAGCTATGCACTCTTTGATGTCTGACCACTAGATAGTTGCCAAGCATATTCTTAGGCATTTAAAAGGCACACCAGATCATGGTCTGAACTTCATCAAAGGATGTCACACTCTCATTACCTTTTGTGGCTCTGATTGTGTAGGGGATCTAAGTGATCATAAATCAAATGCTAGGTCTGGTATTTACTTTGGCAATTGTCTTGTCTCTTGGTCAGCTAAAAAGTAACCAGTTGTATATCAATCCAATATTAAGCACTTGCTTCTGTCAATGTTGAATAGATAGAATGCTACTTAAAGATCTACAAATTGCTTTATAACGACCAGCACATGAGGGTCAGGCGTTACTTCCTGTCACCTAAAAATCACCTCACAACAATACAAATATATACTGCAAAAGTTCTTTAAAACATAACTCATTTGTTCAAACCAAACATACATGTTCCTCTATAAGTACCTCAACATAATGAATCCACAACTCTACAAAGTCTCAATAAAAGTGTCAACATCGCAGACTACCAAACCAATAGGAAAAGATCAAATTTATTGAATAAGATTATCTAATAATCATAGTACTTATCCCACTAAGCTCAAGAATGTTGCCCACACTTCCTATTCTTAATTCCCATTTGAAACATCCAAATCATTTGAAAATAAGGTGGAGATAATTGGGTGAGTTATTAACAACTCAATAAGCAATGAACACATACTAGTGTATAAACACGAGATAGTTACAGAATACAAAACAAAACATATTATCAAAATATCAAAACAACAATTCAGAAATCTTTATATACAAAATTCCTTTGGCATAGCATAATTGAGCATCATCATATCAGAACCTATTCCATTTTTAACTCCTGTGGTAGGATTATGCTATCCCTGGTGGTCAAATCAAGCAGAAACAAAAGTGAGATCTTCCCCTTATCATTCTCAGAGCCCCGAGTGAGCACACAGGAAACACCATGCAGAAAATCACTTTGTTTCCAAAGTGGGTGCATTCAAAACCAGATATGTTGGTACCAACACAATAACATAGGCCACAGTTTTACATCTATGGTAAGGTCAAAATGTAAAACAGAAACAAAATGTCATGCTAGAGGTTCTTAGATGCAACATCATATCATAACAAAGTGTTGAATGGGTATAGAACATGTTACATATTCATGTAATCATGTACAAAATTCCATATTTCATATTTATTTTTTTATATAGTTGAGAACAGGATGCCAAAAATGCTCATGTCTACACCAATCATGACAAAAAAAAAAATAAAAATTTCTTATTCAGATGTAATGAGTTATGCAGAAAAATGATTGAAGTTGTTTCCAATGTTTCATAATAAAATATGCAATTTTTCATAAAATCATTTTCAGTATGTTTAGGCAAAGTCTAGTATAGGAGCACCACTTACCTAATTCTTGTAATGTATTATTTAAGACTTGGGTTTGACCTCTAACAGTATGACAACCTAAACTAAAAAACTTTCACTAAAGTATTTATAACACAAACAAGCATAAAACCATCTTTATTCACAAACCCCAAACAACCACAACACTAACTTTACTAACGAAAGTCCATAACCTGAACTACATATTCAACATTCACAAATCCATTACAACATTCAAAGAAATTCACTACTTCTCAAGAATTAGTCCATCCTCCTCAGATTTGCTTAACCTTTTACTACAAATACATTAACCAAACAGCTCATAGGTTCAAAAACCAACATTACTCGACTTAACAAATAACCAAATAACCTGCATTTACTCCGACATGTCAAATCGACATGCCCAACAACCAAACAGCCACTATTAAATCTTCTCTGCCCACAGCACTACCAACCACCAACTCCCAACATGTCACACAGCAATCCAAACAACCAAAATCTACGTTCATCTCCTCCTACTCCACAACATTACAATCACAAGATTTTCCAAACAGCAGCCCACTAACAATTCACACAAACTTCAAGTTCAATCATAAAGCTATATAATTTTCCAGCAAGCACAACCATACATGCCATGAAATAAACAATGCGAAACGCGAGACAACTGCTCGGATCACTATACCTAATTTCATGCAGTCGAATTAGAAAGAAATGTGATGTTGTCTAGGGCGTTAGAGACATCCTAAAATACCAAGCATTAACATAAAAAACCAATTCCATATAGTGGAGTAACATACTGCAGTGAGGTCTAAAATTGGATGAACGGTAGAGAGGAATAACCTTGGAGGCTAGAGGAATTATGTGGACTTCGGCGACCTCAACTCACCACAAACTAAATCTTATAAGGAAAGTGCTACTATGAGAGGGAGAACCCAAGGGTCTTGCTACAGCACAGCCAAAAGGAATTAAAAACTCACAGAGAACATAAACACAAATGAGAGAAAGAGAGGGAGAGATGCTTACTGATGTTCAAGGATTCGGGGATAAACCAATAAAAATTGCAGCATAAAACAAAATAGCAAAGGAGGGGGAGAGAGATCCGGTTTAAAAGAGAAGAAACATAAAGATGGACGAACGAACGTGACTTATCGATGCGGTGAGGGCAACCAACAATGGGAAGGGGTTGGATGGCAAGGAGCTCCGATCTAAAATGGTAACTTATTGGCATGTAACCCACTGTGCTTGGCATTCACAATACCATAATGGGTGCACGTAACCATGCACCAAGAAGGCTCACGTAGTAGTTGTGAGCTTGGTGTGGCTATTGGTGGCCACTATGTGGACTGCTGGAGCCTTCTACCTCTACTGTAGTGGTCCCCGACCACTACGGCCATGGTCCTCAACCACGAAGGTTGTACACTTAATGTGCACCCAAGAGGCTCACGATGGCCAACCATGAGCCCAGTGTGGTTGCTGGCGTCCACCACGTGGATCGTTGGCTCCTTTTGTCACTGCCACGGTAATGGTCCCCAACCGCTACAGTCGTGCACAAAGTGGTCCCCAACCACAATGGTCGTGCACATAATGTGCATCCATAAGGCTCACGGTGGCTAGCCATGAGCCCATCGAGGGTACCAGGGTCACGACGATGACCGCCGTCAACCTCTATCATTGTGGAGGTAGCCCTAGCCATAAGGACCGTGCACACCTTTCATAGGGAGTGCATGTTGTCGTGCACCCAATGAGGCTCGTTCAATGGTGCCTGTGAGCTATCGAGGCAACCACCAACCGGTACTAGGATTGCCAGCAGTTTCTATAGCTGGCGGGGTATTCCACGACCCCAGTCTGTTCCTTAGCCCATTTGACTTCCCCCCCTGGTTTGGCTTCTCTGCTAGTGCCACCTTGTGGCATTCCTCAACATCGTCGCCATGAACTTCCTCGGCCTGGGCAGCGCACGTAAAGGCCCAAGGGTGTATGTCACCAGGTAGCCAACAACACACAGTCGGGCAACCATCTTGCCATGCATATGGATAACCATCCTACCATGCACATGGCTGGGCAACTATCCCACCATGCACATGGGTGAGCAACCACCTCACCTGGTCACCTACAATGAGCAATAATATTTTTACAATTATTATAGCTTGAAATACTTAGAATGATTGTTTGCTAAATTATGGTGTTGATAATGCCAATCTGAACGAAAGATACATTAGCTTAGTTGATAAAAAAATGTGTTCTTCAAAGATGCGAGATGGTATGGATTTTAAGAATCTTGAGCTTTTTTATTTTGCTCTGTTAGCAAGGATAACGATTGATTTAAAATCCTAATTCCTTGTTTTCTTGGGTTTATAAAGCTAAGTATTTTCCTTCTACTTATTTTTTTCATTCACATTTGGGTAGTAAGCCCTCATATGTATGGAAGAGTATTTGTGCTGCTAAATCTCTTTTGCTAGCTTGGGGTATTTGGAGGATAAGGAAGGGTATTGATGTTAGGATAAATCAAGACAAATGGCTCCCAATTTTCTAGTTACATGAGTTTGAGTCTCTTCCACCTAATTATGTCATTCATGATGATTCAAAAGTTAATATGCTTATGCATCAGCCTAATATTAGGCTCTTGGTATGTAGATCTGATTCTATCTATATTTCCTCTTTGTGGCTAATGCTATTGTACAACTTCCTTTATTTCCAAGGGGATGAGATGATAAGTTTGTATAGACATGTACTAAAATTGGCTTGTATTTAGTAAAGTCTTGATATCATCTTGCTCTGACAGTATTTGATTTTACTGTTGGTGCTGGTAGCTATTATTTTAGTGGTTCTTCACATTTTTGGCAGTAGTTCTAGAATTTGAATCTTTCAAATAAAGTTAAGAATTTTGAGCAGCGAGCTTGTAAGGATAGTCTTTCTATATAACTGAATTTACTGAAGAGGGGTATTATTCCTAATGCGGATTGTCCTCTTTGCTCATTGGTAGTAGAAGATCATTACTCGTTTTATAGATAATACAGCTAAGAGATAGTTTCAATATCCAGATTTTCTTCAATCTAAAGTTTTACTAGATGATGATTTGTAATTAGATGGTTTTAGCATTGTTACTGTTTCTATCATTATTATGAGTGAAATCTGTTCTAAAGAAATATATATATGTTTATATTTTATTTTGCATGTTTGGAATATGCATGTACCTATATCAATATGCATGCCATCTCGACACGTGCACTGAACCATTTCCTCTCCTGAAGCAACAAGATCAAGGCAAGGTGGAACCACTATTTACGACTGGTTGGAGTATAGTATCCGGATAACCAAACAGTAGGCAGATTCCAGCAACCAACCACAAGGTACTTTGGAACTTCAACTGAGTGTAATTTTAAGTCAAATTTAACATTTAAATATTTAATTTTTAAATTATTAAATTTATTTTAATTAAAATTTTTTTTATATGTAAGATTTATATTTTTTTTAATTTTTCATAAATATATTTAAATATATTTTAATATTTAAATACATATAAACTCATTTTACATAGACTCTAAAAAATTCACTCCATTATTTCAACTCATAATTATTCTTAAAAAAATTTAGAATTCAGCCAAACGTCTAAACCGGCGTAAAAGCATTCTCAATGGATTAGCTAAATGCTAAATCCCTTCCATATTTAGCCAATAGACCCCAAAATAACAATATATTAAATTAGTTAAAGTCTAAATATTTAAACTTTAGCTACAATAACTTCAAAAAGATTTTCCAAACTTGAAAGTCACTGTAAATAGGCCAAATGTGTATTTTATTATTTTATTTTCCTCTTCTTTCTTCTCCCATTTGCCCTTTTATTATTTTGTACCGCTTACAATTATTTACATAAAACTCAGTTCATATTAAATAATTAAATCCAAGAAAAGAAAATAAATGCAGGGAAAGAAATGTTACCTGTAGAAGAAACTAAAATATTAAACAAAGAAAAAGAAACAAGGTGAAAAGGAATTGTTATAGCTGGATTTGGAATAAGTAGAATTTTTTAATTATTAATTAGTAATTTAATTTAATTAGAATATGATTATTAATCAACATATAATAGATAGAATGATAAAATATAATAAAATGAAATGAAATTAATAATTACAAAAAATTAAATATTTTTTAATTATTAATTACTCATTAATATATAATGAATAAATGAATAATTTAATATAAAATTTTGATATAAATAGTCAAAGTCAAATTATTATTATATTATTTTATTATGATATAATAAAAAAATAGTTATTTCAGTATGAGAAATTATATAAATGAAATAGTCAAAAATTAAATTCCTCTTCACATTAACTAAAATTATTCTTTAACTTTAGAAAATATACTGGTTGAGAAGTGAGATAAGAATTTTTTATTTTAAATAAAAGTGTAAAATATTATATTTTAATATTATTATTTTAAAATTTAAAAAGATTAATTTGAGATTTTAAAAAAATAATTTATTTATTATATTTTATATATAAATATTATAATAATAAAATAAAAATATTATATTTTAACTTAGTTAGAGCACTCCCAATAACTTTTGTAAAATTTATTTTCCTTCAAAATATAAAGAAATGTTCTTAAAATGTTACTTTATTGAATTTTATATTTTAAAAACATTATACATTTTGCAATACTAATCCCTTTACATGTAGAGGATCTTATTCATCAAATGTAAATATTTTTAATTATTTTTTTTTCTCTTTATGTGTAAATATTTTTAAAAATATTTGAAATGAATAAAAAAGAATAAAAAGTATAATATTTAAATAATATAAAAAAATAGATAAATTTATGTATAGTATATTATAAAAATTAATATATAAAATAAAAAAAAATAAATTTTTGTAATATATTTTAAAATATAAGATTGAGAATCCATTATAAATGTTCTTACCAACCCAAATACATGAGCTCTAAAGGGTGGAAAGATTGATCAAAGGTGCAGTTCAGAGAGTCCTTAAAGTCTTCGATGTCATAAATAGACACCTGTCACCTTCGTATTTACTCTGTGCCAGACTATTTCATTTGTCTTTTCTAGTACCATCTCTGCCACCACGCCACAACTCTTAACAATGACAGGGGTCACTGTTTCCACCTCATTCTATTCCCCAAGCCCCTCCCAAAAAGTACCTCGAAAATTAGGAAGATAATATATTACATCATTCTCTAACTAAATACGAATACAATAAGGTAATAATAAATTAAAATCTAATATTAATAATTTCGGATAAAAACGAATTGATTTATTAAGATATAATTCTTTAACAAAATAATAAGTCAACACATTTTAATTTTTTATAATTCAATATGATACATTAAGAAAGTTAAAATTATAATTATATTCTTATATTTAAAAGTAAAATTATTAGAATTTTAATTTTAATTTTTTTCTTGTTTAGATTGTAATTTTATATTTGTAATTAATTTTATAATTTTTATAAATATTATGATTTTAATATTTATATTTATATAAAATCAAGTCAAATAGATTAATTTCGAACCTATTCAATCTATTTATATAAATAGTTTGAAACACATCATATTGTATTATGTTAACCTATTTCGTAATATTTACTAATCAGTCAAAACTGGTTAACACGACACTATCCATTATGTTAATAGATCATGTTATGCTTTAAGATTTTGACACGATACGTTTAATAAGTTGACTTAAGGTTAACTAATATAGTATAATATATATATTTTTACATTATACAAATATAATCTGTTAATACGATTTGACACCTCTATTCTCTACCCCTTTCTCTTCCGCCACTTCTATTCTTACTTTACCTGTTTAAAAGTACCTCAAAAACCACCTTGTTTCAAACCTCCACTCTCTTCTAAACTTTATATTCTGCATTTAAAACTAAACGGTATTTAAACGGGAATAGGTCGCTTTTGTGTGGTCAGTACATGCACCTTCTTTGATCATTTGGGAAATATGGTTGGCCTGAAATCCATCCTTGTTTAAGAGTATTTCTGCTGTGAATGCTTGCTTGTGTTTTATTCATAAAATCTCAGTACGTTAGCTCCTTGACCTTAAAATGTTATATATTCAAGGCTTATTGTTCAGATACTTTTTTCTTATCTTGCCAACTTCTTTCACACATCTTTGTACGTGCGGTTTTCATAAGTTTAGGGGTTTTTATTTTGAAAAATATGAACATATTATACCTTTCACAATATATTTCATAATCATATTTTTTCAAAAGAATATATTATTATAAAATACTATATAAAAGTAACTCTATTCTAAAAAAATATTTTTATTTTGCCAAGAGTGTTGTGAAAAGTAATGTTTATATCATTACTCTTTTTACTTTGATCCGCAGAAGTTGCGCCAATTCCTCCAACCTAAGCTGAGTGAATGTTGCAGCAAATGTACAGACCAGATTTCTCAAGACCAGGTGGGAATAGAGAAGATGAGAAAGAGGGCAAAAACCAAAGGTGGTGCTTTCTCTATAAAAAAGGCATTCTCAGTCTTGTTCTTGGTGGTTTGATATGATCGAGACCCATCGGTCTAGCCGGAAAAATGGGCCAAATAAGTTGACACACTATGTACGAGATTCAGATTCATCATCATTATCTCTCTCTCTCTCTCTCAAATGCAACTGCTTTACCTGTTTTTGTCATATTGTCTATCGGTAACACGTATGTAACTGTCTGATATCTAATGGTATATACGCTACTCAAATCAATGTGCACTACTTTCGAAGGCAATAGATTTGTTACAGCTACATGACCCTCTAAACAGTCAACATCATCGCAAATTTCTTTGTCCTTTTCTTTTCTTTTTAAAGGGCCAAAAAATAAATCCAAAAAGAAAGATCAACGGTATTAACAAATCTATGAATTTTATTTTTTATCATATCGTGGCCACTCCCAGTTTCTACCGACAAAACTTGTATTCATCTTTGTGGTTGGGTTTGTTTTTGGCAACGAGGTAGACTTTAGTAGCTGGATGAGCCATGAAACAAATTTGGGTAAGAATGTTTTAGATGTGAGTGTGACCCGACTCCCCCAAGGCTTCGGGAGGAATATAGCTATCTTTACCTGCTTGAGAAAACAGTTAGCATATGGAGAAGGAACTGCAGATGTGATGGTCATTGGTAACACTACTACTGGATGGAGTCTGCACAGCTCATGCACAACAGTCATCAGAGTGATGGAAATGTGCTCGGGCGGTTATCCTCCCAAATCCAATGTTTTTATTTAAAACAGAAATTATATTTTAAAACAGACATCTTTTTTTCTACATGCAAAACAACTTCGTTTTGCATATATAAATACTAGAGTTTAAAAAAAAAAAAAGTGGAGTTAAAGCTGGATATCGATTACAATCCTGGATACCCACCCGGGTAAATCCTGCCAATTCTAAGAATCTGGATATGGATCCAGATATTCCCGATCCGGATGCAGCCCTACCGTTAGGCTTTCAAGAAACCCTTGTACAGACTTTTGTAGAATGAGGCGCAATAAAACATAATAAAACAATAATTATAGCAAAAAAAGTGGGAAAAAAAAACACCAAACATCAGAAATTGGATCAAATAAATAGTTCAATCTGATGAATTAGCCGCTGTGAAATTTGATAGCTTTGGAACGTTTATTCTGGAGCCTATTTGCTTGTTTGATCATAAGAACTTGCTTTCAAATCAAATTGATTCTTAAAACAGCAATGTCTATGGGTTCTAAAGGGATCTATTTCCCAGCTTTCAAAGCATTTCAGACATCATTTTTTCCTGAGTGAGCATCCTCAGGAAAGACTATACATTCACAAAATTGCCAACCGAATATTACCCTGAAGAGACTGCAAGGTTGACAAGAAGCCAGCATCCCCCAAATAGAAAAATATGCAGTACGTGAAAAGCTCCAGCCACATTGCCAAGACTGACAACTCAGCTTTGCATGCTAGTATGCCAACACCGATTTAGGAGGAAAAGAAACGCAGAAACAAACATGGGAACAGCATGAATCCAAATTCAGGAGAGGTCAGGTTCCAAGAGCTCCAGAGTTTAATTAACATGAATACCAACCAAATCCAGTCCCAACCTGGATAATCCGAAGGTTTGTCCCCCAGGGACCATGTTTATGAAATAAGTTGTTCAAGGGGTTTGAAGAAATAAAGATATACATATAAAAGTAATTTTAATAATGGTATATGTGACTAAGAGAAAAATCCAGAAAATAAAAGGAAAACTAGATCGAAAATAGATAATATAGCAATCGTGGCGCACGAGCTGCGGCATCCAGCAAAACCCACCTACCTCCTCTCCCCTTCCGATAGGCAGACAAATCCACCAAGCAGTTCCATCACTCTAAGAGTCTTAAGAGTTGTATGTAAACCTCCTGCAAGTGGAGGTGATCTGACCCCCAAAAGATACAAAAAAACCAGCTGAGGGGCAGCAAAGGGACATGAAATCAAAACTCCCATCCAAAAACACCGATCATGCCACCATAAGAAAACATATGGAGTTAAACGCAAAACCATCCACAATAACCATACCTGCATTCCCCAATGAAAACCAGCTTTGAGTCATGAATTTTTTTTTTTTTTCTGCATTAATCTTTCTGTTCTATAATACGTTCTCATTTTCCTTCTTAATAATGTCTTTAATGTGATTACGAGATATGTTTTATCGTACCACGGCAAGACCACTATCTTCAAGAAAATGCAAGATCTTCACCATTGTCATCAAGTCCCTCCCCCCCAACCCCCCTTCTTTTCTTCTGAAATTAGTTCTTTTAAAAAAATGTGCTAACTCGCACATCTCTTTCTCTAATTTCTTGCTGAAATAGAGTGATCAGAACTGGCTCGAATACCAACTTGATCTGTTTTCCTTCCGCCTGACAGCTGCGACGAGCTGCTCAAGTCCTCAGATGGTAACTCATTCTCGGGTGCCGCTCCATGAGGATCAGCTTGGCCCCCAGTAGTGTGGTGGTTAGTACTCTTCTCCTCCAGTGCCATGCTTTGGACACGAGCTTCCAGCATATCATAACTGGGCTTTCCAAAGGTCTGTTGCCCTGAAGCATTAGGAAAATGAACTGCAGGTGATATTATCCATCTCATCCAATCATTGCGCCTTCTTATTTTGTCACCCTAGAAGACAAGCACAACGGGGTTATAATTAGAGAAGTTACAAGATTTGCTACAGAACAAAAAGGTCATCAAAGCAGGATTATTAAAAATTGCAAAAGGCAACATTGGGTGATTAAACCCACTATATAAAATATACCTGCACTTCCAGAATATTAGAAGCTCGCACAGAATCCAGTATAAACTGTACATTGTCTGACAAGAGCATAACCTGATAGAAAGCACACAATTTTTTTTTTATAAGTAAATATACGTTTAATTGAAAGCTGTGGTATTTTACTTATAAAAAAAATGACAGATGTGGTAATAGGATGCCCACAGAAGTATATCATCTTCGCATCAATAGATGGAAAAAAAATTGATCTAGCACCAGTACAACACTACGACTTGTCCATTTTAAGATAGAAAAATTTTCTTCAGCTTGGAAAGGGAAAATACCCAAAAAAAACATGCTATGTCTGAAAGACAAATAGAGACAATAAATCAGAACAGACAGCACAAAGAATAGCAAGACTTGAATTACATAATCCTGCAGAATCAGTGATGGCATTAGAAACACACCAGCGGTGATTCCGAAGATACATAGGACATAGACATCAAGTACAAAGATATGATTTTTTTTTTTTTTGTTGATAAGTATATATGATTAATAAGTTACACAATGCATCTGTCCACCTGCCTTGTATATGAGACCTAAATGTTTTTGAGGCAGTTCATTGGGCAAGAATCTTATAGCTGGAGCTGGAAAACAAGAAAATCAATCAATTAACAGTCCTGATTTACTTTCCTGGCTCCTCCAGAATCACATCAACGATTTAAAACCTAATATCTCATCATCCCAAGCTCCTAATTATGATTATTTTTTTTATATGTATATATGATTAATAAATCACACAATGCATCTGTCCGCCTGTCTGTTATATCAGACCTTGAGGCATTTCATGGAACAAGAATCTTATAGGTGGAGCAGCCAGGCAAAAATCAATTAATTAACCTTCCTGATTTAATTAAACATTATTTTCAAATGTTTCTCCAGAATCACGTCAACAATTTAAAACCTAATATCTCATCATCCCAAGCTCCTACTTATGGGTCCCCTGTGCAGTTATCCCCTGGAATGTATTAATTAAAAAAATGAACTTTTTTATAAATCATTAAACTTATAAGAATAGGCATACACTTGATCTTGGCCTAAAGGCCAACAAAGTAGGGAGAAAAAGACAGGTGAACTGTAAACCTTCAAAGATGGCCCAACAAAACTATGGATAGTTTAGTTTTGCTGATCGAGGTGTTTTGAAATCAAAGCAACTCAATTTCCTATAAGGATTGAAAATTCATCCATTTATGAGCAAAACCAAGGATTAATACAGCAGGCAAGTCATACAAGTAGGATAGCATCGCACCCAATCTTCATAGCTGCTATCTGATAATTGGGTTGATCCAAATTGGCGGTTACTAGAAACAAAATGCAAGTTTAAAGAACAAATACTGGACGTATCACTGAATGAACCCAAAAATATAAAGAAAAAAAAATTCAGAGGCTTTTAACATGCAGATTTTTTTTTTGTTTTTATAAATAATTGAAGAATTTATTAAAAACATGAACGCGCACACACATGCACATGCATACATATATATATATACACTAATTGTAGCTGCTCTTTATGAACTTGTCAAACTCCAAGACAATTGGCCCTACCAGGAATAATAAGAAAACGCCAATAGATCCCTTACATGATAATTCAACTCCAGGGGAAGAGAGAGTGAAAGTTCCTAATCATTGCAAAGTTAGTGCATTCAAAAATTAACCTGCCCAGGCCAAATTTCCCCATTGTGAATGGCAAGGGAGAGATTTTAAAACTACGAATTTGATCATTTAAGCACAACCTACAAATACATCCAGGCTGTCATTTGATTGTCAAATCCTAATCAAATATATAAGTAAACATGGTAGAAAGACAGCCAGGCATGCCTCAATATTTCAATAGTATGCAATCTAGGCAAAAGAAGCCCAAGTTGCTTAGATAGATGACACATAATTGATTCAGGATGCAATATCTGAGATATGGTTGGCATATCTGCAGCAACGATGAGTAACTTCACCAGCAAGTAGTGGGAAAGGTTAAAAAAAAGGACGTTTGTGAAATTTAAAGCAAGGTGGCCTATGGTTTAATAGCTTATTTGGGATTGAGTCCAAAAGTGATGAAAGGTTTGCTTAGAAACTCCAAGCAATACAATTTCTGTTGACTAAAATTCCAGTTTAATATAACATTATTTTGCTTATTAACTCAAAATAAGCATAATATCTTGAATTTAATATAAAACATGAGACTACATCTATTCAATGATGTAATGAAACAGCATCTAAAAGAAAAAGTAATGATGAGAAGATGAGATATCAAGACACAGGAGCTAGACAATTTTATGGAATAACTAATATCAGACTAAAGAGGATGAAAGCATGAAGGGATGATCTAAAAAGGAACAAAGAGGAAGAAAGCACAGAAGGATGATGCAAACACTGTTGCCACAATAGACAATGTACCAAATACATTCTAATGGATGTTATCCAAAAGTAAGTGTTGAATCTTAATTGCAAACCTCCACATGTATCTCACTAATATAAGAGGATAAAGGGAGGATAGATAATTTTCAACAGATAAGAGCATTGAATGACCAGTGTTAGCATAATGGTACAAAAAATTACGATTACAGTTTCTGATAGGATGACACTAAAAAAATTACTGTAGTTAAAATAAATAAAATATATATAACATGATGCTAATAAGATCATCTCAGCTAAAAAGATACCAGATATGATATTTCATGAAGTGCATTATATTCCATGTTACCCAAAATCATCAATTGACATCGGTTGCACCATTCAATGCTACCTCAAGTGTGACAAACTACTTCCAAGATTGTTGATTTGCATGTCCGTTGTGCATAAAAGTTGAAATGTTAGATAATATTAAAAAAAAAAAAACTGATTATAAACAACTACAAACACACAACACCAGATCACCATCACATGAGCAAAGCCATTCAAGTATTCCCAAACAACTCACTTTTTTGAAGCGTGCTATCAATGTAATAGGAACCCAGCCCTGATCATCCATGTTCTGCCGCAAGTATGTATCTTTAATCAAATTCTCACCACTGCAATAATCAAATATGAGGCGCAATCATATTAAAATAATTATATTGAAATAAGTTGATGACGGTGAGAATAAACACAAGTTAACTAGCTGCATTGCCTATCAGGCGAAACACAAAATAATACCTGAAATAATAATCTATCTGCTTCACTATCTTAGCAGGCAAATGAGGGTCCGCAGGAGGATAATAGAATGGATGTGGCAGCATTGGTGGAAAAGGCATGCTTCTGAGTGAGTCGGGAGGTGGAGCTGCAACATATACCATTGGAGGCGGCAGTTCTGAAAGCAGAGGCCTTAGAACAAGCCAACCAAAAAAACAAAAAAAAAAAAAAAAAAACAAAAAACAAAACAAAAGCATATATCTTGAATATTGATACAGCTTACCAGGGAAACCAATGGGACTAGCAAAAGGCCGCACAGGTGGTGGGGGAATAAATGGGGTGGAACTCAGAGGTGGTGGTGGTGGGGGCCTAATAAACCTAGGAGCACCTCTCTGTGGTTGCATGTGGTTGTCCCTACCAGAAAAGTTCCTATGAGTATTCCAATCTTGATTTCCACGGCTGCCTCCATAACCGTGATGGTGAGAACCATCTCCACGTGGATGTGAGCCACCATTGCGGTTCCTAAATGAGTTGCGATGCGGTGGATGATCATTACCACCATGGGATTGTGATGCAAACCCACTTCTTTGTGTGTGATCCTTAGATGAAGGGTTATTTGGACCCATTTCAACTGCTGCACCTGGTGGTGCTAGCTGCTGCTGAGGGAGGCCACCATTAGAGGATGTGCTTGCATTATTCCGCCTCATGGATCTCTGGCGCGTGTGTATGCTATGGTTCGATGTTGGATTAGGATTCACATTATTACTGACTTGTTTCTGTAAAGAGGAAGATGTTGTCCCAGTCCCCTACAGTAAACACAATAGTAAAATCTAAATGTACGCCTACAGCTAGGAAAAAACTCATTAACCCATAAACACGAGATACTTAAGGATTACAACTGCAGCAAATTCACTCTCAATTCAGTTGCTTCAAAAGGGATGACACTAATTAAAAATAGATTCAGTTTTAACCTTTTTCTTCTTCTAGTTTCCAGATTTTACAAAAATTTATGCCCAAGTAGGTAGCACATAATTATTATGATCACAATGATTAAGCAAATTGAAATTATATAAGCCATATGTGTGAGCAATCCAGAATCACTGATATTCAAAACTTCGGTTACTTTATTTGTTTCTCTATCTCTCAGTCTTCTCTATTTCCTACAATCTTCAAAATCGTGCAAAAGATGATAATCTGAACACTCAAACTAAGGTCGTTTAGACCAGGCTGGTTGAAGCTTCAAAATTAAGAAATCAAATAATCAGGAATTGTCAGCTAGCCAAGAATAAAAGAGAGCCAAAACTGCTAACAAATTCAAGGAACCAAACCTGTAATACGGCGACAGGTGATCCGATATCGGACAAGCCTTTCGATGGTTCGGAAGACGGTTTCGCCGAAGCCCGAGTTGACTCCGATAAAGCGGGCCAAGAGACCGCACCCATGACCGGACCAACCTCCGCGACTGGCCCATTCGATGGCTTGTTCCAGGCCTGTCTCTTCCCCGCATTGCCATTCGGTCCACTCTCCGACCCCTCCCACATCGATTCCTCCCCCGTCACCGACGCGACAGCCGGATCAATCGCAGGCGTCGATGAAGAAGACATCACATGCGTCGTCGTACCCGAGGGTGAAGAAGGAGCAGCGACGATCGGCTCAGATTCGCCCCGGACGATTTGCGTCCACGGAGGCGGCGGCGATGACGACGATGCGCGATTGCCGTTAGCACTACTACTCGTAGCCATGAATTAAATATAGAAAAAAAAAATAAACAAATAAAAAGTAGGGTTTAGGATTGCGTGACTGTGCGAGTCGACGAGTTGATCGACGAGGAATGATGGTGGTAAAACGGAAATAAATTAATCAAAAATTTTTCCAAAAGCTTGAGAGAGAAAGAGAGATAGAGAGAGAGAATTGAAGAGGCAGCGGGTGCGGGGTGTTTGTTTCTCAAAAGCTCTGCAATGTCGATTGCCGAAATCTGTGGAAACCCTCTTTCTTCCTTCCTCACACTACCCAAACCCAAAATCAGAATTTATTTCCTTAACATATATATATATATATATTGGTCTCCTTTTACATATATATTTCTACATATATATATATATTAAAATTATTTTTAAAACTTGTTCTATATAATTCTATTCTACTTTTTTTTTTTTTTTCTGCAACGGCGTCTTTAGTCTTTACTGCATGTTTTTTATTTTTTATTTTTAAAAAGTTACAAGCTTGTCAACATTAATATATATATATATATATATACAAGACTTAGTTCACAGGAACTCAAACACATCGTTGCATTTAATTGCATACCACGGAATATCGCTTCCCTTGAAAGATTTCTTTCTCTGTTGCTCATTTATCGGCTA
This sequence comes from Carya illinoinensis, assembly GCF_018687715.1. Taxonomy (NCBI): domain Eukaryota; kingdom Viridiplantae; phylum Streptophyta; class Magnoliopsida; order Fagales; family Juglandaceae; genus Carya; species Carya illinoinensis. The sequence goes on along the minus strand of NC_056759.1, from coordinate 26,273,764 downwards.
CTACTATATAAAGTTCTAGAATTTACAGATCTAGTATATTCTATCTATAAAAAATAAGATTTATTATTAAAAAAATTTTATGTAAATTATGTTGAGAAATACATTTTACATTACCTGTAAAGAAGATCTTAGACATATTTATAAGTAATGAATAAATCATTCTTATTAAATAAATTTTATGAAATGAGTTAGACTCATGAATTTTTTTATAGTATTAGACTCTGTCATAGGATAAATCGAGGTCCACACTACTTGCCTCGTGACAATGAGTAGGAAAAATATTGGTTTGCAAATGAGATGGAGTGGTGAGCAATACATTTCACATTATTTGTAAATAAAGTCTTAAGTATATTTATAAGCAATAAACAAAGATATCTTATTAAATCGATTTTATGAGATGAGTTAGACTTATGAATTTGTATAGGACTTACATACTCTAAAATGACATAAATTATTTTCCTTTAATCACGTTATATAATTTTGGTTGTTTACTTTTTTCAGTATACAAATGATCCTCCATTTTAATTAGTTGTTTATAATTCCACCCACAAAAATCTCCAAATTTTTAGGGAAGTAGTGATATTCCAAATTTCCAAATGACTTGAGTTGGAATTGAACAAGGAGTCTTGCAATCCTCGATTAGAACCGAATTGGTTATATAAATAAAAATTTGAAATAAAAGACAAAAATTAAAGATAAATATGTTTAAGTCCTGTCCAACTTTCTTTTGGGCTTCAAATGGCCAATCATTCTGTCAACTTTCTTTTGGGCTTTAAATAGCCCAAATGGTGGTCAACTTTTTTATTACTAATCAAATCGTTACAATTTTAATAAATAAAATAAAACTGACTTTCTATACCAATCACCCTTTTCATCTTCTAATCTACATTGGAGATTGGAAGATGGAATGGGTGATTTTCATAGATAAAAAATTACCCTCCCTCTTGTTACTAGCAAATAAATAGCCTCAAAATATTGACTTAGCAATTAAGAGTGTATTCTGGCTTAATCTATGAATTGAATGCAGTTATATTTTATTAGGAGATCCTATAAATGTTACGAGTCTAATGACCTTATGACATATAGCTCGATTCTTCAAATAGAAAAAACATGTCACCTCCTTGTATATAAAAAAGAAGAGATCCTATAAACAATGTCAACTTTATTTCATACATTAACATTAATATATCGTAAACTTGTTCAAAATTCTTTTATTTGTTTGTTGGGTGGTTGACAACTTTAAATTCAAATATCCATACATACATACATACATATATATATATATATATATATATATATAAGAGTTGCTGTAGTCACAAAATTTTATTATAAAAATAAACTCACAAACTGATATAGTTTCATATAATACTTAGATCTATTTTATAATAAAAATAATTTTACAATCTAACACATTATGTCAAACTACAATAATTTGTTATTAGTTTATTTTTATAATATCTATTTGTTACTAAAATATTTATATAGATATATATATATATATATATATATATATATATATTATATCAATGTTGGAGATATTACTAGGTCTCTTTCCTTTTAAAGTATTCGAAGTTAGTTACCACATAAACATAACTATTTTTATAATTATTTTTTAAATAGAAGGAGTGTTTATAATTATTTATTATCTATTTAAATTCAACCTATAAAAAAATAGTTGTCTCTGTTATTTTTTCTAGTTAGAATTTTAATATACCAAACTATGCTAATAGCATGATTTGCGTTGAGTAACTATACTAAAATGGCTATGTAATGTGTATAGGCTTTTCCCTCACTGAAATTCAGCTAATAATCATTCATCAGATTGCTTTTTCCAAGGTGGGTTTTTTTGTCCTAATAAACTTGTCGCTCACACGACTAATTATTGTGTTGAACCTTTGTGTTCTCTCCTTGACTTTTCTGCTTAAGGAAATTTCTTTGTGCACAACAGAATTACAACAACAGTGTGTGAAATGACATTTTTCATTATTTCCTTATGTTTTTAACTATTTAGCTGCTTCATAAGTTGTTTTAGTTTAGATTCAAAAATATTCTCAATTCATCTCATCTCATAATTATAATTTTTATAAATTTATATATAAAATATAATAAATAATTTAATTTTTTTAAATTTTAAAAAAATAATAATATTAAAAAATTATATTTTAATAAAATTATATTTTATTTTTAATTTTTATCTCAAAATATCTCATCTCAATTCACGATCCAAACAATGTGTAACAATGTTTACTTGAGCGCAAATTTGGATACTTGCTATATTTAAAAAGAAATAATAGTTGTAGTTGTGTACGTAAACTTTACGCAATCAGTTTAAAAATAGTGAATAAATACAAGATTTATACAAAATACAATATTATTTTTTTTAATAATAGACTTCACTCATTCAAAATAATTACATAATATTTACACATTTTACAATTATATATGCACTACCGCAATAGAGGAATATCCTTGTTTTCGAAATGAATGACCTAGAGCCCGATACGTTAGAGTCATCTCCGTTGGATGAGTACTAAGGGCTTATTTGGACACGTAGGAGAGATTTTGATTTAAGACTCATATTATCTTATCTATCTAATCATTATAATTTTTATAAATTTTCATACAAAATACAATAAATAATTCAATTTTTTCAAAATTCAAAATAAAAATAAGATTATAGTAATATTTTATTCGATTTCAATCACATTTCATATCATCTTAACCCACTATCTAAAGCTCCCATTAATATATCATAATATCTTTAAATAATAATAACATGATTTGTGAATGGTACTGAAATGCTTTGAGTTAAAATGATTTATTAATTTTGGAAAAATGAACGAAAAAAATTGAATAAAAGTATTATAAAATTAAAATATTATTTGAATATAATTTTTTAATATATATTTTTAATTTGAAAAAGATTTTTTTTTGTAAATTTGGAAAATTTGTTATAATTAATTAATAATATAATAAAAAAGTTGAAGATTTGAAATTGAAAAATATTTTATATTTAAGTGATGTTTGGTCTTTGGAAAGAAAATATTTTAAAATACTTGAAAATATTGTGTAGATAAACAAGATCTAAATATCTCAAAACAAGATAGAAAAGACGAGATGTATCAGATCTACACATATATCTTATAAAAGAAAGTTTAATAAACTAATGCAAATTAATATCACAAGTCAAATATATTTAACAATAAAGAAAATTTTATAATTTAACGTATCATATAAAATTATATCAATTTATAACTTTTTTTTTTTTAAAATAAAATTTTTTCGTAAACCAAATATTTCTTATATGATAAAAGCACGTGTCTTTTATCCAAATAGTTGTAACTAGACCTAATTTATCATCGAGATTGAAACTTTGGCACATTAGATAGTAAATTTTTACCAACTTGGTATGACTTGTCATTCCTTTACTTGTTCTATAATATTTCTTTTAAACTTATATATAGGATAAAGCTTGTGTGCTGCTTGGGCGGTACTGTTCAAATATACTGTTTGGAATTAATAAAATGTATTGACATATTTTTTTTATTTTTTAAAAATATTTAAATATATTAAAAAATATGAAAAAAAAAAAAAAAAGAACTGGCACGCCCGGTAGCCCGACCCTTATATATTTATCACTCAAATTGTATGTTTTGAGATTGCTTGCTTGGCAACCAAGCAAAATAGCTTTTCATGGTCAAGAAAACAATGTTTAACTACTCAATTCAGTTTATTATGTGGAAAATTCTTGTGTATGACTTTGCCCAATGTCGTTTCGATTTTTGATTTTTATTTTTTTTGCCAAGAATTTCTTGTCACCAAAAGCACATACACATGCATTGAAATAGCTGTAATCACAGCCACATATGAAAGGAATCTGCAATTTTACTTTTCTCCTCCCTCTTTTAAGATTCTCGTCCATGAATTTTAAGCCACCTCAACACTCCCGCAATGATTAGGACAGGCAAGTATTTTGAACAATAAGAAGAGTAACCCTTGCAAAAATATAAAAGATAACAAAAAAAAAAAAGCCAAAACAAAAAATAATCAATCAAAGATAAGAATTTAAATAAAAATAAAATTAACTTCCGTAAAAATAATACCAAGATTTCTGATAAAAACAAAAAAATTAATACGAGATAACATCTTTGAAGAAATTTAATTGTCAAAGCCTTATTTTATTTTATTATTATTTTTATGTTGGGACCTTATCAAAGCAAGCTCTTTCGGATTTCGAACCCATCTCTACATAGTAAATCTCGATTCCGTACATCACATTTTTAAAAATTTCTTTATGCGGAATTAGTTAAATCGTTAATTTTTTACTATAGAGTAATTTCAAATAATTATTTTCATCTATAAGGTGTTAAATTTTGGATCTTGAAAATAGTAATATCCCAAAATCAAAACCTTCTCGAGTTAGACCAACCCCTTGGGTTTCTGTCAAAGTCAAAATTTTTATTCTAATATCATGTTAAAAGTATACCCATATCAGTACAAATAGACTAGTTATACGTAATGGCCAATTATTTTACAAATTTAAACCAACAGAAAGAAGTACTTAATTTTTATTCTAACAAAACATCTATTTCAGGTAGGTAGAGAGGTCCAATGAGTTAATGTTTAAGAGCCTAAACTTGAATGCATTGACGAGGGTAAGTTGAAAAACAAGACTATTAACCTTACGCACGTGCTGACGAAATGGTTAAGCCTGTAATGGTAGGCTATTGTTTATTGCGACTCTATCTAAATGGCAAAAGCTTCTAAAAGCAGGTACATGGAGAGAGAATCTTAAAGTATAACTCGATGAATAATTTTAGATATAATTTTAGAATGCGTAAATCTCGTGTACTTTTTTTAAAAATTAGTAGCGCCCATTATTAAAAAGGGATGCGTGTGGCTTGAAAAAATAAAATTTATCACGTGAATTTCAAATTTATCCATTTTTCTCAAATAAGGTGTGCAGTATTTGCATGTCCCGAAATTATATAAATTATTTCCCTGACTTGATAAGTTACTCAAAATCTTAAATTTTAATTCAAACAATCAAAAGGACATAATTTTAATATCTATTTCTTATATTTTTTTATATTTTTTTATATTTTTATATTTTTATATTTTATATTTTTATTATATATATATCTATGAAAATAAACATTCTTGCACAAAAAGAATCATACAAAACATTCTTGAAGAATTTTTTTTCTAGTTATTTGATATGATAAATACACTTTGTACACCAAAACAAAAAAGGTCCTGCATTTTACACTCAAATTGCAACACATTGCATCCTAAAAAATTAAAAAGTTGTCATTTGCATCATTCACCAAGACAGTCCCAAATCACATTTTTCATCAACCTTAATTGTCAAAATTAGACTAAAATGTTAGTTTTCGATAGTTCGAGAATTTAATTTTTCAGATTTTTCAAATTGAGATTCAAAGTGAAAAATTCCTTGTAATTTGAAGGTACAGACAGACTATATATTTCATTAATAAATCCCCAATTTTCCAAAGTCTACCTTACCTGCTTTGATACAGAATTAGAAAGGGACCACTCCCCATATATCACTGTAGTTCTAAATCTTTATAGCATGTCATAGAGATTTCCAACTACTGAAGCCAAGAAAACAGAATTAATAGCATTGCTGCAAAATCACAAAACTTGAACTTGGAATGAAACTACTGTATAAAAATATATTACTTACAATGAATGTTCAAATTAATGCGATTAAACATCAACAAATGGGAAGACCAACAAGGCTTCCAATTCTTATTGTGATAAGGGGAAAAACAGACAAGGTTTTGAATTGGTTCTGTAATAAACTAAAATACAACAAATTTCTATATGTAAATTTTATATGAGATTGTGAAAGCCTCAGAAAATTAAAGAATGATCAAACAAGAGCAAAAAATGAAATAAGAAGCATCGTGAATGTGCAAGTAAAAGACTTCAAGTTGGGCGAATGATTGGTTCGTGGTGCTGCCACAGGTGTCTGAGAATTGTTTCCAGTGCTTCCTGTGGCTTCCGGGTTGACAGGAAGAGCAGGGGAGACAGCCGGAGGTTGTGATGGGCTGATAGGTACATTGTTCGAGGTCTGATCATTGTAACCTGGTGACAACAAGTCTCACTAGAATCACCAAAAGAAATCACCAAAAGAAGAGAAATGTGCACTGGGAAATAGAAAATGGAATCACACTCACAGTTAGAATCCTTCCAACCCAATACCATCCTCTTGCGATCAAAAACTATGTTATAGCCAGTCATGAAGTTTTCTGGATGGAAATAAACAAATTCACAGAGTAAGTGGCCATTTATCAATTCAAACACATAAGCATACAAAATGGCCTTCAGTGATACATGGGGCAAAGAAAATCCGGGTGATGAAATTCATGGCTTGTTAAATGATGCAATGATTAAATGGATATCTGATGAAAAGAGCGCAGAAAATCCTGAGAAACCGCCTGAAATATGAACCCTTGCATTGAAGACTTCTTACTGTGTAAACTTCATCTCTCCAAATTGGAGACTACTGAAGAAGTGTCTTGGCATTTTAACCATCTTGGAGTGGCAACACAAGTCTAAGCAGGAAGGGAGGACAAAACTGGGAAGGTGAATGTAGTAATGATTTTAAAATTCTATTTGGCTATTCATTGAATTGATCATACACAAGATGGTCAGCCTTGTTAAATTCATGGCTTGTTAAATGATGCAATGATTAAATGGATATCTGATGAAAAGAGCGCAGCAGATGCTGAGAAACCGCCTGAAATATGAACCCTTGCATTGAAGACTTCTTAATGTGTAAACTTCATCTCTCCAAATTGGAGACTACTGAAAAAGTGTCTTTGCCATTTTAACCATCTTGGAGTGGCAACACAAGTCTAAGCAGGGAGGGAGGACAAACTGGGAAGGTGAATGTAGTAATGATTTTAAAATTCTATTTGGCTATTCATTGAATTGATCATACACAAGATGGTCAGCCTTTGTAGATCTGACCTATTCACCCAAAAGATGCAAGTATCTATTCCTCACCGTCAATCCCCCCGCCTCCCAAAAACAAACCAAGAAACCACTTCCATCAATCCAGAAAGTAATTTTATTCTCCCCATAAAGGAAAAAATTAAAACAAATTCATTCAAGTACTTCTGTGCTTTTTATGAACTTCAGACTTCATTATGGACAGAATTTCAACCAGCACAAGCATGTCCAATTTCAACCAAATATATAAAATTCCAAACTGACAGAAAAACATGAAAATGCAACACAAAAAGGTTAAAATAAGCAAAGTTCTTGCTCAGGAAATAAGAAAAGTTACTGATAAAAAGATACTCACGTCCTATGATGTCTATATTAAATTTGCTTTTGTGAAGACCCAGACAATACAAACGCGCACCATCCTGGAGATCACAACATTAAATTTTAGCACAACTCAAGCAGGAATAGGAAATTAAAGTTTTGGAAGTGAGATCACACCTTGATAGTGACAATTACAGTTGGATCATTGAGAAAATATCTGTCTCCCCCCTTCATTGTCAGATTCACACGAGGATTTACATAACCGGTTTGATTTGCACTGCATATAAAGTGGAAGTCAGTGCCTCAGAGTTGAAAGGGCAACTAATACAGAATAGGAATAGGGTTTTCTCCAGATATAGATGACCTCAAGTAATAACAGTATTCAAAGGGCATCTGGGGATCAGATGTATGCCGTTTCTCTTGGATCTGGGAATTGAACTGTAAAACAGTATATATTATAGATCATCTCATATATTATAGAAACAAAACTCCCAATAATATTATGAAACAGTGGCATTTGAAGAACTTACACTCTCAGAAATAAAAGTATAAGCTGGGTCCCTTAGGCTAGTAAACGATGTACCAGAGTCAAAGATTGCACTGAACTCCAGCTCAGAAGAATTTTTTCCCACGGTTATTTGAGTGATGCTGATGTTATAAGTTGGACTGATAAAAAGTTCCCGAGGGAAATCAGTATTAGCATGGGATTCAGATCAAAGAGACGTTTTCTTGTCTTGCCAAACTAAATGAATTTTCCCAACAGTATTTGAAATATCAATTAGTGACAACTTACTGTGATTGCCTAATATTGAATGGTGTTTCACTTTGGTCTGAGCTGCCATTATTTCCAAATCTGATTCTACCAAACCCATCACGTCCAAAACACAAGGCAAAAGAATTTGAAGCTAGCCCATTTCTTGCTAAGGTGCTGGGAACAGATATATCCTCAATGCCAAGCCCAAATAGACCGTTTGGTGCTGCACCCTCCAAAAAAATACCAGTCTGAATTTGACCACAACTGCAAATAAGTAAAATGTAAGATAACAAGGCCCATAAATAAATGAAAATTCCTAAAAAGATCTGACCACCAGGTAAAAAACAAGGGGCAACTTCAAGAATAAGCAAGTAATGCTGGCAAATTAATGGAGATTAAAAGAGTTGGTGATCATGTTAAATAGTCAGTTAAAAGAGTTGATGCTGATATTCTTTTTAATTTTTCACATTTTCTCTTCTAATATGAATAAAGATTTCTAGTGAATCATTAAAATCGAGGCAATACAACTACTTGACAATCCTCATAAATTATCATTCCTACTTGAGGAAAAAGGCCATACCAACTCCAAATTCATCATCCAAATGATTTTCATTTGTCAATATATCCAATTCTCCAGATTTTGTATTATACCAAGCGGTAATTATTGAATTATAATCCGGTTTCTAAATGTTGATATCGCTATAGACATAACCAACATTATATTCACTATAAAAGCTGCCTATCTACCCAGTATTTTTATTTTTTCGAATATTTCCAAAACCCACATTGAGGTTTCAAATATTTCCTCCAAAATTTCTAGGTAGCAAAGCAATGAAGAGCATACCCAAAAGTAATCGGAGTGTCAACAGCTTTTTGTTGATCATCATCTGTAATTAAGTGCAAAACATCCTCTACAAGGATCCCAGTTGATGAAGTGTTAGTAGAAAGATACGATACGTTATAAGGACAGTTACTATTTGCTGAAGGGCATGATGGAGTTTGTCCACACAAAGTGCTGTCACAGGAAACATTTTTGCTTGTTGATGAATTACTCGGACTGTAGATGCTGAGGTCTATTATCTGCTTGATAAAAGAAATCGAGTAATTATCAAAGAATTCAGGACCTGAAGAAAGCTTCTTTCACAAGCAATCCAAAAACAACCAAATACTCGGAAAACATAAGTCCAACATAAAGGTAAGATTTTACTAGTCAGATCATAAGATCTTAGTCAATATGCACTTCACTAACTTTTCTGGATGTTAATGAATAACAAAAACTTCTCATATGGTTCCACATTGGTAGAATTTGCTGGAGGTGTCAAGGAAAACTCGACATATATTGAGTAAAGACAAAAATACTCACACTTTAGTTGTATTGCCTAATTTGGCAGTTAGAGTTGATTTCCCCTTCCTCTAGAATCTATGTTAAATAATTTTGTCATGGTCGATTCAACAGAGTAATGGAAAGTCTAGATGATAGTTTTAAGCATGACTGCAATCAACAATGATTGGGGTAACCATAACTTTGTTGAATATATGTAGTAGCAAGTGGCACCTTTTAGACCCACTCAATTCATATTTTAGGAGAAAAAGATAACACAATCACATCCACAAAAAAAATATCCCAGATAGCAGTAGAAGCAACAATATAATTTAGGGATCAATGATTCCAAGAAAATAAATAAATAGTGAAGTTAAAAGTTAATAACATACACTTCCAGACGATGTCTGCAAGCTGGCATTTACACAACTTCCTGCCTTGCAATCGCATGGCAGCCAGAACAGATCACTGCCTGTGTCTAAGGCAACCAAAAATGATAAACTTGGTGTGCCCACAGAAACATTGGCATAGTGCAAACTGAAACATCAAGAACATTGGAAGGATTGGTTAACACAAAATTGTTACGAATAAGAATCCCCATAGCACCTTCAATCCTTGTTTGGTTAAAAAACAATAACATTGAGGTATAACTCAAACAAAAAAGAAAAATCCAGATTTTTTTCATTGAGCATAAGCTTTGAGAAGCTATTTCTGTCGTTGAGATATATACTGGATAAACTTACAACTTTTGTATGACCCTTTTACAATTCTATTTTTAAATAAAGGGCACTTATGTAAAATCAAAACTGTTTTTAATGAAGTGGCGAGATCGTATTGGTTAATTGTAAAATGAGTAGTAAAATAGTTGTAACAGTATCAATACTCCACCTTAGCTCTAAGTTTTCGGACAATGATTTAAGTAGGGAAAGAAAGACCTAAAAGACGGTAAGAAAAAAGAAGCTACAAACAAGTCCTATCCATTTAGTGAAACAAAAGTACTTAACATGAATATCTGACTACCTTAGCTAAAGGATATTCTTAAAGAGAAATGCTTATCCCACATATGGTGATCACGATTGAGTTTTTTTACTTTTATTTTTTTTATTTAATAGTTAAGTAAGTATTTTTCGGTAACTCTCCCGATAGCCTCCTATCACCATCTTTGGAATTCCAGGCAATAGAATCTCAAACCTTCCGTCACATGAAATAGCAGGTAGCCAACTCAGGCTCTTTTCCGCCAACAGATCATGAGTATGAACTATATGCATAGCTACATATATAGGCGCAAAGAGTTTTACTACGTATAAATAAAGTCGTGTGATAATCTGTGTATTATTACTGATTTTTCATATTTAAAATTTAAATTAACACTATTTTCAATAAAATTTACTTTTTAACCAATCATATTAAATTGATGCATATATTAGTATGCAGTTGTGCTTGCAACTAAATTTTTCCTAAAAACAATAAACTTATTACGTTGGGAGCTATGTCTTCTACGTGTTAAAAAATAACTCGTTTCTTTTCATAACTATTATTATCTAACTTTTTAAAATATTATATAAAATAAAATAAATAATTTAATTTTTTTAAATCTTAAATTAAAAATAATATTAAAAAATATATTTTAATAACATTTTATACTACTTTTATATCAATTATATTTTAATAATATTTTATTCAACTTTTATTCGGATACAAAATCTCAATACTAGTGAACAAAATAAATATCTTATCAATTATCCTTTCCACCAGTTTCTCGCCAGCCAAACAAACATAATCCATGTTCTTCAAATGCTCACCAAAAACTCTATAAAACAAAAAATATATATTTTTCTATATAGTATATACAGAGGGAGTGAGCTAATGGACTTACAATCCCAAGTTTGTCAGGGCAGTTTTGTTCCCATTGACAAAAGTGAGCGGTGACGTCTGGCCGTCGCTGGCGGCGAGATGACGGCCGCTAATCAAGCGGTCTCGGTGTGACATAGCGGCGTAGTATTCAACGCTCCCTCTATCCGGGAGCCCATCGAAGCCTAGAATTCCCTTAACGGGATCGGAGAAGCGGTGGTGGATGTCGAAACCGAACACGGAACCGTAACAGATGCGAGAACCCAAACCCAAAAACAAAAACAATAGCAGAAATGAACGAGCGGAAGTAAAAGGACCCCAAGACATGGCTTCGAGTACTCACAGGTTGTCGTCGAACGTTGTTTTTGTTGTAGAGAGAGTATATGAGAGCTCTCTCTGGAATAGGTAATTCAGACATATATATATATATATATATATAGAGTGAGAATACGAGGAGCAATGCGAAGTGTTTATATTCTGATTTTAATTGGCTGGGAAGCAGCTGAGAAAGTTTTACGCGTTCCCACAGTAAGAAGGAAGGAGGAGGATTAGGATGAAGGAGGAGAAGGGGGAGAGGTAAGTCTAGACTCTAGGTCCACGCTCGAAAAGTCAAAAGTCGCTCTCTTTCCTTCACTGTGACAAATAAAATCGCGGATGTCATGTTGGTCCCACTTTCCCATTTTCTTAAATTTCACGTTTTTTCCATCTCCTTTTCAATAAAATATCAACAAACGTATGAAAACAATTAAAATTAATATATAATAGATTAATAAATATTTTATATTTATATTTTAATATCCATAAATATAATTATATCAATTTATTTAAAATAATTTAAACTTATAGAACTATCATCCATTTAAAATAAAATTATAAAAAATTAGAAAAATATTATAAATTTATTATTTTTCAAAAAATTAATATGTTGTGTATCATGACTTGCTTTGGTCTTTTTATTTTCAATATAAATGACGACTAAATTCTTAATTATTATAATTTTATAAATTATCATAATTTTATTATTGTTTTGATGTTATATTAATTGAATAAAGGTTATTTATTATTTTTACTTATTTATTAATTATTTGATTAAAAAATGATAAAAAGATGACAAACAATATTTTTCTGACAAAGTTAAAGAAACACCTTTCTATTTTCCTGCAATAATTAAAAATAATTAATCCATTTAATCTCTCATTACTCGAACGTAAAATCATTAATTCTAGTTTCTAAAAACTTCTCTACGCAAAAGCAATTATTACAATTATTATCAACAATATTCTATAAATAAAAAATATCAATCTGGTAGTATATCTCCTAATAAACTTCCACTTTATCATTTCAATTCTCATGATAAAAATGATCTACCTCCAATCTCTTTGTACTATATAATATATTATTTTACTAATAAAATATAGTTGCAAGCATAATTATATAATAATCTGTATAATACTTTGATGTGATTGGTCAAAAAATATATTTTATTGAAAATATTGTTAATTTAAATTTTAAGTATGAATGAATCAGTATTGGTACACAGATTAATACGTGACTTTGCTTATACGTAGTAAAACTCTTTTTTACTTAGTAATTCCACAAGTAACTTGCGTATTTAGTGACGAAATATATAATGGGCAGTCACCAAATAAAGAAATATTTTAACTATAAATAAATTATATAAAAATAAATTTATAAAATAATAAAATTTAATGTGATATGTCAGATTATAGAGTTACTAAATCGTAAAATAAATAAAACCGATCACATAAAATAAATAAATTTGGTGGGGGATTTAGATAATTTCATGCAAGAGTTGACATGATTCTCCTCTACGGCATCGTTTAGTTGCTTTTCGAAATAGAAAATAAAATAAATCTAGAATTGACTCAAAAGAATTAGTTTTATAGAAAATAATTATTTTTATTTTGCATGTTAGATTATAAACAACTAATGTTCTTTTAAAATGCATGCAAATTAAATTTCCATGAATCTGCTGCTCTTACGTTGACAATGAAAGCATACTACCATTGAAGCATTTTTAGTCATGCATGACTAATGCAAATATTATAAAAGACCGTTTCTTTATGGTCGGGTCACAAATATTTATTTTCGTTACAAATGGTCAATTTCGTAAAAAACACTTAGATTACAAAAAAGTATTTTTCTTGAAGCGAAACAAAGGTTGTCGAAGAGGACATGCTCTAAATTAAACCAAAATCAAAGTCTCTCTACAAATTAGGATATTTATTTGAAAAAAGGTTTGATTGGAACAATAGTTGTGTGGGGCAATTCAATGAATGAGGTCAAGACCAGCCAATTGGTGGTCAAGCCGCGTATAGAGTAATGACCAGACAATTCGATCGTGGGCCTAAAGTCATAATTAGTGGTGTGGTCAAATGTATGATGGGAAAGAAAGAGACCAAAATGGAAGAATTTGAATTCTACCAAGAGTTGGTTTCTTGTGTAAAGTGGGATACAATCTTTATGTACTAAGGTCTTAGTATTAAACCATGTAAATATTTGTAATATTTATGTGTTGTTAATGCGTTCTATATTTAGTAATTTAAGATTAAGCTATCTCCACCTATACTCGATCATTTCCGGATCATCTGGTCATCATTAATGCTCAAAAATTGGTAACAAGACTCATGATCCATTCGGATACAACAACAATATTTTCATTCTCTATAAAATTAATAATTTTGTCGAATATTTGATTTATTTAGCTTTTTATGATTTGAAAACTACTACTTTTTTCCTTTAGTCCAATTCTCAAATAGTCAACATGTGGTTGCCTTGTTCACGGGGAAATTACTAAGATCTACAAAAATTCTTATTCCAATTTAATTATATAAAATATGAGAGAAATAAATACATGATGAAGTAGATTTTAGAACATTCATAACTATAATTTGTGTAAATTATTTTATCATGAAAACATGTCAATGAATATTAGAGGGTCCACTTGGTATGAGATTAAAGCTTACAATTAATGTGGAGGTGCTATGTTTTTGCTTCTTCTTCTTCTTCTTCTTCTTCTTCTTCCAAATGTTTGCATTTTTTTTCAATGGCTTTTGCGTATGATCTTACACATCGTGCAAAACAACTTTTTAAAATAAGTTGAAGAATTGCGAGGCAAGCTAATTGACTTTATGAGCCATAGAAATTTGAGAATATATATATATATACGGAGATTATGAAGAGGAATATGGCACTTGAAGTTGAATTTAACAATTTCTTTTAAATTTCTAGACTCCATATGATTGGTCAAGATCAAGATCAAATTTAGGTTGGATTCAATTCACAAACTTTCATTCACCAATATCCCTTCCATTTTATATATGTGAGGTTGTACAATCTTTTACTTAAATCTTCAACATCCTCGTGATGCCATTCTATTTTGGGCTTATATATATATATATATATATATTTATATATATAATATGGTAAACATGATGTTAATTAAAATCATAACTATATGGAATTGGGTGCTGTATGAAAACATGTATATCGGACTAATTTGAATCGAGTCTTTCTCATATTCTGATTCTGACTTAGCTCTTATTTTAATTTCGACTTTGTCGGATTCCCAACTAGAGCTGTCAGAATCTTCAACTCTAGTTAGATTTACAATGTGAGTCGAAGTGATCAAACTAATCCTCTAATGAAACTTATATGTACATTCTACTAATTAATTTTTATAATAAATATAGTTTATAAGTTATATATAACATAAAGGTGTGGTGCTATGCTATATGTTAATTTTGCTAAATTTTATAAGTATAAACTTGTATTATTGCATTACTTTTAACCATGTGCTTCTAGTTACCTATTTATTAACTCTATATTACTTCAAAAATATACTGCATAAGCACAATTATACTATACGTGCAACTTATAGTAGTCTTATATATATATATATATATATATATATTAAATATATAGATTTACACTAATATTTAAAATATACACATGCAATACATAATAAATACAACTAATACAGCTTATACTATATATATGGTTAATTACTAATTTCAGTATATAATACATACATACATTCACATTATACGGTCCCTCCTTTTTTTTTTTTTTTTTTTTTTTTTTTTAATAAGCATAATTTATATAACTCGATCCTATACCATAAAATTATTATATCTTAGATTAATTATATTTTTTTGTGCTTGTTGATGCATTTTTCTAACAGGGCAAGAGTCCAATAGTACATTTTTTTTTTTTTTTTAAAATAGACTTCATTTCATTCAATGAAACCGAAGCTACAACTGTGATTAATCAATACAGGAAAAATCCAGATTACTAGTCAAACTGCTCAACTGTGAGCGGCTCTCTTGCCCATAAATTTCTTTATGACGGACATTGTCTTAACTTATATAATAATTGGTATCATATGTCATGTTTCATCTCAAATATCTAAGAGTTATGTCCAATGTCTTCTAATGAGAATCATCAAGCCTACTAGTGAATTTGTTGAGTCTACTCAACATTTGAAATATCAGGTTTAGTATATTAACAATGTACAACAACGTACCAATAATATGGGAATATCTTAGTTGTGACACATGATGTCTAAGATTCTTACTTTAATGCAAATAAGGATCAAGAGGAGTACTAACAGGTTTGCAATCAAATCTCTCAAACTTCTTAAAAAGTGTTGCACCTAAATTTTGACTCAAACTAATGAACCAAAAATTTAGTGCAGTTTTACCTGCAAGTATACATGTGTTGTACCTAACAGGGTCGAATCCACAGGAATTGATTTATGTGATGAAGAAAATAAACTCAAACAAATAAAATAAATTACTAAAATGAACGTGCAATTAAGTAGACAAGAAAAGTACTGAGATGAAGATTTTTAAAGTAACAGAATAAAACTAAAATGATAAAATAAATTGATATGAAAAATGACTAAGGTTTTGAGGATCCATCTAATAATTTAGAATATTGTTTCCGATCGATTTACTTCAATTAAACTAGAATAATAATTTCATTTAATTAGAAAATTTAGCATTTAAGATCAAGAAAATTTATCACTAAAGATTAAGCGTAAATAATTGATGATTAAAATATTCACAAATCTATTTGAAAATCACAGGGATTCTTCAAGCATTCAATGTATCCGGAGATCAAAATGGATCAAGATAAATATATAGATAATCAAAGTTTCTAATAATAAAACCATTCAATCAATCAAACTCACAATAAAAATACTATTGTTGATTGGAAACAATATTTGACTCATTAGACTTCAACTTTAACCTTAGTATGAAAATTTAGCCAACCATATTCATCACAAGTGCTATAGAAATCACATAAATATTCTCCATTAGAAAACTAAAATAAAATATAAAAAATACTAGGAAACAACTTAGAAGCAATAAAATCCAAAAACCAGCCTACGCTGAGAGAATAAAACCCACACCGTCGCTGAACTGCAGAAAATAGAAATAAACCCAGCTACCGCCTCCAGGTTTGGGACCTCCAACCAATGCCTCTTCACTCCAAAAAAATCTGGACGAAGCCCCACACTGAATTTATTCCAACCGCCCTACCGTTCGACTTTCTCCAAGAGAAATAAACTCAAGCACCGACTTCTCTCTTCAATTTCCCTCACCGATCGACTCTCCATTCAAATCCAAAGTCCCTCTACCGACTGACTCTCCTTAAAAAAAAAAAAAAAAAATCCCAACCGACTCTCCCTCAACTCCCACTTCCCTCTCTACTCCAATCGACCGACACCTTACTTTCCCTCTCCCCCGTCCCAGAATAAAGCAAACAATATATATATATATATATAGCTGCCTCAAGTCTTAAGACGCTAGACGTGAACTCCCCTGTTCGTAAATTTCATACAATCTTTCCCTCAATCAAGCGTAAAAGTCAAGCCAAATAATCAACATGCTACCACCTCAAGCCTTACGTTCACACTCCCACGTCCAAGAATAGAGCAGGGAAAATTATTAGCCGCCTCATGGGATCAAAACGAAAGTGTGAACTTCCAAGTAACAGCAACCAATCTCCAATAAACACCAATCTCCAATAAACCTCCGACCAAATGAAAACGCCTAATGGTCTAGGACTTGCCCCACGTTCGTTCCTCAGAAAAAAATATATTCCCCCCAATGAAACCGACACCCTCTCAAAATAATCAATAATAATCCACCAACTTCGGTCTCTTTTTCTTTTTTACGTCTGAATTCATTTCTCCCCATAAACGTCAAAATCAGCCGAAAACTAGTCTCACATTTCTTCCTTTTCGTCCGCTTTCTTTAGATGCAGCTTCTTTTTTTTTTTTTTTCTTTTCTTTTTCAAACCTTCGCTGTAATTTAGCCCCCTTATATGACTTTAACGTTGCATGTGCTGTTCACCGAAAGCCATTTTCTTTTTAAACTTTCAACTTGCTTCCGTGATTCATTCTCACCGAAAATTATTTTACGTTCAAAGTCATCTTTATGTTTATTTTTTTAGCTGCCCAAGTACACTGGCTCCCTTCTCTTTGTCTTATCTTCTACATGTTTCTTTTTATTTCCTCTCAATTAACATGTGCTTTTGGTCAAATGTTTCAATTGGATCCCATGTGAATTTTATTTAAGCTGAAAATAAAGAGATAAAAATAACACTCAAACATAAATTAAAATGAAAAATAGATTATCAAAAATATGTTATATATGTGAGGAAATATTGCCCAATTAAATCATAGTTATAAAATTAAGCATAAACATGATATCAATAAATTAAAAATCACAACTTGTATTTATGCTTATTAACCATTTTTCCATCTAAAACCAATAATAGTGTCATGAAGAATTTAAAATACATTGATTTTAAATAGCTAAAATATGCATTATTTCAGTTCAATCAAAAAGCATTTTTAATATAATGAAATTGATTTATGATAATACCATCACAATATCTTATGAGTGTACAAAAGTGTACTCTGAACATTGCTTTTACGAGTTTAATTGCTAGATTATGTATGTTATTTAGGCATTTTGATTATGTTTTTCCAACTTAAACATTAATTTCGTAATGCCCAAGTTTTGATTCAGTGTCTAATGATTTTATTGCAGAAATGAATTTAAAAATGATTAAGTTGAAGTCTGGCTAATAAGGAAGAAGAGACCAATCAAAGGAGAATTTTGTACATCCAAAGTTAGGAATTTGAGTCATAAACAAGGAAGTTCAAAGCAATTAATGAAAAAGATTGGGAATCTGCAGCCTCTTTGAGTATCTGTTAGTGTTATGGCCATATCTTCCTCTACTTATATCTGATTGAGGTGATTCAAGATGCGTCTCAATGGATTATATTTGTTCTAGAAATAGCCATTTTCTAATTCAGCCTTTTACCAGCAAAAAAGGGCTCGCAATATACACATGGAAATCTAGAGTATTACCTATCAAGTTTGCACACAATTTTCTTATCATATTGGGGATAGCTCGTGAAGAGGGAGCAAAAGAGAGAGCCAAAGGCAAAAAAGAAGAGGTCCTTCTAGTTTTTGGGAGAGAGGATGCTAGGGTTTGGAGAAGCTCATCTTTCAAAAAAAGAATTCTTCTTCTTTCGAATTGGGAGCTAATTCTTTAGTGAGACTAGGGATAAACTTGCTTGAATGATGATGACTTCAATTCTATCGAATTCATATAATAAACTTTCTTGTTGATACGCTTCTTATTTATGATCTCTTATTAGTCTCCCTTGTATTTGAATAATTTTACAACCAATACTTTTCTTAGATTTAGTCATGCTTTCTCTATAGGACTGTTAGGTGTTTATGATTTGGTTGTCGATCTTATTGGTGTGATTCTCTGTTGCAGTATTGCTATTAAGTATATTGTCATATTTGAATCTAAGTCTAATAGGATAGCAATTCGTGCTTTCAAAAGAAGAGTTGTTTTCAAGAATTATATTTGAACAAATTGGTTATAAAGATATATTTTTCGATTAGAGGGTCTAATGCTATGATCTCTAATTGAGTATCTAATGAATCTGATATGGATAGAATTATCAAGTTCAGGTAAGGGATTCTATATGCTTTATTGCTATTAATTCTAGTCAAACATTTTCATTATTAAATTTTGGCTCTTCAGTTTATTTCTTTTTAGAAATGATTTGTCTTCCATTGCTACTTTGATTTTTGTTTTCTTAAATTTTTAGTTTCTTTGTTCCTTCTACTATTCTTTTAATTTGTCTCTCTGTGGAATCAACACCTCAAAGTTGTGTTACAACTACCGCATTATTTTTTGGGTGTAATCAATATCTCATTGATTTAATACCAAGAATTACATGTGCATTTCCTATGTCTTTTATATCAAAGTTCTTAGATAGAAAATTTTTAACATCAAGAACAATATGTATATTGTTACCAAAGATGAGAATATCATCAACGTAAAGATATAGCATTACACATGCACCATCAACTATTTTAGTTTTAAACACTTATCACATTTAATTATCTTAAAATCATAAAAAAAAAAATTATTTCATCAAATTTCTAGTGCCATTGTTTAGGGGCTTGCTTTAAACCAAAGAGAGATTTAGAGGTTGTTTAGGAAACACATCCTGTCTGATCTCACTTTTTTTTTTTTTTTAATTTTTTTTTAAATTTCAGTCTCAAACATCACTTAAAAGAAAACACTTTTTAATTTCAAATTTTTAACTTTTTCATTGAATTGTTACTTAATTATTACAAATAGGGGTGATACACGCACCCCTTGGACTTAGGTTCCACCTTCTCGCACTCCGCTCCCGCATGGGCAATGGAGGGATTTTGTGCCTCAGAATTTGGCCTTGCACCTCATGGGCGGGGCCCCCTTTCTGGCTATTAGGGGGTGGATTGGCCCTTTGGTCCATCCGCCCCCACCATCCGGTGCCTGCCCATGATGAAAACTTCCATAAATCTAAAAGCAAAATTGGAAAACCAACCAAGAAAAAATAAAAGAAATTCAAAACTAACTGTAAACAACAAATCCACAGATGCAAACCTAAAATCTACAGATCCATTATCCAATAATCAAAAACACATATCGAAAAAAAATAACTTAAAAAAAATCTCAACTATTCTAGTAAGACCACGTCATGGCCGTGGGTTAGAGCAAAGAACCACAACCACAAATGGTTGTGGGTCTTTGCACAAAACCCATGGCCATTTGTGGCCTTAGACCCAAGACCACACTATGGCTTGTGGCTCGTGGGTGTTTGAAACGCCATGTCGATGTCTCGTAGTCACAACTCACGAGATTTAGCCTTCAAGAAGAAAAAGTGGAGGAGAAGAGGAGGGATAGAAGAGATTCAGAGAGAATGGTGGTGGGATAGAGAGAAGAGAGGATTCCATCTAGGATTTTTGTTTCAACTTTCATTATATAGTACTCAATTTATATTAAAAGTGATATTGTTTTGGAAACCCCAAAACGACATCGTATTATTAATGAAAATAGCTTTTTAATGAGTGTATATATATATAATTATGGATGGACAGGGCCACCTAGCTTGGGCCCCATCATTGTTTGTGCTCTCTGGTGTAGGCGAGAGCCCACATAATGACATCTGATGGCCAAGGGCGCCTAGCCGCCCAAGTGAGGAGCTTCCAGTGTGGCACAAGCAGACAAGTGGTAGGGCCTCACTGACACTACCCACCCCTAATTACAACTTTCAGAAATTTTCAAACAAAATATAAAAAATGATTCAATTTTTTCAAATTCCAAAACAAACATTATGTTAAAAAATTATATTCTAACAATATTAACTCTATAATATTTTTATTCCAATTTTTCCATTTCCTTTCCCAAAATCTTATAAATATCTTAACTCATACCATTTCATTACTATTCATAGATTTCTCATCTCATCTCATTCTCAAAGCATCTTCTTAATAAGTTTACACATTTTCCTTTCCTATCCTGGAACCAAAAAACTCTATGGTTGATCCATTTATATATCTTCTTCTAGATCATCATTAAGAAAGACAGTCTTTTTGTTCATTTGGTGGATTTCAAGTTTATGGATCACATATAGACCAATTAGAATACAAATTGTGGTTATTCTAGTAACATGAAAATATGTATCAAAATAATCAATACCATCTCTTTGTGTAAAGCCCTTTGCAACTAGCCCAGCTTTAAAAGATATTCTTTAAATAGCAACCATCATTATGAATTAATTCAAGTAATGACCTATTTCTTAAATTAGATTTAAATGATTTTCTAGGTTGTTTTGATTAAATACATATAAAATATTTTTCATCCAGATCAACAGGAACTTTAGGAATAATCTCTAAATCCATCATTCTTTTAACATTATGGTAATTTACATGGTAGTTTTGAGCATTTATTATAAACAAATCATCACTCACATAATCTTACCCCACGCATAACCCACGTCTTCTTACAATAACATTATTGGATTGATAACAATGTGTAGCCTACCCCCACTAAGTAAAGACCAACTAATTAGGTTTATTCTCACCTTTGGCACGTAAAACACTTACTCTAATGGAAAGGGTATATCTAGACATTAGTTTAAATTCAAACTTTCCTACTCCAAGCACTTGTGCAGAGGTGGAGTTACCCATCGTCACTTTCATGCCACTTATATCTTGATACGATAAAAAAATATTGCGGTTAGAAGTGACATGCACATTGGCTCCTGTGACTACTATCCAATCAGTAACACTACAAGCTAGATAAACTTGGGGGTGTATGGTTACATATCGTTCATCACTTACAATGGAGTTGGTCCCAGAAAGCACCATATGAGCATGTTGGTTAGGCAATCTTGGCTATTTATTGCCTTTTCTTATAGCAACGATTTTTGGCCAAGTGACTCGGTTTGTGACAATTAAAACAAACGGGTCTCTTATCATTCTTGTTGATATAATTCTTTGGTTTCAAATTGTGCCCATAACTAGTTTTACCATTATTGAATTTAGACTTCTGGTGTAATGGGTTTCTATGTGTTCTATGACCTTCTACAATATTTACTTTAGACTGAAAATTAGAAACCAATGGTGGGATAGGATCATTTTTGAAGTGCTGTTCTTGAATCCTAATGGAAGAGATTAAGGTTTCCATGGTCATATCTTTAATCTTATATTTAAGTAATATTTAAGAGATAGGCCAAAATCTTTTCGCGAAGGAAGCAAATTTTCTATTATACAAGCAACTTGGAGACGCACAGTAATACCCATTCCCCAATGACCCAATTCATGGTAAATGATAGTTAATATTTGAAATCATTCCTCTTAAAGCAAGAAATTGGCTTGTCGTTTATTTATCCATTCCAGCATCTTATATACCATATTTCTTATCAAGAGCATTCTAAATCACTTTTACAGATTTAATGTGTAGGTAAATATAAAAAATGTATCACTTAAATTAAGAATGTTTAACTGGGTTCTAGATCAGGTACCCAATTATACCCGACTTGGAACCTAGGTCTCAAACCTGGGCCGAGTTTCAGCCCAGGAATACCCGGGTTATAACCTAGGCTGGAATTCAGATGAATCCGGGTTTTGGCCTATACCGGGTTTTTTATTTTTATTTTTACAAAAGCCTATATTATTAATTTTTTTTAAGAAAAAATAATGCTGAAAAGCTTTTTTTTTTTTTTTTGTCTAAAAGCCTATATTCTATTACACTTTTTTCAAGAAAATATATTAAAATTAAATGCAATAGCATCAAAATTGCATAACAAAATTACATAAAATAGCATCAACTTCACCTGTATAGACTATTGAGTGAAGGTGTGAAATCTCCTTTCCTAGCAAGTAGGCCTACCATAGACAACCTTGAGTAGGTGCTGAATGAATGATATTCAGCTAGTGCTCAGTTATGCATCTGGATCTCATATCCTCTCCAATAAATTAATTCCTCATGGCTAAACCCGTGAATGAGGAAATATCACATAGCTTCAGAGCTAAGAATGTATCAATTATTAGTTCTTCTAAAACAAAGAGACTAGATCTGTATGGAAAGCATTACCGAATAATTTTTGAGCAGCAAAGGATATGAATTGGTAAGATGATGATGGCAAATAAACTCATGGCTATGCCTGTTCTTGTAAAATCACCAAGAATGAAAACTACAGGGTTACCTATACCTCCAAATTGGGCTTATTTATTTATTTATTTTTATGTGCCAACAAAATTGGGAGAGCTAACAGTCCCCTTGGGAATACTTGGGTGACAAATAATTTATTCTTCAATCCAGGGGAAAAGAGAAAGTAAAGCGCCAAAATAAGCCTATAAATGATCTGAGATTGTGTACACAATAATGCAATAACAGTGAAGTACATGTCTGCTATATTAAATAACACTACTTTTCAATGTGCTAAACGTGATTTTGAGCTTTACTACTGCAATAATAAAAAAGTAATAGTAATAAATCTCATATCTACGACAATATTTGATGATTACATTGCTCCATAAGGCATAAATCGCAAAAATCAGTCACAATGATTTAGCACCACCAAACCGAGCTCATCAACACACTCAAGTTCTCAACTACAACTAAAGAAGCACTTAGAATTTACAGATAACACCTGCTGTTTGTATTCACCTATCACTAGAAAACTAGCAGCAGCAATAACAACCATAGCATACGATCCTTAAAAATGAAAATTATTTAATATCATTAAAGAAAGAAAAATAGCTCCATCGCCAAAATTGAAAAACAATGCACAAACCTCTTACCTCCATTGAAGATGAACATATTTTCTCATAATAGGTTCTAAATTTTTCAGCATGAATGGGAAGGGACACTCACATCAGCGTCGGTTGAAGATAAAGATAGATGATTATCTAAAAAATATTAAAAATTGAGTTAGATAGATATAAAAAAAAGTATTTCATGTTTCAAACTTATCTTGAAGGTCCATTGACTGTATGTATTCTTCCAACTTCTGAATGTCGATTGGTTTGGTCCTTAACCAATTTTGGGTACAAATGAGGGCTTCAACAGTTTCTAGAGACAATGAACTTCTAAAACGATCCAATATGCATCCTCCAGTATTGAATGCGGACTCTGAAGCAACAATGGAAATAGGGGTGGCTAACACATCACGTGCTACCTCAGTAAGGACGGGATAATTGACGGCATTAACTCTCCACCAATCTAAGATATCAAAACCGAGTGAGTCTTTTACACATGCCTCAGACAGATACCTCTCCTGCTCTGATCTAAACTCCATAACACCCTGCTCATCAAGATATTTGGTGAATATGATTCAAAATTTAGTTGAAGGTGCTGGCTCATTACCAATATTTTTATTAGTAATGCCTGGCCTCCCTTGAGCTACATTAGAACTCCTCTCACTAGCCACACGAAATGTGTTATACAGCTCGATCAAGTGGCCTAAAAGGAGTTTAACCCTATCCTCTATCTTATTTGCGAACTCATACTTTTGCACTTTTGCAACCAAAACTTCATTACCATCATTTATATCGTGGATCAAACACAAAAGTAATATATTTCATCAAGTTGTCATACTTGCTTATCATATTTATGTCCATAGTATTAGTGATAATATTATTATTTAAGCATATATCATTTAATGCATCTTCAATTATGCAAAGTTGTTCAAAATATACATTAGCTATCATATACAAAGAACCGGAAATGCTCAATGTAACATCGTCTATTTTCAAATTTAATAAATTCGAGAGGGCGTTACTATTGGACAGGTGATTGCTCACTCTTCGTAAAAAATATATATAGATATTTCACTAACTCTACAAAAATATGTGCATTTTTCCAATCATCAGTAGTGAGGTTCACAAATTGTTCATCCACAAACACAAATTGTTCAAAGGCTTGTTTATGTTTTTTAGCAGTACTCAATATCAAATATGTGGAGTTTCATCTAGTAGGACCATCCAAGTAATTCATCCTCCTACTAATATTTTTTGTTGCTGCACAAGTTTTGAACTTGGCAAATCTTGACAGCAAGGATTTCACATACCTGACGGTATGCCTAATCTTTGATATAAATTCATAAACATCATTCAAGTCATCCATAACAATCAGATTCAATATATGGGTAGCACACCGCATGTAAAGAAATTCATCACCCAATATAGTATAATTATTGTCTTTTACTGTCCTCCTCATGTAATCAACAATAACATTATTTGAGGATGTATTATCAGTAATGGTTAAAATTTTATCAACACCCAATTCATGCAATCTCAAGTCTAATACCCTCTCGATAGTTTCACCCCCCGGTCATGAATTTGGCAAAATTTAAGTATTTTTTAATGCAATCTTCAATTGCAATCAATAAAATATGCATTAATGTACATGTAGTTCATATTTTGCACCAACGTTTCGGTATTGGTGGCAAGATAGGTTATTTGACCATCCAACAATTTTTTTAACAATATCTTCTATTCGTTATACAACTTGATACATCCATTTTTTAAGTGGTTTGGGATGTCAAAGTAAATTGAGACTCTAAATCAGATACAAATTCAATAAATCCATCATGCTTCACAAGCCTAAAAGGCAATTCAGACTTAATAAAAAACTTAGCGGTTGACACCTTAAGTTTTTTTTGTATGATACTTCACTAGACGTTGTGGGTTACAGACTCTTCTCTCTGCATCCCTTTTAACAATAGATGATTGACTTTTTCCAACTCCTTTAACTCTAAGAGGGGAAGTTTCACATGCATTCTAGAGGTGGTCTATCATAGATGAAGTGTCATTCTTGTAGTGGCAACTATATAACTAAGTGCAATAATTGCACTGAGTGTTTAGATTATCGTAGTCAATAGGTTGCACTTTAGTAAAGTGTTCTCAAACCACTGATTGGTTACTAGGTGTTTTTCTAGATTTCTTGGGTAAAGGTGGGATGGAATAGGTAGTGTAATAACCTGCTTCTTCTTTCTTCTTTAATTACGAGTCTCGTTCTACGTGCCAAGCCTCGATGGCATGTTCTAAAAGATACTAAGCAGATCTCAAAGCAAGATAAATATTTTAAAACTTACGAATATTTTAAATATTTTAAAAATATTATATGTGATATTTTTAGTGTTATTGGACTAAACTTGTTTTTAAATAACACAATTATAATATTTTGAAGATCTCCAAAAATCTTATAATTGTGAAAAATTATTTAAATTAAATATTTTAGTCATTAAAAATATTACGAGATTTAAAATTATGTTGAAAACTTTAAATTAATTTAAATGGTTTTATTCTCTTTGAGTGATTAAGGAGATGTCATCATTTTAATTAATGATGAAGGAATATTATTTTATAAATTTTAGTTTATAAAATAATGTTATATCTTAATTCCTCTTAGTGTTTTATTTTAAGTAAAACACTTATGCGTTTTTAAATCAGTATTTAAACTTATCGATAGATCGTTTTGTAGATCCCGAAATAAAGGACCTGAATTAAATATCCAAACTCCTCTCTTTTTTCCCTCACTTTTTCCTTTCCTCTCTCTCTCTCTCTCTCTCTCTCTCTCTCTCTCTCTCTCTCTCTCTCTCTCTCTCTCTCTCCCAGCCCGACGTGCCTCTCTCCCTCACTCTTGCCGCTTCTCCTCCCAGTCGGTGCCTTCACCGACCACCCATCTCCACCTCCACCACTGGCAGCCTCCTTCCCTGATGGCAAGTGTGACGCTCCCAAATCTCCACGCACGGACACGGAAAAATTGAGACGTCCGGGTAATGACATCACGGATCATCACCCTATCGACGAGTGCCAAGTGTGTGTATAAACAACAAATGTGCACGAAGAAACACGTAGCGAATAAGCAAAGTCAATAACTAAGTACCAGAATTTTTCTTAATTTAATACAAAACTGTTCAAAACATACATAATAAAATATTACAAAACACAAATATAGTTTTAAACCAAATAACAAAACTTAAACTTTAACTTCAGCATCCCGGCAAAGCCGCATTTTCGGGCTCAGCCTCATCCTCCTCATCCTCGATCTCTGCACAAAAATCTACGATACCAAAAAATGGTGCTGCAGGTAAGTAAAATCCAAACACCACCAGATAAAAACATATAGAACTCAAACAATATGCATGAAATGATGCCAATGCACAAAACCCATAAAATCATATTTTTCCACGCATGCCAACAATCCCATTTGGCCCAAAATATATCCTTTAATCATATCCTCGCCATTATCCCAGATAATGGCCCAAAAACCAGTCTCGCCATTTTCCCAGAAAATGGCCCATTGACCAAACCATTAGAGCACTGTAGGCGGGAATTGCAGGCGGGACTTTACCACCATTCCTGCTCACCACCATCCCTACACGTGCACTGTAGGCGGGAATCACAGTCAGGACTCTACCACCACCCCTACACCGCGTGCACCGTAGGCGGGAATCGCATGCGGGACTCTACTACCATCCCTGCTTACCACCATCCCTACACGTGCCTCTGAATCAAACCAAATCAATCCATACATTCATATATACCAATAAAACATTTCTCGCTTGAAAACCCAGTTTTCAATATTTAACACATGCATATGCGTGCACAATGCAATGCAAATGATACGACACCAATTAACCAAAAATTTCCAAACATCCATAACAACCAAACAAGCAACTCCGTCCTCAATCCATTCGACCCCCGAACTCCTCGGACTCAATCCGGAAGCAACCAACCAACAGCAAATAATTATTGTAGGAGCAAAATATATTTAAATCTAAAAGTAGGGTTTGGAAAACACTTACAGCGCTATATGGTATTTTTAAAAAGCTCGCGGCGTTGCAAACGGCGGAAGAAAAGCAACGTAACAGTGTAATTTACACTGTTGCCGTGGGTAATAAAATTACCCATTTTTGAACGGGGACAAACCAAAACTCGGGATTGATAGGGAATGACCTTGAGATATTTATGAAACTAAGGGAAACGAGTTTTGGCCGTGGGTGGTGATGGAAATGGCGGTCGAAGGCCAAAAAGGGGTTGAACGGAGTTGAGCTTGTGGGAGCTGCTCCGGCAACGGATCGAGGCCGGAAATGGATGGTTTAGGTCGGCAAGAGGCAGGGAAAGAAGCTGTGAAGAGATGGTGGCAGGAGGTGGTGCGACGGCACCGAAATCGGTGAAAAACCGTATGGCTTGGAGGAGCTCGTGGTGGCTAACGGTGGCTCGGATGGAGGTGAAACTTGGTGGGGATGTTCACCGGTGAGAGGGGAAGAAAACTGGGTGGGTGGTATAGGCCACGCCACCACTGCGCGGTGGTTCTGGGCTGCAAAAGCAACTGGCGACAGGGGAGAAAAACAGGCAGGTGCAGTGACTTCTAGGGGCTCGTGGCGGCTAACGGCTGGTCCGATGGCTCTGAAAATTGGTGGGGATGAACTTTGGTGGGAGAGGAAGAGAATGGTGGGGTGGTGTACAACACAGCCGCTGAACGGCGGCGCGATGGGCGGCCGAAGTGGCAGCGACGGTAAGGGAAAAAAGAAGGGGCAGCGCGCGGGAGAGAGGAAACGAGGAAGAAAGAAGAAGAAAAAGAAAGAAAAGAAGCAAAAGCAAAGGTAAAAGGGAAAAAGAAAAAGAGAAAGAGAAAAGAAATGAGGTCCAATCCTCACTCTGGAAACTAAAAACCGATTCGCCGAAAACGATATTAAAAACAGTAAAACGATTAAAATAAATTAAACACAACATCAAATAAATTAAAAACCAATTAAAATACATTAATTTAAAATAAATAAACTAATATATTAATTAAATTAAAAATAATATTTCAGTGAAAATACACGTAAAAGCCCACGTACGGATATGGAAAAATCGAGACGTCCAGGTGATGGCAGCAAGTCCCTCCTCCCCCCGGTGAACTCCATGGCAGCCTTATTCTCCTCCCACGGCATCTCATCCAAAATGGGTTTCAAGCCCATTTCTCCACCGTAGCACCACCATACATGGCCAGCTTGGCCTCCGACAACCACCAATGGAATTCCCACTCCATGGGCTTCATTTTCATGGTCTTCCTTCCCCTTACCTCTCTCTCTGTCTCCAATGGGTCACTCGCACACACACACACGGTTTCTCCATCGTGCATGGTAACCCATGCCACCTTACCACCACCACCATGATCCTCTCACCACCATGACCTTCCCTAGCTATTTTTATGTCTAACTGAGTTACCCATAACTCTCACCCTCCCCTACTCTCTCATGCACAGTTTACACTACTCACAGCCGATCTGCTGCAATGAGCCACCATCCAGCCACCACAGTTCCACCACACCTCCCTCAAGTTCCTCCATGCCCAGCCAAGCTCCTCTAGCTCTCCCTCTCCATTTCCTAGTTTAGCCATACACGGCCTAAAACACCTCCACAGACCACCGTGCCTCCTCCGTGTACCACCTCGGCATCACCACGAGGCCACCACTCTAGGACCACGACCAAATCTTTTCCCGCTCAGATCCACACGTGTAGCCACCTCTAGTAGCCCAAACAGCCACCGTACGCGGTGTTAACCGCCACGTATGACTCCTCCGACGCATTGATCGTGACGGGCAGCGAGTGATGCATGGGTTATCCCGTCAATGGTATAACACTCTATCCCTTGTTATTTATATTAATGTTAGTTGGTTGTTTGGACTGTAGACTGTGTTGTTAGTAATTGTAGAGTTCGCTGCATAGTTATGAAGTGAAGTGTGGCTATGTAACGAAGTGTTGGGCATGACTATGTAGTATTGTGAACTGTGTTGTGAGTATGGGCTTGAGGTGTATGCCATAGTTGTGATACAACGTGGTGTGTGAAGGGAGTATACGTGAAGTAGGGCTGAAAGTCGAACGGTCCGGACAGGAAAAACTGATCGGACTGGTCATTTTTGGACCGGACCGAATGAGTCTGGTCCGGTCCCGGTCCAATTTTGAAGGGACTGAAGGTATTCGGTAAAAAAAAAATTTATTATTTATATAATAGTTGTATATAATTAATTATATAATTATATATGGTATAAAAAAATATTAATAGTCTAATATAGATTGTAGTTATACTTATACTAATATAGTTATATAAATCACTATAACTAATACTTCAACAATAGTTATAGTGACCTATACTAATAGTTTACTATTAATACTAATATACTATCATATGATTTATATAGTTATACTAATCACTATAATTAATACTATGTATAGCTATATAGTATATTTATCACTATAATTAATATAATTTAATTATCAATATACTTATATTTAATTAATATAATTATCACTATATTATAATTTATATAGTTATACTAATCATTATAGTTAATACTTATATAGTTATACTAAAGCACTGATTAACCACAACTAATATTACTAATATATAGCTATATTAATGGTCTAATACTATTATAATTTATATAGTTATACTAATCATAATAAGTTAATAACTAAATCACTAGAAATATAACTATATATATTTAGTATGAATGTATTATTATATTCTTTAATATATAACTATAATATATAGTACTAGTATATATTAATATATTATAAGAGTTATAGTATAAACATAATATATAAATTATAATATACTAAATCACTATAACAGTATAACTAATACTAATATATAGTTATACTAATCACTATAATTAAAACTAATATATAGCTATATAGTATACTTATATAGTTGTACTAATACTATTAGTATATTATATAGTCTAAGACTCTCAATTTTAATATAGTCTATATAGTTACAACTAATACTAATATTTATATTAATACTAATAATATAGAATACAGTTATACTAACTAACTGATTCAAGTTCAACATAACTAATATTACTAATATAATATAGTCAAATTGAATTACTAATAGTCTAATACTAATACAATTATATAGTTATACTAATTATAAATTCATAATAACTAAATCATTGTAAGTCTATAACTATATTATATATATATTTAGTATCAATGTATTATTATATTCTTTAATATATAACTATTAACTATAATATATAGTACTAGTATAACCGATAAAAAAAAATATAGTACTAGTATATATATTAATGTAT
Source organism: Carya illinoinensis (assembly GCF_018687715.1). Lineage (NCBI taxonomy): Eukaryota > Viridiplantae > Streptophyta > Magnoliopsida > Fagales > Juglandaceae > Carya > Carya illinoinensis. The sequence goes on along the minus strand of NC_056759.1, from coordinate 26,242,547 downwards.
TAACATATTATAAAAGTTATAGTATAAATTATAATATATCATATATTTGTAAATTTATAATAGTATTAGTATAGTTAACTTAATATGTAATATGTTAGCATTAAATCACTATAACTACATAGAATATTAGTAATAAGAGTATTACTATTATTTAATATAATATTACATATATTATCACTATCATTACATATATTTATTAGTTATAGTATTAGTACTAGTATAGTTATTAGTACTAATAGACTAATAGTATTAGTTATTAATATTACATATAGTTACATATATTACTATTATTACTATTATTATTGCATGATATAGTTACATATATAGTTATCACTATTACTATTATTACATATAGTTATTAGTTATAGTATTATTACTAATAGACTAATAGTAGTTGTGTATTACTAATATATATAATAGTATACTATATGTATATATATTAAATATGTCACAATATAATTACATAAGTATTAAACAAAATGTCATTGAAAAAAAAAAAAAACTCATAGGGTGGACCGGACCGGACCGGACCGTATGAAGTTCGGTCCGGTCCAGGGTGGGAAAACCCTGGACCGAATAGGTCCGGTCCGGTCCGTAAAACCTCCCCGAACCGGACCAGACCGGACCGAATTTACCCTTAACGTGAAGTGTACTCCATGTAGTGCAAACACACACCGATTAACGTGCTCTGTGGTGATGTGTGGCGTAGAGTGAAGAGAGTACACGTGACATGTGCTTTGTGTTGTATAGCGATGTACCATATAGTGTGTTGCGAATAAAAGGATAGTTACGTAGTTAAGGAGTGTAGAGTGTATTGTGTAGCGTCGGAAACTGTGTAACAATATCTCAAAATAGTTGTAACTTGGCCTATAGTCCGAGGTGATGGGTGTCACCTTGTGGTTGACCTATGGCTGAGAGTATGTGTAAAGTGGTGGAAAAGTGTAAGAGTGGTTGAGCCGAGTTGTGCCGTAACTCGGGATTAGTCTCGAGTTACATGATGTGATAGAGGTGCATTTGTGAATGCAGTTCTCTTGTTAAGTGTCGAGATGAACTTGTACAGGGTTGGGAAGTAGGAAGAGTCATATCGACCGGGTTTGAGTAAGTTGGTATCGAAGTATGGAGCTTGTTTATACAAGCGGACGTTCATTGAACAATAAGTTGATCTTAGGTGAAAAGGGATAAGGTACATGTGCCTCTAGCGAGACACGTGTGCCGGACATGCTTACCATATGTACTGGGTAATCTGTCCTCAGCATGGTTGCACGATGTTTAAATCTTAGAGTTTGCTTAAAGTCATGTGGCTTGTATGAATGGGAATGAGGATTGAGTATGAGCTAGGATGCATGAAGGTAGTAATGGGTAAGTTGTCTCGGATTGGGATGTGTGACTTAGTCAGTCTGAGTCATGCATCGACATGTGGTTGATAAAAGAATAAGACGAAAGTCTTAGTGTCTTAATCCTAAGGTGAATTACAAAGGTTCACTTTAAGAAATAAGACCCTGATAGTTTTAGCATAGTAAATGGCACGTAAAGTCCAGGGATGGATGGAGAGTATTCCAAGTGAAGCATAATTCTATTTCTAATTTAGTTTCTTATGCATTAGATAGAGAATGACGTAAGGTTATGTGTATGCATGTAGGTTGTCATCTAACACGCACATGAATGGACTGCATGGAATAAATATGGCATGAAGTCCAGATAAGTATTACGTTCCTACTCTTCTAGAGTTTTTCCTAAATAGATGAAAATGAAAATGATACGCTTTTCTTTACAAAACATGTTTTACGAAAAAGAATGCTAAGCATAAGTTTTCAAGTATAAGTATATAATGGCTCTCATTGGTAACCCTTTTTCACACACCCAAAGTAAGTAATGGTCCTCCTTGGCAATCCCTTTTCACACACCCAAAGTAAGTAAGTGTATACATGTGGATGGATGCTATACATGGTACGTATTGTATGTATGTTCATGAAAGGAAATGAACTGATGTTTTAAATGATGCACGAACTGACGTTTTAAATGATGCCATGAAACAAAACTATTTTAAAATGTCCCATGCTTTTAAAATGACTTTTATGAATGAGCTTTTAAAATGACGTTTATGAACGAAGGGACTGAAAGACTGTAAGAACTATGATTGTTGACCATATGTGGTTCAATGGAACTTAATAGCCAAGAAACAACTTTAGTTTTATTTCCTTTCCTTTCATAAACATTTGAAACTGGAACTCCCAGCTTCCATAATTCTTCCCATTAAAGCGAATGATTGAACTTTCACCCAACATGATTACCACTAAATCAGAAAGAGTAAAAAAATTAGTTGTCAATAGAAAACACCAGGATTAGAACCAGAGAAATTTTCCACCCAAAAATAAAAAATAAAAACTGCCGACCACCCAGAATATACTAACCCGAGAGATAAATGCACTGATAACCAAGAAACACTTGCCTGTAAAAACAAAGTGCACCAAAATGCCAGATAACATTGGTCCATGAACTAAGTGCAAAAAAACAACCAAAGAACACCTCTTTGGAAAAACAAAGGGTGCTGATAACCACAATGGCCACTAACCCATAATAGAAATCACCGAAATAGCCAAAGACTTCTAGCCTAAGGACTAAAAGTGCCAAAATACAAGAAATAGCCAAGAACAAAGTGTATCAAAAAGTGAAAACTTTAGGAACACTAACCTAGAGATATTCCATGTCGACAATAGTGAAAACTTAGCCCAAAAAAGTTAGCTCTGGTACCATGTCAAGTTTGCTTGAATACCCTTAAATGAGAGTTTTCGTATATTATATAAACTTCCAAGCCTTAATTATAATCTACAAATCATTTTTAAAATAGGAAAGAATAAACAATATAGGAAAGGAAATAAAACTAAAGTTGGCGCCTATACACATATATACAACTACTGCTATTTACAGCCATATATATTTACTGCCATATATAGATATCATTGACAGTTCCAACCTTACTAAAACCCTAGACGGTTTTCCCAAACCCTAAAGTTGGCCTTCAAACCCGTTTTGATTCGATTTCTAGCATTGTATTTAATCACTTCCACATACTATCAATTCCTCAAATTCGTGTTATGATATCATTATCTAACCTTTTAAATATTGAAAACTACGTTAGGCCAAGAGAAATTGGATTTGGGTTTGATAGCATCCTAAACCCTAACCAAACTCTCTTTAAACCTCAATTTTATGCCCAATTGGTTAAGGCCCACGAATTTGACCACTTTGGCAAAACTTCTAGAGAAAGCTTCTTCTCTCACATGACAAACCAGCTTCTACCCTTGGCAAGCCCCCCAAATAGTTCCTTGATGTGAGAGGAAAGTCCACCTCATCACCCCCTTCTACAAGGAAGCTACAGTAGCCCACTCCTCCTCATCATTCTTCACGTTTTGTGACATACACACCTCCCATCAAAGGGTCATTAAAGCTCATACTTCCCCCCTCCAGAATTATAGAATCGTGCACAACACCCTTCATTTTATTTCACTACTTCTCATCCACATTCTTAGGGAGAAACTCTTAAGAACTCTTTTGGATAGATTTCTGAGATATTTTGCGTGACAATTTTTTACCCTTTATAAGTATTTTCTATCGATGTTTCATAATGAAAGTTGTTCGTATTTGAGTTTAGTTTTTGTGGATATCTTAATCATTTCATTTCTTGTTCATTTGATGGTAAAAAGCTATTTTAACCATAGAAAGGTCATTGTAAGCGATAAATTGGATAGTGTGTTATGTTTTGGAGTTTTTGACCAAACTAATGGACATATCTTAGTTTCAAAATTTTATGGAGTGTTGTGAACATGTGTTTATGAATGTTTATTAAAGATTTGTTGTATGACTAAAGCTTTTGGTAAAATATTTTCTTAGATCTAGAAACTTAGAAATTGGAAGAGGAAAAGTAGTTTCTGTTTTGAGAACGTTTAAATATTTTGTAGTTTAATCTTACTCCAATAGTCCTGATATTTTTATTTGATGATCTTAAACCTCTTATATTCATGTTAGGATAATAATTTGAATTTTTTTAGTATTAGTTTCAAATACATGATTTTTTTTAATGCAAGAGGATATTTGGTTAGGCCAAAGGATTGATTTTTTTAGTTAGATGCAAGTTTTGGATTGTTTTTAGCCATGTGATTTTAAGTTTAATGGTTGGATCTTCTTTAGGATAGATTTTTAAACCATGTTATGTTTTGGTTTGAAGATCTTGTCTTTTTAGGCTATGGATCGAGTGGTTGATCAAAACTAGTTTTGAAACAAATTCAGTTTTTGGACTTAGGATGAAACTGTATAATCAAGATGTTGTTTTGCGATTTTGGTGACTCTTGTTTGATTATTCAAAGTATGGTTGTTCTTAAGAATATGTTATAAATATTTTAGAAGTTAGATTTGATTTTTTGAAGTTCCCAGAGATTCTTTGAAATAGATCAAATCTTATGATTTAAGGATTTGCATTTTTAGTTAAAAAGTTTGGATATTTTTACTAAAAAGTTTGGTGTTGATGAATACTATATTTTTATTGGATGTTTTAAGAATGTTTTAAGCTTAGAATAGGAAGATCTTTGTTGCAAAAATGTGGTTTAATTCTGAGTTTGAAATTTGGAAGAATTGCAACAAAAATCAAAGAGAAAGGCCTATGCATGTTTCTGCCCCTATGAGGTTTTCGTGGTTGCATTTAGTTTTAAATTTTTATGAGATGATATTTGAGTTTAGGACAAAATTTACGTGAGGCATATAAATTTTGATAATTTTTAGAGTTAGGATGCAAAGTCCTTAAGTTAAGGGTAAAATGGTCATTTTTTCACATATAGTGGTTAAAATGATAATTTTATTCTAAGTTATTATTTTTCCATGTTTCTAATTGTTAGTGATTAAATTCTTACTTTTAAAATCACTACTTTCAGTTGCTCATGATCACGCTTGAGTTTTTCATAGGAACGGGGAGATTGAGATAAGTTAACTCTTAATTTATTGTCAATTTACTATATATGTGTGATGGGCAAGGAAACTATGGTTCATATTTGTATGTTATCATATATGTCTTGCCATGCCACGTTATTACATATTTATCTATTACACATGATGTAAACTGTCACAAAATATATTATCTGTTACATGTTTATCTGTTACACAATATATTATGTCACATATTGTTATATGTTGCAAGTATATCGCATTACATTATTTGTTACACATATACCATGTCATGAAATATTCATTTTTACACGCATGCCATGTTACGAAATGTTGTTTATTATAAGTTATGCCATATTACAAAATGTTATCTATTATATGTGATGTCAAGCTACGAAATTTTCATCAAGTTTACATTCATGTACGTACTCATGCAGTTAAATTATTGTTCAGTTCATGATTATTGTTAAATCATGGTAACCCCATGAGATAAGACTATGCAATTGTGGTAATCTCATGAGATAAGATTACGCAATCATGGTAACCCTATGAGATAAAACTACTCAATCATGGTAACCCCATGAGATAAGATTATACAATCATGGTAACTCCATGAGATTAGACTACTCTATCATGGTGACCCCATGAGATAATAATATATTTTAAGTTCGCGTTCATGTCATGTTATGTTCACAGTCATATTATGTTCAAGTTCACGTTCATATTATGTTATGATCATATTCATATTATGTTTCAAGTTCACATTTATGTTATGTCATGTTAACGTTCACATGATGTTTCAAGTTCACATTTATGTCATGTTATGTTCATGTTCATTCTATGTTTCAAGTTCACGTTCATGCTATATTGCAAGTCCATGTTATGTTTTAAGTTAACATTCATGTCATGTCAAGTCAACGTTTCAATTTCAAGTTATGTCAATTATGCCATGTTATATGTCAAGTTATGCTATGTTTATTTATGACTTTGATTATTCATCCATACTTTTACTACCATGCATGCATCATTAATCTATGTGAAAATTTCCTGTTAATTTGCTGAGATTTATAATCAAATTTCACTATAATAATCCCAACTACCATTCCCCTTGAATGGTAGGTGATGTGACAAGACCAGAGTAGGAAGTGAACACTGTCAGACTGGAGAAGGTTGACTAGACACTGTAGAAGTGACACAAAGCTTACGACCTCTATAGCTAGATTTTTGGACAGTATTTTGGCATCATTAGTTAAGTTACGTGAGTTACTCGATGAACAAGCCCAATGGTATATTTTGGTAATATAATTATGGAGCCTAGTCTCCCATTTTTTGAGATTACAGTCTTTCGAGACCCACACTATAATCATGGATGTTCATTCTGTTAAGTATGCATAGATTATGTTTTAATTATTTAGGATATTATTAATTTGGTGCATAGTATTATTGCTCAAGAAAAAAATTATCCGCTGCGAGTATTACATAATGTTAGATGCATGTTAGGAACATTGCATCTTATATGTCATGAACGGGGGCAGATAACTTTGTATTGCATGTCCAAAAAAAAGAACCATAAAGAGACAACAAACACAGAAGCAAAATGCATCATCGACCATAGGATGAAAAGCGAAAAGAAAAAAACTATAATCCTTAACAAAACTCCTTACAAAGAACAACCAATGACACAAAAAACCAACTTCAATTGCATCCTTTAAACTAAGAAAAAAAATAGACCTTGCACTAGGTACAACAACATACATCAAGGAAAAAAAAACCCACAGCAATAGACAAGAGACAAATAAGCAACGTGCAGGTCCTTTAAACCCCCCCTCCTAAGAGTAGAAAAAAAAAGATCTTGCATCAACAACCACAGCACACCCAAAATGGGAAAAACCCTACAAACACCAAACAACATCAACACCATAGTGCTATACAAAAGAAACGCAAAAGACCTACAAAAAAAAAATCCAAAGAGCCAGCCACGAAGACTCAAAGAATAGAGAGAACACAGAGAAGGAAAGGGCTTTGGTTTTGGAGATAGAACACAAAAGATAATATACGCAAAAAAAAAAAAGAAAAGAAAAGAAAGAGAAGGCAAAAGGCAAGAAACCAAACAACCAAGAGAGAAGATGAAAGAGAATGCATGCAGGAAATGAGAGAGAAGACAGAAAGGCAAATAATCAAACAAATGTAATATCTGACCCAACTGCATGAAAAGACAACTAAATCCCCATTTGCATAGACACAAAAGCATAACACTGAAGGGTAAAAAATACAACACACACGAACAAAAAATGGAGGATGAGAAAAGTTACTGTAGAATACTGTAGATCGATGATTGCCACTTATATAATAAGTATAAATATCATGTTAAAAGTATACCCATATGCATATCGGTACAAATAGAATAGTCTATTTATAGGCAACAGCAAGTTATCTTATAAATTTAAACCAATTGAAAGAAGTATTTAATTTATATTCTAACAAAACTTCTATTTCAAGTAGATAGAGAGGTCCAATGAGTTTAAGAGCCTAAACTGAATGCATTAAGGTGGGTAAGTTGAAAAACAAAGCTTTTAGGACAATGTTATTTATATAAATGTTGTTTATTTCTTCCAAACTTTGGAAGATAGAATAACCTTATGCACACATACTGAAGAAATAGTTAAGCCTATAATGGTAGGCTATTGTTTCTTGCAACTCTATCTAAATGAAAAAAGCTTCTAGAAACATATACATGGAGAGAGAATGATAAGGTATAACTTGATGAGTAATGTTAGATATAATTTTAAGGTGTGAAAGTCTCGCGCGCTTCTTTTAAAGAATAGTAGTGCCCGCCGTTAAAAAGGGGCACGCGTGGCTTGAAAAAGTAGATTTTATCACGTGAATTCTAAATTTATCCACTTTCCTCAAAGAATGTGTGTGGGGGCTTGCATGCCTTAAGACTGTAGAAATCAAAATCTTAAATTTTAATCCAAACAATCAAAAGGGCTTAAATATAGAGATTTTGTTTTACCAAAATAGTCTCTTGCTCTATTGAGGAATTTGACTGGATAAAGGATGGATTTATGTATCTATGAAATTAATCATTCTTGCACAAAAAGAATTGTACAAAACATTATTGAAGAAATTTTTTTCTAGTTATTTTATATGATAAATACACTTTGTACACCAAAACAAAAAAGTCTTGCATTTTACATTCCAAAACTCTCAAATACCAACACATTGCATCCTAAAACAATTAAAAAGTTGTCATTTGCATCATTCACCAAGATTTGATTTCCAAGACTACACCAAATCACATATTTTTCATCAACCTTAATTGTCAAAACTAGACTATAATGTTATTTGTTAGTTTTTAATAGTTCGATAATTTAATTTTTTAGATTTTTCAAATTGATATTCAAAGTGAAAAATTCGTTGTAATTTGAAGGTACAGACTATATATTTCATTATTAAATCCCCTATTTTCCAAAAGTCTACCTTCTACCTGCATTGATACAGAGTTAGAAAGAGACCACTCATAAAAATAAAAAGGCCCCCCATATATACACACACACACATACATGTCCTCTTCTCTGTGGGGTTGGGGTGTCTTCTCTTTAGTTCCTTTGTGAACGTAGAGTTCAGTCTCTTAGACAGGATGTTTGAATAGGTTACGAAAATGTATAACAAGATTGCCAAACTATGTGAAGGGCTAAAACTCACTGATGAAGAAAGGTAAGAAGTGGTAGTTGCTAAGGAAGATATCCTAATGTCCATTGAGAAAGTAAAGAAGTGTCTGGTAGCTCTTGTAGTATCTTACAAGGAGGTTAACAGAGGTGCATTAAGAGCAACAATGTCAAAACTCTGGCATGCAAAGTGTTGAATACTTTTCAGAGATATTGGATGGAATAGGTTCCTGTTGGAGTTACAAAAGGAAAAAGACAAGAACTGTATGCTACAAAGGAGGCCTTGGTCTTTGATAAATTTTTGGTTTGTCTCCAAGAGTGCGATGGCAATATTGCACCTCGAGATATCTAGTTCTTTGTGAATCCATTCTGGATATAGTTCTGTATTATGCCTTTTGTAGGCATGACCAGGAAGATCAGAGAAAAACTAGGTGCAACCATAGAGAGAGTATTGATGGTGGATACAGATGAAATTGGCATAGGATGGGGAAAGTTCTTGCGAGTCAAGATCCTAGTTGATATCTCAAATCCTTTGGTAAGAGGAAGGTTCTTAAATATGGGAGATAAAAGGTTCTGGATTTCATTTTAAGTATGAAGATTACCTAGCTTTTGCTTTCATTGTGGACTCATCAAACACTTAAACGACAGGTGCCTCAAGAAGGGTGACCAAAGGAACTTGGTGGATAGCTTGCAAGACTAGTGTGGTTCATGGCTGTGGGTTAGTCCACAACCTAAAACCATGGCTCCTAATGAGTCATGGAGGAAGCTCGGCCAATAGACATCACCGAGGGAACTTAGAAGGGAGGCTATGAGGCAGAGCTGGTTGACCTTTCTAGAAAAGAAAGGAGTCCTTGGCAGCTACTGTCATGGATGAAGACATGCAAAATCCTGATAATTTGGAAAAGATAAAGGTAACAGAGCCTGTCATAGCACAGGAGAATACTTTGTCAGATGGCATGCAGGTTGACACAACTGGGACCATTCTCTTACAAGCAAGACATCTTGTTTACAGCCCCCAGGGATAAAGAAGGAGAAGACTCTTCCTTAAATGTGGGAGACTAGTTTAAGGCCCCTGATCTCATTTCGTTAGAATTCCTAGAAAAGTCCACCTCAAGAAGTAGCCAAGTAAGCCTAGCCATGTATGCCTTTATGAATACTTCTATACCTAGAGGTAGCACAAAAACCCTTTCTAGATGGAAGATAAGCATTAGGGGTCAGAAGGCTTATGAGGGTGTACTGCCTTTTGTGAAGGGCTCAAATAACAGAAGCCTCGAGGACATAGGAAAGCATGTGGGGTCCTCTTTAAAAACTAAACTACAAAAGCTGGTTGGGGATGTTAATATGAATGGATTGGAAAAGCTTGCTTTGCAGCCCTGCCAAGACTAATTAATCTAATATGCTGGAACTACTGAGAGCTTGCGAACTCTCGGACAGTTCGTGAACTTCACCTTTTGGTGAAGGAAAAGCTCCTCAATATGGTCTTCCTCATTAAGACTATAAATGTAGGTGCACAATAGAAGTTATTTGTAATAAGTTGAATTTTTAACATAGCTTTGTGGTGAACAGTGTTGGGAGAAGTGGTGGCCTAGCAGTGTTATGGAAAGATGATATTTGTGTCAAATTACTTAGCTATGCTCTAAGTCATATCTCTCTAAATATGCAATTTAAAGAGTGGGACCAAAAATGGGTGTTGACTAGGTTTTATGGGATCCTATGGTTGCTAAAATGGTGGAAAGCTAAAATCTATTAAGGCTCATTAAACCTAGTGACCAAGTCCCATGGTTGTGTATGAGGGACTTCAATGAGATCATGACTCAAGATGAGAAAGTTGCACCCAAACCATATAGACAAATGGAAATGTTCAAGGAAGCATTCGAGGTCTAGGCTTGCAAGGTTGGAATACGGGTTATAGTTAGAAACTGGGAAGGCAGAGTAGTTGCTACACTCAGATAATCTCATGAGACATTTCTAGATCCTTAGTTGGGTGAGTCAATTGCTCTCCTTAAAGCAACATTGTATTGAAATGGGATTGGAGAAAGTGCAATTTGAAGGAGATGCTTTATCAGTGGACAATGTAGTGCAATTTGAAGGAGATTCTTTATCAGTGGACAATGCAGTTAACAACAATTAGGAGAAATGGACCTCAGATGGGATGATGATCAAAGATGTCAAACAGCTACTTGGAAACGTGCCTCATTGGTCTATTCGGTATGTTCCAAGGATTTCTAGCAATGTTGCTCATGTAATAGCTAAGAATGCTCTACTCCTCACTGAGTAGATCATTCATCTGGAGGTTATTCCTCCATGCATTCACTCTTAGTTTAATTGAAAGTAACGAGATCCGTCCTTTTATCAATATATATATATATCACTGTAGTTCTAAATCTTTATAGTATATCATAGAGATTTCTAACTATTGAAGGCAAGAAAATAGAATTAATAACATTGTTGCAAAATCACAAAACCTGAACTTGGAATGAAACAACTATATAAAAATATATTAATTACAACTGTAAAAAATAGGAAGACCATCAAGGCTTCCAGTTCTTATTGTGATAAGGTAAAAAACAAACAAGGTTTTGAATTGATTCCGTAACAACCAAAAATACAACAAATTTCTATGTGTAAATTTTATATGAGAATCAGAAAGCCTTAGAAAATTAAATAATGATCAAACAAGAGCAAAAAATGAAATAAGAAGCATCGTGAATGTGCAAGTAAAAGACTTCAAGTTGGGCGAATGATTGGTTCGTGGTGCTGGCGCAGGTGTCTGAGAATTGTTTCCAGTGCTTCCTGTGGCTTCCGGGTTGACAGGAAGAGCAGGGGAGACAGCCGGAGGTTGTGATGGGCTAATAGGTAAATTGTTCGAGGTTTGATCATTGTAACCTGGTGACAACAAGTCTCACTAGAATCACTAAAACAATTCACCAAAAGAAGAGAAATGTGCACTGAGAAAAAGAAAATGGAATCACACTCACAATTAGAATCCTTCCAACCCAATACCATCCTCTCGCGATCAAAAACTATGTTATAGCCAGTCATGAAGTTTTCTGGATGGAAATAAATAAATTCACAGAGTAAGTGGCCATTTATTGATTCAAATACATAAGCATACAAAATGGCTTTCAGTGATACATGGGGCCAAGAAAATCAGGGTGATGAAATTCATGGCTTGTTCAATGATGCAATGAGTGAATGGATATCGTGGTTGTTTATCTTGTGCAAAACTTAATGTTTGATGAAAAAAGCGCAGCCAATGCTGAGAAACCGCCTGAAATATGAACCCTTGCATTGAAGACATCTTACTGTATAAACTTCATCTCTCCAAATTGGAGACTACTGAAGAAGTGTCTTGGCATTTTAACCATCTTGGAGTGGCAACACAAGTCTAACCAGGGAGGGAGGACAAAACTGGGAAGGTGAATGTAGTAATGATTTTAAAATTCTAATTGGCTATTCATTGAATTGATCATACACAAGATGGTCAGCCTTTGTAGATCTGACCTATTCACCCAAAAGATGCAAGTAACTATTCCTCAACGTCAACCCCCCCACCTCCCAAAAACAAACCAAGAAACCACTTCCATCAATCCAGAAAGTAATTTTGTTCTCCCCATCAAGGAAAAAATCAAAACAAATTCATTCAAGTACTTTTGTGATTTTTATGAACTTCAGACATCATTATGGACAGAATTTCAACCAGCACAAGTATGTCCAATTTCAACAAAATATATAAAATTCCAAACTGACAGAAAAACATGAAAATGCAACACAAAAAGGTTAAAATAAGCAAAGTTCTTGCTCAGGAAATAAGAAAAGTTACTGATAAATAGATACTCACGTCCTATGATGTCTATATTAACATCGCTTTTTAGAAGACCCAGACAATACAAAACTGCATCCTGGAGATCACAACATTAAATTTTAGCACAACTCAAGCAGGAATAGGAAATTAAAGTTTTGGAAGTGAGATCACACCTTGGTAGTGACAATTACCTTGGTAGTGACAATTACAGTTGGATCATAGAGAGAATATCTGTCTCCCCCTTTCATTGTCAGATTCACAACAGGAGTTACATAACTGGTTTGATTTGCACTGCATATAAAGTGGAAGTCAGTGCCTCAGAGTTGAAAGGGCAACTAATACAGAATAGGAATAGGGTTTTCTCCAGATATAGATGACCTCAAGTAATAACAGTATTCAAAGGGCAACTGGGGATCAGATGTATGCCGTTTCTCTTGGATCTGGGAATTGAACTGTAAAACAGCATATATAATAAATCTCATATATTACAGAAAAGAAACTCCCAATAATATTATGAAACAGTGGTATTTGAAGAACTTACACTCTCAGAAATGAAAGTATAAGCTGGGTCCCTTAGGCTAGTAAACGATGTACCAGAGTCAAAGATTGCACTGAACTCCAACTCAGTAGAATTTTGTCCCACAGTTATTTTAGTGATGCTGATGTTATAAGTTGGACTGATAAAAAGTTCCCGAGGGAAATCAGTGATTGCCTAACGGTATTTGAACTTTCCCAACGGTATTTGAAATATCAATTAGTGACAACTTACAGTGATTGCCTAATATTGAATGGTGTTTCACTTTGGTCTGAGCTGCCATTATTTCCAAAACTGATTCTACCAAACCCATCACTTCCAAAACACATGGCAAAAGAATTTGAAGTTAGCCCATTTCTTGCTAAGGTGCTGGGAACAGATATATTCTCAATGCCAAGACCAAATAGGCCGTTTGGTGCCGCACCCTCCAAAAAAATACCAGTCTGATTTTTACCACAACTGCAAATGAGTAAAATGTAAGATAAGTTATAACAAGGCCCATAAAGAAATGACAATTCCTGAAAAGATAAAATTTCCCGTTATACAAGAGTCAGATAAAAGAGTTGATGCTGATATTCTTTTTAATTTTTCACATTTTCTCCTCATATATGAAGAAAGATTTCTAGTTAATCATTAAAATCGAGGCAATACAACTGCTTGACAATCCTCATAAATTATCATTCCTACTTAAAGAGAGGGGCCATGCCAGACTCCAAATTCATCATTAAATTAGATTTCGGTCTTCAAGAAATTGTTTTTAAGAATTTGAAGAAAAAAATAATTTTCTTACTTTATATTTAATTGGAAGAAAATTATAAATTTAATATTATATTATATTATATCTCTTTTAAAGTTTATAATTATTTTAATGAAATGTATTTAATAAAAAAATCTACGTTTGATTGGGTAGCTAGCAATGAAGAACGTACCCTGACTTCGATCCAACTATTTATTGATGGTGTTCCTAAAAAGTTTCAATCCAACTATTTATTTTAGGCTAAAAATATTCGGTCCCTCCAAACTTATAATCATGGCTTCGACCCTGATCACTATAGATATAATCAACATCACATATTCACCAAAATCTCTTGGTAGCAAAGCAATGAAGAACGTACCCAAAAGTAATCGGAGTGTCAACAGCTTTTTGTTGATCATCATCTGTAATTAAGTGCAAAACATCCTCTACAAGGATCCCAGTTGATGAAGTGTTAGTAGAAAGATACGATATGTTGTAAGGACAGTTACCATTTGCTGAAGGGCATGATGGAGTTTGTTCGCACAAAGTGCTGTCGCAGGAAACACTTTTGCTTGTTGATGAATTACTAGGACTGTAGATGCTGAGGTCTATTATCTGCTTGATAAAAGAAATCGAGTAATTGTCAAAGAACCAAATACTCAGAAAACATTATGCATTTGCATTTTAGAAGAGAAGGATAACGCAAACACACCCACAAACAAAAAGAATTATTCGAGATAGCGGTAAAAGCAACAATATAATTTAGAGTTCCATGATTCCAAGAAAATAAATAAATAGTGAAGTTTAAAGTTAATAACATACACTTCCTGACGATGTCTGCAAGCTGGCATTTCCGCAACTTCCTGCCTTGCAATCGCATGGCAGCCAAAACAGATCACTGCCTGTGTCTAAGGCCACAAAAAATGATAAACTTGGTGTCCCCACAGAAACATTGGCATAGTGCAAACTGAAACATCAACAACATTGGAAGAATTGGTTAAAAAACAATAACATTGAGGTATAACTCAAGCAAAAAAGAAAAATCCAGATTTTTGTCATTGAGCATAAGCTTTGAGAAGCTATTTCTATCGTTGAGATATATACTGGCTAAACTTGCAACTAATTTTCTACTACCCTTACACAATTCTATTTTTAAATGAAGGACTGTTGTGTAAAATCACAATTATTTTTAATGAAGTGGCAAGATTGAATTGGTTGATTGTAAAATAAATTGTAAAATATTTGTAGCTGTCAATACTCCAACTTAGCTCTAAGTTTTAGGACAACGATTTAGGTACTGTTTGGTCACAAAGAATTTTCATCTCAAATATAAAATTTTCATTTTATCATTACAACTTTTCTAAATTTCCATACAAAATATAATAAATAATTTAACATTTTTTTCTACTTTTTCAAATTCTAAAAAAAAAATAATAATAATATTTAATTTTAAAACTCAAAATTTTTATCTAAAAAATCTCAATCGCCAAGTAGAATAGAAAGAAAGGTCATTGAAAGCTATTCCTTTTCTTAATATAAAAGTCATTATTGCATCAAATCCAAAGCTAAGGGCGCTTTCATTGGAATATCTAAATATAAAAATGTTTTATTTTTTAACTATTAAGACAACAAAATTATCCACATTAGATTAGACAAAGGGTAGTTATAGTAACTTTTAACCATAGTAATTTTAAAACTAAAACCAAATTTAATAGTTATTGTATACACATCAAATATTTATTTTATTATTTTTTTATAATGCACTATATTCTCTCTCTATCTATATTTACAAATTTTCCTTAATTTCTTTAAATTAAATAGTAAAACATGATAAAATAAAATAAATTAATAATTAATAATTAAAATATGATAAAATAAAATAAATTAAAAATTAAAAAAATTAAATATTTTTAAATTATTAATTACTCAGTACTAATATATTATATAATAAATAAATAGATAATTTAATGTAGAGATGTGATATGAATAGTTAAATCAAATTTATCTTATATTATTTTATTATTATATAATAAAAAAATAAAAATTTTAATATAGAGACTTATACATATAGAATAATTAAAATTTAAATTCATCTTATATTCATTAAAAATATTATTTAAATATACATAATCAATAAGAATATTCTGACAATTTGTTTCCTTCCTCTTTCGTTTCATCGTCTGAAAAGCCCACCGACCAAAACTTTGATTTGACCGTATGCACGTGTATAGTACCGGATTCACTTACAAATATTACCACTCTATACTAAAAACAACCAAGACTTCGTTTGAATATATAATTAAATAAGATATTTTAAATTGTTCATAAATTTTTTTAGTTAAAATAAGATAAAATAATTTATAAAAAAATATTTATTTTGTTAATAAGATGAGATAAAATAATTTTTAATTTTTAAAATTTAAAAAAGGTTTAGGTCTCACAATTTTAATTTTCAGCCAAATTCTACTCATGCAATGTTCACGTACTATTTGTGTTACTGTTTACACACTGTTTAAATATGTTCGTACCATTCATGATAGTTTTGCACTATTTACTATCAGATTTCATTATTTATTATTTTTTATTTAAGTGAATATTTTTAAAATTTAAAAATAAAATATAATGTGTTTAGATTGGAAAAATTGGTATAGAATATAGATAAGATGTTTACATCTTATCTGTATCTAGTAACCAAACCGGCCCAAGTGTAAATATAAAAGCCTCTCCTGCCCAAAGTTGTCTCATTCGGTTGTTAAATTCAACTGAAATCAACTTAGGTCAGTCAGATATTGAACTGAATCTAATATCCAAATGCCCAACTTTCAAATCATTAAATCATCTCAATTTAAAATCTTTTTGCACGTAGAACCTATAATTTTTTTTAATTCAATATCTTTTTATATGTAAGATTCAATGATTCACAACTTTTTTTAATTTCTCATAAATATCTCTAAACTCATTTTAACTTCTAAACATATATAAAATAATTTTAGATAAACCTATAACTCACTCTACTAACTTAACTAACTATCATTTATAAAAAAAATTCAACTCAATTCATCGTCCAAATACAACCTAAATCGCAACAGAGCCCAGTGGACAGAGCAAGCGGTGGCATTTTTCACATCTATGAAAACCAGTCATTGTCTATTTCTTCGAAACGTTGCTCTCACCTATTTATTATTATTTATTTCTATTGATTCAATTCAACGTTGCTGACCCAATTACTAGGTGCCAGAAGAAGCTTGAAATCAATGACGATACCAATCTATAGGAACCATATGCTATCTGTTTCTCCTCTTACAAATCTCAATTCTCCATTACGTTTTTAAGTTTTATGGGTGGCGTTGGAATGAATACTTTTTTATCCTATGGATACCATTGGTTTGTACTTGTGATTGTGGATGTGTTTCTTTATTCTAAAAATCCAACTAATCAGCTCTAACAAGATGGATAGGAGTCTATAGAAGCCAAAGTCAGATTCGAACTCCAACAAAGTCATATTAAAGGGATAACAATTCCGATTGAATCGATGCTTACCTCTAATTCAAATATAAAATTTTTAAAAAAAAAATTTAACTCTCAATAAGATAAAGGAAAAATATAGTTACAAATATAATTATGTATTAATTTATGCATTAATATGATATGATTGGTCAAAAAATAAATTTTATTAAAAATAGTATTAATTTAAATTTTAAATATGAATAAATCAGTATTGATATACAGATTAGTGTGTAAATGTATTTATATATAGTAAAACTCTAGGACAAAAATATTGAAGTGAATATCCGGCACTTTTAACTAAAGGAGATTCTTAAATATTGGAATTCCAGGCAAAAGAATCTCGAACTTCCGTCACAAGAAATAGCAGCTGGTTGGCAACTCAGGCTCTTTTCCGCCGACAGATAACTATATGCATAGCTTCATAGATGGGCACGAAAGCAATAAACTTACGAGTGGCTCTACAGCCAAATCCCGACAGCAATTTCTTTTTTTTAAATACTTTTAAATATGTTCTTTTAATTCACAATATTATTAAAATAATATTTCTTTAATCACTAAAATAAAAAACACGAGTCGGATCCCCGTCGGAATCCTCCATCCTAGCGATTCTCTGAACTTATTGCGTTGGGATCTATGTGTTCTATGTTAAAAGAGTAAATATTATTTCCCAATACTAGTGAACAAAAAAAAAAAAAAAATCCTATCAATTGTTCTTTCTACCAGTTTCTCACCAGCCAAACAAACATAATCCAAGTTCTTCAAAAGCTCACCAAAAACTCTATAAAACAAAAAATATATATTTTAATATATAATATACATAGGGAGTGGGTTAATGAACTTACAATCCCAAAGAGTTTACCAGAGCAGTTTCGTTCCCATTGACAAAAGTGAGCGGCGACGTCTGGCCGTCGCTGGCAGCGAGATGACGGCCCCGAATCAAGCGGTCTCGGTGTGACATAGCGGCGTAGTATTCAACGCTCCCTCTCTCCGGGAGGCCATCGAAGCCGAGAATTCCCTTGACGGAATCGGAGAAGCGGTGGTGGATGTCGAAACCGAACCCGGAACCGTAACAGATGCGAGAACCCAAACCCAAAAACAGAAAAAATAGCAGAAATGAACCGGCGGAAGTAAAACGACCCCAAGACATGGCTTCGAGTACTCAAAGGTTGTTGTCGAACGTTGTTGTTGTAGATAGAGTACTATATGAGAGCTCTCTCTGGAACAGATAATCCAGACATATATATATATATATATAGGGCGAGAATAAGAGGAGCATGCACAATGCGAAGTGTATATATTTTAAGTTTAATTGGCTAGGGAGCAGCTGAGAAAGTTTGACGCGTTCTCGCCGGAAGAAGAAGGAGGAGCAAGAAGACGGAGAAGAGGGAAGGTAAGTGTGGGTCCACGCTCCAAAAGTCAAAAGCCGGCTTTCAGTGTGACGACGAAAATGGCGAGTGTCACTTGGTCCCACTTTCTCACTTTCTTAAATTTCACGTTTTTTCCATATCCTTCTGAATGAAATAGCAACAAACGTATGAAAACAAATAAAATTAATAATATATTAATAACTATTTTATATTTATATTGTAATATCCATAAATATAATTATCACGTTATTAAAAATAATTTAAATCTATAGAACTATCATCCATTTAAAATAAAATTATAAAACACTTAGAAAAATATTATAAATTTATTATTTTTCAAAAATTAATATGCTGTGTATCATAACTTTTGGTTACACATATGAGATAAGATGTTTTAAATAGTAATGAATAAAATATTATTATAATATAATTTTTAAATATTAATTTTGTATTATGATTTGAAAAAGTTAGATTGTTTATTATATTTTGTATGGAAATTTGAAAAAATTGTAATGATGAGTTGAGATGAGATGAAATTTTTAGTTTTGGTTAACCAAACAAAGCTACTTTGTTTTCTTGAGTTAAAATATAGTTAAATGGTGCTAATTTTGTAGAGATTTATTTTGTATAGTTTCTAATGCTTCGTTTATTTTCGTAGATGAGATGAGATTAGTTTAAATAAGTTGAGATTAAAGTTGAAAGTTGAATAAAATATTATTAAAATATATTTTTTTAATATTATTTTTGTTTTAAAATTTAAAAAAATTAAATTATTTATTTTATTTTATATAAAAATTAAAAAAAATTATAATTATAAAAAAAATTTAGAAGAGAGTAGTTGAGATGGTATGTGAAACCACGTTGATTATTTATAGGGATATGCCCCTTGTGCTTGGTCTTTTTTCTTTTTTCAATCTAAAATGACTACAAAATTCTTATTAATTATAATTTTATAAATTATCATAATTTTATTATCGTTTTGATGTTATGTTAATTGAATAAAGGTTATTTATTATTTTTACTTATTTATTAATTATTTGATTAAAAAATGATAGAAAAAAGATTACAAACAATATCTAAGTTTCCTCGGGTATAAAATACATTTATCAAATTATTAATATTCAAATTTATTGTATATAATATTTAATAGACAAAATAATTAATCCATTTAATCTTTTCATTAATAGTCGAATGTAAAATCATCATTAATTCTAGTTTAATTCCAAAAACTTATCTACGCGAAAACAATTATTACAATTATTATCAACAATATTCTATAAATAAAAAATATATTATTTTACATGGTAATTCCATAAGCAACTTGCGTATTTAGTGAAAAGATATATAACGGGCAGTCACCTAATAAAGAAATATTTTAACTATAAATAGATTACAAAAAAATAAATTTATAAAATAATATAATTTGATATAATACATTAAATTATAAAATTATTTTTATTATAAAATAACGACAATTCTACATACGGTCGTAAAGTTGTAAATGCACAATCACTTTAGAAAAGAATAGAGTCCACGATTAAAAAGTTAATTTTTTTTTTTTTTACGTGGATCCCATATTAATTTATTTTTTTCAAAACGACTATACGTCACTTGCACAACCACGACTGTAAATATCATTTCTCATAAAATAAATAAAACAAATCACGTACAATCTATACATTTACTTTTACATAATCTCTTTATTTATGTCGGTAAGATATTTGGTAGAGAATCTCCTTTATAATATATCAAGCTTCCTCTTTTACCATTTCAATTTTCAAGATACGGCCTCCAATATCTTTGTACCGGATAACATCGTGGTTTACATTTATTATATAAATCATGCGCATGCAAGGTGATTTCATGGTCGGTCGGCTTGCGTATTTAATGAAGTAACGGGCATTCGCCAAGTGTCAATCCGATAGCATATATATCTTTTAATAAATTTTCTATTTATCATTTTTATTTTCAAAATAGGGATGTTCTATTAGAAATTACACAATCACATAAAAATCTCGCGATATTCATGAATTATATTATTAACTATTACAAGATTCATATAATAAATATTATATATATACGCATAAAATAATAGAGATTTGACTCATTATAAGAGCATTTATACGTTGAATCATTCTATTTCTGTGGGTTTTTCCTTCCACACAATCCACAGATTTGGTGGGGAATTTAGATAATTTCATGCAAGAGTTGACATTCTGATCTCCTCTACGGCATCGTTTAATTGCTTTTCGAAATAGAAAAAATAAATAAATCCAGAATTCATGAGTAATCAAAAGAATTATTTTTATTTTGCATGTTAGGTAAGCAGTTTATAAACAACTAATATTCTTTTAAAATGCATGCAAATTAAAACTTCCACCCACGAAGCTGCTGCGCTCTCACATTCATGACAATGAAAGCATACGACCATTCCAAAGATATACAGTTATTTTAATATTAGGGGTTAGGTTTTGGAGTACAGAAACAATAATATTTAGTTTAGAATCATTTTTAGTCATGCATGACTAATGAAAATACTATAAAATTAAGACCGTTTCTTCGTGGTCGAGTTGCAAATGCGATATTTATTTTCATTACAAATAATCAATTTCGTGGCAAATGCCATTAGTATTTTTCTTAAAGGGAAACAAACGTTGTCGAAGAGGACATGCTCCAAATTAAACCAAAATCAAAGTCTCTCTACAAATTAAGAGGGTTTATTTATTTAGAAAATTAAAGGTTTGATTGGAACAATATTTGTGTCGAGAAATTCAATGAATGAGCTCAAGAACAGCCACTTGGTCGTCATGTTCAAGTCGTGTATAGATCGAGTAATGACCGGACATATAATTCAATCGTAGCCCTAAAGTCATAAGCCGTGTATATAGTCAAATGTATGATAGGAAAAGAAAGAGACAAAAAAATGGAACAATTTGAATTCTCTCAACCAAGAGTTGGTTTCTTGTGTAAATGGGGACATAATTAAGCAAGAAAAGGCTTCCCTTTTATCTTCACTATTTTTTTTCCCTCTTTTTCTCACCTTGTAACCATCTCATTTATAGCAGATTTACTCCTTCCAAATCTTTATATATGTACTAAGGTCTTAGGGTTAAACCATGTAAATATTTGTGATATTTATGTGTTGTTAATGCCTTCTATATTTAGTTATTTAAAATTAAGCTATCTCCACCTGTACTTGGCCATCTCCGGATCTTCTGATCATCATCACTGATGCTAAAAAATTGGTAACAAGTTGACTCATGATCCACGCGGATTTAACAACATTTTCAATCTCTCTAAAATTAATAATTTTGTCAAATATATGATTTATTTAGCATTATATGATTTGAAGATATTATTTTTTTCCTTTTGTCCTATTCCCAAATAGTCAAAATATGGTTGCCATGTTCACATGAAAATTACTAAGATATCCAAAAATCCTTATTCCAATTTAACTATATAAAGTACTATGAGAGGAATAAATACATGTTAAAGTAGATTTTAGAACATTCATTACTATAATTTGTGTAAACTATTTATCATGAAAATATCAATGAATTGAATATTAGAGGGTCCACTTGGTATGAAATTGAAGCTTACAATTGATGTGGAGGTGCCACGGTTTGCTGCTGAAAATCAATGTTATTATTATTTTTTTTTACAAATGTTTGCATTTTTTTTCAATGGCTTTTGCGTATGATCTTACACATCGTGTAAAACGACTTTTTTAATATAAGTTGAAGAAATACGAGGCAAGGTAATTGACTTTATGAGCCATAGCAATTTGAGAATATATATATATATATATATATATGGAGATTATGAAGAGGAATATGGCACTCGAAGTTGAATTTAACAATGTCTTTTCAATTTCTAGACTCCATATGATTGGTCAAGATCAAGATCAAAATTAGAGTATAAACTTCTATTATTGCGTTACATTTAACCATGTGCTTCTATTTACCTATTTATTAACTCTATATAACTTAACAAATATACAGCATAAGCACAATTATACCATATGTGCAACTTATAGTCTTATCTTATATCTTCTATTAAAAAAAAAGGCCTATATAGCATCTACAGTGATTTTTTCCAAATTTTATTTTCCATTTTGTCCCCACTTTTCTCCAAATTCATTTTCCCATTTTGTCCCTCTTTATTCTTGTTTTTCCCTTTTTGTCCTTATCATTGCTTTTATTCTATTTGAAAATTTATGATTTTGTCCATTTATTTTATTGATAACTTTACATATTTGCTCTGTTTAGTTATCTCCGACTCTGACTATTGTCTATCCATACATATGATAGGTGAAAGACAGAAACGAAAAAGTAAAAGTAGGCAAGAACTATTTTTTTTTTAATCTCAGGTATGAGCAAGCTGGTATTATTTTCTCATATTTGGGGCTTGCCTGCTTCCTTTATGTTTTAGATTTACCAACAACTCCCTCATTTGTTAACATGCTCATATGGGGTGTGTGGTCACCTGGGTAATATTCTTGTAAAAGCATTTATTCAAAAAATATATAATAGGTTCTCTGAGTAAATAACCCTCTAAATCACCTTAATGGTTGGGAAGAGATGTGAGTCACAGTTCTAATCGATGTCTTGTTACAGGCGTGCATTAAGAGGATCCAATGAGATGAAACTGGGCAGAAGCACTGCACCAAACAATATTTTGATTACTGGTCGTGTTGACAAATGGGTAAGTAGCATTCTCCAGTTACAAGGAGACTAATGTCATTGCGTCTTCTAAAAAATTTCCATTTTGCAATGCATGTGGCGCCAAAGCTTTTTCATAAAGTGAAGTACTCACTTGATGATTTTGTTTTACTTTAAAAATACAGTAAGCATTTTGTTTGGCCACCTTCCACAGCACTATGCATATCAACTGGCCATACGTTTCTCAGGTACGTAACATCTTACTAGTATATATATATATATATTTCAACATATAGATTCACCAATATTTAGAATATGCACATGCAACATAATAACTACAACTAATACAACTTATACTATATATATGGCTAATTACTAATTTCATTATATAATACATACATACTGTGACACCTCCAGATTCCGCTTGGAATTGGATGAACATTTGAAGTGTTGGAACATACAACACAAGGTTTCCTACCCACATTCATAACATATAAGGACGCAATGTTCCTAACATACTTCTAGCATTATGCAATATTTGTAGCGGATAATTTTTTTTTTTTGAGTAATACTATGCACCAAACTAATACTATCCAAATAATTAAAACATAATCCAAGAATACTTGATAAAATAAACATCTATGATTACAATGAGGGTCTTAGAAGATTGTAATATCAAAACAAGGGAGACCAGACTCCATAATTACATTACCAAAATATACTACTAGGCTAGTTCGTCAAGTAACTTGTGTAACTTCTCGTCACATCTGCGGTGTCTAATCAACCTCCTCCAGTCTGCCAATGTCTTCTCCCTGTCCTAGTCTTGACACATCGCCTTCCATTCAGGGAGAATGGTAGTTGAGACTACCACGATGAAATCTGATTACAAATATCAACAAGTTAATAGACAACTTTAACACAAGTTAATGATGCATGCATGACAGTAAAGGCATAAATGCATAATCAAAGTTATAAGTATGAGTAACATAACTTGACATATAACATGATATGAATTGACATAACTTGAACTGAAACGTGAACTAAACTTGAACTTGACATGACATGAATTTGATTTGAATAATAAGGACTTGTAACATGATTGAACGTGAAATGACTTCGACATGAACGTGAACTTGAAATATGACTAAACGTGAAATGACTTGGACATGAACATGAACTTGAAATCTTATTCAATAAATAAGCGTGATTAATGAAAGTGAAATGTGGGTGCTATACGGGTTCCCTTAAGCCATGTGACCCTGCCGATTACTGCATCACAACACAAGTATCAGCACCACATGTGAGTGCATTAACATATGTGCCACGATTGCTGTGGACACATTTATTGTACGTGCCACAATTATTGCGGTCATACGTATTGTATGTGGCACCATCGGTGTTAGTGCCCATCTTCGTTTTGGTGACCAATTAATTAGGCCACATTTGAAGCTCGTTGACTATGCTTTGTCAACCCAGGAAATTTCACACTAGTTTAGACACTCTAATATGAACAAATAAGGTCCATTTGGATATTATCTCATCTTAGCATTTAGGGTCGTGATAGACATGAACAAACTTAACATAATTGATCCTAAAATACACAAACTGTATTTGAGACGAAACGTGACATGGAATAAAAGGATAGAGGTCCTTACATAGCTTAACATGACATGAATGTAAGATAAAAGACATGATGTACTTTGAGACAGGAAATATTTCATATCATCACATAACGTGTAACAGACAACATTTCATAATGTGACATAACATGTAATAGACAATATTTCATAACATAACCTAATATATAACAGTGAATATTATGTGACATGGCATGTAACAGACAACATGAATAACATGGCATACTTGCAATAATGAATATTACTTGACATGACATACATGTAACAGATGGAATGTGATGCCCCAAATTTCGCTTGGGATTGGACGGACATATAAAGAGTCGGGACATACAATACAAGGTTACTTGCCCCCGATCATGACATACAAGATGCAATGTTCCTAACATACATATAGCATTATGCAATATTTGCAGCGAATAATTTTTTTTTTAGCAATACTATGAACCAAAGGTACAATATCCCAAATAGTTAAAATGTAATTCATGCATAATTACATAACAAAATAAGCATCTACGATTACAGTACAAGTCTCAAAAGACTGTAATCTCAAAAACATGGGAGACCAGATTCCATTACATTACCAAAATATACTATTGGGCCAATTCGTCGAGTAACTTGTGTAACTCGATCAATGAGGTCAAAATACTATCCAAAAACCTAACTATGGAGGTTGAATGCTCTGTGCCATGTCTGTGGCATCTAGTCAACCTCCTTCGATCTACCCATGTCCGTTCTCTGTTTTGTTCCTGACACATTGTCTACCATTCGGGAGGAATGGTAGTTTGGACTACCGTGGTGAGATTTGGTTATAAATCTCAGCAACTTAACAGGAAACTCCCACACAAGTTAAAGATGCATGCATAGCACAGTAAAAGTATGAATACATAATTAAAGTCGTAAGTAAGCATAGCATAACTAGACATATAGCATGGCGTAACTGACATAATTTGAATTGAAACATAAACTAAACTTGACTGGACATGACATGAACGTGAACTTAAAATATAACATAGACTAGCAACAGAGCATGAACGTAAACTTAAAACATAACATGACTTGAGACATAGCATGAACGTGATCATGCATAACATAAACATGAACTTAAACATAACATGAACTTGAGCATAACATGACATAAATGTGAACTTAAAACATAATGTGAATGTGAACATAACATAACATGGAACTTGAACATAACATGAATTTGAATATAACATAACATGAACGTGAACATAACACAAAATGAACATGAGTTTAAACATAACATAAATATAAACTTGAAACATAACGTGAGTATAACATAATATAAACGTGAATTTGAACATAATATAAATGTGGACCTGAAACATAACATAAATGTGAACATAACATAACGACAGACTATACTCCTTCACTATAGTGCTCGGCAGTGTGTAGCCTTGACTGCAGTACCAGGCAACAAGTATTATCCTTGACCTTAATATAACTTAACCAATTTATCCATCTATAGTACGGTAGATTATATTCCTTCACCTTAGTACTCAGTAGTGTATAGCATTGACTACAGTACCAGGCAGAGTGTATTATCCTTGACCATAATATAATTTAATTCATTTATCCATCTGTAGTACGGTAGATTATACTCATTCATCTTAGTATTCGGTAGTACATAGTCTTGACAGCACTACCAAGCAGCGTGTATCATCCTTGACCATAGTACAAATTAATTGATAACTAAAACTTAACTATTCTCGATATACACAATTGTATTCGAGATGAAACGTGACTGGAATATGAAATGACAGAAGTCTTGAAGTCACATAACATGACTTGAACGTAACTCAAGAGACATGATTTACTTGAGGTAGAAATATTTCATAATATGACAAAACATGTAATAGACAACATCTCATAATATGGCATAACATGTAACAAACAATATTTCATAACATCACATAACATGTAACAGTGAATATTATATGACATTATATACATGTAATAGATGACATACGTAACATAACATACTTGCAATAGAAAGAAATACGCGACAAAATATATTATGTAACATATAAGTATTTCATGATAGAATAATTTGTGTAACAGATAAACATGTAATGATATGGCATGCCATATAGGACAACATACAAACATAAAACTGCAGTTCCCTTACCCATCACATATACATAGTAAATTGATAGTAAGTTAAGAGCTAATTTATCTCGATCGTCGCATCTACGAGAATAAAACACGAAACACAAGAAATTGTAAGAGGGTATTTTAAAAGTTAGAAATTTAATTACTAATACTTAGAAATGTGTAAAAGAGACAAATTATGATAAAATGACCATTTTACCCTCTACATTTGGAAAAATGACTATTTTATCTATAATTAACGACTTCACGTCCTAACTAATAAAAAACCAAAATTTACATTCCTCATAGAAATTTTGTCCTAAACTCAAAACTATAGAAAACTCACTATGACCGAAACATTCATGGTCATTTCTCTTGATATTTGTTTCAATTTCTTTAAACTTCAAAACTCGTGATTAAACCAAAATTTTGTAACAAAGATATTTCTATCCTAAGTTTACAACTATACTTAAAATATCTATTAAGAAAAAGCTAATCATAAACACCAAACTTTTTGTAAAAAGACCTAAAATTTTTAACAAATAGCTCATTAAAACATTAAAAAAATACCAAAAATCACAAAATAACACTTGGAGTTTTTGGTTTTACATTTAGTTCAAAAATAAAAAATTTTGTCTTAACTAGCTTTGATCAATCTCTTGATCAATGGTTTAAAAAGATGAGATCTTCAAACTAAAATATTACATGGTTTAAAAATGCATCTTAAAGAAGATCCAACCATCAAACTTAAAATCACATGTCTAAAAATCAATAAAACTTAGATCTAACCCACAAATATCAAATCTTAGGCCTAACCAAAATCCTCTTGCGTAGAAAAATCATATCTTTGAAACTAATACTAAATATCTTCAAAATAACATCCTAACATGTAAATAAGATCAAACCATGAAATATTCAAACTTTCTCAAAATAAAAGCTATTTTTTTTTACTTCTAGTTTTCAAGTTTCTAGATCTAAGAAAACATATCATCAAAAGTTTTAGTTATGCAACAAAACCTCAAGGAACACTCATAAACACATTCTAACAACACTCCATAAAATGTTTGGACCAAGATATTTCCATTAGTTTGGTCAAAAATTCTAAAACATTACATACTCTCCAGTTTCATGCCCAGAATGACATTTTCATGGTTAAAAATACTTTTAACTAATCAAATGACCATGTAATGAAGCTAATAATATATCTACATAAACTAGACTAAAAACAAAAAAACAACTTTTATGAAGGAGTCATTGTGTGAAAATGCTTAAAAAGGGTAAAAAATCTTTACGTAAAAATACCCAGAACTCTGTTTGAGAGAGCTCTTTTGGGTTTCTATCTAAGAATGAGGTGAAGAAGTGATGAAATGGAGTGAAATATGCCTTGTACGACTTTATACTTTTGGAGGGGGGAGCTAGGGGCTTGAATGACCTTTGATTGGAGGTGGCTATATCACATGAAGTGGAGAATAGTGGGGGCAAGGATTGTCTCCTGTAGATGTGAGGTATGGAGGGTGATGAGGTGGATTTCTCCTCTATATCAAGACAGTATTGGGTGCAGGCAAGGGCAGTGGATGGCCTGCCAAGTGGGGAGAAAGCTTCTTCAAGAAGCTTTGCCAAGGTGGCCAAATTCATGGGCCTTGGTGGGCCTCAACCGAGTGAGCTTCAATTTGGGGTTTAAAGGGGGTTTGGTTAGGGTTTGAATTGCTATCAAGCCCAAATCTGATTTTTTATGGCCCAATCAAATTTCCAATGTTTAAAAATTTGGATAATGATGTCATAACAAGAATTTGGTGAATTAATATTATGTGAAAGTCATTTAATCAAGTGATTCAACACAATACTAGAAATCGAATAAAAAAGGATTTGGAGGCAACATTAGGGTTTAGGGAAACCATTTAGGGTTTCAGTTTCAACCAATTTTTTGGATTTTCAATTGGATTCCAATCATTTAGGGTTTTACTAAGGTTGAAACTCTCTTTAATCTAGCTCAATTTGGGTGATCGAATGAAAAAAATAGGGTTTTGCTTAGGTAGTATGATCTCACACATTGATTCATTCACAATCCATCTCATGGTTCCTCTTTGTGCCAAGTATCCAAAACTATTCACCAAGTGTGGATAAGATCTTTCCAAGTATCAAAATAAAACTTCCATAACCATTTTGGACATTCCACGCTATGATTTTAAAAACATTGCGCTAAATGCTACTATTGAGGTTAGTATTCACTCCGGGAACTTGAAAGATAAAATTTGCACTGTAAAATCATAAATATTCTTAAAAACCTAACTGTGTAATTTTTTTTTAATCAAAATTCAACCCTGAAATGCCTCAAAAAAAGCAAAACGCATTTTCGAGCAAGGGTTTCATCCGAAAATTTAAAATGAGACAATTGTATCATAAAATCCTAAATAATCAATATCATAAAATCCTAAATAATCAATTGAGTCTAATGGCATAGATCATAATACATTCTGACACTTCTAAATACTTCAAATAAATAAAATTGCATTTCTAGCACCATAGTGAATGATAACACTGACTAAAATCCATGTGATTAGTCGATTCATGAAAACTTACGAGGTTTCCACAATGTTTCTAAAGCCTATAGAAATTCACCATTGAATTTATAGTGAGCTGTTACATGGAATACATAACCTAACGTACTTGCAATAGAGAACAATACATGACAGAATAGATTATGTAATAGATAAGTATTTTGTGATAGAAAAAAATATGTGAAACAAATGAACATGTAGTAACATGGCATGTCATGGCATATATGATAGCATACATACACATAACTGTAGTTCTGTATCAATGTTCGAATGTCTTTACTTATTTTGTTCTAACAGTTTTTGATCGTTCAAACGGTAACTATTTTATTTTACCCAATAATGAAAAACCAAATAGTCATATATAATATTTTAAAAGATACATTACAATTTATTCAATACCTATAAAAGTAGTGTAATAAGTGCAAACTAAATAAATAAAATAGTAGTATTAGCATTCTTCATACAGAAATGGATCCCAAATTTTGTACTTATAATGTAAACTAGTTGCTTAGAGACCTAAACTGTTGCATAAGCATCTATATTTGGAGTTGCACCTCTCTCCTAAACTATTCTTGTTGTTGTTCTAACGTTATAGAGGTGTTAGAGGCAAACCTGGATGATGAGGAAGAGATAAAAGTTTTACACAGCAAGCTACACCCTTTAAATATCTTGAACGTTGATCGATAACTTGTAAAAAAATTTCAACATCACTTGTTGATAAATTTTGATATAACACTGATTTAGCATGTAGGGCAACATTTTGACCTACACACAAGAGAAAGAATTAATATCATCACAAATATTCAAATATGTTTAATTAAAATAGGTTATAATACTTATATAATTTTCATAAGCATCAAGATGAGTTCACTCTGCATTACGATCAGTATGTAATGAGCTTATAATTTTTTCAGATTATAATTGATATTTGACTATTGCTACAAGAGACACTTGTTGAGATATAAAATTATTAGAATACCTCCAAATAACAAACTATATACAATAAAAAAACAATAAAATAGTATTACCGATTTCTTAGAGAGGAGATTGAAAGATCTTGAGCCTGCATGATGATGAATCTCAAACTTTGATCTAGTTGTTATGTTTATAGAATTTCTCTCCTATATAGAAGTTGTAAATATTAGGAAGCAAAAATTATAAATAGGACACGTAAAAAAAATCATTTAATTTACCTTATATGATGGATCCTAAAATATGTCACAAAGTTTTTCCCAGTCGGAAGGTTAGATATCCTAAAAAGAATGTTGGCGTGCATCTTCCTTATTCTGAAACTTATTACAATGCTTATGACACCTTACCTTATATTTACGAAATGCATTACACATAAGTTTATCAATAGTTTTACGCTCTTCTCTTCGACCAAAATTTAGATTGAAATCATCATTGAAAAAATATATACACAAAGATATTATCACCTAGAATATTCTTTTTGCATATATATATATATATATATTAAATAATATTAATATAAATCAATTATTTAAACATTACCAAATAACGCTTCTTGATAAGCTCATTCACATATTGGGACACTTTCTGTCCTGAACTCGTAGCCAAAGGTGCATAAGTTCGTGTAAAAGCATCCATATGTGATGTAAGCCAAGCTGCTGGTTGTCCTTCACTGCTGGTATGTTTGTTAAGAATGTTAACCTTAATCTTAACCACTTTACAATATTTTTTCAATGTCACACCTCTAGTAATGCCTCAACCTTGACGATATTGTACTGTTAACTATATAAAATATAATATTCGTTGTAGAAATGAAGTAAATGATGGTTAGAAACGATGTAATATGTATGAATGACCTTAATTGAGACAAAATGACTATTAGATTTTTACCTTGTTTTGTAGAGTCAATCTCTAGTAGTGAGTCAGATGGAGAGATAGGAATAGGTGGAGATGGGATGCAAACTTCCTTCCTCTTCAGTGTCATAATTTTGAAATACTGATACATTCATTAGATAAAAAATTTGTCATAAAGTTTAATGTAAATACAAAAATGGTCAATCATCTATATCAGTTTCATTTGACCATTCGCCTTCATTATCTGTAGATACTTTAAATGACTCAACATTTTGTTCAACTGTTGCATCAACAATTTTAGGTTCAATATCTTCCCTATGTAATGGAATCATCTCATATTGGCTCAAATCCACAAATAAGTTAAAGAGGGGTTGACTCTCTTGGTATGCTTCTTGAGTAGAGGGATCATCTTCTTCTTTATCTTGTCCATTTGCCTCAAGGATAACATCATATATATTTTTTTGAGAAAACTTTTGTACTACTGGCCATTGATTTGCTAGCTCAAGATTATCAAAATACAATACTTGAGATGCTTGGAAAGCCAAAATAAAAATATCATCTTCATACCACTTTCTATGTATTAATACTAAAAAAATATGCATCATTGCGCACTCCCCTTCTGAGGATTGCTTAAATCCCACTAATCACACTTAAACAGATACCCCACAAGCTCCCCCAAATACCTCATTCCAATTATATCGATAATAAGCTCATAGAAATTAATATTTTCTCCATCATGACTTCCTTCGACTAGGACACAATTATTTTGTGTTTTCCTATAGCATTCTTGATCCATTACGTGATACCTACTTTCCCAAGAAATACATGCAGAATATCGAGCAGTGCATCTCGAGGGGCCAATGCGCCAATGCATATAGTTTGTCTGATATATCATTTGGATTACTCGCATGCATTTGTATAACCTACATATTTAATAAAGCATAAATATATATACAAAAATAAACAATCAATATATTTTTTTAATAATTCAAACTGGCATTTGCAAAGAGTCATTTACTTCTAGTTCTTTGAGCACGTTAATATGATTACTGAAATTGAAGATTACCAAATAATTTATATTCTTATAATTTTTTAAATTAAATTACAATATTAATTAACAAATAACAACAACTTACTTCAAGTGGCTCTCTATCTCAGGGCAATTGTTTAACATGTACCACTGAGATTTCTCGAACTCTCTTCCACACAAATCATAACCATGTGCTGCACCAAGTGGAAGTACTTGTTAGGAAAACACAGAAAACCCATTTCGTTGTCTTGCTAGCTCAACATCAAAGTTTCCTTCTGGTTGAGCAAACTTCATGTAAACTCTGTGGAAGTATGCCACTTATTGTCAATATATGTTATTGGAATTGATCCTTCTAGGCAGGCCTTGTTACCCACTGTGCGTTTCAACTTTTCAAGGAACCGTTCAATGGGATACATCCATCTATACTAACTAGTCCATCAAGTTGAGCCTTGCATGGAAAATTAACGGCTAAGTGAACCATGACATCGAAGAATAATGATGGGTGAATGACAGTGGTAAATACTCTCCAACTTACACAATATTATAGCAATTTCTCGTTCTATACGATCCAAACCTTCTACATTCAATGTTCTAGCACATAAGTCTAATACACCCAACTCAGTCAAAGTCACGCACACATCTCTCGCCAAGTGCCTACAAAACCAACAGGCAAGATACGTTGAAAAAGTAATTGACATTCGTGTCTTTTTAATCTATTCATTTTCTAGTCATTTGCTTGCACACACCTTGTTAGATTCAAGGCATAACCATCCAGTAATTTAATATTCATTAGCCACTTACAAAATATAGCAATTTCTTTATAGTATAGTTTAGTATTGTATAGTTGTAATACCCGAGTTTTACTACATACGTCCTTACGTCATTTTATTTTTATTAAATCTTTAAATTAAATATTTTAAGATAAATATTGTTTTTATCTTATTATTTTATTTTAAGATGGGTGTACTTTTATTTTTATGTGGGTTATTAAAATAAATTAAGTACATGGTTTTTAAGGCCTTATAGTATTTTCTCTTAAGCCCTTAACTTTAATTAATTAAGAAATAGCCCCATTTGATTTTTACCATTGGATGTGGTAGGTGAAGTGAATATCTCTTTATTTTTCATCCAAGCCGTCCCTTTCTTCAAGCTTCCAAGGGAACTTTTGACCAAGACTTACTTTTCTTCCCAACTCGTGTGTTCTAAGCTTCCAAGGGAAGTTTTGACCAAGACTTACTTTTCTTCCCAACCCGTGGGTTCTAAGCGAAGCAAGAACTCGTTTCCTTTTTCCTTCAAGCCTCACCAATGCCTTCTCCTTCTTCCTCTCTTCTTCTTCTTTCATCTTCCAACTCAAGAAAAACTAAAATTCTCTCCATTATTCAAGCCGTGCGACCTCCAAGGGAAAGAAAGAAATTGTTTTCTCCTTTCCCAAACCATGCCATACACTCATTCTATACCCATTTCGGGCTGTTCATAGTTCGGAATTCGAAATTTGTTTTCATCTTCTAAAAGGCGAAAAATTGAAGGTAAAAGGCTTTGGATTTATTCCTTAGTATGTTTATATGTGGGTTTTGAAATTTATGGCTGATTCACACATATATTTCGATTTTTGGGATGTTATTTAAGGTTAACCAAACCATGTATAACACTTGTGTT
This sequence comes from Carya illinoinensis, assembly GCF_018687715.1. Lineage (NCBI taxonomy): Eukaryota > Viridiplantae > Streptophyta > Magnoliopsida > Fagales > Juglandaceae > Carya > Carya illinoinensis. Next base: position 26,208,516 of record NC_056759.1, on the reverse strand, counting down.
TCAGATTCGGTTTTGTATCTCTTCTTGTTGTGATTTTCATGTACATATATATATATATATATATATATATATATATATTTATGCCCTGTTTTGCTTAGCCAAATATGTATGGGGGGCTGTTTTGGTGTTGTGTTTTTATATATTTTGAAATAAAAGAGGGTTTTTGACAAATAAGCTTATTTAAGATCTTAGATTACTCTTGGAAGAATTTTGGTATAAGTGCGTGAGCTCTATTTTGGAGGATGACTTAACTGTTTTTAGCTTGTATTTATTTGTGGTTAAATCCTTATGTTGCAATATATTATATGTGTTCTCTTTTGGCCTAACTGAAAATTTTAAAGGAGTTTTGCTATATATTTTTCCCATGTCCGAAAATGGTAGTTGGTAAATTTATTAAGGGAGTTTGCTATGTATTTCTCTTATATATATATATGTTCATGCCATGTGTTTGTGTTGAGGTTTGGCTTGGTTCTTTGTAAGTTATTTTATTTTACAGCTTGCTTTAAAAGGGGTATTAAAGGATTAAATTATAAACCTTGATACTAAGGATTGTTTTTAAAGTTTACTTAATGAGTTATTCTTGCTATTCTCCATGTTATGCTTAATTTAACAAATAATGTTAACTAGACTATTTATTATACTTATGTTACTAGATTTACAGCCTAAATCAGTATAAGAAGTGAATGGTTAATTGTGCATATTATGCTAATGTGTGTAAGCTGTCCAACAATGCAGAAATTTTATAAATGCCCTTTTGTTTGATGCCTAAAATAGCCCCTGATTGCCCCTCTTTCTCAATTATTTCCTCCCAACTCAAAAGGCCATTTATTTGCAAGGTAACCTTTTCTAAAAAGGGATACAATTTACTCTTTTAAAAGGGGCATGATTCCTAGAATTTATTTAGCCTATTTGAGATGCCTAGATTTATTTTAAAGCCTTGTTTTTTTCCAGATTTGAACCTTTACTTCCATTAATTCCAAAGTAAGCCTAAAACAAATGAAGTTTGTTAAGCCTATGAGTTCTCAACCACTTTTCCATGTAAAATACCCAAGTGGCCCTTCATGAACAGCTAGCATGCTTAAGTATTAATTATGTTACTCTTGTAAAGGTTAGACGAGAGATTAGTTAATTAAGGTAACATTAAGGGTAGAAAGGATGTTAGATTGTAATATTAAAGCTTTCTAGTTTAAAGGGAGGCCTAAAGGATATTGGATGGGTATTAACACATTTATTATTTATTGGAATAGGACCTATGTTTACTTTGGAAGTATTGAGGAGTATCAAGGTAAGTAGCTATGACCATGCTTTTACACAAAGTTCTCTTATGAAAGAATGTCTCTCTCTCTCTTCAAATGTTCTTCTAAAGAAAGAGTAAAGGAGTCTATATTATGTACAAGCCTTTCTTGGTAGCCCCTGTTAAGCACCCTATTGATTATAATTGTTTGTATGTGTACAAGGTAATGCATGCACGTAGATTCTAAGTTATGAGATTTTCATACATGCTCCCTCAAATAACTAATTTCTTACTTATACGTAGCATGACATGAAATGCTCTTTTTCAAAAATAAACGCATATGCATTGGACTAAGAAAAGACAATGAAAATGTTTGACTGCAAAGAAAGAAAATAAATGAAAAGAATGTTAAGGTATGAAAATAAGTAGCTGCATGAAAGATGATGTTTAAGCTCATTCTTTTAAATGATGTTTTTCATGAATTAATTGTTAAATGAAAAGGATTGAAAAGTAAAGGACTAAATGAAAGAAGGAATGATTGAAAGGAAATGAATGTTTTAATGTATAAAACTACGTAATGGCTATGACTGATAAATGAATGATGGTACCAAAGGACTGTGCAGATTGCAATGCTGGGTAAGTAGTACTGGTGGTGCACCCAGTGCTGCACCCTGATGGAAAAGGATTCCTAACTCGCGGACACGGGTGGAATCAGGTTCAAAAGACCACTAACCCCAACACATGGGGCGCAATAGTGTGTACCTGCCAAATGAAAGTGAAACATGAAGATAATTTTATGCATGAAAGTACTGTTTAAATGTTATGCGTGAAAGTACTGTTTAAATGTTTATGCAAGAAAGTATGATTTATTTCTTAAACTGTTTATGCATGAAAGCATCATCAGAATCAGCAAATGTTTATGTATGCATGTTTTCGAAAGAAAAGATTAGATGATTAATAAGTTAACAACATGTTGTACTGTTTACTGAGTATTAGACCCACTTTGTATTTATGTTTTAAACGTCCAGGTAATGACGAAAAGGCTGGGGAGTAGGGCATTACTGCAGAGGGAGAGGCAGACTTTTAGTGTCTTCCCTGTTGGTTCGACCTTACATGAATGACGGGTTATGTTCATGGATGTTATTTTTTATGTTGGGATGGGTCCCTTGTCGTGACGTTTTGTCAGGTTTGACTTTAAACCATGTATCTTTTGGTACGGTGTAACCATTATGGTGGGGTGATGGTAAATCCTTATATATTGACTTAGTGCCTTTTTGTACGTATGGTATAGATGGAGTCTCTTCCTAACTAGAACAATTATGTTTTTATGAAAGTATGATAGACTCTGAGAGTTTGTTTATGGATGAATGTTAAATAGAATGTCTATCAGGTATTCCCTTTATTAAATTAGAAATTTAGAGTGCACGTGTGTCATGTTCATGTTGATCGCATATCACTAAAAAAACAAAGAAAAAAGGAGAAAAGAAATAAATAGAAGAAGGACAGGTATATACGTAGCGATTCCACCCTTCCCAGGACGGGGTTGTTACAATAGTTTAGTATAGTATAGTATAGTTTAGTATAGTGTAGTATAATATAGTTTAGTATAGTATAGTATATTAATTAAGGTATAGTATATTAACAAGTTATAGTATTATATATAAGAAGTACATAACAAGTTATATAGTGTATAGTATTATATAAAAGCATATACTATATATCATATAGTGATATATAGATATAGTATATATATAACATGCTTAGGTCAAGGATGTTGAAATTAAGATTTTCGTTTCTACCCTTTTTCTCTCTAGCGAATAGGGTTTGCTTTCTGCTGCACGGACTGGAATTTACTTGAGGCTACATGGCAGCTGCAGATGGTGGCACCGGTTGGCCCTCCTTTGCCGACCTGGTGGCTATTGTCCCTCAGCCCATCCTTGAGATGGTGCTAGCACCCAAACTTCTAAAGATGGTTGAAGGTGAGGTATATTTCCAATTTTCCAAAGAGGAGATCGCACGGTCAGCGGAGCCATTCCACTACTCTATCGTGCTTAAGTTTCTGAAGCAGTGTCCTTCTTTGGATGCTGTGCGTGCATTCATTCACAATCTATGGGGGCTTTCATCCATACCGGTTGTCTCTTCTATGTAGCATCCTAGCAATGTTTTTGTTCATATGGTGAATGAAGCTAATTTTATGAAAGCCTTATCGTGGGATGTTTGTGAGATCAATGGAATCTTCTATCGGGCCTTTTGATGGACTTCAAAATTTAATGAGGATGAAGAGCCCTCGAGGGTACTGGTCTGGATTTCTCTACCGGGTCTCCCTCCAAACTTTTATCATGAAGCTTTTCTGAATATCCTTATGGCACCAATTGGGATGTTCATCTAATGTGATAATCCGACTCGTTGTAATACGAGAACGGATGGAGCACGATTATGTGTGGAGGTTGATGCTGCAAAACCTCCATTGACCCACTTCTGGATTAGGGCGTTGGGGCTGCCTTCTAGCCAAAAGCAAGAGGTGGTGTACAAAATGCTCCCTGCATATTACTCTACGTGTAAAATGCAGGGTCATACTTCTCGGACATGTCAAACTGGAAAATCTGGGTAGGTTGAGAATGGGCAGAAAGGGAAGAAAGGCCATAATGACATTGTGAAACCTATAGGTTACAATGGGGAAGAACCAAATATAAATGAGACTGAAGAAAATCTAACAGTTGTTGTTGGTGTCGAAAATAATATGATGAATGGTAAGGAAATAGAGGGGGCAGTGAAGGATTTGGTGCTAGTCAAGTCGGAATTAAATCCTCCATTTGAGCCGCCGATGGGTGATGTTTTGGTACCTGTGGAAGACCCAATGGTGCTAGTGGAACCATTGTTGATACCTGAGAAGGAGAATCCATCGATGGTTGATCATGTCGGTGACTTGGTGAAAGCTACCCAAATAGAGGGTGCAAAGGATTTGGTGTTGGACTATAATGCTCCTGAGTGCGATGGGAGTAATATGGGTATTTTTCAAGGGCAGCTGTCAATGATTGGCTGCTCGAATTAAATTCAGAATTTGGAATCCTTTGTGGTTCCAATGGCCAGTGCAGGAGTGGAACCGTTTGAGGTGCAATCTGAGACAATGGTGGCAGAGGAAGCTGCATATGAACTAGGGGAGGATATGTTTGTGCTAGAAAATATCATCTTAGAGCCGGAGCAAGAAATTCAATCAAAGATGTTCCCACAAGAGAAAGAATATCTTACCAAGTCCAAGGCCAATGAAGGTAAGAAAAAGTATAAGAAAAAGATGTTTGTTAAATGCAAAGCTCTTCTTGGGTTCATGCCCAACTTTTTAACCTTGCTCAATGATTGATTCCATTTTTGTATGGAATATTAAAGGGGTTGGGACCTCTAAAAGTAGATTAAAGAAGTTGATTGGAAAATTGAAGTCGAAAATTGTTGCTCTTTTAGAGCCTTTTCAAAATTTAGAAGGTGCTCATCAATTGGCAAGATGATTGAATTTTGATAATGTTATTTCTAATGAGGTTGAAGGGGGTAAAATCTGGATTTTCTAGAATAGTACTTATGAGGTGCAATTTGTTTGGATGGGTATGCAATTTATTTCTATTTTAGTTGGTGAAGGAAACACGAAATTCGTGCTTACAGTAATCTATGCCAAATGTACCTTGACAGAGAGACGCTTCCCTTGGGATGATCTCAGCATTACTAATTTGTGGTTGGACCCTTGTGTCTTTGTGGGTGATTTTAATATTATCAAAATGATTCATAAAGGAGGAGAGGTAGGCCTCAGCCTAGTATGGCTATGGAGGATTTTAATAATTGGATCCATCAAGGGGGGCTTATGGAGATGACTACGAAGAGGAGTGTTTTTTCTTGGTGTAATGGGCAATCTAGGCTTGCTCATTCATGGGCTCGGCTTGATTGTGCTCTCATGGAAAGTTCTTTTCTTGCTTTGTTTCCTAATGCTTTTTGTTCATATTTGTCACGTTCTACCTCAGATCATGCTCCCATATTCATTGAATTCAAGAAAGATCGTTTCTCTTATGGCTAGGCCCCATTCTGTTTCCAACAAATGTGGGTGCAGCACCATGATTTTTTGGATTTTGTTCGAATAGCCTGGGATTTTCAGGTGGACGAGTCAGCTATTCAGATCTTGACTAGAAAATTAAAGCAGACAAAGGTGATGCTTCGGGAATGGAATAAAAGGGTCTTTGGTCATACTTTGGGTCGTATTGATGCTCTTGAAAAGAAGGTTGAGGAGATTGAGCAGCAACTTCAATTAGATTGGGTGGATAACTTGGAGAGGGAACTACATGAGGCAGTTTTAGATTTGGCCAGTTGGAGGCGACGGGAAGTATTGAGATTGGGACAAATGGCCAAGCTAAAATCGTAGGTGAATGGTGATCATAATACCAATTTTTTTCATGCTTGTCTTGCCAACAAAAGAAGAAAAAGAGTGCTGGAAATGCGATCGAATATGGTGAGTATGAGACGCTGGAAAGTATTCACCATGGGGCAGTAGAATTTTTCTCTTCTTTCCTTCAAGGGGACCCATCAGTAGAGTAGCCTAGCTTGGACGAGTACATTGAGCCAGTCATTTCAGAGGAGGAAAATGCCTCTCTTATTCGGCCTCCCACTTTTGAGGAAGTTTTTGAGGCTTTGTCTTCCATTTCGTCTCAGAGTGCATCGGGTCCCGACGGGTTTGGTTCAGGTTTCTATAAAACATGTTGGGAGGTGGTTAAAACTGATGTGTGGAGTACAGTATTGGAATTCTTTATATCCAAGCACCTTCCTAAGTTCTTTACGGCCTCATATTTGGTGTTAATACCAAAGGTGGAGGCGTCTGCAAGTTTATTGGCTTGTCTGATTTCTCCAGAGCAAGGTGCCTTTATTCCTGGAAGAAGTATCTTTGAGAACATTAGTCTCAACTAGGAAATGGTTCAATCCATTAATAAAAGCATTTATGGGGGCAATATTATGTTGAAAGTGGATAAGGCGAAAGTATATGATTGCGTGGATTGGGCTTTTTCTGACTATGGTTTGGCTTTTCTACTCAATTCTGTGATTTGGTGCATTTCTGTATTTCTAGCCCTTGGTATTCAGTTATGATGAATGGTACGGTCAAGGGTTTCTTCCCGGGCAGTCGAAGTCTTCATCAAGGTGATTTGCTGTCACCTTATTTGTTCATCATTCAGCAAGAGGTACTATCTTGGTTAATCCATGGTAGTGTGCAAGAGCACAAGTTTGGGCTCTTTTCTCAGGCCCGAGGTATGCCTATTGTTTCTCATTTGATGTATGCTGATGACGTAATGATATTTTCCAATGGAAGTTAGAGGTTGGTCCAAGTTCTACAGCAAATTCTGAGCCAATATGAGAGGTGGTCGGGACAGACCATTAATATACAAAAATTGGCATTATATTGTTTGAACAAAATTTCTTCTAGGAAAAAGCAGAGACTTTTACGTAGTACTGGGTTCATGGAGGGGACATTTCTTTTCAAATATCTGGGAGTGCCGATAATTTTGGGGAGACTTAAGCAGTTTCACTAAGAAGACATGGTGAATAAAGTGAGGCAAAAAATAAGTGGCTAGAAGATGAGACTACTATCTACTGGTGGAAAACTCATTCTGTTGTGGCATGTTATATCCAACATGACGATTCACCTCTTTGCTATTTTACAGGTACCTCAAATTACTATCTCCAAAATCCACAGGTTGATGAGTTCTTTCTTTTGGGGAGACTCCAACGGGCGAGATAAAAAAAATGGGTGGCTTGGAAACATATTTGCAAACCTGTGAAAGAAGGGGGGCTAGGGTTAAAGGCCCTTCAAGATGTTCAGAAAGCATTACATATGCGTTTTGACTGGAACCTTATTTAAAGTAATTCTTTATGGGCCAATTTTTTCAAAGCAAAATATGTGGGATCGAAGTGTTGGTTTCTAACACAAGCCCTTAAAGGGACTAGATTTTGGTGAATGGTTGCTAATTGTATTCCGTTGTTGTTGAATAATTCTAAATGGAAGATTAGAGAAGGTGAGATTTTTTTCTAGTATGATAAATGTAGGGATAATGGTCCCCTAATGAATGAGATGCCACTAGTGGGTTCACCCTTGCTAAAACTTAAAGATTGTCGGTTGTCGGATAGTTGGGATGTGGATCTTTTGGAGAGCTTAGTAGGGTAGGATAGGGTGAATGAGATTTTAACTTCTTTATCACGGCCTAATTCTAGAAAGGATGTTCTTGTTTGGACTCCTATGAAGACAGGTATGTTCTCTACCAAATCTACTTGGGATTGTATTCGTATCAAAGGTTCTCCTCTTGATTGGCATGCTTGGATTTGGCATAAGAGTCTTCCTTTAAAAATGTCTATACATTCTTGGAGGGTTTGGCATATGGCATTGAGTGTGGATAGATTGCGTCGTATTGGTCTTCCACTTGTTTCCAAATGTGATTGTTGTAATGTAGGTCATATTGAAGATATGAACCATGTGCTCTTTGAGGGTGAATTCCCTCAAAAAGTATGGTCCTTTTTTGGCACTCTTTTTGGTATTCCTATTGGAAGATCTTGGAAACAGAATTTTGGGACTTGGTTCAGGCATGCTAGCTCATCGTCGCTGGTGGGATTTATTGTGGGCATCCTACCCATAATTGTTACTTGGCGCTTATGGAGGAGAAGATGTCTTGCTTGGATGGAAGGTATTCTGGAAACTCATGAAACTGTTGTTCATTCTATTTGTGAGTGGTTAGGTTCCCTTTGTTAGGTGGCTAAACAACCTAAGCGACTGTCCCACCATAATGGCATGATCATTGAGGCCTTGTAGATTAAACTAGTGGTTCCTAAAGTCCCTTGTTGCAAAGTGGTAAGGTGGGTTAAACCACTGTCCGGGTGGCACAAATTGAATATGGATGGTAGTAGTCTCAGCAACCCAGGTTCTTGTGGCATTGGTGGGGTTATTCGTAACGATTCAGAGCAACATGTTCAGGCTTATGCCTCATATGTTGGCTTTGGTTCCAATAATAAAGCGAAACTCATGGCACTCCTTCAAGGTTTGTGAATTTGCAAAGCTTTAAATATCACTAATGTGATAGTAGAAATGGATTCGAAGGTGGTTATCTCATGGTGGCTTAAAGGGAGATGTGGTGTGTGGTATCTAGAAGATTTTTGGGAGGAATTTGTTGGGCTGTCCTATACTATTCACTGCCATTTTCAGCATGTTTTTCATGAAGGTAATAGGGTGGTAGATTGGTTAGCCAAGGTTGGGCCTTCAGGCGTAGAATTGGCTTATTCTAATAAGTGTAATATGCCTTGAATTCTTAGAGGATTGCTCCGTTTGGATGTTTTAGGCCTTCCTTCTTTACGTGTTTAGGTCTGTTTTTTTTTGGTTTTATTATCACTCTTGATCCATAGGCTTGTTTTAAAAAAGTTTTCTTGGTTGCGGCTTCCTTGGGCCTTGTTTTTGTTACCATGGTATTTCTCCGTAACAAGTGAGGGTTCTATTTAACGAAGATGGGAGGGGTTCACTATTGGACGTGTGACCTTCCACTCTTTCAAAAAAAAAAAAAAAAATCAAGGATGTTGAAGACCTATTGGTGGGAATTGCCACTTTTGCATTTGGCTCGCCCCTTGGCTTGACCATCTCAGGTGGGGTTACCCTGAGATACCTTTTGTCTTTCCAACAATATCTCCTACTAGCGGAGATAGGGTATCAATCCCCTCTTCGCCTTTCAGTATTTCCCCCACCGGGAGTGGTGAGCCTCCTCTAAGTGTTCCGTCAAAGTCTATTCAAGATACTCTTGCTTCGTTGGGTTTCATTGGTGTTTACTTTAAGGTTCTTGATCCTTGAGGTTCATCTAGTTCTCGCTTAGCTAGTTCCTCTCAACACTCGCGTGCCAGCCATGAAGAGGCCTTTCACTCCACCGTTTGTAACCTTCAGAGTATCCTTTAGCCAGTGAGTTCCTTTGCATTAAGATATATATATATATATTTTCTTTCCTGGCCCTTTTTACTCTCTCTTATTTCCTTTTTTTTTTTTTTTTTTTTTTTTTTTTTTTTTTTTATGATCGCCTAGTGGCCACTTTGGTTGTGGATCATTTGAAATTAGAGGAAGAAAACAAATCCATGTGATCCCTTTATTGGTCAAGCCCATAGTGTTGTTCGTGTTGCTCTCGTTGAGAATGAGGAGATGGCTGGCAAATTGTCCCAACCTGAGTCCCATTCCCGTGAGCTTGAATGTGGGTTGGCTTCCTTACGCGCCCAAGTCAAGTTGCTTAGAATGGAGTTGGCGAGCTCTTTGGAAGAATCAGGTTGTTATCATCACGAAGCATAAACTAATGGGAACTAGTGGGATGATCTAGCTACTCGCCTTAACCAAATGAAGGCAGAAAATGAGGAGCTAAAGAAGGCGAAGGCTGATTAAGCTGCTCGCCTACTAACCTCTGAAGAAGGGTACTGAGAAGCCAATACTAGATTGAGTAGCAGAGGGTGAGAAGGTTAGGGCCGAACAAGATATGGCAGGGGAAAAAAAAGGACTTAAGGAGCATGACCGCCATTATTTGCAGCTGAGTCAAGTTTTAGAGACTTGTAGAAAGCAGTTGTCAGACTCGGAAGTTAAGATGACTGAATTGAACGTCGAGTTGGGCCGCTCATAGAGTGAGGTTGCTCGCATTCTTCCTCAATTGATGGCTGCCTACTCAGTTCAAGGCTGAGCTTGGGGTCTTGGGTTCAATCTCGAGATTAAACAGTTGCGTGAGTTCCTGCTCAACCACCTTAAGGTGGATGTTTGCACCATGGTCTGGAAGTCAATCTGAGCTAGCTCTTGTGCTTACCATAGTTTTTATTCTTTTGGAAGGCATACTATGCTGGATGCCTTCCCCCCCTCCTCGCACTTACTAAAGTTTTTCTTTTTAGACTTTGTATTAGGGATAAGGTACTACGATTTTTTTTTTTTTAAGGACTATGTTTTTCAAGAAATTTGGTTCCTGACTTTAAATGATGTAAATGTTACTTCAATATTCTTGTACTATTAAAGGAATTCATCTAAAATATCAAATATGTGGCTCTACCCCACAATTTTCTCCTCTTGAAGGAGGTGGCTAATCATTGGGCTATGCATGTCTAACTTTTTCAGGTGTTATATTACTCTAACCACACAATTTTGGAGATAAGAGTGTGGCGGGAGGGAGCCTCAACAGCATAACTCTAGCGAGTGCTGTAGTGGGATGATGCCTCGACTGTGTAGTTTTGGCGAATGGTGTAGCGGGAGGATGCCTAGACACATGACCTTGGCTATAAGAGTGTCACGAGAGGCAGCCTCAATCGCATAACTCTAGCGAGTGGTGTAGTGCGAGGATGCCTCGATCGCATGACCTTGGTGATAAGAGTGTGGTGAGAGGGAGCCTCGACCCCATAACTCTGGCGAGTGGTGTAGCGGGAGGATGCCTTAACCGAGTAACCTTGGTGATAAGAGTGTGGCAAGGGGGAGCCTCAACCGCTTAACTTTGGTGAGTGGTGTAGGGGGAAGATACTTTGACTGCATAACCTTGGTGATAAGAGTTAGATACAACAAAATATTTTGTAGCTAAATTAATTGACATAAATATGCAAAGTAATGACAAAGTGTTCACATGCTTTCAAACTTATTGTACTGAATGTAATACACCCTGGGTTAAATGTAGTATGTTCATAAGTGCTCGGCACTCCAAGGGTGAGGTAGTTCACGGCCTGTTGCATCTTTGAGATGATATGATCCCAGTCAATACCTAGCTACCAAGACATATGGCCCTTCTCATCGAGGTCCCAGCTTTCCCTCCTCTGGTTTCTTTTAGACCAGGTCACCAACTTTAAAGGACCTCGGTCTTACTCTTTTGTTGAATTACTCCTTTGGTCTTACTCTTTTGTTGAAGTACTACTTTGTCTTCCTTTTGTGGGCTACCACTCTTATTTTAGTTTCCGTCCTCACTTCTTCCAACAGGTCGAGATTCTCTTCTAGTTTCTTGTTATTTGCTTCAACCTCGAAGCTTTCCCTTATGTAGCTTGGCAACCCCACCCCAATGGTATTATTGCTTCACTCCTATATGTTAAGGCAAAAGGTGTTTCACCCGTTGAAGTTTTTGCCGTTGTCCTATATGCCCAAAAAATCCCAGGGAGCTCATTTGCCCATGCCCCTTCTATCATTTACTTTCTTCTTCAATACTCCAACAATGGTTTTATTGGTTGCTTCAACTTTCCATTTTCTTGTGGATGTCATGGGGATGAGTATTTGACCTTGATCCAGAGTTCGGCACACCATTTACGATAATGCTATGAGTTGAATTGTTTACCATTGCCTGAGATAATGCTTTGTGGCACCTTGAACCTAAATATTACAACATTCCATAAAAACCTCGTCACATTTTGGGCAGTCAATGTTGCCATCGCATCAGCTTCTACCCACTTGGTAAAGTAATCGACAACGACAATGATGAATTTGGCTCCCCCTTTGCTTGGGGGCATAGGGCCAACTAGGTCTATACCCCATTGAGCGAATGACCAAGGGGGGATTATCGATCTTAGTTCTTTGGGAGGGGTGTTTGGGACTAGCGCATATATCTAACATTGAATGCATCATTTTACAAACTCTTTTGCATCTCTTAGAGCATTTGGCCAATAGTACCCTTCCCTCATGATCTTCGCGGCAAGGGATCTTCCTCTTGAGTGGTTTCTGCACACTCCTTCAAGCATCTATTTTATGATGTATTTGGCCTCTTCTTTCATTAAGCAACTTAACAATGGGGCCATTAAACCTCGCTTGTATAACCTCCCGTCTACCATGGTGAATCAAGTTGCCCTATTTCTAACATAAAGGTCTATAGTCCATAGGTATTTGATTATATTATCTACCCATTTGACGTGCTACTTCCTATCTCCAACACTTCATTTCCTACTGCCAGCGTGTCAACAGCCCACATAGTGTCCTTCCATGGTAAAGTTTCTTTTTGCTTCACCAAGGCTGCTCATGCTAAATTGATCAGCTTTCCAGTTGTTAACTCGATGGATTTGCTCGATTCGAAAGTACTGAAGGCGACTGGATCCTTTCTAGACCTTATGGAGGTACTTGATCAATTTTGGTCCTTTTGTCAAACACTTTCTTGTGACTTGGCCAACCACCACTTGTGAATCCGCTCTCATCTCGATTTCCTCCTTACCTAAAGCCTCCACTACAGCCAACCCCACGAGCACTGCTTCGTATTTGGCTTCATTATTTGTTACCTTGAAATTTAGCCATATTGCATGCTTCAACACAGTCTCATCATTTGTCACTATCTCGTCATTTTTCACTATATGCACGCCCACGCTGCCACCTATTCTACAAGATGAGCCATCAACATACACCTGCTATGGTGTTTTCCCTTGAGTTTTGGGCATCACGAGCCTTTGCAGAACCTTCTATAAGGGCGACGAGGTAATGACGTTTATTGGGTGGGCCTGAAAGTACAGGCGCAAACATCGCGCAGCTGTCACAATGGTGAAAGCAATTAATTCTATCTTCGGATACCTTGTCTCAGCTCCTTATAAGGCTCTGCTTACATATTATATAGGTCTCTGCTCTTTCCCTTCTTCCCTTACCAACGTGGTAGATACGACATCTGGGGTTACGGCTACATGCAGCAATAACGACTCTCTTTGCTTAGTCTGGCTAAGTAGCGGTGGGTGTGCCAAGTATTCCTTGAGTTGTGCAAATGCCTTCTCACATTTAGAGTCCCAGCCTTGTGCTTTTTTTGGGACTTGAAAGAAAGGAAGACAACTATCTATCGATTTGGACACGAACTTGTTGAGTGCCGCTATTTTCCCTGCCAACTTTTGAACTTCGTTTAGGTTTGTGGGCGACTTCATCTCAATGATTGCCCACAATTTCTTGGGATTTGCCTCGATGCCCCATTCTAAGACCATGAACTCTAGAAATTTGCCTGATTGTACTCTGAATGTGCACTTTGTTGGGTTAAGTTTCATCCTGTATCGGTGTAGCACACCAAAGGCTTCTCTTAGATCATCCATATGTTGTCTGAACTCCATGCTCTTCACCAATAGCTCATCCCCATATACTTTCATGTTTCAGCCTATTTGATGTTTGAACATCTTGTTTACCGCCCCCACATTCATCAAGCGGAAAGGCATGAACTGGTAGCTGTAAATCCCTAATTAGTCGTGAAAGCCTATCTTTTCTTGGTCGACTTGACTCATCTAGATTTGATTATATCATGAGTAGGGGTCCATGAAACTCAACACCTCGTGTCCTGCTATGGCGTCAACTATCAAGTCTATGCGCGAAAGAGGAAAACTATCCTTTGGGCAGGCCTTGTTAAGGTCTGTGAAGTCCCCGCACATCCGTCATTTCCAGTTCGATTTTTTCACCAATACTACATTTGACAACCATTCAGGGTATTGGGTTTCTCTGATGAATCCAGCTACTAGTAATCGATCTACCTCTTCCATAATAGCCTTGTACTTCTCGTAACTAAAACTCTTTTTCTTCTATCTGATTGCTCGAGCACTTAGACTGACATTTAGTTTGTGTTCTATCACCTCCACATCAATTCCTGGCATGTCTTTATGACTCCATGTGAATACATCTTTGTTCTTGAGGAGGAGTTATTTCAGTAGCTACCTTTCATCACTCTTCATTTAGGTTCCAATCTTCACAAAGTTCTCTAGTTGAGCTGAATCAGCATTGATAAGCTCCAACATTGATAAGCTAAATCAACAATGCATTCTAGCTCACTGTTTCCCCTCATCTCCTCGATCTTTTGTTTCAATGTATAGCAATCTTCAGTTCTATGGCCGCTCGCATTGTGGTAGGTGCAGTACTTCTGGATCTGTCACCCTTGCTCCTATTCCTTGTCACAATTGGCCTTTTTGACTTTGTCTTGCATGTGTACACTAGAGTAATGCATGTGATTACTTGTGCAGGTGTTTCGTCTTCCTTTGTATGGGCTTCTCCTCGATCTTGACCCTCAATCTCACTCATTTTTTTAATTCCCTTTGGGCACTTGTTCTTCCTTCTTCTTAGGTTTGGTTGTCAAGGCGATCAGTGTAGCTTTAGCATTGATAAAATCATCTGCCCTATCCATAAATTCTCGTAAGCTGGATGGGGTCCTCCTCGCCAACTTGGCCATTAAGGGACTTCTTGGCCAAATTACCCCAAGCAAAGCAGCCAACATAATTTTTTCATCTTGAACATTGGCTGTCATTTTCTCCTTATTGAACCGTGACAGATATTCCTTTAGGTTTTAGTCTTTCCTCTCTTTCACGGTCAGTAGGTATGCTGTTGGCCTTCTTCGCCTCTAACTAGCCATATACTGGGTTAAAAACTGCTTGCCCAATTCTTCAAAGCTGTCGATGGATCCCTACTATAGTGCTGTAAACCACCCTCGGGACATTCCCTTCAAAGTTAAAGGGAATGCCCTACATGCAATTTCTCCAAAGAATCCGTGGAGTGTCATGTGAGGTTTGAAGGTTTCTAAGTGATCCATTGGATCTTTAGATCTGTCGTACATGTCTATTGTTGGGACTTTGAATTTTTGTGGTAGGGTACTACCATGATTTTTGCATTGTACAACAGATTAGTGTTGGCCAGCTATTGATCCACAGAAGAAGCCACCCCTATTTTCTTGGCCATCTATTTGTATTTGTCCATCAAACTGTGTAGGTCATGGTGTAGCTTTCTCGTTTCCTCATTTTCTTGAGGAGGTCGGCCAGCTCCAACGCTATGTGCTTCTATCTCAACCCTGTCAGTTTGGCTAGGCGTTGTGTCCTCCTCTAATGGCTCGTTTTTCACCTTAAGGGTCTGTTCTCCTTCCACAGTGAGTCTATTTTGGTAGTGAGTTTTTTTTTTTTTTTTAACTATTTCCTCTATTTTTGCGAGCCTTTCCTCCATGTTTCGCAACATCACTTCGTGGTTTTTGGTTGCCTAAAATTGAGTGGTGCTGGGCATGTGAAAAGCATGCTGGTTGTAGGACAAATAGAGATTTCCTACAGATGACGCCAACTATTATGGCTGTGTTTCACAACTTCACACACACGGTCACCTGCAACTAAAAAGTCGTGTGGCTTGGGGGTTATGGGGAATGCCTCCAATGCCTAAGTCAATGATCACAATAAGAATCTTATTTTCTAGACAAATGAATAAGATGATCTTCACATACCTGGGTGATCTGTATATATAGAGCCTATGAGATTTCTGTTGCCATGCGATAGCGGGCTTATCTATTATTTGAAATCAAGTCTGAGTATGGAAAGCTTAGCCAAATTCAAATGATTGAATGGCTCTCCTTGCACGGGAGAATCTCAGTCAATTATTCTTTCAATGGTTGGGATGGATTGGGCTCTCAGGGGATTGGGTTATTGGCCTGAGTTGTAGCCCAGGCCCGTGAAGCGGCTCAATAGGCCTCGGAGTGGTATTAAGCCCCTTCCAGTATGAAATTGACGCTTATGGTTTGCTGGTGAATTTTTTTTTTCCCCAAATGTTTGCATTCTTTTTCAATGGCTTTTGCATATCTTACACATCGTGCAAAACGACTTTTTAAAATGAGTTGAAGAAATGAGAGGCGCAACTAAGCGTGCAAGCACAGATTGACTTTATGAGCCATGGGTCTTGCTAGGATGCTGCCCAGGCCAAATTCTCCTTTTTAGTTTTTTTATTTTTTTCATATTTTTTAAACATCTTTAAATATTTTTAAAAAATAAAAAAGTACTAATCACTAATAATTACTTCTTTAATCATTAAATAATAAATTTTAAAAAAATAAATAAATATATGAGTGGTTAAAATGAAAGAGTAAAATGAGAGGGCATACTATCATTTTTCATGAGCCATAGGATTTTGAATATATATATATATATTGTATTAGTATATACTTTTATTTATATATATATATATATATATATATTACAAGACCTTCATAGAATTTTTGGAGAAGTGATATGGCAATTGAATTTAACTACCTATTTTCAACTTCATAAGAAACTGCTTCCTTTGGTGCTAGACATTGCCCCATATCTAGACTCCATATGATTGATCAAGATCAAAATTGGAGTTTTTTTTGGTTAAAAAAATTATAAAAATCCAGAGTTCACACTCAAATTACGATTCAATTCACAAAGATTTATTTACCATCCCTCACATTTTATATATGTATGTGAGGCATTACAATTTTCTCAACTTAAATCGATCTTCAGCAGCTTGTCACGCCATTCTATTTTGAGCTTATGGTAAACACATATTCAAAGAGAATAATCAAGGTTAAAATTAGGCCTATGCAGGAAATGTCAAAACCCGACCCATTAGATTGACCCGATCCGAACAACCTGATAAAGTCGGGTTAAAATCAGAAGCGGGTCAATGCATTCTGTTTAGCGGACGAAAACTTCATCAACCCGATGACCCGCTCTCTCACAGAAGGCACTCGGCAGCGATAGCGTGGTCGCCCTGCAGATCACCAACCCAGAAGAGGATTGCATTATGCATTTCGTCCCCCAAAACAGAGCATCCATTTTTGGGTTAATGAAGTTTAAGTGATTCAAATCTTTTTTGTTCTTTCCTCCTTTTTTTGGATGAACGAGTTTTATAGTTATTGGTATGTTTGGATGCACTTTTAAAAAGAAGGCTCCGAAGGCCCTAAAGGAAATCAGAAAGTTTTCCCAAAAGGCCATGGGGACTACAGATGTTAGGGTGGATGTTAAGCTTAACAAGTATATCTGGAGATGTGGGATTCGAAGTGTGCCAAGGAGAGTTTGTGTTCGCGTTGCTCGGAAGAGAAATGACGAAGAAGATGCAAAGGAAGAATTTTATTCACTAGTCACTGTTACAAAGGCTCCTCCAGAGGATTGATGTGATGACCCGCTTTTGAGTGCATTTTCGCGGAAATAATTGTTTTTATTTTAATTAATATATCAGTTATTTTATTTTAATTTATTTGCGTTTTAAAAATTGGGTTTTAATTTAATTTATTTTATTTGAGGTTGTGTTTTATTTCTTTAAGTTGTTTTGTGGTTTTAATCTTTTTGGCGGTTTGTTTCGTTTTCCCGGAGTGAGGATTGGACCTCATCTCTTTTCACATCTTTTTCCTTTTTTTCTCTTTTTCCTTTTTCTTTTCCCTTCTTTTCCTTTTTTTCCTTCTTTTTCTTTTTTCTTTTTTTCTTTCTTTCCTCTCCCGCTCGACCGAACCCCCCCCCCGTGCTCTCTCTCTCTCTCTCCTCCCTCTCCCTCGCGCCGGCTCTCTCTCTCTTCCAGCCCATCGCCGTCCGGCCACCAACCGGACCCCCACCGGTCCCAAAAGTTCCCCCTCCCTCCGGCGCACCACCCCTCCGAAAGCCACCCCCAACCGGCCGGCCATTTGGCCGGAAAAAGCCCAACAAGGCCGCACGGATTTCACTCCGATCCGCCGCCGTCGCTCCACCTCCGGCCACCATTTCTTCACCACTTCATCACCGACTCCTTGCCGTCCTAACCCACCCATTTCCGGCCTCCAACGACCACCGGAGTAGCTCCTACGAGCTTGTTTTCCGATTTGCTATTTTCGGTCATTTCCGGCGATTCCGCCGCCACCCACGGCTGTCCGTCGCTTCCAATAGCTTCACAACCATCCGGACGTCTCAATTTCCCCATGTTCGGGCGTGGGGATTTTGGGGGCGTCACAGGTGGTATCAGAGCGGTTTGGCTCTGGGTAAAACCACATGTCCAGTAGGTAGTACCAGAATGTTTTTAAAGTTGCGTTTTGAAAATTATGTTAAGTATAGTTGTTTTATTTGTTTTATTTGTGTGAGCTTGTTTGTTTGTTTTTATTTATTTAGTTATGTTTTGGCATGCTGGTTTCTTTTGTTTCTTGCTGTGTAGTGCTGTTTTTGTTTTTGTTGGTTTTATGATGGTTTTATTTGTTTTCTTAAAGGAGGGTCAAGAGTAGTGTTGTGACGGGAATATGGGGAGACCAGGGAGACCAAGGAAAAATACTCAGGAACCGCAAGATAATACCTCCAGAGATGACTCCATAGCCGAAGCAATTTGGCAGATGACGGAGTTTATGCAACAGAGTGCGAGGTCCCAACAGGCAGGTCCTTGGCCACCATCAGGAGGGCCTTGTCCACCCTCAGGAGGACCTTATCCACCGTCAGGAGAACCTTGTCCGCAACAAGGAGGGTATTGGCCACAACCAGGAGGTCCTTGGCCAGATCAGGGAGGGCCTTGGATGTATCCAGGAGGGTCCAGCAGCATGGTGCAAGCCGGATGCACCTATGAGCGCTTCCTAGCGCATCGGACTCCACACTTCACGGGAAATGAGGATCCAATTCAGGCTGGAAAATGGATCAAGGATCTGGAGAAGACTTTTGAGGTGTGTGGGTGCACTGAGGCACAACAAGTACTTTACGCCAGCTACCTCTTGCAGGGCACTGCTTCTGATTGGTAGGATACCAAGAGGGTGCTGTTGGAATCTGAATTGGGATCTTTCGCTGCGGTGACCTGGCAGCGTTTCAAGAAAGAGTTCAATGACCGCTTCTTTCCCGCATCGGTACGGAAGCAAAAGGCAAGAGAGTTCTCCAATCTGGTCCAAGGGGGCGCGACAGTGGAGCTGTACTCCCGGAGGTTCATAGAACTTGAGCGGTTTGCTCCTCATCTTGTCGCCACTGAGGAGATGCGAGCAGATCGTTTTCAGGAGGGGCTGCGTCATGATATACGCCGCATGGTGGTCAGCCATCGGATAACCACTTTTCAGGAGTTAGTGGATGTGGCCACCCTTATAGAGAGGGAAAATAATCTGAGTTTGGGCTCCCCTTCAGGGCAAAAGAGGCGGAGTTTTTCTGGTGAAGGAAGCAGCTCGGGTTCGCCTCAGAAGTTTGTTCAGCGGACTGGAACCCGATCTCAAGCATCCTCCAGTGTTCGCATGGGAGGACGTATGCCTGTTTGTGGAGTTTGTAATAGAGCTCATGAGGGCGAGTGTCGGACGAGTAGCGGACCCCAGTGTTATCGGTGCGGCCAAGTGGGACATATTGCTCGGGATTGCCCCGTTAGAGCTCAAGGAAGCCGTGGAGGTAGACACGGTGGAAGAACCAACCCGAGACAAGCAGTGCAAGCCCGGGTTTATGCTGTCATGCTTGGAGAGGTGGACGATGAGGCACCAGCGACCCATGATGCTGGAGTAATCACAGGTATAGATTAATTTAATTTTTAAGTTGGATTTAATTTTTGGTGCATTTGGTTTCTTCGTTGTTTTTTTTGGATTTCATGGGTTGTGTGTTTGGTTCAGGAAGAGTCCGTTTGTATGAGTTTTATGCTTGTACTTTGTTTGATTCCGGTGCTTCACGATCGTTTGTGTCTTCCACGTTTGCTCGGGTGTGTAACTTGGTCACGGAACCGTTGCCGAAGGCTATGGTAGTGGCGCTACCCGATGGCGAGATGGTGTGGTGTTCCAAGGTTGCTTTGGGATGCCCGTTAAATTTTGAGGGAAGATTCTTGGATGCGGATTTGGTGGTGTTCAAGCTGTTGGGTTTTGATATTATCCTCGGAATGGATTGGCTATACCGATATTCTGCGAGTATTAATTGCAGAAGTCGGATAATTAGCTTTCAGCTTCCAGATGGTGATTGTCTGGAATTTGTGGGGAGTAGGTTAAAAGAGAAACCGATAATTATATCGGCGATTCAGGCAAGGCGAGAGATTGCATGGGGAGCGGATGCATTCTTGGTGCAGATGGTGTCCACGCCGTCTGAGAAGAAGTCTTTGGCAGACATTCCAGTTGTGGAAGAGTTCCCCGATGTATTTGTGGATGACTTGCCCGGACTACCCCCTGTTCGGGAGATGGAGTTTGTCATAGATTTGGAACCTGGAGCGGCTCCTGTGCATAAAGCTCCTTATCGCATGGCGCCGGCTGAATTGAAAGAGTTGAAGACTCAGTTGCAAGAACTGGTAGAGAAGGGATTTATTCAGCCTAGTACGTCGCCGTGGGGTGCACCAGTTTTATTTGTTAAGAAGAAAGATGGAACCCTTCGTATGTGCATTGACTATCGGGAATTGAACAAGGTGACCATCAAGAATAAATACCCTCTTCCGCGGATTGATGATTTGTTTGACCAACTTCAAGGAGCAGCCGTGTTCTCTAAGATTGATCTGAGGTCGGGATACTACCAGCTGAGAATCAGAGACCAGGATGTGCCTAAAACTGCTTTCAGGTCGAGGTATGGGCATTATGAATTTAAGGTGATGCCGTTTGGGTTAGCTAATGCCCCTGCAGCGTTCATGGATTTGATGAATAGGG
Organism: Carya illinoinensis; assembly: GCF_018687715.1. NCBI lineage: Eukaryota > Viridiplantae > Streptophyta > Magnoliopsida > Fagales > Juglandaceae > Carya > Carya illinoinensis. Next base: position 26,187,993 of record NC_056759.1, on the reverse strand, counting down.
TGTTTCAACCTTACCTGGATTCCTTTGTGGTAGTATTTATCGATGATATACTGATTTATTCCCGAGATGTTGAAGAGCATGTGTATCATCTTAGTCTGGTACTTGAGAGATTGAGAGAACACCAGCTATACGCCAAGCTCAGCAAGTGTGAGTTCTGGTTGGAAGAAGTTAAATTTCTTGGGCATGTAATTTCCCGGGGCGGAGTGGCAGTTGATCCTAGTAAGGTAGAAGCCATTTTGTCATGGCCACGCCCAACTACAGTACGCGAGATCAGGAGTTTCTTAGGACTCGCCGGTTACTACCGAAGATTTGTAGAGGGTTTTGCTCGCCTATCCGGACCTCTCACAGCTTTGACTCGGAAGAATACAGAATTTGTTTGGTCAGAGAAATGTGAGAGAAGCTTCCAGGAATTGAAGAACAGGTTGACGACGGCACCAGTGTTAGCACTCCCAGAATCGCATAAGCCGCTCGTAGTCTTCAGTGATGCGTCTAAGTTCGGTTTGGGTTGTGTCCTTATGCAGGAAGGACGGGTTGTAGCCTATGCATCTCGTCAGCTTAAGGACCATGAGAAGAATTATCCGACGCATGATCTAGAGTTGGCTGCGATTGTTTTTGCACTCAAGATCTGGCGGCATTTCTTGTATGGGGAAGCTTGTGAGGTATTTACTGATCATAAGAGCTTGAAGCATTTGTTTTCCCAGAAAAATCTGAATATGAGGCAGAGGCGTTGGCTGGAGTTAATCAGTGACTATCAGTGTGAGATCAAGTACCACCCGGGAAAGGCCAATATAGTTGCTGATGCCTTGAGCCGGAAGTCTCATTTGGAGGATGAAGCCGAACCGTCAGAAATGGATTCGTTACTTTATGGGATGAGAAGGCTCCTTGTAGAGAGTTCGCAGCAAGTAGAGATTTTGTCATCAGTTCTTGACATTCGGGTAACTGACTTTGAAGAATTGAAAGCTCTCCAAAGAAAGGATCTGAAGCTGCTGAACAACAGGAAAAGAGTCCGAAAGTCCCGAGGGCCGTTGCACTATAGCTTGGATAGTGATGGGATACTTCGGTTCCGAGATCGCAGAGTGGTCCCAAAGGACTCAGATTTCAAAGAACGGATCATGGCGGAAGCTCATGCGGCCCCGTATTCAGTTCATCCCGGCAGTACAAAGATGTATCGTGACTTGAAGAAAAATTACTGGTGGGATGGAATGAAGAAGGACGTTGCCTTATATGTGGAGAAATGCCACACGTGTCGTCAGGTAAAGGCCGAGCATCAGAGACCTGCAGGCATGCTCCAACCCCTCCCTATTCCTGAGTGGAAATGGGATGACATCACGATGGACTTCGTAGTGGGTTTGCCGAGAACACCTAGTGGGAAGAATTCTGTTTGGGTGATCGTGGACCGGTTAACGAAGAGTGCTCATTTTCTGCCTGTTAACAACACCGACTCTTTGGGTAAGTTGACCCGTTTGTATGTCAAGGAGATAGTGCGGCTACATGGCATACCAAAGAGTATAGTGTCGGATCGAGACCCGAGGTTCACATCGCAGTTCTGGAAGAGTTTGCAGGCAGCTTTGGGTACTAAGTTGAAGTTCAGCACTGCTTATCACCCGCAGACAGACGGCCAGTCAGAGCGCACCATACAGACCCTGGAAGACATGCTGCGAGCATGTGCCCTGGAATTCCAAGGAAGTTGGGAAAATCACTTGCCGCTCATTGAGTTTGCCTACAATAACAGCTACCATGCGACCATTCAGATGGCTCCCTATGAAGCTCTTTATGGGAGAAAGTGTAGGTCGCCCTTGTGTTGGGATGAAGTTGGGGAGAGTAGGGTAATTGGACCCGAAATAATTCAGGAAATGCAAAGCCAAGTCCGGATCATTAGAGATAAAATGGCGGCAGCTCAGAGTCGCCAGAAAAGCTACGCTGATACCAGGAGGAGAGAATTGTCATTTGAAGTTGGTGATTGGGTTTATCTTAAAGTCTCTCCTATGAGAGGTGTTAAGCGTTTTGGTAAGAAAAGGAAACTAGATCCGAGGTATGTCGGCCCTTTTCAGATTCTGGAGAGAGTAGGGTCCGTCGCCTACAGAGTTGCCTTGCCAGATTATTTCGGGGATGTTCATGATGTCTTCCACGTATCATCCCTGAAGAAGAGCTTTGGGCAGCAAGAGCCACGTTTCGTCGACCCAGCAGGTGTTCAGTTGCAACCGGATCTCACTTACGAAGTTGTTCCGTCGCAGATTTTGGATTGGAAGGAGCAACAGTTGAGGTCCAAGACGATACCTTTAGTTAAAGTGGCTTGGGGAGATCCGTTAGCTCAAGACTTCTCTTGGGAGCGAGCAGCGGACATGAGGGAGCAGTACCCGTATCTGTTCGAATGATGAAGGTATGTATTTTAATCTTGATCGCAGTTGGTTTATGAGCGTTTATGTGGCTTGCTTTAAGTTGGTGGTTGATTTGCAATTTCGAGGACGAAATTGTTTTTAAGGAGGGGAGGATGTGATGACCCGCTTTTGAGTGCATTTTTGCGGAAATAATTGTTTTTATTTTAATTAATATATCAGTTATTTTATTTTAATTTATTTGCGTTTTAAAAATTGGGTTTTAATTTAATTTATTTTATTTGAGGTTGTGTTTTATTTCTTTAAGTTGTTTTGTGGTTTTAATCTTTTTGGCGGTTTGTTTCGTTTTCCCGGAGTGAGGATTGGACCTCATCTCTTTTCACATCTTTTTCCTTTTTTTCTCTTTTTCCTTTTTCTTTTCCCTTCTTTTCCTTTTTTTCCTTCTTTTTCTTTTTTCTTTTTTTCTTTCTTTCCTCTCCCGCTCGACCGAACCCCCCCCGTGCTCTCTCTCTCTCTCTCTCCTCCCTCTCCCTCGCGCCGGCTCTCTCTCTCTTCCAGCCCATCGCCGTCCGGCCACCAACCGGACCCCCACCGGTCCCAAAAGTTCCCCCTCCCTCCGGCGCACCACCCCTCCGAAAGCCACCCCCAACCGGCCGGCCATTTGGCCGGAAAAAGCCCAACAAGGCCGCACGGATTTCACTCCGATCCGCCGCCGTCGCTCCACCTCCGGCCACCATTTCTTCACCACTTCATCACCGACTCCTTGCCGTCCTAACCCACCCATTTCCGGCCTCCAACGACCACCAGAGCAGCTCCTACGAGCTTGTTTTCCGATTTGCTATTTTCGGCCATTTCCGGCGATTCCGCCGCCACCCACGGCCGTCCGTCGCTTCCAATAGCTTCACAACCATCCGGACGTCTCAATTTCCCCGTGTTCGGGCGTGGGGATTTTGGGGGCGTCACAATTTCAGGGATTTGGAACCAAGGTCATCGAGGAAGAAGATTGAAGTAGTTTACTTCCCCAAATAATGGTTTGGTTGCTTCAATTTTGGCGTACACAGTTCTTATTTCAGAGATTTTGCCGTTGTATTTTCTTTGGAATTTCTCGATTAGAGAGAGAAAGTTCAAAACTTTTATGCATTTTATGTTTGCAGCCTATTCAATTTATCTTTCATTCAGACCATTAAATTGCAATTTTTGGTGTAAAAAACAAAAAAAAAGAAGAAGCGAGGCTGAGTCTTCACTTTTCTGGTTGATGTTAGAAACTTAGATGTGTATTTGCAGCAAAAAGAAAAAAAAGTACTTTCTGCGTAAAGGCTTTCAAAATGATAAAAAGTGCAGTACTCACATGAAGAAGAAGAAGAAGAAACCGATTGTTTTACCCGATCCGAACTTAACGGGTCGGGTCGGGTCATCTTTCTCTGTCCTTAAGTGCAGGCCAAGTCAAGTCGGGCCAAAAATGTGCTTGGGCGGGCCAATGTGCAGGCCTAGTTAAAATCATATTCTAAAAGAATAATAATTGGTAGGTGGAACGTCTTGAGATAATCAAACAAAAGGAAATGGCCACGCATTGAACTGCAAATCCTAATGCAAATGCAGCGAATCAAAGTAATCTAATTATTACTTTTTTTAATATCTTAGAAGTGGGAAAGATGGTAACATGCTGTGAATTATCATTTGTTTAGAAAAATAATAAATCCATAAAATGCTTCTCACCATTTATTAGGAAAATATGGATGATAATATATATATATATATATATATATATATGCAAATACTTTGTAAATGAGAGATTAAAATAAAATTGACAAGAACAAATTAGAAAGAGAGAATCAAAACCTGGTGTTGAGGCATATTGTGATGGATGCTTTCCTTAGAGTAGATTCTATCGCCTCAAAATCTAAACATGTACTAGGCTTCTTGATAGTCTACTCCCGAGATACAATATTGTCGATTCCCATTAATCTCCTTTTCGTTAAACACAAAATGAGAATCTCGAACCTAATATAAAATAGTCAAAGTTGAAAGAAAGAAGTGCAAAATAAAGGGCAAAGTGTTTGTTGACCATATGACTAACACAAGAGGGACGTGAATTGGGTTGTATTTAAAAATTAACAATTATAAACCAAATACATAATATAAAATATGAACAAAATACGAAACAGTAGTAAATATAAAGATTAAATGTAATAGAAAAATAAACTTAGTATTTTAATGAGGTTCAGCCTCACTGCCTACGTCTTTGCCTCAAGCTACCACTTGAGAATTTTTAAATTTACTAATCAACCTCCTTCGGGTAGAGATAGAAACTTATTACACCTTTGAGTAATATCGCTACAAAGAGTCCATGTAGAATAGCCTCTACACTTACAATCACTTTACACGTGGTCATTCAACTATTCTCTATGTAGAACAACTTTTATACGTATAAAGGTTATATACATCATTTTACTGATACAAGAACTGATAGTGAGTAGCTTATTATATAACACTCCTCAATGTGTGAAATGAAAACAATATAGAGCAAAACTATATTTCTCTCAAAATGAACAATGATTAAGGCTCAATGCTTAGAGAAAAGAGATTGAAAGTTTTGAATGAATGTTGTAAAACTTGAAACTGATATATGTATGCTCTTGTTGTACATTTGAAGATCTGAATTGAGTTATTTATAGGCATATGAGACTTTATTTTCAAATTTAAAAAGATTTAGATATCAAAAAGAAGCACTACTCGCTTTTCAAAAATTTCAAATAGGAGTTTCTTTATATTGCAATTGTTAAAGACAATAATATTCACTTTTTAAAATTTTCAAATCAAATCTTCTGCTTTTCATATATGACAAAAGGAGCATTATTTACTTTTTAAAATTTTTAAACAAAATCATCTACCTTTTTCATACATCAAAAAGAGCATCAATCACTTTTCAAAAATTTCAAATCTAATATTTTACTTTTCGCATATGACAAAAGAAAAATTATTTACTTTTCAAAATTTTCGAACAAAATTCATCTACCTTTTGCATATGTCAAAAAGAGTATCAATAAGTTTTCAAAATTTTCAAACAAAACATGCACATGTGAAATATGACGATCAATCATCTTTCAAATTTTTAAAATTCAAACTTTTAATCATGCCATGCACATATGAAAAATGCAATTTAATGCTTTATGAGAAAATATTCTTTTTGAGCCTTCATCCAATTTTGAATTTTTCAAGAGATGTACAAAATCACTCTAAGAGATTTATTTGTGAGTTTGTTCCCTTTCATGCTCATGCTTGGTTCGTTGATGTGCTTGGCTCTATTGTATAGACAACTTGAGCTTGAGACTCATTTATGGATGAATTCATTTATTATCATCAAAATTCATGTGTAGATATATAATTATATGAAACTTGAAACTTTGGGTTAAACAATATTTCTATAATTTTCTAAAGAACTTGGAGTCTAAATTCGTAGATAGAGTTCCCTATTTATAAAGAATGAAATGATACTCGTGAAAAGTCACAACTAAAACAAAATAACTTGCGAAGAGTCACAAAAATAAAAGGATACTTGTGAAAAGGAAATACTCTAGCCACAAATAGATTAACAAAATTAATCTTACAAATTGGTGTGACATAATGTAATTTGTCAGATTGTAAAATTATTTTCATTGTAAAATAGATTTAATGAACTATACAAAGCCATGTTGGTTTGTGAGATTAATTTTGTTTAATATTTTGGTGATTGTAGTGGTACTTCTTGTGAAAAGTCACAAATAAATTGAACGAATATTTATTAGAAGTCACAACTTTTCAATTTAATGAGAAGGCATTGAAAAAGTTTCTAATTCTCCGAATGACACAACCCCTCGTTTGGTAATTAAGGCTCATATCCTGAAAAGGCATGCATTGGTCCAAGTAACCATGTCACATTTTAATTTAAACTTTTGAAAATTGAACCAAAACATTGAACAATGACAATGGTTCACACAATTTTTTACTTACTGTAAAATATTTTAATCATCCTAACTCTAAAAACAAAAAATCCCCCACCTGATTAAAATTTTTAAAGACAATTTAGAAGAAATTTTTTTGTACTACGTACTATGCATCATAGAAGTAGCTTGTAGCTTTGAATGTCTACCTAGTGTTAACATGTTTCCATCTAAAAGATCCATGGTGATCTAACTCTTGAACCATAATCTTTTAACTCAGGCTTTTCTACACCACACACATACTACGACATGTATCAGGTTCTTATCAAGGTGGTGTATAAAATTCGTGCATGGTATCTTGGATTCATGAGTACCTTAGGGAGTAGCCCAATTACCATAGACTGCGGCCCTATAATCACACTCACATAGGTGAATCCTTCAAAGGTACATGCAATTCGATACCTTGCCTTAGTCTTGGTCTCATTCAAAACATTTAGATTTTCTTTTACCATTGCATTTGTAACACTCACACCCTATAGATGAACCAAAAAATAATATTTTAATAGGGTTTATTATTACAAACACTTATCACAGCCTGATTGTCACAAAGAATAGAAAAAGCTAGCATTGGCTTTTTAACTAGTGGGAGTTTTCACAATAAATTCTTAAGCCACTCTATCCTCATGTTCAGTAGTATCCAAAACTATTAACTCAACCTCTATAGTAGATTGTGTCACGCCCCCAAATCCCCACGCACGTATACGGGAAAATCGAGACGTTCGGATAGTGACAACCCGGGTCACAACCCTATCAACGAGTGCCAAGTGTGTGTATAAGCAACAAATATGCACGAAGAAACACGCAGCGGATAGCAAAATCATATAACTAAGTACCAGAATTTTACTTGTTTAAAAACAAAGCTGTTCAAACATACATATTAAAATATTACATAACATAAATATAGTTCAAAGCCAAATACAAAGCATAGCCCAACTCAAAACTCCGGCGGAGCCGCATCCTCGGGCTCAGCTTCCTCCTCCTCCTCGAACTCTGCACCAAAATCTACGGAACCAAAAATGGTGCCGCAAGTACGTAAAATCCAAACACCACTAGATAAAAACATATAAAACTCAAACAACATGCATGAAAGAAAAGCCAATGCACATGTCCTGTAAAACCATATTTTTCCACGCACGCCAAAAATCCATTTGGCCCAAAAACATATCGCTTAAAACCAAGCCTCGCCATTATCCCAGATAATGGCCCAAACCACAATTTTCATAGAAAATGGATCAAAAGCCTCAAAACCAAACCTCGCCATTTTCCCAGAAAATGGCCCGCATCTGAAAATCATAAAAACGATCCAATTATGCATGCACCATGATCTCCCCTAGGGATCATCCGCACACCTTGGCTCTGTGCCACACCGCAGGTAACGACTAAGCGTGTGACACCTAAACTAGTGATGCCCAGACTCGCGCCCAGCGCGTACCTGGCTAGGCCATCCTCTAGTCCCCGCCACTCTAGGGACCACGGAGTCGATACGACAGCATTACCGTATTGTGCGATCCGGTCGTCACCCTGCGACAACCCAGGAGATGTCACTCAGTATTATCCACTCCTGAATGACCAGAGGAGCTCCACCGAGATAATAACTCATCCCGACTTGGGCTCGTGAGACACATGCACCCGAAACTCATTTACGCCGATAAAACTGGATTTTTCTCAAATAAATAAAATACACATGCATGCACCATGTAAATGCAATATCAATGCACAAAACAACCAACTAACCATAAATCAACAATCCAAACAACTCCATCCTCAAACCATCCGACCCCCGAACTCCTCGGACTCAGTCCGGAATCAACCAACCAGCAGATAAATATTTATTGTAAGAGTAAAATACATTTAAATCTAAAAGTAGAGTTTGAAAAATACTTACAGTGCTATACGGTATTTTCGAAAGCTCGAGGCGTTGCAAACGGCGGAGAAAAAGCAACGTAATAGTGTAATTTTACATTGTGGCCGTGAGTAATAAATTACCCAATTTCGAACGGTGACAAACCAAGGCACGAAATTGATAGGGAATGGTCTTGAGATGTTTATGAAGCTAAGGGAAATGAGTTTTGGCTGTGGGTGGTGGTGGAAATGGCAGTCGAAGGCCAAAAAGGGGCTGAACGGAGTTGAGCTCGTGGGAGCTGCTCCGGCAACGGATCGAGGCCGAAAATGGGTGGGTTAGGACGGCAAGAGGTAGGGGAAGAAGCTGTGAAGAGATGGTGGTCGGAGGTGGTGCGACGGTGCCGGAATTGGTGAAAATCCATGTGGCTTGGGGGAGCTCGTGGTGGCTAACGGTGGCTCCGATGGAGGTGAAACTTGGTGGGGATGTTCACCAGTGAGAGGGGAAGAAAACTGGGTGGGTCGTGTAGGCCACGCTGCTGGCGAGCGGCGGTTCTGGGCTGCGAAAGCAACCGGCGATAGGGGAGAAAAACAGGGCTGGTGCAGTGACTTCCAGCCGTGCGTGGCGACTAACGGCTGGTCGGATAGTCCTGAAAATTGGTGGGGATGATCTCTGGTGGGAGGGGAAGAGAATGGTGGGGTGGTGCACTACACGGCGGCCGGACAACGGAGAACCGGGCGGTCAAAGGGACGGCGATGGTAAGGAGAAAAGAGAGCTGCGCGAGGGGAGAGAGAGGAACCGGGGAAGAAAAGAAGAAGAAAAAGAAAGAAGGGAAAGAAAAGAAGAAAAAAAAAAGGAAAAGGAAAAAAAAAGAAAAAGAGAAAAGAGAAGAAATGAGGTCCAATCCTCACTCCGGAAACCAAAAACTGATCCGCTGAAAATGATTTTTAAAAAAAAAACGTAAAACTAAAATAAATTAAACACAACATCAAATAAATTAAAACCAATTTAAAATACATTAATTTAAAATAAATAAACCAATATATTAATTAAATTAAAAACAACCATTCAGTGAAAATACACGTAAAAGTGGGTCATCACATCCTCCCCCCTTAAAAACAAATTTCGTCCTCGAAATTTGCAAGATCAAACACCAGCGCAAAAAAAAAAAACAGGATACAACTCTGAACATAACTGAGAGATACACATCATCGACAACTCCCAACAAATCCAATGGTTATTATCGTCACACCATAAATTACTAATATTCACGACGTCTCTGCTTTACCTTCCAAACTTTCATCCCATTCCAACTTTGGTAACCTAATAGCCACTTCCAAAGTTAACCATCCATAAACCAAATTGCACGACCAAATGATTAATCTCCCATTAAAATTTCGTATCACTATTAATTCTTCAACATCAACACAAAATTTGAACTTCTATAGAATCTCCAAAAATCATGCTTTCGTGCGCACTCTGATAACTCACCAAAATACATAAAGGCTATATCCTCAAAAATTAATATCATGAAGTACAAGATCAATCCACACCTAATCACAAGAAAAACTTTACCACATTTCCATAAAAAATCATATACCTCAAAAAACCACAAATCTCCACTCATTCCTCAGTTGGCCATCGCTGCCCTAAACAAAAACCAACATTTTGCAAAAATAAATCCATTGATTGATGACAGAAACCAGTACTAATCAACCTCCAGGCCCCAAATTTGAAAACACGTAACATCATCCCAAAATACACCTGTCTCTTCTAAAGATAAGGAACATCTCCAAAAGGCTCAAGTCCTTGCCAACCAACCAACGAGAGCGCCTATAACCTCTATCCGATATCCCACACTTCAAGCTCATTACCTATATTTTGAATAACATCTAATCTTGCAATAACTAACTTACTAAAAACTACCATTGACTTCACCTAGACATAATCGAAACGCTCTAGGTAACTCACCCACCTACTTGTACTCTCAAAAACTCTAGTTTTAGCACAACTAATTCCTTCAATAGCACTTCACAAATAAATCTCAAGACAGGCTATACTGTTTAAATCTTCAATCCATAAAAAACTATTAAACAACATTCAAGGATCCTACTGCTTTATTACTTCATACATATGATTATGCTACCCACCTTTGATGCATAAGTTTCAACTTCCAAGATTTATTACTTGATACACCACACATGGTGACCTAACAATCTCCTTTCAAGTTAAATAACCATATCCCCAATTCTTCTAACTAGATACTTGATCTCCTAAGAAAAGTATAGCCTCACCAATTTAAATTCCTATGACTTCAAGTCGCAATTAATTCTTAAGATAAACACAACAGTCGTTTCAAACCATCATCCTAATGGGTAACCCGCTTCGACTGCACATTCCGTTCAACTTACTAAACAACTCAGCCAAAATCTCTTGAATTTAATATTACCACACAGATTCCTCTTCAACTCCTACCAAGCCAAAAATAGATGAGACTAGGACCAGCACTCCCCAGAATCCATACGCACTTACCATTACTACTCATCGATCTCATGTACTCTTAGCCAACACTACAAATCATTCAAACGTACAAGTGATTCATTATCACATTTCCATCATCTAGACTTATATCCTCAACTCAACAAGAATCATTCTTGAGTCTACTCAACTTATATCCTTAAATCAGTAACTAGCCATTGCTTAAAGTTTGGTACCGAGAAGGACCTTAAACCTGCTAAGAATCCATTCCCAAAAGTCTACGGATCATATAGTTTCAAATTCAATCATATTCAATACCAACACAAAATCTACTATTTCCAACACCTTGATGGACCTATATCTTTCGAATCGATAGAATCATTTCCTAAAATCTGCCACTACAACCTCGAGTTAACAATAATTATTTTCTAAACTAGCTCGATATCTTCAATCCTCAAAGAAATACACAAACTAGATCATTACCTCCAATTCTCAAAGGAATCTACTCTAGAAAATTTTCATATCAATAACTCAACTCTAATCAACTCCATTTTAATGGTTACAAACTAATCACTCACTAGAGTAGATCAAGCTACAACACTAAGTTTGTAAAACTAAGAAATCAATTCTTATAATAAATCAGTCCTTCAACTCTGCAATTCTAAAACCTTAAATCAAATAAGAATCATCTTCCGGAACTTCTAAGATCAATGAACTTACATCACACAATAGAAAAATTGACTCCCGAATCTTTCAAATTCTCAAACATTAATAGATAATAAATCATTTTCTGAAATTCTCAAGATTGGTGGCTTTAATCCAAAACATTCACCTTAACAGCTTGTAAAATCTAAATTCCCAATTGCCACCAATTTACTCATCCGAATCACGAAATCTATAACTCAAAATTTAATTATCCCCCCCCAAAGCTTGTCGAACCTAACACTTTAATTACCATAAGCCTATTTTCCTAAAATCTATAAGGCCCCAAACTTTAAAACTTTAATGAAACTTCATAAAATCTATCCTTGGAATTTGTTGAACTTACAATCTACAATGTTATAGATCATTTCATAAACTCCACAGAACTAAATAACTCAATCATTCTACTTCCCTAAAAGATCACCCAGATCATGTCATTCTCTCCAAGCCTCGATAATGTAAAAAAAAAACAAACCACACCAGGCATTCATCACGAAAGATTAGATTAGACCCATACCTGCCATGACTCCAGCATTCTGAGTCTCCGTAACCTCGCCTCCAACAGTACCAAGAGTCACTGCGTACATTCGAGCCCGACCTAAATGCCTCTGGTTAGTTCTACCACTGTGACAAGCTCCACGGCTTTCTTGAACTCGACTAGGGCACTCACGAGCAAAATGCCCTGTCTGACTGCATTCAAAACATTGATTACTACCCAGACGACACTCACCCTCATGAGCTCTATTACATTTGCCACGAACTGGAACTCGGCCTCCCATATGCACATCGGGGGCTGCCAACGATCGGATTCCTGTCCTCTGCATAAACTTTTGTGGCGATCCGAAACTACTTCCTTCACCATCAATGTTCAGCCTCTTCTGACCTAGAGGGGTGTCCACACTCAAACTAACCTCACACTCTGCTAGGGGAAGAAGCTGTGAAGAGATGGTGGCCGGAGGTGGTGTGACGACGCTGAAATTGGTGAAAATCCGTGTGGCTTGGAGGAGCTCGTGGTGGCTAACGGTGGCTCGGATGGAGGTGAAACTTGGTGGGGATGTTCACCGGTGAGAGGGGAAGAAAACTGGGTGGGTGGTGTAGGCCACGCCACCGGCGATCTACGGTTCTAGGCTGCGAAAGCAACCGGCGATAGGGGAGAAAAATAGGGCTGGTGCAGTGACTTTCAGCCGTGCGTGGCGGATAATGGCTGGTTGGATGGTCCTGAAAATTGGTGGGGATGATCTCTGGTGGGAGGGGAAGAGAATGGTGGGGGTGGTGCACTACATGGCGGCCGGACAGTGGAGAACCGGGCGGTCAAAGGGACGGTGACGGTAAGGAGAAAAGGGAGCTGCGCGCGCGCGGGGAGGGAGAGGAACCAGGGAAGAAAAGAAGAAGAAAAAGAAAGAAGGGAAAGAAAAGAAGAAAAAGAAAAAGGAAAAGGAAAAAAAAAAGAAAAAGAGAAAAGAGAATAAATGAGGTCCAATCCTCATTCCGAAAACCAAAAACTGATTTGTCAAAAACGATTTAAAAAAAAACATAAAACTAAAATAAATTAAACACAACATCAAATAAATTAAAACCAATTTAAAATACATTAATTTAAAATAAATAAACCAATATATTAATTAAATTAAAAACAACCCTTCAGTGAAAATACACGTAAAAGCGGGTCATCACAGATTGTGAAATCACAATTTTCTTGGAAGATCTCCAACTCACAGCAACTCCACCAAGAGTGAAGTATATCCACTTCTTCTCTTACGATCTACTATGTCAATTTTCCAACTAGCATCACTGTATGCTTATAATACGATGAGATACCTATAATAATGGATGTAATAGCTTACTAGAAATTTAATGGTGAAATTTCTATAGGCATTAGTAACCTCGTGAAAATCCTGTAAGTTTTCACGAATCGACCAATCGCGTAGGTTTTAGTCTGTCGTTAGCATGGTTAGTATTATCACTTACTATAGTGTCAGAACTGCGATTTTAATTATTTGAGATAGTTAGAAGTATCAGAGTGCATTATGGTCCATGCCATTAGACTCAATTGATTATTTAGGATTTTGTGGCGCAATAATCCCATTTTCATATTTTTGGACGAAACACTTGTTCGAAATTGCATTTTTATTTTTAGGGGCACTTCGTGATTGAATTTCATCAAAAAAATTGCACAGTTAGATTTGTATGAATATTTAAAATTTTACGGTACAAAATTTATTGTTCACTTTTTCGTAGTGAATAATAACCTCTATAAGCGCACCAAGTGCAATATTTTCAAAATCAATGTGGAATGTCCAAATTTGGCTACAGAAGTTTTATTTGGACCATAGCAAGATTTTAGCCACACATAGTGAATAATATTAGACACTTGGCATCAAGAGGAACTATAAGATGGATTGTGAAGGAATGAAGGTGTTTGATCATGCCACATAAGCAAAAGCTTATTTCATCCAACCAATTAGATTGTGGAGGAAGTATTTTTCTCCCTCAAGGCAGACTAGCCTTTTCCCATATAGCCCCTAACTTGTACTTGAAGTGAAGGCTAGAGCCCCTCCCTCTTCTCATCTCACAAGGCACCTCTAGATAGTAATACAATGGGCTAGTTTTGCCCACTATTTTGGGTTGACAAAGTCATTCCTCAAGGTCATTCACAGCCTTCTCATCATCTCTCACTTTTGCAATTATTCATCTAGCCCATTTCACACTCATTCTATCACTTTCTTATACTTTTCTTGGAGAGAAAGCAAAAGGTTCTCTCGGACAGTTTTTCTGAATCACTTTGCATGCCCTTTTCAAACTTTTTGTAAGTATTTTATCATAAAGTGTCCATCATTAAATTTGTTCTTATTTGAATCTAATTTTTGTGGATATCTTATTTGTTCCATTTGATTGTCATTGGTTTGGTCACAAGTTGTTTTAACCCCCAAAAAGGTTATTCTAGGCAATAAACTGGAGAGTGTGTTATCTTTTTGAGTTTTTGACAAAGCTAATGGATAGATATTGGTTTGATATTTTTATGGAGTGTTGTTAATATTTATATATGATTATTAATTGAGGATTTTTTGCATGATTAAACTTTTAATAAAATATTTTCTTAGACCTAGGAACTTAGAAACTGGAAGAGGAAAAATAGCATATGTTTTAAGAAAGTTTGGATCTTTGGTGGCCTAATCTTACTCCAGTGGCTTTGATATTTTTATTTGAGGATCTTAAGCCTCTTATATACATGTTAGGATATTATTTTGAGGGTTTTTGGTATTATTTTCAAATATATGAGCTTTTATTCAAAAGGATACTCAGTTAGGCCAAATGATTGATGTTTTTGGACAGATCCATGTTTTGGTTGATTTTAAATCATGTGATTTTGAGTTTAAATATTATATCATCTTTAGGACACATTTTTAAACTATGTGATGTTTTGATTTGAATATCTCATCTTTTTAAGCCATAGATCAAGTGGTTGATCAAAACTAGTTAAGAGAAAAATTATGTTTTTGGGCTAAGTGTGGAGCCGAGTGATGTTTTGTGATTTTTGGTGACTTTTATTTGATTATTTAAAGTATGTTTGTTCTTGGAAATATGTTTTGAATATGTTAGAAGTAAGATTTAGATTTTTTGAAGTTCTTAGAGATATTTTAAAATAGGTCAAACTGTATGATTTAAGGGTTTGCCTTTTCAGTTAAAAAGTTTAGTTAAAAAGTTTAAATCTTTTCACAAAAATGTTTGGTGTTGATGATTAGCATATTTATTGGATTTTTTTAATTATGTTTTTAAACTAAGGATAGAAAGATCTTTGTTGCAAAACTTTGGTTTGATGAGTTTTGAAATTTGAAATCCTTAAGTTAGGGATAAAATGGTCATTTTTCACATATAGAGGGTGAAATGGTAATTTTTCTCTAAGTTAGTATTTTTCCATGTTTCTAATTGTTAGTAATGAACTTTCTAATTTTTATTTTTCCATGTTTCTAATTGTTAGTAATGAACTTTCTAATTTTTAAAATTACTACTTGCAGTTCCCAATATTTGAGCTCAAATTCTCGTAAAACACGACGATCAAGATAAATTAACTTTTAACTTACTATCAGTTTACTACGTATGTGTGATGGGTAATGGAACTATATTTTGTATTTGTATGTTATCATATATCTCATGCCATGCTATGTCATTTAATGTTTATCTGTTACACATGATTTCTTTTGTCACAAAATACTTATATGTTACACAATCTATTATGTCATGTTTTGCTATATATTGCAAGTATGTCATATTATGTTATGCCATTTGTTATACGCATGTCATGTAACATAATATTCACTGTTGCAAGTATGCCATGTTATTAAATATTGTCTGTTACATGTAATGCTATATTACAAAATATTATCTGTTACATATTATGTCATGTTACAAAATGTTTGTTGTCTCAAAGTACATCATGTCTATCAACTTACGTTTATGTCATGTTACACTACATCAAGACTTCTTTCTTTTCATTTCATGTCATATTTCGTCTCGTCTCGAGTTCAGTTTATGTATCTTGGGAACATCTTTTCAAGTCATGCCTAAGATACTCACGATGTAATCACTATGATTTTCTAAACATATCCATGTATAATTCATGCAAGGTACTTCCAATGTAATCATTTTGATTGTTAGAATACCTCTAGTTAAATACTCCTAGTGTAATCATTCTAATTGTTAGGTATCCCATTTAAAATACTCATGATGTAATCATTCTGATTATCAGAGTATTACTAGGTACTCCTTACGTAATTATTCTGATTGTTAGGATATCTCATTTAAAATACTAATGGTATAATCATTCTGATTTTCTAAGTATTTTTTATGAAATATGTTCGATGGAATCTTTCTAATTATTTACTATTCCTAATGAAATGACTGACAAAATTATTTTGATTGTCAGAATTCAAGTTCACGTTCATGCTAAGTTCAAGTTTACGTCCATGTCATGTTTCATATTCACGTTCATGCTAAGTTCAAGTTCACGTTCATGTCATGTTTCATGTTCACGTTCATTCTATGTTCAAGTTTACTTTCAGTCATGTTTCAAGTTTATGTTCATGCTTAAGTTCATGCTCAAGTTCAGTTTATTGAGCAAGATTCCAAGTTCATGTATTTCAAGTCACGTTCATGCTTTGTTCCAATTCATATTCATGTTATGTTCAAGTTCACATTCAAGTCTTGTCAAGTCAAGTCTTAAATCACTTTCATGCTATGTTCTAGTTCATGTTCAAGTCAAGTCTCAGTTCACGTTCAAATCATGTCAGGTCAAGTTCAGTTCACATTTCAGCTCAAGTTGTGTGAGTTATGTCATGTTATACGTCAAGTTATGTTACGCTTACTTATGACTTTGATTATGCATTCATGACTTTACTGCTAGTCATGCTTCATTAATCTGTGTGGAAGTTCTCTGTTGACTTGCTTAGATTTTTAATAAAATCTTACCATGGTAGTCCCAACTACCATTCCCCCCGAATGGTAGACCATATGTCAAGATTTGAAGGTGCACTAGAGATCAACCAACTAGAGATGGTCGATTAGACGACGACAGTACGACGTGGAGCTCATAGCCTCAATTCTCCGATTTATAGATAGTATTATGGCATCCCTAGATGAGTTGCTCGAGCTACTCGATGGATAGCCTAGTAGTTACTCTAGTTACTACTTGTACTTAAGGAGTTCAATCTCCAATACTCTTATGATTGCAGTCATTTTGGACTCGTATCATAATTATGGATGGTTAGTATTTCAGTATGTATGGATATGTTTTAAATATTTGGGATACTTTCAGTTTGGTGCATAGTATTGTTTAAGAAAAAAACTATTCGCTGCGAATATTGCATAATACTAGATGTATGTTGGGATCATTGCATCTTATATATCATGGATGAGGGCAAGTAACCTTGTGTTGCAGGTCTCAACGTTTCATAAGATCCCAAGTGAAATTTGGGGGCATCAGAATGGATATCATATGTCATGGTTGATCTCAAATATCTAAGAATTATGTACAATGTCTTCCAATAAGAATCATCAGACCTACTAGTGAATTTGCTACGTCTACTCACAACATATGAAATATCAGGTTTAGTAGATTAACAATCTACAACAAGGTACCAATAATATGGGAATATCTTAGTCATGACACATGATCTTTAAGATTCTTACTTACATGCAAATAAGGATCAAGAGGAATACTAATAGGTTTGCAATCAAATCTCTCAAACTTCTTAAAAATCGTTTCAATATAATGAGATTGATTTATGATAGTACCATCACGATATCTCATTAATTTAATGCCAAGAATTATATTTGCATCTCCTATATCTTTCATGTCAAAGTTCTTAGATAGAAAAGTTTTAACATCAAGAACAATATGTATATTGGTACCAATGATGAGAATATCATCAACGTAAAGAAATAGAGTTGCAAATGGACCATCAACAATTTTAGTGTTAAACATTTATCACGTTTACTTATCTTAAAATCATAAAATAAATTATTTCATTAGATTTATGATGCCATTGTTTAGGGGCTTGTTTTAAACAAAAGAGAGATTTATGGGTTGTTTAGGAACACATCCCATCTCACTGCATGGGCAAAGGAGGGATTTTGCGCCTTAGAATCTGGCCTTGCACCACATGGGCAGGGCCCCCCATCTGGCTCCTAGGGGGATTGGCCCCTTGGTCTGTTTGCCTCCCCATTCAGTGTCCACCCATAATGAAAACTTCAAATTTAAAAGTAAAAATGGAAAACCAACCAAGAAATAACAAAAAAAAAAAAAAAAAAATCAAAACTAACCCAAAAAAAAAAAAAAAAAACAAAGCCACAGATGCATAAAATCTACAGATCCATCATCCAACAGTAACAAACACGTATTGAAAAAAATGACTTAAAAAAATCACAACTATTTTGGTAATACAACGGTGTGGCCATGGGTTAGAGCAAAGAACCACGACCATAAATGGTTGTGGGTTTTGCATCAAATAGTTGTGGGTCTCTATGCAAAACCCACGACCATTTGTGGCCTCAGACCCACGGCCACATTGTGGCTTATGGCTCGTGGGTGTTTGAAACACCGTGTCATTGTCTCACAATTACAACTCACGAGATTTAGCCTTCAAGAAGAAAAGGTGGAGGAGAAGAGGAGGAGGGAAAAATGAGATTCAGAGAGAACGGTGGTAGGATAGAGAGAAGAGAGGATTTGATTTAGGGTTTTTGTTTCAACTTCCATTATATAGTTTATATTCAAGACGACGTTGTTTTGGAAAACCCCAAAATGACGTCATATAATATTTTTATTCAAAATTTTCCCTTTCTTTTCCTAAAATCCAATAAAACATTTTAATTTAAACAATTTCACTATTATTCACAGATTTCTCATCTCATCTCATTTTCCAAGCATCTCTTTAATAAGTTTACAAATTTTCCTTTCTTGTCCCGGAACCACAAAACTCTATGGTTGATCCATGTATATATTTTCTTCTAGATCATCATTAAGAAAGACGGTCTTTTTTTTTATCATTTGGTGGACTTCAAGTTTATGGATCACATCTAGAGCAATTAGAATACAAATTGTGGTTCTTCTAGTACCATGAAAATATGTATCAAAATAATCAACACCCATTCTTTGTGTAATGCAACCAGTCCAGCTTTAAAAGATACACTCTTTAAATAGCAACCATCACTACGAATTAATTCAAGTAATGACCTATTTCTTAAATCTAATTTAAATGATTTTCTTGGTTGTTTTGATTGAATACATATCAAATATTTTTCATCCAGATCAACAAGAACTTTAGGAATAATCTCTAAATCCATCATTCTTTTAATATTATGGTAATTAACAAAGCAGGTTTGAGCATTTATTATAAACAAATCATCACTCACATAATCTTACCCCACACATGACCCATATTTTGTTACAATAACATTATTGGATTGATAACAATGTGTAGTGAAACACTAAGTAAACATCAACTAATTAGGTTTATTCTGGCATGTAAAATACTTATTCTACTAGAAGGGTGCTTCCAGACGCTAGTTTAAATTTAAATTTTCCTACTTCAAGTACTTGTGCAGATGTGGAGTTACCTATCGTCACTTTCATGTTGCTTGAATCTTGATACGATGAAAAAATATTTTAGTTAGAAGTGACATGTACATTGACTCCTGTGACTACTATCCAATCAGTAACACTACAAGCCAGATAAACTTGGGGATGTATGGTTACATATTGTTCATTAGTTACAATGAAGTCGATCTTGGAAAGCACCATATGAGAATGTGGGTTAGGCAATCTTAGCTGTTCATTGCCTTGGATTTTCATCTTCTTATAGCAACAATTTTTGGCCAAGTGACCCAGTTTGTGACAATTAAAACAAACGGGTTTTTTATCATTCTTGTCAATATAGGACTTTGGTCACAAATTGTGCCCATAGCTAGTTTTACCGTTATTGACTTTGGACTTCTGGTGTAATGGGTTTCTATGTGTTCTATGACCTTCTACAATATTTGCTTTAGACTAAAAATCAGAAATCAACAATGGGATATGATCATTTTTCAAGTGATGTTCTTCAATCCTAATGGTAGAGATTAATGTTTACATGGTCATATCTTCAGTCTTATATTTAAAGGCCAAAATCTTTTCACGAAGGAGGCAAATTGTCTATTATAAAAGCAACTTGGAGACACTCGGTAATACCCATTCCCCATCTGCCCAATTCATGGTAAAAGATAGTTCAGTCATGTGCTTGCTCTACCATGTATTTGAAATCATCCCTCTTAAAGTAAGAAAATGGCTTGTGGTATACTTATCCATTCTGGCATCTTATACACCACATTTCTTATCAAGAGCATTCCAAATCTATTCGACAGATTTAATGTGTTGGTAAACATAAAAAAATGTAACACTTAAATGATTTAGAATCATACATTTACACAAATGATCTTTTTTCTTTGTAGGTTTGCAATTCAACAGTACGTACGGCTTCATGTAAGTCATAAAAAGACTGATCATTTTGAATAACAAAATATAATCCAAGTATTGTTAGAAAGATTTTCGTCTTTTATTGCTAATGTTTAAAATTGATTCCTCCTAATTTCTTGGGTGCAATAGGTTCAGTAGAAGCCATAGTGACAACCAAATAATTAACACTACACATCTAGTTTAACAAAGAGAATCTCTACTCTAAGAATGTGGGGAAAATATGAATAATAACAAGATATGTGTAAACGCTTGGTAAACTAGAGATTAAATTAAAACTGGCAAGAACAAATTAGAAAGAGAAAACTCGATGTTGAGGCACGTTGTGAAGAATGCTTTTCTTAGAGTAGATTATGTTGGCTTTATATCTAAATATGCACTAGGCTTCTTAGCAGTCTACTCCCAAGATACAACAACATCGGTTCCCGTTAATTTTTTTTTTAGTGTACACAAAAGGAGATCCTCAAACCCAATATAAAATAGCCAAAACCCAAAAAAAGGAAGGCAAACTGAAGGAGGGAGTGTTTTTTTAATTTTCTAGAGAGTTTGAAGTCTAAATTCATGTATGGAGTTCCCTATTTATATAGAATGAAATGATACTTGTCAAAAGTCATGACTAAAACAAAACAACACTTGGGAAAAGTCACAACTAATATAATATAAAAGGTTACTTGTAAAAAGTCACAACTAAAATAAAAGAGCATTTATGAGAAGTCACGGCTTCTCAATTTATAGCGAACACATTAAAAATATTTTTAATTCACCCAATGACACAACCCCGTTTGGTGGCCAAGTGGTTAATGCTCTTATCCCTAAGAGGCATATATTGGGTCAAGTAACCATGACACATTTTCATTTAAACTTTTGATTGAACAAAAATAATGATTCGCATGATTTTTTAGGTATCTATAAAATATTTGAATGATCGTAACTAGATCTGTTACTAGTGCTAACAGTTCCTTTTCATATGTTGAGAGAAACAAGTTTTTTCCCTTAAGTCCCTGATTGAGATAAGCCAAGGGTTTGCCTTCTTGCATAAGAACTGCCCCTATCCCTTCACCTGAAGCTTCACATTCAATAATAAAGACCTTAGAAAAGTTTGGTAACCCCAAGACTGGAGGTTAAACCATTGCTGACTTGAGGGAGTCGAAGGCTTGTGTGGCCTCCTCTGTCCAGTAGAATGCATTCTTCCTTAAGAGTTAATGGAGTTGCAATCCCTCTATATCCCTGCACAAATTTTCTGTAATAGCCAGTGAGTCCTAGGAAGCCCCTCAATTATTTGGAAGTTCTAGGGATTGGCAATCCAGCATGGCAGAAATCTTCTTAGGATCTGCTTTTACTCATTTTGATATCAAATGCCCAAGGTATTCAACCTCTTCGGAACCAAATATACATTTAGATTACTTGGCATATAGCTAGTGTTTTTGTAGAATACACAAAACAATTCTTAAATGCCCCAAGTGATCATCTAAATTATTACTATATATGAGAATATCATCAAAAAATACTAGCACAAACTTTCTGATATATGGCTTGAAAATTTCATTCGTCAACCTTTGAAATGTTGATGGTGCATTGGTAAGCTTGAAGGGCATTACAAAAAATTCATAATGCCCCTCATGTATGCAAAAGGTAGTTTTGGGTACATTTTCAGATTTCATTCTGATTTGATAATAGCCCGATCGTAAATCAAGTTTGGAAAACAACTCAACACCATGTAATTCATCCAATAATTCATCAATATTTGGAATGGGATACTTATCTTTGATTGTTTCTTTATTGAGGGCACGATAATCCACATACATGCGCCAGCTTCCATCAGCTTTACTTACTAGTAAGATAGGTGATGAATACATACTTTGGCTTGGTTAAATGATACATGCCTTTAACATTTCATGTACTAACTTCTTGATTTCCTCCTTCGGGTATTAAGGATATAGATATGGCCTTACACAAGTAGGTTTGGCTTTCTCTTGCAACTAAATGCCGTGGTCATGACTCCTTGGTGGAGGTAATCCAGTAGGTTTAGCAAACACCTCCTAGAATTCATCCAGAATGGATTGTATGGCTGGATTCACAGGAACCTATACCTTGGGTTTGTCTGCCTCTATTAATTGTAGCCAAACTCCCATTCCTTCCATTCTAGTGAATTTGCTAATGTGACTGTCTTCCTCCAAAGTAATTCTAGGTGGTTTTAGCCTCTGCAACTGCAATCTTTTCCCACTTATAATGGAAAATTGCATAGTGAGATCTGAAAAATTCCATTGTATGGTACCCAAACCATGCAACCAATCCACACACAACACTATATCACACCCTCTTAAAGTTAGGATATAAAGACTGGCCATAAATTGAAGATTTCGTAAAGTGAGAAATATTGCCTTTCAGAAACCTTGGCGAGGAAGTGTGGCCCTATTAACAACTTTGACTACCATGTGGCTTTCCTCCACTGGTAGCCTTGCTCTCCTTGCTACATTTGGATCAATGAAGCTGTGTGTGGCCCTTTTGTCAATAAGTATGATGATAGAATGTTGGTTCAGTTTACCCATCAACCTTATGGTTTTTGGGGAAGGTGCTCTAGTAATGGCATGTAAAGAAATACCTAATTATTTTCTCTGCTGCTCTCCTTGTTCACCATCTGCTCTAGATGGTATAATGATGGTGGAACCTCCCTCTCCTTCTTCCTCTTCATGCGGATGACTACATCTATGCCTAGGTTGGTACTTCTCATCACAGTAATAACATAATCCTTTCTCCCTTCTTTCTTGCATATGGTTGGGTGTAATAGGTTTGATGGGGCATGTCGGTTTTCTAGGTAGTGGATGTTGGGTTTGGGTGGTTGAGGTAGGGCTGGTAATCTTAATATGGGGTTAGGGGGAGGGAGTTGAGGTGCTAGTGTTTTGGGAGTTGTAGTGTAAGGAGTGAGTTGTGAATTAGTGGGGCGGTAACCCTGATTCCTTCTCCACACTTCTTCCTCTTGTAGTCTTGCCAATCCAAAATCTGCTGAGAGTGTCAAGCTCGAACATGGTAACTATAATTCGTAGCTAATCTCTTAGCCCACTTATAAAATTGCTAATTTGAAATTCTTCACTAACACCTGTAATTTTGTCGGACAGAATCTCGAAATTAGTTTGATACTCTTCCATACTACCTGTTTGTCATAGCTTAGTGAATGATCCCATGGGATCTTCATTCGCCAAAGGCCCAAACCGAGTTCACAGGGCTACTACAAAATCCTCCGAACTTGTCACTAGACTAGACTCCATCAACCAAGTATACCAGGATAGTGCCTTCCCCTCCATGTGAAACGAGGCAATTTGTAACTTGTGATGATATGGGGTTTGGCAATATGTAAAGAACTAGTTTGCTTTCAGGATCCAATCGTTGGGATCGCCTCCATCAAAATGCAAAAAATCCAAGCAAAGTGTTCTTGCTTGAATTCCACCTTATCCATTCAAAGAGAGGGTTGGGACTCATCTTCAAGTAATTTTCTCCTTATGATCCTTCCCCTGAATTAGACTTAGTTGCTAGATGCACTAAGCTGTAGCACATTTAGATTACTGACTTGCTGTAGCACATTCTCCATTAATGCTTGCTACCTACACTATTCTTCCCTTAGAAAGTTTCCCCTCTTAGGTTGGCTACAGCCTCTGTTAATTAAGCATTGTGAGTTCCTTCTGCCATGTCGTAGGAACATGGCTCTGATACCACGTGAAATGAACACAGTAACAATAGTAACTAAAGAATGGAACATTCGACACGCCATAGACCTCCAAATTACTCAATAATTTTCTGGATGAAAAGATGCCCATTTCATTAACATACTGGTGCTATAAATAGCGGAAATAATTAGAGACTTTCCAAAATAAAAGCAACACAAAGTAAGTGGACTTAAACATGGACTTTAACAGTAATCCACGTCTCTTTGTGGCCTAGGACTTATTCAACACCCAATTGACACTCTTAAAACATAAAATGACACTAACAACCCGTACAATTAAAATAACTACAACTTTGGACACCCCACAAAATGCTGCACAGAGCACTATTTCCTCCTAAATCCAAATGATGGTGTTGCCACAATTGTTTGAGAATTGTTTCCCATTCTTCCCGTGGCTTACGGGTCGACAGGAAGAGCAAGGGAGACAGCCAGAAGTTGTGATGGGCTAATAGGTACGTTGTTTGAGGTCTAATCATTGTAACCTGGTGACAACAAGTCTCACTAGAATCACTAAAACAATTCACCAAAAGAAGAGAAATGTGCACTAAGAAAAAGATAAAGGAATCACACTCGCAGTTAGAATCCTTCCAACCCAATACCATCCTCTCGCGATCAAAAACAATGCGATAGCCAGTCATGAAGTTTTCTGGATGAAAATAAATAAATTCATAGAGTAAGTGGCCATTTATCAATTCAAATATATAAGCATACAAAATGACTTTCGTTGATATATGGGGGCAGGGAAATCCAGGTGATCTTGCTGAAATTCATGGTTGTTCAATGATGCAATGATTAAAGGGTTACGTTTGAATGTTAAGGTGATCTCAGATGATCTGAGTTTATCCTTAAATAGTAATATTTTGTGGGTCACATTGAGATATGTTTGAATGTATAAAATAGGTTGAGATAATTTGAGGTGAGTTGAGATAATTTGACATTCAAATATAACAATGACTGATGAAAAGAGCATAGCCAACACTGGCAAACCTCCTGAAATATGAACCCTTGCATTGATGCCATCTTACTATATAAACTTCATCTCTCCAAACTGGGGAATCTGAAGAAGTTTTTTGGCATTTTAACCATCATGGAATGTCAATTTCCACAAAATAGAATATTTCTATAAAGGAATGCATGCACAAAATCGAAATTCCAAACTGACAGAAAAACGTGATCATGAGAATGCTACACATGTACAAAAAGGTAAAATAAGCGAAGTTCTTGCTCAGGCAATAAGAAAAGTTACTGATAAATAGATACTCACGTCCTATGATGTCTATATTAACTTTGCTTTTGTGAAGACCCAGACAATACAAAAGTTCACCACCCTGGAGATCACAACATTAAATTTTAGCACAACTCAAGGAGGAATATATAGGAAATTAAAGTTTTGGAAGTGAGACCACACCTTGGTAGTGACAATTACAGTTGGATTATTGAGAGAATATCTGCCTCCCCCTTTCATGGTCAGATTCACATCAGGAATTACATAACTGGTTTGATTTTCCCTGCATATGAATTGGAAGTCAGTGCCTCAGAGTTGAAAGGGCAACTAATACAGAATAGGAATAGGGTTTTCTCCAGGTATAGATGACCTCAAGTAATAACAGTATTCAAAGGGCATCTGGGGATCAGATCTATGCCGTTTCTCTTGGATCTGGGAATTGAACTGTAAAACAGCATATATTACAGATCATCTCATATATTATAGAAACGAAACTCCCAATAATATTACGAAACAGTGGCATTTGAAGAACTTACACTCTTAGAAATAAAAGTATAAGCTGGGTCCCTTAGGCTAGTAAACGATGAACCAGAGTCAAAGATTGCACTGAACTCCAGCTTAGAAAAATTTTTTCCCACGGTTATTTGAGTGATGCTGATGTTATAAGTTTGACTGATAACAAGTTCCCGAGGGAAATCAATATTAGCATGGGATTCAGATCAAAGAGACGTCTTCTTGTCTTGCCAAACTAAATGAATTTTCCCAACAGTATTTGAAATATCAATTAGTGACAACTTACAGTGATTGCCTAATATTGAATGGTGTTTCACTTTGGTCTGAGCTGCCATTATTTCCAAAACTGATTCTACCAAACCCATCACGTCCAAAACACAAGGCAAAAGAATTTGAAGCTCGCCCATTTCTTGCTAAGGTGCTGGGAACAGATATATTCCCAATGCCAAGCCCAAATAGACCGTTTGGTGCTGCACCCTCCAAAAGCTACCAGTCTGATTTTGACCACAACTGCAAATGAGTAAAATGTAAGATAAGTTATAACAAGAGGCCCATAAAGAAATGAAAATTCCTGAAAAGATCCGACCACCAGGTAAAATTTCCTGTTATACAAGAGTCAGATAAAAGAGTTGATGTTGATATTCTTTTTAATTTTTCACATTTTCTCTTCTTATATGAAGAAAGATTTCTAGTTAATCATTAAAATCGAGGCAATACAACTACTTGACAAGCCTCATAAATTAGCATTCCTACTTAAAAGAGAAAGGCCACGCAAGACTCCAAATTCATCATCATCCATATCCATAATTTTTTAAATGTACCACTTTTGTCATCATTAAATTAGATTTCGGTCTTCAAGAAATTGTTTTTAAGAATTTGAAGAAAAAAATAATTTTCTTACTATATATTTAATTGGAAGAAAATTATAAATTTAATATTATATCAGATTATATCTCTTTTAAAGTTTATAATTATTTTAATGAAATATATTTAATAAAAAAATCTACGTTTGATTGGGTAGCTAGCTACACATTATGTTATTTATGTGCTACTTAAAGCCTTTTAATATAATTTACTGTTATACATTATTCAGAAAACCCAAAACGTCTTAGTTTATTCTTCACCTATCATTATCTCTTTTTATAATTTTTTTTCCAAATTTTATAATTATCTATAGTTTATCCCTTGTAGCATACGTAACTAGAATTATCTTTCTTTTAATTACAATATATGTGAAAAAGCAGTGGTTCTACACAACACTACACCTAGAGGGGGGGTGAATAGGTGTAATCTAATTTTTATGGCCTTTTGAAAATTAATCAAACAAGCAGATAATAAATGAAACAAATAACACAAATAATCAACACATGATTTTGTTCACGGAGTGGAAACTCATTTGAAGAACCTCTTCAAAATCTAAAACCACTCCGGGTGTAAGACACCACCTCAAATCCACTATAGAAACTTTAGTTTGTTACAACCAATTTAGAACACTCACAAAACCTTTGTAGTAGCTAAACTTGGTTTGCAACACCACGAGTGACCCACTCGATCTCTACACGCATGTAGTGTCGGAACTCCGACCTTCCTATAGCTTCCCACGAGAACCTCTCGATCTCTGCATCAACGGCAGCTCCGGACTCTTCCGGCCAACAAAAATGTCCACTTCAATGGACTCAAGTAAAAGCTGATTTTTGTGTATGTTGTGGTGGAGAAATGTTTTTCCAAGAAAGAATCAATCAAATGGGGGAGAGATTGCTCTAAGATGTTCTTGGAGGCCCTTAGGGTTTTTGCTCTGATTCTCCACACATAGAACAGAAGCTAACATGTTCTATTTATAGTTCCCATCAAATGAGGCGTTCAAAACCCTACATTGTAAGTGATCTGGAACATTGGCTCGAGCGAAGTGTCGAGCGAAGGTCGAGCGCCGAAATCTGCCTGAGTTCGCTCGAGCGCCATGTCGAGCGAGTATCGAGCGGTCGACTCTGCCTGAGTTCGTTCGAGCTCAGTGTCGAGCGAGGGTCGAGCGACACACTCTGCCTGGGTTCGCTTGAGCTCAGTGTCGAGCGAGGGTCGAGCGGTTGAATCTGCCTGAGTTCGCTCGAGCTGTATGTCGAGCGATGGTCGAGCGGTTGAATCTGCCTGAGTTCGCTCGAGCCGTATGTCGAGCGATGGTCGAGCTGTTGAATCTGCCTGAGTTCGCTCGAGCGCTCTGTCGAGCGAGGGTCGAGCGAAGTCGCTTCTTTTGACCAATAATGAGCACACTTCAAGCCCACTTCAATCCTTCCGCAACAACACTTGTTACAACACCATTTTACACAGGTTTTCACAAGAATATGCCAACACGCTCATTTTTCCCTCAACAATCTCCCCCTTTGGCATTTCTGTGACAAAACCTCTAACCTATACATATGACCTAATCCTAGCACACCCAATTAGATCCATATTCTTGAACATGTTGAAAAATTTCTGCACACGCTTAGCAAACGGTTAAACATACCCATTCACATATGCACAAAAACGTATTTGCAATTCTCAAATCATAATTCATGTCAAGTACAGATTTTAGAAGAGAAATATTTCATTAAACAACAAATCATAGATTGAGTTCAAGAAACATTAGTCAAACAATCAGCAGCTAACAAGAGATATAAATCAACAGGCATAACCAAAAGCTGTTGTTCCCCCAAAACAAAAAAAAAATGTGTTAGTACAAGTAACACTCCCCCTGAGTTAATACTGTACTACTCCCCCTCAACAATATCTCCCCCTCAACAATCAATCTCCCCCTTTTTGTCACAAGAGGCCAAGGGTCTCAATCATCACCATCGGTATCCTCATCATCCTCATTGAGCTGCCTCTCGATGTCATTGAAGCGCTGAGTCACAAGTTGTTGCAGGTTGTCAACTTTCACCTCAAGGCTGTCGAACCGGGCGTCAAGTCGAGCTAGATACTCAAGTACCTGCTGAAGACTGGGCTCCGACGAACCGGGGGCTGAGGAAGATGGCTGAGAGCTGGATGGGGCCGAGGTAGACGGCTGAGAACTAGATGGTCGAGAGCTCGAAGGCTGAGAGGAGGGAGCGGGAGGGTGCTCAACACGGATAGGCTGTGGAGTTGTGTGAGCACGACTCAACTGGACCGTCCTACAACCAATAGGAGCCTTAAGGGCAATTCTCGGCTCCTGAGGATGGAAAGCAACAGATTGGGAGAGAGCTATTCGGGTGATTAAACACGGTAAAGGCAAACCAGTCCGTGTTTTGGAGGACCGATACGCCTCAACAATAACCCGACACAAAAGACTTCCTAGATCAATGGAGACACCATTGATCAAGGCATACAGCAGACGGGCACGGTCAAGACCCACATCACTATTATGACCAGTAGGATCTAAGTTCGTAAGAACAATCCTACTAAGAATGAGGTGATCGGGGGTAAAATGAGCAGTTGAAATAGGGGTTGTCCCTTCCCAACTACTAGGTCGGCCACAAAGACAAGTAGCAATGACTTGTGGACTTGGAGGAGATGTCTGTGAGTAGGGAAACTCAGGATAGAGCTCACGAGGGGCATTTAGCAGAGTCGCTATCATGCCCGGAGTGACTCGGAAAACAACATTCCTGAGACTGACTTCAAATGAGTCATTAACAGATATGTCATGAATATTGGAGTAAAACTCGCTAACCAACTCCACAGAAGGAGTGGGATGACCAGTGGTCAATGCCTGCCACTGACGAGACTCAAAAATACGGGGAATTATAGTCTCGGTAAGCTCACCTAATGTCACTTCACGCTCGACTATGGGAGTACGATGCGAGAAGTTCTGAGAGTATAACTCTTGGGCTCGGGCACTATGGAATTGGGCTTGAACGGGTGCAGGAGGGTTTTGGCGAGGACGAACACGTCGAGACATGGTGTCGGCTATAGACAGAGTCAAAGACGTTAGACAAGGCTAAGGCAATGCAAAGACGTGATGGATGCATGCATGCTGACGCAACAATGCCAACTAACAATGCAAGACTCGGTGCATGCCCGATGTCACTCCTCATTTTTCAAAACAATAACAAATGCCTAGGTCAAAGTGTCCCATATGCATGCTAATGCCTACTCATGTGAAAGACCAACATGCATGCTAATGCCAACCACATTCATGACACATATGCAATGACAACTCAAGCCATTTACAAGCTAATGCCAACCCATTTGCATGACTCTTATGCAATGACAATGCCAAGCCATTTACAAGCCAATTCCAACCCATTGGCAAGCGAAAGCCAAACCTCATGCATGACCCATGTGCAAACCAATGCCAATTCTAAACCAAAACACCTTCAAAACATAATGCAATCCTAGTTAAACGATGTCTCAAACCTAGGATAGACATGAAATAGATATGGGAGCAATGCTATGCCAATGCATGATGAAAAACCAAAAACACACTTCATTGAGGCATTTTATCGAACACTTGGAGTGCATCCAAGTGAGAAACTCGGGTATAGACCCATGGGAGTTTCAAAAACCTCCTAAATACAACCAATCCAACAATGGCTATACAATAGCCTCAATAAAACAAGATAAAAGAAAAACAATCGAAGAAAGACTCTCAAACACCCAATCCGAAACCCAAATGCATAACAACACACGGAAAAACCCTAAAATAAAAGCATCAAATCACGAAAATACAAGAGAGAAAAGGATTTACCTTGGTTTGAAGATGATTTCGGAAGAAAAACACTTGTTTAAACGAAGAAATTTGAGAAAAGGAGGAAGAAAATCGCACGGGAGGGAGAAAGATGCCACTGTGCTCGAGCGGCTCGAGCGGCGCTGGGTTTTTATACCAGGCGTTCGCTCGAGCGAACTTAAAACCCTCGAGCGGCTGTCGAGCGGTTGTCGCTCGAGCGGGGTCGAGCGAGTGTCGAGCGAGACCTCCAGAAAAACACATTTTGCCCAGTTTTGAGGCACACAACACTCACATGACTTGGACAAATACTGGGAATGTCAATTTTCACACCAAGAGTACATATCAAATGTAGAGAAGCATCATATTCCCATAAAATACGCAGTTTAAAACCAAGTATCACAAGTAATATAGACGTGCGTGTTTAAAGCGGTCCTTGCTCAATCAAGAAATTTCAACCGTAAGGCGTGAGTGGGGTTGGGCTGAACATGAAACCATAGGTGCTTGGGAAGCTCATTCAAGACACAGAAAGTCAAACCTAATGCTGCTAGGACCTGAATCGTTCTGTTTAAATACTTGTCTCAGTATGTTCAAGAAAACAGAAAACTTATTCTGTTTTTCACCCTCCTTTTTTTTTTTTTTTTTTTTTTTTTTTTTTATATATATATAATAACTTCACTTTTTCTTTTCTGTTTGAGATACCATATTTTTGCACAAGCGAACCATGATGAGGTCATCTAGCCCGTGGTCAATTCTGTATGAAGATAGAGCTTCCTACCACTTTTGATTGCCTCCCCAATAAACTCACAAGTGGTGAAATGCCAATTGACTGAGTTTGGAGTGAAGTGTGTGCTGCCAGTCACAGATTACACGAGATACTCATGTTCCAAACCTTTGTAAAACATAGATATATGATACAAATCTCAAAAGATACATGCACCAAGATTTTAGAATTAACAACCCCACTATTATATAGCGCAATCATGGAGTGCATGTAGGGGCAGCAATCAAAGACAAATAAACTAGACAACAACAAACAAGAAAAATAAACAACAACAAAATAAAACAAAAATGCATGTAATGTATGTAATGCATGCCTGTCAGTCTACAGCACCAAAACCATGTGTGGCTCGCGTCTTTCCCTTTTGGATGATCCACCTTGGTATCCATTTTCTTGAGAAGGGCTTTTCAATTCTCTTGGTGTGCCTCTTAAGCTCAAAACAGTTTGGTCGGATGTGACCAATCTTACCACAATGATGACACACGGGGCTTGCTTTGTGAGCTCTTTGTCTCAAGAAGGTTGAGACATTCTTAGAGTCATTCATGTAATTCTTACCCCTTCCAGAAGGATAAGCAGTTCTACTATTAACAAATGCAGGAGCATGCACAAAGTGACTCATTAATTTAAAACAGTTTGGTCTAATATGGCCTAGCTTCCCACAATGATGACATATGGGGCTCATGTTGCGAGCTCCTTGTCTTTTGGGAGGAGGAACAGACTTTTGCACTTGCACAGGCTTCTTACCCTTTTCAGATGGATGAGCCTTCCTTTTCTCAGTCATTTCAGGAACAAACACTGTGGTTCTCACATTTTTACCGAAGGCTTTTGAGCTTGAAGGAGCATCAGGATTCTCTTCAAAATAGCCTAAACCACTTTTATCACTAGAGGACTTTCCTAAACTTAGGATTTTGTCAAGCTGGTTTGTCCCAATGGAGAATTTCTGCAACTTAGTATTTAACAAAGTTAGCTCATTTTCATGAGTTGTTACTTTATCTTCCAAAGTCACATTCCTCTTTTGCAACTCATCTGTTAGACCAATGGCTTCTCTTAGTTTGCCCTGAAGTCCTTCATTTTCTCTTTTGCACAAATCTATTTCCTCAATATGTGCTTTATTGAGTTTCCTCAATTTTACACATTCCTTATACAACTTCTCATAGATTTCCTGCAAGTCATCTTCATCCCCGGATTCATTTTCAGAAACACTCTCAATTTCAACCACAGATTCATTGTTATGACTTTTTCCTGCAACAGAGGAAGTGAAAGCCATGTAGTTGAAATTTTTCTTCCTGGGAGAACTCTCTTGTGAGTCACTTGACTCAGACTCACTTTCAGTCAATGAAGCAGCATTAGCTTTCTCTTTGGCCTTTTTGTAATTCGCACACTCAAGTCGAATGTGACCAAAACCATGACATTCATGGCACTGAATATTGTCATTGACAGCTCTAGTTTCTCGCTTATACCTCCCTTCTCGGTTCTCTAAACTAGAACCTCCATTGACACCCTTGAACCTTCTCTTCTCTTGTCTTGGGTTTTTCTGGGCAAACATCTTCCTGAATTTTTTAGCATAAAATGCTATCTCCTTGTCACTCATGGCAAGTTCGTCAGAAGATTCACCAGACTCTTCTCTAATAGCTTTGAGGGCTATGGACTTGTTTTTCTTATCCATAGGAAGAGTATGTTCATAGGTTTGTAAGGAACCCACCAACTCTTCAATTCTCATGTTGTCCAAGTCTTTGCTTTCTTCTATAGCAGTGACTTTGGGACGAAACCTCTCAGGAAGAGATCTAAGGACTTTTCTCACAATTCTGTCCTCAGGAATTCTATCCCCTAAATTAAAACGGGAATTGACAATATCATTAAGTTTGCTATAGAAGCCATCAAAAGTTTCATCATCCTTCATCCTAAGTTCTTCAAAGTTGGTGGTCAGCATTTGAAGTTTAGAATTTTTTACAGCCTTGGTACCTTCATGGGTAACCTCAAGAATGTCCCATGCCTCTTTGCAATTTTCACACATGGAGATTCTCTTGAACTCCTCCTGGGACACGGCCATGAATATCGCATTCAGGCCTCTGTTGTTCCAACTACACTCGTTGACTTCATCCCTAGAGTAATTTTCCACACCCTTAGGGGTTTCGACTCCCTCAATGAATACAACCGGTTGTTTCCATCCCTTTGTTACAGAGGTCCACACTCGTTCATCCACAGACTTAAGGAAAGCTCTCATTCGAACCTTCCAATACGCATAGTTACTTCCATCAAAAAATGGTGGAGATGTGAGTGATTGAGACCTATCCATTTAAACCACTACAGCAGGATCACACTCAGGAACTAAATCCTAGCAGAGTGAACCCGCTCTGATACCAATTGAAAAAGCAGTGGTTCTACACAACACTACACCTAGAGGGGGGGTGAATAGGTGTAATCTAATTTTTATGGCCTTTTGAAAATTAATCAAACAAGCAGATAATAAATGAAACAAATAACACAAATAATCAACACATGATTTTGTTCACGGAGTGGAAACTCATTTGAAGAACCTCTTCAAAATCTAAAACCACTCCGGGTGTAAGACACCACCTCAAATCCACTATAGAAACTTTAGTTTGTTACAACCAATTTAGAACACTCACAAAACCTTTGTAGTAGCTAAACTTGGCTTGCAACACCACGAGTGACCCACTCGATCTCTACACGCATGTAGTGTCGGAACTCCGACCTTCCTATAGCTTCCCACGAGAACCTCTCGATCTCTGCATCAACGGCAGCTCCGGACTCTTCCGGCCAACAAAAATGTCCACTTCAATGGACTCAAGTAAAAGCTGATTTTTGTGTATGTTGTGGTGGAGAAATGTTTTTCCAAGAAAGAATCAATCAAATGGGGGAGAGATTGCTCTAAGATGTTCTTGGAGGCCCTTAGGGTTTTTGCTCTGATTCTCCACACATAGAACAGAAGCTAACATGTTCTATTTATAGTTCCCATCAAATGAGGCGTTCAAAACCCTACATTGTAAGTGATCTGGAACATTGGCTCGAGCGAAGTGTCGAGCGAAGGTCGAGCGCCGAAATCTGCCTGAGTTCGCTCGAGCGCCATGTCGAGCGAGTATCGAGCGGTCGACTCTGCCTGAGTTCGTTCGAGCTCAGTGTCGAGCGAGGGTCGAGCGACACACTCTGCCTGGGTTCGCTTGAGCTCAGTGTCGAGCGAGGGTCGAGCGGTTGAATCTGCCTGAGTTCGCTCGAGCTGTATGTCGAGCGATGGTCGAGCGGTTGAATCTGCCTGAGTTTGCTCGAGCCGTATGTCGAGCGATGGTCGAGCTGTTGAATCTGCCTGAGTTCGCTCGAGCGCTCTGTCGAGCGAGGGTCGAGCGAAGTCGCTTCTTTTGACCAATAATGAGCACACTTCAAGCCCACTTCAATCCTTCCGCAACAACACTTGTTACAACACCATTTTACACAGGTTTTCACAAGAATATGCCAACACGCTCATTTTTCCCTCAACAATGAAGAACGTACCCAAAAGTAATCCGTGCTTCAACAGCTTTTCGTTGATCATCATCTGTAATTAAGTGCAAAATATCCTCTACAAGGATTCCAGTTGATGAAGTGTTATTAGAAGGATACGGTACGTTATAAGGACAGTTACCATTTGCTGAAGGGCATGATGGAGTAGTTTGTCCGCACAAAGTGCTGTTGCAGGAAACATTTTTGCTTGTTGATGAATTACTAGGACTGTAGATGCTGAGGTCTATTATCTGATTGATAAAAGAAATCGAGTAATTATCGAAGAATTCAGGACCTGAAGAAAGCTTCTTTCACAGGCAATCCAAAAACAACCAAATATTCGGAAAACATAAGTTCAATGTAAAAAAGGTAAGATTTTGCGGGTCAGATCATATGGTTCCACATTGGTTAGAATTTGCCGGGTGTCAAGGAAAACTTGACATTTATTCAGCAAAAAAACACACATTCTTGCTGTAATGCATAATTTGAAAGTTAGAGTTGATTCCCCCTTCATCTAGAATCTATGTTCAATAAATTTATCATGGTAGATTCAACATATGTAGTAATGGAAAGTCTAGATGATAGTTTTAAGCATGACTTCAATCAACAATGAGGGGAGTAATTGCCATAACTTCGTTGAATATATAATGTAGTAGCAAGTCGCACCTTTCAGACCGATAATTGAAATGGGCCAAGATTTAAGATGAAACGAAATATCAAAGTGTCCCGTACCGATTAGTACTGTTCTAGAATAATAAATGTGCAAAATGGTTTTAAAAATTTTGTTCAGACCCACCCAATACGCATTTTAGAAGAGAAGCAACAATATAATCTAGAGATCCATGATTCCAAGAAAATAAATAAATAGTGAAGTTAAAAGTTAATAACATACACTTCCAGATGACATCTGCAAGCCAGTTACGCAACTTCCTGGCTTGCAATCGCATGGCAGCCAGAATAGATCACTGCCTGTGTCTAAGGCCACCCAAAAAGATAAACTTGGTGTCCCCACAGAAACATTGGCATAGTGCAAACTGAAACATCAACAACATTAATTTGGAAGAATTGGTTAACAGAAAACTGTCTCGAATAAGAATCCCCATAGCACCTTCAGTCATTGTTTTTTGGTTAAAAAACAAAAACATTGAGGTATAACTCAAACAAAAAAAAAAAAGAAAAATCCAGATTTTTGTCATTGAGCATAAGCGTTGAGAAGCTATTTCTATCGTTGAGATATATACTGGCTAAACTTACAACTAATTTTCACTACCCTTATACAATTCTATTTTTAAATGAAAGACAGTTGTGTAAAATCAAAATTATTTTTAATGAAGTGGCAAGATTGAATTGGTTGATTGTAAAATCAATTCTAAAATAGTTGTAACTATATGAATACTCCCCCTTAGCTCTAAGTTTTCGGACAATGATTTAAATGAGATTCTTAAATGAGTTTTGCTACATACAAGCACAATTGCGCATTAATTTATGTACCAATACTGATTTATTCATACTTAAAATTTAAATTAACACTGTTTTCAATAAAATCTACTTTTTGACCAATCACATCACATTGTTGCATAGATTAATGTACAATTGTACTTACAACTATATTTTTCCTTCTTAAATATTGGAATTCCAGGCAATAGAATCTCAAACTTCCGTCCGTCACAAGAAATAGCAGGTTGGCAACTCAGGCTCTTTTCCGCCAACAGATAATGACTATGAAAACTATATGCATAGCTTCACATATATATATATATATAGGCATAAAAGGAATAAACTTATTGCGTTGGGATCCCAATACTAGTGAACAAAAGAAATCCCATCTATTAATGAACTTACAATCCCAGAGAGTTGATCTTAGCAGTTTTGTTTCCTTTGAAAAAAGTGCGGGGCGACGTCTGGTTGTTGCTGGCGGCGAGATGACGGCCGCGAATCAAGCGGTCTCGGTGTGACATAGCGGCGTAATATTCAACGCTCCCTCTCTCCGGGAGGCCATCGAAGCGGAGAATTCCCTTAACGGGTCGGAGAAGCGGTGGTGGATGTTGAAACCGAACCCGGAACCGTAACAGATGCGAGAACCCAAACCCAAAAACAGAAACAATAGCAGAAATGAACAAGCGGAAGTAAAAGGACCCGAAGACATGGCTTCGAGTACTCACGGGCCAGGCTGTCGTCGAACGTTGTCTTTGTTGTAGAAAGAGTATAAGAGAGCTATCTCTGGAACAGATAATTCAGACATATATATATATAGAGAGTGGGAATACGAGGAGCAATTCGAAGTGTTTATATTTGAATTTTAATTGGCTGGGAAGCAGCTGAGAAAGTTTGTAGTGTTCGCACACCAAGGAGGAAGAAGGAGGCGAAAATCGCGAGTGTCCCGTACTGATCACGTTGGTTCCCCTTTCTAATTTTCTTAAATTTCCCGTTTTTCTCGAACCCTTTCAAATATTAAAAAATTTTATTTTACACTTCATATAATTTAATTTAAAAATTAAAATTTATCATTATTTAAAATAATATATTCTACACACCAATTTAAAAATAAAATAACTCTATAATAAAAACAGAAACAAACATACAATAACACTTAAATTAATAATAAACCTATAACTACTTTTTTTTTGGATTTATTTTACTATAAAAAAAATATGAATATATTGTCTCTCAATTATTTTAAATTTTATATTTGAAATAAAATTTTTAAATAATTATAAAAGTATAATAAATTTATTATTTTTAAGAAATTAATATGTTTAGCATCATGACTCACTTTATGTCAATTCTGATTAATTGGGGATAACAAAGACTTGGAAACTATTGGTTGATGACTTTGTTTTGTTGAGTTATATGGGTCAAACGGTCTACGTAGGTCGCGTCCAATCATTTATTATCTATTAATGGGGATATGCCCCTTGTGGTTGGTTATATTTTTAATGAAAATACTAATAATATGCGGAGCAGGTTGCTCGCGGCCGGATTCAATTTAAAATGACGACTAGTAAACAGTTTAATAGTCTAATAGTATATATATGATTCAATTCGTTGAATAGAAAATTTGAGTTTGAAATTAACTCTCTACACTTATTAAAAAAAAAAAATACAACTAAATTCTTGTTTATTTTCATCATTTTATTATTTTTAATGTTATATTAATTGAATAAAGTTTATCTATTATTTTTACTTATATATTAATTATTTGATTAATACGATAATAATTTGACAAATAATATTTTTCGGACAAAAGTTTAAATAAGGAACACGTTTCTAATTTCCAAAAATAATTAAATAATGTATCATAGGTGTAAAATTACTTTATCAGATTATTTATATTCAAAATGTATTACTATATTATTTTCAATATGTGAAATAATTAATCTATTAAATCATTCAGTAGTCGATCGTAAAATCATTAATTTTAGTTTCCAAAAACTAATTCTCTACGTAGAAACAATTATTATCAACAATATTCTATAAATACAAAAGATTAATGGTAGATACAGTCTTAAATTTTGTAAAGACAATGCAAGGAACAGATAATACAAACATATATTGTGAGGGTTCTGCCTAGCGTGAAAAATGGGACAAATCGCTTTTGGAGTTGATTGGAAGAAAAACATGAAAAACACCCTAGTTGTATAAGGAATTAACAGCAGAGTGCAATTAGTCCAACAATCGGGCGAGCAAATATCTTGTAAGAGGCCCGACCAACATATCTCATAGCAAGGTAGAGATAGGTGTCTCGACCATATATAGTAAGCAAGCTACAAAAATTATCTATTTTGAAGGTAAGAACGATATTCGAGGAGCTGAAGAGGCTAGTGAACTAGACAAGACTTACCCACCCAAGACAAGCTAGGATTACTCGCCTAGGAAGGATGAGTAACAGCCAAGGATAGACTAACTCAGAAATGGAAACTTTGTTCTGGATAATATAATGCTTTATTAATTTTATATGCATGCAAGGTGATTTCATAGCCGGTTTGTGTATTTAATGATGTAGCGGGCAGTTGCCAAGGGTCAATCTGGTATATAGCATATTTCTTAAAAATGTTCTATATATTTATCATTTTTATTTTCAAAATAGAGATGTTGTATATATTGGAAATTACACAATCACATAAAATTATCGTGATAATGAATTACATTATTAAGTACTATTACAAGATTCATATAAATAGTACGTATATATATACGGATAAAATAATAGAGATTCGAGTTTATATGTTGAATCATTCTATTAATTTCTGTGGGTTTTCCCTTCCCCAGATTTGATGGGGAATTTAGATCATTTCATGCAAGAGTTGACATTTTCCTCTACGGCATCGTTTAATTAGTTGCTTTTCGAAATAGAAAATAAAATAAATCCAGAATTGACTCAAAAGAATTAGTTTTATAATAGAAAATAATTATTTTTATTTTGCATGTTAGGTAAGCAGATTGTAGACAACGAATATTCTTTTAAAATGCATGAAAACTTCCAAGAAGCTGCTGCTCTCACGTTGCAGTGAAAAGGCATACGACCATTTCAAAGATATATAGTACTGTTTTGGAGGATAGAAACATTTTTAGTCATGCATGACTTAATGCAAATACTATAGAAGACCATTTCTTCGTGGGTCACAAATGGAATATTTATTTTCATTACAAATAGTTAATTTCGTAATAAATATA
The DNA here is from genome assembly GCF_018687715.1 of Carya illinoinensis. Taxonomy (NCBI): domain Eukaryota; kingdom Viridiplantae; phylum Streptophyta; class Magnoliopsida; order Fagales; family Juglandaceae; genus Carya; species Carya illinoinensis. The sequence continues at coordinate 26,148,569 of NC_056759.1, read as the reverse complement.
AATAATTATTTTTCTTGAAGTGAAACAACTTAACGTTGTCGAAGAGGAGATGCTCCAAATTAAACCAAAATCGAAGTCTCTCTACAAATTAAGAGGGTTTATTTATTTAAAAAAATGTTTGATTGGAACAAATTATGGAGATTTGTGTGGCACAATTCAAGGAATGAGTTCATGAAGACCAGCCACTTGGTGTTCAAGTCGTGTATAGGGTAATGACCAGACAATTCGATCGTTGCCATAAAGTCATAAGTCGTGTATATGGTACTCAGTTAATGTACGATAGGGAAAGAAAGAGACAAAACAATTGGAACAATTTGAATTCTCTCAACCAAGAGTAATTAGTTTCTTGTGTAAAGCGGGGATAGAAGCACGGAAAGGCTTCCTTTTTATCTTCACTATTTTTTGCCCTCCTTCTCTCACGCTGTAACCATCTCATTTCACTATAAGAGAATTGGTTTTTTGAGACAAAAAATTTTGTCTAAAAAAATCCAAATTTCATCCTTAGAAATTTTTGGAGATGAAAAATTTTTGTCTCTATTTTGTCTCAGAAAGATCGTCTTAGAAACTTTTTGGAGATAAAAATTAATTTTCGTCTCCAAAAAGTACTTTTAGAGACGAAATTGGGCAGAACCAGTCGAACCATTCGAACGGAAATTTGTTTTTTGAGACAAAACAATGTCGTCTCAGAATCAAGTTCGAATGAAAAAATTTATGTTCGAACAACATGAAATGTTAGTTCGAACCAATAACCACATCTGACCAAGGCCGTTCGAACCAACACATTTTTAAGTGACTTTTGTTCAAAGAAAAATATTAATTGTTCGAACAAACAATCTATTTTCGGAAATCTTTTTTTGAACAGAGTTTTAAAAAATAACGTTATTCGAATAAATATTTAATTATTCAAACGAACGCACAGAATGTATTTCCGATACGTTCGAATGGGTTTTTTTTTTGGTTCGAATGGATCTATTTTTGTTCGAATGTATGCATAAATGGTAATTTACCATTTGAACAGGTTATTTAAAGTTCGAACGGTATTGATCAAACAAAATGAAATTTAATTAAAAAGAACATACTAATACAAATTGTAATCTATATACATTAATTGTTTAAATGTTTACAAATATCATAAATAAAGGCAATTAAAAAAATTAAATGAATTATGATTGTGGTGGTAATGGTGGCATAGAGTTATGGGACACCATTAACTGGAATTGTTCAAACATTTTTTGGTTATTTAATTGTTGCCTCTCTTCTAATCTTGCCTCTAAATCTGCTACTTGATCTAATCGGGTCGACAACTCTTTTTCCTTCGACCTCAATCATTCTATCTCTAGTGCAGCTTCCTCTAATTTCTTAGTCTTGTCGTCATTTGATTTGGCTTTAGAAGAGGATGACGATGTTGAGGATGACTTCACACAACGTCCTAAGCCCCTCAAATATCCAGAACGTGATCCAAGAACTTGAGAAAAGATTTGAGCATCGTTGACAGATGATTCATCAGATGGATCCACAACAATTTCTTTAAGAGATATCATCTTCTCCTACAAAAAGAAAAACATTAAAATTAGTATAGGTAACAAAAATATCTTTAGACAATGGAATTAAATAAACTTAAACTTACATAATTTGCCTCTACCTCAGGATTGCTCCAAACACCATCACGATTTATATGTACTTTAGTATACAATTGGGTCAGATCATAGTTAGCAGGACTTTCTTCTTGCTGCAAAATGAAAATCAATATCAGAATTTAAACCAGAAAAGTATATATATTAATATTTAATGGGGACTAAAATAACTAACCATTTTTTTTTACAAGCAATGAAAAGATCGAGAACCTGCATCATGGTGTATCGTTAAATTTGATGTATTTGCTTGGTCAACGTACTCCGTTGCTTAAAAAAGTATTATAATTTTATGTTTAAAACATCTATCATATATTATTAAAAAAAGATAGCAGCGAAATTACCTGATAAGCAGAATCTTCAAACAGATCACAAACTTTCTCCCATTTGTTTGGTGGCATTGCTTGGAATGAATTTTGACGCGCCTATGTCATAGTACTGAACTTCTGATAGTGTGCATGACATCAACCTTTGTACCTCTGGAATGCATTCGATATCAGTTCCTCAATCGTTAGTCAATCCTCTCGCCAGCCAAAATTTAGTTCAAACTCGTCCTTTAAACAATTATAAACAATTAATATAATTTCAAAAGTTATTTAAATAAAAATGTTATACAAAGTAACTTATTAGCACGCAACGATTTTGATGTGGTCTTTCACATCTTGGGGAACTTTAGCCCAGGAGGATGTTGCTATCGATGCATACGTGCGAGTAAGTGTACCAACATAAGAAGCAAGCCAAGTTGCCGAATCCCTAGAGCCACCGGTGTGATCATCAGGTATATTAACTTTAATTTTATTTACTTTCCTTACTTTCTCTATGCAGACATCCTTCGTAATGCCTCTAACTCGGCGTTAGTTTACAACAGCTATATATAGAATAATTAAAGTATATATTTTAATTAAATTATTTTATTTGAAAGATATACAGTGATAAAATACCTTGTTCTAGTTCTGGTGATGTTGGCCCACCATTGTTTGCAGGTGAATCACACGGGGAGTTAGTAAGTGGTGGGGATGACTCACGTGTTCTTTTGCGTTTAGGAGGCATATTTGTTTGAAATTATAATAAATTATTATTCGAACAAGATACATTTCATATTTTTATAAGAATTATACCTACACAAATATATGTTTGAAAATCATTCAGTATCAGTTTTGTTGGACCAGTCACTCTCATCCTCAGTAGACACTTTGGTTGATTCATGTTCTTCCGATATGTCACCTTCAATTACTTCGGGTTGAACATCTTCTCTACGTAATGGGACCATGTCATATTGGCTTAGATCAACAAATAGATTGATGCCTGATTCATTTTCTTGATGTGCTTCTTCATGGTCTCAACTATCAACTTCTTCATGTGGTTTGTTTGCCTCTGGAATATAATCATATATTTTTTTTTGTGCAAACTTCTCGACTACCCACCATGGATTTCTGAATTCTGGATCATCTAAATTAAAAACTTGATTTGCTTGGCATGCGAGAACGAAAGGATCGTCCTCATACCATTTGTGAGATGTATTGACACTTACAAAATATTTATCCTTACGCACTCCCAACCTAGGATTTGAGACATCCCACCAATTACATTTAAATAACCAGACCATATATCCCTTCACATACTTTAATGCTATAATATTTTCTACAATTCTGTAAAAATTGATATTATCATACCCATGGCTTCCTTCGAGTACGACCCCATAATTTTGAGTTTCCCTATATCGTTCTCTATCTGCTGTGTGAAATATATATCCATGCACCAAACATCCTGAATATTGGATAGCCCGCTTAGACGGACCACATGCCAAAGCATACTTAAATATTTTCAATTATACATTATAATTCTTTAATTAAATATTTTATAAGAATATTTTAATTAGAGTGCTTAAATATTTTTAATTATACATTATAATTCTTTAATTAAATATTTTATAAGTATATTTTAAGTGTTAATCATTTTAATTAAAGTACTTAAATATTTTTCAAATATTTAATTATAATTTTTTAATTAAATATTTTATAATTATATTTTAAGTATTAATCTATTTAATTAGAGTACTTAAATATTTTCAATTATACATTATAATTCTTTAATTAAATATTTTATAAGTATATTTTAAGTATTAATCACTTTAATTAGGGTGCTTAAAGGGTTTGATATTGTTCGAACAAACACTCCAAATGTTCGAAGGGAATTCTGGTCGAGTCAGATTCCATTCAAACTGAGTAAATTCAATTCGAACGAGATTCAGAGTATTCGAATGGGACCAAGCCAGAAACCAGTCACGAAACTGAGCAAAAAATTGAACTACAAAACCCAATTTTCACATACATGATGGCATATTTCAATACAATACATTGAAAACTTTATAATTATCCCTAAATATGATTATTAAATAACTTAGAAAACTATAAAAACTTACCTCTAATTTTTGCAATCTAATAAAAATATCAATTGATAATACCTATATATGCATAAAACACATTAAACCTCTATTCTATCTCAAGAATAAATGCAACAAATATCAAGATAAGTGTAAATGAAAATCGGAATGAAAAATAACTAAGGAGAACATATTACCTCTTGTGCACCTCTTTTCTCTCTCAAGAATCTCTTCTCTCTCACTTCTTTCAAGCTCTCTCTCTCCACAACACTCTCTCAAAGCCTTCTGCCACGCTCTCTCTCTCTCTCTCTCTCTCTCTCTCTCTCTCTCTCTCTCTCAAACTTCAATCTGAGTGAAAATGAAGTGAAAGGACCTGGTTAAAATATGTGAATTTCCGTTCGAAAGGCTTTTTTAGAAGTTCAAACGCAAAAATAAAAAAACTGTGAATTTTTCCCAAAATATTTTTCTATTCGAACTAATAATATTAGAGTTCAAACAAAAAAAAAAGGAATATTCTCCAGTATATACCGATAATTTGGCACGAATTTTCCCTCCAAACAAAAGAAATTCGTTCGAACAAACTTTATCTCTATTCGAACTATTTTGATATTCATTCAAACCGATAATTATAGCAATATATAAATATACACATAATACACCCAATATTATTATTAGTATATGTTAAAACTATATATACTATATAATACTAAGTGTCACTAATAGTATAATACTAAGTTTCTTATCAATCTATAATATTAAGTATTACTAATAGTATAATATTTTATTTAGTATCACTAATAGTGTTATACTTATAATTAGTATCACTATAAGTATAATACTAAGTATCACTAATAGTATAATACTAAGTGATATTATAGTACAAATAGCATAAATATTTGAAAACTAATAGTACTATAATACTTTATAATATATTCTAAGTACTTAGTTTATTACTAATATACAAACTAAATACAATAAGTGAAAAGTCTTCTCTCTTTTCCTCCTCTCTCTTTTGGCAAGGTGGGAGAACAGGAAAAGAGAGGTGAAGTGTTTGAGTCCCGGCGTATAGTTTTGTTACTTTAAGAGCGGTGGGCTTCCTAATTCAGTGTTCTGAGTTGAGGAAGGGTTACGATGGATGTTTTGGAAGAAAAGTGGAAGCACTTTCGATTATCTGAGGAGGAAGAGGAAAGTATAGTGGTGGATGAGGCTTCTTTAGCCATTTCTCTTAGAAAAGGTGAAAGAAGTCTAGTGGGCAAGTTGTGTTCTGATCGGGTGGTGAATAAGGATGTGATACACAATACCATGTCCAAGATATGGAGAGTGAGCAAGCTATTTTAGTTCCAAAGTGTAAGTCTTAACTTGTTCGTGGTAATTTTTGAGGATGAAGCAGATATGGAGAAGGTGAAGATGGGAAAACCATGGTTATTTGATAATAACCTTTTTGCTTTAAAACCTTTTGATGGGTTGGCACCTCCGAACCAGTAAGTCTTTGATTCAGAGGCATTCTAGATTCAGCTTTATAATTTGCCATTGGCATCTATGAATAAAGTGATCGGCAACCAGATTGGTTCCTCCATTGGTGAAGTCCTCGATATCGATGTAAAGGATGATGGTACGGGATGGGGACAATTTTTGAGGATGAAGGTGGAGGTAAATCTGTATAAGCCCATAGCAAGGGGAAGACGAATTAATATCCAGGGGTCGAGTATGTGGATACCACTCAAATATGAGAAACTGCCCAAGCTTTGTTTTAAGTCTGGAGGAATCATGCATAATGGTCAAGGTTGCAAGGGTGGGAGTACTGATAAGATGGAGTCAAGCCATGATCAGTTTGGTGTCTGGCTACGTGCTGAAACTGTCTTTAAAAGAAAACACACTCATCGTTCCAGTAATGATGACCAGCAGAGAGGGGCCAACTCCGATCAACAAAAGTGGAGGAAGGGGGTGGATGGAGATGTGGTGGAGATGTTGCACTCTCCGATGAGGCAGGATGGGTTACAGATTTTTTTGGAAGGTAGGAGAGACAATCTAGGAGGTGTTGTTACTGTGGATATGTTAATGAAGGATAGTGATAGGAGTTTGAATTCTGAAAAGGGTAGCCAGGAGATAAGAAGAAGGGATGACGGGGACTCTGGGAAACAGAAAGATAAGGTGGTTACGGATCAAGAGGCTGCTGATTCGGAGTCAACTGATTTTCAAAAATTAGTTGAGGATGAGGTGCCAGGTTTAAGCGGGAATTTTGAGACTGTTTTCCAAATGGACTCTACACCAAAGCCCATCTTCTTGAGCCCAAGGCAAGAGGATACGACTAAAGGGCCTTCTAACCCTCCAGTTGAGAAGCTTGATAGTACAGAGGACTCCAACCAGAAACCTATGCTACATGGTGAGGTTAAGATGGGAATTACTAGAGAGTGGAAAAGGAAGGCTAGACAGCAAGGTCTCCAAACTAATAGAGAGACTAAGGCTTATTCTAGCAAGGAGGAAGCTAATAAGAAGAGAAGTTCAAATGATGAAAGGTCCCTTCTAAACAATCAAGGTCCAAGAAAACGTGGGAAAGTAACAGCAGTGGATGATGGAACAAAGATGACAGATGTTATGATGGAGGTTGTGCCACAGCCCTGCCAACCATTATGAAACACCTGAGTTGGAACTGTCGGGGGCTTGGGAACCCCCGTGCAGTTCATGATCTCTACTTGCTAGTCAAAGAAAAGAAACCCAACTTAGTTTTTCTCATAGAGACAAAACTAAGAACTACAAAACTTGAACCAATAAAAAGGAAGCTTGGTTATGATTGTTGCTTTGTTGTGGAGCCTTTGGGAAAGAAAGGGGGTTTAGCTATGTTGTGGAAGAAGGAACATGCTGTTGCGTTAGTGACCTATTAACAGCATCACATTCATATGTTAGTTACTGAGGAGGAGGATCAACAGCAGTGGTTTTGCACAGGATTTTATGGTCATCCAAAAACCAGTAAAAGAAGTAACACCTGGACTCTACTCTCTATGATTTGACCAAGTTTTAACCAAGCTTGGTGTGTCATGGGAGACTTCAATGAGATATTGGCTTCAAATGAAAAATGGTGTGGCAGACAAAGACCTGAAAAGCAGATGGAGGAGTTTAGGCATGCTGTGTTTTGCAATAATCTGCATGATTTGGGTTGGAAAGGGAGTTTGTTCACTTGGAGTAATAGACAGGAAGGTCCTCACTACACAAATGAAAGACTAGATCGTGTGGTAGCCAATCCTCAATGGATGAACATGTTCAAGAGGTCTGTTGTGGAAACCTTAGCTGCAAGAAGATCAGATCACAAGCCAATTCTATTGACATGTTATAGAACTGGTTTCACCACTATGGGTAAGAGTAACAAGTTCATGTTTGAGGCAAAATGGACTAAAGATGTGGAAGGGGAGGAAGTTATCAGAAAATAGTGGAGGAAGGTGGTATATGGGCAAGATGGGTGGGGAAATATTAAGAAAAAGTTTAATGCTTGTGCTCAAATGCTCACGAGATGGAGTAAGGGAAAGAAGGTGGACTGTGCAAAGGAAATTCTAGAAAAAATAGAAGAGCTTAGGAAACTGCAAGATGTGGAGGGCCCTATGAATATAGATGTTAAAAACTTGCAGAAGGAACTAGAGATCTTGTTAGAACAAGAAGATATCAAATGGAGGCAGAGAGCTAAGGTGAACTGGTATCAGGCTGGAGATAAAAATACTAGGTTTTTTTCACCTGTGTGCAACTCAGAGATAGAAGAAGAACCATATTAGAGCTATCCATGACATGCAAGGTAGAAGTTGGGAGAGTCATTCAGAAATGTCAGAGGCATTTACTCAGTATTTTAAAGACATCTTTAGATCCACAAGGCCCACTGATGAAGATCTGAGTTGCTGTCTGAGTTGCATTAACACAAGTTTGACAGAGGATATGAACTACAGATTGCAGAAACCTTTCATTCGAGAGGAAGTAGAAGTAGCTCTACAACAAATGGCTCCTCTAAAGGCCCCTGGACTAGATGGGTTTAATGCTCATTTTTTTCAATCCTATTGGCATATTGTAGGGGATGAGGTTTAGTGAGTCTATTTTACATTTTCTTAATGGGGGTAGGATGGGTAGGGGGATTAACTCTACTATGATTGATTTGATTCCTAAAGTAAAAGACCCTTCTGCTGTTAACCAATTTAGACCTATTAGCCTTTTGTAACATTGTGTATAAATTGGTTTCCAAAGTCTTAGCTAACAGGTTGAAGCATGTGCTGGATCTCATTGTTTCAAGCAACCAAAGTGCCTTTATTCCTAATAGGCTTATCACTGATAATGTGATAACTGCCTATGAACTTTTGCACTCTATGAAGACTAAGTAGAAGGGAAGAGTAGGCTCGATGGCTATCAAGTTGGATATGTTTAAGGCCTATAATAGTGTGGAATGGAGTTTTTTGAAGGCTATTATGGAAAAGATGGGATTTGGTGAGAGATGGATAAAGTTGATAATGGACTGTACCACTACTGTAAGCTACTCAGTTCTGATAAATGGAAAAAATGGTGAAGCTTTTCAACCTGAACGTGGGATTAGGCAAGGAGATCCACTATCTCCTTACCTATTTATTTTATGTGCTAAGGGCTTAAGTGCTTTGATAACTCAGGCTGAGAATAAGGGGGAGATTAAAGGTGTTGCAGCTGCCAGAGGAGGATTGAGGGTTAGTCATTTCTTTTTCGCTGATGACAGTGTGCTTTTTGTAGAGCAAATATTGTGGAGTGGCAAAAGCTTCAACGTTTGCTTCAGGTTTATGAGAAGGTCTTCGGACAATGTTTGAACCGAGATAAAACAGTAGTTTTCTTTCAGTTCCAATACTAGTACAGATAGAAAGTAGGAAATTGTTAATGTAGTAGGGGTGTCAGCAGATAACAGCTATGGGAGGTATTTAGGACTACCAATACGGTTGAAAGGTCTAAATACCAATCTTTCAGATCTATTAAAGAGAGGATTTGGACCAGAATCTCAAGTTGAAAGAACACATTCCTATCACAAGCAGGAAATGAAGTATTTCTAAAAGTAGTAATTCAAGCAATGCCAACTTATACTATGAGTGTATTTAAGTTGCCAAAGAAGTTGCTGCAGGAAATAAATTCGATGATGGGAAAATTTTGGTGGGGAAGTAGCAATAACAAACAAAAAGTTCAATGGAAGTCTTAGACAAGTATGGGAATTTCTAAAAAGGATGGGGGTTTGGGTTTTACAGATTTGGAATCCTTTAATAAAGCCATGCTGGCTAAACAACTATGGAGAGTTTTCAATAATCCAAATTCACCGGTTGCACAAATTCTAAAACAAAAGTACTTTAAGAGGAGCACTATATTGAATGCAAAAAAGGGAACCAACTCACCTCTGGTTTGGCAGAGCCTGTGGTCATCAATACAGTTGATCAAGGTTGGAAGTTTATGGAGTGTGGGGTCTGGTACTAGTATCAGCATTTGGCATGATAAGTGGGTCAAGAATTCTGTGCTGTTACAACTCAACCCATCCACATTCTTTTCAACTGTTTCTGAACTGATTGATGAAGGGGAGTGCAGATGGAAGAAGGAAGTGCTGGACCAATTATTTCAAGAAGAGGAGGTGGAGAAAATATGTCAGATTCCTTTAAGTACAACTGGAGCTTAGGATAAGCTGATGTGAGGGTATACTGCAAATGGGGTATTCAATGTGAGGAGTGCATATTATTTACAACAATCTCTTATGAGGCAAATGAAGGGGGAGTGCTCGAGTATTGTAATTGGTTTGATAGACTGGAAGCATTTATGGTCTCTAAACGTTCCTATGAAAATTAAGCTGTTTGTATGGAAAGCTGCTCACAATGCTCTTCCTACTTTGTAGAATCTGGCCAACAGAAAGGTTGTAGATGTTGATTTGTGTTCTATCTGTAAGAGAGAAGTCGAGTCTGCACTACATGTAGTATGGTGCTGTCCTGCAGCTAGTGATGTTTGGGCCATGCCGGGCTGTCCAACACAAAAATGGTCTTGTTCCTTTCCTGATTTCTGTGCACTATGGTTATCTTTATGCACTAAGCTAGATGTGGATGCACTTCAGCTGGTCTGTTTTATTATGCGAAGGATCTGGCTAAGGAGAAATTATTTTGTGCATGGAAAAGATCTAGAAAGCCCTCAACAGGTTGTGATAGCAGCTACTGCAGATAGAGATCTGTTCTTAAGTTCTTTAACAAGCACAGATGCAGTTCCCTCTAATATTTCAAGTGATAGAGGAGACATAAGGTGGAAGAAACCAGAGTTTAGAACTTTGAAGGAAAACTGGGATGCCTCTGTTAGTACCAAACTTAATAGAGCAGGCTGTGATATCATTATAAGGGATGAGCAAGGGAATATCATGGCTTGTGTGTGTGCAAGCCAAAAGCCAATTGTGAAACCTGTGATGGCAGAAGGTCTGGCCTTAAGAAGGGAAATGGAAGTTTGTGCTAACTTGGGATTGGGAAGGGTGGTATTTGAAGGTGATTCTCAAACCATTGTTCAGGCTATGAACTTTGATGAGGTGATTAGTATAGATTATGGTATTTTGGTTCATGATGCTCGAAGTATGTTATTGATTCGTCCTCAATGGCAAGTTGTTTTTGTTCATCGAGAGGCCAACTATGTTGCTCACCAGTTAGCAAAGTTAGCTTTAGATTATGAGAATGAGCAAATCTGGATTGAAGATGGTTCAATGCAGGTTATGTCGACTGCCCAGCTAGAACAGTCTATATAATGTTGATAGTGTTTTCTCTGTCTTTGCATTTCTACATCAATATATGGATATTCTGTTTTCAAAAATATATATATATATATATATACAAACTAAATATATTAAATATATGTATTTTATACTTATATTTAATGCAATGTTTTACTATATACGTAGTATATTAATTTATAATGCAATGCTTTACACAATACTATTTTATACTCATCTAATGCATAATATATATAGTATTATATATATATATACACACTAGTTACTTATAACATATATAGGTTTTTAATTAAATACTCTATACAATATAATATAGTTATCTAACATATATTATATATACTAGTCCAGAAATTTTTTATTAGTATTAATATTAGTATTATATACTAGTATTAGTAATATAAAATGTATTTTCTTACCTCTTGTACTTATATATATTTTTTCTCATTATTATATAATTCATTCGAACTTATACCTTTTCCGTTCGAACTTATACCCTTTCCGTTCGAACGAAATTACGTTATATAAGTCACGATACAGTTTCTTTTCCGTTCATTTCGTGCATCTTCTCATTCGAACTGTCGGATCGAATCCTCCGCCGTTCACAGCCACAACACCGCCACCAACTCCGACCAAGTCCTCAAATCTCCTAGAACACGAGGTATGTATTAAATGGTTGTTATTTTTTGAAAAATTTTGTTGGTTTTTGGGGGGTCGGATTTTGAATCCATCCGATCCCATTTTGTTGTTTTGGGGCCAAGTGACACAAAAGCAATTGGTAGAAATGATAGGGCTTCACTCGTAAATCATTTCTACCGATTAAAATCTTGGATTATGGTGAATCCAAGAATTGTAGATTTGGGACTAAGTCGACTCAGCCATGTTTGTTTGGCTTAGTTCAGTTCGAATGACCCTAAATTCCATTCGAATGAAATTTAAGGCCATTCAAATGGAATTTAATTCAAATGTAATATAATTTAATTCAAATGGAATTTAGGCTCATTCAAATGGAGTTTTATGAGGTCATTCGAATAGATTTTAAGGTCATTCAAATAGATTTTAAGGTCATTCGAATGACTTTAAATTCCATTCAAATGGACTTTAACGTCATTCAAATGGAATTTTAGGCCATTCTAATTGAATTTTAATCATTCAAACTAAAGGTGATATTTGGCAACCCTTATTATAACAGATTGGAATCCATTCGAATAAGTAGTTGTCAAACACTGCAACACAACATCATCATTCCTCTAATTCACTTTAATTAGATTACATAATTATTTTGTAGATCAACAGTATACTAATGGCAAGTAGCAGCAGAAGAAAACGTTCCCGACCCCAAACGGGCCAATGTAGAGACGCAGCTCCTTCTTAGCCGGCTGTGAGGCCTATACTAGTTGAGCGGGAGATCATTGTGGATGACTTCCGTGATCTCACTTGGGAGGGACGGAGCATACATGACATCATCACTGATCGTGGATGGACCTCGATTTGTCGGCAGAGGGGCACATCATATCCTGAGATGGTTGGTGAGTTTTACCATGCCATGAGAGAGCAATCTAGTGATGCTCTATGCTACAACTTAGTAGTCCGGGGAGTGAATATTATCTTCTCTCCTCGTGTTATTGCTCAGTTTCTTGATCTGCGGCGGGAGCCCAATGCATATCCTGCAACAGCAGTAGCGAGAGCAGCGACTGCACCATCTGTAGAGGACACACCAGTCGTATCCTCATCGCCAGCGTCGGATGTAGAGACCGCAGAGCTGGATGTTGGCTCGGATGATAGTGAGAGCGGCGATGAGGTACCTAATGATGGTCTCACAAACGATCAGGTTCATGACCTAGTGCGAGACCCTTCGGCTCCTCCATACGATGGCAGTAAAGTGATCCAACAGGTTGACTGTATAGCATTTTTCAGAATGCTTAATCTGATTGTCGGGTATAACATTGATCTGAAAAAACACAAGACTGATTTTGGGATTAAGCAGGCCAGATTTTTGTTACGGTTATCACAAGGGGAGCCGATTGATTTGGCATTATATTTCTTCCTTCGCATTCTAACAGAGTCACGCTATTCAGGTGGAGGTAGTCTACCATTTGCACTGCTGATATCTAATCTCCTACTCCAATCGGGGGTTACAGTGACTTCAACTGAGCAGAGGTCACCACAGATGGGGCCTGTTAACAAGATCGCATTCAGCAAGAAAGGGTCACTTACCGAAGACTCATGCAGTATAGGATGAGCCTCCGCCTACTGATCCAGCTTCTACTGTTGCTGCCCCTGTTGAGAGACAGCCTGCTGGGGCTACTCCGGATGAGGTACGAGCTATATTGGTGGAGCACCGCCAAATTATATTGAGGGACTTCATTCAGCCCATCATGGAGAAGTTTATGGACCTGGAAGGATGCTTACATACCTTACAGGAGGATTTTGATTTACTTAAAAAATAGATATTGTTAGTTATTAGTTTACTATTTTTATTTTGTATAGAACGTCTAACTCCTTTTGGGATATAATTAATGTATGGTTTTTATTTTTAGTGTTTGCTAGCCTCTTTATTGTTAATTATATTTTCTTTTCATTATAGTTAATGTTCACGATAATAGAAAAAATGACACTATCTTTAAAGTAATATTTATTTAAATAAAATATTTTAAAATTAATTACATAAAATTAATTTATGAATTCCTAATTATTTTAATTCATTCTAAATCATAATATATAATATATAGACATTTTTATTTACTTTGAAAATGATAAAAAATTAATAGAAAAAATATGTATTATTACAATTTTAACAATATATTATTACAATTAAATAATATCGTTCGAGCAAGGTAATACTCATTCAAACCTATTATATTGCATTCAAATAAATTAATTATCTGTTCGAATTAAATTTTATTAGTTGGAGACGATCTAATTCGTCCCAGAATCTCCGGTTCGAACGAATATGTATTAGTTTGAACGGATTTATAAGGTTTTCCATGTTTTGAGATGAAATTTAAAATTTCGTCTCTAAAAAGTGTTTTTAAGGATCCCTAAGAAATTTTGTCCCTAAAAATCAAATTTCTTGTAGTGTTTACAGCGGATTTACTCCTTCCAAATCTTTATGTACTAAGGTCTTAGTATTAAACCATATAAATATTTGTGATATTTATGTGTTGTTAATGCGTTCTATATTTAGTCTTATCTCCACCTATACTCGACCATCTCCGGATCATCTAACCATCATTGATGCTCAAAAATTAGTAACAAGCTGACCCATGATCCATACGGATACAACGACATTTTTAGTCTATCTAAAATTAATAATTTTGTCGAATATACGATTTATTTAGCTTTTTATGATTTGAAAACTATTATTTTTTTCCTTTAGTCCAATTCTCATATAGCCAAAATATGGTTGCCTTGTTCACATGGAAATTACTAAGATATCCAAAAATTCTTATTCCAATTTAATTATATAAAGTACTATGAGAGGAATAAATACACGTTGAAGTAGATTTTAGAACATTCATTACTATAAGTTGTGTAAACTATTTATCATGAAAATATCAATGAATATTAGAGGGTCCACTTGGTATGAAATTGAAGCTTACAATTGATGTGGAGGTGCCACGGTTTGCCGCTGAAAATCAATGTTATTATTATTTTTTTTAACAAATGTTTGCATTTTTTTTTTCAATGGCTTTTGCGTATGATCTTACACATCGTGTAAAACGACTTTTTTAATATAAGTTAAAGAAATGCGAGGCAAGCTAATTGACTTTATGAGCCATAGCAATTTTGAGAATATATGTATATATATATATATATATGGAGATTATGAAGAGGAATATGGCACTTGAAGTTGAATTTAACAACGTCTTTTCAATTTCTAGACTCCATATGATTGGTCAAGATCAAGATCAAAATTGGAGTTTCTTGAAAGTTATAAAAATCAAGAGCTCTTTCTCAAATTAGGTTGGATTGAATTCACAAACTTTTATTCACCATCCCTTCCATTTTATAGATGTGAGGTGCTACAATTTTGAGATGAAATCTTCAACATCCTCGTCATGCCATTCTATTATGAGCTTATATATATAATATGATAAACATGATGATAATTAAAATCAACTATTTGGAATTGGGTGCCGTATGAAAACATGTCTATCTAACTAATTTGAATCCAGGCTTGCTCCTATCTTAATTCTGACTTAGCTCTTATTTTAGTTTCAACTTCGTTGGATTCACAATCGGAGCTATCAGAATCTTCAACTTTAGTTAGAGTTACAATGTGAGTTGAAGTGATCAAAGTAATCCTCTAATAAAATTTATATGTATATTCTACTAATTAATTAATTTCTATAATAACTATAGCGTATAAGTTATATATAAAATATAGGTGTGGTGTTGTGTTATATGTTAATTTTGCTAAATTTTATAAGTGTAAACTTCTATTATTGCATTACATTTAACCATGTGCTTCTATTTACCTATTTATTAACACTATATAACTTAACAAATATATAGCATAAGCACAATTATACGACATGTGCAACTTATAGTCTTATATTATATCTTCTATAAAAATAAGAGCCTATACAACATCTACAGTGATTTTTTCCGAATTTTGTTTTCCATTTTGTCCCCACTTTTCTCCAAATTTCAGTTTCCCATTTTGTCTCTCTTTATTCTTGTATTTCCCTTTTTGTCCTTATCATTGCTTTTCTTCTGTGATGACCCGCTTTTAAGCGTATTTTCGCTTGAATAATTGTTTTTATTTAATTAATATATTAGTTTATTATTTTAATTTATTTGCGTTTTAAAATTAGTTTTTAATTTATTTGAGGTTGTGTTTTATTTCTTTTAGATGTTTTGTGGTTTTTAATCCCTTTTCGGCGGTTTGTTTTGTTTTCCGGAGTGAGGATTGGACCTCATTTCTTTTTTTGCATCTTTTCCTTTTTTTCTCTTTTTCCTTTTTCTTTTTCCCTTCTTTTCTTTTTTTTCTTTCCTCTCCCCCACGTCCGAACCCCCCCCCCCGAGCTCTCTCTCTCTTTCCTCTCCCTCACGCCGGACGTCCCTTGAACAGCCCAGACCGCCGCCGTCCGGCCACCGTTTGGCCCACCACTGGTCCCATTCTCTTCCCCTCCCTCCGGCGCACCACCCCTCCAAAGCCCACCCCCAACCGGCCGGCCGTTTGGCCGGAAAAGCTCCAAGAAGGGCGCACGGATTTTGCTCCGATCCGCCGCCGTCGCTCCACCTTCGGCCACCACTTCATCACCGACTCCTTGCCGTCCTAACCCACCCATTTCCGGCCTCCAACGACCACCGGAACAGCTCCTACGAGCTTAGTTTCCGATTTGTACTTTCCGGCCATTTCCGGCGATTCCGCCGCCACCCACGGCCGTTCATCACTTCCAATAGCTTCACAACCATCCCTAGACCATACCCTATCAATTTCGTGTCCTAGTTTGTCTCCGTTCAAAAGTGGGTTTTTCAAACCCACGGCCACAGTGAATTTTCACTGTGACGTTGCTGTTTTTCCGCCGTTTGCAACGCCGCTTGTTTTCTAAAATTTCCATATAGCGCTGTAAGTATTTTCCAAAACCTATTTTCAGATTTAAATATATATCGCTCATACAATTTATTTATTGTTGTTGGTTGTTGATTCCGGACTGAGTCCGAGGAGTTTCGGGGGTCGGATGGATGGAGGACGGAGTTGTCTGTTTAATTGATTTATGTTGTGTGATCATTTTATTATGCATTGTTATGGCATTGCATGGTGCATGCACGTGTGTTTGTGGAATTGTGTGAAAAGCCTGTGTATTGGCGTGAGTGGTTTTACGGGTGCGTGTGTATCACGAGCCCAAGCCGGGATGGGTTATTATCTCGGTGGAGCTCCTCTGGTCACTCGGGAGCGGAATAAACTGAGTGATGTCCCCTGAGTTGTCGCTAGACGACGGGAGCGGGGGCTAGGGGTTGCTTGGCTACGAACGCGCCGGGCGCGGAACCGGGCATCGCCCTACGCACCGACTCCGTGGCCCTTCGCTGGTGAGGGCTAGAGGATGCTTGGCTACGCACGCGCGGGGCGCGGAAGTGGGCATCGCTTGTTAGGTGTCACACGCGCGGTGGTACTCTGCGGTGTGGCACTGGAGCCAGGGTGTGCGGATGACCCCTAGGGGAGGTCATGGTGCACGCGGTTAAAATTGGATAATGGTTTGAGAGGCCAAATGGGACTTTTGGCGTGGTATTGGGCCAAATGGACTTTTGGCGAGATATTGGGCCAAATGTGACTTTTGGCGTGTTAGTTAGAAAGGTTGTGTGTTTTTGGGCCAAATGGGTTTTTGGCGTGTGTGGAAAACTTGCGTTTTATGGGCTTTGTGCATTGGGCATGTTTCATGCATCTTGTTTGAGTTTTATGTGTTTTTATCTGGTAGTGTTTGGATTTACTTACCTGCGGTACCATTCTTGGTTCCGTAGCTTTTGGTGCAGAGTTAGAGGACGAAGAAGAGGAGGCTGAGCCCGAGGATGCGGCTCCGCCGGGTTGCTGATGCTATGTTTTATATTTGTTTAAAACTGTATTTGTGTTTTTTGTAATATTTTATCTATGTACGTTTTAAACAGCTTGTATTACGTTAAGAAAAAATTCTGGTACTTAGTTCTGACTTTCGTTATCCGCTGCGTGTTCTTTCGTGCACATTTGTTGCCTTTGCACACACTTGGCACCCGTCGATAGGATGGTGACCCGGGTTGTCACCATCCGGACGTCTCGATTTCCCCGTGTTCGGGCGTGGGGATTTGGGGGCGTCACGTCTTCTATTTGAAAATTTATGATTTTGTCCATTTATTTTATTGATAAATTTACATATTTGCCCTGTTTAGTTGCCTCTGACTCTAGCTGTTGTCTATCCATAGACGTGATAGGTGAAAGACAGAAATAGAAAAGTAAAAGTAGGCAAGAACTATTTTTTTTTAATCTCAAGTATGAGAAGCTAGTATTATTTTCTCCTATTTGGGACTTGCCTGCTTCCTTTATGTTTTAGATTTACTAACAACTCCCTCATTTGTTAACATGCTCGTATGGGGTGTGTGGTCACCTGGGTAATATTCTTGTGAAAGTATTTATTCAAAAAATATATGATAGGTTTTCTTAGTGAAAAAGCCTCTAAATCACCTAAATAGTTGGGAAGAGATGTGAGTCACAGTTCTAATCGATGTCTTGTTACAGGCATACGTTAAGAGGATCCAAAGAAATGAAACTGGGCAGAAGCACTACATCGGACAATATTTTGATTACTGGTCGTGTTGACAAATGTGTAAGTAGCATTCTCCAGTTACAAGGAGACTGATGTCATTTACATTGATTTGCATCTTCTAAAAAATCTCCATTTTGCAATGCAGGTGGCGCCAAAGCTTTTCCATAAAGTGAAGTAATCACTTGATGATTTTGTTTTGCTTTAAAAATGCAATATGCATTTTGTTTGGCCACCTTCCACAGCACTACGCATATCAACTGGCCATACATGCCTCAGGCAAGTAACATCTTACTAGTATATATATATATATATTTCAATATGTAGATTCACCAATATTTAGAGTATATACATGCAGCATAATAACTACAACTAATACAACTTATACCATATATATGGCTAATTACTAGTTTCATTATATAATACATACATACTATGACACCCCCAGATTCCGCTCGGGATCGGATGGATATCTGAAGCGTCAGGACATGCAATACAAGATTTCCTGCCCCCGTTCATGACATATAAGGATGCAATGTTCCTAACATGCATCTAGCATTATGCAATATTCGTAGTGGATAATTTTTTTCTTGTGTAATACTATGCACCAAACTGATACTATCCTAAATAATTAAAATATAATCCATGCATACTTGATAAAATAAACATCCATGATTACAGTGCAGGTCTTAGAAGATTGTATTCTCAAAACATGGGAGACTAGACTCCATAATTACATTATCAAAATATACTACTAGGCTTGTTCGTCAAGTAACTCACGTAACTTCTTGTCACGTCTGCGGTGTCTAATCAACCTCCTCTAGTCTGCCAATGTCTGCTTCATGTCCTGGTCTTGACACATCGCCTTCCATTCAGGGGGAATTGTTGTGAAATTTCGCAAGTACACGAAATCGTACCAAGCAATATAACGATAAGAAAGATGTCTAACCCATGAGAACTATTCAACTATTAACTATTGAAATTATTCTAATTCTAAGTTATTTGAAAATTAAGAAAAGTGGTGGATTTTGAATTAAAAAATTAGCAACAAATTAAATTAAATCAACAACCGAAGAATTGACCAAACACTTGAAAAGAAGGAGATTTTACCCAAGAAGAAAATACTAAGGCATCCGACTCATCTAACCAATCCAACCCAAATCTTAACATACAATCAATCAATTATCATTCTATTTGACGGTGAAATATTCTAACCTATCTAAGACCCTCTCACAAGTAAAATTAGAATTACTCAACATACGATAACCCGTGATATGTCTATGCAAATTTAAAAGCATTTGAGCACATTAAGATTAATAATATTTCACATAAAAGCTGCACAAATCATGTTAGCACATTCTTGTCTTTCGTTCGATTCATGTTATACATCATACGAAGCTAAACTATATGCATCATCTCTCAAATTAATATGCACAACAAATCATTCAACTATTGGCCAAATAATTGAAGGCATTAAACTCAACAATGTATACTCAAAAGGAATGATAAAATTATGATCATAACGAAATAAGATTCGGAATTGTCATTGAGAGGCTACATTGTAGGCTTAACAATAGAAATCTGTTCATAATCTAATCAAAACATACCATAATAATTCTGGAATTCATAATGAGAATTATAAAAAGAGAAGATTAAAGAGTTAAGAAGGAAACTCTATATAGATAAGAATCTCTACTGTTGATGAACTCCAATCCTACAGATTTTCGACCTCCTACTTGAAGCACCATTTCCTCCTTGAAGATGTTTGTTTTTGGCTCTGTTTAAACATAAAAGTTGTAGGGTTTTCTCTTGGCTTTCTGTAGACATAGAAATTACCCTTATTGGAATTGTCTAGAAAAAGTTATCCTCCAAATACCGAAGGGTACTTTAGAAATTTCGAGAAATGAACATTTCCTATTCTCTTGATCACTCCTTAAATTTATTTATTCCTAAACAAAAATAAAATAAAATAAATAAAAACTCTAATAAATAAGAAAATTAAACACAAACTAGTATAAAATTAAGAATAAAAGTATAACAAAACTTATATAGAAATTAAGCACATCAAACACCCCCAAACTTAAGATTTGCTAGTCCTTGAGCAAAAAGAAAAGAGAAAAAAAAATTAAACAAATAGAATAAGTTGATTTCTCACAATAATTGCCTCATGGATTGCAAAAAGAAGCTGATTCAAGTCTAAACATTTAACAAGTTTTTAGATTAATTCAAGAGCATGCTTAGGCTACAAGAAAACCATTGAATGTGTGTGTGAATAACCAATCTCATCTTGCTACTCTATTAACTCTTATCAATTTATGCAAACTCAATTGAATTATGATTGATCTCTATGAGGATGAGATTCTCGAATTTCATATGCCTATTTTTCAAATCAACTCTCCATTAATGTAGTACAAATATACCACCAAAGATCAGAAGGTCTTAATAAAAACTTGTAATGTTCGGCTTAAGGTGATGGCAAAAGAAAAGATTGGTATGGAATTCAAAGTAAGAAAATTCAACACAAGCTTCACCAATGAAGAGAGAGACAAAGTTTTACATTTACTACCTAGAGCAACTTATGAGCAATTTATTCATCTCTTTTTCTTTCTTTCTTTCTTTCTTTTTTTTTTTTGTAATTCCACAACCCCCAAACTTATATATATATATATATATATTTTGTAATTTGGTTTGTATTATTTGTATAGTTTTTTCATTTCATTTTATTTTATTATTATCAATTTTTTTTTAATAGAATAACAAAACTTGCTCTTGCTCTTTTAACTCTTTAACATACTTTTTCTCTTCTCCAATGACTAAGCAAGTGACAAATTTTCTTGAAAAGGTAGGATGATTGTTTATGGGTTAAAAGGTGTGGTAAATGTGGGTTAATGAAAGAAACATGGCCAATGTGTTTAAGGCCCAAAGGGGTGACTAGAGATAGATAACTAGGGTAGGCTAGAAAATCTCAAACGTTCCAAAGATAGCCTAGATAATTTCTCTAGTGGTGTGCTGTCTAGGATTTCACCTCGAGAGATTATCAAATAGGTTCTAGAGTTAAGTGAGATCTTAGAAAATATCTAATTCGCATAAATATACGCTAAGCCAACAAGGCAACTTATTGATCATGGTTTTGTGCAAAAGTGTTCAAAGAAATTCAAATAACCCAAGCTAACATAAGAATTAAGCACAAACAAGACAAATTTAACATTTTCCAAAAATCCAACTCAATTTCAATCAGGTAATATCATAGGCTTGTGATCATCAACCAAAAAACAAAACAAAAGGAAAACAAAATATTTTTGTGATTTTCAAAATTTTTCAATTTTTTTTTTCTTTTTTGTTTGTAAAAATAAATAGATAAGTGAAGCAAAATTACTAACGGAAGAAATACTCAAATTTGACGAACAATAGAGCGTAGCAAATCCCTTGCACAAATCCGGTATTTTCGTTATTATTAATTCATTGAATAACTTAATTGGGAACTCAATTCCCAAAATTTCCAATCGAAAGATATAGATTAAACCAAAATTAAACTAAATGTAACCCTTTGAAAAATTATTCACCACTTTTAGAATACATAACTTATTATCCCTATTGAAAAAATTTAACGAAGACAATATACTCAGGGAGCGATATTACAGTAAAGAACTAAATCAATATAAATAAATAATTGATACAAATATAATCTGTGATGACCCGCTTTCGCTTGTATTTTCGCTGAAATGATTGTTTTTATTTTAATTAATATATTAGTTTATTTATTTTAATTTATTGCGTTTTAAAATTGGTTTTTAATTTATTTGATGATGTGTTTTATTTCTTTTAGTTGTTTACGATTTTTAATCTCATTGCGGCGGTTTAGTGTTGTTTTCCCGGAATGAGGACTAGACCTCATCTTCTTTCCCTACTCCTCTTTTCCCTTTTTCTTTTTTTTCTTTTTCCTTTTTCTCTTTTCTTTTTTTCTTTTTTTCTTTCTTTCTTTTTCTTTTTTCTTTTCTTCTTCCTTTTCTTTCCTTCTCCCCGCGTCCGTCTACCCTCTCTCTCTCCTCACCCACGCCGCGCGACAGCCCAACCCCTCGACCACCGCTGTCCGGCCGCCGTGCGGCACACCGCCGCCACCGTTCGACTCCCCTCCCTTCGGCGCACCTCACCACCAAATCCCACCCCCATCCGGCCAGCCGTTTGGCCGGAAATCACCCTTGAAGCACCCACGGATTTTGCTCCGATTCGCCGCCGTCGCTCCACCTCCGGCCACCATTTCTTCACCACTTCATCACCGGTCCCTTGCCGTCCTAACCCACCTATTTTCGGCCTCCAACGACCACCGGAACAGCTCCCACGAGCTAGCTTTCCTTTTTGGAAAATCCGGCCTCTCTCCGGCGTTTTTGCCGCCACCCACGGCCACCCACCACTTCCAATAGCTTCACAATCATCCCTAGACCATTCCCTATCAATCCCAAGCCCTGGTTTGTCCCCGTTCAAAAGTGGGTATTTCACAACCCACGGCCACAATGATTTTTCACTGTAACGTTGCTTTTTCTCCGCCATTTGCAACGCCGAGTGTTTTCTAAAATTACCGTATAGCGCTGTAAAATATTTTTCAAACCCTATTTTCAGATTTAAATATATATTGCTCTTTCAATTATTTTATCTGCTGGTTGGTTGATTCCGGACTGAGTCCGAGGAGTTCGAGGGTCGGATGGATGGAGGACGGAGTTGCTTGTTTAATTGATATTTGTTGGTTGTTTATTTTTGTGCATTGATATGGCATTACATGGTGCATGCACGTGTGTTTTTGTTCAATTGTGAAAAGCCTGTTTATTGGCGTAAGTGGACTTACGGGTGCGTGTGTATCACGACCCCAAGCCGGGATGGGGAATTATCCCGGTGGAGCTCCTCTGGTCACTCGGGAGCAGAATAAACTGAGTGATGTCCCCTGGGTTGTCGCAGGGGCTAGGGGTTGCTTGGCTACGAATGCGTCGGGCGCGGAACCGGGCATCGCCCTATGCACCGACTCCGTGGCCCTTCACTGGTGAGGGCTAGAGGATGCTTGGCTACGAACACGCGGGGCGTGAAACTGGGCATCGATCGTTAGGTGTCATATGCGTAGTGGTACTCTGCGGTGTGGCACTGGAGCTAGGGTGTGTGGATGACCCCTAGGGGAGGTCATGGTGCATACGGATAAAATGGTTTTTGGTTTGAGACGGTTACAAAGGCCAAATGTGACTTTTGGCATGGTTTTTGGAAAAGATGTGTTTTTGGGCCAAATGGGATTTTTGGCGTGTGTGGAAAATTATGTTTTTGAGATTTGTGCATTGGGCATGCTTCATGCATTTTGTTTGAGTTCTATGTCTTTTTATCTGGTAGTGTTTGGGTTTTACTTACCTGCGGTACCATTTTTGGTTCCGTAGCTTTTGGTGCAGGTTTTGAGGATGAGGAGGAGGAGGCTGAGCCCGAGGATGCGGCTCCGCCGGGTTGCTGATGTTATGCTTTGTTTTTGGTTTAAAGCTATGTTACTGTTTTGTAATATTTTATGTATGTTTTGAACAGCTTGTATTACGTTAAGAAAAATTCTGGTACTTAGTTGTATGACTTTCGTTATCCGCTGCATGTTTATTCGTGCACATATGTTGCCTTTGCACACTCTTGACACCCGTCGTTAGGGTGGTGACCCGGGTTGTCACCATCCGGACGTCTCGATTTCCCCGTGTTCGTGCGTGGGGATTTGGGGGCGTCACATAATCAAAGAACCAATCCATTCAATAGAAAAAGCATGACTGAATCCATAAACAGAATAAATTCTATGATTATTCGAAAAAGAAAACATCAACAATGAATTGAGAATGATAAAATAAAAGAGTTTTAATAATTGAAAATCAAATACATAAATTAAAAATATATTAAAAATATTATCTAATGTGAAAGTTCATCCATAGCCCTACTTGAGAATTTAGTTACTTATAAATATAATGGATAACAAAAATCGCCAGAGAAAGATAAAGAAAAAGATGACCATAGTATTGATGTTCTCATCTCTTTAAATTTGTCTCTTGTACCTCTCCTCATCTTTTATTTCGTGCTAATGATAAACTTATATAGGGTAGGAAAGAAACCCTAATGTCTTCAAAATTCCAGCATAAAAAAATTGGCAGCCACTTAGGCCTTTCAAAATTTTGAATTTGGAAATCCTTATACATACAAATTTATAGACCTTTAAAATAGATTTCTAATGCATCTAGAATTGCATCAATCCGATATTTGAGTAGAAAGTTACGATCAAAATACTAAAATATGTCTAGACTGTTTCTTAGTGAATTTCGGACTTAGACTTCTTGCAGTTTCCTTTTATGATTTTTTTTTCTTTTTTTTTCTTGATCTAAATTTCTCTCAAACCCCATGAAAGTTCTCCTTTAAATTTGACTAGGATTTGAATTACTCTTTTATAAACTCTGAAATTAAACATAAATTTATGTTATTTCTATTCACATTTTACCATTTTAATCCAATAATAGGGTATTTAGAGTGCATGTTCGCACACTTATCACACCCCC
Organism: Carya illinoinensis; assembly: GCF_018687715.1. Taxonomy (NCBI): domain Eukaryota; kingdom Viridiplantae; phylum Streptophyta; class Magnoliopsida; order Fagales; family Juglandaceae; genus Carya; species Carya illinoinensis. The sequence continues at coordinate 26,124,036 of NC_056759.1, read as the reverse complement.
CAACTTACTCATTACTAGTCCCTAGCAATTTTCATGCCAAAATAATGAAAGAGACCAAAGAAAATCACACGCAAAAGCTACCAAGTCACACTTTTCCAATTCACATGTCAAAGCAATTTTAAGAATTCAATAACCCTATCACAAGCAATTCACCTATAACAATCCACAGAGTGTGTGTGTTCCAAACTATATCCATCTAACCAGAGGCCCTGACACATGCAACATCAAGAACATCTCAAGCGAAAGGTTCAACTCCATAACTCACGAGTATAAAAGTGTTTTGTATAAGGATTCTCTCTATGGAGTTGACAGTGGGTACGCACACACTCTCATGAGGAATCAGGCAATTATGTACAAGTAACAAGGAAACATTGATTTTATGATAGGAACTCTAACAAATGAGACTTCCACCACTTTTTCCAAAAGCTTACTTAGGTTTAGAATGGTCAATATAAAAAGTTGTAACATGGCTTGGGTTTGGGGCTATATGAAAAAAAAGATGAAAATGATTCAAAAACTTCCAAGTACATACAAAGGAAATTTTATTAAATATCTTAGTAGACCACACTTCTCACTTGATATACTCTCAAACTTTTTAGATTTTCGAATAATAATGCTTTTCATTCTCCTTCTTCTTCTCTTCTTTTTTCAACAATTTGATGAACAAACACATGCCACTTTGGTATTCTTACCATTTCTACCCAACCTTGACTTTTTTTTTTCCTTTTTGGCCTTTGAAGCTCACTCAATTGAACACTTTGCAACTTGTACTCTTCTCCTTTTTTCTTCTTCTTCTTATTCTTCTTTTTAAAAAAAAATAAATGATAAAAAAAAAGAAAGAAAATGCAATTTCCAAGCCTAGTACACATTTGGAAGTAAAAATGGTAGAAAAATCAGTGTATAGGTTATACTTCAATGTGGAGAGGCATAGATGATGTGGGTATATGAAAAGAAAAAGCTATATGTGTTTATTAGATCAAGGTTGGCTATTAGGGGTCTATGATGGAAAGGGTTAGGTTGAAAGGCTCAAACGTTGATCCTAAGTTGACTTTCGTCACATCCCAAGTATATCCACCATCTTTCCACAAAACATGTAATGATATTCTCAAAAGAAGTACCCAATTCAATAGATCAATGAACGCTTATCACAATTTACTACATCTGTAAGCTCTCAATCCTCTGTAAAACTCACATGAATATTTGAGCAAAAGAGTAGGACTGTTCATCTGGGACAGTTTTTATCCGGCCCGACCTGGGACCCAAATAACCAGGTTTTTTATTGCAGTTTTTGGCCCGATTTTGACCCAGGCCAGTACTTGCATTATAATAACTGGTTTCATCCAGTTTGGATTCGGGTATGAAACCCGGATTCCATATTAACACCCGGTACTATCCCAGGTTAGTATAAATTGAAAAAGGCCAAAACGTAAGTCAGGTAACCCTAAAACAACTGCCTAGCCGCTTCATCTCTCACATCCTACATTCTTTTTGATTCTCTCATCCATGGACCATCTTTCTCTCTATTCTAGCATCTGTATCCATCCCTCTCCCTCTCTCTCTCACACATAGGCGAAACCCTAGCCGCTGTTTTCTCTCTTCCTCTCTTTGCTCTGTGATGCCCTAGCCGCTCCCATAATGACTCTCTCATTTGCTCTATCTTTCGCTCTGCTATTGTTGGAAGTGCTTGAGCTTGGGATCTGTTTGGGTATGTTTTCTTTCTTCTCTCCATTTGTTTTGTTCTCTCTTTGTTGATTTTGGTTTTTGATGAGAATGTTTTGAGGATTATTTTTGTGGGTTAGATCTATCTAGTTGAACAAAGGAGAAATAGACATTTTTCTAAGCACTTGAAGATTGGGTTTGTTGCTATGTGCATAAAAGGGAAAATAAATAATAGATATGTTTAGATTTGTTTAGATCTATTTAGATTTGGCGTAGTCATCATCTTTGATAGAGAAACTATATATACATTAATGTTGATTAGATTTACATGGCCTTTCCGTTTTGCAGATAAATTCCCATTTTGTTTTGCTATTTGTTTCCCATTTTTCTTTTTATTATTTTGGTAGATCTGGGTTTCTTTTGTTATTTTTTTAAACATGAATAAAGTATATGCTGTTATTTTGATTGATTTGGTTTTTTTTCTTTTTTTTAAACATGGGTATAAAATATATCATCTTTAGAGATCTGTGATGATTTTGTAATAGAGGGGCCAAATGTTGTGTTCTTGTATATGATGTAAATGCACATAAATCATTTGAAACACTGAAAACTTGGCATGAAGAGTTCCTGAAACAAATATCATGATGCCTCTCTAGCTCCATTGTCTCTCCAAGGCGTTGTGTGATTTTTAAAAAAATTAGGAGTCCTAAATTGTAAAGTTTGCTACTTGGTGGAAATATGGTAATAGGAAGCTATGAAATTCTGTGACATCAAAAGAGGGCACATGCATATGCCATGAACTGCATGGATTATCATTATTTATATCATCTTTAAGCAGAAAAAGATTACATCATTAAACTCTTGTGTAATTTTCTGCTACATGATGTGTTTGGAAAACAGATATTATCCAATATATGTTGTAGTTGCTCTGTCTATGGAGATCCTTTTCTTACTCTTTCCTACCAGCATACTTGATTAGGAAATGCACTGAACCTCATCTGCAGCATACTTGAAAAGGTAAAAATGGCAGCCTATAGGAGCTGGATTTGCTCCCTTTAATATTCAATTTTGATAGAAAAAGGTCTAATCCCACCATTAATATTGTTCAACATGATCATAGAATCAGTTCGATTATATCAGTCAGTAATATTTTTAATGTGATTTTCTCTATGATATTCAATGATCTCTCTTTGCATTTTTACATTTTGTGGTTTTAACTTTTTAAACCTTTCTGCTAATCATATCAAAAGTGGTGGTTTGTTTATGTTTTTCTTTTGATGAGCTGCAGGTGGATAGCAAATCAAAATGGGACTATTTTCATGATGATAGCAAATCAAAGTCCTTTCACGATGATGTAGTAAATTAGTTCATGTTTGTTGTTGTGTATTGGAGAGTTTAATTAAAGCAATGCATGCGTTTTGTATTGTTCTAAGCAAATTAGTTCAAACAATGTAATATATAGTGGATTTTTTTTTTTTTTTTACATGCATTTAGTTATAAAGTTCATTAGTTGTTTATAGCCTTAGTTGTTCTTACATAAATCTAGTTTTTCATTTTGATATTTTTTATTATTATGGACAATGATAAAAATATAGAGTTTTATATAATAAACTTTTTTTTCTTTTCAACATTATTTCTTGAAAAAGTTGTAATAAAATATAGGATTTTTTATAAACATTTTTTCCTGGGAAAAACATAATAACATATAGACTTTTGTTATTTAAAAAAAAAAAAAAAAAAAAAAAAAAAAAAAGAGGCTCAAACCCGGAATCCGGGTTCTAACCCAGACGTATCCGGGTTTCGGCCCAGGTCTAACCTAGGCTAACCCGGTTTTGGGTTCTGGCCTATGTTTGGAACCCGGGTTCCGGTCTAGTTATATCCAGATTCCCAGGTCAGAACTCGGATGAACAGTCCTACAAAAGAGTTCTCTAGCTATATGTGTCAAACCACCATCTTACCACAAAGTTTGAATGAGTGCATTAGAGGTTCTGTGAATGCTTTAGCAAAAAATGATTATGGTGGGTTTGGTGAATTCACAAAGATGACTATGAATGAGAATGAGTACACATGTGAAAATGATGCATGTGTGATGCAAATTTAAGAAAAATTGACACATGAAAATATGCCACAGAGTTTCAACAAGCATTTTAAATACTGAATTTGCACCACGACCCCCTAACTTAAATGAAACATTGAGGACAATGTTTAATAATCAAAATTGAATGGGGATTAACTAAAAATGGTATAATACACCTGATGAGTGACGTGGGTAGCTCACTAAGCATCAAAGATGATAACCTGAAATGAAACTATCTTGCAAACAGAAACAAAGAAAACAACAACAAACAAAAAGGAAAAAAAGAAAGTAAGAGAAAATGAAAATAAAACAAAACAAACAAAAGGAAAAAAGAAAAATATACCTGGGTGGTGTGGTCAGGTTGATAGGCCAAATCCACAAGTGGAATGTCCTTCTCTTCCCGAAATTGCCTATCAATTAATACTTTAAGGTGTTGACCATTTACTTCAAAGATCCAACCATCCTTAGGATTCTCTATTTCTACCATCCCATTTGCAAAAACATTCTTCACTATAAAAATGGTCGGTCCACCTAAACCAAAGTTTTCCTTGGTGTTTATAAAGTCTATAAACATATAAGTGTATTTGGTCATTAGGTTTAAACATCTTTTTAAAAATATTTTTGTCATAAAATGCTTTCATTTTAACCTTATAGATTTTAGACTTAGACAAAGGTTTCAATTTCACTCTTGGTGCTTCCATACTTGAAGGAATCTGTTTTTCACCTTTCTTAGGCAACTCCTCAAATTTTATTTGCCATGCCCGTGTTCCATAATCCTGAGTTTTATAAAAAACAACACAAATATCAACAATATCAGATGAATTACTAATAGTATCAAACTCAGAATTAACAAGGAAATATTCAAGGGCATCTAAATCATGAGTTGTGTGAACTCCCTTGTCTATGAGTGCTTCAATTATGTACGTTTGGTGGCACTCGTCATCTATTGGCTATTTCTCAATATGGAAAATGTGGACCTCCATGGTCATGTTTCCAAAAGATAGTTTCATCAACCCATTCCTGCAATTTATAAGTGCATTAGCCGTAACAAGGAAATGTCCACCTAATATGAGAGGAACCTTAGAGTTAGACTCAACAACTGACTGAGTGTCTGAAATTAAGAAATCAACAGGATAATAAAACTTGTCAATTTGGATCAAAACATCCTCAACTATCCCTCTCGATTTCTTAACTGAATGATCAGCTAACTAAAGCACAACAGAAGTAGGCTTAATTTCACCCAAACCAAGCTGTAAATAAATGGAATAAGGCATCAAATTAACACTTGCTCCTAAATCTAGCAAGACTTGCCCAAACTCATGATTCCTAATACTACATGCGATCGTTGGACAACCAGGATCCTTGTACTTAGGAGGATTTCGCTGCTCAATTAGAGCACTTACTTGATCTGTCAGAAATGCGGCCTTCTTAACATGGTGCTTCCTCTTAACTGTACACAAATCTTTAAGAACTTTCGCATAAGTGGGAACTTGTTTCATAACATGCAAAAGAGAAAGGTTAATCTTTACCTGCCTAAGGTTTTCTAATATTTCATTACTAGAATCCAAAGCTTGCATACCAGGTTTTAAAGCTTGAGGAAATGGTACCTTAACTGGGCTTTTGATTGCCTCGACTTCCTTAGGGAACTCGGTACTATCATTGCTTTGTTCCTCTTTAATATCCTCTGTCTTATCAATTGTTGGGATATATAAGGATTTACCATTTCTTGTCACAATGGCATTGACCTCTTTCAAATTTTCTTGGGCCATATGTTGACCTTGGGGTGTGGATTGAGGTTGAGAAAGGAACTTGCCACGCTCATACACACTTAAGTATCTCATCATCTTGGATACATGGCTATTTATCTCCTTGTTTTCTTCAACAACCTGTTTAATCAAAGATTCAAAATTTTAATTAGTTTTACCCTGTACCTCAATAAAAGCATGTAAAGTATCTTCTAAGGAATTCCTAAAAGAAGAAGATGCATGTTATGGTGAAGGATATGATCTAGGGGGTTGTGCAGGCAGCTGGTTTTTAGACTTTTAGCAAAAATTTTGGTAATTTCTCCAACCAAAATTATATGTATCTGAGTAGGGTGAAAATGGTTTTTTATACATGCAAAGAGAAATGCAATGTTCCTCATACATTACTCTCATCTCAGTAAGTGTTAGGCAATCTTGTACGAGATGATCTACTCCTTGACAAATAAATCAAAGTTTAGAGGTATCAACTTGGGAAATAATACGAGCTACCATAGTTTCCTTCATCTTCAATGCCTCTAACTCTCTAGTTAGGCCCTCCATCCTTGCCTTCAAGTTATCATCTTCTTTGAGATGATAGATGCCTCTACTAGAATAAGTTTCATTGGAGCGTGCTTGATTGGTATTGTCAAAAGCATTTGGTTCTGTCCAATTGTGAGCTTTTTCTGCAAGTTCATTCAAATACTCTATTGCCTCATCCGGTTCCTAAAACAAAAACTCACCATTACACATCATTTCAATAAATTAACGCTCTCAAGGAATGAGACCTTCATAAAAACAGCTAACTAGACGCCAGCTTTCATAACAATGATGGGGACACAAACTAAGTAACTCTTTAAAACACTCCCATGCTTAATATAAAGTCTCATTGTCCTTTTGTGTAAAAGTTGAGATTTACCTTTTCAAAATATTAGTCTTATGATGAGGAAAGTATTTATTGAAAAAAATTTGGGTCATCTCAGCTCATGACCCAATCGACTGTGGTCTCAATGAATACATTCAGCTCTTTCGCCTTATCCTTTAGTGAGAAAGGAGAGAACTTAAGTCGAACAACATCTACAATGTCATGTTGACCATGAATTGTAGCAACAACCTCTTTGAACTCTCTAATATGCACATATAGATTTTCACTTTCTAAACCATGAAAAGTAGGGAGAAGTTGTAATATACCTGGTTTGAAATCCATTGGAAGAATATTTGGTGAAAATATAATGCATGATGGTGTTGCTATGTGTGTAGGGTGAAGGTACTCATGTAGAGTCCTAGGTTGATTTTCGTGCACACTCATTTTTTCAAGACTAGATGGATTATCAAACAAATGATTAGAAAAATTAGACTCTGACTCTAACTCTAACACAGGTTTACAAGCAAACCGATCCAAGGTGTCTCTATACCTGTGCATGCAAGGTAGACAAAAATGCAACACTAAAAGAAACTACATAAAGAAAAAGAAAATAAAATAAAGATGCAACAAGCTAAAAGAGGGAACGAAGTTACCGCCTTTTCAAACTGCTAAAAAGAAAAACTACCTAGCAATTCTTCTATCGTCTCCCTGGCAACAGTGCCAAAATTTGATTATGCCCAAAGAATAATGCGGTAGTTGTAGCATTGTTTTGGAGTGTCTATTCCACAAGGAGACAAATTAAAAGAATAGCAGAAGGAACAAATAAACTAAAGAGAAATATTAAATGATTAATAAAGAACAAAGATTAATTTTAAATGCAAATTAAAGTGAAGCAAAGTTACTAACGAAAGAAGTACTCAAATTTGATGAATAATAGAGTGTCAGGGATCCCTTGCACAAATCCGGTATTTTAATTATTCTTAATTCATTGAATAACTCAATTGGGAATTCAATTCCCAAAATTTCCAATCGGAATGTATAGATTTATAAACCAAAATTAAACTAAATGTAATCTTTTGAAAAATCATTCACTACTTTTAAAATACGTAAATTATTATCTCTATTGAGAAAATCCAACGACGACAATATACTCAGGGAGTGATCTTGTAGCAAATAATTAAATCAATATAGATAAATAATTGATCCAAGCATAATCAAAAAACCAATCCATTCAATAGAAAAAGCATGACTGAATCCATAAACTGAATAAATTCTATAATTATTCAGAGAAGAAAACATCAATAATGAATTGAGAATGATAAAACAAAAGATTTTTAATAATTGAAAACAAAATTCATAAATTAAAAATAATTTAAAAATATCATCTAATGTACAAGTTCATCCCTAACCCTACTTGGGAATTTAGTTACCCATAAATATAATGGACAACAAAAATCTCTAGAGAAAGATAAAACAAACGACAACCATGGAAGTACTTTTCTCCTCTTTTCAAATCTGCCTGTTGTGCCTTTTCTCCTCTTTTATTTCGTGCTAATGATATGTTTATATAGGGTAGGAAAGAAACCTTAATGTCTTCATAATTCCTGTATAAAAAAATTGTCTAATTTTAGGACTAATTTTAACAGCCACATACGTACTTCAATATTTCAAATTTGGAAATCCTTATTAGAGATAAATCTATAGCCCTTTAAAATAGCTTTCTAATGCATTAAGAATTGCATCAATCTGATATTTTCATAGAAAGTTATGGTTAAAATACTAAAGTATGTCCAAGCTGTCTCCTAGCGAATTACGGACTTAGACTTCTTGTAGTTTCCTTTTATGATTTTTTCTTTTCTTTTCTTGATCCAAATTGCTCTCAAACCCTATGAAGGTTCTTCTTTGAATTTCACTGGGTTTTGAATTGCTCTTTTATAAACTCTAAAATTAAAAATAAAATTCTTCTTAGGAGTTTCCCAAAGTAAATAGAAACTTAATTCAAGAATACATATTAATTCCTATTATTTCTATACTTAATCCAATAATAAGGTATTTAGAGTGCACTTTTGCACACTCATCAAAAGGATAAAATAAACTTCCCTGAAAATGTTGCATGTTTGCAATGCTAGGTCTGAGAAATATTTGAGGCAGTCATTTGGGCGCTGCGGTACTGACTCTCGAGGGTGTGCACCTGTTTGTGTTTCAAAGGAATATTGTAGAAGGCTCTTCTAGCACAGTGGCACGGAGCTGTACTGTTTGAAAAGTGAGAGTATGAAAAACAAAATAAAATTGGAATAATCAGAAAAATAAATGAAAAAAAAATAAAATAATGGAAAGAAATTTGGGTTGCCTCCTAAAAAGAGCTTGGTTATAGTCTTTAGCTTGACATTTTCTTCTTTGAATCACTGATTAATCAAATCAATGGAGACTTTTTACTTGTTGAAGTCTCCTTCGAAGTAGGGTTTTAGATGTTTACCACCAACTTTGGATGTGCCTTTTGAGTCGTTAGAAACTTCGATGGCACCATACAGGAAAACTCCTGTTACTATGAATGATCCGGACCATCGGAATCGTAATTTTCTAGGGAAGAGGTGAAGTCTGGAATTATAAAATATAACTCTTTGGCCAACTTTAAAATTTCTCTTAAGAATGTGTCTATCATGTCATTTATTGGTCGTCTCCTTGTATATGCAAGCATTCTCATAGGATGCATGCTGAGACTCATCCATCTCATTGTGTTATAATATCCTCTTTTCACCTAATGTCTTCATGTCAAAATTAAGAGTTCTGATAGTCCAATAAGCTCTGTGTTCGAACTTCACCAGTAAGTGGCATGCCTTCCCTAAAACTAGACGATGGGGGCACATACCAGTTGGAGTTTTGAAGGCTATTCGGTATGCCCATAGTGCATCGTCTAACTTTTTGTATCAATCTTTCCTTGAGTTGCTCACTGTTTTCTCCAATATTTGTTTCATCTCTCGGTTGGAAATTTCTAATTGTCCACTAGTTTGAGGATGGTATGGAGTGGCAACCTTGTATGTAACACCATATTTGCTCAAGAGTGCCTCAAATTTCTTGTTGCAAAAATGTTTTTCCCCATCACTAATTATTGCTCTTGGAGTTCCAAACCGAGTGAATATCTACTTTATCAAAAAATGCATCACAATTTTAGAATCATTTGTAGGGAGGGCCACGACCTTAACCCCTTTTGGAAACATAATCCACAACTACTAAAATGTATTGATTAGAGAAAGGAGGGAATGGCCTTATAAAATCTATGCCCCAAATATCAAATAGCTCAACAACAAGTATATTATCTAATGGCATTTCATTTTTTCAAGAAATATTACTACTCCTTTGACATTTATCACAAGAAGAAACAAAAGCATAAGTATCTTTAAAAATGATGGGCCAACAAAAACCTTATTGGAGCACTTTAGCTTTCGTTTTGTTCACTCCATGGTGCCCACCAACCTCTAATGAATGTCAATGTCTTAGGATTGACTCTATCTCTTCCTCAAGTACACATCTCCTAATCACTTGATCACTACAATGCTTGACCTCCGAAAAGAATTCTTCCTTGGTTGGTATGTAAAATCCGGATCGATCAAATTGCTTACTACGTAGTTTACATAATCTACATACCAAGGAACTTATGTTAGAGATACAACAAAGAGTTGTTCATCCGGGAATACCTCATTTATTGGAGAAAGTGTGGCTCCCTCTTTGGTTGTGTGCTCAAGTCTAGAGAGATGATTGGCTACTTGATTCTCGATTTCTTTTTTTGTCTTTGATCTCCAAATCAAATTCTTGTAGGAGTAAAATCTACCTAAGTAACCTTGGTTTAGCTTCCTTTTTAGCTAACAAGTATTTAAGAGCAGAATGATCAGTGTAAACAATTACTTTTGACCCAATTAAATATGATCTAAATTTATCAAAAAAAAAAATACCACGGCTAACAATTCTTTTTCCGTAGTAGCATAATTTAATTGGGCATCTGTCAAGGTACGACTTGGCATAATTTAATAGGGCATCCGTCAAGGTACGACTCGTATAGTAGATAACATGGAGAACCTTCTTCTTTGTTTGTCCAATCACAGCTTCTATTGCTTAATTACTTACATCACATATCAATTCAAATGGAAGTGCCCAATTTGGTGCACATGTTATTGGGGCTGAACTAAACTTCTTCTTCAAAAGTGCAAATGCCTGCAAATAATCATTGGAAAAGTTAAATGGAGTGTCTTTGACCAAAAGAGAACAAAGGGGTTTAACAATCTTAGAAAAATCTTGAATAAAACAATGATAAAATGTCGCATGCCCAATAAACTTCTCACACCCTTGACTGTGCTAGGTGGAGGTAATTTTTCAATGACCTCTACTTTGGCTCGATCTACCAATGCCCTTGGAATAAATTTTATGCCCAAGTACAATTCCTTCCTACACCATAAAATGACATTTTTCCCAATTAAGAACAATGTTAGTTTTTTCACATCTTTGTAGAACTAAAGATAGATTATTTAAATAATTTTCAAATGAAGAACCAAAGATAGAACAATCATCCATAAAAATTTCAATAAAATTTTCCACCATATCCGAAAAAATGGCCATCATACATAGTTGAAATGTGGTGGAGCATTGCACAAACCAAAGGGCATCCTTAGGTAGGCAAATGTTCCATATAGGCAAGTGAAAGTGGTCTTTTCTTGATCTTCCAGTGAAATGTGGATTTGATTGTATCCCAAGTATCCATCTAGGAAACAATAATAAGCATGACTGGCGAGCCATTCCAACATTTAATCAATGAAAGGAAGTGGAAAGTGATCTTTTCATGTGGCATCATTGAGCTTGTGGTAGTCTATGCATACTCTCCAACCCGTGACTGTTCTTATTGTGATGAGTTCATTATTTTCATTCTCTTCCAGCGTCAGTCCTCCCTTCTTGGGCACTACTTGCACTGGACTTACCCATGAGCTATCAGAAATAGGATAAATAATTCCAGCATCCAAAAATTTTAGAACTTTCTTTTTTACAACTTCTTGCAAGTTCGGATTAAATCTCCTTTGTGGCTGCACCATAGGCTTATAATTGTCTTCCATTAAAATCTTGTGCATGTAAAGTGAAGGGCTCATTCCCTAATGTCAGCTATAGTCCATCCCATAGCTTGCTTGTGAGCTTTCAAAACTTGAAGTAACTTCTCTTCTTCAAAACCTGTCAAAGATGAAAAATTATTATGGATAAAGAAGAATCATCATGTAAATAAGCATATTTAAGATGAGAAGGAAGATGTTTGAGTTCTAAAGAAAGGGCCTCAATAATGGATGGATTTTGTGGAGTAGTGCTTTCGCGCAACGTTATGTTTTCCGATTTCCCTTTAGGCAAATAAGGTAGAGATGCTTCTAAATAGTGTGCACAATTGCTTATCTTGGAATTCTCAGAATTCGACGTGCCGGATTGAACAAGAAATGCCTCAAGTGGTTCCTTAGGATAACTCTCGTCAAAAATTTCTACCACAAGTTCATCAATCACATCTATGTTGACGCATGTATCAGTTGTTGACAGATATTTCATTGCCTCTAACACATTGAATGTAACTTGTTCATCATTTCAAATGCACAATATTAAGCTCAATCGCTTTAAAAGAGCAGCACAAAGTTTGTCCCAAGTGCAAGAGGATGTCGCGTAATAATTAACAATAAAATTCCTAAATCATCTCCTCAGGGAAACTATGCTTAAAATCAAACTCATACAATGATGGATGATATTTACAAAGAGAAAATAAAGGTGGTGATATGTACAATAAATGGAAGATAAAATTACTGAGGTGAAGATTTTTTAAAGTAACATAATACAACTAAAATAACAAAATAAAGAGATATAAAAAACGACTATTGGTTTCGAGGATCCATCTAAGAACTTAGGATATTGTCCCCGATCAATTTACTTCAATTAAACTAGAAAGTCAATTCTGTCTAAGTGGAAGATTTAGAAGTTAAGGCCAATAAAATTAATCACTAAAGATTAAGAACAAGCAATTGATAATTAAAACATTCACAAATCCATTTGAATATCATAGGGATTCTTCAAGCATCCAATGTATCCAAAAATCACAATGGGTGAAGATAAATATATAGATAGTCAAAGTTTCTAATAATAAAATCATTCAATCAATCAAATTCACGATTTAAACTCTATTGTTGATTGGAAACAATATCTAAATCATTAGATTTCACCTATAACCTTAATACAATGCAAGAAAAATAAATAACATCAAATTAAACAAATTGGAATTAAAATGAATTGGAGAGAGAGAGAGAGGCTACAAATGGAGGATAAAGGCTGGGCAGCGATAGTTAGGCCACATGCTTTGCAACCACGCTACCCAGTTCCCTATCCCCACCTACGTTCTCTCAAGAACTAAATAAAACAATACAAAGAACAAAGCTAATTTGACCCAAAAAGAGACCCCTTAACCCCTCGAAAGATCATGCTTCTGCTCCTTTTATAGCTGTGCATCTCAGCAAAGTGCTGTAACCCATGCACCCAACAGTCAAAGAAAAAGTAGAATCACTGCTTTTTATCCGTGCATTCCCAATAAAGACCAAAGAATATAACCGTGCATCCATGTGCCCATGTTTCCATGCGGAAAAAAAAAAAAGCGTGCTTGCCTTGTATCCCAACACCGACAAAGAGGACAGTTGCATTCCCATGTTGTGTGTTGAACTAATATTTGCTCTTTCTTTCTTTTATTTGCATGGATCTAGCTGAAGAGCCAAGCCAAAAAGTCTCGTCCCATGTGCTTTTGCAGAATAGCTGCAGGGGAATTGAGTAATGCTGATCAGTAATCCCAATGTTGTGCTGCATCCGTCTGTGTCTTGCAATGGCTCCCCTCTCCCTTGTGGAAAGAATTGCATTTTGTATGTATTTTATTGTCCAAAAGAAACAATCTAGTGGGTTCCATATGTTTCCCACTATTTCATCTTCTTTTGTCAATTAAAAAATATCAATGTCTTCCATAACCCATGTGTTGCTTCTTCTTGCCAAAATGCATAGTATCTTTAATAGTCCCACTTGAATCTTGCTTGAAGTTTGAAAATGCTAAAATAAAAGAAGAGACCATTAGTTAGGAGTACTTGGAGTGAGCGATTCTTACTTAAAAGCACTAAAAGAATGAGTAAAACAAATAACACAAGCAACAGAGGAAAAAAAAAAGAAAAAGAAAAAGAAATCACACAAAAAATTAAAAACAAATAAAAAAGAAAAAAATAAAAAATAAAAAAATAAAATATTAAAAATATATTGTGCATGTGAAGAAATATCGCTCAATTAAATCATAGGTTGTAAAACTAAGCATAAACCATAGTATTAATCAATTTAAATCACAACTCAAATTTATGCCTACTAATCATTTTTTCATCTAAAACCAATAATAATATCAATAAACTAATTAAAATATATTGGTTCTTGATATAAAATATGTAATAATTCAGCTCAATCATTACACATCTATGAGAGTTCTTCCAGTGGCTAAGAACGGTTGACCAAGAATAAGTGGAGTTTCTCTATCTTTCTCCATATCTAAAACAATAAAATCTGCAGGGAAAATAAACTTGTCAACTTTAACAAGAACATCCTCTACTATGCCTCTTGGTCGTTTGATGGATTGGTCTACCAATTGAAGTCAAACGGTAGTGGTCTTGACCTCTCCTATTCCCAATTGCCTGAAATAAGAAAAGGGCATCAAATTTATGCTAGCACCTAAATCACACAAAGCTTTTTCAAAATAAGAGTTTCCAACAGTGTAAGGAATTGTAAAACTCCCTAGATCTTTAAGCTTTGGTGGCAACTTATTTTTCAAAATGGTGGTGCACTCTTCGGTCAATATCACGGTCTCATACTCTCCTAATTTCCTCTTATTTGATAGAATCTCCTTCATGAACTTCACATAACTAGGCATTTGTTCCATGGCATCTGCAAAAAGGAATGTTAATATGTAATTTTTTGAAAACATCAAGGAACTTAGAAAATTGTTTATCTAGCTTATTTCTCTGAAGTCTTTGAGGAAAAGGTATAGGAGGAACATTGTGATGACCCATTTTTACATGAATTTTCACTGAAAGAGTTGCTTTAATTTAATTAATATAGTAGTTCTTTTATTTTAAATTATTGTATTTTAATTGGTTTTATTTTATTTGATGTGGTGTTTAATATATTTTAGTCGTTTTATGTTTTTAAAATCGTTTTCGGCGGATCAGTTTTTGGAATCCGGACGTGAGGACTAGACCTCATTTATTTACCCTCATATTTTCTTTTTCCCTTTTTTCTTTTTTCTTTTCTTTTTCTTTCCCTTTTTCCTTTTTCTTTCTTTTTCTTTCTTTCTTCTTCCTCCTTCCCGTGCGCACGACCCAGCCCCCCCCCCCATTTCCATCCTTTTCTTCCATCGCCCTGTTCGCCGCCGTCCCGCCGTTGTGCAGTGCACCACCCCCACCGGTCGACTCTCCTCCCGCTGGTGATCACCTCCCTGAATTTTCAGGCCAACCCGTGCAGCCATTAGCCGCCACGCATGGCTGGAAGTCACGGCACCAGCTCTCCCTTCTCTCTCTATCGCCGGTTGCTTCCTCAGCCTAGAACCGCCGCTCGCCGGCGACGTGGCCGACACCACACACCTAGTTTTCTTCCCCTCCGACCGGTGAACATCCCCACCAAGTTCACCTCCATCCGAGCCACCGTTAACCACCACGAGCTCCTCCAAGCCGCATGGTTTTAAGCCGTTTCCGGCGCCATCACTCCACCTCCGGCCACCATCTCCTCACCACTTCTTCCCCTACCTCTTGCCATCCTAACACCCCCAATTCCAGCCCCGATCTGTTGCCGGAGCAGCTCCCACGAGCTCAACTTCGATTTGGGCTTTTTCCACTTCCACCGCCATTTCCACCACCACCCACGGCCAAAGCTCACTTCCTTTACCTTCATAAACATCTCAAGGCCATTCCTTATCAATTTTGTGTCTTGGTTTGCCTTCGTTCAAAAGTGAGTAATTTACTACCCACGGCCACAGTGTAAAATACACTGTTACGTTGCTTTTTCTCCGCCGTTTGCAACGTCATAAGCTTTCAAAAAATACCTTATAGCGCTGTAAGTATTTTCCACACTCTACTTTTAGATTTAAATATATTTTTGCTCTTACAATAAATTATCTGATTGGTTGGTTGATTCCGGACTGAGTCCGAGGAGTTCAGGGGTCAGATGGATTGAGGACGGAGTTGCTTGGTTTTGTTGTTTTGTGATTGGTTGGTTATTTGTGCCTTGAGGCGTGCAGTACATATTGCATTCATGTGCTTTTTATTTAAATTGAGAAAATCCAGTTTTTATGTGTAAATGGATTTTCGGGTGCGTGTGTATCACGACCCCAAGCCGGGATGGGGTATTATCTCGGTGGAGCTCCTCTGTTCACTCGGGAGTGGATAATACTGAGTGACATCCCCTGCGACGACCAGATCGCACGATATGGTAATGCTGTCGTGTCGACTCCGTGGTCCCTAGAGTGGCGGGGACTGGAGGATGGCCTGGTCCAGGGACGCGCTGGGCGCGAGTACTGGGGATCACTCGTTTAGGTGTCACACATGTAGACGTTACCTGCGGTGTGGCACAGGAGCCAGAGTGTGTGGATGATCCCTAGGGGAGATCATGGTGCATGCAATAATTGGATCGATTTTATGGTTTTCGGATACAGGCCATTTTCTGGGAAAATGGCGAGGATATGTTGAGGCTTTGTGATCCATTTTCTGGGAAAATGGTGGTTTATTGATTTGGGCCATTATCGGGGATAATGGTGAGGTTTTGTTTAAAGGATATGTTTTGGGACTAAATGAGATTTTTGGCGTGCGTGGAAAAATATGATTTTACGGGTTATGTGCATTGGCATTCTTTCATGCATATTGTTTGAGTTTTAATATGCTTTTATCTAGTGGCATTTGGATCTTACTTACCGAGTTTTAATATGCTTTTATCTAGTGGCGTTTGGATCTTAATTACCTGCGGCACCATTTTGGTACCGTAGATTTTGATGCAGAGATCGAGGAGGAGAAGGAGGCTGAGCCCGAGGATGCGGCTCTGCCGGAGTACTGAGTTGGAATTTATGCTTTGTAGTTGGTTTGAACAATATTTGTAGTTTGTAATATTTTATTATATATGTTTTGAACGGCTTTGTATTAAACAATAAAAATTCTGGTACTTAGTTTATGACTTTGCTATCCGCTGCGTGTTTCTTTGTGCACATTTGTTGCTTATACACACACTTGACACATGGCGTTAGGGTGGTGACCCGTGATGTCACCATCCGGACGTCTCGATTTTCCCGTGTCCGTACGTGGGGATTTGGGGGCGTCACAAACATAATGAGAAGTAAGAGAAGAAGACTCGAGAGGATTTCCCAAATTTTTGACTGTTGGGCTCGGAACAGGGGTGGGCGATGCGGCTCTCACAATCATCTCCTCTTTTCCAGTATTTTTCTCTCTCTTCTAAACTAAGCTCCCTTCCACTTCTCAAAGTAATGGCCTTCACTTGCTCTTTCGGGTTGTTTTCTGTGGTGCTTGGAAGTAATCCTTGAGGCCTTTTAGAAATAAATGTTGCCAATTGACCGAGCATCCTTTTAATGCTCCGCATAGTGTTTTCATTGTTCTTTATAGCAATGTCATGTTATTGAAATCTAGCATCCACCTTGGCCATAAATTGGGCCATTACCTCCTCCATATTTGGCTTCTTCTCTTGTTGTTGATTTTGAAAACTTGGTGGAGGCTTGACAACATTTTGGGAGTTGCTCCATGAGAAATTTGAGTGGTTTCACCATCCTGGATTGTAAGTATTAGAATAAAGATTGCTTTGTCATTGGTAATTTGACACTCCGAACTATTGTTGGTGAATGGATTTCCCACTTGACAATCTACCCTCATATGATTTTCTGCACAAAATTCACAAATTGCATTAATAGATTGAATGAAACTCACATTGACATTGTCTAATTTCCTAGATAAAGTTGCAACTTGAGCAGCTAAAATAGATAAAGAATCAATTTCATGAATTGAACTCCATGAGTTCTTTTTATTGTCACTCAATCCACTAGCCATTAATAATTGTTGGTTGCCATCTCCTCCACCAACTCATATGCGTCTTTCGGTGATTTATTTATCAAAGTCCCTCTCACTGCTGCATCATTCATTGTACATGCTATAGGCTACAAACCATTGTTGAAGGTTTGCACTTGAATCCAAACAGGAAGTCCATGCTGTGGGCGCTTTCTAAGCAATTCTTTATACCTCTCCCAAGCTTCATAAAATGACTCCATATCAAATTGGACAAAAATGATGATATCATTTTGCATTTTCACGGTTTTGGCTGGGGGAAAGAACTTTGCTAGAAACTTTTTAGCCAAATCTTCCCATGTAGTTATGGTTAACAGTGGAAGTGAGTTTAACCATGTCTTTGCTTTGTCTCTGAGGGAGAATGGAAAGAGTCTCAATCTAATAGTATCATCAGAAACCCCGTTATATTTAGAAGTATCACATAACTCCAGAAAATTAGTTATGTGGGCATTTGGATCATCATGTGGCATGCCGCTGAATTGCACCGTTGAAGCCACCATTTGAAGAATAGCTGGCTTTATCTCATATTAAATTAAATTAAATCAAAAACTGAAAAATTGACCAAACACTTGAAAAGAAGAAGATTTTACCCAAGAAGAAAACACTGCATCCAACTCACCTAACCAATCCAATCCAAAATCCTAACTATACAATCAATCAATTATCATCCTATTTGAAGGTGAAATATTCTAACTTATCTAAGACAATATCTCGAGTGAAATTAGAATGACTCAACATTCGATAACCCACGATATGTCTATGCAAATTTAAAACCATTTGAGCACATTAAGATTAATAATATTTCACATAAAAGGTGCACAAATCACATTGGTACATTCCTGTCTTTCGTTCAATTCATGGCATACATCATATGAAGCTAAACTACATGCATCATCTCTTTAATTAACATGCACAACAAATCATTCAACTATTGGCCAAATAATTGAACGCATTAAACTCAACAATTTATACTAAAACGGAATGATAAAATTATGATCACAATGAAATAAGATTCGGGATTGTCATTGAGAGGCTACATCGTAACCTTAACAGTAGAAATTCGTTCATAATCTAATCAAAACAAACCATAATAATTTTGAAATTCATAATGAGAATTATAAAAAGAGAAGATTAAAGAGTGAAGAAGGAAACTCTATGTAGATCGAGAATCTCTATTGTTGATGAACTCCAATCCTGCAGATTTTCAACCTCCTGCTTGAAGCACCGTTTCCTCCTTGAAGATGTTTGTTCTCGGCTCTGCTGATACATGAAAGTTGTTGGGTTTTCTCTTGGCTTTCTGTAGACATAGAAACTACCCTTATTGGAGTTGTCTAGAAAAAGTTAACCTCCAAATATCGAAGGGTATTTTAGGAATTTTGAGAAATGAACGTTTCCTATTGTTTTGTGTCTTCTAGTTTTGACAGAAATCTACTCCTTATGTGCACTCGAGTATCTCAGGTGACTGCTTTCGTCTGTGTTTAATCATTTTCGTTTCAATATATATTCTGCAGTGTTTATCTTACTCCAATTCATACCTGTATAGCATACGTCATCGAACATTCATTTGCTGAACATTGAGGACAATGTTACATGTAGTTGGGGAGAGGGTTTTCTGTTGAAAATGTGTTAGTTTATAAAATAAAAATAAACAAATAAACAAAAAAAAAAAATTGTTGTGATGTGCATTGAAACACAAATAATTAACACACACTTCTTCTGGCATTTTTGTGAAATTTGAGCACCTTGGTGAAGTAATTGAGCAGAATTATTTTGTGAAGATTTATCTTCAATCCTAAGCATAGAGCGTGACTTGTGATGCATCATATTTTATTGAAGAGTGACTTGAAACACCGGGATGCGATATTTATTGAGATAAGAATTAGTATGATTTATATAGAATGAAGGGCAAGTTTTGAAAGAACATTTTGCACATACTTACACTTGTAGTGTTCCTCATTAATGTTCATTGATTTAAAACAGGAAAAGTAAATTGTAGGACTACCGAGCCTTATATGGGAAAAAAAAAAAAGATAACAAAGACGAATAAATTGAAAAAAAGGAAAAGAAAAAAAAAGAAATAAAAAGAAAAAGAAGATGAAAGAGTGTTAGTTTTCTTGAAATAGTTACCCAAAACTTTGAGGGTTGAGTGTTCAACATTTAAATAGAGTTGGCATGAAAACTGCTAGTATCTTGGGTTTTGAGGTAATTAGAATCAATAATGATTAATCTTAAGGTTGAAAAATCCTATGATAAATCATGCTTATTAACGAGAAACACACAGTGGTTTAACCAAACACATATCCAAATTCTAAGACATTTGCCCCAATTCTATGTGAACAATTGTTGAGACTTTCCTTACGGATACAACTCTTGGTGTTGAGTTGTCACGAATCGACTTTTGTGAGAATTCAGAATTATGTTTGATTGCTTTTGTTTGGATTTCGAGCTTTATGCAATATTCATCTCAATTAATTTTTACTATTTTACCCAAAGATTAGCAAAACGCTAGTTGGGGGATGTGATTGAGCTGAAATATTGCATATTTCATATATCTAAAACCAATACATTTTAATTAATTCATGACATTATTATTGGTTTTAGATGAAAAAATAGTTAATAAGTATAAATACGAGTTGTGATCTTTAATTAATTAATACTATAGTTATGCTTAATTTTATAACCTGTGATTGAATTGGACAATATTTCCTCACATACACTATATTTTTTATATTAAAATCTTCCTTTTCATTTATTTTTAATTTTCTACTTTATCATTTCTTTTCTTTATTTTGTTTTATTGGAGATAGCATGGGAGCAAGTGGCACCTGACACGCAGCATTTTCTACAGGAAAGAGGGAGTTGTGGCTAGTTGGTTTCCAAAAAAATGCAAGGAAAATATTGTTCTTTAGCTACGGACGGAAGAAGGCAGCATAAACTAGAAAAAAGATAAGGCTGGACACTTAGAAAGAACAGACGAAAGCTGAAGAAAAAAAAGGCTTGGAGGAAAAACACCAAAAAGGGATAGGTAAAAGAGAAGGCAGTGGCGTGAGATGAGGTTTTTACGGAAAGCTGCTGAAGAGAGGAGCTTTGGACTTTTGTGTTTTTGAGAGAGAGTTTTGGAGGGAACTACTAGGGTTCATGCCAGGAACCAAGGTTGATGGGGAGGACTGAGAGAAAAAAGAAAAAGGCATGCGGCACTTTTTATAGGGTGAGCAGCACACTTAGAAAGAAGGAAAAAAGGGGAGACGCTGTCGAAAAGAAAAGAGAAAATAGGGCAGCAGTTTTTCGGCCGGGTGACTGCAAGGCAAGAGGTTTTGGAAAGAGAGGGTAACGAAAATGAAAAAAAATAAGAGAAAAAAATGAAAAAATAAGTCAGGGGGCGGAATAGAAAACGAAAAATAAAAAATAAAAATAAAAGAGAAAAACAAAGCTGGACCGGAATAGAGAAAAAGGAGAGGTTTGGCGGACAGAGCTTTGCTTAGGGCTCAGAGAAAAGGACGTAGCAGGGATAATTAATGGGAGGAAGTAGTTGGGAGAAACACGCTGTAAGGTGGTCTGGGTTCGTTTCGGAACGGAAGACGGGCTGAAACAGGGGAGGACGACTGGAGCTTCCTTGCTTTTTGGAAAGAGGAAACGCATCCAACGCAGCAAGAGCTTGGCTGGGGGCTTTCGTCCTAAGCTACTTCCTGGACAGAACACGCAATGGAGGGCTTTGGTTCTTCGTGAGAGGAGCATTTTTTATTTGAGCTGCTGGGGAGTTTTTCGTTTGAAGGGAAGGGAAGTCACACAATAGCTTTAGGAACTGACGATGAAACTGGAGGGGATTTTACTCTATTTTTTAGAGGGAAAAATAGGGACTTACGGGGAGAGAGGCTTACGAAAAGAAAAAGAGAAAAGGGACTCCCAAGGAGGAGGCCAAACGAAGCACTGAGAGTTTTTCGTGCTGAGAGTGACGGATGGGCATGGGAGATCATTTTTTTTTTTTCCTTTTCTTTCATGGGGTTCGCGGAGGTGTTTGGCTGGGGGTTGTGAGAGCTAAAACGTGAGAACGTTGAACTAAGGAGACGAAGGATTTTCGAACTGACTTCGAGGATTTTTCTTGGGATCTATCTTCTCTCCACTTTTACTTTTTTGTGGATGTTTTCTTATATTTTATTTTAGTTTTATCATGGATAATATTTTTGTAATTTTCATAGCTCTTGTAATGAACATGATCGGCTAAATTTTCGTACTAAGATTAGAGGTGAAGTTTAATGATTTAAACATTGTTTGCAGATCATCATTAAAATTTATATTGTGAATTTGATCGATTGAATAGTTTTATTATTATATATTTTGATTATCTATATATTTATCCTGATTCATTGTGATTTTGAATACAATGAATGCTTAAAAAAATCTATGTGATATTTAAATGAGTTTGTGAATGTTTTATCCATCAATCGTTCAAGTTTAATCATTAGTGACTATTTTTCTTGACGTTAAATGTTAAATCTTCCAATTAAACGGAATCATTATTCTAGTTCAATTGAAGTAAATCGATCGAAAACAATATTCTAAATTATTAGATAGATCCTCGAAACCTTAGTCGTTCTCCATATCGATTTATTTTATCATTTTAGTTCTATTTTGTTACTTTAAAAATCTTCATCTCAGTAATTTTTTGTCTACTTGATTGCACGTTCATTTTAGTAATTTATTTTCTTTGTTAGAGTTTATTTTCTTCATCACATAAGTCAATACCTATGGATTCAACCCTGTTAGGTACTACAACACCGGTATACTTATAGGTAAAACTGCACTAAACTTTTAGTTCACTAGTTTGACTCAAAATTTAGGTGCAACAAATTTTTGGCGCCGTGGGGATTGCAATGTATGATAAGATTTTTTTTTTTTTTGAAGGAAAGAAAAAAAAATTAATAATAATCTTTTGCTAACTTCCTCATATATATATATATATATATATATATATATTTGCAAGGACGATTTTTGTTATTTTAACGGGAAAGGAATCGAGTAGCATTGCCTTCATATTCATATCATTTGGTAATCTTGTTCCATTCTTTTTTATTTTCTTGCTTGCTTTGCATTTAGTTTTAGAATAGAAGACTTTAGGTGGTGCATGCATTAATTAATTTTAAGACTTGTCCATATCTTTTAATCTTCTTGAATGTGCTTGAACCTCTATGTTGAATGATCTCGTGGCAACGTGATCAAACTGGTAAATTGAGAAAAAAAAGAAATTGTTTTAAAAGAATTGGTGAATAAGTTGTTTGGTAATTCTAAAAATCATTCTGACACCATGACTGACAATCATAGCATTCATAACGAACTCGAAAATGAGGAAGCTCAAAATAATCCATCAATGAGAACCTTGCGTGAGTATTTGCAGCCAACAAGGATGAGTACTCCATCTTGCATGATTTTTCCTACGAATATAGAGAATTTTGATTTAAAACCGGGAGTAATTCAATTACTTCCCAAGTTTCATGGCTTAGACTCATAAAGTTCATACTTGCATTTAAAAAAAATTGAAAAGGTTTGTGCAACTTTATAAAACCAAACTGTCAATAATGATGTTGTTAGATTAAAGTTGTTCTCATTCTCTTTGAAAGAAAAATCTAAAAATTGGCTGAATTTCTTGATACCAAGATTTATTGGCACATGGCACGAAATGCAAAAAAAAAAAATTGAAAATTTTTTTTCCTACTCACAGGACCAACACTCTTTGCAGAAACATTATTAATTTTTCTCAAAAAGAAAATGAAACATTCTTTTAGTGTTTGGAGCGTTTTAAAGAATTATTACTAACTTGCCCACATCATGGCTATGAAGCTTGGCGCATTATTAGTTTTTTCTATGAAGGTTTAATATCTCAAATGATATGTAATGGTGAATTTTTAAATAACGATCCTGATGATGCTTGGGACTATTTTGACCAATTAGCTGAAAATGCCCAATCTTGAGACAACACAGATTGTTCTGATCGGTCAAATAAGCTCAAGCTCAATGCCATGTTTTAAGAGGATATATATGTTCTTAAAGAAAATGATAATGTGAATACTAGGATAACAAATTTGACAAGAAAAGTCGAGGCCATGGAACTTAGGAAGGTAAATTCAGCTAAGGCCATTGAAAAAGAAGAAGAGAATTGTGGTATGTGTGAGATTAGTGAACACCTAACTTAGGATTGTCCAACAATCTCCGCTTTTAAAGAGGTGTTGTACGAACAAGCAAATGCCATGAATTCTATAGAAGACCATTTTCTTCCCCTTATTCGGAAACATATAATCCTGGATGGAGAAATCACCCCATCTTTAGTTGGAAGAACGAGTCCAATTCAAATCAAAATCCTTAAAGGCCTTCTCCTTCTACGCCTTATGTGCCTCCCCATAAGAAAACCCTTGAGGAGACATTACAAACTTTTATGCAAGGGCAAACCAATATTAACACTAGTGATTATTTTTCTTGACCTTAAATGTTAAATCTTCCAATTAAACGGAATCATTATTATATTTTAATTGAAATAAATTGATCGAAAATAATATTCTAAATTATTAGATAGATCCTCGAAACCTTAGTCTTTCTTCACATCGATTTATTTTATCATTTTAGTTCTATTCTGATACTTTAAAAATCATAATCTCAGTAATTTTCTTGTCTACTTGATTGCACGTTCATTTTAGTAATTTATTTTCTTTGTTGGAGTTTATTTTCTTCATCACATAAGTCAATTCTTGTGGATTCAAACTTGTTAAGTACTACAACACCTGTATACTTGCAGGTAAAACTGCACTAAACTTTTGGTTTATTAGTTTGAGTCAAATTTTAGGTGTAACATAATGACATGGCATGGCATGGTATGGTATGGCATGATATGGCATATGGGACAACATAAGAACCTAAAACTGTAGTTCTCTTACCCATTACACATACACAATAAACTTGTGATGACCCGCTTTTAAGTGTATTTTCGCTGAAATAATTGTTTTTATTTTAATTAATATATCAGATATTTTATTTTATTTTAGCTGCGGTTTTAAAGTCGGTTTTTAATTTATTTTAATTTATTTGAGGTTGTGTTTTATTTCTTTTAGTTGTTTTTGTGGTTTTAATCTTTTTGGCGGTTTGTTTCTTTTCCCGGAATGAGGACTGGACCTCATTTCTTTTCACATCTTTTTTCTTTTTCTCTTTTTCCTTTTTTCTTTTTCCCTTCTTTTCTTTTTTCTTCTTTTTCTTTTTTTTTTCTCTTTCTTTTCTCTCTCCTCTCTCCCCCGACTCGGACCCCCCCCCGTGCACTCTCTCTCTTCTCTCTCTCTCCCTCACGCCGGCGTCAACCTTCCCCAGCCCCTACCGCCGCCGTCCGGCCACCGTTCGGCCTCCCACCGGTCCCATTCTCTTCCTCTCCTTCCGGTCTACCTTCCCTCCAAAACCCACCCCCAACCGGCCGGCCATTTGGCCGGAAAAAGCCCAACAAGCACCCACGGTTTTCACTCCGATCCGCCGCCGTCGCTCCACCTCCGGCCACCATTTCTTCACCACTTCATCACCGGTCCCTTGCCGTCCTAACCCACCCATTTCCGGCCTCCATCGACCACCGGAGCAGCTCCCACGAGCTTGTTTTCCGATTTGCCATTTTCGGCCATTTCCGGCCATTCCGCCGCCACCCACGGCCGTCCGTCACTTCCTATAGCTTCACAACCACCTCTAGACCATTCCCTATCAATCCCGTGTCCTAGTTTTTCCCCGTTCAAAAGTGGGTTTTTCGGACCCACGGCCACAGTGAATTTTCACTGTGACGTTGCTGTTTTTCCGCCGCTTGCAACGCCGCTTGTTTTCTAAAATTGCCGTATAGCGCTGTAAGTATTTTCCAAACCCTATTTTCAGATTTTAATATATATTGCTCATTCCATAAATATCTGTTGTTGGTTGTTGATTCCGGACTGAGTCCGAGGAGTTTCGGGGGTCGGATGGATGGAGGACGGAGTTACTTGTTTTATTGATTTATATTGTTGGATTATTTTAATATGCATTGATTTGGCATTTCATGGTGCATGCACGTGTGTTTGTGGGATTGTGTGAAAAGCCTGTGTATTGGTGTGACTGGTTTTACGGGTGCGTGTGTATCACGAGCCCAAGCCGGGATGGGTTATTATCTCGGTGGAGCTCCTCTGGTCACTCGGGAGCGGAATAAACTGAGTGATGTCCCCTGAGTTATCGAGAGAGATGACGGGAGCGGGACTAGGGGATGCTTGGCTACGAACGTGCCGGGCATGGAACCGGGCATCGCCCTACTCACCGACTCCGTGGCCCTTCGCTGGCGAGGGCTAGAGGATGCTTGGCTACGCACGCGCGGGGCGCGGAACTGGGCATCGCTTGTTAGGTGTCACATGCGTGGTGGTACTCTGCGGTGTGACACTGGAGCCAGGGTGTGCGGATGACTCCTAGGGGAGGTCATGGTGCATACGGTTAAAATTGGATAATGGTTTATGAGGCCAAATGTGACTTTTGGCGTGGGCCAGATGGACTTCTGGTGAGATATTGGGCCGGATGGACTTCCGGCGAGATATTGGGCCAAATGTGACTTTTGGCATGTTTTTCGGAAAGGCTATGTTTTTGGGTCATATGGGTTTTTGGCGTGTGTGGAAAACTGGTGATTTTGGGCTTTGTGCATTGGGCATGTTTCATGCATCCTGTTTGAGTTATATGTGTTTTTATCTGGTAGTGTTTGGGGTTTTACTTACCTGCGGAACCATTTGTGGTTCCGTAGCTTTTGGTGCAGGAGTTGAGGAGGAGGAGGAAGAGGCTGAGCCCGAGGATGCGGCTCCGCCGGGTTGCTGATGTTATCTTTTTATTTGTTTAAAACTGCATTTGTGTTTTGTAATATTTTATCTATGTATGTTTTAAACAGCTTGTATTACGTTAAGAAAAATTCTGGTACTTAGTTATGACTTTCTTATCCGCTGCGTGTCTCTCTGTACACAATTGCTGCCTTGCACACACTCGGCACCCGTCGATGGGATGGTGACCCGGGGTGTCACCATCCGGACGTCTCAATTTCCCCGTGTTCGGGCGTGGGGATTTTGGGGGCGTCACAGGTGGTATCAGAGCGGTTTGGCTCTGGGTAAAACCACAAGTCCCGTAGGTAGTACCAGAATGTTTTTAAAGTTGTGTTTTAAAATTATGTTAAGTATAGTTGTTTTATTTGTTTTATTTGTTTATGTTTGTTTGCTTGTTTTATTTAGTTATGTTTTGGCATGCGGGTTTCTTTTGTTTCTTGTTGCGTGGTGCTGTTTTGTTTTGTTGGTTTTATGATGGTTTTATTTGTTTTCTTAAAGGAGGGTCAAGAGTGGTATTGGGACAGGAATATGGGGAGACCAGGTAGACCAAGGAAAAATACTCAGGAACCGCAAGACAATACATCCAGGGAGGACTCCATAGCCGAAGCAATTCGGCAGATGACGGAGTTCATGCAACAGAATATTAGGCCACAACAGGCAGGGCCTTGGCCACCACAAGGACCTTGGCCACCACAAGGGGGTCCTTGGCCACCATCAGGAGGGCCCTATCCACCGTCAGGAGAGCCTTGTCCGCCACAGGGAGTGTATTGGCCACAACCAGGAGGTCCC
Organism: Carya illinoinensis; assembly: GCF_018687715.1. Lineage (NCBI taxonomy): Eukaryota > Viridiplantae > Streptophyta > Magnoliopsida > Fagales > Juglandaceae > Carya > Carya illinoinensis. The sequence continues at coordinate 26,096,926 of NC_056759.1, read as the reverse complement.
TGGCCATATCAGGGAGGGCCTTGGATGTATCAAGGAGGGTCCAGTAGCATGGTGCAAGCCGGATGCACCTATGAGCGCTTCTTGGCGCATAGGACTCCACACTTCAATGGGAATGAGGATCCACTTCAGGCTGGGAAATGGATCAAAGATCTGGAGAAGACTTTTGAGGTGTGTGGGTGTACTGAAGCACAACAAGTACTCTATGCCAGCTACCTCTTACAAGGTATCGCTTCTGATTGGTGGGATACCAGGAGGGTGATGTTGGAAGCTGAACTGGGATCTTTCGCTGCGGTGACCTGGCAGCGTTTCAAGAAGGAATTCAATGACCGCTTCTTTCCCGCATCGGTAAGGAAGCAAAAGGCAAGAGAATTCTCTAATCTGGTCCAAGGGGGCGCAACAGTGGAACAATACGCCCGGAGGTTCATAGAACTTGAGCGGTTTGCTCCTCATCTTGTTGCCACAGAGGAGCTGCGAGCTGAGCGTTTTCAGGAGGGACTGCGCCCTGATATACGCCGTTTGGTGGTCAGCCATCGGATATCCACTTTTCAGGAGTTAGTGGATGTGGCCACCCTTATAGAGAGGGAAAATAATCTGAGTTTGGGCTCCCCTTCACGGCAAAAGAGGCGAAGTTTTTCTGGTGAAGGAAGCAGCTCGGGTTCGCCTCAGAAGTTTGTTCAGCGAACTGGAACCCGATCTCAAGCATCCTCCAGTGTTCGCATGGGAGGACGTATGCCTGTTTGTGGAGTTTGTAATAGAGCTCATGAGGGCGAGTGTCGGACGAGTAGCGGACCCCAGTGTTATCGGTGCGGCCAAGTGGGGCATATTGCTCGGGATTGCCCCGTTAGAGCTCAAGGAAGCCATGGAGGTAGACACGGTGGAAGAACCAACCCGAGACAAGCAGTGCAAGCCCGGGTTTATGCTGTCACGCCCGGAGAGGTGGACGATGAGGCACCAGCGACCCATGATGCTGGAGTAATCACAGGTATGGATTAATTTAATCTTTTAAGTTGGATTTATTTTTGGTATATTTGGTTTCTTCGTTGTTTTTTTTGGATTTCATGGGTTGTGTGTTTGGTTCAGGAAGAGTCCGTTTGTATGAGTTTTATGCTTGTACTTTGTTTGATTCTGGTGCTTCACGATCGTTTGTGTCTTCCACATTTGCTCGGGTGTGTAACTTGGTCACGGAACCGTTGCCGAAGGCTATGGTAGTGGCGCTACCCGACGGCGAGATGGTGTGGTGTTCCAAGGTTGCTTTGGGATGCCCGTTAAATTTTGAGGGAAGGTTTTTGGACGCTGATCTGGTGGTATTCAAGCTGTTGGGTTTCGATATCATCCTCGGGATGGATTGGCTATACCGATATTCTGCGACTATAAATTGCAGAAGTCGGACAATTAGCTTTCAGCTTCCGGATGGTGATTGTCTGGAATTTGCGGGGAGTAGATTAAAAGAAAAGCCGATGATTATATCGGCGATACAGGCAAGAAGAGAGATTGCATGGGGAGCGGATGCATTCTTGGTCCAGATGGTGTCCACGCCGTCTGAGAAGAAGTCCTTGGCAGACATTTCAGTTGTGGAAGAGTTCCCTGATGTGTTTGTGGATGACTTGCCCGGACTACCCCCCGTGCGAGAGATGGAGTTTGTTATAGACTTGGAACCTGGAGCGGCTCCTGTGCATAAGGCTCCTTACCGCATGGCACCGGCTGAATTGAAAGAGTTGAAGACTCAGTTGCAAGAATTAGTAGAGAAGGGGTTTATTCAGCCTAGTACGTCGCCGTGGGGTGCTCCAGTTTTATTTGTTAAAAAGAAAGATGGAACCCTTCGTATGTGCATTGACTATAGGGAGTTGAACAAGGTGACCATCAAAAATAAATATCCTCTCCCGCGGATAGATGATTTATTTGACCAACTTCAGGGGGCAGCGGTGTTCTCTAAAATTGATCTGAGGTCGGGATACTACCAGCTGAGAATCAGAGAGCAGGATGTGCCGAAAACTGCCTTCAGGTCGAGGTATGGACACTATGAATTTAAGGTGATGCCGTTTGGGCTAGCTAATGCTCCTGCCGCTTTCATGGATTTGATGAATCGGGTGTTCCAACCTTATCTGGATTCCTTCGTGGTAGTATTTATTGATGATATACTGATTTATTCCCGAGATATTGAAGAGCATGTGTATCATCTTAGTCTGGTACTTGAGAAATTGAGAGAGCACCAGTTGTACGCCAAGCTCAGCAAGTGTGAGTTCTGGTTGGAAGAAGTTAAATTTCTTGGGCATGTAATTTCCCAGGGTGGAGTGGCAGTTGATCCCAGTAAGGTAGAAGCCATTTTGTCATGGCCACGCCCAACTACGGTACGCGAGATCAGGAGTTTCTTGGGGCTCGCCGGTTACTACCGAAGGTTTGTAGAGGGTTTTGCTCGCTTATCCGGACCTCTCACAGCTTTGACTCGGAAGAATACAGAATTTGTTTGGTCAGAGAAATGTGAGAGAAGCTTCCAGGAATTGAAGAACAGGTTGACGACGGCACCAGTGTTAGCACTCCCAGAACCGCATAAGCCGTTTGTAGTCTTCAGTGATGCGTCTAAGTTCGGTTTGGGTTGTGTCCTTATGCAGGAAGGACGGGTTGTAGCCTATGCATCTCGTCAGCTTAAGGACCATGAGAAGAATTATCCGACGCATGATCTAGAGTTGGCTGCGATTGTTTTTGCACTCAAGATCTGGCGGCATTTCTTGTATGGGGAAGCTTGTGAGGTATTTACTGATCATAAGAGCTTGAAGCATTTGTTTTCCCAGAAAAATTTGAATATGAGGCAGAGGCGTTGGCTAGAGCTAATCAGTGACTATCAGTGTGAGATCAAGTACCACCCGGGGAAGGCTAACATAGTTGCTGATGCTTTGAGCCGGAAGTCTCATTTGGAGGATGAAGCCGAACCGTCAGAAATGGATTCGTTACTTTATGGGATGAGAAGGCTCCTTATAGAGAGTTCGCAGCAAGTAGAGATTTTGTCTTCGGTTCTGGACATTCGGGTAATAGATTTTGAAGAATTGAAAGCTCTCCAAAGAAAGGATCAGAAGCTGCTGAACATCAGGAAAAGAGTCCGAAAATCTCGAGGGCCGTTGCACTATAGCATGAATAGTGATGGAATACTTCGGTTCCGAGATCGCAGAGTGATCCCAAAGGACTCAGATTTCAAGGAACGGATCATGGCGGAAGCTCATGCGGCCCCGTATTCAGTTCATCCCGGCAGTACAAAGATGTATCGAGACTTGAAGAAAATTTACTGGTGGGATGGAATGAAGAAGGACGTTGCCTTATATGTGGAGAAATGCCACACGTGTCGTCAGGTAAAGGCCGAGCATCAGAGACCTGCAGGTATGCTCCAACCCCTCCCTATTCCTGAGTGGAAGTGGGATGACATCACGATGGATTTCGTAGTGGGTTTGCCGAGAACACCTAGTGGGAAGAACTCTGTTTGGGTGATCGTGGACCGGTTAACGAAGAGTGCTCATTTTCTGCCTGTTAACAACACCGACTCTTTGGGTAAGTTGACCCGTTTGTATGTTAAGGAGATAGTGAGGCTACACGGCATACCAAAGAGTATAGTGTCGGATCGGGACCCGAGGTTCACATCGCAGTTCTGGAAGAGTCTGCAGGCAGCTTTGGGTACTAAGTTGAAGTTCAGCACTGCTTATCACCCGCAGACAGACGGCCAGTCAGAGCGCACCATACAGACCCTGGAAGACATGTTGCGAGCATGTGCCCTGGAATTCCAAGGGAGTTGGGAAAATCATTTGCCGCTCATTGAGTTTGCCTACAATAACAGCTACCATGCGACTATTCAGATGGCTCCCTATGAAGCTCTTTATGGAAGAAAGTGTAGGTCGCCCTTGTGTTGGGATGAAGTTGGGGAGAGTAGAATTATTGGACCCGAAATAATTCAAGAAATGCAAAGCCAAGTCCGGATCATTAGAGATATAATGGCGGCAGCTCAGAGTCGCCAGAAAAGCTACGCTGATACCAGGAGGAGAGAATTGTCATTTGAAGTTGGTGATTGGGTTTATCTTAAAGTCTCTCCCATGAGAGGTGTTAAGCGTTTTGGTAAGAAAAGGAAACTAGATCCGAGGTACGTCGGCCCTTTTCAGATTCTGGAGAGAGTAGGGTCCGTTGCCTATAGAGTTGCTTTGCCGGATTATTTTGGGGATGTTCATGATGTCTTCCACGTATCATCCCTGAAGAAGAGCTTTGGACAGCAAGAGCCACGCTTCGTCGATCCAACGAGTATTCAGTTGCAACCGGATCTCACTTACGAGGTTGTTCCGTCGCAGATTTTGGATTGGAAGGAGCAACAATTGAGGTCCAAAACGATACCGTTGGTTAAAGTGGCTTGGGGAGATCCGTTAGCTCAAGACTTCTCTTGGGAGCGAGCAGCGGACATGAGGGAGCAGTACCCGTATCTGTTCGAATGATGAAGGTATGCATTTTAATCTTGATCTCTGTTAGTTTGTGAGCGTTTATGTGGCTTGCTTTAAGTTGGTAGTTGATTTGCAATTTCGAGGACGAAATTGTTTTTAAGGAGGGGAGGATGTGATGACCCGCTTTTAAGTGTATTTTCGCTGAAATAATTGTTTTTATTTTAATTAATATATCAGATATTTTATTTTATTTTAGCTGCGGTTTTAAAGTCGGTTTTTAATTTATTTTAATTTATTTGAGGTTGTGTTTTATTTCTTTTAGTTGTTTTTGTGGTTTTAATCTTTTTGGCGGTTTGTTTCTTTTCCCGGAATGAGGACTGGACCTCATTTCTTTTCACATCTTTTTTATTTTTCTCTTTTTCCTTTTTTCTTTTTCCCTTCTTTTCTTTTTTCTTCTTTTTCTTTTTTTTTTTCTCTTTCTTTTCTCTCTCCTCTCTCCCCCGACTCGGACCCCCCCCCCCCCCGTGCACTCTCTCTCTTCTCTCTCTCTCCCTCACGCCGGCGTCAACCTTCCCCAGCCCCTACCGCCGCCGTCCGGCCACCGTTCGGCCTCCCACCGGTCCCATTCTCTTCCTCTCCTTCCGGTCTACCTTCCCTCCAAAACCCACCCCCAACCGGCCGGCCATTTGGCCGGAAAAAGCCCAACAAGCACCCACGGTTTTCACTCCGATCCGCCGCCGTCGCTCCACCTCCGGCCACCATTTCTTCACCACTTCATCACCGGTCCCTTGCCGTCCTAACCCACCCATTTCCGGCCTCCATCGACCACCGGAGCAGCTCCCACGAGCTTGTTTTCCGATTTGCCATTTTCGGCCATTTCCGGCCATTCCGCCGCCACCCACGGCCGTCCGTCACTTCCTATAGCTTCACAACCACCTCTAGACCATTCCCTATCAATCCCGTGTCCTAGTTTGTCCCCGTTCAAAAGTGGGTTTTTCGGACCCACGGCCACAGTGAATTTTCACTGTGACGTTGCTGTTTTTCCGCCGCTTGCAACGCCGCTTGTTTTCTAAAATTGCCGTATAGCGCTGTAAGTATTTTCCAAACCCTATTTTCAGATTTTAATATATATTGCTCATTCCATAAATATCTGTTGTTGGTTGTTGATTCCGGACTGAGTCCGAGGAGTTTCGGGGGTCGGATGGATGGAGGACGGAGTTACTTGTTTTATTGATTTATATTGTTGGATTATTTTAATATGCATTGATTTTGCATTTCATGGTGCATGCACGTGTGTTTGTGGGATTGTGTGAAAAGCCTGTGTATTGGTGTGACTGGTTTTACGGGTGCGTGTGTATCACGAGCCCAAGCCGGGATGGGTTATTATCTCGGTGGAGCTCCTCTGGTCACTCGGGAGCGGAATAAACTGAGTGATGTCCCCTGAGTTATCGAGAGAGATGACGGGAGCGGGACTAGGGGATGCTTGGCTACGAACGTGCCGGGCATGGAACCGGGCATCGCCCTACTCACCGACTCCGTGGCCCTTCGCTGGCGAGGGCTAGAGGATGCTTGGCTACGCACGCGCGGGGCGCGGAACTGGGCATCGCTTGTTAGGTGTCACATGCGTGGTGGTACTCTGCGGTGTGACACTGGAGCCAGGGTGTGCGGATGACTCCTAGGGGAGGTCATGGTGCATACGGTTAAAATTGGATAATGGTTTATGAGGCCAAATGTGACTTTTGGCGTGGGCCAGATGGACTTCTGGTGAGATATTGGGCCGGATGGACTTCCGGCGAGATATTGGGCCAAATGTGACTTTTGGCATGTTTTTCGGAAAGGCTATGTTTTTGGGTCATATGGGTTTTTGGCGTGTGTGGAAAACTGGTGATTTTGGGCTTTGTGCATTGGGCATGTTTCATGCATCCTGTTTGAGTTATATGTGTTTTTATCTGGTAGTGTTTGGGGTTTTACTTACCTGCGGAACCATTTGTGGTTCCGTAGCTTTTGGTGCAGGAGTTGAGGAGGAGGAGGAAGAGGCTGAGCCCGAGGATGCGGCTCCGCCGGGTTGCTGATGTTATCTTTTTATTTGTTTAAAACTGCATTTGTGTTTTGTAATATTTTATCTATGTATGTTTTAAACAGCTTGTATTACGTTAAGAAAAATTCTGGTACTTAGTTATGACTTTCTTATCCGCTGCGTGTCTCTCTGTACACAATTGCTGCCTTGCACACACTCGACACCCGTCGATGGGATGGTGACCCGGGGTGTCACCATCCGGACGTCTCAATTTCCCCGTGTTCGGGCGTGGGGATTTTGGGGGCGTCACAAAACTGATAATAAGTTAAGAGCTAACTTACCTTGATCGCTGCGTCTACTAGAATAAAGTATGAAATACAAGGAACTATAAGAGGGTATTCTAAAAATTAGAAATTTAATTATTAACAATTAGAAATGTGTAAAAAAGAAAATTTACGAAAAAAATTATCATTTTAACCTCTACATGTGGAAAAATGATCATTTTACCTATATTTAAGAATTTCACATCCTAACTCAAAAAAATTACCATAATTGACATTCCTCATAGAAATTTTGTCCCAAACTCAACTATCAACTCAGAAAAATTTAAAACGATACACAACTATGGGAAACTCACTATGGCTAAAACATTCATGGGCCATTTCTCTTGATTTTTGTTGTAATTTCTTCCAACTTCAAAACTCGGGATTAAACCAAAATTTTGTAACAAATATCTTCCTATCCTAAGTTTAAAACCATACTTAAAATATTTATTAAGAAAAACCTAATCATCAACACTAAACTTTTTGTAAAAAAACCTAAACTTTTTAACAAATAGCAAACCCTTGAATTATAAGTTTTGACCCTAAATCAAAACATCTCCAAAAATTCTAAAAAATCAAATCTTACTTCTATTCATAACATAATCCTAAGATCAACCATTTTGTAAATCATCAAATAAAAATCCTCAAAAATCACAAAATAACACTTGGAGTTTTTGGACTAGTTTTACATTTAGTCCAAAAACATAAACTTTTTTCTTAACTAACTTTGATCAATCTCTTGATCCATGGCTTAAAAAGATGAGATCTTCAAACTTAAATATCACATGGTTTAAAAATGTGTCCTAAAGATGATCGAACTATCAAACTTAAATCACATGGCTAAAAATCAATAAAATTTGTATCTTACCAAAAAAATATCAAATCTTATGTCTAACCGAAATACTCCTGCATTGAAAACTCATATATTTGAAACTAATATTAAATATCTTCAAAATAACATCCTAACATAAAAATAAGAGACTTAGGATCATCATATAAAAATATCAAAGCCTGTAGAGTAAGATCAAACCATGAAATATTCAAACTTCCTCAAAATAATTTTTTTTTTCAGGTTTATAGATCTAAGAAAATATATCATCAAAAGTTTTAGTCATGCAACAAAACCTCAATGAACATTCAGAAACACATGCTAACAACACTCCATAAAATTTTCAGATCAAGATATTTCCATTAGCTTGGTCAAAAATTCCAAAACATAATATACTCTCTAGTTTCACGCCCCGAGTGACATTTCCATGGTTAAAAATTCTTTTGACCAATCAAATGACCATGGAATGAGACTAATAATATATCCACAGAAACTAAACTCAAATGCAAACAAATTTTATGAGGATTCATCATGCAAAAATACTTACAAATGGTCAAAAATCTATACACAAAAATACCCAGAAATCTGTCCGAGAGAGCTCTTTTGGATTTCTCTCTAAGAATGGGGCGAAGAAGTGATGAAAGAAAGTAAAATGTGTCCTGCACGACTTTAGACTTCTGAAGGGGGGAGGTATGGGATTTAATGACTCTTGAATGGAGGTGGCTATGTCACATGAAGTGGAGAATAGTGAGGGGCAAGGATTGCCTCCTGCAGTTGTGAGATATGGAGGGTGATGAGGTGGATTTCTCCTCTACATCAAGACACTATTGGGTATAGCCAAGGGTAGTGGATGGCATGCCAAGTTGGGGAGGAAGTTTCTTCAAGAATTTTTGCCAAGGTGGCCAAATTCATTGACCTTGGAGGGGCCTCAACCAAGTGGGCTTTAATTTAGGGTTTAAATGGGGTTTGGTTAGGGTTTGAGATGCTATCAAGCCTAAATCCAATTTTTCTTCACCCAATCAAATTTTCAAGGTTTAAAAAGTTGGATATTGATGTCATAACATGAATTTGGTAAATTAATAGTATGTGGAAGTCATTTAATTAAGTGATTAAACACAATGCTAAAAATTGGATCAAAAAGGGTTTGGAGGCCAACTTTAGGGTTTGGGAAAACTGTTTAGGGTTTCAGTTTCAACAAATTTTTTGAGGTTTCAATTAGATTCCAACCATTTAGGGTTTCACTAAGCTTGAAACCCTCTTTGATCTAGCTCAATTTGGTTGATCAAATAAAAGAATAGGGTTTTGCTTAGGTGGCATGATCTCACACCTTGATTCCTTCACAATCCATCTCATGGTTCCTCTTTATGCCAAGTGTCCAAAACTACTCACCAAGTGTGGATAAAATCTTTCAAAGTTTCCAAATAAAACTTCCCTAACCAATTTGGACATTCCACGATGTGATTTTAAAAACATTGTGTTAAATGCTACTATTGAGGTTACTATTCATTCTGAGAAAGTAAAAAATAAACTTTGCACTATAAAATCCTAAATATTCTTAAAAACCTAACTGTGCAATATATTTTTTTTAATCAAAATTCAACCTCAAAATGCCTCCAATAATGCAAAACGCGTTTTCGGACAAGCATATCATCCAAAAATGAAAATAAGAGGACTGCATCATAAAATCCTACATAATCAATTGAGTCTAATGGCATAGACCATAATACATTCTAACATTTCTAATTATCTCAAATAAATAAAATCGCACTTTTGGCAATATAGTGAATGATAATACTGAGTATGTTGACAGATTAAACCTATACGATTAGTCGATTCGTAAAAACTTATGGGGTTTTCACAATATTCCTAAAGCCTATAAAAATTCAGTACTATTGAATTTCTAGTGACTTGTTACATGAATACATAACCTAACATACTTGCAATGGATAACGATACGTGACATAATAGATTGTGTAATAGGTAAGTATTTCGTGATAGAAAAAAATATGTGTAACAAATGAACATGTAGTGACATGGCATGACATGGCATATATGATAGCATACATACATATAACTTTAGTTCTGTATCAATGTTCGAATGGCTTTACTTATTTTGTTCGAATGGTTTTTGGTAGTTCGAACGGTAACTATTTTATTTTACCCAATAATGAAAAATCAAATACTCATACATAATATTTTAAAAAATACATTACAATTTATTCAATACCTATAAAAGTGGTCTAATAAGTGCAAACTAAATAAATAAAACAGTGGTACTAGCATTCTTCATACAGAAATAGATCCCATAATTTGTACGTATAATGTAAATTAGTTGCTTTGAGACCCGAACTATTACATAAGCATCTATATTTGGAGTTGCACCTCTCCTAAACTCCTCTTGTTGTTGTTTTAACATTATAGAGGTGTTAGAGGCAAACCCGAACGATGAGGAAGAGGTAAAAGGCTTTACACAGCGATCCAAACACCTTAAATATCCTTAACGTTGATCCATAACTTATGAAAAAATTTCAACATCACTTACTGAGGAATTCTCATCTAACATTGATTTAGCATGTAGGGCAACCATTTTGTCCTTCACACAAGAGAAAGAATTAATACCATCGTAAATATTCAAATATATTTAATTAAAATAGGTTATAATACTTATATAATTTTCATAGGCATCGAGATGAGTTCACTCTCCATTACAATCAGTATGTGATGAGCTTATAATTTTTTCAAATTATAATTGATATTTGACTATTGCTACAAGAGAAATTTGTTGAGATATATAATCATTAGAATACCTCCAAATAACAAACTATATACAATAAAAATAAATATTATTACCAATTCCTTAGAGAGGCAATGGAAAGATCTTGAACTTGCATGATGATGAATCTCAAACTCTGATCTAGTTGTTTTGTTTATAGAATTTTGCTCTTGCATAAAAGTTGTAAATATTAGGAAGTGAGAATTATAAAAAGGATACGTAAAAAAATTTATTTAATTTATCTTATATGATGGATCCTAAAATATGTCACAAAGTTTTTCCCAATTGGAAGGTCAGATATCCTAAAAAGAATGTTGGTGTGCATCCTCCTTATTCTGAAACTTATTATAATAGTCATGACACATTGCCTTATATTTACGAAATGCATTACACATAAGCTTATCAATAGTTTTACGCTCTTCTCTTTGACTAAAATTTAGTTTGAAGTCATCATTGAAAAAATATATACACAAGGATATTATCACCAAGAATATTCTAAATTTTGCATACATATTAAATAATATTAATATAAATCAATTATTTAAACATTACCAAACAATGCTTCTTGATAAGCTCATTACATATTGGGGCACTTTCTATCATGAACTCAAAGCATTGGCATTGGCCTATCCAAATTTTAGCTAGAATGATGAAAATTCATCTGCACTGAACTAGCTAAAGTTCAAAAGTTTAAACTTTTTGTTACAATAATTCCATCCACTCTTCCAAACTTGGTCAGCTACTGTAGCGGAACCAAATCTTATTTTATTATTTTCCCTTCACTCCAACGTCTATTTTCTCTCCCTCGGTTTTCAACTTCTACTTTCCGTTTCTTTCATTTCTCTCTTCTCTTCTCTATGCCGAAGCCCTCCATCTCCTTTCTCCCTCCCAATCGCTGCAACAATTTATTTTTCACTTGCTCCATTTTCTTTCTCTTCCTCCTCTCTCACGCCGACAATTCCATTTTCTTTCCTTCCAATCGACGGCTTCCGTTTGCATAATCTCCCTTCCATTTCCTTTCCTTCCCTCTTGTTTTAGTTCATTTCCATTTGCAGAGAAATCTTACCCAGCTTCCATTCTTCCATTTACGTATCTGGAGTCACAAGGGTAAATTATACGCAAGATTTTGCACCCAAGATTTTGCCCTAACTACCGAGATCAACATAGAGGGACACTCGATGACTGTTGGCTTCACAAGGGTAAATTATTTGAACTTTTTTTCCTTCAAATATCGGTTTTGAACCTAGCTTATTTTTGGCAGTTTGAATGTTGTTGGGTTGGGAAAGCTGGGAATGTTGATAACTGATAAGAGTTAGTGGATATAGATTTTGATATAATTGTTAAATTCAATGAACTCTGTGTTGAAATCTGGCACAAATGACCTTGTCGATCATTTCCAAGCCATCTTACTTGGGTTGGTAATTCCTTGATGAAGAAAGCGTTGTGCTTTTCGAGTAGAACTTACGTGAGAAGTATAGCTCAGGGGAACTTAGTGAGTCTTCATTGTTTGGTTCATGTGAGTCTTCGTCATTTGGTTCAGAGGAAGAATAGTTCCTGGCTTTCCTTAATGAAAATTACATTTTGAAGGAAGGAGTTCATGTGGTGGAACTTACGTGGGGTGATTCTCTTTATTTTTCTTGGTGTGATTCTTGGTGTGATTCTCTTTAGGACCCCAATTTGAATATTGATGTGAAACTTTATTGTATTAGTGAGAGCAAGAAATTTGATAGTTTCTGGTACTTACTCTGTGGTTTTTATTTGTGAAAAATCATGGGTTTTGAGGCCAAGAAGGCTAATTCTTTCCTCTCAGAATTTTCTGCTTATAACAACATAGATTTGCATTTTTATGTGCAATCCAATAGGTTTTAGGCCGAGAAATTTCTTCTTAGTATATATATTACCTTAACAAAAAACGAAAAGTACATATATTACCTTGATGTTTTTATTTTTGGGTTTTATTTTTTAAATGAAATATCCTGGAGGCTTGTAAAGAAACATAATTTTGTTTCCCATGAACTAACAAATATATAGATATAGGTTTTTATTGAAGTGGATTATAATATTTTGTTTAATCAAATGCACTTGTTCATCTTCATGGTTCCATGACTTGTCCTTCCCAGTTTCTGATGATAGTGCCAATGTCCACCTTGCAATTCTTCTCGTCAAATGGCTGCATACCAGTTAATTTTGTAGTGGTCAATAGGGGGTGCTTTCCACTAATCCATTGAACTGGACATGTCATCTGAGGAGCTTGATTGTGTATGAGTGTTATGCAGCAGGCTGAGATCTTGAAGTTTCTGGTGAATCTGTTTCCATAGGACTGTTTTGGCAATTTATGAACTGGAGGTCATCTTTTGTAATTGAAGCTGAATTGTGTTGGTAATTTGTGGATTTTTTTGGCTATTTTTGCATTGTACATTTTATTTTCTGTTGTTGGTGGTCTTTGACTGGTGCAGTGCAGGGTTTGTTCATCTTTGTGTTTGTAAAAATGCACCAGCGGATCACTTATTTTAATAAGAACAATGATGTAAATGACATATGGTGTTGCCTGGGTCATGACTTTATTAATTATTTTTTGTTGTTTTTATTGTTCTTGCAATCTTTACTTAACTGAAGTGTAAAACAAAAAAAAAAATCAAATATTGTTAAAATAAATAATATTATATTATTATTTGGAGTTTAAGATAGCTAGTCCAATGTGGACTAATTTAGCTAGAAGTCCATATTATAGCTAAAAGATCATATTTGAGTTCCATTTTAGACTTGGCAATGGCTAGACCATTGCCAATGCTCTCATAACCAAAGATGCATAAGTTCGTGTAAGAGTTTCCAGATATGATGTAAGCCAAGCTACTGGTTGCCTTTCACTACCGATATGTTCGTCAGGAATGTTAACATTAATCTTACCCACTTTATGATATTTTTCCAATATTACGGCTCTAGTAATGCCTCAACCTTGACGATACTATACTGTTAACTCTATAAAATATAATATTCATTGTAGAAATGAAGTAAATGATGGTTAGAAACGATGTAATATGTATGAATGACCTTAATTGAAACAAAATGACTATTAGATTTTTACCTTGTTCTGTAGAGTCAATCTCAAGTGGTAAGTCAGATGGAGAGATATGCATAGATAGAGATGGGTTGCGAACTTCCTTCCTCTTCGGTGATATAATTTTGAAATACTGATACATTCATTACTTTAAAATTTTGTCATAAAGTGTAATGTAAATACAAAACCAGTCAATCATCTGTATTAGTTTCATTTGACCATTCGCCCTCATCATTTGTAGATACTTCAGATGACTCAACATTTTGCTCGACTGCCGCATCAACAATTTCAGCTTCAATATCTTCCCTATGTAATGAAATTATCTCATATTCGCTCAAATCCACAAACAAGTTAAAGATTGGTTGACTCTCTTGGTATGCTTCTTGAGTAAGTAGATCTTGACCCTTCGCCTAAGGGATAACATCATAAATATTTTTTTGAGAAAACTTTTGTACTACTCTCCATTGATTTCCTAGCTCAGGATCATCTAAATACAATACTTGAGATGCTTGAGAAGCCAAAATAAAAAGATCATCTTTATACCACTTTTTACGTATTAATACCCAAAAAATATTCATCATTGCGCACTCCACTTTGAGGATTGCTTAAATCCCACTAATCACACTTAAACAGATACATCACAATCTCTCCCAAATATCTCATTCCACTTATATCGACAATAACCTTATGGAAATCAATGTTTTCTCCATCATGACTTCCTTCAACTAGGACACCATTATTTTGGGTTTCCCTATAGCGTTCTTGATCCATTATATGATACCTACTTCCCCAAGAAATACATGCAAAATATCGAGCATCACATCTTGAAGGGCCAACGTGCCAATGCATACAGTTTGTCTGATATATTGTTTGGATTACTCGCATGCATTTGTATAACCTACATATTAAATAAAGCATAAACGTACAAAAATAAGCAATCAATATATTTTTTTGGCAATTCAAACTCGCATATACAAAGTCATTTACTTCTAGTTCTTTGAGCATGTTAATATGATCACTGAAATTGAATATTACCAAATAATTTATATTCTTATAATTTTTTTAAATTATTACAATATTAATTAACAAATAACAACAACTTACTTCAAGTGGCTCTCTATCTTAGGGAAATTGTTTAGTATGTACCACTGAGATTTCTCAAACTCTCTTCCACACAAATCATAACCATGTACTGTACCAAGTGGACGTACTTGCTAGGAAAATACAAAAAACCCATTTCGTTATCTTGCTGGCTCAACATCAAAGTTTCCTTCCAATTGAGCAAACCTCATGTAAACTCTGTGGAAGTATGCCACTTATCATCAATATATGTTTCTGCAATTGATCCTTCTAGGCAGGCCTTTGCATTAAGATATATATTTTTTCTTTCCTACCATTTTTTACTCTCTCTTCTTTCTTTTTTTTTTTTTTTTTTTTTTTTTCTTTTTTTTTTTTTTATGATCGCCTGGCGGCCGCTTTGGTTGTGGATCATTTGGAATTAGAGGAAGAAAACAAATCCATGAGATCCCTTTATCAGTCAAGCCCATAGTACTATTCATGCTGCTCTCATTCAAAATGAGGAAAGATGGCTGGCGAATTATCCCGAGTTGAGTCCCATTCTCGTGAGCTTGAAGGTGGGTTGGCTTCCTTACTCGCCCAAGTCAACTCGCTTAGAATGGAGTTGGCGAGCTCTTCAGAAGAATCTGGTCGTTATCATCACAAAGCAACAAAAACTAATGGGAAGGAGTGGGATGATCTAGCTACTCATCTTAACCAAATGAAGGCAGAAATGAGGAGCTAAAGAAGGCAAAGGCTGATTAAGTTGCTCGCCTATTAACCTCCGAAGAAGGGCACCCAGAAGCCAATACTAGATTGAGCATAGTGGAGGGTGAGAAGGTTAGGGCCGAACAAGATTTGGCGGGGTCAAAAAAAGGACTTAAGGAGCATGACCGCCATTACTTGCAGCTAAGTTAGATTTTGGAGACTTGCAGAAAGTAGCTGTCAGACTTGAAAGTTAAGGTGACCGAATTGAATGTTGAGTTGGGCCATTCATAGAGTGAGGTTGCTCACATTCTTCCATAGTTGATGTATGCCTACTCAGTTCAAGGCCGAGCCTGGGGTCTTGGGTTCAAGCTCGAGATTAAATAGCTATGTGAGTTCCTTCCCAACCACCCAAAGTCGGATCTTCGCACCCTGGACTGGAAGTCAATCTGAGCTAGCGCTTGTGCTTACCATAGTTTTTATTATTTTGGATGGGATACTATGCCGGATGCCTTCCCCCCTCCGCACACTTCCTGAAGTTTTTCGTTTCAGACTTTGTATTAGGGACTAGATACTAAGATTTTTTTTCAAGACTATGTTTTGCACGAAATTTGGTTCCTGACTTTAAATGATTTAAATGTTACTTCAATATTGTTGTACTATTAAAGGAATTCAACTAAAATATCAAATATATGGCTCTACCCCACAATTTTCTCCTCTTGAAGGAGGTGGCTAATCATTGGGCTATGCATGTCTACCTGTTTCGAGTATTATATTACTTTGACCACGCAATTTTGGAGATAATAATGTGGCAGGAGGGAGTCTTGACCACATAACTCTAACGAGTGTTGTAGTGAGATGATGCCTCTACCACGTAATTCTGGCTAATGGTGTAGCGGCAGGATGCCTAGACACATGACCTTGGCTATAAGAGTGTGGTGAGAGGCAACCTCAATAGCGTAACTCTAGCGAGTGGTGTAGTGGGAGGATGCCTCGACCGCATTACCTTGGTGATAAGAGTGTGGTGAGAGGGAGCCTCAATCGCATAACTTTGGTGAGTGGAGTAGTGGGAGGATGGCTTGACCGAGTAACCTTGGAGACAAGAGTGGGGCAAGAGGGAGCCTCGACCGCATAACACTGGCAAGTTGTGTAGCGGGAGGACACTTCGACTGCATAACCTTGGTGATAAGAGTTAGATACAACAAAATATTTCATAGCTAAACTAACCAACATAAATATGCAAAGTAATGACAAAGTGTTCGCATGCTTTCAAACTTATTGCACTAAATGTAATACACCCTGGGTTAAATGTAGTATGTTCTTAAGTGCTCGGCGTTCCAAGGGTGAGGTAGTTCACAACTTGTTGCATCCTAATAAACATATGGCCCTTCTCATCGGGGTCCCAGCTTTCCCACCTCTGTTGTAGTTACTCTAGTTTCTTTTAGGACAGGTCACCAACTATAAAGGACCTTAGTCTTACTCTTTTGTTGAAGTACTACTTTGTCTTCCTTTTGTGGGTCACCACTCTTATTTCAGTGTTCGTCCTCAGTTCTTCCAACAAGTCGAGATTCTCTTCTAGTTTCTTGTTATTTGCTTCAACCTCGAGCCTTTCCCTTATGCCGCTTGGCAAGCCCACCTCAACGGGTATTATTGCTTCGCTCCTATATGTTAAGGCAAAAAGTGTTTCGCTCGTTGAAGTTTTTGCCATTATCCTGTATGCCTAAAAAATCCCAGGGAGCTAACCTGCCCATGCCCCTTCTCTCGTTTACTTTCTTCCTCACTACTCCAACAATGGTTTTATTGGTTGCTTCAACTTCCCATTTGCTTGTGGATGTCCTGGGGATGAGTATTTGACCTTGATCCAGAGTTTGGCACACCATTTATGATAATGCTATGAGTTGAACTATTTACCATTGCCTGAGATAATGCTTTGTGGAACCCCGAACCTACATATTACAGCCTTACATAAAAACCTCATCCCGTTTTGGGCAGTCAATGTTGCCATCGCATCAGCTTCTAGCCACTTGGTAAAGTAATCGACAACGACAATGATGAATTTGTCTCCCCCTTTACTGGTGCATAGGGCTGACCAGGTATATACCCCATTGAGCAAATGGCTAAGGGGGCATTATTGATCTTAGTTCTTTGGGAGGGGTGTTTGGGACTAGCACGTGTATCCAACATTGAACGCATCATTTTACAAACTCTTTTGCGTCTCTTAGAGCATTTGGCTAATAGTATCCTTTCCCCATGATCTTCGCGGCAAGGGATCTCCCTTTTAAGTGGTTTATGCACACTCCTTCAAGCACCTCTTTCATGATGTATTCGGCCTCATCTTTCATTATGCAACTTAACAATGGGGTCGTAAAACCTCACTTGTATAACCTCCTGTCTACCATGGTGAATCGGGTCACCCTATTTCTAACTTTCCTTGCTTCCTCGCTAGAGGTATAAAGGTCTCTTGTCCATAGGTATTTGATTTTATTATCTGCCCACTTTGACGTGCTACTTCCTATCTCCAACACTTCATTTCCTACTACCAGCGTGTCAACAACCTGCATAGTGTCCTCCCATGGTAAAGTTTCTTTCTGCTCGCCGAGGCTGCTTGTGCTAAATAGATAAGCTTTCTAGTTGTCAACTCAAGGGATTCACTTAATTCAAAGGTGACTGGATCCTTCCTAGACCTTATGGAGGTACTTGATCAGTTTCAGACCTTTTGTCGAATACTATCTTGTGACTTGGCCGACCACGACTTTTGAATTTGCTCTCATCTCGATTTCCTCCCTACCTAAAGCCTCCGTTACAGCCAACCCCACAAGCACTGCTTTGTATTCGGCTTCATTGTTTGTTACCTTGAAATTTAATCATATTGCTTGATTCAACTCGGTCTCTTCATTTGTCACTATGTGCATGCCCACACTGCCACCTATTCTACAAGATGAGCCATTTACATACACCTGCCATGGTGTTTTCCCTTGAGTTTGGGGCATCACGAGCCTTTGCAGCACCTTTTGTAAGGGCGACAAGGTAATGACTTTTATCGGGTGGGCCTGAAAATAGGGGCACAAATATTGCGCAGCCGTCACAATGGCGAAAGTAATTAATTCTATCTTCGGATACCTTGTCTCAGCTCCTTATAAGGCTCTGCTTACATATTATATAGGTCTCTATTCTTTCCCTTCTTCCCTTACCAACACGGCAAATACGACATCTGGGGTTGTAGTTACGTGTAGCAATAACGACTCTCCTTGCTTAGTCTGGCTAAGTAGCGGTGGGTGCGCCAAGTATTCCTTGAGTTGTGTAAATGCCTTCTCACATTTAGATTCCCAGCCTTGTGCTTTTTTTAGGACTTGAAAGAAAGGGAGACACCTATCTATCAATTTGGACATGAACCTGTTGAGCGCCATTATTTTCCCTGCCAACTTTTGAACTTCATTTAGGTTTGTGGGTGACTTCATCTCAATGATTGCCCAAAATTTCTTGGGATTTGCCTCAATGCCCCATTCCAAGACCATGAACTCTAGAAATTTTCCTTATTTTACTCCAAATGTGCACTTTGTTGGGTTAAGTTTCATCTTGTATCGCCGTAGCACACCAAAGGCTTCTCTTAGATCCTCCATATGTTGTCTGAACTCCATGCTCTTCACCAGTAGATCGTCCCCAAACACTTCCATGTTTCGGCCTATTTGATGTTTAAAAGTCTTGTTTACCAATCTTTGGTATGTTGCCCCCACATTCTCCAAGCTGAAGGCATGACCTGGTAGCTGTATAATCCCTAATCAATTATGAAAGCCTATCTTTTCTTGGTCAACTTGACTCATCCAGATTTGATTATATCCTGAGTAGGGGTCCATGAAACTCAACACCTTGTGTCCTACTGTGGTGCCAACTATCAAGTCTATGAGTGGAAGAGGAAAACTATCGTTTGGGTTGGCCTTGTTAAGGTCTGTGAAGTCCACGCATATTCGTCATTTCCAGTTCGATTTTTTTACCAATACTACATTTGACAACCATTCAGGGTATTGAGTTTCTCTGATGAAACCAGCTGCCAGTAATCGATCTACCTCTTCCACAATCGCCTTGTACTTCTTGTAACTAAAACTCCTTTTCTTCTATCTGATTGCTCGAGCGCCCAGACTGACATTTAGTTTGTGTTCTATCACCTCCACATCAATTCCTGGTATGTCTTTATGACTCCATGTGAAGACATCTTTGTGCATGAGGAGGAGTTGTTTCAGTAGCTGCCTTTGATCGCTCTTCATTTAGGTTCCAATCTTCACGTAGTTCTCTGGTTGAGCTGAATCAGTGTTGATAAGCTCCAACATTGATAAGCTGAATCAACAATGCATTCTTGCTCACTGTTTCCCCTCATCTCCTCTATATTTTTTTAATGTATAGAAATCTTCAATTCTATGGCTGCTCGCATTGTGATAAGTGCAGTACTTCTGGATCTGTCGCCCCTACTCCTGTTCCTTGTCACGCTTAGCCTTTTTGACTTTGTCTTGCATGTGTACACTAGAGTAATGCATGTGATTACCTGTGCGGGTGTTTTGTCTTCCTTTGTGTGGGTTTCTCCTCAATCTTGCTCCTTTATTTTTTTTTTTAATTCCCTTTGGGCACTTGTTCTTCCTTCTTCTCAGGTCTGGTTGTCAAGGCGATCAATGTATCTTTAGCATTGATGAAATCATTGCCCTGTCCATAAATTCTCATAAGGTGGAGGGGGTCCTCCTCGCCAACTCGGCCATCAAGGGAGTTCTTGGCTAGATTACCCCAAGCAGAACATGTGATACCCCGCTTTTATGTATATTTTTATTGAAATGAGTTTTTAAATTAATTAAAATATTGGTTCTTTTATTTTAAATTTATCAAATTTTAATTAGATTTATTTAGTTGTGAAATTTATTTTGAGGTCCTTTCTTAATATTAATTATTGTTTTGTGTTTAAATTGTTGTTTAATTTAATTATTTTATTTTTGGATTTAAAATTTTGTTGTTAGTTTTTACGAGTCAATTATTATATTTTAGCAAGGTTTTGTGTTTAAATTATTTTATTCAATTTATAGCTTTTTAAATTGTTTTTATTGGATCAGTTTCCTAACCAAAGATGTGAGGACTGTACCTCATATCTTTTCCCTCATCTTTTCTTTTCTCTTTTTTCTCCCCTGGTTCTCTCCTCCTGCATGAAGCCTTTCTCTCCTCTCTCCCTGTCGTTTCCTTCAAGCCACCCAGAACCGCCATCGGCTGCCACCGTATGGTGCACCACCCCTCCCATCCGAGCTGCCATTAAGCCGCACGCACCACTCTAAGCCGCGATGTTCTTGAGCTCCAGCATCGCTCTAGTTCCACCTTCAGCCACCACTTCTTCACCACTTCATCATTGTCCTGTTGCCGACCTCAACCACCCATTTCCAGCTCCGATCCGTCGTTGGAGTAGCCCCCACGAGCTCAACTCTGTTTTGGCCTTTTTTCACTTCCACCGTAGTTTTCGCTGCCACCCACGGCCAACCCTCACTTCCACTAGCTTCATAAACACCTCTAAGTTATTCCCTATCAATCCGAAGCCTTGGTTCGTCCCCATTCAAAAGTGGGTATTTTACAACCCACGGCCACATTGTTTTTACATTGTTCCGTTGCTTTTCCTCTACCTTTTGCAGCCCATTGATCCTCCAAAAATTATTATATAGCATTGTAAGTATTTTTCAATCTTCATTTTAGATTTAAATATATTTTTACTTTAATAATAAATTGTGATTAGTTGGTTATGCTGGACTGAGTCCGAGGAGTCGGGGGTCAGATGGATTGGAGGACAGAGTTATTTATATGTTAGTTGATGTTGAGAATTGTTGGTTATATTTTTGTCTTGTCGTTTGCATTGCATAGTGCATGCATGTACATGTGTTGAAAAAGGAAAACTGGATTTTCATGTAATTGCATGCATGTTCATGTGTTGGAACTTGAAAACTGAGTTTTCAAGCGACAAATGATTTTTAGGTATATTTGAATGATTGGATTGACTGGTTTGAGTCAAAGGTACTATAGAGATGGTGGTAAGCAGGGATGGTGGTAGAGTCCCGCCTGTGATTCTTGCCTATGGTGCATGCGACGTAGGGATGGTGGTGAGCAGTAATGGTGGTAGAGTCCCGCCTGCGATTCCCGCCTACAGACGGACTTGTAGGGATGGTGGTAAGCAGAGATGGTAGTAGAGTCCAGCCTGTGATTCCCGCCTATGGTGCACATGTAGGGATGGTAGTAAGCAGGGATGGTGGTAGAGTCCCGCCTGTGATTTCTACCTACAGTGCTTTGATGGTTTAGTTAATGGGTCATTTTCTGGAAAAATGACGAGATTGGATTTTTGGGCCATTATCTAGGGTAATAGTGAGGAAATGTTTTAAAGGAAATATTTTGGGCCAAAAAAGGAATTTTGGCGTGTGTGGAAAAAATGAGGATTTTTGGGACATATGCATATGGCATCATGTTCATGCATATTGTTGTGGCATGGATATATTTTTTTATCTTGTGGGTGTTTGGATTATTACTTACCTGCGGTACCATCTTTAGTACCGTAGACTTTGTTGCAAATGAGGAGGAGGAGGCTGAGCCCGAGGAGGCGGCTCTGTTGGAGTATTGAGTTGGAATTGCTTGTATTGGTGGAAAATATTTCCCTCGCCTATATTTTATGTGTTTTGGAATTTGAGACAATGTTGAACTTTTAGTATTTTATTAGGCTTGTTTTAAGCGAGTTTGTATTTAAACAAAATTTTAGTACTTAGTTGAAAGACTTTCATTATTGCTACGTTATTTTTATTGTACACGTGTTGCATGTACACACACTTGGCACTCGGCAATGGGATGCGTGACCCGTGTTGTCATCATCCCGACGCCTCAATTTTCATGTGTCCGTACATGGGAGTTGGGGATGTCACAGAGCAGCCAACATAATTTTTTCATCTTGAACGTTGGTTGTCCTTTTCTCCTTATTGAACCATGCCAGATATTCCTTCAGGTTTTCCTCTTCCCTCTCTTTCACGGTTAGTAGGTACACCATTGGCCTTATTCGCCTCTAACTAGCTATATACTGGTTTAAAAACTACCTGCCCAATTCTTCAAAGTTGTCAATGGATCCCTACTACAGCGCTATAAACCACCCTCGAGACATTCCCTTTAAAGTTAAAGGGAATTTAAAGGGAATACCGTATATGCAATTTCTCCAGAGAATCCGTGGAGGGTCATGTGAGGTTTGAAGGTTTCTAAGTGATCCACTAGATCTTTAGATCCGACGTACATGTATATTGCTAGGACTTTGAATTTGGTGGCAGGGGTACTACCATGATTTCTACATTGTACGATAGATTAGTGCTAGCCAGCAATTGATACAGTGAAGAAGCCGTCCCTATTTGCTTGGCCATCTCTTCGTATTTGTCCAGCAAACTGAGTAGGTCATGGTGTAGCTTTCTCGTTTCCTCATTTTCTTGAGGAGGTCGGCTAGCTCCAACGTTATATGCTTCTATCTCAACCTTGTCAGTTTGGATGGGCGTTGTGTCCTCCTTTGATGGGCCCTTTTTCACCTTGAGGGTCTTGTTCTCCTTCTGCATAGAGTTTACTTTGGCAGTGAGTTTTTTACTATTTCCTCTATTTTTGCTAGCCTTTCCTCCATGTTTTGTGACGTCACTTCCTAGTTTTTGGTTGCCAAAGATCGAGTGGTGTTGGGCATGTGAAAATCATGCTGGTTTTAGGACAAATAGAGATATCCGACATACAACACCAACTGTTATGGATGTGTTTTACAGCTTCACACACATGATCACCTGCAACTAAAGAGTTGTGTGGCTTTGGGGTTCTGGGGAATGGCTCCAATGCCTAAGTCAGTGATCACAAAAAGAATCTTTATTTTCTAGACAAATGAATCAGATGATCTTCACATACCTAGGTGATATGTATATATAGAGCCTATGAGATTTTTGTTGCCATGCGATAGAGGGCTTATCTATTATTTGAAATTCAAGTCTCAAGATGGAAAGCTTAGCCAAATTCAAATGATCGGATAACTCTCCTTGCCTGGGAGACTCTCAATCAGTTATTCTTTCAATGGTTGGGATGGATTGGACTCTCAAGGGATTGGGTTATTGGCCTAGGTTGTAGCCCATGCCCGTGAAGCAGCCCAATAGGCCTTAGAGTGGTATCAAGCCCATTCCAGTATGAAATTGAAGCTTATGGTTTGTTGGTGAAAATTTTTTTCCCCAAATGTTTGCATTCTTTTTCAATGGCTTTTGCATATCTTACACATCATGCAAAACGACTTTTTAAAATGAGTTGAAGAAATGAGAGGTGCAACTAAGCGCGCAAGCACAAATTGACTTTATGAGCCAGGGGTCTTGCTAGGGTGCTGCCCAAGCCAAATTCTCATTATTTATTTATTTATTTATTTTCAAATTTTTTAAACATCTTTAAATATTTTTAAAAAATAATAAAGTACTAAACACTAATAATTACTTTCTTAAGCATTAAATAATAAAGTTTAAAAAAATAAATAAATATATGAGTGGTTAAAATGAAATAATAAAATGAGAGGGCATACTATCATTTTTCATGAGCCATAGGAATTTGAATATATATATATATATTGTATTATTATATACTTATATACATATATATATATATATATATATATTTATATTACAAGACCTTCATAGAATTTTTGGAGAAGGGATATGGCAGTTGAATTTAACTCCTTATTTTCAACTTCGTAAGAAACTGCTTCCTTTGGTGCTAGACATGGCCCATATCTAGACTCCATATGATTGATCAAGATCAAAATTGGAGTTTTTTTTTTTTTTTTTTTTTTTTGGTTAAAAAAATTATAAAAATCCAGAGCTCACGCTCAAATTACGATTCAATTCAAAGTTTTGTTTACCATCCCTCACATTTTATATATGTATGTGAGGTGTTACAATTTTCTCAACTTCAATCAATCTTCAGCAGCTTGTCACGCCATTCTATTTTGAGCTTATGGTAAACACATATTCAAAGAGAATAATCGATTTTAAAATCATATTCTAAAAGAATAATAATTGGTAGGTGGAACGTCTTGAGATAATCAAACAAAACGTCTTGAGATAATGCAAATCCTAACGCAAATGCAGTGAATCAAAGTAATCTCTTTTTTATTTTTTATTTTTTAATCTTAGAAGTGGCCGGGAAAGATGGTAACAGGCTGTGAATTATCATTCGTTTAGAAAAATAATAAGCCATAAAATGCTTGCACCTGTTATTAGGAAAATATGAATAATAAAAGATATATGTGTAAACGCTTTGTAAATGAGAGATTAAAATAAAATTGACAATAACAAATTAGAAAGAGAGAACTTGGTGTTGAGGCATGTTGTGACAGATGCTTACCTTATGGTAGATTCTGCCGCCTCCAAATCTAAACATGCACTAGGCCATCTTTTTGATAGTCTACTTGTGATATCCACTTCTTCTTTCTTCTTTACATGCTGAGCTTCAATCTACATGCCGAGCTCCGATGGCGTATTTTAAAAGTTATCTAGTGGATTTCAAAGTAAAATAGATATTTTAAAACTTACGAATATTTTAAATATTTTAGAAACATTTATATGTAATATTTCTAGTATTATGATAAGCTTGTTTTTTTTTTTTTTTTTTTTAAGAAGAGCGGAAGGTCACATGTCCATGAGTGACCCCCTCCCATATTTATTAAAAACCCTCACTTTTGGCAGAGGAATACCGTGGAAACAAAACAAAACCCAAGAAAAACCAAAAGAAACCACACTCCAAAAACAAAAAACAACGACAGACCTATAAGACAAGAAAAAACCGGACGTAACATCTTATAGAAGGGAGGCCTAAACTGTCCAAACGGATCAACCCTCGCAAAAACCGAGGCATATTACAAAGAGTATGGAACACCAACTCCTCCCCTGAAGCCCCTGATTTGGCTAACCAATCTGCCACTCTATTACCTTCCCACAAGACATGTTGAAAATGGCATTGTATGGTTGGGGTCAGCTCAATAATTTCCTCCCAAAAATTCTCTAGATACCAAACACCACATCTTCCTCTCCTCTACCAAGAAATAATTACTTGTGAATCCATTTCAACAATCACCTTAGTGATATTTAAAGCTTTGCAAATCCTCAAACCTTGAAGAAGCGCCATAAGTTCTGCTTTATTATTAGAGCCAAAACCAATATATGAAGCATAAGCCTGGACATGTCGTCCTGACTCGTTGCGAATTACCCCCCCAATACCACATGAACCTGGATTGCCAAAACTGCTACCATCCATATTTAATTTATGCCACCCCAATGGTGGCTTAGTCCACCTTACTACTCTGCATGAAGGGACCTTCGGGTCAACCGGTTTTATCTTCAAGGCCTCAAGGATCATACCATCTCGATGAGACAACCGTTTGGGCTGTTTAATCATCTGACAAAGAGAACCAAGCCATATACAAATAGAGTGGACAATAGTGTTAGGGGACTCCAACATACCTTCCATCTGAGCTAGACATCTTCTCCTCCATAACCGCCAAGATACAATGATGGGCATAATACCCACAATAAAACCCACCTGTGTAGATGCATTAGCTCGCCTGAACCAAATCCCTGCATTCTGTTTCCAACTACTTCCAATAGGAATACCAAATATAGTGGCAACAAATGACCATATTTTTTTAGGGAAATCACCCTCAAATAACACATGATTCAAATCTTCAATATGCCCTGCCATACAACAATCACAATTGGAAGCAATAGAAATACCAATACGTTGCAATCTATCATCCACACTCAAGGCCATATGCCGAGCCCTTCAAAAATGTATAGACATTTTTAACGGAATATATTTATTCCAAATCCAAGTATGCCAATCAAGAGGAGATCCCCTAACACGAATACAATTCCAGGCAGATTTAGTAGTAAAAGTACCTGACTCCATCGGAGTCCAAATCAGAACATCCTTTCCAAAATTAGGCCTTGATAATGAAGTTAAAATCTCATCCACCTTCTCCCCCCCTATTAAATTTTCTAACGTATCCATATCCCAACTGTCTGATAACCGACAATCTTTTATTTTAAGCAAAGGTGAGCCAACAGGGGACATATCATTTATAAGTGGGCCATTCTCCCTCCATTTATCATACCAGAAATAAATATCACCTTCTCTAATCTTCCACTTCAAATTATTCAACAACAACGGTATACAGTTTGCAACCATTCTCCAAAACCTAGACCCTTTTGGGGCTTGAACTAAGCACCAAGGTGTTGTGCCCACATATTTTGCTTTGAAAAAGTTGGCCCATAAAGAATTACCTTGAATAAGATTCCACGCAAACCGCATATGCAAAGCTTTCTGACAGTCTTGAAGGGCCCGCAAACCAAGCCCCCCTTCTTCCACCGGATTGCAAATATATCTCCATTCCACCCATTTTCTTTTATCCCGCCCATCTGATTCTCCCCAAAAGAAAGAGCTCATCAATTGGTGGATCTTGGATATGGTAACTTGAGGAACCTGTAAAACAGCCAATAGGTGAATCGCCATGCTAGAAATAACATGTCGTAACAAAATGAGCTTTCCACCAGAAGATAGAAGCCTCATTTTCCAACCACTAATTTTTTGCCTCACTTTATTCATCATATCTTCTAAGTGAACCTGTTTAAGTTTTCCAAAAATAATCGGCACCCCCAAATATTTGCAAGGGAAAGTCCCCTCTCTGAATCCCGTGCTCCGTAACAATCTACGCTTCCTTCTGGAGGAAATTTTATTTGAACAATATAATGCTGATTTCTATATATTGATAGCCTGTCCCGACCACCTCTCATATTGGCTCAGAATTTGCTGAAGGACTCTAACTGATCTCTGGCTACCATTGGAAAAAATCATGACATCATCAGCATACATCAAATGAGAAACAATAGGTGTACCACGGGCCTGTGAGAACAACTCAAACTTATGCTCATGAACACTTCTCTGGATCAACCGGGATAATACCTCTTGTTGTATGATAAATAAATAAGGTGATAGTGGATCACCTTGACAAAGACCTCAGCCTCCCGGAAAGAAGCCCTTAACTGTACCATTCATCATTATCGAATACCAAGGGCTAGAAATACAAAAATGCACCAAATCACATAATTGAGTAGAGAAACCAAACCTGCGCAAGACTTTGATTAGAAATGCACAGTCCACACGATCATAGGCTTTTGCCATATCAACTTTCAGCATAATATTACCCCCATGAATTCTTCTATTAATGGAGTGAACCATTTCCTGAGTGAGGCTAATGTTCTCAAAGATGCTTCTTCCAGGAATAAAAGCACCTTGCTCCAGAGAAATCAGGCGAGGCAATAAACCTGTTAAACGAGATA
Organism: Carya illinoinensis; assembly: GCF_018687715.1. NCBI lineage: Eukaryota > Viridiplantae > Streptophyta > Magnoliopsida > Fagales > Juglandaceae > Carya > Carya illinoinensis. The sequence continues at coordinate 26,069,370 of NC_056759.1, read as the reverse complement.
CAATAAATTTGGAGCAAATTTTATAAAAAACAGAGCAAAGGCTGATGGGTCGGAACTTATCAAAACCTGTAGCCGACTCCACCTTTGGTATTAAAACCAAATATGAAGCCGTAAAATACTTGGGAAGATGCTTTGACACAAAGAATTCCTTCACTGCCCTCCACACGTCATCTTTAACAATCTCCCAATAAGATGTATAAAAGCCCGACCCAAATCCATCTGGGCCCGGTGAACTCTGAGATGGAATAGAAGACACAGCCTCAAAAACTTCCTCTATAGTGGGCAGACGAATGAGGGAGGTATTTTCCTCCTCTGAAATGACCGGCGCAATAAAATCTTCAAGACTAGGCTGCTCTGCAGGTGGCTCCCCATGAAAAATAGAAGTGAAGTACTCTACTGCCCCCTGGTGAATACTTTCTGCCGTTTCAAAAGCCACCCCATTTGACCGCATATGTAGAACTTTTTTCCTTTTTTTATTAGCAAGGCAAGCATGGTAGAATTTGGTATTCCAATCCCCCTCCATCTTCCATTTTAACTTAGTCATCTGAGTCAATCTCACCCCTTCCCGACGTCTCCAAAGAGCCAAATCTGAAACTGCCTCGTGTAATTCATTCCCCAAACTGTCTTCCCAAGATATTTGCAATTTCTGCACAATATTCTCAATCTATTTTTCAAGGGCATCAATACGAGTCAAAGTATGGCCGAAGAGCCTTTTGTTCCATTCTCGAAGAGCCACCTTTGTCATTTTTAATTTTCTAATCAGATTATAGATAGCCGATCCATTCATATGGACCACCCAAGCTGACCGAACACAATCTAAAAAATCATGATGGTCCACCCACATCTGTTGGAAACGGAACAGAGCCGGGCCATAGGAGAAAGGATCCTGCATAAGTTCAATGAACATGGGAGCATGATCTGAAGTCGAACGCAGTAAATAAGAACAACAAGCATTAGGAAACAAAGCCAAGAAAGAACTATCCATAAGAGCGTGATCAAGGCGCGCCCAAGAACGAGCAAGCCCCATTCGCCCATTACACCAAGAAAAACCACTTCCTTTCGTCACCATCTCCATTAAAGCTCCTTGATGAATCCAATTATTAAAATCCTCCATAGTCATTATAGTTCGAGGCCTACCACCTCTTCTTTCTGAATCATTCCGTATAATATTAAAATCACCCACATACATACAAGAGTCGAAACCCATATTATTAATGCTAAGATCCTCCCAAAGGAGCCATCTCTCCACCAATGTATACTTGGCATAAATAACAGTAAGCAAGAATGTCATATTACCTTCTCCAACCATAATTGAAATAAATTGCATACCCATCCGAACGACATGCACCATATGAGTATTATTCCAAAAAATTCATATTTTACCCCCTTCACCCTCATTAGAAATAAAGTTGTCAAAATTCAGCCTTCGAGCCAATTGACGTGCACCCTCTTCATTTTGAAAAGGTTCCAAAATAGCCACTATTTTTGGTTTCAATTTTCCAATCAACTTCTTTAATCTATTTTGAGAGGTACCAACCCCCCTAATATTCCATACAAAGATGGACTCAATCATAGATTAAGTTTAGAAACTCGGGCATGAGCCCGTGAAGAACTACGCATTTTAACAAACATCTTCTTCTTATATTTTTTCTTACCTTCATTTGCCTCCGACTCCGTAAGATAGTCTTTCGCTTGATTGAAAACTTCTGCTTGACTCTCTGGCTCTGGCTCCGAAACTGCATTATCAAGCTCAACCGAATCCTCATCTCTTAGATTCTCGGTTTCCTCTTCACCCACCCTCTCCGGTTGCACTTCAACCATACCTGTCCCGTCAAATTGCACCTCCAAGAGAGGCACATTTTGTTCTATGTTCATCATATTCTGTTCCTCAAGATCCCCACACGTAACAAACTCCACATTTTCCGTCCTCCTCGCACTACCTCTATTTTCTTCAATATCAGTTTCCACACGTAGCAGATCCTGTACAGCCTCCGGTTCTCCAACTTCCACTCCGTTTTCAACCTGGTTAGACACCAACACAGTATTATTTTGAGTTTCAACCATCCCCACAGGTTCATCACATATCGGAATCACCTCCATAGATGCAGACAGCGGATATAAATCCACCGTAGTCCTCTCTTCCACTGGACCCGTTTGCTCCTTGCCGCTGCTCTGCATATTTTCCACACTAACAACAGGCCCATTTATTTCCGTTTCTTTTTCTTTCATCCCCTCTCCAATAACAGCAACCGGTTGCACTGTCTCCTGTTTCTCCTTCAGCCCTTTACCTCCAAACCCGTGCTGCCCAGATTTTCCTCTGCATGTCCGAGTATTATGTCCCTGCACTTTACACGAATTGCAATATGCCGGGAGAGTCTCATAAATCACCTCTTGCTTGCGGCTAGATGGTAACCCCGGAGCCCCAATCCAGAAATGAGAAAGAGGAGGTTTTGCAGCATCCACTTCTACACATAAACGTTCTCCATCCGTACGTGTAGCACACCTGGTTGGGTTGTCACGCCTGATAAAATTTCCTATCGGCATCATGAGAATTTTCAAGAAAGATTCTTGATAGAAGTTCGGAGGAAGACCTGGAAGGTAAACCCAGACCGGCACTCTTGAAGGTTCTGCATCTTCATCAAAATCCGGGGACCACCGAAATGGTCGGTAAAAGCTTCCAATAATTTCACACACCTCTCTCGATAATGCTTTCATGAAATCGGCTTCAGATATCATACGAACAAAAACATTTCGAGGACGCCACATAGAAGATACAACCGGATTGGAAGAGAACCCCCATCGGCTATGAATGAAAGATCGGACAGCATCCAACGATGGTCTATGTTTCAGAAACTTCAGAACTACCGAGAAACAGAAAGGCTCTGCTGACCTTGCTATTTCTTCTTTGGTGAATTGAAAGAACACCTCACCATCAACTATCTTAGGAATCCTAGGAGCAAGAACCATCTTAGGGATGGGTTGTGGGACGGCAGCCACCAGATCGGCAAAAGAAGGCCGACTGGAGCCACCCTCAATGGCTGCCATGCAGCCGCACGTAAAAACCAGAACACGGCTGAAAACAGAAACCCTATTCCGTAGAGAGAAAAAGGGTAAAACCGTCTTCTTTGTACCTTCAAATAGAGTTATTATTTGATAAGCTTGTTTTTAAAGTAACACAACTATAATATTTTGATGAGCTCTAAAAATATTATAATTATGGATAATTATTTAAATTAAATATTTTAGTCATTTTAAAATAGTAAGAGATTTAACTTTACGTCAAAAACTCTAAATTAATTTAAATGATTTTTATCTTCTTTGAGTAATTAACAATACTTCATCATTTTAAATAATGATGAAGGAATATTAGTTTATAAACTTCATAAACTTTAGTTTATAAAATAATATTCTATCTCAATTCCTCTTAGTATTTTATTTTAAACTTTAGTTTAAATAAAACATTTACGTGTTTTCAAATCAGTGTTTAACCTCACTGTTATATCGTTTTGAGGATCCGGAAACGAAGGACCTAAATTAAATACCCAAGCCCCTCTCTTTTCTTCCTCATTTTTCTCTTTTCCCCCTCTCTCTCATCACTTCTCCCCAGTGTACATGATAAGCCCGACTCCTCTCTCTTTCTTTCTCTTCTCCACGGTTCTCCTCCTCCAGCTGGCACCACCACCCACCATGGCATCTCACCTCCACCACCGGCGAGCTCAACCCCACCGGTGGTGAGCTACACCAGCATCTCTCTCTCTCTCTCTCTCTCTCTCTCTCTCTCTCTCTCTCTCTCTCTCTCTCTCTCTCTCTCTCAACCAAATGGGTCTTAGAGCCTATTCCTCCTCCTAGTGCTGCCACACACAGACAAAATGGCCATGAGCACCACCAACGGCTTCACCACATCATGGGCTTCCTCCCCATGTTCTCCTTTCCCCTTAACTCTCTCTCTTTCTCCGATGGGTCTCTACAATCACACATTCGATTGCACCACCGTGCACGGCTACCCACGGCATCTCACCACCACTATCTTGTTCCTCTCACCATCATGACCTTCCCTAACCATTTTCATGCACAACAGAGATTTGCACAACTCTCACTCTCCCTCACTCTCCAAGGCATAGGTTGTACCATTATTGGCCGATTCACCGCCATGAGCCATTGCCCAACCACCACCTCTTCACCACAGCTCCACCACACCTCTGTCTACCTCTCCCTAGCTTCCCAAGAAGTTCCATAGCCTTCCTCCACCTCAAGCACCCTCACTCTCTTTTGGATACACTGTTTACGGTGTGATGCCACTGTGCTCCGACACCTCTGACCACCACGAGGCCACCTTGAGCCTTTCCAAGACCACACCTAGCTATTCTCAAGCCCAAACCACCACTTTACGTGGTGGACAGCCACTGTACACGGTGTTAACCTCCATGTACGACTCCTCCGATGTCTTGATCAAGCAGGTTATCCCGTTGATGGTATAACCCTCTATCTCTCGTTATTTATGTTTATATTAGTTGGTTGGTTAGACTGTAGAATGTGTAGTTAGTAATTGTGGAGTTTTTTGTGTAGTTGTGAAGTGTTGGGCTTGACTATGTAGTGTTGTGCACTGTGCTGTAAAGTATGGGTGTGAGGTGTGCCAAAGTTGTGATGTGGCATACTGTGTGAAGGGAGTACACATGGAGCGTACTCCATGTAGTGCAGCGACGCACCTTGTGATGTGCACTGTAGTGTCGTGTGGTGTAGAATGAAGAGAGTACATGTGGCGTGTGCTCTATGTTGAGTAGTGACACACGGTGTGATGTGCGTTGTGATAATAAGTGATGTAGCGAAAGGAGTACGCATGGTGCTTACTCCATGTTGTGTAGCGATGCACCGTGAGGCATGCATCATAGTGATGTGTGTTGTAGTGTGGATGGAAGAGAGTTCACGTGAGTGTACTCTATACTATGTTGTGATACACCGAACGGCATGTCACGAGGGGTTGGACGGCGTGGATGAGAAGCGTAGAGTGTAGGGTGTAGCATCGGGAACAATGTAACAGTGTCTTGAAATAGCTGTGACATAGCCTGTAGTACGAGGTGATGGGTGTCACCTTGTGGTTGACTTGTGGTTGAAACTATGTGTGAAGTGGTGAAATGGTATCAGAGAGTGCAGCGGAAGCATGACAAGCGTCGTGCTGTAACTTGGGAATTTGTCTCGAGCTACGTGATGTGACAGAGGCGCACTTGTGGATGCAGTCCTTTTGTTAAGTGTCAAAAACTATGTAACAGTATCCCGAAATAGCTGTGACATGAGAGTATATGGAAGTGGTGAAAAAGTATCAAAGAGTGCAGCGGAAGCATGACAAGCGTCATGCCATAACTTAGGATTTGGTCTCGAGCTACGTGAAGTGACAGAGGTGCATTTTGGATGCAGTCCTCTTGTTAAATGTCAGGATGAACTTGTACAGGGCCGGAAAGTAGGAAAAGTCCTATCGACCGGGTCTGAGCAAGTTGGTGTTGGAGTATGGAGCTTGTTTATACAAGCGGACGTCTATTGGAATTATAAGTTTCTCTTTGGTGATAAAAGGGATAGGGTACATGTGTCCCTGGCGAGACACGTGTGCTGAAAAAGTTCACCATATATAATGGGTAATCTGTCCTCAGCATGGTTACATGGTATTTTAGCACCAGAGTTGGCTTAAAGTCATGTAGCCTGCCTGGATGGGAATGAGGATTTAGTATGAGTTAAGCTACGTGAAGGTAGTAATGGGTAAGTGGTCTATGGTTGGAACGCATGACTTTGTTGGTCGGAATCATGCGTCGAAATGTGGAAATAGAAGAATGAGATGGAGGTCTTAGTATCTTAACCCTAAGGTGAATCACAGAGGTTCACTTTAAGGAGTAGGACCCCGAAGGTTTTAGCATAGTAAATGGCAAGTAAGAGGCCAGGAATGGATGGAGAGCGTTCCAAGTGAGACATAGTTCTATTTTTAATATATTTGCTTATGCATTAGATAAATGATGATGTGAGATTATGTATATGCATGTAGGTTGCCATCTGACACGCACACGAATGAACTGCATGGAATGAGTATGTTATGAAGTCCTAGTAAGTATTGCTATCATACTCTTCTAGAGTTTTTCTTAAATAAATGAAGAGGAAAACGAAAGCTTTTTCTAAAAAATACTTTACAAAGCATAAACTTTTAAGTATAAGTATGTAACGACCCTCCTTGGCAGCCCCTTTTCATGCACCCAAAGTACGTACGGGGCATGTGAATGGATGCTATAAGCGGTACGTATTGAATCTATGTTTACGAAAGGAAAAGAAAAAAAGCTTTAAAAGAGACAAAAAAACTCACGTGTTCAAACAAAAAGAAAGAAAACTGCTTTTAAAATGACTTTTATAAAAAAGAAAGAAAACTATTTTTTTAAATGATTTTATGAATTGAAGAACTGTAAGAACCGTAAAGAACTGTAAGAACTGTAAGAAAGGACTGTAAAGGAAAGGAAAGAATTGTAAATGAATGAATGGACAGAATGGATGATGTATGAAGATACGTAACGACCACATGGACTGAAAAAGAAAAGGTACCTAAATGAATGGACTGGGCAGATTGCAATGCCGGGTAAGCAGTATTGGTTGTGCACCCAGTGATGCACCCTGACTAAATAGATTCCCAACCTATGGCCACAGGCAGAATCAAGTTCAAAAGACTGCTAACCCCAGCACATGGGGTGTAACAGTGTGCTACGGCCAATGAAAGTGAAAAGAAAGAATGGATGCATGTTAAGTAAGAATGCGTGCATGTATGTATGTATGTATGTATGCATGCATGAATGTAGGTAAGAAAAGAAGTATGCATGAACAGACTCTTCAAGAAATGAAAGCAGTGATGCGTGGGGAACTGTTTTAAGAAAGAAATCGTGTTTTTAAATAAAAACCCAAACTCGCAACGTTTTAAAACAAACTGCATGTCCATGCATGATAAATACGATAAGTATGTATGGAATGATGAATGCATGACTGAAAACCTATGTTATTATATTTTAGTTTTTATGTGTGCCCTTCTAGGGACAAGATGAGCATGACAGGTCAGGGCGGGCACTGCCCAAGGGGAAGAGCACGAAGGCTTAAGTAAGATATTTTGTACGAGAAACTTGAATTACAAAATTTAATATTTTTCGTTGTAATTAAGAAAATGAATTTTATTTATAACATGGAGTCTTTTGTATCCTGGCATTAAAGGAAAAGAAATTTTCAAAAGGAATCGTAATTCCTGTCTATTTTTATTAAAATCATTTCAAAAAGGACCCACCACAAGGACGGGCGTTACACTACTCCCAAGTAGGGGTGTGCATCCGGATCTGGATTTGGATATCCGGTCAAAACCGGATCCGGATTTTTAAATCTGTGCGGTTATTCGCCCAGATTGAATCCGGACTCAATCCGGGTGGATAATTGGATTCAATCCGAATATCCGGCATTTTTTTTTTTTTGGGTCGTGAATCCCCTCTTCCCAGGTTCTGTTGAGCCAGGGTTTCAGTTTTGGAGCATCAATCTACCGGATTTATGTTTGCAGATTTTGGAGGTGGTGCAGGTGGTGAGTTCGACTCCGACGATTAACAGCCAGGGTTCCGATCCTTTTGCCACCCACCTCAGTCGATTACAAATCTCTTAACGATATGCCCTTACTCGAAGTTTGCACATTTAACAAGAAACCAAGCAATCCTTGAAGCTACAGACAGCGCAACCAAGATTCACGTAGTAGATTTCGGCATCGTTCAAGGGCTTCAATGGGCAGCGCTTCTACAAGCTCTGGCGACCCGTTCCACCGAAAAGCCCACTACGATTTGCTCCTCGGGCATACCCGCCCCGGCTCTAGGTAAATCACCGGAAAGCCCACTTCATGCTTCAGCTATACAATTTATTAGATGAAACTCCCGTCGCCGTCGAAATTGCTCAGTTTAAACTTAGGGTTCTTTCAGCGATTCAAGAATGTGTTGAGGTTCCACTCGGCCTTGTTCGAATCGTTGGAGCCCAACTTGACCCGAGACTCCCCCGAGAGGCTCCAAGTGGAGAGACACTTACTTGGCCATTGAATCGTAGGTGTAATTGGAGCTGAGGAGCCTGGAAGCAGCAAGAGAGAACGAATGGAGGACAGAGCACTGGAGGATTTTGATGAGCGGTGTAAGAGAAACGACGTTGTTTTCGGAAAAAAATAAATAAATGAGCGGGTGTATAACCGGTTACGGATTACCGGGTTTATAACCGGGTCCGGATTTATAATAACCGCCAGGGTATAATGTGGGCGGATAACTGCCCGGATACACCCGAATCTAGATTTCCGGACCGGATCCAGAAAAAATCCGGTCCGGATGCACACCCCTACTCCCAAGATACAACAATATCGATTCTCGGTAATCTCCTTTTCCATAAACACAAAAAGAGAATCTCAAGCCTAATATAAAATAGTCAAAGCTCAAAGAAAGAAATGCAAAATGAAGGAGAAAGTGTATGCTGCCCAGATGACTTAACACAAGAGGGAGGTAAATTGGGTTGTATTTAAAAATTAACAATTATAAATAAAATATATAATATAAAATATGAATAAAATACAAAGTAGTAGTAAATATAAAGAGTTAGGGTAAGAGATAAACAAACTCAATATTTTAATGAGGTTTAGCCTCACTGCCTTCTTCCTCGCCTCAAGCTATCACTTGAGGATTCCCAAATTTACTATTCAACCTTCTTCAGGTAGAGATAAAAACCTATTACACTTTTGAGTAATATCACTACAAAGAGTCTGTGTATAATAGCCTCTACACTTACAATGACATTACACGTAGTGATTCAACTATTCTCTGTGTAGAACACCTTTTATACACACTATTTTACTGATACAAGAGTTAATAGTGGATAGGTTATCAGATAACACTCAATGACTGCAATGAAAACAATGTAACTCAAAACTATATTTCTCTCAAAATGAACAGGAATTAAGGCTCAATGCTTAGAGAAGATAGATTAAAAGTTTTGCATGAATGTTATAAAACTTGAAACTGATATGTTTATGCTCTTATTGTAAATTTGAAGATCTCAATTGAGTTATTTATACGCATATGAGACTTCATTTTCAAATTTAAAAAGATTCAGATATAAAAAAGAAGCACCACTCGCTTTTCAAAAATTTCAAATAAGAGTTTCTCCATTTTGCAATTGTCAAAGACAACACCATTCACTTTTCAAAATTTTCAAATCAAATCTTATGCTTTTCGTATATGACAAAAGGAGCATTATTTACTTTTTAAAATTTTCAAACAAAATCTACCTTTTGCGTATGTCAAAAGGAGCATCAATCACTTTTCAAAATTTTCAAATCTAATCTTTTACTTTTTGTATATGACAAAAGGAAAATTATTTACTTTTCAAAATTTTCAAACAAAATATCTACCTTTTGCGTATTTCAAAAAGAGCATCAATTAGTTTTCAAAGTTTTCAAACAAAACATGCACTTGTGAAATATGATGATCAATTATCTTTCAAATTTTTTAAAATTAAAATTTTTAATCATGTCATGCACATGTGAAAAATGCAATTTAATGCTTTATGAGAAAAGATTCTTTTTGAGCCTTAATCTAATTCCAAATTTTTCAAGAGATGTACAAAATCACTCTAAGAGCTTTATTTGTGAGTTTGTTCCCTTTCTTACTCATGCTTGGCTCTATTGTGTAGACAACTTGAATTTGAAACTTCTTTATGATTGAATTCATTTGTTATCATTAAAATTCATGTGTAGATATATAATTATATGAAGCTTGAAACCTTGGGTTCAACAGTGTTTCTATAATTTTCTAAAGAACTTGGACTCTAAATTCGTGGATAGAGTTCCCTATTTATAAAGAATGAAATGATACTTGGGAATAGTCACAACTAAAACAAAATGGCACATGTGAAGAGTCACTAAAATAAAAGGATACTTGTGAAAAGGAAATACTCTAGCAACAAATGGATTAACAAAATTAATCCCAAAATCTGATGTGGCATAATGTAATTTATCATATTGTAACATTATTTTCATTGTAATGTAAATCTAACAGACCATATAAAGCCATGTCGGTTTGTGAGATTAATTTTGTGTAATATTTTGGTGATTGTAGTAGTACTTCTTGTGAAAAGTCACAAATAATGAAAGAATATTTGTGAGAAGCCACAACTTTTCAATTTAATGAGAAGGCATTGAAAAAGTTTCTAATTCACTGAATGGCACAACCCCTCGTTTGGTAATTAAGGCTCATATCCCCAAAAAGCATGCATTGGTCCAAGTAACCATGTCACATATTCATTTAAACTTTTGACATCCGAATCAAAACATTGAATAATAACAATGGTTTACACAATTTTTTGCTTACCTGTAAAATATTTTAACCATCCTAACTCTAAAAACAAAAAATCCCCCACCTAATTAAAATATTTTAAAGACCCAAGAAATTTTTTTGGACGAAGTACTATGCATCAATAGAAATAGCTTGCAACTTTGAATGTCTACCTAGTGTTAACATGTTTTCATCTAAAAGATCCATGGTGAACCAACTCTTGAACCAGAATCTTTTAACTCAGGCTTCTCTACACCACACACATCATACTACAACATGTATCAGGTGCTTATCAAGGTGGTGTATAAAGGTTGTGCATGGTATCTTGGATTCATGAGCACTTTAGGGAGTAGCCCAATTACCATAGACTGCGGCCCTATAATCACACTCACATAGGTGTGTCCTCCAAAGATACATGCAATTTGATACTTGGCCTTAGTCTTGGACTCATTCAAAACATTTAAATTTTATTTTACCATTGCATTTGTAAAACTCACACCCTATGGATGAACTGAAAAATAATATTTTAAGGGAAAGGCTTGTATGCTGCCCCATATTGACCGCCCATGTTGATCGTTGGTCATTTTTTTTTTTAAACTTAGTGATTAAGGAAGTGATTTTAAGTGTATTGATGTATTTTTTTATTTTTAAAAATATTTAAAAATGATAAAAAAATGTGAATAAAAAAATATAGTAAAAATTAAAAGATGAAATTTAGGCTAGCGGTCACTTGTAGTGGTAAGCTGCAAGTGGCACACTAGTTTGACCCATATTTTAATAGTGCTCCAGTCACTCAAGTACTTTGTTATTCCCAGTGAACCTTATTCTTGGGATCTCCTGTTAGGAAGTTTGGGTTGACATTATCGGTGACCTAATTAATGGGCTTTGGTCCAATCCCTTAATGTACGTATAACCTTTGACTTTGCTAGTCCTTTTGTCAAAGGATTTGATAGGCTATCTTTTGACTTTATAGATTCCAAAGTCACGTATTCATTCTTTATCATGTATCTTATTGTAAAATGTCTAATACTCAGATGTATCCTTTTATGATTAAAGTGTTTATTATTACAAGCACTTATCACAGCCTAATTGTTACAAAGAATAGGAAAAGCTAGCATTGGCTTTTTAACTAGTGGGATTTTTTACAATAAATTCTTAAGCCACTCTACACTCATGTTCAGTAGTATCCAAAACTATTAATTCAACCTCCATAGCAGACCGTGAAATCACAATTTTCTAGGAAGATCTCCAACCCACAGCAACTCCATCAAGAGTGAAGTATATCCACTCGATCGCTTACAATCTACTATGTCAATTGTCCAACTAGCATCATTGTATGCTTATAATATGATGAGGTACCTATAATGAACGTAACAGCTAGTTAGAAATTCAATGCTGAAATTTCTATAGGCATTAGGAACCTCATGAAAACCTCATAAGTTTTCACAAATCGATTAATCGTATAGGTTTTAGTCTGTCGTCAACATAGTTAGTGTTATTACTTACTATGGTATCAGAACTGCGATTTTAATTATTTGAGATAGTTAGAAGTGTTAGAGTGTGTTATGGTCTATCCCATTAGACTCAATTGATTATTTAGGATTTTGTGGCGCAATAATCTCATTTTCATATTTTCAAACGAAACGCCTGGTCAAAACTATGTTTTTATTTTTAGGGACACTTCGAGTTGAATTTTGATAAATGAATTGCATGGCTAGATTTGTATGAATATTTAATATTTTATAGTGTAATTTATTGTTCAATTTTTCGTAGTGAATAGTAACCCCAATAAGCACACCAAGTGAAGTATTTTCAAAATCCACAATGTGGAATATCCAAATTTGGCCAGAGAAGTTTTGTTTGGACACTTGGCAAGATCTTAACCACACATAGTGAATAGTATTGGACACTTGGCACCAAGAGGAACTAAGAGATGGATTGTGAAGGAATCAAGGTGTTTGATCATGCCACTCAAGTAAAATCCTATTCCATCCAGCCAACTAGATTGTGCCGAACCAAAGAGGATTTCAATCCTAGTAAAATTCTAACTGGTTGGAATCCAACTAAAACCCGAATGTATGGTTGAAACCGAAACCCTAAACAATTTTCTCCAAACCCTAAAGTTCACCTTCAAACCCTAACTGAATTGGTTTCTAGCATTGCATTTAATCACTTGATTAAATCATTTTCACATGCTATTAATCCTTCAAATTCACGTTATGACATCATTATCCAACCTTTTAAACCTTGAAAATTTGATTGAGTCAAGAAAAATTGGATTTGGGCTTGATAGCATCCCAAACCCTCTTGAAACCCCAAATTGAAGCCCATTAGGTTAAGGCCTTTTAAGGCCCATGAATTTGGCCACCTTGCCCCTTGACAATACTTTAAGTATTTTTTTCCCCTCAAGGCAGACTGGCCTTTGCCCATATAGCCCCTAACTTGTACTTTAAGAGAAGGCTAGAGCCCCTCACTTTTCTCCTCTCACAAGGCACCTCTAGACAGCAATACCATGGGTTGGTTTTGTCCACTATTTTGGGTTGACAAAGCCATCCCTCAAGGTCATTCACAACCCTCTCATCATCCTTCACTTTGTAATTATTCATCTAGCCCATTTCACCCTCATTCTCTCCCTTTCTCATACTTATCTTGGAGAGAAAATAAAAGGTTCTCTCGGGCAGTTTTTCTTAGTCACTTTGCATGCCATTTTCAAACTTTTTATAAGTATTTTATCATAAAGTTTCCACCACTAAAGTTATTTAACCTCGTAAAGGTCATTCTAGGCAATAAACTGGAGAGTATGTTATATTTTTTAGTTTTTGACCAAGCTAATGGACAGATATTGATTTGATATTTTTATGGAGTGTTGTTAATATGTGTATATGATTATTGGTTAAGGATTTGTTGCATGATTAAAGCTTTTGATGAAATATTTTCTTAGAACTAGGAACTTAGAAACTGGAAGAGGAAAAACAATTTACGTTTTAAGAAAATTTGGATCTTTTGGAGTTTAATCTTACTCCATTGGCTTTGATATTTTATTTGAGGATCCTAAGCCTTTTATATACATCTTAGGATATTATTTTGAGGATTTTTTGTATTAGTTTCAAAGATATGAGTTTTTATTCAAGAGGAAACTCGGTTAGGCCAAAGGATTGATGTTTTTGAATAGATCCATATTTTGGTTGATTTTTAACCATGCGATTTTGAGTTTAAAGCTTGGATCTGCTTTAGGACACATTTTTAAACTATGTGATGTTTTGGTTCGAAGATCTCATCTTTTTAAGTCATGGATCAAGTGGTTGATCAAAACTAATTAAAAGAAAAATTTTGCTTTTGGGCTAAGTGTGGAGTCGAGAACTCCAAGTGATGTTTTGTGATTTTTTAGTGACTTTTGTTTGATGATTCAAATCATGTTTGTTCTTAGCAATATGTTATGAATATGTTAGAAGTAAGATTTGTATTTTCTAAAGTTCTTTAAGATGCTTTAAAATAGGTCAAACTGTATGATTCAAGGGTTTACCTTTTTAGTTAAAAAGTTTAGATCTTTTTACTAAAAATTTTGGTGCTAATAATTAGTATATTTATCGATTTTTTAAGTATGTTTTTAAACTAAGGATAGAAATATCTTTGTTGCAAAACTTCGATTTGATCATGAGTTTTGAAATTAGAAGAATTGCAACAAAAATCAAGAGTTTAGCCTATGAATGTTTTGGCCCTATGAGGTTTTCTAGAGTTGTGATTTGTTATAAATTATTCAAAGTTGATATTCGAGTTTAAGACAAAATTTACATGAGGCATATAAATTTTGATAATTTTTGAAGTTAGGATGTGGAATCCTTAGATTATGGGTAAAATGGTCATTTTTCCCCATGCAGAGGGTGAAATGGTAATTTTTATCTAAGTTAGTATTTTTCTATGTTTCTAATTGTTAGTGATGAAGTTTCTAACTTTTAGAATCATTAGTTACAGTTCCTTGTGTTCACGCTTGAATTCTCATAAAACGCAACAATCGAGATAAGTTAGCTCTTGACCTACTATCAATTTACTGTGTATGTGTGATGGGTAAGGGAACTACATTTTCGTATGTATGTTATCATATATGCACGTCATGTTATGTCTACATGTTTATCTGTTACACATGATTTATTATGTCACAAAATACTTATCTGTTACACACTCTGTTATGTTATGTATTGCTATATGTTACAAGTATTTCATGTTATGTTATGCCATTTGTTACATCTATGTCATGTAACGTAATATTCACTGTTGCAAGTATACCATGTTATTAAATATTGTCTGTTACATGTAATGCCATATTATGAAATATTGTCTGTTACATGTAATGTTATGCTATAAAATGTTTGCTGCCTCAAAGTACGCCATGTCCTTCAACTTAAGTTCATGTCATGTTACACTATGTCAAGACTTCTGTCTTTTCATTTCATGTCACGTTTCATCTCATCTTGAGTTCAATTTATGTATTTCAGGAACATCTTTTCAAGTCATGCCTAGAATTCTCACGATGTAATCATAATGATTTTCTAAGCAAATCCATGTATAATTCATGTGAGATACTTCCGGCGTAATCATTTTGATTGTTAGGGTATCCCATTTAAAACACTCATGATGTAATCATTCTGATTGTTAGAGTATTGCTAGTTAATCCTTGCATAATCATTTTGATTGTTAAGGTATTTTATTTAAAATACTTATGGTATAATCATTCTGATTTTCTAAGTATCTCTAAAGGAATATGTTGGGTGGAATCATTCTGATTGTTCACTATTCCTGATGAAATGACTGACGAAATTATTTTGATTGTCAAAATTCAAGTTCACATTCATAGTAAGTTCAAGTTCACGTTCATGTTATGTTTCGTGTTCACGTTTATGCTATGTTCAAGTTCATGTTCATGTCATGTTTCATGTTCACATCCATGCTATGTTTAAGTTCACGTTCAATCATGTTTCAAGTTTACGTTCATGTTTAATTTCATGCTCGAGTTCAGTTTATTGAGCAAGATTCCAAGTTCATGTATTTCAAGTCACGTTCATACTATGTTCAAGCTCATGTTCATGTTATGTTCAAGTTCACTTTCAAGTCTTGTCAAGTCAAGTCAAGTCTTAGATACTTTCATGTTATGTTCTAGTTCATGTTCAAGTCATATCAAGTCAAGTCTTAGTTCATGTTCAAGTCATGTCAGGTCAAGTTCAATTCACATTTCAGTTCAAGTTGTGTGAGTTATGTCATGTTATATGTCAAGTTATATTACGCTTAGTTATGACTTTGATTATGCATTCAAAACTTTACTGCCATGCATACATTATTAACCTGTGTGGAAGTTCTATATTAACTTGATGAAATTTCTAATAAAATCTCACTATGATAGTCCCAACTACCATTCCCTCCGAATGGTAGACCATGTGTCAAGATCTGAAGGTGCACCAAAGGTCGACCAATTAGAGATGGTCGATTAGATGACGATAATACGACAAGAAGCTTATAGCCTCGATGCTCTGATTTATAGATAGTATTATGGCATCCCTAGATGAGTTGAGCGAGCTACTCGATGGATTGCCTAATAGTTACTCTAGTTATTACTTGTACTTAAGGAGTTCAATCTCTAATACTCTTATGATTGCAGTCATTTTGAACTTGTATCGTCATAATGGATGGTTAGTATTTTAATATATATGGATATGTCTTAAGTATTTGGGATACTTTCAGTTTGGTGCATAGTATTGCTCAAGAAAAAAAAACTATTCGCTGTGAATATTCTATAATGTTAGATGCATATTAGGATCATTGCGTTTTATATGTCATGAATGAGGGCATGTAACCTTATGTTGCATGTCTCAATACTTCAAATATCTGTCTGATCCCAAGTGGAATTTGGAGGTGTCAGAATGGATATCATATGTCATGGTTCATCTCAAATATCTAAGAATGATGTCCAATGTCTTCCAATGAGAATCATCAAGCCTACTACTGAATTTGCTAAGTTTACTCACAACATATGAAATATCAGGTTTAGTAGATTAACAATGTACAATAGCATACATATAATATGGGAATATCTTAGTCAAGACACATGATCTTTAAGATTCTTACTTACAGGCAAACAAGGAACAAAAGGAATACTATCAGGTTTGCAATCAAATCTCTCAAACTTCTTAAAAATCTTTTCAATATAATGATATTGATTTATGATAATACCATCACGATATCTCATTAATTTAATACCAAGAATTACATGTGCATACCCTATATCTTTCATGTCAAAGTTCTTAGATAGAATATCTATATTGGTACCAAAGATGAGAATATCATCGACGTAAAGAAATAGCATTGCACATGCACCATCAACAATTTTAGTGTTCAACATTTATCACATTTACTTATTTTAAAATCATAAAATAAAATTATTTCATCAAATTTATGATGCCATTGTTTAGGGGTTTGCTTTAAACAAAGGAGAGATTTACAGGTTTTTTAGGAAACATATCCCATCTCACTACATGGGCAAAGGGGGGATTTTGCTACCCAGAATCTGGCCTTGCACCTCACGGATAGGGGCCCCCATCTGGGTCTCGAGGGGTGGATTGGTCCCTTGGTCCATCCGCCCCCCATTCAGTGCCCACCCATAATGAAAACTTTAATGAATCTAAAAGCAAAACTGGAAAACCAACCAAGAAATAACAAAAAAAAAAACAAATCCACAGATGCAAGCCTAAAATCTACAAATCTATCATCCAATAGTCACAAACACGTAATGAAAAAAAATAACTTAAAAAAATTGCAACTGTTTTGGTAAGACCATTGTGTGGTCATCGGTCAGAGCAAAGAACCACGACCATGAATGGTTGTGGGTCTCTGTGCAAAACCCAAGACCATTTATGGCCTCAAACCCACGGCCACATTGTGGCTTATGGCTCGTGGGTGTCTGAAACGCCATGTTGGTGTCTCACAATTACAACTCACGAGCTTTAGCCTTCAAGAAGAAAAGGTGGAGGAGAAAAGAAGGAGGGAAAGAGGAGATTCAGAGAGAACGGTGGTGGGATAGAGAGAAGAGAGGATTTGATTTAGGGTTTCTATTTGAACTTCCATTATATAGTACTCAGTTTATATTCAAAACAACGTTGTTTTGGAAAACCCCAAAATTATGTCATATAATATTTTTATTCAAAATTTTCCCTTTCATTTCCCAAAACCCAATAAAATATTTTAACTCAAACCATTTCACTATTATTCACAGATTTCTCATCTTATCTCATTCCCCAAGCATTCCTTAATAATTTAACCAATTTTCATTTCCTGTCATGGAACCACAAAACTCTATGGTTGATCCATTTATATCTCTTCTTCTAGATTGTCATTAAGAAAGACGGTCTTTTTGTTCATTTGGTGGACTTCAAGTTTATAGATCACATCTAGAGCAATTAGAATACACATTGTGGTTATTCTAGTAACATGAAAATATGTATCAAAATAATCAACACCCATTCTTTGTGTAAATCCCTTTGCAACCAGTCTAGCTTTAAAAGATACACTTTTTAAATAGCAAACCTCACTATGAATTAATTCAAGTAATGACCTATTTCTTAAATCAGACTTAAATGATTTTCTAGGTTGTTTTGATTGAATACATATCAAATATTTTTCATCCAGATCATCAGGAACTTTAGGTATAATCTCTAAATCCATCATTCTTCTAATATTATGGTAATTAACAAAGCAGTTTTGAGCATTTATTATAAACAAATCATCACTCACATAATCTTACCCCACATGTGACACATATTCTGTTACAGTAACATTATTGGATTGATAACAATGTGTAGTGTACCCCCATTAAGTAAAGATAAACTAATTAGGTTTTTCTAGCACGTAAAATACTTATTCTATTGGAAGGGTGCTTCCAGACATTAGTTTAAATTCAAATTTTCCTACTCCAAGTACTTGTGCAGAGGTGGAGTTACCCATTGTCCCTTTCATGTTGCTTATATCATGATACGATAAAAAAATATTGCAGTTAGAAGTGACATGTACATTGGCTTCTATGACTACTATCCAATCAGTAACACTACCAGCCAGATAAACTTGGGGATGTATGGTTACATACCGTTCACTAGTTACAATGGAGTCGGTCTTGGAAAGCACCATATGAGAATGTGGGTTAGGCAATTTTGGCTCTTCATTGCCTTGGATTTTCCTATTCTTATAGCAACCATTTTTGGCCAAGTGACCCAATTTGTGAAAATTAAAACAAATGGATCTCTTATCATTCTTGTTGATATAGGACTCTGGTCACAAATTGTGCCCCCATAACTAGTTTTACAGTTATTGAATTTGGACATCTGGTGTATTGGGTTTCTATGTGTTCTATGACCTTCTACAATATTTGCTTTGGACTGAAAATCAGAAACCAATGGTGGGATAGGATCATTTTTAAAGTGCTGTTCTTGGATCCTAATGGGAGAGATTAAGATTTACATGGTCATATCTTCAGTCTTATATTTAAAGACCAAAATCTTTTCACAAAGGAGGCAAATTGTTTATTATAAAAGCAACTTGGAAATGTTCGGTAATACCCATTCCCCATCGGCCCAATTCATGGTAAAGGATAGTTTAGTCATGTGCTTCCTCTACCATGTATTTGAAACCATCCCTCTTAAGGCAAGAAATTGGCTTGTGGTATACTTATCCATTACGGCATCTTATACACCACATTTCTTATCAAGAGCATTCCAAATCTGCTCGACAAATTTAATGTATAGGTAAACATAAAAAAGGTAACAATTAAATGATTTAGAATTATACATTTACACAAATGATCTTTTTTCTTTGTAGGTTTGCAATTCAACAATACGTGAGGCTTCATGTAAGGCCTCATTTGGATTTAGAAAAGAGATCAGATGAGATGATATGATTTTAAATGAAAGACAAAAATTGAATAAAATATTATTACTATTGTTTTGAGATTTGAAAAAGTTGACTTAGAATTTGAAAAAGTGGAATTGTTTATTATATTTTATGTGAAAATTTAGAAAAGTTGTAATAATGAGATAAGATGAGATGAGATCACTTCCCAATTAAGGCAAGTCATCAAAAGACTGAACATTTTCAATAACAAAATATAATCCAAGCATTTTTATAAATATTTTCGTCTTTTGTTGCTAATGTTTAAAATTGATTCCTCCTAATTTCTTGGGTGCAATAGGTTCGGTAGAAGCCATGGTGACAACCAAATAATTAATACTGCACCTCTAGTTTAACAAAGAGAATCTCTACTCTAAGAATGTTGGGAAAATATGAATAATAACAATATATGTGTAAACGCTTGGTAAACAAGAGATTAAATTAAAATTGACAAGAACAAATTAGAAAGAGAAAACTCGATGTTGAGGCACATTGTGAATGATGCTTTTCTTAGAGTAGATTCTATTGGTTTCATATCTAAACATGCACTAGGCTTCTTGGCAATTTACTCCCAATATATAACAATGTCGGTTCCCGTTAATCTCTTTTTTTAGTGCACACAAAAGGAGATCCTCAAACTCAATATAAATTAGCCAAAACCCAAAAAAAGGAAGGCAAAATGAAGGAGGAAGTGTTTTTCTAATTTTCTAGAGAGTTTGGAGTCTAAATTCATGTATGGAGTTCCCTATTTATATAGAATGAAATGACACTTGTCAAAAGTCATGACTAAAACAAAATAACACTTGTGAAAAGTCACAACTAATATAATATAAAAGGTTACTTGTGAAAAGTCACAACTAAAATAAAAGTGCATTTATGAGAAGTCACAACTTTTCAATTTATAGTGAACACATTGAAAATGTTTTTAATTCACCCAATAACACAACCCCGTTTGGTGGCCAAGTGGTTAATGCTCTTATCCTTAAAAGGCATATATTGGTTCAAGTAACCATGACACATTTTCATTTAAACTTTTGATGGAACAAAAGTAATGATTCACATGATTTTTTAAGTATTTGTAAAACATTTGAATGATCGTAACTAGATCTGTTACTAGAGCTAACAATTCATTTTCATATATTGAGAGAAACAAGCTTTTTCCCTTGAGTCCCTGACTGAGATAAGCTAAGGGTTTGCTTTCTTGCAAAAGAACTGCCCCTATCCCTTCACCTAAAGCTTCACATTCAATAATAAAGACCTTAGAAAAGTTTGGTAAGACTGGAGGTTTAACCATTGCTGACTTAAGGGAGTTGAAGGCTTGTGTGGCCTCCTTTAAGGCTTGTGTGGCCTCCTCTATCCAGCAAAATGCATTCTTCCTTAAAAGTTGGGTTAATGGAGTTGCAATCCCTCCATATCCTTGCACAAATTTTTTGTAATATCCGGTGACTCCTAGGAAGCCCCTCAATTATTTAGGAGTTCTAGGGATTGGCCAATCCAGCATGGCAAAAATCTTCTTAGGATTGGCTTTTACTCGTTCTTTGATATTAAATGCCTGAGATATTCAACCTCTTGACAGCCAAATGTACATTTAGATAACTTGGCATATAGCTAGTGTGTTTGTAGAATACTCAAAAAAAATTCTTAAATGCCCCAAGTGATCATCTAAATTATTATTGTATATGAGAATATCATCAAAAAATACCAGCACAAATTTTCTGAGATATGGCATGAAAATTTCATTCATCAACCTTTGAAAGGTTGATGGTGCATTGGTAAGCTCAAAAGGCATTACCAAAAATTCATAATGCCCCTCATGTGTGTGAAAGGCAATTTTGGATACATCTTTAGATTTCATTTTGATTTGATAATAGCCCGATCGTAAATCAAGTTTGGAAAACAACTCAGCACCATGTAATTCATCAAATAATTCATCAATTTTTGGAATGGGATACTTATATTTGATTGTTTCTCTATTGAGGGCACGATAATCCACACACATGCACCAGCTTCCATTATCTTTCCTTACTAGTAAGACAGGTGATGAATATGAACTTTGGCTTGGTTGAATGATACCTACCTTTAACATTTCACGTACTAACTACTCAATTGCCTCGTTCTGGTAGTAAGGATATCGATATGGCCTTACACAAGTGAGTTTGGCTTTCTCCTGCAATTGGATGCCGTGGTCATGACTCCTTGGTGGAGGTAATCCAATAGGTTTAGCAAACACCTCTTGGAATTCATCCAAAATGGATTGTATGGCTAGATTCACATGAACCTGTACCTTGGGTTTTTCTGCCTCCATTAATTGTAGCCAAACTCCCATTCCTTCCATTCGAGTGAATTTATTGATGTGATTGTCTTCCTCCAAAGTAATTCTAGGTGGTTTTAGCCCCTGCAACTACAATCTTTTCCCACTAATGGGAAATTGCATACTGAGATCTGCAAAACTCCCTTGTATGGTACCTAAACCACACAACCAATCCACACCCAACTCTATATCACACCCTCCTAAAGTTAGGATATAAAGACTAGCCATAAATTGAAAATTTCATAAAGTGAGAAATACTGCCTTTCAAAAACCTTGGCAAGTGTAACCCTATTAGCAACTTTGACTACAATGTGGCTTTCCTCCACCGAAAGCCTTGCTCTCCTTGCTACATTTGGATCAATGAAGCTGTGTGTGTTCCATGTGTCAATAAGTATGATGACAGAATGTTGGTTCAGTTTACCCATCAACCTTATGGTTTTTGGGGAAGGTGCTCCAGCAATGTCATGTAAAGAAACGCCTAATTATTTTCTCTGCTACTCTCCTTGTTCACCATATGCGCTAGATGGTATAATGATGGTGGAACCTCTCTCTCCTTCTTCCTCTTCATGTGGACGACTACATCTATGCCCAGGTTGGTACTTCTCATCAGAGTAATAACATAATCCTCTCTCCCTTCTTTCTTGCATATGGTTGGGTGTAATAGGTTTGATGGGGTATGTTGGTTTTCTAGGTGGTGGATTGTTGGGTTTGGGTGGTTAAGGTGGGGCTGGTAATCTTAATATGGGGTTAGGGGAGGGAGTGGAGGTGCTAGTGTTTTAGGAACTGCAGTGTAAGGGGTGAGTTGTGAATTAGTGGGGCGGTAACCCTGATTCCTTCTCCACACTTGTTCCTCTTGTAGTCTTGCCAATCCAAAATCTACTGAGAGTATCAAGCTTGAGCATGGTTTCCATAATTTGTAGCTCATCTCTTAGCCCACTTAGAAAAGTGCTAATTCAAAATTCTTCACTAACACCTGCAATTTTGTTGGACAAAATCTCAAAATTAGTTTAATATCCTTCCACACTACCTGTTTGTCACAATTTAGTGAATGCTCCCACTGGATCTTCATACACCAAAGGCCAACCGAATTTTTAGGGCTACTACAAAATCGTCCCAGCTTGTCACTAGACTAGACTCCATCAACCAAGTGTACCGGGATAGTGCTTTCGTGAAACGAGGCGATTCGTAGCTTGTGATGATATAGGGTTTTGGCAATATGTAAAGAAGTAGTTTGCTTTCAAGATCCAATCGTTGGGATCACCTCCATCAAAATGCGAAAAATCCAAGCGAAGTGTTCTTGCTTGAATTCCACCATGTCCTTCAAAGAGAGGTTTGAGACTCATCTTCAAGTAATTTTCTCCTTATGATCCTTCCCCTGAATTAGACTTAGTTGCTAGATGTACTAAGTTGTCATAACTAGCTGCTAGATTACTAACTTGTTGTAGAACATTCTCCGTTAATTCTTGCTGCCTACACTGTTCTTCACTTAGAGAGAAAGTTTCCCCACTTAGGTTGGCTACCACCTTTGTTAATTGAGCATTGTGAGTTCCTTCTGCCATGTCGAAGGAACACGGCTCTGATACCACGTGAAATGAACACAGTAACAATAGTAACTAAAGAATGGAAAATTCGAGGTGTCATAGACCTCCAAATTCCTCAATAATTTTCTAGATGAAAAGATGCCCATTTCATTAGCATGCTAGTGCTATAAATAGAGGAAATAATTAGAGACTTTCCAAAATAAAAGCAACAAAAAGTAAGTGGACTTAAACATGGACCTTAACACTAATCCACGTCTCCTGGTGGCCCAGGACTTATTCAACACCTAATTGACACACTTAAAACATAAAATGACACTAACAACCCATACAATTAAAATAACTAAAACTTTGGACATCCCACAAAACGCTGCGCAGAGCACTATTTCCTCCTAAATCCAAACAACGGTGTTGCTACAATTGTCTGAGAATTGTTTCCCATGCTTCCTATGGCTTATGGGTCCACAGGAAGAGTAGGGGAGACAGCCGGAGGTTGTGATGGGCTGATAGGTAGGTTGTTCGAAGTCTGATCATTGTAACCTGGTGATAGCAAGTCTCACTAGAATCACTAAAAGAATTCATCAAAAGAAGAGAAATGTGCACTAAGAAAAAGAAAAAGGAATCACACTCATAGTTAGAATCCTTCCAACCCAATACCATCCTCTCATGATCAAAAACTATGTGATAGCCAGTCATTAAGTTTTCTAGATGAAAATAAATAAATTCATAGTGTAAGTGGCCATTTATCAATTTAAATATATAAGTATACAAAATGACTTTCGGTGATATATGGGGGCAAGGAAATCCAAGTGATCCCACTGAAATTCATTGTTGTTCAATGATGAAATGATTAACGGTTACGTTTGGATGTTAATGTGATCACAGATGATCTGAGTTGATCCATAAATAGTAATATTTTTTGGGTCACATTGAGATATGTTTGAATGTATGAAATAGGTTAAGATATGTGTTTGAATGGATGAAGTATGTTGAGATGAGTTTAACGTTTTTTGAAAAATTGAAAAATTAGTGACATTTATCAATAATTAGTTTGAGATGAGTTGAGATGATTTGACATTCAAACATAACAATGACCGATGAAAAGAGCCCAGCCAACGCTGGCAAACCTAGTCCTTTAAATAGAAGGTTTTTGGCATTTTAACCATCATGGAGTGTCAATTTCTCCAAAATAGAATATTTCTATGAAGGAATGCATGCATAAAATGGAAATTCCAAACTGACAGAAAAACGTCATGAGAATGCAACACATGTACAAAAAGGTTAAAATAAGCAAAGTTCTTGCTCAGGAAATAAGAAAAGTTACTAATAAATAGATACTCACGTCCAATGATGTCTATATTAACATCGCTTTTGTGAAGACCCAGACAATACAAATCTGCATCCTGGAGATCACAACATTAAATTTTAGCACAACTCAAGCAGGAATAGGAAATTAAAGTTTTGGAAGTGAGATCACACCTCGGTACGGACAATTACAGTTGGATCATAGAGAGAATATCTGTCTCCCCCTTTCATTGTCAGATTCACATCAGGAGTTACAGGACTGGTTTGATTTGCACTGCATATAAAGTGGAAGTCAGTGCCTCAGAGTTGAAAGGGCAACTAATACAGAATAGGAATAGGGTTTTCTCCATATATAGATGACCTCAAGTAATAACAGTATTCAAAGGGCATCTGGGGATCAGATGTATGCCGTTTCTCTTGGATCTGGGAATTGAACTGTAAAACAGCATATATAATAAATCTCATATATTACAGAAAAGAAACTCCCAATAATATTATGAAACAGTGGTATTTGAAGAACTTACACTCTCAGAAATAAAAGTATAAGCTGGGTCCCGTATGGTAGTAAACGGTAGACCAGAGTCAAAGATTGCACTGAACTCCAACTCAGAAGAATTTTGTCCCACAGTTATTTGAGTGATGCTTATGTTATAAGTTGGACTGATAAAAAGTTCCCGAGGGAAATCAGTATTAGCATGGGATTCAGATCAAAGAAACGTCTTCTTGCCAAACTAAATGAACTTTCCCAACGGTATTTGAAATATCAATTAGTGAAAGTTACAGTGATTGCCTAATATCGAATGGTGTTTCACTTTGGTCTGAGCTGCCACTATTTCCAAAACTGATTCAACCAACCCCATCAGGTCCAAAACACAAGGCAAAAGAATTTGAAGTTAGCCCATCTCTTGCTAAGATGCTGGGAACTGATATATCCCCAATGCCAAGCCCAAATAGACCGTTTGGTGCTGCACCCTCCAAAAAGATACCAGTCTGATTTTGACCACAACTGCAATTGAGTAAAATGTAAGATAAGTTATAACAAGGCCCATAAAGAAATGACAATTCCTGAAAAAATAAAATTTCCTGTTATGCAAGAGTCAGATAAAAGAGTTGATATTGATATTCTTTTTAATTTTTCACATTTTCTCTTCTTATATGAAGAAAGATTTCTAGTTAATCATTAAAATCGAGGCAATACAACTGCTTGACAATCCTCATAAATTATCATTCCTACTTAAAGAGAAAGGCCATGCCAGACTCCAAATTCATCATTAAATTAGATTTCGGTCTTCAACAAATTGTTTTTAAGAATTTGAAGAAAAAAATAATTTTCTTACTTTATATTTAATTGGAAGAAAATTATAAATTTAATATTATATCAGATTATATCTCTTTTAAATTTTATAATTATTTTAATGAAATATATTTAATAAAAAAATCTACGTTTGTGCTACTTAAAACCTTTTAATATAATTTACTGTTATACATTATTCAGAAAACCCAAAACTTAGTTTATTCTTCACATATAATTATCTCTTTATATAATTTTTTTCCAAATTTCATAATTATCTATAGTTTATCCCTTGTAGCATACGTAACTATAATTATCTTTCTTTTAATTACAATATATGAAAATCTTATAAATAAAGTTTCCAATATTATTGGACGAATGAAGTTTTGAAGTTTATTATTTTCCTTTTTTATATTTGACTCACTTTATGTATTTATTGTATTACTTTTATTGATGGTGTTCCTAAAAAGTTTCAATCCAACTATTTATTTTAGGCTAAAAATATTCGGTCCCTCCAAACTTATAATCATGGCTTCGACCTGACTATAGATATAATCAACATCATATATTCACCAAAATCTCTTGGTAGCAAATCAATGAAGAACGTACCCAAAAGTAATCGGAGTGTCAACAGCTTTTTGTTGATCATCATCTTTAATTAAGTGCAAAATATCCTCTACAAGGATCCCAGTTGATGAACTGTCAGTATAAATATACGATACGTTATAAGGACAGTTACCATTTGCTGAAGGGCATGATTGAGTTTGTTCGCACAAAGTGGTGTCGCAGGAAACACTTTTGCTTGTTGATGAATTACTAGGACTGTAGATGCTGAGGTCTATTATCTGCTTGATAAAAGAAATGGAGTGATTATCAAAGAATTCAAAGTGTCCTGTACCGATTATTACTGTTCTAGAGTAATAAATTCTTGCAAAACCAATCGGTACAAAATGGTTTTAAAAATTTTGTTCAGACCCACCCTATGCATTTTAGAAGAGAAGGCACTACAAGAAATATGTTATTTAGCCACGATTTTCCTCCCCATGACAACCGCTGGTAGGAAATAGATGGCTTATGCCACAACAAGTCAACAACGAAATGGGTATTGTTTATTGTCACGAGTTATTGTGCGACGACTCATAAACCGTGCGTATAAGTGGCCTTCAACGACGACATCTGTGTTGTGTTAAAAGGGTGAACGGGAATTAAAACTAGAACACAGGCCATTAATCAAAAGCCCTTCACACGGTCAGTGTAAAGGATTCGGAAACCATATACGAGCCGAGCCCCAACCTAAAATTTCGCCTCACCTTCGACTACTCTCAGACAGACTCGATCATCGACGGTGGTTTCCGAAACGTCGGCGTCCTTCGACTTCCACTTGATGGTGACAGTTGCCGCCCATTACCACCTCACTGCCGCCAGTTCGCGCCACGAGCCGGGTAGGGCGTTTATTTCGCTTTTCAAGATCAAGCATCTCTCCCTCTCCCACTTGGTAAATCTCTTCCCTATTGCTGCCTCATAAGACTTTCACGAGATGTATCTCTGGCGATTGAGCCCATTTCATTCTCTGGAAATGTTTCAATCTGCTTGTTTAGGTACGAATAGGGGTTTAAAGGGACGATGATGAATGCTTAAACACAAAATTAGATATCCTGTCTTGGAGGTAGATCTATGCGCATGCTAGGAACTTTATTATACAAGTCTAATTTCAGGATTATTTAATTAGGTAAATATCCTGGTTATTCCTTGGTTATGCACTCCATGTAAACACCTGCTGCCGATTGCCATCTTTAGTTCTTCACCCTGCGAAGGCTAGTTTTTTTGGAAATTACCATAAATTGCGTGATACAATAATATTTATGAGCTTCATTAATTAGGAAATTAAATAAGTTTCAGGGGGCTAGCATCATGTATAGATATAGAGATTTCCCTGAGCACTTGAGACTGATGCAAGTCCAGGATGATCAATAGGATTTCTCCTGGTGTTTTTCATTAGATCTGTAGTATGTTGATCCAAATTCACCTACACGTTTAGCATACATTGAGGCTCATGAAGTACTTACATATACATATATATATATATATATATATGCCTAGCTATTAGTATGTAATAAATGTACCAAGATTTTGCCATGTCAAGGAGTACTGGCATGAGTTTTTGTAAATTGGGTGCTGCATAACATCTCAGGATTCCACCAATGTGGAATTCATGGCCAAGAAAACATGTGGCCATTTCAATACAATGTCGACTAAGATAACTTGTACAGACTTGAATCATAAAGCATGAATGCCAAGATTTGGTCCATGAACAATTTTCCATTTTCTGTTTTAAATGTGAAATGTTGAAGGAGATTGTGGCTTATCTGGCTTTTTCTTATGAGTGAGAAGGCCAGCAGAAATTCCTCCTCTTTTTGCCCTGTTTGTAACTCAAATTTAACATGTTGTTATAATGCTCCTGCCCTGTGTTCACCCAACCTATATATTTAATTAACAAGTCCTTTGTCAATGTCATAAAATTTTGTGGTCCTATGAATTTAATGACTTGTCACTTACCTAGTACTAATGACCAGCAGTGGGAGAGGGAGAAGCTTATACTGTGCTGTCAGCAAGCTGAACATGTGATCTAATGTTTATCTTGTGGGAGGCACATAATCCTATATAAATTTATGTGTTACAAAACATCATCTTAAATGATTTGCTGAGACCACAAAAGTGTTTAATTTATGATTTTAGTTGAAAGATGCTTGTGTAAATTATGGAAGTATAAAGTGTGATGAAACATAACACTTTCATGCTGTTGGAGGGTTATTATTAATGCTGTAACATTTCAGCATGCACTTCTTTCCAATAGCCCCTTCTTCAATTGTGGCATAGCTATGAATCTTGCCCTGTTTTGCATATGAGAAGCCCCTCTTGGCACTAACTAAATCATGTGGAAGCTGAATGACCATATGGTTATCCCTGCTGTGCTTCCTGATCTCTGATGCTCTTTACCTCTACTGTCATAATGTAGAGTACCCAATATATATGTCTTATCTTGCCCTCTCTCGCTCTCTCTCTCTCTCTCTCTCTCTCTCTCTCAAGAGCCAGAAATAAACTGTTGGGGAATTTGAGTGTCTGTAATGTACCGGTTATGTTGTATTCTAAAGGTTCTTCCAAAAAGATATGTGTACATTCTGGTTTAACGAGTGTATTAGTCCGTGTAAGCAGTTCTCAATTCATTCATAATTGGCCTCTATTTAGATTTGCAATAGTTATATATATTTGTACATGAAAATGTTTAGAATATGTTGTCTGCAGGGCATGAAATGTTCTTTTAATGTCCCTTTATCAATCGTTTACCTTTCCGCTATCCACGAAGAGAAAGAAACTTCCTATCTCTACCAGTGACCACAAACATGATTGGACTCATCATCCAATTTAAGGATATCACTTAAAACTGTATTTACACAATGAGTTTTTATATCTAACTCATTGCATCGCAGGCAGCTGACAGTAGTGTTACTTTTAATGCTTACTTATAATTTTTACAATACCACATGATATAACCTGCCAAAATCCCTCACTACTCATTGTGAGGGATTTTGGCAATTTTTTGTGATAAGTAGAACCTGTCTTCCCTGAGCCCATCCACTCATATATTCCATGGTTTGTCAATTCAAAATTTTTTCTTGTGATTTGGCCAGGGTGTTGCTGTTACCATAAAAACTTCTCAGATTAACCACAAAGGTGAGTATCTTCAATTAGTTAGTGCTTGGCTAATTGGATCTTAAACCTTGTATTGAGCTGTTTCCTATGCCATATATGCACTCTGTTCTGTTTGAATATTAATTTTTGACTACTATGTTGCAATTCATAATTATGTTAGTATATTGTTTATCATTCCATTTGCAAATATTGATACTTTCAGCTATAAAGTATAGTGTTTATCTGTGACCAGTGGAAATGATCAAATGCACCAAATTGTTATTGAGTTTGAAATATCTTGTCGACATGGTTATATAGCTGGGCCACGTGGGTAGAAAACTGATGCAATATACATGAGGAATGTTTACAAAATTTCACCTTGGAATGAATATACTTGGAAAGTGTTTCATCATAAAGCCTATCACTTCCCAAGCATATTCAGTCCCGAAAATTGGCTAAGTAGGACTAGGAGAACATGCCCTCTTTAAGCTGACCATAGTGTAATCATGCACTTGTTGTATTGCCTAGTTAAACCAAAATTGGGTTTCACAATTTTTTTGCTGAACAAGTATAAGAGTAAAAATGCTCTGTTATTTATACGTTATATAATACTTTATATAAAGTATAGCTTCTCATATATGCAATGAGAAGCAATTTGCCTAGCCCATCTCCATAGACTTTAACCCTGGTTCTCAAATCGCACTTCATACCCGCTTGGGAATTGTCATCGCACAAGGGCTGTATTATTACCACATATAATTTTAAGATCTCCCGAAACACAAACATCTTTGTCTCCTTTCAAATAGGCAGTTTCTTAAGAACTGCCTATTTCTGTGCGTATAAGATTTAAGGGCCATGATCAACAATTACAGTATATTTCAAAACTGAGTCTTAATTCTCTTAATGTGATTCCATACTATATAGTTGTTCATAGATGTAACTTTCCTTTTTTGCTATTTGTCATACATATTCATACATATGTATATTTCTATATACATATGTATGTATATATATACATGTGGTGTTTGGGAATTACTAGGAGAGCATCTAGGACCTTAATGTATTCATTTACATAATAGGCAATAAAATCATTACAGCAAACATGTATTGACCACGTCAATACATGGATGCCTTTGACAGTTATCACTCCATACAATGCTCACGAACAATCCTAGCACCCATTTTGCAAATTAAGCTCTTCCTTACTGTTCCAATCTATCTTCAACTACTTTCACGATAAACTAAAATACACTCAATTCATTCTGTCCTTTGTGTAACAAGATTTTCCACATACCTGATTTTAACTTGTACAATTCCTATGAACTCAACCAGATGGACAAGGCTTGGATGCATATTGAAGATAGATTGCGTTCCAATGAATATGCTGAAGGCGTTAAACACTTCTTAGATGTGGCGAAGGCCCATGCACCTGGTAGAGACTGCATTAGGTGTCCATGTAGGAGATGCCGAAATCATACTTTCCATCCCTTTGGAGTGGTCCAGGATCACTTGTTCATCATAGGAATTGATACATCTTATACAGCATGGATATTCCATGGCGAGGAAGAATTGTTGCCTGAATTTTCCACAGATTCTGAGGAAGAAGTTCCTCATGCCTATAACTACAATGACTACATTGATGATGTAGACGAGATGTTAGATGACATCCGTGTGGGATCCTTTATGGATAATTCCTATGGAACAGAATTGAATTTAGATGAAGGGCCTTCACAACACACCGCTCATAATCCGCTACATACTACCTTCGAAGAGTTGCTAGAGAATGCAAGAAAGCCACTTTATCCAAACTGCACAAACTTCTCACAGCTATCATTCATAGTCAAGTTGCTTCACATAAAGACAGTTGGTGGTTGGACTGTGAAGTCTTTTGACATGGTTATAAAGCTCTTGCAAGCAGCATTTCCTCATGCACTGTTTCCTACCTCATTCCACGAGGCTCGCTGCTTACAGCAGGGTTTGGGATTTGGTTACAAAAAAATACATGTATGCCCAAATGATTGTGCCTTGTTTTGGAAGGAGCATGCTGATAAAGATGAGTGCCCTAAATGCAATGCATCTAGGTGGGCCTCAATCCCTCATCTCCAACAGAGGATACCCCAAAAAGTCCTCCGATATTTTCCTTTGAAGCCGCAGTTGCAAAGGCTGTTTATGTCAAAGAAGACTGCACAGTCAATGAGATGGCATGTTGAAGAGTGTGTTGATGATCCCAATTTAATGAGACATCTAGCAGATTCCAGTGTATGGAAAGACTTCGATAACAAACATGCTGGGTTTGCCCAGGATCCTCGTAATGTCAGACTTGATCTAGCCAGTGATGGGTTCAACCCATTCAATAATCTTAGCAAACCGTACAGCATTTGGCCAATGCTACTTGTGCCTTACAACTTGCCCCCTTGGTTATGTATGAAAGATCCATACGTGATGATGTCATTATTAATCCCTGGCCCAAAGGCTCCGGGAAATGATATAGACGTGTTCTTGCTTCCCCTAATAGATGAGTTGACAGATTTGTGGGTGGAGGGAATTCATACATATGACGCATACAAACGAGAATCGTTTCAGTTGAGGGCAGCCTTACTTTGGACCATTAATGACTTTCCTGCATACACTAACCTTTCTGGTTGGAGCACGAAGGGTAAGTTGGCATGCCCTTCGTGTAACGCTGAGACAGATTCATTGTGGCTTGTGCATGGTCGAAAACATTGTTATATGGCCCATCGTCGTTGGTTGGCCCAAGATCACAGTTGGAGGAGGAAAAAGTCAGCTTTTAATGGTAAGGAGGAACATCGTCTCCAACCAAGAATGGTGGAGGGACAAGCTTTAATGGAGCAATTACATGAGGTCTCAAATGTGCAGTTTGGTAAATCAGCAAGGAAGAGAAAACGTACGCCCAATGAACTAAATTGGACAAAAAAGAGTATCTTCTTTGAACTTCCGTACTAGTTAGACTTGGGATTGCGACATAACTTAGACGTCACGCATATTGAGAAAAATATTTGTGAGAATGTGATGGGAACCTTGATGAATATTGAAGGAAAAAGTAAGGACATCACTGCTGCACGTATGGATTTGGAAGAACGTAACACGGACACAGAGGCATATTTGCATGTCGAGTGCTTGACTTTTTGCTCTATGTACCTTAATGATATCGAGACTAGATATAATCGAGAGGAACGTAACACGGACACAGTTGGGCCGAGCTCCGAAAATTCGAATATATCGATTTTCATGCAAAAGGTGCGCCCACTAGGGGCAGCAAGAATGGCATATTTGCCCGACTCTCTGTTGGGCAAAGCCACGTGGTACGTCCTTAATAATTGTCCAGAGATCGAGGACTATTTAGAGTAAGTCCAATTCAGCCAATAATATTTTCTGAATTTTGTCAGTGGAATATCTTTTAAATATTGATATATATTTATATTTGTAGGGATCACCGTAACAAGATGAAAGAAGAGGACCCAACTAATTTCGAGCGTAGGCACCAAATTGAATTTCCAACGTGGTTTCGAACACGCGTAAGATTTCTCTATTTCATATGCAAGAATATCCCTTTTATCGTAACTTAGCCTTTTCATAATATTGTTATTGATAAAATCAAATATCCATGCTAGATTGCCGAGTTGCACTCAATGACTCCCCCCGCTGTGAGCGATGACATATTTGCATTGAGTTGTGGTCCAGATCCACGTGTCGCATCATATTCTGGATGTATAATGAATGGAATTCGGTTTCACACCAAGCAGCTTGAAGGGCGTCGTCGCACCCAAAACAGTGGGGTTGTTGTTCATGGCGAACATTAAGGTTTGCCTGTTGACTTTTACGGTGTGTTGCAAGACATCATAGAATTACGCTATATGGGTTGGCGTAAGTGTTTCATTTTTAAATGTGATTGGTGGGACATTGGCGATACAAGAAGGGGCATACATGTTGGGGAGCACTTCACGAGTGTTAATACCAACCGACAATGGTATAAAGATGAGTCATTCGCCCTGGCTTGCCAAACGTTGCAAGTATTTTACATTAAGCACCCGAATTGGGGGGGAAGTTGGCACGCGGTACACAAGATAACCAATAGGAATGTTTACAATATTTGCCACAATACCTCGGACTTGCATAATGATGCTGATGATGATGATGATGAGTCTGACACTGTTGACTCTGAAGATGAGAGTGACACTGAGGAACGGGAGTACGGCCTGGTTAATGAAACTAGCCCCGAGAGCCTCAATCCACTGACCCGAGGAGATGAAGACCAATTGCCGGTTGATCCGTCTACCCGGTCACCTGATGAGTTGTCTAGAGAACTCAGTGACGCTGATGATTGTATTGATGAGTGAAGCTATAGACGTGTTTGTAGAAGGAGAACACAGAATATTGGTGAAAGACTTGGTACATATTGAAAACCTCAATAACACTATTATTGTATTTTCCAAAGCTATAACAACATGATTTAGAGGGGGGGAACTATTGATGTAAGTATCTACAAGGCTAACCCAGATCATTGCTGTTTTTGTTCTACAAGGCTATTCCATGGTTATAAAATAAGTCAAGAATTCCCCCCCCCCCCCCCCAACCCAAACAACAACATACATGAAAATGAGGACAAGTGGATTGTCTAGATTTAATGGGAATTGTTATTCTATTCAAGAGCTTGGGACTTGGTACCATCATCATGAGGGATGATGGTACCAAATGTTTGTATTTATATTGGTGCCTGACCAGGTTTTAATTTACTCCATATGCAGACAGCGCGTGAGGTTTGTCAAAGAAGGGAAAGCGAAAACACCTTCATGGAAGATAGATGAAACAGTGGTATATAAATAGTATGCCTTCTTTACTTTCACTTGCAATGAGGTTTTCATAGTGTGGTTAGTGTATTGAATCGTCTATTACATTTTTTGCACTAAGCTTGTTAGTCTGCCGCATGTAAATTGGAATTATTTTAACATGCCTATGAACTGGTTGGTACTAGTTGAAATGAATGATGCTTCAGTTTGCCAATTTCATACAGATAATTATGTGAGCTTATTTAGAATTTTGGTGGTCACCATACATAATTAAGTAATGGAACACAAGGTACTAGTTGAAATATTCAAGGTACTAAGATGGTGCATAGAAGGTGTAATGTTCACAGGGAAAAACTAAAATCAAAGCAGCAGAATAATAATTGAATTAGTCACACTGATATAATTATTATTATTTAGTATGTCCAGGTTTTTCAAACATGTATTTCCTAATAGAAGAAATGGATGACACCAATATAGCTAGCAGTATCCATAAAATGATGTGGTACACGCATGCAAATGGGTTGATCTTCATAAGCAGTCACTCAAACTTATAAACTGCACTAAGTTCGTTTTTCACTGTTCTTGATGCTATCCACTGCTAATAAGGGTACAATTAGTCTGTGAAAGCAATGAAGTATTTGTGATTTCTTACGCAATTTAAATGGCATAGTGGTATATAAATATTACACAGATCATATTGGACAGTGTAATGCATTGACCTGGAGATGAGTTGGTTTAAGTCACATATCAATCCTCAAAATTGATATGTGAATGAGCTACTTTCAGTTTAATTTATTAAACTGCACCTAAAATGAATTTTCAGACCTAGTTGTCAAATTCAACTAGATGCTCTGCAGAATACATTGGGATCATGCAGCAATAACATGGGTTGGGGAATTCCATGGTTATACAGGAAGCCTTGTACCAGTTATTTATTGCATTGTGATATGGCCCATTTTTGTTGCATGCATATTGCTGCATGCAAACCAAAATATTTAGCCCAATGCCTCTGTACATAAGAAAGACTCAGACTAGACAAAATTGGGAATTAACCAATTCTAATACAGGTTCTGTAGTATATCCATCAAAGACACATTAATGGATAAAGTTAATATTACCAATTGGACACTTAACAGAGGAAACTGGTAGCTGACAGCAATAACTGGGATTGAATAGTCACAAGGTGGTCAAACCTGTCATATATTTGGCAGCCTTGCAGAAAGGTTGTACATTATATGGTAAATGTAATTGTCACCATCCAGGTCTCTTGTAAGCCACAGAATACTTATGAATTTTCCAGTATTGCCAACTCAATGAAACCAAGAATGTTTCATTCAGTTAAAATATGGAAATGTAAAGGTAAAGATCCAAATTGATAAGTGGAAGTGTGATGGACATTTGCCACCTTTATCACCAAGATCACAGTTGATAAAAATACAAGATGAAAGGGGAATAAGGTAAAGGAAAGCATAAAGCAGTTGTGAAAGAATTGGTTTAGGCATAGTGGATAGAGCACCCCAAAATGGGCGTGAACTGGACAGAAATAAATTTTGGCCTAAACCAATGCAAACTTCCTATTGGTTCAATGACTATAATGAAGCTGGTTGCACAATCTTGTAATGGAATATTCCTGTAATTCCATGGTATACAAAAGGCAAGAAAATGCAATTTATATTATACAGAGTCAATAATTCAACCCAACTAAACCACTCATTATATACAATGCAAAAAAAATTATAAACATAAAAACAGGACGTGAATTATTACAGCAAGTTACAAATGATATTCTATTATACAGCAAAAATGCAATTTGATAGTGTTTAATGTCCCCTAAAGACCAGAGGAATCATATTTTCACACTGACACAACGTGTAAGCCTATGACTTTGTGAAGCATATCATTTCAGGATCCCTATGGGTATAGTTTATATACAGATAAATTTGTATATAATGAGATTTATTAAGGCAATGCACAAGTGGGGTTTAGTTCAGGCACTGAATAACGTAACCCAATTAAGGTGTTAAATGCCTGACTATTTTAACATGTCAGGAGAGAAAGCTATCCAAAAAGAAGCCTGGCCAAATAAGCCATTGGGTCCCACAAAAGTAATAAAAGATGACATGTTCTGCTAAAGAATTGTAATGTTCCCGGATTGTATATCATACTTCATGCCAACAGACGCTTATTGTCAACATGTTACTGATTTACAATTCTGTCCAGAATATTAGAACACAAAGAAAAGTAATGTGACAAGGTCCACGAAGATGTGGTAAATGATCTGATATAGGGGTATTTATAAATGAAGTTGTATATAGCATGTTCTCAGGCAGGCCTAAATCCATACATGTGTAGCATACATTGACAGATCTAGTAATGCAAAGGATATATATACTGGAACAGGAGACTTTAATTTCAGGATGTTTATTGCTGGGCAGCCCATTTAATTTACACATTAAAAGCCTGATATCTGGGAAATACAAGATGTCTAGAGAACCCAAAGGGTACTGAGGAATGGAGCACGCGGGAAAGTTAAAAATTAATTGCCAACGCGGGATTTTAATTTTGGAGGCATGAATGACCGTGGTTAAAGTCTTCTGAGCATGAAGTGACAGATATAAGATTTACATCAACCACAGATCGTGAGAAGCCAGTAGGGTGGGGAAGTAAGCAACTGGTGGGGGTATTTGAGCAGAAAACTGAAAACTTCAAGCTGGATTCTCAAACTAGTTAGCTGCGACAGACAGAAATCTGCAAGAGAGCTCAAGACATCTTGTAGTCCAAGAGTTGCTGCCAAACTAACCTATCGAGGCAAGAAAAGGTAAACAGAGTTTTTAACCCCACAAGCTCCAACTTTACTTTACAAGATAAGCCAAGACATATTTATGATGATGGTTTTCTGTTAAATGGAATAATTCTTAAGATGATACGCCTGTTTTCAGAGATGATTTTTAAAGTTTGAGTTTGATCTGAATTCTGATCTCAGGAAATATTTTTAATATACGGTAGGAACTTTGTAAACCTAGTTTATGGCCAAAATAAGGTCATATACTAGGGTTTGCATTTCGGCCAAACGAGTAGAAGAACATAGTGACACAACAACATGGGTAGTTGGTGGTTGTTGTCCTAGTGGTGATTTCTCTAGGTTTTCCAAGCATGTTGTGGAGGCATATTTCCAATAATTACAGTAGCAGCATACACGGTGTTGAGGTGTTTATGCTTATCTGTGGTTTGAAGCCTGGTGCATTGAGGGTGACGAAAAAATCACCACTGCAGTCTTTTCAAATGTATTTTGTCATAAAGCATAAATTAGTTAATGTCATAACAGAGTAAATGGAGACCAGGACTTCATCAATCCTACCCGAAATAGACCGGAACAAGCAAATATAATTTCAGTGAATTTTCCACCATGTGATAATCTCTATGAAATGTCATATATAGTCTCTGGGTTGATCATAAAACACAGCCCAATATATTTATATCCATGTAAAGTGATAGTATGGCACCACAGATCATATCTAGTTTTGCTGATGGGGGGGAAATTCCTCATCTCATTATCACAGTAATGTCAAACAAAACTAGCTTTTGTGTTCCACCTTTGACTAGGTGGTTGAATATAACAGAGTAATGTGACAGAAATACACAAGATTTCATGTTTACCACTTTTATTCATTTCAGAAGGTAAATATATACTCTAAATGTGACAACATTGATGTAACCTGAGGAACTTTCGCATATTTTCAGCCAAACACAAATATCCCCACCATTACTTGGTAACTTGTAATTGTATATTAAGAACTCGAGATAAAGTTAAGAAAAGGTAACATGTTGATAAACTTTCTCTTCAATGTTTCATGAACAAGTATTATATAATTATGTTGATTAATGTATCACTAATATATACATTTACATAGTAGGTAGTAATGGTGATATCTGGGAAAAGAGGGCGGAGGGGAAGAATTAGACCTCAACGTCCACTCATAGCATCAAGCCAAATTGAAGAAGCTCCAGCCAGGGTGCGTCCAACAAG
Source organism: Carya illinoinensis (assembly GCF_018687715.1). NCBI lineage: Eukaryota > Viridiplantae > Streptophyta > Magnoliopsida > Fagales > Juglandaceae > Carya > Carya illinoinensis. The sequence continues at coordinate 26,031,120 of NC_056759.1, read as the reverse complement.
GAGACTAAGGGATTACGTCAATCCCATAATAGATGCCTCAACTGAAGCAGTACAAACAGAGTCCAATTCAGTTCCAGATTTGGTGCCTGAGACAAGGAGCCTAAGAGATGAGGAGGATCCTAGGGTTGATGACTCACGGGAAGCGGTACCAGCTGTGGGGGTAGAAGAGTCCATACAAACTGCACAACATGATTTAGATGAGGGGGATAACAGCACAGGTATCAGACACAAATTAATGGCTATTTATAACCACAGTGTATTGTAATGCACTGTTTTTACAATTTAAACTCTTTAAGCTGACCATTGTGTTAACTGACAGTTTTATTTTAATCATTTTTATAGTTCCACCAATAAAAAAACGAGGCCGTGGGCCTGCTAAGGGTACACTTTTTGAACGTTTACGAAAGATGGGTAAGATCCCTTTAACTATAAAGGATGGGCATAGAGGCCCATCATGCGAGAATGCCATGTTGTTCATTACTCGGGTGAGCTGGATTATAAGAGTACATGCGGATATGAGACATGCAAGTTGGAGTGTCGTAGATGACAAGGAGAAGCATGAGCTCATCAATCGTGTTAGAGTAGGGGTTTAATAATGCTTCCTATTGCTAGTTATTTATGATTACTTATGTTGTATTTTCGAATGACAAGAAGATGTGATATGATACAATATCCACGCAGGCTGATTTCGTGTTGGATTGGACTAGAGAGAACCATAGGGAAGCTGTAGCAAACGCACTAGCTGATCGGTACAACGCCTACCACTATGAATTACACAAGCACTAAAAGAAATTTGCATCGCATGAGGAGGCATTAGCTGGTCGGAAGGAATGGGTGGAGCCACATGTATGGGAGTGGCTATGTCAAATGTGGGCCAGCCCCAAATTCAAGGTAAGGACCATCAGTGGAAAAACAATGTCCCTTTAATAAACTATTTCAGCACCTTAATGAGCTGTTGTTAACACTATATAAATTAACCTGACCACATATATATACACGTTAAGACTTATGAGTACATAAGTGTATCACCTAGATTCAATGATTTCTCTATTTGTCTCGTGTTTCAGGAGCAGTCTCGTAGGAACAGCAATAATAGGTCAAAACAGAAGGTTAGGCATACAAGTGGGAGAAAATCTTTTGTACGGCTTATGGAAGAGAGGGTAAGCTGATTATTAAAGTGATTATGGCCCTGTTTTGATAAATCTTTGTTTATACTAAAAATTCAATCATTGAATTTGAAGGGTGAGGAGGCACCGAATATGATAGAATTTTACAAAGAAACACACTGGTCATCCAAGAAGGGGAAATTCATCAATGCAGCAAGTGAACATAATTATGTTAGTTAAATCTTTCCCTCTTAGCTAAATTTATATTTTTTATATAATGGTTGTGTAGGTTGACAGTTTTTCAGTTTCTTTACTGGGTTTTTTTGCTTTATTTCAGAATCTGATGCTTGAGAGGTTGAATGAGAAAGAAACTGAAGAAGACATTTAGGAAGCTGCTGGTGATGTTTTCAAGGAGGTGATGGGGTTCAAATCTGGCTATACACAAGGGCTGGGCCACTCAGTCATACCTAAGCCCTCCCCGTTCATGAAAAAGAACAAGGCATTTAAACGTATAGCCGAGGAGAATGAAAGGAACAAGGAATCTGCAGACTTGTATAAGAGTAAACTTGAAGCACTATTGGGTGATATGGCTGAGCTTCGAAAACAGTTTTCTGAGCATGACAAACAAACTATGGCCATGTCATCACAGTTGGGGACAAGTAGGGAGTCTCAACAAGAGACTCAAGGAGATGCATAACATCTAGCTGTCTTGAAATTTTTTGATGAAGGTCCTGGGGTTTTTTTGGGTTTTTTGTTCCCCTTAACTTGGAAATGGCAACAGATATAAGTGATGACAAAAAGGTATTAATGTATGGGGTGGGATGGGTTGGGATGGGTTGGGGGTTCATGTTTTGATCAATAGTATAGTGTTTTAGGACTTGATGTAAGTGATGACAGTAAAAAATTTTGGCGAATACATAACCGGGTATTTAATGGGAAGTGGTTGGTAGCTGAAATTGGTGGTCAAGAGGAATTTCCTAATGGTAAGGCACTAGCATGCGTGAGTATCCTATATTATAACAGTTGAGAAGTAGTTATAATTTCCAGGCTGGTGTATATTCATTACCTGAGTGGGTATAGTTTATGATGGTGATATTTTTTCCATGCAGGGATACACCAGATTTACTAATGGGCTGGCCAATTGTCACGTGTGATGGCACCAAGGGATTCATGTACACACATTCATTTCAGAGATTCCTATGAATGGCAACCATGCAAAGATGTTTAAAATCTGGAACATAGGTGGACAAGTTCCAGATCCAGTGAAGGTAAAAATCATATTTGCCTCCTTTAGTGGTTTAGTCAATGGGACAAACTTCTCATAGCTTCATGCTGTTGTTATATGCTACTCAGGGTAGACCACATGTTTGTTTAAATTAAACCATATCAGGAAATGACTAGTGGGAGGAAAGAGTAATTAGCTGGAAATCACAATAGGTGGGACTGATGTTAATTGTCAATTTTAGATCATCAAACTTGGACTTATTTTTCCATCGACACGGAACAGGTGGGTACACCTATGTCATAAGGAATGGTGGTGTAGCTTTTATTGTATCCAGATTTGGTTAGGAGGGTATGTTTTATATGAGTTTACTATAACCTGACCATTAATTATAAATGGTGTAAATTGGGTTCCCATAGTCTAATTTCTGCTTTGTATTTGTCCATTGTTTAATGTCATCGCCTCAATCCTATATATTATCACAGCTACCATATGTTTACACCATTTATCCCTTTGTGTTATGATTGTAAAGGACCACTCAATGACTAATAAATCTATCTGTAGTAGTCAGGAGGTTCTGACTTTGTTGAAGTCAGTTGGACTTTGAAATGAATCATAACATAATGTATGCATGTATTGCAGGTCTTTTCCAACAGAGGCAGGGGGAATTTTCTGACATAGAGATCCAATAGGATATATAACCTGGTGCGTATAACTGGTGACTAAAAGCCCTCTGCAAAGGCCAGAAATGAAGGAAATGGAGCTATCTGTTTAATGGAAGTTGGAGGAAAGTGAACCTGCATTAAAATGCATGTAGAACAGAAGCTAGATACCTGGTTGTGTAATTAAAGTAGTTTTAATCATGTGCTAGCCCTCTTCTCCTTCCCACACAGTTGCAATTAGTGTATTGCCATTTCCATCAAACAATATGGGAACATTCCTGAATGCTGTAAATATTTATGTTATGGGGAATTATGTTCCATGGTTGTTCAGAAAGTAGTGTATTATCTCTTTGCTGCGTTCCATGAAGAACCGTTCATGTATATTGAATGTTCCAGGTTTGGATCAGGTTTTGTGAGAGAATGGTTCCAGATTTCGTATGGGATTCACATGGAACATGGAACAAATCAAAAAAGTCTAGCAAATACTCATATATACATATTTCCTACAAGTACAAACCATGGAAAACATGTATTTCCTATGGGTGGATTTTGTGGGGCATAATTTTATACATTCTGACACTTTCATAGGTTATCGGGTTTCTTGCCACAAGCCAACTTCATGGGAAGTAAGAAATTCCCACCATCACTATCATGTCAAATTGTGAGGGATATGTTTCTAGCGGGGATTATTTCCTACCACAATAGGTGTGGCTAATATATCTATACCCATAACGACCGATGGAGGTATAAAACTTACTTACCGATGAGTTCCACTAGTGGCAAAAATATTTCTACCTAAGAGATGTTATGGTGGGATTTGCTCTCTAGGCCACGAGTTGCTCTGGTGGAAGAAATACTCTACCCAGGAGTACTAATGGTCTTATATTTTTAGTTTCCACAATTTGATTTGGTGCTATTTAATATCTTGCGCACGAATTCATATCGTGGTATTGAATCCATTGACCACGATTTCATCTGGTGGAAGAACGACTTCACCCACGATATCGTATGATGGCAATAGAGATATTATCCACGGGCCGGTATGGTGGCATTATCTCATTTTCCATGAGATTGTAGGAAATCCAATGAACTTTTGCCATGAGAACTGAAGTCTTCAGCCACCGAATGTGCCGTGGCTAAAAATGTTTAGTCCCCACCAATTACAGTCACCATGGCAAATAATAGTATTTGCGGCCAGTTATATGCCACGAGCCTCGCACGGGCGGAACTTGTGGGTATATTTTTTTTACCACTAAAACAGCATTTTTAGCCACGATTACCACCCTTGGGGAAAATCGATATATCTTGTAGTGAGGATAACGCAAACACACCCACAAACAAAAACAAATTATTCGGGATAGCGGTAGAAGCAACAATATAATTTAGAGTTCCATGATTCCAAGAAAATAAATAAATAGTGAAGTTTAAAGTTAATAACATACACTTCCTGATGATGTCTGCAAGCTGGTATTTGCGCAACTTCCTGGCTTGCAATCGCATGGCAGCCAAAATAGATCACTGCCTGTGTCTAAGGCCACCAAAAATGATAAACTTGGTGTCCCCACAGAAACATTGGCATAGTGCAAACTGAAACATGATCAACAACATTGGAAGAATTGGTTAACACAAAATTGTCACGAATAAAGAATCCCCATAGCACCTTCAGTCCTTGTTTGGTTAAAAAAACAATAACATTGAGGTATAACTCAAATAAAGAAAGAAAAATCCAGATTTTGTCATTGAGCATAAGCTTTGAGAAGCTATTTCTATCGTTGAGATATATACTGATAAACTGACAACTTTTCTACAACCCTTTTATAATTATATTTTTAAATGAAGGGCACTTATGTAAAATCAAAACTATTTTTAATGAAGTGGCAAAATTGTATTGGTTGATTGTAAAATAAGTTGTAAAATAGTTGTAACAATATCAATAGTCCACCTTAGCTCTAAGTTTTCGGACAATGATTTAAGAAGGGAAAGAAAGATCTAAATGACGGTAAAAAATAAATAAATAAATAAAATAAAATAAAAAGCTACAAACAAGTCCTGCATGTCCATTTAGGGAAACAAAAGTACTTAAAAATGAATATCTGACAAGTGACTACCTTAGCTAAAGGATGGCAACTCATGTTGGCAACTCAGACTCTTTTCCGCCAACAGATCATGAGTACGCATGAACTATATGCATAGCTTCATATATATATATATAGGCATAAAAGCAATAAACTTATTGCGTTGGGATCTATGTGTTCTAAAAGAATTATAATTATTATTTCCCAATACTAGTGAACAAATTCACTACAACATATATGGCCTGTAGTGGCCAACTTATTTTCGGCAATATAAAGTTTGTTGCAAAAACTAACATTTGTCTTCAAAAATTAAGATTTTTCTACAAATATCATGCGGCAGATAAAAAAAGTATATTTTTTGCCATTTCATTTGTGGCCAACCAAAAATAGCAGTAAATAGTGACCTTTTCCCACAAGATTTAAGACGTCGGAAAATATGTTCCAAAATATTATATTTTGCAACCAACATATATCTATTTGCAATAAAAGATGTGGCAGAAAATTCTATTATCCATTTTATTGACGAATAACATCATAGCAAATGAGGATATATAAAACATTTTCAAATCTATTATCCCCGCTCTCCCGGTCTCTCTTTAAATCCAATCCCCAATGTTGGCACTCTCTTCCTCTTTTCGGTTGGATCTCTCCCTCCCATCTCTCAGTCAAGCTAGCGCTCTTTTAGCTCCCAGTCACAAATTAATTCCCTTCACAGCTTCTTTAGCCTTCGCTTGACATTTCCAACACAAGCCCAACCTTGTGCTTTAGGTAAATATTGTTCTCTCCCTCTCTCTCTCTCTCTCTCTCTCTCTCTCTCTCTCTCTCTCTCTCTCTCTCTCTCTCTCTCCCATAGATCCTCTGGTTTGAGAAAACCCACGAGATCTTCTCTTCAAATGATACCCACGAGGTGTCCATTGATGGTCGTGGATATCCTCTAAGGGAAGGCAAATCTCCTTGACTTCAAGACCTAATTTTGTTGTTCTCTATTGTTATATAATCCCTATTTGAAGTTCTCATCCTGTTCATGAAATTTCTATGTCACCGATGCTCTTATTTGTGAACCCTTATTTATATTCATCCAATAATTATTGGTTATTGTATACCTCAAATCTTGTTGCTTTTACAAATTTCGTAGAGCTATTTTTGGGTGGCTTGTGTCTAGGTATTGAAATAATGTGTCTTTTCTTTTTATACTCTTGGATATTTTGTTTTGGAAATATTCTGGGATTTATAATAGTTGACTTTATTTTATAGTATTGTTTCTTTCTATATCTAGGCAATAAAAGAACAATACGTAAATTTTGATTTTAATGTTATTGAGTTATGGAATCTTAATCTTAGGGTTTCATTTTGTGGCATTGAGTTCTAGAATTTCAGGCTGAACAAAATTGGGTTTTTTCCTAGTACAACAAAATAGAAGAAGAGGAAGAATAAATGTGGGTTTCACTTTGTTATTTGACAGAATCATGGAATTTGATTTCACTTTGAAGAGACAAACCAGGATGTAGTAGCAAAAAATCAGATGCTTGCAGATATGATTTCTTTTTCACTTCTTCATTTTATTGTTTTTTTCTTTTTCAGATAATATGCATATTATGACTTACCTCAGCTTGATAATTTTAATTTAATTTCTTTGCTTCTGGATATTATAGAGCCCTGAAGTGAACGAAGCAACTAGGTGTCTTAGTTGAATGCTCCAAGAGTATTTGGTTGTTGGAAAGGATGGTCCAGAATATGTTGGTTAAGTTCCTCTTCTTGGTTTTCTCATCCCATAGTTTTAGCATGATGTATGCATAGATGATTAAGTTCCAAACTAGATCATTTTTGTTGATACTGGTTCTTTGTTGAACTAACATGATTCCTTTTGTTTTCGATGCCTCCTTTGGGTTAGTTCCTCTTATTTCAATATGTTTCTTATAACTTTTCAGTTATGAATAAAATGGTAGATGATGTTGCTCTTTAATCACTTCAATATATATTGAAACAAGAGGAAACAGAGCAAACAGAGCATGACCTTAAAAGTATAAGAACATCTAGTTTAATATATATATATATATATATATAAAGTATAAGAGTATAAGAACATCTAGTATAAGAGCATGACCTTAAAGGAGAAAACATATATATATAGCAAACCTAATTGCTTTATATATATATATATATATTTATATGTATATTTAAGGCAAACAGAGCATGACCTTAAAACTGATAGTTAGATGCCATTTTTTTTAGTTACTTATCACTTAAAAGGTTGGGTTGTTATTGTTACCCTGGACACTTTTTTCTATGTTTCAGTTCTAATTGTATCTTGAACATTGGGTGTTGTGTTATATAGAAATATGGAAGCTTTACTCACTAAATACCTACGTGAACATTTTATTTGATTCTGAGTTAATTTTGATTCTGAGTTATATTCATTTTGGTGGTTCAAATGTCTACCGTGCTACACTTGGATTTGTAACTCAGTGGGAATAGATGGAAGGTTCAAATGTTGGATTTACTCTTAGATAGAGAAGGCAATTATTGGGTTTTCCTGATTCTCATTTTATACTTTTGTAATAATAGAGGAATTATTTTTCCTTTTAATTTTCTAAAATCTCTTGTGCCCTACAATTAGAGCATTTGATGCTAACAAGTGATCCTTACTTTTATTAGAGAAAAGTAACTGAGAGTATTTTACTTGAAAGTAAACAACCATATTTCTATAAGGTTTTTCGACTGTTGAAACTGTATTCTTATATATTTTCATAGAAATGGTCTTCATTTAAAGGACATCTAGTTTGTTTTCAGGCAAACTATATTCTTATATATTTTTGTTCTATAAAGGTCATCTAACATTATTTTTGGTATTTATATCAGCATCATATTTGATCTTTAATGCAATACAAGCCATAATCCTCATCCCCTATTCACCTGAGGTGAAATATTCTTTGAAATTTCTATCTAGATGGAAATCTAGAATTGTCCTAGTTGCTCTCAAATTAATGTATTTTTTGTTTATTATTTTAACAGTGAATTAGTTTATTTCTTATGATTTCGTTTTGCTTTATGTCATATTTGTTCATAATGCATAACTAGTTCTTTATTGAAATTTCTAACTGTTGTTTTGCTCGTAGCCCTGAATCATTGTATGTGTTTTTATAGTTTTTCGGCAATAATTCCATCTATTGCTTGTGATCTTGGTTTCATGATTGAGAGGTAGATCTATGCTTTACCTATAGGGAGGCAGTCTTCACATTAGTCTCGTATGAAGCATATCTTTCATTATTTTTGCTTTTAAGTGATGTCACTGGCTTTATCTTTTATCATATTTTAACAATTTTAGCAATCTAGTGTTCTCTTTTTGTTAGTTGAATTGATTTTCATATCTTTCTTTTGTGTCGTAAGTTGTAGATTTTTATGTTCTTATGCAGAGGATGCTTATGTTACCTACTTTCCAATATCATTTGATGGTTACAAAATCTAAGTCCCCTTAATTGAGTAAAGGTACTTTCTACTAGACTCTTTCTTTTGTAGTTATTTTCTAACTTTCCAAAAGGAAGCTATATCTGATTTTGATTTATTGGTTAAGGTTGGTATATTTAGAAGTAGTCAATGACCCTTGAGTGATTCAGATTTTTCATTTAGCAATGTCTAGCACTTTGGCTAACAGTTCTTTTATATATATATATATATAAGTAAAGAAACAAGTTAATGGGGTGAGAGAGGCTCGAACTCTCGACCTCAGGATAACTCAGAAGCTATAAAACGTACCCGCTAGCCAACTGCGCCACCACCCCGTTGATAACTTTGGCTAACATTTTTGTAATATGACAAACTTACTTTGGCGGTGAGGGGATTTTACTATATTAGATGGGACATGTTCAATGAATTTTTAATGTTAATTATTTTAGAGAGGGAATCCAATGGGATCAAGGCCAATAATTTGGATGTTAGCTTTAGGGAGCTACTCACTAGTACTACATTTATTTGTGACATCTTAATTGGATTTGTCTTGAAGCTTTTTGAACATTTTCTTTTTAAGTTTTGACTTATGTGGTTTTATTTTGGTGCCTTCTTATCTGGTTGTAGGAAAGGAAAGTAGCATACATGCATATACAGGAGAATGGACCAACTGTGCATATTTATGCTGGTAGAATCTATTTTTTTCAATTGGGTGATTTAATATCTAATGTTTCTCATATCCAACTCTGTATGAATAATTGAAATCTAGTTAACATACTAGCATTTAATGTTTCTCATATCAAATTCTAAATCAATAATTGAAATATGATAAAACATGGCAAAGAACATACATGCAAGTTACAGCAAACAGAGTTACAACTTATATTTAGCCGTTCGATTAACAGACTTTGGAACATTTTTAAGAAACTTGATATTGGTTTCTTTGCACAAGATGGATATGTTGATCAAGAATAATGACTATAAAGTATGCATGTTGCTTTTGTCTTTACTACAAGTGCTTCTTCTTCAATAACTCTATGCAGAGATTAAGTATGTCTTGATTTAGTAATTACTTCACGACTGTTTGCTGAAATTTTGAGGTCATGTTTTGCCATGCAAAGTGAGTTCATATTTGTGTTGAGAAGATGCCAACACAAACATAAACACAGGTTGAGGTAGGAGCAATACACCATGGGAACATCACAAGATTACTGGTAGCTATAGACTTTTTGAAGATCATTCTGGTATCATGATCTTTAATCTATGTAATTTTATTTTATTTTATTTTTTTTAATGGATCAGAGATGTTTTGATAACATTGAGTTGGTGAAATTGGAAGCATAGTTTGTACATCTATTTTTGAAATTGTTATATGATGTTTTGCTGAATTTAGATCTCCATTGCATTCATATGTATGTTTTTAGGTGTATATTATGTCATTCTTTTTCTACTTTTGGACTCATTCTCATTTCATCGGTTTTATAGTCTATACTTTTTTTTTTGGAATTTTTTTTCCTATTTGCAGCAACATGTTGTGGCCACAAATATGTTTTTCTACCAGAATAGCTTATTTTCAGCAATAACATAATGTTGCAATAGTAATTTGCGGCAATCCTTGGGTTGCTAAAGAAAAAGAATTATCGAAAAATATTTTTGCATACGCCAACTGATTGTGGAAAATAAAATTTTATGATAGTATCTTTACGTGGATACAAATTATAAGCCTATGATGTATCATGTCTCTTTGCGGAAATTGAGTTTTAGCAGCAACGTTAACTTGCCAATAAAATTATTTGCAACTAAACTTCTCGTCGAGAGTGTTTTTTTTCTTTGATGTCTCTTTGCGGCCAGTACATAATTATTGGCGATGTATGCTGCCAATATAGAATTTTGCAGCGATTATAATTTGTAGAGGAAAAGAATTATCGACAAATTTTTTTCTCAAAAAAACCATTTTATGGCAATATATCAACATGGAAAATAAGTATTTTGAATTATTAGAACCATTTATTTCTCGCAATTTTTGTTCTTATTTGCTACAAATTGAGTTGTTGGAATAAGTACATTTTGTGACAAACGTAAGTTTTGCCAGAGAAGATATTTAAATTGGCATTTTATTGTCTGCAATGGTGCAGCCAATCTTTTCTGCCAGTAAAAAGTTTTTGCAGCAGTTTTTTATATCTTTTGTGGCAAAATTAGCCCCCACAAAAAGCAGTATTTGTTGTAGTGAAAAGAAATCCCATCTATTATCTTTTCCACCAGTTTCTCACCAGCCATACAAACATAATCCAAATTCTTCAAAAGCTCACCAAAAACTCTATAAAAAATAAAAATAAAAAATAAAAAATTCTACATAATGTGTATAGGGAGTGGGTTAATGAACTTACGGTTCCAAAGTGTAATTTCCCGTATTCAAATAGTAGTCGAAGCTAGTAGTTTTGTTGCTGGCGGCGAGATGACGGCCGCGAATCAAGCTGTCTCGGTGTGACATAGCGGCGTAGTATTCAACACTCCCTCTCTCCGGGAGGCCATCGAAGCTGAGAATTCCCTTAACGGGATCGGAGAAGCAGTGGTGAATGTCGAAACCGAACCCGGAACCGTAACAGATGCGAGAACCCAAACCCAAAAACAGAAACAATAGCAGAAATTAACAAGCGGAAGTAAAAGGACCCCAAGACATGGCTTCGAGTACTCGCAGGCGAGGTTGTCGTCGAACGTTGTTTTTGTTGTAGAGAGAGTATATGAGAGCTCTGATCTCTGGAACTGATAATTCTGACATATATATAGAGTGAGAATACGAGGAGCAATGCGAAGGGTTTATATTTTAATTTTAATTGGCTGGGATGCAGCTGAGAAAGTTTGACGTGTTCCCACACTAAGGAGGAAGGAGGTGAAAACCGCGAGTGTCACTTACTCACGTTGGTTCCCCTTTCTGATTTTCTTAAATTTCCTGTTTTTCTTGATCCCTTTCAAATATTAAAAATTTTTATTTTCAAGTCAAGTGCACACTTCATATAATTTAATTTAAAAATTAAATTTTAATTAAATATTAAAAATTAATTTTTATCATTTAAATAATATAAATAATATACTCTACACACCAATTTAAAAATAAAATAACTCTTTAAAAAAACAACAACAAACATACAATTAAACTTAAAAGTCTTAGATTAATAATAGACCTATAACTATACTTTTTGTTTTTTTGGATTTATTTTACTATTCACAAATATAATTATATCTGTCTCTTAAAAATAATTTAAATTTTATATAATCATCGTCCATTTGAAATAAAATTTTTAAATAATTATAAAAGTATTATAAATTTATTATTTTTAAGACTTGATAACAAAGACTTGGAAACTATTGGATGATGACTTTGTTTGGTTGAGTTAGATGGGTTAAATGGTCTTACGTAGTTCGCATCCAATCATTTATTATCTAGTAATGGAGATATGCCCCTTGTGGTTGGTTATTTTTTGAATGAAATTGAACTTATTAAAAATAGTAATAATATGCGGAGCTGGTTGCTCGCGGATTCAATTTAAAATGACGACTAGTAAACAGTTTAACAGTCTAATGCATATGATTCAATTCTTTGAATAGAAAATTTGAGTTTGAAATTCCCCACACCTATATAAAAAAAAAAAAAAAAAAAATGAGGACTAAATTGATCTTATTTATTATCATTTTTAAATTATCACTATTTTATTATTTTTAATGTTATATTAATTGAATAAAGGTTATTTATTATTTTTACTTATATATTACTTATTTGATTAAAATGATAAAAATTTGACAAATAATATTTTTCAGACAAAAGTTTTAAGGAACACGTTTCTAATTTCCAACAATAATTAAATAATACACTACAACAAATATGACTTTTAGTGACAGATTATAAATAGTGACGGTTTCCAAACTGTGACTAAAACGTATTTACTGTGACGGTTTGTGAGAACTGTCACTAAATGTTGGGCAAGAATTTCAAAACGTTCGGACGTTTCCCATAATACGTTCGAACGTCACAGTAACGTTCGAATGTTATGTATATTTACGTGCGAACGTAAAAAAATTAGCGCGAACGTTCGAACATTTTAACTATTTACGTGCGAACGTGAATATATTAGCGCCAATGTTCGAACGTTAATGTGATAAAGTTCGAACGTTATATGTAAAATTACATAAATTAACCATAATATATATTTTTTTTAATAGTAAGGTTGAGTAACGTTATATTAAAAAAAAATTAAGAGTAGAAATTAAGCTACACAATACATACATTAAATATTTGTGTCCATTACATATGTCGAAAATAAAAAACGTTCGAATGATAAATTTTTACAAATCACTTTCAGAACTGCTGGTTTACAAAAGATCGAAACTCCTCAGTCAATGTCTCAACCTTATTGTTTAGCACATCTACATGATGTGCAAGATGTGCGACAACCTGATCTATATGTGCAATCTGTCTATCGATCTGTCGGTCTATATGCGCCTTCATATCTGTCATCATTGTATCAACCCAAGCAGGTCGCACATTCCCAGGAGATGTAACTCCCGGCTGCTGACTAGTACTCGCCGACGGGCGAGCAACATCGGCCCCAGACTCAGTCGGAGGAACAAGATCTGGCGTAGGACCAGACTGACGCCGAGCTGAGCCTCTCCCCTGTCCAATGCTCCGGCGGTGTGTGGTTATGTCGATAGGGCTCATCTGGTTTATCACCATCTCCTCCGCCTGGAGTGGCACTCCCCGGGCTAGTAATAAGCGGCTGATGATGACTCCGTACGGGAGATTATCCGTGGTAACGATGCTGGCCTCGTAACGGATCCGCTCAAATATAACAAGGGGCAAGTCAATGGACTCACCACGTGCCAAGCCAATCAGGAACTGTGCACGAGCCCGACTGAATGTGCTCTTATGTGCCACCGGGTCTACATTTGTTGCAACAAAAATGTGCAACATGCGAAAGAAAGGCAGCAGCTGATTCTGGCTGAAGGAGTTCGGCCTATCGAGCTTTGTGCGGTCCGTGCTAGTGAGGATGTAGAAATCCTGGTCCCGCTCATCGTCACCAACCTCAGCAGCAATAGGATCGCCCTCGGGTCGATCTTCTTCATGACTGGGCATAAACTCAACAGGGCCCGAAGATGAAGCAGAAGCAGCTGGATCTGCCTCGAATATGCCCGGGGAAAATGCAGCTGCTATGTCATCAGCCTGAGCAGCTGTCGACTCAGGTAGCATACGCGGAATCTGGAGCAAGTCGGCGAGAACATCCGCCGAGAACTGAAACTGTACATCGCGTACACTGAGAGTATGGGATGATGCATCGTTAGGCATGGTGGCCATCCCAATGTAAAACTCTCGAACCATTGTGGGGTAAATCTTTCCCCTCAATGTGCATATGGGGCCCCAGCCTCTGGTGACGAAGACGTCTCTCAGCGTCTTTCGCTCCCAGCTGAGCTCATCAAACTCATTAATGAGGATTTCTCGTTCCCCCATAACAGTTCGTGCCCCCAGTCGAGCGATGTCCGGATTGCCTCCATCCCTCCCTCGCTTCCTTGTCGTCATATACTGAGCCATATCCTGAAAATAAAAAAATATATATAAGTTATAACATTTTAAAAAAATGATTATAATCACAGATACATACGTATTATGACATATATGGATTATACTAAAAATTAAAATATCATCCTTATAAATTTACATAATTTTGCGAGTAAAACTTTTAAAGAAACTCACTTTTTCAATATATAAAATAATAATACCTAAAAGAAACAATATAAAAAAATTTTATATTGTAAACGTTCGAACGTTAATACAATGTACGTTCGCACGTTAAAATACGTCCGAATATACAAAGATGAAACGTTCGGACGTTTTTATCGAACGTTTCATTCAAACGTTCGATAAAAACGTGCGAATAAGTTCATTACGTCCGAACGTATTACCTAAACGTTCGGACGTAATGAATTTGAATCGTCATACGTTAGGACGTTCTTACTAGCCGAAGAAGACCAATGGATTACGTTCGAACGTTTTATCCAACGTTACGTTAAAGCGTTGGATAAAAACGTTCGCACGTAAAACTAATACGTTCGCACGTAACAATATAACGTGCGAATGTATTGAATACAAAAGGTCACACGTTCGGACGTTGTGTCGTGACGTCCGAACGTTACGACACGGAATCGCTGAGTCGACTCAGCCATTACCGAAAGCTTCGAAACGCATGTTTCGAAGCCACAAACAACCAAAATATGAATTTCAAAAGATGGGAAATGTTTCTACAGTCCTATTCTATCATTTTACTGCGAATGGTGGCCGGAAATGCAAGTTTTATAACCGGGCTACGGTGGGTTTCGAATTTTTGAAACCCACCGATTAAAAGTAAGGAAATAGAAGAGGGAGAGGGCACATTACCTTTTAGTGACGGTTGCGGTGGCGGATGGCGACGGTTGCGGCGGCGTGCGTGGCGGAGAGGATGAGAGAGTTTGAGTTTCCGGACCGGTTTCGTACAAGTTATGGCCTGGAAACCGTCGTGCCTGGCCTTATATACAGTTAACGTCCGAACGTTAATTAATTAACGTTCGAACGTTAACTCCACATGCGAACGTTATGTATATCACGTTCGGACTTAAAATCATACGTGCGAATGTGATACTTTTACGTTCGGATGTTTTGTTAACATGCGAACGTAAATCTATTATGTTCGGACGTCAATCGAAACGTCCGGACGTTTTGGTTATAACATTCGAACGTTGTTACACTATATATTATATTATATATATTATATAATATATATAATGTAATATATATTATATTACCTATATATTACTATATAATATGATATATAATATATAATATTATATATTATATAATGTATAATATTATATACGTATAATATACGTATATTATATACTATATAGTGTTATACTATATAGTATATAGTATATTACACTTATGTTCTATATAGTGTATACTATATAGTGTTATAGTGTATGTAGTTTTAATACGTATATAGTGTTATATACGTATTATTGAAACCGTTATTATATAGTATATATTATATAGCACTTTATAATGTTAATATATATAGTATATATTATATAGTAGTATTATATAGTTATTTATATATCCAATACTATAGTGTATATACTATAGTATCTATATAATAACTATAGTATATTATATAGTAATTATATAGTCTATAATATATATATAGTATATACATATAAAGTACATGTATAGTATACTAAGTATTACACTATATTTGTAGTATATATACTATATTATATACAAGTAGTATATATAACATAGTACTAGTACTATATTATATCTATAATATATTTACTATATAATATATTATACGATATTATATAGTTATTATATATAGATAACATACTATATAATACTTATACTATATTATAGACTATAATATAGATAATATAGTATATAATACTTATACTATATTATAGACTATAATATAGATAATATATTATATAATATTTATACTACATTAGTATATAACTATATTACTTTAATATAGTTATTAGATATACTATATTAAAGTATACTATACTAGGATAATATACAATTTTTCCAATATAATATATTATAATATACTTGTTATAACTATAATATATAATAAGTATATTATATATTATAGTTATAATATAATATATATTTTATATATATTATATTTATATAAAGTAATAATATATATATAGTACATTCTTATATAATATTTATGTTATATATTATATAATTGGTACAAATTATATATTAATTAATATTGTATAATTTATAATTTAATATATAAGTATATTATGAGGAATATACTAAATATATAATATGTAAATAATAATATTAACGTTCGAACTTAAATTCTGACGTTCGGACGTTATAATAAATTCGGAGGAAAATTTCCCGCTTAAACCAAATTTGCACAGTACGTTCTAACGTACTATTTTAACGTTCGAACGTTACTGACGAATACGTTGGATGGACGTACATACGTGCGAACGTACTGTATAATTATTGGGCGGGATAATTTTACGTTCGAACGTTAATGAATAAACGTTCGCACGTAAAATGAAACGTTCGAACGTTCATTAATGAACGTCCGAACGTTAATTGCATAACAAGCAGAAAATAAAACTTTCACGCACGGGAAAGCAGATTCATTTCTGCTTTCCTCCGTGCGTGTTAGAGTGAGAGACAGAGAGAGTTTTAGAGAGACGGAATGCTAAAGGAAGTGGAAAGCAGTGGGGAGAGAGAGAGTTTTAGGGAGAGGAAGAGAAGAAGTGGAGGGTTATAGTGAGTATATGTTTGCAAAGGTATTTTTTTAAGCATTAAGGTAAATGGTTTTTCTCATTTTTTATTTGTAATATACATGATAATTATCAATGTTTTATTTCATATATATTTAACTAACTAGTATTGTGTATTTTTTGAAGGATCATTTGTTGTGAATTGTTGAGAAGTTGTGATTTTTGAAGAAGAATTTATTTAAAGCACAAGGTATATATACTAAACTCTATTGTTATATTTTATTGTGGATATAAGTTGTGATTAAGTTTGTGTTGTTTGGATGAATTAAAAAGAAAAATTATTGTTATTGAATATGTTTATTCTTAATGTGATAATGTTTTAGTATAGTGTATGTTTTTGAATAATAATTATTTGTTAGTTTATGTGTCTATTTTAGTAATTTGTTGTTATAAAAGAATATATATAACAATTTATTTAATAAATAAATTGTTATATTATTTGTGTAAGAATAACAATTTTGGTATATAATTTATTGGATGATCATAATTATAAATTATAATATTACAATTATAACTATTATATATATAATTAGTTAAATAACTAATATCATAAATTATCACATGACCCTAAGTATCAATTATAAGGCATAACTATTTAGTAACTATATTAAAAAATCGTATTACTAAAATTATAATATAAATAAGTATTATAAAATAATAATACTTATTTATCTAATAGCTCAATAATCCTAAATATTTTATCTAATAATATATAGTATAGAGTATATTAGTATTAATCCATAATAATAATTATCATGTAATGTATAGTATAAAAAAATGATTAATAAGAAATAGATAAGTAATTATAATAATAGTTACTTATTTAATAACTATATTTTATTATAATAATTATAATAATTTTGGCAATAATAGTAATAATTATATAATAACTGATATTGTTTAAGTGTTATCAATAATAATTTTGGCAATAATAGTAATAATTATATAATAAGTGTTATTAGTAAGTTATATTTGTAATTATAAGATATTTTATAGTAGTGTTATATATTATATAGCTGATAAATGACATATAATATAATAAATAAGGAATTATATAAGTCTACAAATAATTTCTAAGTGTTATCAATCATTAATAATATAAATATTATTAGTACATCGGTATAATTCAAACAATGTGCGCTAATTTATTGTT
This sequence comes from Carya illinoinensis, assembly GCF_018687715.1. Classification (NCBI taxonomy): domain Eukaryota; kingdom Viridiplantae; phylum Streptophyta; class Magnoliopsida; order Fagales; family Juglandaceae; genus Carya; species Carya illinoinensis. The sequence goes on along the minus strand of NC_056759.1, from coordinate 26,013,124 downwards.
GACTTTTTTGTTAGATATTGTATAACATTGCATAAATAACCTTAGACCCGTTTGGGAATTAGTGTACATTTAGGTGTACATTAATTCCTGAATTGTCCAGTGTGGACAGTTTGAGATTATATTATCTGTATTGCACATAAACGTTATTCATACTTTGAACGTTTAGTATGAAATTTTGGTGTCTTCCTCATTTGTTCTTTGGGTATACTGTTCTTAGGGTCATAATCCCTATATGTGAACATGTATACTTGGAGAACTATGGGGAAGTGCTGCCGAAATTTTTACTAACATTCAAAGTAGTAGAGTGACGGGAATTGTGCAATATGGAGAATATAATCTCGAATGGGATAGGACCAACTACCTTGAGAAAGAGTACTTTGAACATGATGTATCATGACATGCATGTGTATTTAACTTTACCTTAATTACTAAAAAATTAGATGTTTTTAGAAATGGATAAAAGTTGGATGCGTCTACGCGATAGACTTGGAAAAGATTACATACCCTATGCGCGTGGAGTAAGGGCTTTCATTGATTTTGCAAAGGCGTCTGCTGATAGTCGTGGTTACATTAAGTGTCCATGTCGAGGTTGTAAAAATTTGTGTGCGATCGGATTGGATGAAGCTGAAAGTCATATATTTGTGAATGGTATGGATTTGGGCTATACTCGATGGGTACTGCATGGTGAGCCGTATGCTGAATCAGCGGATGACTTATTCAGTCAGCGGGAAAATTTGCACAACGTGGATGATGATTATGAGCGAGATAAGATGGAGGAGATGTTGAGTGACATTGGAGCTGGGATGTTTATGGATGAGGTTGACGACAATGGCTCAAGTGGGCGACGGAATGATTCAGATAATTTTCCAGAAATGTGGGAAGATGCAAAGCATGAGCTTTATCCAGGTTGTACAAAACATTCTAAAATGTCGTTTATTGTGCGGTTGCTTCACATAAAATCATTGTGTGGAATGTCAACCAAAGCAATTAACATGGTATTAGACTTATTTAATGAAGTACTTCCCGAAGGATCTGCATTGCCGAAGAACTTTTATGAAGCGAAACAGTTGAGAAAGGGATTAGGATTTGAGTATAAGTCCATACATGCGTGCAAGAATGATTGTGTTTTATTTTGGAATGAGAACGAGGAGAAACAAGCATGTCCTGTATGCGGAGAGTCGAGGTGGAAGGATAAGAAAAGCGTTCCGGTTAAAGTATTGCGATATTTCCCATTGAAACCCCGGTTGCAAAGATTATACATGTGTAAGAAAATAGCTCACGATATGAAGCGGCACAAAGAGAAAAGAGTTCAAAATGATGGATTTATGAGGCACCCTGCTGACTCACTTGCGTGGCAATCTTTCGATAATCAGTATCCAGAGTTTGGGATAGAAGCAAGGAACGTGCGTCTCGGACTCACAACTGATGGATTCAACCCTTTTGGAAATATGAGTACAAGTTATAGCACTTGGCCTGTAGTGTTGATTCCGTACAATCTTCCACCATGGAGGTGCATGAAGGCGCCCAACTTTTTGTTAACTTTGCTTATCCCCGGCCCGAGATCACCTGGGAATGACATTGACGTATATTTGCAGCCGTTGATTGAAGAGTTGAAAGAGTTATGGGAAGCAGGCGTCAGAACTTATGATGCATCCACATCAACAACTTTTCAGATGCATGCTGCGGTAATGTGGACGATAAATGACTTTCCGGCATATGGGAATCTTTCTGGCTGGAGTACTAAAGGAAAGTTAGCGTGTCCGACGTGTAATAAAGAAACTACTAGTGAGTGGTTAAAATATTCTCAAAAGTTGTGTTTCATGGGTCATCGACGTTATCTACCAACTAATCATGCATGGAGAACAGAATCCGCTAAGTTTGATGGACGCGTAGAAGATAGAATTGCACCAAATGAGTTGTCTGGGGAAGAGATCCTGGAACAATTGGTACATGTGGCAGCGAACAATTTTGGCAAAGGTCGGGGAAAGAACAAGAGAAAACGAGGCGTAGCAGAATTGAATTGGACAAAGCGTAGTATTTTTTTTGAGTTGCCGTATTGGTCGTCCTGCATGTTGCGACATAGTTTGGATGTAATGCATATTGAGAAGAATATTTGTGATAATATACTGGGTACATTGATGAGCATCAATAAAAAGACGAAAGATACGATTAAGACAAGGAAAGATCTTGAGAGAATGGGAATTAAACATAATTTGCATTTACGAGTGGATGGTGAGAGGGTGGTCATGCCGCATGCATGTTTTACAATGACAAGGGAGGAGAGGATGGACTTCTGCAAATGGTTGCAAGGTGTGAAGTTGCCAGATGGTTATGCTTCAAATATCAGTAGATGCGTAAGTCATGATGACTGGAAAATTGGTGGATTGAAAAGTCATGACTGTCACGTATTTTTACAGAAGTTATTACCGGTGGGAATTCGTGGGAAGCTAACATCTCCTGTACGTGTTGCCATAACTGAACTGTGTATGTTTTTTAAGGATTTGTGTGCTCGGGTAGTGAAGCGAGATATGCTGCAGAAACTGCAAGAAGACATTGCTACTATACTATGTAAATTTGAGCAAATCTTTCCACCGTCATTTTTTGATGTCATGGTCCATTTAGCAATACATTTACCTCGGGAGATCATGTTGGGTGGACCAGTACAGTTCCGTTGGATGTATCCAGTTGAAAGATATTTAGGTCGACTGAAGCGCACTGTTGGGAATAAAGCCAGAGCTGAGGGTTCAATAGCAGAGGCCTATATACACGATGAATGGTTAACATTTTGCTCTTTATATCTTTGTGGTGTTGAGACACGATTTATTCGTCAAGAACGAAATGCTGATCTTGCTGCTCCGCCTTCTCGTGAGCTATCAGTGTTTTCTCAGAATGTACGACCTTTGGGTGCACAAACGGGTTACGATTTACTTGATACAGAGTTGGGTAAAGTTCGGTGGTACGTACTAAATAATTGTCAGGAGATTGATCACTATCTCAGGTATGTCGTTGTATAAGGTTTAAATAATTCTAAAGATTATATACAACTTTAACTATTGTTATGTAAAATAATATGATAATATATACTATACAGTGAGCACATGGACAAACTTAAGATGGAAGGCGTCGAGGATATAGTGGCAAGACACGAGTCAGAATTTTCTAGATGGTTTGAACAACGTGTATGAACTAAACTCTATACTATATGTTACATGATGAAAGTTTTAACTCTAGCTAATATTTAATAAATGACATTATTTAAATTGTTAGATATTGGAACAACGTGCTCGTGATCCCGAATCAGTCTCTTTTGAATTGTATGCATTGGCCCGTGGTCCATCAAACAGAGCACTTCAATACACTGCATGCACAGTTCGAGGTTATAGATTCCATACTCTGGACCGTGAACGTAATAGAAAAACTCAAAACTGTGGTGTCTTGGTCTAGGGGAGTCATGGAACAGATGATATTGATTATTATGGTGTCATTCGTGATATTATCGGATTGAAATATCTGGGTGGGTCTATAACATATGTCTTCAAATGTGATTGGTGGGATCTAGGCGGTGGTCGGGATTCAATATATAGGGATAATCATTTTACGAGTGTCAATACTGCATCTAAATGGTACGAAGATGATCCATTCGTACTGGCTTGTCAAGCTACTCAAATCTATTACTTGATTGATCCAATGAAAAGTGCTGATGAAGATAGTGGAGAGATAACTTGGCGAGTTATACAAAAATTTGTCCCTCGAAATATATATGAAGTAGGAACGAGTGCAGATTACGATAATAGTGGAGATGAAGATGACACTCTAAATGTAGAGGCCTACCAGGAAGATGGAGGAGGGGGTATTAACTTATTTGTTGACCTCGGTGCACTCGAGTTGCTCCCCTTATGTAGAGATGACGTCCCACTCATCCATCTCGACTCGTCTTCATTAAATTATCACTCAATTGAAGAAAGTGAGAAAAGTACAGAAGAAGAAGACGAACAAGAATCCGGGGGGGAAGTGGATAAGGATGACGAACAAGAGCTTGATGATGATGACGAAGATGTTATACAGAGACATTCTGAAACAAACATGGAAAATACATCCGAAGATGAAGACTAAAAGTACTAAAAAGTTTATTCATATACAGCCATTATAGAATTTTATAATAAATATAAATTTATTCTAATAATATTTTTTTCTTATATATAATCATTTCCAAGTATGCCGCCAAAAAGACAAAGGAGAAATGTGCCTCCTCCACCGAGTCCAAGTCCTGAACCCATTGAGGACTCCCCACCTGAGGAGTCTGTTCCCGAAGATGAAGTTAACATTACAGAGAACGATGCACAGTCGACACCTACCGGTAAGGAATGTTTACGTTAATACTATATATACTTGAAGATGTTTGTTTCAATAAATAATATATATAACCTTCAAAATTATACTATCATTTATTAGTTGATGAACAATTGGCTCGTCGCGGTCGTGGCTATACACGCGGCATCTCACTTGAGAAAAATCGAAGGCATGGTAAATTGAAAATCACAATTCCTGATAATTCCACTGGAGGAGTGAATGATAGTGCAGCAGTGCTTTCCTCCTATATTGGCACAGTAATTCGAGCTTACGCTCCATTTTATGTGCGCTCCTGGAGAGATGTGCCGAATGAGATTAAGGAACACATTCGGAGTCGTGTGCTGGTGAGTTTACTTATTATATCATTTTTTTCACCTACATTAGTTTATTATATTTTTAACGTTCCTAATTTATAATTAGGATGAATTTGACCTCGACTTTGGTCGTAGCGAGGATTTGAGAACTGTGAATGAGTTAATGGCTACACTATTCCGACGTCACAAGGGACGATGTCACGACCATTTCAAAAAATTTGAGACGTTTGAAGAGGCTGCACAGTCCCCTTTCCAGCAGATGAAATTAGATGACTGGATAAAGTGTTGTGATCTTTTTGCCTCTCCAGAATATCAGGTATTCTAGAATTATTTTCTATAATTATTTACATTTATATTTGTTGTTTATATTATATGTATGTACATATATTACAATTAACGGTGAGAATTATTTTTGTAGCACTTAAGTTCTACAAATGCAAATAATAGATCTGCTCTGACTATTCACCATCGTGCTGGTTCAAGATCATTCCATCGTCTTGCTGAAAAAATGGTAATTAATAAACGTAATAATTCATATTTTTTCTTATTATTCTTTTATATAAGTACTAATATTGTCTTTTTCAAATTGCTAATGTCATTTTCTTAGAAACGTGATGATCCTGAAAACTTTTCCCTCATTCATGTCTATGTTGCTGCTCACACTAATGAGCATAGTGAGTGGATGGATCCTGCAGCTGCAATTAATTATGTAAGCGGTGTTCCTTTTGTTGAATAAATTATGTAACATGTGATTAAATTATTTTTTATTTGTATTTCTTTTAATATGTTACTTATTGTGTGTTTTGATCTCTCAAACTGCAGGGAAAAATGATGGAGATGCAGTCAGCTTCTGGGGATTCCTCTCCTAGTGACTTGGACATTTTTTCACAAGTGCTTGGGCCCAACTCTAGTATGGCAAGAGGTTTGGGACGATCTTTCAAGCATTCCGGTTCATCTTCCTCAACCTCATCGACATCACAAATTAATAATCTTACCAAAGATTTAGAAGCTGCACGACGCGAGAATGAGTATATGAGGTCTAGACAGCAAGAGTTGGAGTCCCTCTTAGAGCGACAGTCTCATTTAGAGACGCGTTTGCAGGACCAACAAAGAGAACATGAGGAAAGAATCCGTAGTGAGGTCCAAGAGCAAGTGCAGCGGGAGATGATGCTGCAAATGGACCGTGTTATGTCATTGCAACAGAATCGTGCTGGGCGAGGAAAGAAAAAGAAATGAATCTTATTTCTGTATTACGTTTTTTACATCTAATTTGAAAACAGTTTCAAACAATATTGGTTGTGAAATATGTACTGTAATGTGAAACAATTGGTTTGTTTATTAAGTGGATGAGTTTAGCATTTCTGATATGTACGTTCGAATGTAAAAAAAATATGTTTCAACAGTATTAAACGTTCGAAAATACGTTCGAACGTAACCTTACAAAATAGTAACAAAACGTTCGAACGTTTAACCCAATTTAAAAAAGCGTTCGAATGTCAAAAAAGTTTAACGTTACAAACATCCGAACGTACTATTTACGTTCGAACTCTACTCACTTAACATTCGAATTAACGTCCGAACGTCATGATACAAACGTTCGGACATTATTTCATTTTCGTTGGATTCGAGATTCGAACGTAACGTTCGCACGTATAAACGTTCGAACGTTTACATTATACGTCCGAACTATAATCAACTAACGTTAGCTTTTCTCGTTCGGATGTCAGCTCCTCCTTTTTACGTTCGAACGTTATATTCTGTGACGGATTCTAACCATCACAGAAAATCATACGTTCGAACGTTATTTCAAACGGCACATCTCCAACCGTCACTAAAAATATTTTTAGTGACGCTTGTACAGTAAACTGTCACCAAATGTAATCCGTGACGCACATTACGTGACAGTTGTTGTGACGGTCAGAAACCGTCACTAAATATATTTCGTGACGTTTTTTGCATTTCTTGTGACAGTTTCATCTGTCACTAAAACCTATTTTTGTTGTAGTGATATATCTTAGGGGTAAAATTACTTTATCAGATTATTTATATTCAAAATGTATTATTATATAATTATTTTCAATAGATGAAATAATTAATCCATTAAATCTTTCATTAGTCGATTGTAAAAAATAAATAAAAATCATTAATTTTAGTTTCCAAAAACTTCTCTACGCAAAAGCTAAATCGCTTTTGTAATTATTATCAATAATATTTCTTTAAATACAAAAGATTAATGTTAGATACTGTCTTAAATTCTTTAAAGAGAATGCAAGGAACAGATAATCCAGACATATATTGTAAGGGCTCCGCCTAACGTGAAAAATGGGACAAATCGCTTTTGAAGTTGATTGGAAGAAAAACACTCTAGTTGTATAAGGAATTAATGGCAGGTGACGCAAAGTGCAATTAGTGGAACGAATCTTGTAGGAGGCCCAACCAATATATCTCATAGCAAAGTAGAGATAGGTGTCTCGACCATAGTAGGCAAGTTACAAAAATGATCTATTGTGAAGGTAAGAACGAGAACTTGAAGAGTTTAGTGAACTCAGATGAGACGAGACTTACCCGCCCAAGACAAGCTAGCTAGGATTACTCGCCTAGGAAGGATGAGTAATAGTCAAGGATAGACTAACCCAGAAATCGAAACTTTGTTCTGGATAATATAGTGTTTTTATTAATTTAATATGCATGCAAGGTGATTTCAGAGTCGGTTTGTGTATTTAATGAAGTAACGGGCAGTCGCCAAGGGTCAATCTGGTAGCATATTTCTTAATAAGTTTTCTATTAATTATCATTTTTATTTTCAAAATAGAGATGTTCTATTGGAAATTACACAATCACATAAAATTTTCGTGATCATGAATTGCATTATTAACTATTACAAGATTCATATAAATAGTATATATATACATAGGCCTGAAAACCGACATTCTCGGTTGGGTACTGCGCCGAACCGACCGCCGACCGACCACCATTTTTTCCTAATTTTGCCGACCGAGAACCGACCGTTCAAGGGGCTGGAACCGGCCGGAACCGATTCCGGTCGGTTCACGGTCGGTTCAGCGGTTTGGGCCGGTTTGGGCCAATGTTTTGGGCCCCTTTTCAGAAGGCTTTTTTTGCTCATTTCAAAGTTTTTTGACTTTTTCTACTCAATCTAGTGAATTTATTAGTCAATATTCACAATATTTTTTATTTTTCTTCTTGTATTTTTAAAATTCATTACTAGTTTAAAACAATAAAACTAATATTGTTTTAGAAACTAATAATAGTAACTAGTAGTAGTAATTACTAAATAATAATTTAAAATCTAATAAGTTAGTTAATAACTAACTACTAAGTAATCAATAAAAGTATCCACTAAATGAGTAGATGTTTAATACAAATACAAACCAACATAAATTGTTTTAAGCAATAAACAAGCAACTAACACAAATTAAACATTAAAATCTTGGATCTTTAATTCTTCATTCCATATTCGAAAAGTCTTCAATCTTCAATAGTTGTGACGCCTGATTGTGCTCCCATTTCTATATAAATATGAAAAAAAAAATTAAGATTAAACATCAAATATTAATAAATTTGGATAATCAATAAATAAATGAAATTAACTTATAAAAATAAATTAATATTGAATGAATACATTACCAGATTCTACTACAAAGTTCTCCACATTATCTATGGCCTCTCGAAGATCAATTGGCGCCGACGAATGTCATAACCAATTCTGAGTATAAATAAGTGCCTCAACTATTTTCGGAGCCAATGAACTCTGAAACTGATCAAGTACACGCCCTCCTGTACTAAATGCTAACTCTAAAGCAACAGTGGAAACAGGCATGGCTAACAAATCTCGTGCAATCTTTGCAAGTATAGGATAATTAACCTCATTCTGTCTCCACCAGATCAACAAATCAAAAGATGAACTAAGTGCCTCACAACCATCTGATAAATATCGATCCACCTCTATTTTAGTAGCAGCTGATTCAATCTCGTTATCTGGCTCATACCAATCCATATACAATTGTGACTCTTCTTCACTTTCTATTGAGGGTATAGATGTCGAAGCGGGCACATGTTCTCGGCTACTCGAAGTAGAACCAAATGTAGCATTATACTCATCATATAAGTCGAATAGTAACTTTCTCACACTAGACACCAAATGTAATCCTCGAGTCTCATCATAAATTTTTTTCAAGTTGCGGGTGAGAAGGCCTAACTTATTTCGAGGATCAAGCACAACGGCAACCAACAACAACAAGTTCAGCTTATCTAATGAACCTCAATACTTATCATATTTCGTTCTCATGCTTATGGCCATGTTCATCAAACAACTATTAGAACTCTGACTCAGCCTAACCAATTCTTTTTGGAGCCTAGTTTTTGTTTTCAGAAACTAGGAAGGCCAGACGGAAATGGAAAGCCGAAGGGGAAGGGGGGTATTTTACCCTAATACCAAACGGCGCCGTTTATATTTAAACTTAATAAGTTAAGACGTCAGAAAATGACGCCGTTTCAATTATTTAAATGAAACGGCGTCGTTTTATATGTATAAAAATGAAAAAAAAATATAACTGAACGGTCGATCGGTTTAGCGGTTTATTTAGCCCTGAACCGCACGCTGAACCGACCGATGTCGGTTCATGATAATTTCCCTCGACCGCCGATCAGTTCTTGGCCGGTTCCAGCGTCCTGAGGTCGGTTCCGGTCGGTCTGGGGCGGTCTATCGGTTTTCTGTACACCCCTATATATACATACACGGATAAAATAATAGAGATTTGAACATTTATATGTTGAATCATTCTATTCCTGTGGGTTTTCCCTTCCACAGATTTGGTGGGGGAATTTAGATAATTTCATGCAATAGTTGACATTCTCGGCCTCTACGGCATCGTTTAGTTGCTTTTCGAAATAGAAAATAAAATAAATCCAGAATTGACTCAAAAGAATCAGTTTTATAGAAAATAATTATTTTTATTTTGCATGTTAGGTAAGCAGATTATAAATAGCTAATATTCTTTTAAAATGCATGCAAATTAAGGATTCCTGTAGATAGTAAGATGAGATGAGATGATTTTATACGAAAGTTTAAAGTTGAATAAAATATTATTAGAATATTATTTATTAATACTATTATTGTTTTGATATTTGAAAATATTGAATTATTTATTATATTTTATGTAGAAATTTAAAAAAATTATAATGATATAAGATAAGATGAGTTGAGATGATTTTGATATCCAAAACAGCCCTAAAACTTCCACGAAGCTGCTGCGCGCTCTCACGTTGAAGTGAAAAGGCATATGACCATTTCAAAGATATATACTGTTTTGGAGGATATAGAAACATTTTTAGTCATGCATGACTAATGCATATACTATAGAACATTTGTGCACCACACAAATTATGGAGATTTGTGTGGCGCAATTCAAGGAATGAGTTCAAGACCAGACACTTGGTGTTCAAGTTGTGTATAGGGTAATAACCAGACAATTCGATCGTAGCCCTAAAGTCATAAGTCGTTTATATGGTACTCAGTTAATGTACGTACGATAGGGAGAGAAAGATAGAAAAAAATGGAACAATTTGAATTCTTTCAACCAAGAGTTGGTTTCTTGTGCAAAGTGGGGATAGAAGCAAGAAAAGGCTTCCCTTTTATCTTCACTATTTCTTTCCCTCCTTCTCTCACCCTGTAACCATCTCATTTACAGTAGATTTACTCCTTCCAAATCTTTATATACTAAGGTCTTAGTGTTGAACCATATAAATATTTGTGATATTTATGCATTGTTAATGCGTTCTATATTTAGTCATTTAAGATTAAGCTATCTCCACCTATACTCTCCCATCTACGGATCATTTGATCATCATTGATGCTCAAAAATTGGCAACAAGCTGACTCTTGATCCATGCGGATACAACAACATTTTCAGTCTCTCTAAAATTAATAATTTTGTCGAATATATGATTTATTTAGCTTTTTATGATTTGAAAACTATTATTTTTTTCCTTTACTTCAATTGTCAAATAGTCAAAATATGGTTGCCTTGTTCACATGGAAATTACTAAGATCTCCAAAAATTCTTATTCCAATTTAATTATATAAAGTAGATTTTAGAACATTTATTAGTAATATAATTTGTGTAAACTATTTATCATGAAAATATCAAGGAATATTAGAGGGCCCACTTGGTATGAAATTGAAGCTTACAATTAATGTGGAGGTGCTACGGTTTGATGGTGAGATCAATGTTATATTTTTCCCAAATGTTTGCATTCTTTTTCAATGGCTTTTGCGTATCTTACACATCGGGCAAATAGACTTTTAAAAATAAGTTGAAGAAATGCAAGCCTGTTATAAAACTAATGAAAGAAAGAGAGCAAAAAACAAAGAGAGAGAGAAGGAAAGAGAGATGAACGAATGTGTAGGATTCAATATTGAAAACTTTGAAGGATACCCATATATATAGGAGTACAAAGGAGGTCTTGGCCTTCATAATTGACCGTCCTATAATTGATAGCTAAGGACGGTCAATTATGACGGCTACGGGCGGTCATAATTGACGGTCAATAAGGGTCAATTATGATGACTACGGGCAGTCATAATTGATGGCTATGGGCAGTCAATTATGACGACTAAGGATGGTCAATTATGAAGGCTATTATGACAGCTAAAAGTGGTCATACAAATCAGTTTATAACACTCCCCCTTTGGATGACCACATATAAAGAATATGTCTCGTTAAAACCTTGCCAAGGAAAAGCCCTGTAGGAAAAAAACCAATGGTGAAGGAAAAAGAGTATAGAATTCATATGTACCCCAAGCGCTTTAGGATTGCCTCATTAAAACCTTACAAAGAAAAACTCAATGGAAAAAAACCTTAACGAAGGAAAAAAAGTACAATTAGTACAAGTCTTCAAGACATTACTCCCCCTGAAAAGTGCATGATAATAGGTCTTCAAGTCTCTTCATTCCAATGTTCTACACAATCTTCGTAAATGTTGCAGTTGGTAATACTTTAGTGAATAAATCTACCAGATTGTCACTTGACCGTATCTGCTTTACATTAATTTCACCTTTCTTCTCATGATTTGTAATGATCTCTCTGTGTGGATCTGAAAGATAACCTGTATCCGTATATCCAACTAATTGTGGACTTGATCTATGTTGATAAAATAATCTCATATCAATCGTATCTCGGAGTAACGAATGAAATGTTTAATACCATTCCAATGTCTTCGAGTTGGTGCGGAACTACATCTTGCAACTAAATTAACTGAAAATGCAATATCAAACTGAGTGCAATTTGTAAGATACACCAGGGCTCAAATTGCACTGAGATAAGGTACTTCAGGACCAATAATTTCTTCATCGTCTTCATAAGAACAAAATGAGTCTTTCTGCACATCAAGTGATCGAACAACCATTGGAGTACTCAGGAGATGAGTATTGTCCATATAAAAGTTCTTCAAGACTTTATAGTGAAAGGTCTTTGTGTTGATGTATCTCAATATTGTATACCAACTCTTTAAATGATGCAGTTGGTAATGTTTTGGTAAACAAATTCGTCATATTAATTCAAAATTGTTTTAACATTAAATTCACTACTCTTCTGGAGTTGTGCTTTTCTGGAGTTCTTGTAAATAACATAGTTAGTAGAGAAGTCATCAAAATTAAGCCGCGAACCTCCATATTCAACAAAAATTGTGGTCACTTTCTTAGACCAAACAAGCACTGCAGGATTTTACAGCTCTTCTGTAGCTGTTAGGCGCCGCAGGGTTATAATGCTACATCTCTTGTCTCTTGTAGAGAGATGCTTCACAAGAGATGCTATAAGGACAAGCTGCATTTAATCTCCCCGTGGATATCCGAAAAAATCCAACTTCAAAGAGAGTAGGGGCAAGCTGTTTTTAATTTCACGGCCTAGTAAATAACTATAGAATATATGTGTTTAGCGTATCCTCTATCAATATATATAATTTTGTCTTGCTTTCATAATTTTCTTTATAAAAGAAATATTCAGCTCATCTTCATTTGCATCCTATCTTCTTCACTCTTCTATAATTAGTCTGCATTCTTACTCTATAATCTCTTTCTGCATTTTTACTCTGCAATGGCCCAGCAATATTCTCGTGACCAATATATGAGGTATTCTACACCTCATTCACCAGTTGTTTCTGCTTCTACCGTAGGTGCTATAATACAATACAATAATGATCTAACTAATAAGTCAGATAATGATGCTATCTACGAGCTTGTGAGTCTCGGTACCCGATACTCATCAACCATTGTCACATTTTCTCAGCGACTACAATCTAAAACTTGTGAGGTTGACAAACTCAACGAGAAAATTTATATCCTTCAGCGACTTCTTCTAGAGTCCAACATAAAGATAGGAGCAATAAAACAAAAAAATAGGAATTAAAAATCCTTGCTTGACTCTTCTTTTCAATTGCCTATTCCTTTATATAGGGATGCCATGCAAATTTTTGAAGAGCAATATCGTTTAAAGAATGAGACGAAAAGCCTCAAATTTCTATAATTTTGTTTCAAGATAATAAAATAATATTTCACAAATATTTATATTGTGTTTCTATCTTCTGGTAGATGTTCTGTGTGCTTCATTTTATTTCTCCTTTAATAATATACATTTCTTACAAAACCGTAATATGAATCTGAAATACTGATTGTATTTAAGAGATGGTATTTCAAAATTAATAATTTCATTCATCTCCCCCTCGAACCCGAAAGGGTTTCTGATTTATATTTCAAATATGTGCAGTTTTCATGAGCTCTTCTGGAGTCTTAATGACATTTAAATCATCTATATAAACTACAATAAAAGCTAATCTAGATACTGAAAATATATGGAAAATAGCTTGCTCCAGGTGCGTTTGGATTATTTTAGATCATATAATGATTTTTGAAACTTGATAGAATAAGTACTTCAGGACTATATGCTTCATGCATTTCATATCTAATGATCCATATAAATATGCAATTAATCATGCATACCCAAACACTCAGTAACTATCAAGCTAAAAAACACCTCAATATAATTTCATCAACTTCAAAAGCATATCAATATTATTTCTACGAGAAACCTACTCGTGATTTATATATCACATTTTAATTTCCTTTATATAAATACCCACTGATATTCAACAAGCATCACCTATTAGGTGTTTGGATTACAAGTTCATATGTCTCACATTTTACTAGTGATATCAATTCTGCAGGAATTGTTTATTTCAAATTTGGCCAATATTTTTACGTCGGTATTCTTTGATGGTTCTTGACTCACTTTCTACATTACTTCTGGTAATGTCAAGTGTCATCTTATATGAAAATACGTTGTCGACAACAGTTTTATTCCTATCCAGAATTTCTCCAATACTTATGAAATGTATCGAGATCTCGTTATTTTCAGGTACCTATCCCTCTTCAAGAGGATTATTCTTCAGAAGATACTCTTCAGGAGGATTATAATCTTCAGGAGTTTTTTATTATGAGAGAAAGTTTGGATGGATCTTATTGCTTGTTTTGTGGGTACGGCCTCTTTAGGAGCACCAATTTCTTTTCTTTGTGCTTTTCTCTTTCGGAATGCTTTATCTTTTGTATTAATAGGTCTCCCACTCTTTTAGACATGTCTTATGTTCATTAGACTGCTAAATTTCTTAATTTTCCTATGAGGACTTCAATCCTTGTTGGGATTTTAGCAGCTAGAATATGAGACCTTTTTATCTTATTGCATCTATAAATTAATTATCATCTGAACTTCCAGTTCACCTATGATAATCAAGATAACGTCAAATTTTTTCATTTTATTTGCTTCTAGCGAATTTTTCTTTCCGCTCATGGTGGGAAGACTTTATAGTAAAAGAATCTTCTGGTTCTTTTATAGATGTCCATATGAAAATTATTTGACTTATCATAATTGATTTTGGATGATCAAGTTAATCATGAAAAAGATACAAATATTTTGAATCATATCACTTTTAATGCATCATAATATTTGATTCAATAGTTGTATAATATCATCTCAAAAAGAAAGCTGGTAGTTTTTCTAATACGAGCTTCTAGCCCGAAATCATAGAAATACTATAAAGATATTCATTACCACATCCAAGCTCTTGGTTTCTTTGAAAAAATGCACCATTCATTTCTGGAAATGATATAAATCCAATACCATTCATTTCAGAGAATGATGTGGAACTAGTAGAACGTGACTCATGATTTCTTAACAGAAGCTCATTATTTTGCTCAGCCACTAGAAGACAAGATATAAGTTTAGAATATCTTGTAAACTTTCACACTCGATATTGCTACTTCAGCAGCACATTTGAGACATTCATTTTAAACAGATATTCTTTAGTGGCTTTTCTCTACACAATTTCAATTATGTAATTTCAGCTGTATTAATCATAACGAGCTTTTGGGAGGATTCTGATCTTTTGGTACACGTATCACTCATTTAAACTATCTCACAGAATCAATAGATCTTTTATTATGATATACTCCATAAAATTATTGGTTTAGGGCGATCA
Source organism: Carya illinoinensis (assembly GCF_018687715.1). Taxonomy (NCBI): domain Eukaryota; kingdom Viridiplantae; phylum Streptophyta; class Magnoliopsida; order Fagales; family Juglandaceae; genus Carya; species Carya illinoinensis. The sequence continues at coordinate 25,997,915 of NC_056759.1, read as the reverse complement.
TTCAAGGATATTCCATTTCTATTCCAAGATGAATCTTATCATCAATAATTCATAAAAAGTATAAAAAAAATAAATAGAACCTGTATATAAACTATGTGAATAAAAATTGACTACAGATATAACTGAAATGTAAATTATGAAAATTTTAATTCACCATAGATATAACTAAGATGTAAATTATGTGAATAAACGTAGAATTTTATCAAGTAATAATAAGGAATATAATCTTTAATACTCACCTTGGGAATTGCAAATAATATATTGAAAAACTTACTTGAAGTAGAAGACCACGAGCTTCAGAATCAACAGAATCTTGTGCTGATAACATGTTATAAAACTAATGAAAAGAAAGAGAGCGAAAGACAAAGAGAGAGAGAGAGAAGGAAAGAGAGATGAACGAATGTGTAGGATTCAATATTGAAAACTTTGAAGGATACCCATATATATAGGAGTACAAAAGAGGTCTTGGCCGTCATAATTGATAACTAAGGACGGTCAATTATGATGGCTACGGGCGGACATAATTGACGGTCAAGGACGGTCATAATTGATGACTAAGGACGGTCAATTATGATGACTACGGGCAATCATAATTGACTGCTACAGGCGGTCAATTATGATGGCTAAGGACGTTCAATTATGACGACTAAAGGTCGTCATACAAGTCGGTTTATAGGCAAGCTAATTGACTTTATGAGCCATAGCAATTTGAGAATATATATATATATATATATATATGGAGATTATGAAGAGGAATATGGCACTTGAAGTTGAATTTAACAATCTTTTTGCAATTTCTAGACTCCATATGATTGGTCAAGATCAAGATCAAAATTGGAGTTTCTTGAAAATTATTAAAATCAAGAGCTCACTCTCAAATGACATTGGATTCAATTCACCAATATCCCTTCAATTTTATATATGTGAGGTGCTACAATTTTTTACTTAAATATTCAACATCGATCCTCGTCATGCCATTCTATTTTTGGCTTATATATATATGGTAAATATGATTTTAATTCAAATCATAACTATTGGAATTGGGTGCCGTATGAAAGCATGTCTATCTGACTAATTTTAATTGAGTCTTGCTCCTATTCTGATTTCGACTTAGCTCTTATTTTAATTTTAACTTCGTCGGATTCACAACCAAAGCTATTAGAATCTTCAACTCTATTCAGAGTTACATTGTGAGTCGAAGTGATCAAACTAATCCTCTAATAAAACTTATATGTATATTCTACTAATTAATTTCTATAATAACTATAGCTTATAAGCTATATATAACATATAGATGTGGTGTTGTGCTATATGTTAATTTTGCTAAATTTTATAAGTATAATCTTGTATTATTGCTTTAAATTTAACCATGTGCTTCTATTTATCTATTTATTAACTCTATATAACTTCAAAAATATACTGCATAAGCACAATTATACCATATGTGCAACTTATAGTCTTATATTATATATATATATATATATATATTAAATATATAGATTTGCCAATATTTAGAATATACACATGCAACATAACAACTACAACTAATACAGCTTATACTATATATATGGTTAATTACTAGTTTCAATATATAATACATATGATGGCAGATGGGGTTTTTCTCTAAATGCTCCTAAGGAACATAGAGACTTGTCTCTTGGGTCCTTTTGATCTATAGAGTTTGGCATTATCACACTAGCTTTACTCACCCACGGGACTTGAGAATCCATGGAGGAGGAACTTCCTCATCTATGCAAGGGTCTCAAACTAACAGAGGAGGAACAACAAGAAATCCACCTTCCGGAGGAGGAGATCCTACTCTCACAGGACGTAAACAACTCATGCCTTGTTGCACTGGTCGTCTTAGATAGGGAAGTGAATAAAGAGGCCTTCAAAGCAACATTGTCCAGGGTCTGGAATTCTGAAGGTGATATATCTTTCAAAGATATAAGGAGGAACAAGTTCTTGATCTAGTTTCACAGCCCCATTGTGAGAACCACAGTGCTAGTTGGTCGACCTTGGTCTTTTGACAAAAACTTGGTTTGTCTTCAGGAATGCACAGGCAAAATGGCCTTAAAAGATATTGATTTTTCATTGGAACCTTTCTAGATCCAACTCCATGATCTCCCCTTTGCTGGTATGAATAGAAGAATGGGTGAGAAACTCGAGGCCAATGCATGTAAGGTCCTCATGGTGGATGTAAATGAAAAAGAAAGAACTTTGGTGGAGTCTTGCGGGTGAAGGTGCTGCTTGACATATCAAAACCTTTGGCTAAGGGGCGTGTAATCAACATGGCAGACTCCCACATCTGGATACCTTTCAAATATGAATGGTTACTATCTTTCTGTTATCATTGTGGTATAATATTACATTCACAATTCAGTTGTGCACAACATGTCTTAGATGGTAGCACTCCCACTACTTCTCAACTTCAGTATGGTCCCTGGTTTAGAGTTGGCCCTACTCTAAAGCTAGCCCATAACCATCCTCAGTTAAGCAGTCCAATGAGCAGGGGTTCAGGCAGCGATCGACAGGGTAGCTTCGATGACCAAGGGTCTAAATTTGGCCAGAACAACACCTTTCAAAAGCCAGCTGACATTTCAAGAACTGTTCCTTGTGAACTTGTGCAACCAGGCTATGTACTGGGAATGGAAAGAGGAGTTGATACTTTTCTATCACAGAGGTACAATGTCAACTGTCAACCATCAAATAAGGAAACCTCAACTTGTCTCGAGGTGCCACCAACAGCAACTATCAAAACCACTTTTACCAACATGCAGACAGACTCTTTGGCCCTTGACACCAATATGGCTCCTACAATAGAAAATCCCCTTGTAAGTTCCTCTCCTTTGTACACCCAGCTAGACCCAATGGTACAACCCAAACACCTCTTTATGTCAAACTAGAGAAGGAGGGCCCAATCCAATATCGTTTTGAGTGCTGAGACAAGTATGGCCAACCCCCTTGCTGAACCTGTTACCTGTAAAAACAAAAAGAGAACTGTTTTGACAGCCAAAACCACCAGATCCTCCACGGCAGAGGCTGTTCAACAGCCTTGCCCATCTCCATGAACACCTTAAGATGGAACTACCAAGGGCTTGGGAACCTTCGGACAGTTAGAGAACTCCATCTGCTAGTGAGAGTCAAATCCTCAACTCTGGCTTTCTTAATATAAACCAAATGTAAAAGAGAAAAAATAATAGTTATAAGAAATAAGTTAGGATATGAATGCAGTTTCATAGTGGATTGCATAGGTCGAAGTGGTGGCCTAGCTTTCTTTTGGAAGCAAGAAACACCTGTTAACTTGTTGTCTTATTCACTTAGTCATATCTCCCTTCAAGTCCAAATTGGTAATATAGCAAAGCATTTCATCATCACTAGCTTCTATGGTCAACCAATCACTGCTACAAGAAAAGAAAGCTGGAACCTACTAAGACAACTGAAAGTGGACCATAACACTCCCTGGTTGTACGTGGGAGACTTTTATGAAATCACATCTCATGGTGAGAAAATGAGTGCCCCCCCCCCCCCCCCCCGGCCGGGAAGCTTCAAACAGATGGAGGAGTTCAGACAGTCTCTTACAAACTATGACCTCAGAGACCTTGGATATGAAGGTTCCCAATTCACCTAGTGTAATAACCGTGAGGGAGCCAACTTCACAAAAGAAAGGTTGGATAGGGGATTAGCAAATTGTGCATGGTAGGACTTATATGACACTAATTCAATCACTATATTACCTATCCTATGCTCTGATCACAACCCCTTTCTCATCTCAAGCAAGTCACTTGTCTCTCCTCTTATCTTCCATAAGAGGGTATTTAGATATGAGGCCTCATGGGCCAAGCAGGAGGGCTATAAGGCTGTGATCAAAAGGGCCTGGAAAGGCTCACTCAAATCAGGCTCTAAAGTAGATGTTATAAGGAGGGGGCTTGAGAGGTGCCAATACCAACTGAAAGAATGGAATAACATCTCTAGAAAAACCCACCAGCAGGCTATATCTACCAAAAATGAATTTATGAGATCCTTTCAAGCCTTCAATACTGGTCTGGATAATGAGCAAATTCGTACTTTACAAAAAGATTTGAATGCTTCCCTAGAGGAAGTTGATATAAAGTGGCTCCAAAGAGCCAAATAGAGATGGCTCCAAGATGGTGATAGGAACACCAAGTACTTTCACAAATGTGCCTCAATGAGAAAACAAAAGAATTTAATTCAGAAGCTCCAAACTGAGGATGGTCAGTGCTTGACAACACTTGAAGACATTGGGGGCAAATTCCAATCAGTTTTTATGGACCTCTTTACATCCTCCCATCCTACTGTATCTAACTCTTTGCTGGAAAATTTCACAGCCATTGTCACCCCTAAGATGAACCTATCCCTAACAAAGGCATACTCCAAAGAAGAGATTGAGAAAGCCATTTTTGAAATGACTCTAGGCTCCCCTGGCCCAGATGGATTCCCTGCTATTTTCTTCCAAAAACCACTGGCATACTGATGGAGATAATGTGATAGCAGCAGTACTAGAGTTCCTAAACACAAAGTTTGGTTTGTTAGCAATTAACCACACTTTCATCACCCTTATTCCCAAGAAGTACGTCACAGATTATAGGCCTATTAGCTTTTGCAATGTATTCTACAAAATCATTGCAAAGGTTATTGCAAATCATCTAAAAGTCATCTTGCCCTTATTAATCTCAGACACCCAAAGTGCCTTTGTTCCAGTTAGGATCATCTCTGATAATACTATAGTGGCATATGAACCCTTGCACTCTATGCAAAACAGAAGGAGGACCACAAAGAAGGCTTCATGGCCCTCAAGCTCAATATGAGCAAGGGCTATGATAGACTAGAGTGGCCTTTCATTCCTTTTGTGCTTCAGCAGATAGGTTTTGACAAGGGATGGACTGAGCTGATCATGCAGTGCATTGGAATCTTGTCTTACTCCATCCTACTCAATGGTTCTCCTCAAGCAACTTTCATGCCTTCAAGGGGCATACATCAAGGAGAACCCCTCTCCCACTATTTTTTATCCTATGCTTAGAAGTACTCAGTTTTGCTTTGAACCAATCTGAACAAAAGGGCTTAATCTCTGGCTTCCCTATTTCTGGAGGCCCATTGACTGTTAACCATCTTTTTTTTTTTTTTTTGGTAGATGATAGTCTGGTTTTTTGTAAAGCTCAGCTTAAGGAATGGAACATGCTACATAGCATCATTACGTCTTATGAAATAGCCTCTGGTTAGAGGCTCAACCTGGAGAAGTCTTCAATCTACTTCAACAAGAAAACAAGGCAAGAGATCCAAAATTCCATCTTGTCCATTGCTGGTATCAAAGCCTCGGGTCCCTTTGAAAAATATCTATGATTACCTTCATATGCAGGTAAGAACAAATCAACGGCCTTTACTCCCATTCTGGATAGGATCAAAGCTCGAATGAGTAGCTGGAAAACAAACCTGTTATCTCCAACAGGTAAGGAAATCTTGCTGAAGTCAGTCATTCAATCCATCCCCACATATTGCATGGGCATATTCCTAATTCACAAGGGTATCCTAAGGAATATTAATAAACTATTGCAATCCTTTTGGTGGGGGATAAGAAACCAAAATCCAAGATGCATTGGCTTAATTGGAAAGCCATTAGAAAGGGCAAACAAGAAGGGGGGACTCGGCTTCAGAGATTTAGAAGACTTCAACTTAGCCTTGCTTGCTAAGCAAGGGTGGAGGCTCATCACCAACACTCAATCACTAGCTTCTCGAGTTCTTAAAGCCAAGTACTTCCCTACTACTAAATTTTCCAATGCAAGAGTCAGGATAGGTGATTCCTTTGTCTGGAGAAGTATCACAGTAGCTAGACCTCTACTATTGAAAGCCTCCTATGAAAGATAGGAAATGGAAAAAAGGTGAAGATCTGGTCAGACCGATGGTTGCCTACTCCAACGTCTTATAAAATCTAGTCCCCTCCCAAGATGCTCCACTTAGAAGCACCAGTCAGTTCACTTATTGATCAAGACACCCATTATTGGAATCTACCTCTCATTCAGAGTATTTTCATTCCTTAAGAGGCTAAAATTATCAGTAGAATACATATTAGTTCCTGCAATAGCAATGAAAAGCTGGTATGGAGGTGCACCACAAATGGGATATTCTCTATAAAGTCAGCTTACCACCTCCATTTGTCTCTGAATGAAATCAATAAGGGACAAGCATCAGGACCAACAAATCAAGAGGCACTGTGGAAAATTCTATGGAAGCTTAAAGTGCCAAACAAAGTCAAAATGTTCCTCTCGAGATCAGCAAAGGACATTCTTCCCACCAGGGTAAACTTACATAAAAGGAATATCATTGACTCACCAATGTGTCCAATATGCCTAATTCACCCAGAGACCACTTCTCATGTTCGATGGACGTCTATAGTAGCTCAGGATGTATGGAGTATTAGCTCAAGAAGACTACAGAAAATCAAGACTGAGGAGGCCCCATTATACAATCTACTTACAGAGCTTCTATCCATTATCCCCATAGAGGAACATACTATGTTGGCTCTCACAACTAAGGACCTCTAGCATAGGAGGAACAAACTTGTGTTTGAATCCAGTTTCATTCCACCACAACAAGTATCAAAGCTTGTCTCCACAAGCATATTAGAGCTGGAAGAGTTAGACAGACAACAAAAAAGGAAAACTCCCCAGAGCCAGCCTCCTGTCAAGTTGCAAAAGCCTCCTATAAATTGCTATAAACTAAACTGAGATGTAGCTATCGACAAAGTAAACTATAGGGTGGGTATTGGGGTGTCAATCAGGGATTAGGATGGCCTTGTGATAGCTACACTTAGAAGCCCTCGTGACTCATTTCTTGACCCCTTACTGGGAGAAGCATTAGCTGCCCTGAGAGCAGTGCAATTAGGCATTGAGATTGGCCTTAACAATGTCATATTCGAAGGGGACTCAAAGCAAGTGGTTAATGGCATAACTGATGAGGTTGAAAACTAGAGTACTGCTAGTCTAATCTTTCAAGACATAAAGAAATTATTAGCTCATTTCATTCGTGGTCCATTCTTCATGTACCTAGACAAGCCAACATAGTGGCTCACTGCCTGGCTAAGAGTTCATCAGATTTGTATGAGGACTCAATTCATGCAGAGGATTATCCTTAATGTATTCACAATCATCTCTTTTTGAGTTCTTAATATGAAGTTACCTTTTTCTCAAAAAGTATATAATACATACATACATTCATATTATACGGTTCCCCTTTTTTTATAAGCATAATGTATTTAACTCAATACCATACGATATAGTTATTATATCTTAGATCAATTATATTTTTCTGTGTTTGTTGATGAAGTTTTGCAATAGGGCAAGAGTCCAATAGTACAATTGAATAGCCTAAGATGATGGCCTAGGCATTGATGTGGTGCTTGGGTGCTCATCTATGAAATAAATGATAATAATATAGCGTATAAAATATAAATAAAGAAAGAGACACGGAAATTTAAGTAGTCTGACATAAAAGCCTACATCCACAAATCATTTGGAGGTGAACTCCACTATATTTGATGATTCTATAGTCTCTTATGGACTCACAACACAAATAGAGAAAATAGGATTGAAGAGAAGTTGAAAAAGATGTCTTCCCTTTGGAGAGAGAGAGAGAGAGAGAGAGAGAGAGAGAGAGTCTCACGAGTTATACAGTAGTAGTAGAGAGTCTCACAAGTTGTAAAGAAGTAGTATAGAGTCTTTTTCTTTTATGGAGGTCATGTTCCTGCTTTGGAGTAGACATACTAAGAGTATTTTCCTTTTATACAGAATTTGCCTTCTGTCGCTTTTACATTTTTATATGTTAGTCAACCTTTTTTGTCTTTATCTCTTCCTCTTGTTCTTGCTAATGGGCTTTCAATGAGTTAGACCCAGTTCAATTTATGTCCAACAGATGCTTGCGATTCTTAAGGTCGACTTGTCCAAAATGAAGGTTTTATAAATTTTCATAAAAGTCAACCATGATCAAGAAAGTCTACAAGAACTTTACAAAATTAAATTTGGAAACTTGCCTCTAATTTTCAATTGTTATGTCTAAGGCTTGAGAAGACTTGTACATCCCTAGGGCCTTTAAGGATGGGTATCTAGGACGTTTGCTTGTGCAAGTGCATGACTAATAATCACATATGATAGTTCATTGTTAGTGAAAAGCATGGAAAGCATGTATTTCATATTTGATGGTCATTTTTGTTTTTAAATGTGCTAGTGGATTGCATGCCCTTTGAGTTGATTTCTAGGTTGCATTGTTGTTTTGGCATTTAAAGGTTAGAGTTTATTGTAACCTGTGCTTTAGTGGTCAGGGAGTCTGTCTGCCCCTGGGTCCATCTAAAGCAATTGTCGAGTCTATCAACTCATTCCTGAAGACAAGCCACACATGGCAGCTATGGAGCTTGGAGGCTCATTCCTAGGTGTAACATGCTGGCGGTAGTTATGGGGAGAATATTACTCCTAGTCGCATGTGTGTGTGCTAACATTTCTCACTGAGATAGTTGAAGAATTGCTCGACCACTATTGTGGCGAGAGGCTTGCTCAACTGCACTATGGTGGTGGAAGGCTTGCTTGACTACACTACTGTGGCGGATGGATAACTCAACCATGCTATTGTGGTAAAGGCATGTGTGAGCCTTGACTGCCAAAACTCAACCTAAGTGTTGCTATGTGATTGTTTAGGTGCAGGAGGTTTGCTGCACTACTATGGTCATGAAGGCATGTTTTAGCCTTGGTCACCGAAGTTTAGCCTACATGTTGCTAGGCTTGACTGTTTGAGTGTGGGAGGTTTGCCCGACCAGTTTGTTGAGACGCAAGTGTTAACCTCTATCGTATGCGATTGATTTAACCTTGGTCGCCTGTTTCGTGACTCTAGGGAGGTTAGACAGTTCTAAGAATTCTTCACCAAAAATCAAATTGATTAGTGTAAATAATTCAAAAATTGAGTTTGAGACTTACAAACCAGAGCCAAGTGACCTAATGTTTGGTAAGAGTTCAATTTCTGCAGTGCAAGTACTATGGCTCGACCTTGCTGTTGGGTTTTTTCCTCTCTTTTTTTTTTTATTTTTTTATTTTTTATTTTTTTATTTTTTTTAATTTTTTATTTTTTTGGAGTAGCTGAGTTCTACTTGGTTTAGGGTACTTTTACATTTTTGTATGCCAGTCAACCACTTTTGGCTTTTCTCTTCCTTGCCTTATCTTTTTCTTTTCTTTTATATATATATATATATATACTAGTAGTTGGACAACGTCCAATGGACGTTTGCCTAGTGTATAGAAATATTATTTTTATTAAGGAAAATTTTTTGATTAATAATGTGATGCTTTTAGAAAAAAAATTATAATTTCTAACATCAAATAGTAAGATAGACTTAAATCGGTTTTAAAGTATTTAGAATTAAAATCTTATTATTTACTACTGCTTGTGCTCCTGGTACGGCTGGAAACAACAAATATGTGAAAAAAAAAAATCCTTAAACCAAAATTGTGCAGCGCATGAGACAAGCCATAACAGTAAAGCAATGTGCAGAGTACATTTTCTTAGTTTAATAAAGCGATTATTTTTAAAAAGTGATATAATTTTTGTAAAGAAATCAAATACTAAGGTTTTTAGAAGATATTATTATTTGATTTTAATGTTTCATAATGATTTAAATTGATAAATAAATAATATTTTATTGAAATAATTGTATTCATAAATGTAGTTAGTAATAGATTTAAATTTAATTATTTTACGTTTCTCTTTATTTATATAAAGAATGAATAGAAATTTTAAATCACACATATAAATTTATATATAAATTATAATTTATATAGATATATATAAAGTACCACTTAAATAAATTATCATTAATGCATGGGTTCCAGGATCGATGCATGCTGTATGAATTTTGATAACGATGAATTTATTTATAATTGATTGGAGAGAGAGATTAAAAAAATAAGAACTTTTAAGAAGAGAGAGAGCTACTTTAATTTATTCATGTAACTAACGACGTTAATTTTAACGGTAAAATAACAAAAATCGTTAAACCAATAAAATTCCGTTAGATAGCCATTTTATATATATAAAGATATATATATTCTTCCCAATAGGTTTTTAATAGATCGGACTCCGTTCGTTTTATATCTAGCAGTTTTATTAATTTAACTCAATACAAACTATTTTTGCAATTCACCAAACCAGAAGAATAATAATTAGTAGGTGAAACTTGAGATAATCCATCAAAATGAAATCATGCATTGAATTGCAACTTCTAACGCAAAATGGATCAAATCAAAATAATCTTAATACTTTTTTAGCTCCTCGAAGTGGGAAAGATGGTAATATGATGTGAATTATCATATTTAAAAAGAAAAAATCTATAAAATGCTTGCCCCCTATTTCCTTTAATGAATAGACACCTTTGCATACATGTCAGATTGAGATAAAAGGTTTCACCCAGAAGAACCAAATTACATGACCTTTGATAGCTTTTATTCAAATAATTTAAATTTATTATATTTTATTGAAACATGCAAGATCAAAGAAAATGTCATATAAGAGTAGGGGTGAGCAAAAACTCCAGTGACTTTGACTTTGGCCGACACTCGCTCAAACTCTAACAAAATCGCAAAATTCGAAGTTCAGAATCAGAGTCAGAGTTGGAAGGAGAAAAATAGTTGGAGAGACAAGACTCTGGAGTACCGACTCTGACTCTGGCTCCAATTAATATAGTTTGCTTATTTTTATGTGTAATCTATGTGATCGATAGTTGAGTAGCCTAATGGTTGGGGTATAAATTTTTAAACCCCAAATAGAGCCCCCACAAGACGGAATTCTCTTCTTCTTTTTTTAACTTTCTTAATTGATGCCCTTTTTCTCTTCATATATATTCATTATTTTCTTGTCACTAACCCTAACCCCTCATTTCATTCTACCCAGTTCAATTTATTTCCAACAGATTCTCGCGATTCTTATGGTCGACTTGTCCAACATGAAGGTTTTAAGAATTTTCGTAAAAGTCAACCATTATCGAGAAAGTCTACAAGAACTTTACAAAAATAAATTTTGGAAACTTGCCTCTAATTTTCCATTAATGTGTCTAAGGCTTTAGAAGAGTTGTACATCCCTAGGGCCTTGGAGCTTGGGTATCTAGGAGGTTTACTTGTGCGAGCACATGACTAATAATCGAATATGATAGTTCATTGTCAGCGAAGAGCGTGGAAAGTGTGTATTTCATATTTGATAGTCATTTTTGTTTTCGAATGCTAGTGGACTGCTTGCCCTCTAAGTTGATTTCTAGGTTGCATTGTTGTTTTGGCATTTAAGGTCAGAGTTTGTTTATTCTAACTTGTGCTTTAGTGGTTAGGGAGTCCTTCTACCCCCTCGGTCCATCTCAAGCAATTTTCGAGTCCATCAACTCATTCCCAAAGACAACCCACACATGACAGTTGTGGTGCTTGGAGGCTCATTCCTAGGGGTAACCTGTTGGCAACTTTTATGTGGAGAATATTACTCCTAGTCACATGTACGTGTGCTAACATTTCGGGTGCCTTTTTATACACATCCCAAGTATTCTCAATTGTTTCCTTACATCCCCTTGTGCCTACCTACATTGCCTCAAGTTTAAATAAGTGTGAAAGATTGTAATGATGACAACCCATATCCATAGTATTCAACAGCAAACAACTATAATTAGATATAGATGTAGGGATATTTCAGACTTTACACAAGGGATATTGATCTATCCAATCAAGAGTACTAGTAAAGCGATTTAATCTTTCTTGTGTTAAATCCCCTCTTCTCTTAAATTGCTCCATGTAAAAAATGGTCCCGCAGTATCTAGACTTTTCATATGACAGTAATCTAATGCAACTCAAAAATCAATTATCTGCTTATAAGGCTTTACCCTTCCACCCAATGTTTCAAACTGAAATATAATTTCATTAAAATCACCAAAAGCCAACCATGGCTCATTAGACTGGTTTTTCAAATGGCAAAGTAAATCCCAAGTTTCATGTCTAAGATGAGTTACAAGATGACCATATATAGACAATAATCTCCATGTAATTAAATTGACAAGATCCGAAACACGCACATTAGAGTGAGATTTAGAGTAAGAGCGTAGAATTAGATTTACCTCACTGCGCCAAAAGAGAGATAGCCCTCCACTTTGACCATTGCTAGCCACCACTAGAAAGTAGGAAAATCCCAGTTGATACTTCAATTTTTCCATTCGACGAACATCACAGTGAGTCTCCATAACGAAGACAATTTCAAGATCTTCCCTTTGAATTAAATCTTAGAGTACATGAATTCCCTGAGGGTTCACAAGCCCTCGGGAGTTCCAACTCATTATTTTCATGGCGTCCTTTGTCGATAAAATCAGAATCTCCACCATAGTTTCCTCATCGATGTATTTCAATTTTTTAAGATGACCCAAACTGATAGAATCGGTTGATCATTTCTCTCCTTGGCTATGATACCGTTTAGATGGAACCACCGTTACTCACCAAGGTACACCATGCTGGTCACAGTCACAAAGTTCCCTTCCCCCTTCATGATTTAGGCATAATAGGAGATTGAGATTAAGCGACCAGGCTGTATGCAATGCCCACTTGAACTCAGATTAGGCCCAATAGGAAGATTTGCAAACTCAGATGTATTCAAGAACGGTTTTGGGTTCTCATGCAACTGCTTCCCATCAATAAATGTTTGTGACAGGGGGCCAGAAGAGTTCATCGCCGCCACAGCCTTCGCCGGAGATGGAATACTATGATCTTCAATAATCACCATCATACCAGAAAAAGGTTCTTCGATCCAGTTATTTTTAACTTCCTCTCAAGATTCTATTCCGCATTGAAGCACCCCCAACCTATAGCCATGGACCGTAAGGAAATCCTTCAATCTCCAAACTTTTCTTTGTTCTTTATCCACATCAAGCAATCTCAATCACCATGCCCAAGCAAACCACAACAATAGCAGAATTATGGTAACCTTTCGTATTTGAAGTGAATCCAAACATAATCTTGGCTTCCCATCGATAACCTCTTACCACACGGCAATGGCATATTAATATCCATAGAGCTCCTGACCTGAACAAATTCTCCTCATTGTACTGAGACTCCTTTAAATCAATGTCCTCAACATGGCTCAAAGTCTCTGCAATCTTCCTTAATGCCCTAACATTCCTCCCATCCATTGGGAGATCATAAAACCGAACCCAGAAAGAAGCCAAAGAGAGAGGAACCTTTGAGAGTTGCAATGAGCCATCATACTCTACCAAAACCACCAAAATGTTCCCAAATGTCCATGGACCGTTATTCATATTACACTTCTTCTTACCCTATTTTGTAAATGCAGCCAAAAACAAATTACCCCCCATATAATAGATACGGAACCGAGCAGAGGTATGCCATGAATTCTTCATCATTGTCTTAAAGACCTCTTTGTTGAAGAAGTTCCCAGTTAGAAGTTTGAAAAGAAAACATTGATCTGGGGTGAAAGAATTGTTTCAGTCCCACTTCCCAAAAAGATTAACCATCGTTTTCTCATGTTCAAACAGAGACAAAACCTTTCACTTTTTAGAAATATCCTCCACCATCTTATGATTGAATAGACAGATCAACTATGAATAACTGTTGTACACTAGCATAAAAATACACCTAATTACCCAAAGGAGAATAGAATAGACTCTTATTAAGAGAGAAGCACACTCTCACGCAAAGAGAGAAGAACCCACGCAAACCCAGAGATGATTTGCAGTTAGTAACAGTTACTAAAATCACCCTGAATCACCAGAGGTAAATCGCAATCCTTTTTGGTTTAAAAATATAACCTTCACCCTCTCTATCCATGTTTCTAATTGTTAGTAATTAAGTTCTAAGCTTTAGAATCACAACTTATAGTTTCTCATGATTGTGCTTGAGTTTTGCATAAGAAACATGAAGACCGAGGTAAGTTAGCTTTCAACTTACTATCAATTTAATATGTATGTGTGATGAGTAAAGGAACTACAATTTTATGTATGTTAACATATATATCATATCATGCCACGTCATTACATATTTATCTATTATAGAAAATTTATTTTGTCATAAATTATTTATCTGTTACATAATTATTCATCTGTTACATAATTATTCATCTATTATAGAGAATTTATTCTGTCACAAATTATTCATCTGTTACAGAGAATTTATTCTGTCACGTATTGCCATGCATTGCAAGTATGTCATGTTGTGTATGCCATCTATTGCATGTATGTCATGTCATAAAATATTCATTGTTGCAAGTATGCCATGTTACAAAATGTTGTCTATTACATTTTATGCCGTGTTACAAAATATTGTCCGTTTCATGTTACAAAATGTTTCTATTTCAAGTACGTCATGTCTTTTGAATTACACTCATGTCACATTATGCTACATCAGAGCTTCTGTCCTAACGTATTCATGTCACATTTCGTCTCTAATACAGTTTGTTTATTTTGAGAACAGTCATGTCAAGTTATTCATGTATCATGACTCTAAGTGCTAGGATGGGTAATATCCTAGTAAAACTCATTTGTTCATGCTGGAATGTCTAAATAGGTGTGAAATTTTCTAGGTTGACAAAATACCATCAACAGGTTGCGAATGAGACCTAATCAGCTAATCACCGAAGTGCATGAGACACTAATACCAATGGAGCCATATCTCATTTCATGTATGGGGTCATCGCAATTGTGTCGCATATATTACATAAGACACAACAATTGTGACATATAAAATACATAGGGCCATAACAACTATGGAGCATGTATTAACACACTCACAATTGGTCTAAATACCTGTGTTGTGATATGGTAATCGGCAGGGATACATGGCTTTAGCAGACCCATGTAGTACCCACATGTTCATGTTTATCAAGTTAATGAACAAGATTTCAAGTTTATGTTATGTTCAAGTTCAAGTTCATGTCAAGTCAAGTCTTAGATCAAGTTCAATTTCATGTCAAGTCAAGTCTCAATTAAGTTTATGTCATGTCAAGTCAAGTCTCAGATTAAGTTCATGTCAAGTCAAGTTCAGTTCACGTTCCAGTTCGAGTTATGTCAGTCATGCTATGTTATATGTCAAGATATGCTATACTTTATGTCAAGTTATGTTATATTTTATGTCAAGTTATGCTATGCTTACTTATGACTTTGATTATGCATTCATGTTTTTACGGCCATGCATGTATCATTAACCTGTGTGAAGGTTTTCTGTTAATTTGCTGAGATTTGTAATCAAATCTTACAGTGGTAGTCTCAACTACCATTCCCCCCTGAATGGTAGACCTTGTTACAGGATCTAAAGGAGAGCCGGGAATCAACTAACTAAAAACGGTCGAATAAGCGACGGTGCGACGTCAATGATAGTATAGTAGTTAACTTAGTTACTACTTGTACTTATGGAGTTGAATCTCCAGGACCCTGTTGATCACAGCCATTTTGGACTAGTGTTGTGATCATGGTTGTTTAGTATGGCTTTATGTATGAAGTATATTTAAAGTATTTAGATTATTTTTCAGTTTGGTGCATAGTATTACTAAAGAAAAAAAATTATTATTTGTTGCGAATATTGCAAAATGCTAAATGTATGTTAGGAACATTGCATCTTATATGTCATGAACGGGGACAGGTAACATTGTGTTGCATGTCTCGACCCTTCAAATATCCATCCGATCCCAAGCTAAATTTAGGGGCATCACAACCCTAACACTGTCACTCGAGCCAAACATAATCTGTAGGCCGAACTTAGGAGTTTCGATCATCCAAAAAAGTTCCTCCACATTGGTAAGTAAAACTCTAGACTAACCTTAGATTTATAATGCCAGGAAATTGTGTCTTATTGCAATCTTGTTGTGTTGAATTGTGGGTAGAGGGCCTTCTGAAGTGTTGGGATTTTCTATCATAGTTGGTGATGGATTGGTGGGAAGTGTTGGGAATTCAAGTGTAGTTGGAAACTGTGAATTTCTTGGATTTGTGACAACTGTGACATTTGTATGATGACTTGTATGTTGCTTGTAATATGTCATGTCATCCAATACCTGCTTGTCATGCATCTGCATTTTTTAAAATTGATATTTGTTTAGCATAATATTTAAAATACACTCTATTCTTTGTTGTATTGTAAAATTGGTAACACTGTGTTTTGGTGTCAAAAAGATCAATTTTGTGGGTGCATGTATATCACGATCCTAAACTGAGATGAGGTATTATCTCAGTGAAGCTCCTCTAGTTACTTGGGAGCGTATAAAATTTAGTAAAATCCCCTAGGCTGTCACCGGACAACAGTAGTGATATGAACCCACAAGAATGGAATCCCTTGAACCCACAGTCAATTTGAAAACACATCCGAGAAATCCAAAATCAAGTCAAATGAAAAATCTAGACCTGTTGAGGAACTCGTTTAAAAACCTAGATTATATGAAAATCTAGACTCGTTGAAGAACCTGTCTCAAGAACCTAAATTAGAAGGAAGAATGCCACAAAGGTTGTGATTTACCTTTGATAAATTTAAAAGTTCATTCAAGAACAAGAGGAGATAAACTCAACTCACAATGAATAAAATTCATCAAATTTCATAAACTATGAATAGTGTTGTGGCTATAGTACCTTAAATATGCCCAATCCCCCCAAAACCCTAGGCTAACATAAAATCCTTTCCCAAAATACCCTTGGGTGAAATACAAGGCCTTTCCAAAAGAAACCCTAGCTTAAAATTAAAACAATTCCTAAACTACCCTTAAAAACTTCTCTTGAAACTCTAGTTCATAAAACATAAAACATATGTGTGGGCTGGACATCCCTAAGCCCAATTATTCTAGACTAATTTCCATAACTAATAAAATAACCCATTTAAATGAATTAAACAAGTTCAAAGCCTTCAATAACAATAGCCCAAGTCATGTCTTACATAGCTTGTATCACGTAGATCAAAACTGGATCTTTTTCTCTCAAGTCCATCTTGAATGTTGGCCTCTTGTTAGACTCGTCCCAAATGAATTACACCCATCCTTGCATAGCTTCCTTGACCTTCTTAGCTCTTGATCTTATGATTGCCCTATCTGAAACTTGCAAAGAATCTTTAAGACTTTATTCACCTTAGTGCCTTTCAAGTAGGCTCATCTAAGATAGTAACGCTCTTGGTACAACTCAGTGGCACTTCTGCTGGCAGGGGGCTAGAGGATGTCTGGTTACATATGTGTTGGGTATAGAGCTGGACATCGCTCGTTACGAAGTCACACACACAGTTGTTAACTATTGTGTGATGAAGGGAGCCTGAGTATACGAATGTTCCCTAGGGGAGACCATGCTGCACACCATAATTAAATGATTGTTTTCTAAATGGAAATGTGATTTTTTGCATGACTAGTTTAACTAATCTCTTTTTTGTGTATAACTATAAAGAAGGGGTATTTTGGTCTTTTTATGCTATTACTGTTCTTGGTTATTGTATGCCTCATGTTTGAAATTCTTGGTTGTGGATTGTGGTTTTCTTGCTAAGATTGCAAAATCTCACGTGGTGTTTCCACCTTCAGTTCCGTTTCATGAAATCATAATTTTGATACAAATGATGGATTTGAGCACGATCGACTAACTCCACCAAAGGAGTGATGACTTGGGGTATTTTAGTTGTGACTGAGGGATTTGATTTGATTTTTAATTTGGATTAGTTGGATGATTGTATTAACTTTTAAGGAGGATTTTCTTGTCTTTTGGGTTGTAAACTTTAAATTTTCTGGTACTTAGCTTGAGATAGCCTTTTATTTTTTTGCTACGCATATTAAATTGTACACATATTGCATGTTCGCACACACTTGCACTTGGTAATGAAATGTGACACCCGAAGGGGCCCTCACCCTAGGGTCGCGACTCCTACCAAATCGCACATGGGGGTCAAGGGCGCCATAGGCGGTATCAGAGCTTTTATGGCTCTAGGTAAATCCACAAGTCACTTAGGCACTGTACGAGAATTCTAGACTTTAATTTTACTACAACAGGCTTGAAGATTTGTGTTGTTAGACTTGGATTTTTGGCAAAGTTTGCTAGAATTTTCTATATGATAGGTATGAATCTTTAATATAGTAGGCTTCAACATTAGTAATTAAGCTTGAGATTGAAATATCAAGGTTAAAAGTGAAACAATATGGTCTAGGTGATCTCCTCGGAGCAAAAATTGAAGTCACAAACCAGGAGGGTAACAGCTTCTAATCGTCCAGAATAATTAAGGTTCTAGATTCTGTAGAATTTATGAAGTGAGATATATGAAATCCAAGTTTATAGATTTTGTAGACCTTAATACATGAGTTAATTCAATATGAGGATTTAGATTTTTGCACACTTTAAGAAATATTTGGATGGCATTTGAGATTTTAGAATCTACATGCTTTAAGAGGTGATTTTATCGACTTTAAAGAATGGGTTCTTACATGATTTGAGACTTTAGGTTTGGCAACTTAGTGAGTGAGTTTGATCTAATCTAAGTTGTAGATTTGGAGATTTTAAAAAAGTGGATTTTTCTATGAGATTTAAAGGTATCGATTATGCAAACTTTAAAAAATGATTGTCTTTTATAAACTGTTAGAATGCACATGGGTTGGAAACAATTATTATTGAATTTGGGTTATGAGGTCGTCAAAATTTTTGGGAGATGATTCTTATTAGACTTAAGGTTGTAGATGATGTGGACTTTGGGAATCGATTTTTTGTTTTTGTTTTTGTTTTTGTTTTTTTTTTCTTTGTGGATATAGGTCCATTAAGGTGTTGGAAATTATAGTTATGTGAAAGCGTAGAATGTGATCATGTTAGGCTGAGAGTAGAATTGGGTGGACTAGTTGAATTGGAAGAAAGTTTCAGTTATGATTTGGAGAACTTTAGTGGTATTTGTTCTGGAGTTTAGTTACTACCACATTTTTATCCTAGTCGGAATTGAGGTGATCAGCTTTTAGGAATGTGATGTCGAGTAGAAGTGTACCGATGCTCTTTATTGGTTGGTCAGGATGGTTTCGAACCTCTCAAGTATGTTGCTTATCATAGATGGGATGAATGTACTTTGATTAGATAGGTAGCTCTTAGATAAAGTTTGGGTGTGAGGGTGCGATCGCCTTAGAGTTGCTCGGTAGTATATATGTTAGCTTATGTAGGATTTTGATGAAATAATTCAAACGTTCTCTGCCGCTAGTGCTCGAAGTGCGGTCACCTGTACAATTCACTCCTAAGTGTTATCAGAATGACTCTTCCCAAATACTCAAACCTCCTTACACTCACTCATAATTGTTACATTCTCGTAAGGGTCCTCCCATGAAATTCTTTGCACAATGGTCCTTTTGGCATGACTTTACTTGTTTTGACACACAGTCCATTTCTTATTTATTTGAAATTCTTTGTGCAAGTCTAAGTCATCATTGAAATTCTTTTGGGAAATGACATGAAGAAAAATCCTCCACTTTTGTAAACCTTTTGGAGTTGGACTCTGAGAAAAATTTTATTGTTATGTCTTCTTACATGTCTATTCACTTTACTTATCTTGTAAAATCAGAAATCTTTTGACAACTTAGTGTTTTGGCGAGTTTTGAAACTATTTTAACGAATTGTTAGAATCTTGCATTCTTAATATAAATAAATATATATATTTATATTCCTTTAAGGGACCTTGAACCCAACTACTTCATATTGACCCTTTTTCCCCATTCCTGTGCGAACCATATTGTTCTTAGTCACTTGACAAAGCAAACCTTTTGTGGTGAATTGTGACTTCATTCATTTGATCGATTTTCTTTCACCATTTGGAAACCTTAGGGTAAATCTGACTTCCACCTCATCATGTTTGACTTCTTACCACTTTATTTTTTTTAACGACTCAACCTTATCCATTGCATGGGCTTGACTTAGTGTATGGGTTTCCAAGTTCTTGGATCACTTCAAGGAAACAGTTGAAAATGATGTTCTAGGTAGACTTTATTTGAGTGTTGAATTCTTACCCATGGATATGTCATTTTTTCTGACATTTGGAATGCTTAGATTGATTGGTAGTAGTATGTTGTAATTAAGCGCATGTGCATTTTCATGGAGAATTGGTTTTGGCTAAGGATGTAAGAGATCGACTTGTAATATATGTGAGTGTGTATGAATTTCATAAAGTAGGGGCCTTTGTCTCACTTAAGCATGGAAGGAGTTGCTGGGGTAGGTGTTGAAGTGGGTTTGATACCATAGTGTTAAATTCAAGAGATCTTAGCCTTAGGCATTTTGGTGAGATGATCAGAGTGCATATCCTAAGCGTGATACTTGGTGAATGATGGTTGGCAGTAAATTTTGTGATTACCTTCAAGAATTAGTTGTGAATTCAGATCACATAAGATTTTAAATTTTGATACTATATATTCCATTGGTGGTTGATCATGTTGCGGTTAATGCTTATGGTTATTAATGGTTGAGATTAGAAGAGTCTAGTAGGTGCCTTACTGACTATAATAAAAGCTTGGAAATTGAAGCTTAGGCATCAACAGTGGATAACATAACCAAATTTATGAGGTAATGAAGCATTAGGATCCAAGAGTGTAGTAGAATAGTTTCTCGTTGAGTGGAGACTTTGGATTGCATGACTTGCCTTGAGGTTTTAAATGTGATGTACTATAGGAAGACCTAGTCATTCTAATACTAGAAGAAGTTATGGAAGTAAAGACAAATATTATTAGTTTGATGAGCCCTTTGGAAGTAGCATTAGTAGCTAAGCAAATTTCATGGACAAAATTCCTTTTAAGGGGAGGAGGATGTGAAGCCCAGCCTAAAGACCCAAGCTCATTCCTTTTATCCCTTCTTATTATGAGCTTAGCCTGTGTAGAACCCAAGCTATGAAACAAAAAGGCCTAAATCCCTTACCCCGTAAGACGTCGTTTTGGCTTAAAGGGTTAAAACCCTAAGTTTTTCTTCTTCCTTCTTCTCTCGCACGCCACACCCTCCCTTTGCAACCCTTGAGCCCCACACACCACCCACACCCACCATGATCTCACCGCCACCTCGAAGCCAAGCATCAAAGTTACTTGTCCACCTTTGCCACCATCTAACCACCACCCCCTTTTCTCTCTCCCCCTGACTTCTCTCATCTCATCCTATCACCCCTTATTTGCCCCACTATGTCTTGGTTCCCAACTGAGAGTGGTCGTGTCATCACCCTCTATCTCTGGCTTCGTCTCCACACATCGTCATCCTCTAGATCCCAACACCACAGCAGAAACCCCCCATCTTCGTTTCTCTCCTCCATCAACCACCCTGCGAAGCTGCCACCTCCAGGCCGAGACCTAGTTCTCTCTCCCTCTCTGATCTGCTCAAAAACTAGTGCCTAGAGCTATCTCTCTCTTAGGGTTTTATTTACTACCTCCAACCACCACCTCTGCCACCACCGACCACTGAGAGCCTCTATCTATCAGACCCTATGTTCCCAACACACTTGTCCCCATCCCGATCCTCACTATTACACCACTATTCAAGCCCAGATCTACTATTGTTCACTATGCTCGCTGCCTCCCTCCTCTGTTGTGCTCCTTCCCTCCAATTGCCACCACTGTAAGCTCATTACCTCTTACATTGCCCTATTTTATTTTCTGTTCCTGGCCAAATATGACTCTGAGCTTGTTTTCCTATGCAGCAATCAATACATGCAAACACACACTACCTCTCTATCAGTGACTCCAGCGAGTACTTGAAAAACCACCCTAACACTGCTGCTCGAGCCAAACATAACCTATAGGCAGAACCTAGGAGTTTCGGTGATCCAGAAAATCTCTTCCGCGTTGGTAAGTAAAACTCTAGCTAACCTTGGATTTCTAATGCTGGGAAATTGTGTCTTATTGCAGTATGGTTGTGTTGAATTTGTGGGCCGAGGGCCCTGTGAAGTGTTGGGATTTTTTATCATAATTGGTTATGGATTTGTGGGCCAAGGGTCGGATGAAGCGTTGGAAATTTGCATATAGTTGGAAACTGTGAATTTGTTGGATTTGTGACAACTATGATATTTGTATGATGAGCTGTATGTTGCTTGTAATATGCCATGTCATATAATACTTCCTTTCATGCATCTGCATTTTTTGAAATTGATATTTGTTTGGCATAATAATAATAATAAGCTTTGTTCTTTTTTGTGCTATAAAATTCGTAATGCTATGTTTTGGTGTAAAAAAGATCAAGAGATTATTTTGTGGGTGTGTGAGTATCACGACCCTAAGTTGAGATAGAGTATTATCTCGATGGAGCTCATCTGGTCACTTGGAAGCATATAAAATTGAGTGACATCCCCTAGGTTGTCGCTGGGCAACAGTAGGCCCATCCAAGACGATAATGCTCTTGGTATGACTCAGTGGCCTCTCTACTGGCTGGGGCTAGAGGATGTTTAGTTACATACGTGCCGAGCGCGGAGCTGGACATCACTTATTACGAAGTCACACGCACTGTGTTACCCGTGTTGTAACAAATCTAGCCAGAGCGTGCAAATGGTCCCTAGATGAGACCATGGTGCACATCGTAATTAAAAGATTGTTGTCTAAATGGAAATGTGTTTTTTGGCATGAATGGTTTAACTAATCTTGTTTTGTGTAAAACTATAAAGAAGTGGTATTTTAATCTTTCCACGCTATTACTGTTCTTGGTTCCTGTATGTCTTGTGTTTGAAATTCTTGGTTATGGACTATGGTTTTCTTATTGAGATTGCAAAATCTCATTTGGTGTTTCCACCTGCGGTTCCATTTCATGGAACTACAGATTTTGATGCAAATGACAGGTTTGTGCATGATGGACCAACTCCATTAGAGGAGTGATGACTTGGGATAATTTAGTTTTGATTGAGGGATTTGATTGGATTTTTAATTTGGATCAGCTGGATGACTGTATTAACTTTAAGGAGGATTTTCTTGTCTTTTGGATTGTAAACTTTAAATTTTCTAGTACTTATATTGAGATAGCCTTTTATTTTTTCTGCTATGCATATTAAATTGCACACATATTGTATGTTTGCACACACTTACACTTGGCAATAAGGTGTGTGACCCGAAGGGGCCCTCACTCTAGTGTCGCAACTCCTACCAAATCACACGTGGGGGTTGAGGGCGCCACATTATTATTATTTAGTGATAGAAAAAAGTCATAGCCTCGTTAATTACATGACTTTTGATAGCTTTTATGCAAATAATTTTAATTTATTATATTTTGTTGAGACAAGATCAAAGAAAATGTCAAAAACTCTGGTGACTCTGACTCTGACCGACACTCACTCTAACTATAATGGAATTGAAAATTTCGAAGTTCAGAATCGGAGTCGAAGTTGGAGAGAAAAAAATAGTCAAAGCTAAAGTTTGGAATTAGACAAGACTCTAAAGTACCGACTCCAAGGAGATAATGAAGATTTTTCATGATAAAAATATTTTTCAAAAGTCTTTTGAGCCTTCCCAAAAAGTTTTGTTGTATAATTCAAGGCTCCATTTGTTTCCTGGCAAGCTTCGATCCCTATGGATCAGTCCCCTTGTTGGAAAAACTGTTTCTCCTTTTGGGGACATTGAGATAAAAAACCCAGAGAGTGGTAATATTTTTAAAGTTAATGGAAAAAAGTTGAAACTATTTTTGGGTAATTTTACTCTAGAAGTTGAGTCCACTACTCTGGAGGTCCTGCTTATCAGAATTAATTTTTGATTTCTCATTGTATATACCATATTTGTTTGTTTTGTTTTTCTTTCTTTTTTTATGTGTCTTTTAACTTTGACAGAAATCTATTCCTTGTGTTCACTCGAGTATCTCAGGTGACTTCTTTCCTCTCTGTTTAATCATTTTCGTTTCAATATATGTTCTGCAGTGTTTATCTTACTTCAATTCATGCCGGTAAGCATACATCATCAAACATTCATTTGCTGAACATTGAGGACAATGTCACATGTAGTTGGGGGAGGGTTTTCTGTTGAAATTTTGTTGATATAAAAATTTTAAAAACAAAATTGTTGTGATGTGCATTGAAACACAAATGATTAACACACACTCCTTCTGGCATTTTTGTAAAATTTGAGTACCTTGGTGGAGTAATTGAGTAGAATTATTTTGTGAAGATTTATCTTCAACCCTAAGCATAGAGCATGACTTATATATGATGCATCATATTTTGTTGAAGAGTGACTTAAAACACCGGGATGCGATATTTATAGAGATGAGAATTTGTATGATTTATATAGAAGGAAGGGTAAGTTTTGAAAGAACATTTTGCACATGCTTACACTTGTAGTGTTCTTCATTAATGTTCATTGATTTAAAATAGGAGAAGTAAACTGCAGGACTACTGAGCCTTATCCAAAAAACAAAAAAAAAAAAAGAAGAAGAAGAAGAAAGAAGGAAGAAGAATGCAAACAAGAAAATCAAACCAA
This sequence comes from Carya illinoinensis, assembly GCF_018687715.1. Lineage (NCBI taxonomy): Eukaryota > Viridiplantae > Streptophyta > Magnoliopsida > Fagales > Juglandaceae > Carya > Carya illinoinensis. Next base: position 25,973,489 of record NC_056759.1, on the reverse strand, counting down.
AAAAAAATAAAAAAGAAGAAGATAAAGATGAAAGCGGGTTAGCTTTTCTAAATAAAGGACTAGAAATAGTTACCCAAAACTTCGGGCGCTGAGTGTTCAGCTTTTAAACAAAGTTGGCGTGAAAATTGCTAGTCCCTTGGGTTTTGAGGTAGTTAGAATCAATAATGATTAATCTTGAGGTTGAAAAATCTTTTGATAAATCATGCTTATTAATGAGGAACACACAGAGGTTTAGTCACACACACATCTGAGTTCTAAGACATTTGCCCCAATTTTATGTAAACAATTGTTGAGAATTTCCTTGTGAATACAACTCTTGGTGTTGAGTAGTCACACATCGACTTTTGTGAGAATTCAAAATTATGTTTGATTGTTTTTATTTGGGTTTCGAGCTTTATGTAATATTCATCCTAATTAATTTTCACTATTTTACTCAAGGATTAGTAAAACTCTAGTTGGAGGTGTGATTGAGCTGAAATATTGCATATTTTATACATTTAGAACCAATACATTTTAATTATCTCATGACATTATTATTGGTTTTAAATGAAAAAATTATTAATAAGCATAAATACGAGTTGTGATTTTTAATTGATTAATATCATATTTATGTTTAATTTTATAACTATAATTTAATTGGATAATATTTCCTCACATGCACAACACATTTTTTATATTCTATTCTTCCTTTAAATTTATCTTTAGATTTCTATTTCGAGTGTATTACTTCTTTTTCGTAATTCTACTACTTTTAAATAAGACTGATAATTTACCTACTTTTCCTTTTTCATGTTAATACGTAGTGCAATAAGGAAAGTGGGATGCAGCAGTTGTTCTGCAGAGCAAGACATTTGGGGCACGCTGAAGACACTGCATTTGAGGTACATAAGAGCTGTGGTGAAGAAATGGGAGTTGGATTTTTCTCATTTTGGGATGGAGACATAGATGGCAGCGGAAGCTCTGTTTTTTTTTTTTTTCTTTTTCGTTTGGGGCATCACGCAGAGGTGTGGTTGTTTATTATTTTTCTAGGGGCTCGATGAAAAACTGAAGGCACTGCTGGTCAGAGAGAGACACGAAACGGAAAAGGTGTGACTGACTCAAAGAGAAACGAAAAAAAGAAAAAAGAAAAAGGAGAGAGCTACAAACTGCAAGGGAGTTTTTACTTTCGGTTCAGTGACTTCAATGCATGAGGTTTTGGAAAGAGCAATGGCTGGCTGAAACTTAGCTTGGGTGAGAGAAAATACCAAAGCTACAGACCAAATAGAGAGCAGAAAGGGAAACAAAAAATAATAAAAAAATAAAAAGAAAAATGAGAGAGCTACGAAACTTCAGGGGTTCTTTCATTTTTCTTTGTTGCGATGCTAGACGAAACTGCAGGGGGTTCTTTTTTCATTTGAAAAGAGGAGCTTTTGACGATGGGTTATGGGTATTATTTTCAAAGGTGAGAAGAAAAAGAGATTTTTTGGGGACAACTGAAAAGAAACAGAGGGATTTACGGTAGAAAGGATAGAGGCTGAACAAAAAGAACAGAGGAAGCTAGAACGTGAACGGCTTTGATGGAGAGAGTTTTATTCTTTTTTTCGTTTGAGCAAGAAAGGGGAGTTCTTTTGGACTCTATTTTCTATTCACTTTTGTTCTCTTTTCCAAATTGTTTTCCAGTATTGTTTTGTGTTTTATTTTAGTTTTATCATGAAGGATATTCATTTGATTTCCATGGCTCTTTTGATGAAATTAGAGAGCTAAAATTTTGTACTAAAGTTAGAGGTGAAGTTTAATGATTTAGACATTATTTTCGGATCAACATTGGAATTTATATTGTGAGTTTGATCAATTGAATGGTTTTATCTTGATTTGTTGTGATTTTTGAATACAGTGAATGCTTGAAAAAAATTCTTGTGATAGTCAAATGAGTTTGTGAATGTTTTAACCATCAATCATTCATGCTTAATCATTAATGACTATTTTTCTTGATCTTAATTGCTAAATCTTCCAAGTAAACGGAATCATTATTCTAGTTTAATTAAAGTAAATCGATCGAAAACAATATTCTAAATTATTAGACAGATCCTCAAAACCTTAGTCATTCTCCATATCGATTTATTTTATCATTTTAGTTTTATTCTGTTACTTTAAAAATCTTCATCTCAATAATTTTATTTTCTATTCAATTGCACGTCCATTTTAGTAATTTATTTTCATTGTTTGAGTTATTTTCTTTATCACATAAGTCAATCCATGTGGATTCAACCATGTTAGGTACTACAACACCTGTATATTTATAGGTAAAATTGGACTAAATTTTTGGTTCACTAGTTTGAGTCAAAGTTTAGGCGCAACAAGCTGTTTTTGGCCCGTTGCTGAGGATTGTAGGGTGTGATAAGATTTTTGTTTTTTAAGAAATAAATAGTAATCTTTTGCTAACTTTCTCTTATTTTTGCAAGTACAATTTTTGTTATTTTGTCAAGAAAGGGATCGAGTAACATTGTTTTTATATTCATATCATTTGGTAATCTCGTTCCCTTCTTTTTTATTTTCTTGCTTGTTTTGTATTTAGTTTTTAGAATAGAAGACTTTAGGTGGTGTATGCATTAATTAATTTTGAGACTTGTCCATACCTTTTCGTATTTTTGAATGTACTTGAGCCCCTATGATGAATGATCTCATGGCAACATGATCAAACTGTTACATTGAGGACAGAGGAAATTGTTTTAACAGAATTGGTGGATAAGTTGTCTGGTGATTCCAAAAATCATTCTGACACCATGGCTGACAATCATAGTATTCATGATGAACTCGAAAATGAGGAGGTATAAAATAATCTACCAATGAGAACTTTGTGTTAGTATTTGCAGCCAACAATGACAAGTACTCCATCTTGCATGATTTTTCCTACGAATATGGAGAATTTTGATTTAAAACCGGGATTAATTCAATTACTTCTCAAGTTTCATGAATTAGACTTAGAAAATCCTTATTTACATGTGAAAGAATTTGAAGAGGTTTGTGCAACTTTACAAAACTAAACTGTCAATGATGATGTTTGTAAATTAAAGTTGTTCCCATTCTTTTTGAAAGAAAAATCAAAAAATTTGTTGAATTCCTTGAGACTAAGATCTATTGGCACATGGCAAGAAATGCAAAGAGAATTTTTGAAAAAGTTTTTTTCCTACTCACAGGACCAACACTTTTCGCAGAAACATTATGAATTTTTCTCAAAAATAAAATGAAATATTTATTCAGTGTTGGGAGCGTTTTAAAGAATTATTGCTAACTTGCCAACATCATGGCTATGAGACTTGGCGCACCATTAGTTTTTTTTTATAAAGGTTTAACATCTCAAATGCATCAGTTTATAGAAATAATGTGTAATGGTGAATTTTTAAATAAAGATCCTGATGATGCTTGGGACTATTTTGACCAATTGACTGAAATTGTCCAATTTTAGGACAACCCAGATTGTTCTGATCAGTCAAATAAGCCCAACTTTAATGTCATGTCTCAAGATGGTATGTATAACCTTAAAGGAAATGATGATATGAATGCTAGAATAACAAGTTTGATAAGAAAAGTCAAGGCCATGGAACTTATGAAGGTAAATTCAGCTAAGGCCGTTGAAAAAGAAGAAGAGCATTGTGGTATATGTGAGATCAGTGGACACCTAACTCAAGATTGTCCAACAATCCCCACTTTTAAAGAGATGTGATTTTTTTTCAATGGGTATGTTAATGCTAAGACAAATTTAAAAGAATTTGTCAATTAGTTCGACAATGCATTGAGGAAGAAGATTAAGAATAAAATGGAGTGAACTTTCACTCATTCAATGTAACAATTTTCATTATCTCTAGCTTTTCACTTGAAAAGATATTTCAGGAGTTATGCACGAACTCTAAATTTAGAGAAGTTCAGTAAGAAGTAAAATGGATGCTCAGTTGTCTTCCAGTTCTACACCAAAATGATGTTTTAATTGTAACGTACCATGTAGAAGGCAAAATTCGTGATGATGATTTCATTAATGAGGTAACCCATTTTGTATACTTTAACGAGGCTGAGTGTGAGGTGAAGTGTTCATTTGGATTGTTTGATATGAGAGGGATATTGTGTAGGTATGTATTAACTATTTTCAAAAATATCATTTTTCTTTTACTGCCAGAGAAACACATCTTGGATTGATAGAGGAAGGACATAAATAGGAGATATACTATTACATGAAATAGTTATAACTTAGTTGATGCGAGGCTAGAAGTAAGTAGATATTCATGTATAAGCAAGATATGTTACGACATCGCAACAAATACAACATCATGTGATGAGATGTTGAGGATATGTAATGATCAAGGTCCACCTCAACAACAAACCACCCTACCAAGCTGGTTCCAACGTTGCAGTTACAATTGTCGATACAACTACAGCTGGGAGGTCCTTTACCATTTGATGATCTTAGGATAGTTGATGGTGTTGTGGCTCCAACATTTCGTGAAGCGGCTACTATGCATGGTTTGTTAGAGAGAGATAATAGCTTAAAAGATTATTTGCATGAAACATCTCTATATCAAATGCCCTTCAACTTGAGAAGACTATTTGCAACAATATTCGTTTATTATAATTCTGCAAATCCGAGAGAGCTTTGGGAATGCATTGAACAAGATCTGTCAGCTGATTTTGTATCAATTGAAAATTCTTCGTTGGATGTCAAAACACAAGTTTTGCACGCTCAACACTTGAATCAATGGGAAAATATATTAATTCATTTCATCTTCTTGATCACAACATCTATTTTGATGAAAACCAATTTGAATCTAGGTAGATTGATGATGAATTGGATGTTCTAATCCTAAAAGAAGATATTGTTGCATCAAGAGTGTTTGATAGTGAACAAAGACATGTTTATGATTTAGTCTTGGAAATTTTTTTTAAAATGAAATTGCTACACTCTTTGTTGATGGCCCTGGTGGGATAGGAAAGACATTTCTATACAAGGCACTTCTTGCTACAGTAAGATCAAGGCAATTAGTAGCATTTGCAATTATTTCATCTGGTGTTACTGCGTCTATTTTGCTTGGAGGTCGAACAACACACTTGCGTTTTAAAATTCCTTTGGATACTAACAAAAATAGGACATGTAGTGTTAGTAAACAAAGTGCACTTGCAAGATTGTTGCGTCTAACCAGGTTGATTATATGGGATGAAGCTCCTATGTCAAGAAAAGAAGCCATAGAAACACTAGATAAAATGCTCCCATACATCAATGATTCAGTTGTATTTGATGGAGATTTTTGCCAAACTTTACCTTTGATTCGCAAAGGAGCAAGATAAGAACAAATTGATGCTAGTTTGGTTTCTTCCTATCTATGGCCTACATTGATCAAGATTCACTCGACTGAAAATATGTGAGCAAGATTAGATCCAAGCTTTTCAAAGTATTTATTGGAATTAGGCATTGAGATGCCACCAATCACAGTTGATCAAAGCATAAAAATCCCTAATGGCATGCTCAATCCCTATGAAGATGATGCTACTTTTTTGGATAATTAATAGATGTTGTTTTTCATGATATTCATAATTATTCAGTAAATATTTCGAGTATGATGAATCGGGCCATATTAACACTAAAGAATAATTATGTTGATGAAATAAATGCTTTATTAATTTAAAGGTTTCCTGGTGAGCTTAAGCAATATTATAGTTTTGATGAAACAATTGATGCATCTGAATAAGTAGTTATAGAATATTTTTTAAATATTTTGACCCCAAATGGACTTCCTCCCCATGAATTGTTGCTAAAAAAAAAAGTCTCATCATATTGCTTAGAAACATTAATATTTCAGAAAGGCTATGCAATGGAACGCGTCTACTTTTTTGCAATTTTGATTGTAATGTTATTGGTGCAAAAATTATAGTTGGGCGTTGGAGTGGAAAAAAGGGTTTTTGTTCCAAGAAACCCATTCTTCCCAAATGTTGATGAAAATAGTGGCTTCCCATTCAAATGAAATCAATTCCCTATCAGATTAAACTTTGCAGTGAGTATAAATAAGTCACAAGGGCAAACATTAGATTTCGCTGGGATATATTTGCCTCAACCTATTCTTTTAGATGGGAAATTATATGTGACTCTATCAAGAGGTAAGACTGCTTCTACCATCAATATTTAAATATGCCCAGTCTCAACTGAAAAATCTGAAAAAACAAATGCACAAAAAGTATTGTATATACAAAATTATTAAGATTAATGTGTTCCAGTTAATGTTATAATGAGTCACCATAAAGGACCCACGTGGAAAAGAAGAGCTAGGAACCTGGGCAAAAAAGGATCACAGGACCTCTCAAAGGTCCAGGACCCTCCTGATGTCCCCATGGATGAGATCAATGCTAGTAACAGTAAGAAAAGGCCAAGCGAGGAATGGCATGGACTCATTATGACTAGAAGGAGAACAAAGCAAGCTAAGATGGCAGTGGCTGGTGTCCAGCCCTGCCAATCCCCATGAAACACTTAGATTGGAACTGCCGAGGGCTTGGGAACCCTCGGACAGTTCGTGAACTTCACCTCTTGGTGAAGGAGAAGAGCCCGGATGTGGTTTTTTTATGTGAAACTAAATGTAGAAGGGAAAGAATTGAGTCCATTAGGGACAGGCTTAATTTTGAATCCTGCTTTTCAGTGGATAGTATTGGCAGGAGTGGTGGTTTGGCTTTTATTTGGAAGAAAGACTTGGAGGCTGAGTTAGACTCATACTCACATCACCATATTTCCATCTCTGTTAAATCTGATATCACAAGCAATAAAATGATCTTAACTGGCTTTTATGGCCAACCTGCAACTGCAAAAAGAGGTGAAAGTTGGGATCTCCTGAGGCTAATCCATACCAATATCAACAACCCTTGGTTGTGTGTAGGAGATTTTAACGAGATCCTCTTACAAGAAGAACAAATTGGCTCTAATGCTCGACCCTTCCAACAAATGGAGGATTTCAGAGTGGCCCTATCTGATTGTGGTTTGAAGGATATTGGCTATATTGGATCCAAGTATACCTGGTGTAATAAAAGGGAGGGTGATGGCTTCACTAAATCTAGACTGGATAGAGCAGTAGTAAATGAGGATTGGCTTAACACCTATGCTATTAACCAGACATATGTACTCCCAGGCCAATGCTCAGACCATAATCCTCTATTGGTAGTGTGTGGGAACCCTGACCAAGAAGTTGTCCCAAAATAGAAGATATTCAGGTATGAAGTAGCTTGGGAAAAGAGAGAGGGTTGTAGTGATCTGGTGCAAGCTGTGTGGAAACAGAATTTCCCTGCAAGAATGAAGATAACAGCTGTTAGGAAAGTAATGGAAGTATGCAGGAACAAACTCAAGTTCTGGAGCAAAGAGGCTTTTAGAAACCATAAGAAGCTTCTAACTCAAAAAAGAGAAGCCTTAAGACAGCAACAAGAATCTGATCTAGGCCATCATAGTTGCCATATTAAAGCTGCTCAGAGAGAACTAGATGGACTTTTGGAAGAGGAAGAGCTGAAGTGGAGACAAAGAGCCAAACAAAAGTGGTTGAAAGATGGGGATAGAAACACCAATTTCTTCCATAAATGTGCTACTCAAAGAAGACAAGTAAACTCTATTAAAAAGGTTGCCAATGAGGAAGGGGTGTTAGCTTATAACCAGGAACAAGTGGCCAAAACTTTCCTCCTCTTCTACCAGAATCTTTTTACCACCTCTGAACCATCTAATATAGAGGCTGCTTTGCAGTCTTTTCAGCCTTCAGTCAGTGAAGATATGAATGCTGTATTGACTCGGGAGTTTACAGAAAATGAAGTAATCACAGCTGTTAAAGGCATGAATCCAATGGGATCCCCTGGCCCAGATGGCTTCCCAGCTGCCTTCTACCAGAATCATTGGGACACTGTAGGTAAGAAGGTCACAGAAGCAGTCCTCGAGGCACTCAACGATAGAAAGGGTATTGGTGAGCTCAATCAGACCTATATAACTCTGATCCCAAAAAAGAAATCCCCTCAAGCAGTAACAGACTATAGACCCATCAGCCTATGCAATGTTTTATACAAGATCATCTCTAAAACTATTGCTAATAGGCTCAAACTCATCCTGCCTAACATAATCTCCCCAACTCAGAGTGCTTTTGTCCCAGGGCGACTAATCTCAGATAATGTAGTTATTGCCTATGAACTGTTGCACACTATGCAAACCAGATTAAGAGGGAAGATGAATGGTTTTATGGCCTTAAAACTTGATATGAGTAAGGCCTATGACCGTGTGGAGTGGGTTTTTATGCAAAGAATCATGGAAAAGATGGGATTTGCTGATAGATGGATAAGCTTGGTGATGGAATGTGTATCGACTGTCAGTTATTCACTGCTAGTCAATGGATGCCCTCAGGAACCTTTCTCACCCTCTAGAGGTATCAGACAGGGAGAGCCTCTATCTCCCTACCTCTTTATCATCTGCTCAGAATTTTTAACCCACAGCCTCAACCAAGCTGAAGTGCAAGGCCTTGTTTCTGGGATCCCAGCAATCAGAGGGGGTCTACATGTTACCCACCTTCTATTTGCAGATGATAGCCTGGTCTTCTGCAAGTCAAACCCAGCAGAGTGGAGTAGACTACAGCAAGTCCTGAGCAAGTATGAACAAGCTTCTGGTCAAAGATTGAACTTGGACAAAACCTCTATATTTTTCAGCAATAACACTAAGAGAGAGGTGCAACAAACCATCCTCCAACAAGCAGGGATTAGAGCCTCTGGTGCTTTTGATAAGTACTTGGGTTTACCATCCTATATTGGAAGACAAAAAACAAAAGCCTTCAGTTCACTGCTAGATAGAGTCAAATCAAAAATGGCAAATTGGAAGACTGGTGTGCTATCCCAAGCTGGTAAAGAGACCTTGTTAAAGTCGGTATTGCAGTCAATCCCAACCTATAGCATGGGTATCTTTAAACTTCCCAAGTCTATTATAAGAGGTCTCAACCAGTTGTTGCAGTCCTTTTGGTGGGGTCAGAAAGAGAACAGGTCGAAAATACACTGGCTGAGCTGGCAGGCCATTGGAAAACCAAAGAAGGAAGGGGGTCTAGGCTTTAGGGATTTTGAGTTTTTTAATCTTGCTTTATTGGCCAAGCAAGGATGGAGGATCATCAAAAATCCATCATCCCTTGTAGCTCAGATCCTTAAGACTAAATACTATCTGAATTCAGAGTTCCTCTCAGTCAAACCAAAAGCTAGTGATTCATTTGTTTGGAGGAGCTTCCTCTCAGCAAGATCAGTTCTCAAGGAGGGACTCATGTGGCGGATAGGGAATGGACAGCATGTGAAGATTTGGCAGGATAAATGGCTCCCATGCCCCTCAACCTATAGAGTGCAATCTCCTATTTCCATCCTCAATGCCGATGCAACAGTTTCTGAACTTATTAATAGTGATACAATGCAGTGGGATCTACCTCTCATCCAAGCTATTTTTTCAGAGACTGAGGCAAGCTCAATTTACAAGATGACCCTTAGCCCATGCAGGAACCAAGATGTTTTGACCTGGAGATGCTCAAGAAATGGGAGGTTCACAGTTAGAAGTGCTTACCACTTACAAGGCTCCATCAGAGAAGAAAGCAAAGGCCAACCCTCAGAAAAACAATGCTCTTCAGGTTTTTGGAACAAGATATGGGGCCTCCAAGCTCCTCAAGCCACCAAAAGCTTTCTGTGGAGGGCTGTAAGGGAGTCCCTAGCTACGAATTCGAATCTGTTTAAGAAAAAGGTGTTGAAGTCCCCTGCATGCCCAATATGTCTCAAGTATCCTGAATCAGTCTCACATGCTCTCTGGACTTGTGCAGCAGCTCAAGACGTGTGGTCAAAAAGCTCAAGAAGGATTCAGAAACTGGATGTCCTGAATGTCTCATTCAGAGAAATCCTAATGCCACTATGGAACCAGTTGTCCAAGAGAGAACTGACAGAAATTGCAGTAACAGCTAAGGCAGTGTGGCAAAGGAGAAACATTTGGATCTTTGAGGATAAATTTCAATCCCCTTCTCAGGTGTCACAGCAGGTTCATGCTGAGATGGAAGCCATTGATTCTTGGGTGGACAGTGGGGTAAGGCAGGTTAAACACCAGGTGGTGTCTGGATCCATTTGGTCTGCTCCTCGACCAGCTTTCTTCAAAGCCAATTGGGATGCAGCCATTGATAAGGGTAGTTCCAGGGTTGGAATTGGGGTGATTGTAAGAGACTCAGAAGGCTTGGTCACGACCTCTCTCTGTTCTTCCATCAATCTAACCCCTGATCCTTTGCTTGGGGAGGCGGCAGCAGCACTAAGAGCCACCACTTTGTGTGCTGAACTGGGTTTAACTCATATTGTCTTAGAAGGTGATGCTCTCAATGTGGTTCAGGCTGTCCAAGACGCGGAAGAAAACTGGAGTGCTGTTGGTATGGTAGTTAGAGATGTCAAGTCCTTGTTGTCAAGGTTCCAAGAGTGGTCAATTCATCATGTTCCTAGAGAGTTGAATGTAATTGCCCATACTCTTGCAAAGTTTGCTCTGAATTGTTCAGAGGATTGTATCCTTCTGGAGGATTACCCTCCATGTATCCAGCATTTACTCTAATGAAATGCAGTTGATCCTTTCAAAAAAAAAAAAAAAATTCAGTTGTAAAATTTGAATCGAACTGTTGAAAGAAAATTGCATATTTAATTTCATTTTCTTTTGTGTATATTTAATATTGTATTCTTTAATTTATTTCAATTCTTCAAGACAAATTCTCTTTTGTTTAACTGTTATTTTGTTCTTTAATTTACTGCCTTTTTTAAATGCAAATGTATTTAATATACTTATACATTTAATTTCTTTGTAGATTAATAACTTTCAAGATAAGGACAATTTATACATCAATAAAAGATATTTCTTCAAATACAAAATTGAAAAATCAAAATGATCGTGGCCGACAAATCAACCAAACGAATAAGTCAACGCTTGCCGTTGAAGTTCCAAAATCTAACATTGATTGATCTAGATGTATAATATTTATTTTTATCATTTTTTTTAAAAAGAAATCTATCTTTCCTGTTATATAAATCTTATCTTACATATAGTTATATCTTAGCATTAAAAGATAGCTTATTCTTTTAATAATGCCTACAATAGTGCATATTTTTGCCCCTTTACCCCTCAATTCCTGAACATAATATTCTCGTCAAAGAGCCTTCTCGCCCTGTGCTTCTCCCACTTCTCCTTCAATTGGGAACTTCATCTTGAGTTGGTATGGACTTGACCGCCGTGAGATTATTCAATGTTGGCTACCCTATTATAGCATTAAACAAGGAAGGAACCTTTAAGACTAAAAAGTCAGTCATAGTGGTCGCAGTGCACATCCCTCTTCACTCCATTGGAGATGGTCTTAGCTTAGTGGCGTCTATGCCCATCTTTGTGAAAGCTTCTCAAAATAGTATGTCTGCTGAGCTTCCATTATCAGCGATGATGCACCTGGTAGTGTAATTAGCGATGGGTTACCATTAGCTCATCATCGCAAGGGTATAATACTCTTTCACAATCCTTTGAAAGAGATAGCTACTGAGGTGTCGCATTTTTGGCGCTTGAGCAGCCTGTCCGCTACATAGATTTTTTCGTATCTCGCCCTTTAGGCGTGTGCCCTCTTACTGGAAGATGATGCACTACCCCTAGCAAATTTGCCTGCTATTGTCTTGATTTTGCCTAGGGGCACCTTGTCCTTGTCGTTATTTTGAGGTGCCTTGTCCCTATCATTATTACGTGCATCTTCCCTTGATGGGTGCTGCCTATCCAACCTGTTACTTCTACGTGGGTGGTGTCCTCAAATTGTTATTTGGGCTTTGCTTATTCCGTGACCATTCGTTCAAACTCTCCAGTGCCCGTTAGTAATCACTATTTTCTTCATGGTCATGCAATCCTTTATCCAGTATGAGTCTGTTTGATGATGTTTGCAATACCACCTGTCGGTTTTGGGTTGGCAGTGTTCTCTTTCTGATTCTTCCTTTCTTGCACATTCAAATTATTGTGGATGAGTTGAGTGATATGCTCCTGTTGCCTTTCACGCCTCCTATCTTGGTAGTTCAGTGAAGCTTTCGTGTCGCCCGTATTGTTTTTGCACTCCGCTTTCGTTTTCCCTATCCTTGGTTCTAAAAGATCCTGTAATGTATCTTTGGCGTTGGCGAAGTCATCAGCCCTATCCATAAACTCTCTTAGGGTAGAGGGGGTCTTTTTAGCCAGTTTAGTCATGATCAAGCTAAGTGGCCAGATTTCGCCCAATAGGGTGGCTAGGGTAATCTTCTTGTCTTGATCATCCGTTGTCAACCTCTCTTTATTAAAACAAGTGAGGTATGTCTTTAGGCTATTCTCTTCTCTTTGCTTAACGGTCAGGAGGTATGCCACTAGGTTGCTACGCTCTCTACTAGGCAAAAATTGTGTTAAGAATTGTCTAGCCAACTCTTTAAAGCTATCGACAATCTCTGCTGAAATGTTCCAAACCATCCTCTTGCCATTCCCCTCAAGATCATAGGAAAAGTTTGAGAAGCAATTTCTCTTAAGAAATCATGGAGTGTGATATGTGCCTTGAAGTTCTCTAGGTGATCTATTGAGTCCTTGGACCCATCATACATCTCTATCGGTGGCACTTTAAACTTCAGGAGGAGTGGTACGGCCATTACTTCTGCTCTATAAGGCAAATCTATGTGGCTTCAGAGCTGTTCCACCGAGGAAGATCCCTCCATCTTTTTCGCCATCTCCTCGTATTTGCTGACAAGGCTACGTAGCTCATCATGCAACTTCTTCTTTTCAACATTCTCTGCGTTCACTCCCTTATTGATATGTGTTCCTTGTTCTCCATGTTTGCTATGGTTGGGCATGGTAGTGTCACTGAACTCGATGTTGTAGCACTTTAGTTCCTCGTTCTCTTTCCTTAGGTTTTTCATGGCATCCAACGCCATCTTCAGCTTTTCTTTTATCATTGCTAGCCATGTTTCCATGTGTGTAGGTGTTGCGTTTGCATCACGAGTTGCTTGAGAATGTGTCATGGTCGGCATGAGGAAATCACATTGAAGTTTGATGAGAAACTAAAATCACAGATTATTGGATGGTATTGACAGCGCCACTGTAAAGGACATGTCCTACCACCAGTTTTGACTATTCATTGCAAATAGTAACATTGGCGACAAGATGTGCTTGAGATACCTCCGATGCCTAAGTCAATAATAAATGAGATATGATAGTTTAAGGGTGTTCAATTAGATGATCAGAGGGTTATCTATTGTCTCTATATATAGGTGTGGAGAATGCTAGATGAGTACTATTAATCAATCAACTTCGTCTAAGACTTAGCCATAATAAGGACTATCCCAAACACCACAGAATTATTTGGTCACCATTCTATTCATATCCATAATGCAAGGATCTATCTGCCCTAATAAATAGGATGGCTAGAGTCCATGCACGATCCACATCTCCTTTTAGTAGTAATCATTTATGGAAGATGGGCATTGGGCCCCTAACTTGAGCCAAATCAACATTGACTCCTCAAGTTACCCCGCTAAATCCCATCGCGTGTACGCGTGGGGAATTTCATAATAAAATATCTATTTATTTTTCTTTTTATATATAAACCTTATCTTACTCAAATATGGGATTGGAGACCCATCCATCTGAGCCCTCACGCATGGTCTACGGCTTCCTTTCTATCACCCACTAAGTGATGTTTTACTTTATGTCGCCCAATCGTGAATACCCCTGCTATAGAGACTAATCTAACCAGCTTGCCTATCTACAGTTCTAGGGATAGGCTAAAGTGCCTTTGCTATAAGATCTCTATTGTACAGTAAGAAATGAGAGGCTATGAGAAACTATAAAACAAACATATCATAGTGGATTTCTCCTCCCTAAATGCCCCATGGATGTAGGCAATATGCCAAACCACGTAAACCTGTGTGTACATCTCTTTTTTATATTCTCAGTATTTATTTTTTATTCACTATCATGGACGTACGCATAGCTACTCCAGAGCACCTGAGGGGCTCCATACCACACTGATCGAGGCTCACATCATCATAACAGACTATGAATGACTCTTTCTTCCATTTCGATCTGTTGTGCAATTTTTGGCATTAACTAGTGTTGAAATAAATGCTATACATAATCGCTTTTCAATAAGAAATAATGAGAAATCAAAATACATATTCAAATGCACAAACATCAATGTACATTCAATGCCTTTCCTAAACTTGTGCAATAATAATTTCACAAACAGTCTTTTGTATATTTTAATCATATAAAAAGTTGAATAATACCCAAAGCAAGCCAACAAGCCCACATTTACATATAGAAATTCCAAAATATATAGACTGTTGAAAGCACAAAAGGAAATGCAAGGTGAATGCCACCAACATGACCATGATCCAGCTGAATTGGACAGCCAACAAGTCCATAATGGCTTAGAAGAAAAAGGAAAGAAGGTGATGGGAATAATGAATTAAAGCTGCAACAATGCAGATGGAAGTGTTGAAAGGTATAAGGCACAGCTAGTGGCAAAGGGATACACATAACAAGAGGGGTTGGATTACCATGAGACTTTCTCTCCATAACAGGAGGGGTTGGATTACCATGAGACTTTCTCTCCTATGGAAAAGTTAGTAAGAGTGATAACACTACTTGCTGTAGTAGCAGTCAGAGGGTGGCATTTGCATCAATTGGATGTGAACAATGCATTCCTCCATGGTGATTTGGAGGAGGAGGTTTATATGAAACTTCTACCAAGATATGCTGATAGTAATTGTGCATAAGTTTGCAAACTTCATAAGAGTTTGTATGGATTAAAATAGGCATTGAGGCAATGGTATGCCAAGCTCTCAGATTTCATTGTTCAGAAGGGGTTCAAATAGTTAAAAGCAGATTAAAGTCTGTTTACAAGGTTAGTGGGAGAGTCTTTTATAGCTATACTTGTCTATGTGGATGATCTTATCATAGCAGGTAATGACCCAGACATTGCTCATTCTCTCAAATCTTCCCTACATGACAGATTTATGATAAAAGATTTAGGTGCTTTAAAGTGCTTTCTTGGGTTGGAAGTGGCAAGATCAGAAAAGAGGATTTATGTCAAAGAAAATATGCACTCGAAAAATTATCAGACTTGGGAACCATTGGAGTTGCACCTACTAAGATACCTTTGGATCAAAACAGCAAATTGCCCAAGTATCAAGGTGCCCTGCTTAAGGATCCTTCTATCTACAAAGACTGATTGGAAGGCTTCTTTACCTCACCATCACCAGACCAGATTTAGCATATTTAGTCCAATTGCTTAGCCAATCCATGCACGCTTCTAGAGTCTCACATTTAAACGCTGCTCATAAGGTGCTAAGATACATAAAGAGAGCTCCAGGACAAGGCTTGTTGTAATCTTTACAATCAAATCTACAACTTTAGGTGTACTGTGATTTGGATTAGGAAGCATGCCCAAATACATGAAGTTCTGTGACAGTGCCTTTCTTGGTCCTTCTCTAGTGTCTTGGAAATCTAAGAAGCAAAACACCATCTCTAGGTCCTTAGCTGAAGCTAAATAGAGGGCCATGGCAAGTGCTTGCTGTGAATTAACTTGGTTAAGGTTTTTACTTCAAGACTTAATGGTAGATCATCCCCAGGTAGCTATATTACATTGTGACAACAAGGCTGCATTACGCATTATTGTAAATGCAGTGTTCCATGAACAGATTAAGCACATAAAGCTCAATTGCTATTTGATCTGTGACAAAATTCAAGAAGGAAGTGTCATTACTGAGCATGTAAGTAGTGGATCACAAGTTGCAGATATATGGATCACAAGTCCATCCCAACCAAACAACCTTTATTTTATTGGTTCCAATGACAATTCTGGAGTCCTTCTTGTCACTCAAATGCTTGATTCAAGCAACTATCATTCTTGGGCACGTTCAATGAAAAGAGCTATTCGCATCAAAAATAAACTTGGGTTTGTTTATGGAAGCATTTGTGAACCATCTGAGGCTGATAGTCCATTGATGGATCATTGGCTTCAATGCAAAGACATAGTCATCACCTGGCAGCAAAAACACTATGTCTGTTGACATTTAGAGCAACACCCTTTATGTTGAGATTGCTCACCAACTGTGGAAGGAACTTGAACAATGACTTGCATAGCAAAATGCTCCCAGGATTTATGAAGTAAAGCAAGGTATTGCTACAATAATGCAAAACCAAGACACTGTAAGTATGTATTACTCTAAGTTAAAAACTCTGTTAGATGAATTGATTAACTATTAGTGTATTCCTGATTGCACATGTGGGGGTTTGAAAACAATAGTGGATAATCAAGAAAGAGACTGGGTGATGAAGTTTCTTATGAGTTTAAATGACACATATATAGCTCTTATGGCTCGGATCCTTCTAATCAAGCCTTTCCCTAGTCTAAATGAAGTGTACTCTATAATACAACAAGAAGAAAAGAGGCGACAAACTTCTATAGACACTTCAGCTGGTGATTACAAGGCTATGATAGCAATTGCTAAAGATGTAGGAAGACAGAATATCACATCTCAGAGAAAGTATTACTGCACTTTTTATAAAGTGCTTGGACATTCCTTAGAAAGGTGTTTTAAAGCTAACCCTGAGAAACCAGTGTGCGGCCATTGCAGAATGTCTGGCCATATTGTAGAAAAGTGTTTTAAACTTCATGGTTATCCACTAGGCCACAAGCTCCATAGGAAGGGTAGACCAGCATTTGTCAATCTAGTCACTACCCTTATGCCATCTGGACAAGAGCAGGTCAACAATAACCAAGCAGCACTCACTCATGAGCAATATTCATAGTTGATTGCCTTACTCAAATCATAACCCAGTCATTCTCACACACCTTCACTTAATCAAGTTCATTCCCTCAATCATTCTAAATCTGACATGTCAAAAATATCTGTTATCTCACTTTGTCTCTCAACTTGTAGCATAAACACACATAACACCTTTGATGCACCTTGGATAATAGACACAGGGGCAACAGACCACATGGTCTGTTCAACCTCCCTTTTCACCACCATCAAAAGTGTTGCCACATATTCTGTAGCTCTTCCAAATGGTGAAATTGTCAATGTTTCTCATGTTGGAATAGTGAAGATATCAAAATACTTGACCCTGTATGATGTGCTTTGTGTTCCATCATTTTCTTTTAACCTCATATCTGCTAGAAAACATAGTCAAAAATCAAGATGTTGTCTAATTTTTCTACCTGAAAATTGTTTTATTCAGGATCTTTTAACTCGAAAAATGACTGGTATGGGTGAAATGAGGAATGACCTATATCATCTACTGAGGAATGAAGTCTCCCCTACAGCTTTAGTTGAAGTCCTATCCTCTCTAACCACCAACACTGGAATGGATGAATAAACTATTTTATTCATTAGTTTATCAGCGGCCTTGTGCTTTTCTCATCCCCTGAAATTAATTTCAAACTCGTCCTTGAAAATATTTTTAGAATAGAATTAATAAGCAATCCAAGCATCATACAACACACCATAAATATATATATACATACATATATATATGGTGTGTGTGTGTGTGTGTGTATAAATATATATATATATATATCATTAATAGATTTGAAACCAATTCCTTACTTTTCCGACCACCACACATGGTGGATGACCATGTGAATGTGGGAGAAAAACCATTAAATCATGAAGATTCATTGGTTTTGGTTTCAGGAACGAGTTGACTTAGTCATTGATGTCTTCTTGAGTTCTCCATTCAAACTTAGGCTCAAAGCATTCGAATGACTTTAAATTTCCAAACAAGAATTTGCTACCATTTGAACAACTCATAGAAGCAATTGAACAAATAGGGGACTCTGTATGCCCAATTTATAACTACTATGTTCAAATTTAGTTAATAGTTTGTTTGAACATTCTTTACGATTATTCAAAAATTATTTTCATAAGTTCAAACCATGGCTTTAACCATTCAAACCATGTCTTTATGTTCGAACAATAATTGTTTTAGTTTGAACTATACCTTTCTATATATCAATTATTTAAAATTTCAATTACATAAATGTTTATATATTTATGAAAGGCTTTGTGTTTTCTATTCTTGACGTGCAGATTGTGTTGAATCATGTTTAATAGAGGAAGAAAACATAGTATCTAGGAGGGAACATCCTCCAATGCACAGAATTGACCTGGGTTTTCAGTCATGCATTCATCACTCCATACATATCGTATACTCATCATACATAGACAATCAATTCGTTTTAAAATGTTGCGAAGTAGGGTTTTTCTTTAAAAACATTTTCTTTCATAAAACAGTTCCCTACACCTTGCTGCCTTCATTTCTTAAAGAGTTTGTTCATGCATATATCTTTTCTTACGTACATTCATGCATACATACATGCATTCTTTCTTTACATGCATACATTCTTTCTTATCGCTTTCATTGGCCGTTACACACTGTTACGCCCTGTGTACTGGGGTTAGCAATCTTTTGGACCTGATTCTGCCTGTTGCCACGAGTTGGTAATCCATTCCATCAAGGTGCAGCACTGGGTGCACTACCAGTATTACTTACCCATCATTGCAATCCGCCTAGTCCATTCATTCGGTACTTTTCCATTTTTGTTCATGTGGCTGTTATGTATCTTCATACATCATGCATTCAGTCCATTCATTCCTTTTCGGTCATTTCCTTGCTTTACAGTCCATTCATTCCTTTACAGTTCTTTCATTCCTTTCATTCAAATCTTACAGTCATTTCGTTCATAAAAAGTCATTTTAAAAGCATTGGACATTTTAAAAACAATTTTCTTTTCATGGCATCGTTTAAAACGTCAGTTCGTGCCTCATTTAAAGCATCTGTTTGTTTCCTTTCGTGAACATACATACAATACGTAAAGCTTATAGCATCCATCCACATGCATACACTTGCATACTTTTGGTGGGTGAAAAGGGGCTGCCAAGTTGGGCCGTTACTTATACTTGAAAACTTATGCTTAGCTTTCTTTCTTAAAAAGCCTTTCGCATCATTTTGTAAAGCATTTTAAAGAAAAAGCTTTAATTTTCGTCATCTTTTATTTAGGAAAAACTCTAGAAGAGTATGAACTCAATACTTACCTGGACTTCATGCCATACTCATTCCATGCAGTTCATTCGTCTGTGTGTCAGATGGTAACCTACATGCATATACAAAACCTTATGTCATTCTCTATCTAATGCATAAACAACTGTACTAGAAAGAGAACTATGCTTCACTTGGAACACTCTCCATCTATTCCCGGGCTCTTACATGCCATTTACTATGCTAAAATCTTCAGAGTCCTATTCCTTATAGTGAACCTCCAAAATCACAATCACCTTAGGGTTAAGACATTAAGACTGTTGTCTTACTCTTCTATTTCCACATTCCGATGCATGATTCTGACTGACAGAGTCACACATTCCAACCTTAGACGATATACTCATCACTACCTTCATACATCCTAACCCATACTCAATCCTCATTCCCATACTCAATCCTCATTCCCATCCATGCATGCCACATGACTTTAAGCCAACTCTGACGCTTAAACATCGTGCAACCATGCTGAGGGCAGATTACCTATTACATATGGTAAACCTGTCTGGCACATGTGTCTCGCCAAAGGAACATGTATCTTATCCCTTTTATCACCTAAGACCAACTTATAGTTTAAGGAACACCCGCTTGTATAAACAAGTTTCATACTCCGATACCAACTTACTTAGACCCGGTTGATAGGACTCTTCTTACTTTCTTGCCCTGTACAAGTTCATCCCGGCACTTAACAAGAGGACTACATCCACAAATGCACATCTGTCACGTCACGTAGCTCGAGACTAACCCTAAGTCACGTCACGACACTCGTCATACTTCCATTGCACTACTCTAATATCTTTCTACCACTTCACACTACTCTTAGCCATAAGTCAACCACAAGGTGACATCTGTCACCTCGAACGACTGGCCACGTCACATCTGCTTCAGGACATTGTTACACAGTTTCCGATGCTACACAATACACTCTACACTCCTCAACTACACAACCATTTCATTCTTAGTGACACGCCATACTGTGCATTGCTACACAACACAGAGCACACGCCATGTGTACCCTTTTCCACTCACACTACACCACACATCACTACGACGCACATCACATGGTGCGTCATTGTACTACATGGAGTATGCTCCACGTGTACTCCCTTCACACCACGCCGCATCACAATTACGGCATACACCTCACACCCATACTTCATAGCACAGCCCACAATACTACACAATTATACCCAACACTTCACTAGATAGCCAGACTTTACAACAAACTCCACAATACTAACAGCATAGTCCACAACCTATTAACTAACATATATCATAAATAACGAGAGATAGAGGGTTATACCATCGATTGGATAACCTGTGCATTGCTCACTGCCCGTCACGATCAAGACGTTGGAGGAGTCGTACATGGCGGTTAACACCGCGTACAGTGGAGTTTAGCCACCGTACATGGCTGTCCACCACATAAAGTGACGGTTTGAGCTTAGGAATAGCTAGGCGTGGTCTTGTAAAGTCTCAAGGTGTCCTCATGGCGGCCTGGGGTGGCGGAGGATGGCGGCATCACGCCGTGAATAGTACACCCGAGAGAGAGTGAGGGTGCTTGAGGTTGAAGAATGCTATGGAATTTCGTGGGAAGCTGGGGGGAGGAAGAGGGAAGCTGGTGGAAGTGCTTGGTGGTAGGGGAGTGGTGCATGATGGCGATATGGCCATCGGTGGTAGATCTAGGTCATGAGAGACCCATTTGGGGTAGAGAGAGAGAGAGAGGCTTGTGGAGGAGGTGAGGAGTTGCTGGTAGTTTCTTGGTGGCTAGAGATCATGATGGTGGTGCTTGGTGGCCTATCTGGCCACGCACGGCGGTGCTAGGAGCTGTGCATGAGGAGTCTCGTGCGTGAGGTAGATCGATGGAGAGAGAGAGAGATAGAGCCGGGTGGAACAGACCATGGAAGGGAAGCTCACAGAGTGAGGATGCTGTTGGTGGTGGTCGGTGGCCACGTTGGTCGTGGTAGGAGGAGATAACAGTGACGCCAGCTGGGAGGAGGAGCCGCACATGTAAGAGAGAGAGAGAGAGAGAGAGAGAGAGAGAGAGAGAGAGAGAGAGGGGCTTGCGTATTTAATCCAGGCCATTCGTTTCAGAATTTTCAAAACGATCTAACAGTGAGTTTAAATACTGATTTGAAAACACGTAAGTGTTTTATTTTAAAATAAAACACTGAGAGGAATTAAGATAGAATATTATTTTATAAAATAAAGTTTATAAAATAATATTCTTTCATCATTAATTAAAATGATGAAGTCTCGTTAATCACTCAAAGAGAATAAAATCATTTAAATTAATTTAGAGTTTTCAGCATAAATTTAAATCTCGTAATATTTTTAAATGACTAAAATATTTTATTTAAAATAATTTTTCACATCTATAATATTTTTAGAGTTCATCAAAATATTATAATTGTGTTATTTAAAAACAAGTTTAGACCAATAACACTGGAAACATCACATATAAATATTTTCATAATATTTAAAATATTCGTAAGCTTTAAAATAATGGGTTTGCTTTAAAATCCGCTTGGTATCTTTTAGAACACGCCATCGAAGTACGGCATGTAGAACGAGGCTCGTAATTATAGAAGAAATGAGTAGGTTATTACAAAAAATATCAAGTCTGAAGTCAAAGACATAGGCTGGGGTACAATATACGATCATGATGCCTAACATTGATCAACTGAGTGACATGGAGGCTCGTATGACATGACTATTAAACCTCTAGGAATGTAAAATAGGCATCAATTTTGTATCTTTTTCTATTTTCTAATTCTAGTTCATGGTATCAAACATTATTGACAGTGTGTAAAAGTGTTCCTACATCTAATTTTGTTTTTTAAATGAAAATTTATTAAGTTATCTTATTGTTTGCTCTTAGTATATTTTATTTACAATTTTCCGAAATAACTTTTGAAATGTGGTGGCCTAATCATACAAAAAAGCCCATCGGTCTTGAAATACAAGAAAACCCATAATGTGTATTTTCAGTTCAAAAAAAAAAAAAGTCTACAATATTTTGAATATAAAACTATTTAACTTTATTTGCACACTTTTTTACTTAAAAATAGTTTAAAGAAAGTTTTTCAAATTATCAAAATTGATAATTATATATTAGTTAATTGAATTAGTTAATTAATAATTATATATTGAAAATTTTATATTGTCAACCGTCATAGGTTAGATGAAAATTGCATAATTCAATTATATAACTACTATATAAAATAATAAATATAATTTATAAAAAAATATTTAAAAATATATATTTGTAGTTCGGTCAGTCTAGTCTGGTTTGGGGTGAAAAAACCCCACCCCAAGGCTAAACTGAATTCGGTCCCACAAATGGAGGATCGAAATAGGCCAAACAAGTTTTTAGTCTGATCCAATCAAATTTTCTGGTCCGAACTGAAAATTTTACATCCCTAATCATTGTTACGCCAATAATAATACAAATTTTAATAAATTATATTTCATTATCTAGGAATGGGAGGGAGGCTCCCATATTTGGCCCACCCATTTGACCCCCGCCTGGAGTGGGAGGTGCCCACTAGCAAAAGGTGGGTGTGCAGGCATATGCCCGCAAACAATAGGTGCTAGAGGGTGGGGCTCGGGTTGGCCACAGGCCTGCTCAACCCAATATATATAAATTAAAAAAGAATAACATTTGTAATGAAACTTTAGGGTTTTGATCCAAAACCCTAATTTGTCTTCGGATTTTAGATTGAAACCCTAAGTTAGGTTTGGGACTCATTATGAAACCCCTAACCCAATTTATTTCGGGGTTTCATAATTGAAACCCTAAACTATTTTGGGGTTTCAAATTGAGAGATTGTCAGTACTATTTTGGTCATCTCTATTTCTAACGTAGCCTCAGAGTTCGCATTTAGCACTAGGGGTGTATATTGGATCCATTTCAGAGTTCATTATTTCCCAACACTCATAATTGAATCAAAGGAAGTCAATTCAAGTTCCGAATGTGGTAGACTTTGTGGAGAGCTATGAGCAAGATTATGTTAATCAGCCTGGAAGCAATAATCACTCTTAATTCATTATTTTCCTTTTGCTAATGATATATTGTGTTATATTTATTTGGCAAACTTTATTACAAATTCTGTTATTGTACGAACAACGTCGGGAAAAAAGGCTCTATCTTAATCTACATCGGCCACAATTTGACTTTATACACAATCATTGGTTTGTTAATTTCTTTAGTTAACTTCTATTGTTGAGACATAATATTATTCATATTCTCATTGTTTTCTTTTTTGCTTTTATGATGTAACTCAAAAAGCCCAAATGCTTGCTATGTTACCTTTATTTCCTTTTTTTTTTAATGTATATTTGTTTCAGTTGTAATACCATTGCTAAGATTCAATCTATTTGACAATTTTTAATATTTTTAAATTATTTAGAATAGTTTTAGACTAATAAGTAATTGTTTATACTGCTTATAATAGGTTAGACTTATTAGTAAGCAACTTTATTAGGTTTATTTATATTTAGAAAACATTTATACTTTATCTTTTATAAGTTTAATTTCAATTGAAGTGAAAAATTGAAAACAGGTTTTTGGGCTAAATTGGAAGTGAAAATAGTTTTTTAGCCAATTTCTAGGCAAAAAATTGGCCTAAAAATAAGTTTGGACCCATTGAGGCTCACAGGGGGCAAACAGCCTGAGGGACCAATCCGCCCCTCAACATCCAGATAGGAGGCTGGCCAGGGGCCCAACTCACCCCCTCACTCATGTGTGGGAGTAGGGTGGAGTGGGTAGCACTTCTATTATTATTTACGTCCTTTAAAATAAATTTAGATAAAAATCTCTTAGGACGCAACAACCCAGCCCAATAATTCTAATGTTGAGATATTAATAGCTTTTATTGGGCCTAAATTATATTTAATGAGCCATAATGGATAAGCACAAGAGCGATAAGAGCGATAAATTATTGAGATTGATTATGAGTTTTAATTAGGCTTAATAATTAGGTTAAATCTCATTTGTTATTTATTGAACGAGTTAGACTCCTTTTAAAATTTAAAGATCGGCCATTAGAAATTTATTTCAATTTAAAATCATCACTGATTGAAGTCTCATACGCAGTCTCAATCACTATCAATCCTACATTAAAAGAACAACTAGATCATGTTTTTAAATTCAAACTCTCTTCTTGAATGATCTGGACCGAGTCTAACTCGAACTCTAACTCAATTGCATCCTATCCTAATAAGGATACAACTCTACAAGTCATCTTCACGTTAAATCTCTTTAACTGAGTTCAACTCAAACTGGTCATCACCCTCTCCAGAAAGTTAGTCAAGTGGTATCACTGTTAAGTCATCGTGACCGCCTTCACATCGTACGAAGCCACCAGTAGGTCTCCTCTATATCTCTCTCACCGTATCACCGTTAGCCAACCTCTCTCACATGAAAACTCATATCCATTTTGAGTTTGCAAAACCCTTGTTGTCACCACCTACGCCACCATACCATGTCATCCAATGTCATCCAAGGTGGTTCCTCCCACGCATTCACTTGCAGAGAAAAATTATCAAGACCACCAATAATTTCTCTGCTCTCTCGCTGTCTATGAGCCATTTCCTAGTTAGTCCAAAATATTTTGTTTTATTTTTCTTGGTTAGGCAGCTCATCTGATGCTGTGTTTTCGATGTTGGTTGCGAGGTGTAAACTATGGCTCACGTGGGTGGTTGACGGCGTGATGAGGCTGAGCGAAGTTGAGCTTTCCTTTGATCTGATTTTGAATGGAAGTAGAAATGTGATTTATAGAGTAGACGAAGGAGATGAAAGTATTTGATCTTCCAGAAAGTTAGTCAAGCGGTGTATGAAAGAGGATTTAGACAAATTATGAAGGCGGTGAAAGTTGGACGTGGATGTGTTTGATTTGAGTAGAAAGACATTGGAACATATAGGTGGAAGAGGATATATACAAAATAGGAAGGTTGTGGAAGTGAGAGGAAAGATGTATTCCAGAAATTCAAGCTGGTGGAATGGAGGGATGTAACGGTGATTCTGAAATCCATGTATGGGTAAAAATCGGAAAAAGAAAATATGTTAAACGAAAACTATATGTACCCACATCCTTGTTCCTTTTATTTCCTATTTTAACTTAGATTGTATTTTTCAAAAAAAGACAAAGGTTCTTTCAAGCTTTCAGTCGGTGAGAGGAAGGGATAAAGTTGAGAAATGAAGAAGAAAATATTACATAATCAGCAAAGCAAAAGCAATAACAAAGGACATTAAATTTGGTTATAAAGTTAGGGATAAAATAGAAAATTAATAATAGACAAAATGGGAATATTATTATAAAAGGAGAGGCAAGAATGTGCACGGAATGGAATTTGGCAATAGAAGCTGGGGCAAAATCAAAAATGCAAAAAACTAGAAATAAAAATAAAAGTTACAAATAGGGGCAAAATGGGAATAACAATGTGTGAAACAAAATAAAAATCTCTCATATTTTCTGGTTGGTAAATCTTTTGTTTTATTTTTCTTGGTTAGACAGCTCGTCTGATGCTGTGTTTTCAATGTTGGTTGCGAGGTGTAAACTATGGCTCACATGGGTGGTTGACGGCGTGATGGGGCTAAGTGAGGTTGAGCTTCCCTTTGATCTGATTTTGAATGGAAGTAGAAATGTGATTTATAGAGTAGATGAAGGAGGTGGAAGAATTTTATCTTCCAAAAAGTTAGTCAAGCGATGAATGAAAGAGTATTTAGACAAATTATGAAGGTAGTGGAAGTTGGACGTGGATGTGTTTGATCTAAGTAGAAAGACACTGGAACATTGTGGTGGAAGAGGATATATACAAAATAGGAAGGTTGTGGAAGTGAGAGGAAAGATGTATTCCAGAAATTCAAGCTGGTGGAATGGGGGGATGTAACGGCGATTCTGAAATGCATGTATGGGCAAAATCGAAAAAACAAATGTCAAACGAAAACTATATGTACCCACTCCTTGTTCCTTTTATTTCCTATTTTGACTTTGATTGTCTTTTTGAAAAAAAGACAAAGGTTCTTTCAAGCTTTCAGTCAGTGAGAGGAAGGGATAAAGTTGAGAAATGAAGAAGAAAATATTACATAGTCAGTAAAGCAAAATCAATAACAAAGGACATTGAATTTGGTTATAAAGTTAGGGGTAAAATAAGAAAATAATAATTGTGATGACCCGTTTTTACGTGTATTTTCACTGAAGGGTTGTTTTTAATTTAATTAATATATTGGTTTATTTATTTTAAATTAATGTATTTTAAATTGGTTTTAATTTATTTGATGTGTTTAATTTATTTTAGTCGTTTTACGACTTTTAATATCGTTTTCGGCGGATCGGTTTTTGGTCTCCGGAGTGAGGATTGGACCTCATTTCTTGTCTTTCCTCTTTTTCTTTTTCCCTTTTTCCTTTTCTTTTTCTTTCTTTTTCTTTCTCTTTCTTCTCCTTTCTCTCCCACGTACGCATAGCTGCCCCTTTTTCTCATTCCCGTCGCCGCCACTTTGACCGGCCAGTTCTCCGCCGTCCAGCCACCGTTTGGTGCACCGTCACCACCATTCTCTTCCCCTTCCACCAGAGATCATCCCCACCAATTTTCAGAGTCATCGGACCAGCCGTTAGATTTCGAGAGCCGCCGGAAGTCGCTGCACCTGCTCTGTTTTTGCCCTTGTCGCCGGTTGCTTTCGCAGCCCAGAACCGCCGCTCGCCGGCGGCGTGGCCTACACCACCCACCCAGTTTTCTTCCCCTCTCACCGGTGAACATCCCCACCAAGTTTCACCTCCATCCGAGCCACCGTTAGCCGCCACGAGCTCCTCCAAGCCATACGGTTTTTCACCGTTTCCGACGCCGTCGCACCACCTCCGGCCACCATCTTTTCACAACTTCTTCCCCTACCTCTTGCTGACCTAAACCACCCATTTCCAGCCTCGATCCGTTGCCGGAGTAGCTCCCACGAGCTCAACTCCGTTCAGCCCCTTTTTGGCCTTCGACCGCCATTTCCACCACCACCCACGGCCAAAACTCGTTTCCTTTAGCTTCATAAATATCTCAAGACCATTCCCTATCAATTTCGTGCCTTGGTTTGTCCCCATTCGAAAATGGGTAATTTATTACCCACGTCAACAGTGTAAATTACACTATTACGTTGCTCTTCCTCCGCCGTTTGCAACGCCGCGAGCTTTCTAAAAATACCGTATAGCGCTGTAAGTATTTTCCAAACCCTATTTTCAGATTTAAATATATATTGCTCATTCAATTATTTATCTGTTGGTTGGCTGATTCCGGACTGAGTCCGAGGAGTTCCGGGGTCGGATGGATGGAGGATGGAGTTACTTGTTTTATTGATTTATGTTAGTTGGTTATTTTTGTGCATTGTTATGGCATTACATGGTGCATGCACGTGTGTTTTTGTTTAAGTGTGAAAAGCCTGTGTATTGGCGTAAGTGGCCTTACGGGTGCGTGTGTATCACGACCCCAAGCCGGGATGGGGTATTATCCCGGTGGAGCTCCTCTGGTCACTCGGGAGCGGAATAAACTGAGTGATGTCCCCTGAGTTGTCGCTAGAAGACGGGAGCGGGGGCTAGGGGTTGCTTGGCTACAAACGCGCCGGGCGCGGAACCAGGCATCGCTCTATGCACCGACTCCGTGGCCCTTCGCTGGTGAGGGCTAGAGGATGCTTGGCTACGAACGTGCGGGGCACGGAACTGGGCATCGCTCGTTAGGTGTCACATGCGTGGTGGTACTCTGCGGTGTGGCACTGGAGCCAGGGTGTGCGGATGACCCCTAGGGGAGGTCATGGTGCATACGGTTAATATGGATAATGGTTTGAGACGGATAAAGGTCAAAGGTGACTTTTGGCATGTTTTTCGGAAAGGATGTGTTTTTCGGCCAAATGGAATTTTTGACGTGTGTGGAAAAATTGTGATTTTATGGGTTTTACGCATTGGCATTAATTCATGCATATTGTTTGAGTTCTATATGCTTTTATCTGGTAGTGTTTGGATTTTACTTATCTGCGGTACCATTTTTAGTTCCGTAGATTTTGGTGCAGGATTCGAGGAGGAGGAGGAGGCTGAGCCCGAGGATGCGTCTCCGCCGGAGTTTTAATGTCGAAGTTATGCTTTATAGTTTGGTTTAAAACTATATTTGTGTTTTTGTAATATTTTATTTATGTATGTTTTAAACAGCTTGTATTACGTTAAGAAAAATTCTGGTACTTAGTTATGACTTTCGTTATCCGCTGCGTGTTTCTTCGTACACATATGTTGCCTTTGCACACACTTGGCACCCGTCGTTAGGGTGGTGACCCGGGTTGTCACCATCCGAACGTCTCGATTTCCCCGTATCCGTGCGTGGGGATTTGGGGGCGTCACAATAATGGACAAAATGGAAATATTATTATAAAAGGAGGGGCAAGAATGTGCATAGAATGGAATTTGGAAATAGAAGCTGGGGCAAAATAAAAAATGGGAAAAACTAGAAATGAAAATAAAAGTTACAAATAGGGGCAAAATGGGAATAATAATGTGTAAAACAAAATAAAAATCTCTCATATTTTCTCCTACATTGCCGCTTTATATATATAGTAGATATATATATATACACATAATATATATACAAAATGATAGTATGACTTTTAAATGTCTATTAAATGTGTTCACTCATATCTTTTTTTAATGGATAAGGAAGTGATTATTAGTGAATTTATATATATTTATTTATTTTATTAATGGTTAAAGATGTTTAAAAAATTATTAAAGTAAAATAAAAGAAAAATAAAAAAACTCATTTGTACATGGGGTAAAAAAATAAACTGGTGAACCAATAAACCGGACCAAACTGGTAAATTTAGTCCTATTTGGTCTAGTACCGGTTCCATTTTTCTCAAAACTAGTCGAAATCGATTGGATTTTGGTTTTCCTTTTACCAACACTGGACCAAACTGGACTGAAACGGTTGAAATATATATTTTTTATATTGTATGAAATATTTTTTTATATTATATATCATTTTTATATATAATTATTTATAAAATAATTTTGTCTTATATGATCCATTACTAATTACTATAATTTTAAATTTTAAAATCCTATATAAATAACTATATATTATCACTGTAGTCTATTGTATTAGTAGTTATCCTAATACTATATCACTATATTATATATTATAATATATCACTATAGTCTATAATTCAATTATAGTATATATTATAATATAATACAATATATTATCACTATATTATTATATACTATATAATATACTGGACAAACCGGACCTAATTGGACTAGAACCAATAAAAGTGGAAATACTGATTTAGGAGTGTAATCGGTACGATATCGGTTCTTCAAATCTCAAAACCGGTATATACCAATTCGGTTCTAAAATTTTTCCAAACTGGATCAAACCAGACAGGTTACACCCCTACTCGTGATGGATGATCCAAGGTCTGTTTTTTTTTTATTATTATTATTATTTAAAGCCCTTTGCTTCTCTGTCTCTTCTCTCTTCTCTTAGCTTCATGTTTGAGTCTACGGTCTTTTTTGTAGTGTTTGGGGGGGGGGGGGGGGGGGGGGGGGGTTTCATGCCGTTGAAGTTGGTTTGAGAGTTGTAGGGTTTTTTCTTGAATTTTGATCTTGGTTTGAGATTGTAGGTTTTTTTTTTCCTCATCTCGTGGTAGATGATCCAATATTTGATTTTTTTTTTTTCCCTTCTAAAGGATTCGATTCAGGTTTTTTTTTTTTTTTGTGCAGCGTTGGCCTTTTCTCCCATGAGGATTGTAGCCTTTTTTTTTGTCCCATCTAAACAATCCAATTCATGTTTGTTGTCTACACAGTTGGTTATTTTCTTTTTCTTTCTTTTTTTCCCATAAGTATTGTAGCTTTTGTTTTCCTTTTCGCATCTCGTGAGGATTGTAATTTTTTATTTTGCTTTAAAGGATCCGATTTCTTTCTTTAAGGAAAAAAAAAAATATGGCTTTCTTTTATTTTAATTCAGGTTCATATCTGTTGAGTAAGTTTTAATTGAGGAATATAGTTTTTTTTTTTCTAGTTTTGATCTCGGCTTGAGGATTTTAGTTTTTTTTTTTAATTTTTATTTCCTTCTTGCATCTTATGGTAGATGATCCATCTGGGTGACTAAAATTTCTTACTATCACTGCGTCAATCCATCAGTTTGTCCATTATTCGTCTAGTCAATTCAATTTTGTAACTTTTTAGATTTTTTTACATCTTTCTACTATTCATACCCACTTTGTCTTGCCTTTTCAATTCAGCAAAAAACTTTTGTTTTTCATTTCTTTTTTTTTTGTCTCTTTCAATTTATATGTCTGAGACTTTTACTTTTTTTTTTTGGGTCTAGGTAAGTGTAGTTTTTTTGGGATAAGGATCGATTGATCGGTTTGTGTACCAGTGTCTCAGGTTAAGGGAATGGGTTTATGTGTGTCAGTCGGTCAGTGTTTTTTTGCTTTGTTTTTCTCCTTCTTATCCATCATTTGGGGAAAGGGTGGCAAGTCAGGCTGATAGATTTACGTGTATGAGTCAATCAGTCTTTTTTCCTTTCTTTTTTCTCCTGATTCCTCTAATGGGTTTATATGTGTTAGTTGGTCAATCTTTTTCTCTTTGGTTTTTTTGCTTCGTATGCATCTCCATGCTAGACTTCACTTCAACTTTATCACTTCAGTTCAATTTTGTAGCTTTTTATATTCTTTTACATCTTTCTACTGTTCATGGCCGATTTGTCTCTCCTTTTCGATTCAGCAAAAATCTTTTTTTTTTTTTTTGTCTCTTTTGATTGATATATTTGAGACTTTCACTTCTTCTTCTTCTTCTTCTTCTTCTTCTTCTTCTTCTTCTTTTTCCCAGTCTGGGTAAACGTAGTTTTTTGGGGATAGGAGTCGGTTGATGGGTTTATGTGTCAGTGTGTTAGGTTGAGTGTTTAGGTTTATGTGTGTCAATTGGTCAGAGTTTTTTTGCTTTATTTTTCTCCTTGTTATCCATCGTTTGGGGAAAGGGAAGTGAGTCAGACTGATCGGTTTACGTTTGTCAGCCAGTCAGTCTTTTTATCCTTTCTTTTTTCTCCTTCTTATTCGTCTGATGGGTTTACGTGTGTCATTTAGTCAACCCTTTTTTCTTTGATTTTTCTCCTTATGCATCCGCACGATGGACTTCACTTCAACTTTATCACTACCCTTATATAAATGGTGGTGCGTCTTTTGAAGTTACATTTGCTTTATATTTTCAAAATGTATGTCTTTCAGCTGTTCCCCCCAGTTTGTATAAAAATGGGGTTACCACCAGGTACAATAACAATGGTTCTCCTCGTTTGGTGTAGCTGAGCAATAGTGGTTTAGCTAGATATTCTTTTAGGTGGGCAAATGCTTCCTCGCACTTGTCATCCCAATCTCGTGCTTTCTTAAGTACCTGAAAAAATGGAAGGCATTTATCTGTCGATCGTGATATGAACCTGTTAAGAGAGGCTATCTTTCTCGCTAGTTTCTATACCTCGTCTAGGTTCGTGGGTGACCTCATTTCCATTATTGGTATTAGCTTCTAAGGATTTGCTTTGATTCCTCTCTTTGACACCATAAAGTCAAGGAACTTTCCTGATTGCACTCTGAATGCACATTTCATCAGGTTGAGCTTCATTCGATATTGTCGCAAAACCTGAAAAGCCTCCCTAAGATCCTCCATATGTTGGGCAATTTCCATACTCTTTACCAGTAGATCGTCGATGTATACTTCCATGTTCTTCCCGATCTGGTTTTTAAACATTTTATTCACCAACTTCTGGTAAGTTGCCCCAGCATTTTTCAGTCTAAAAGGCATTACCTTATAGCAGTACAATCCTCTGTCAGTTATAAAAGTAGTTTTCTCTTGATCAACCTCATTCATTCTGATCTAATTGTACCCTGAGTAGGCATCCATAAAACTTAACATCTTATGCCTTGTTGTGGCGTCTAATATTAGGTCTATACGTGGAAACATAAAACTGTCTTTTGAGCAGGCCTTGTTGAGGTCGGTGAAGTCCACGTACATACGCCACTTCCCATTTGACTTCTTCACCAACACTATATTGGATAGCCATTTAGGATGCTGTGCTTCTTTGATGAATCCTGTCGTTAGCAATCGTTCCACTTCCTCCATGATTGCCTTTTACTTCTCAGTGCTGAAGCTTCTTTTCTTTTGCTTAATTGGATGCACTTTCGGGTCTATGTTCAACTTGTGTTCGATGATTTCCTCGCCTATCTTTGGCATATCATTATGACTCCACGCAAAAAGGTCTCTGTGGTCTAAAAGGAAATCTATCAATAGCTGTCTTTCTTCCTTTGACAGTTTGGTCCCTATCTTCAGATGGCTCTTAGGATGATCATTTTCGAGAGTGACCAATTCAAGGGGCTCATCAGCTTCCCCTTGCATCAAAGTGCTTTCATCACTAGTTTCCAACTGAGTCATCATTATCTGGGGTGCTGGTGGGAAATTTGCTTCTTCCCCCGTGTCCACAATGCTGACTTCTCCTTGGCCTGGTCTGAGCTCCTATACATAACATTCTCTGGCTAGGACTTGCTCGTTGCGTGCCTTGCCTATTCCAGCTTTCATTGGGAACTTTATCTTTAGATGATAGGTTGAGGCAATAGCTTTTAAAGCATTCAGGGTGGGTCTCCCAATGATTGCATTTTAGGCTGACCGAGTTTTCACAAGTAAAAACTCAGTCATTGCCATTGCAATATGGAGGTCTGTGCTCACGGGTACCAGCAATGTAATAAATCCCATTGGTTGTACCACCTCTCCAATGAATCCTTTCAAAATAGTGGGTGCTGGTTTTAATTGGTCTGCGCCGATTCCCATTTTTCTAAAGGCATCCTAGAATAAGATATCCGCTGAACTCCCATTGTCAACTAATATCCTTATTGTGGTAAAATTTTCCACCAACATTATTACCACCAAGGCATCATCATGAGGATACACGACCCCTCGACAATCCTCATCTCTAAAAGATATTATGGGGGACATCTGCATTCAGGGCTGTTTGGCGGGTCTCTCCATAATAAAAACTTCCTCATATCTCGCCCACTTAGCGTACGCCTTCATTCCCAAAGAAGTTGGGCCTCCTCGTGCATACCTGTCTGCGATTATATGTATTTTTCCCAAAGGGGGGTTCTTGTGGGTATCATCTACTCTCTGTCTTCGGTCACGGGGTTCACGTGACTTCCTTTCATTCCTTGGTGCTTCTCGCCACCTAGGGCTTTCACTCCTCCTTCTTTTATACTCAAGCTTTTGGTCGTTCGTCCGTCATTGGGAGGGTGATATTCTGGGCGATTAAGTGTTCTAACTCACCACTGCCTCTCATTTCTTCTACCTTTTGCTTCAAGTTGTAATAGTTTTCAATTATGTATCCCCTTGTTTTGTGATAAGCATAGTACTTCTCCTTCTGTCACTAGTTATCATCGCCTTGTTCTTCTTCCCTTGTGTTGTCCTGGTTTTGTGTACTGGAATAGTGCACTTAACCTCCATTATGTCTTTTGGAACTATTATCCCGTCTTTGCTCCTATTGGTCTTTCCTTGCCTTTTGACCCCTATCGTTGTCTCTTATCCGCCCTTCTTTCAATTCTCACCCGTTTCCTCCTTCAGGTTGGGCAGTCAAAGCGATAAGGGTGTCTTCAGTATTAACAAAGTCGTCAAACCTTTCCATGAACTCTTGTAAAGAGGGAGGGGTCTTCTTGGCCAGTTCGACCATAAAGGGGTCCTTGGCCAAATGCCTCCCAGTAAGGTGGCTAGCATAATCTTCTCATCTTGATTATTGGCCGTCATCTTTTCTCTATTGAAGCATGTTAGATACACCTTCAAACTTTCCTCTTCTCTCTATTTGACAGATAGCAAATACGCAACTGGCCTCCTACGTCTTCTACTTGCCATGAACTGGGTCAAGAATTGCCAACCTAGTTCTTTGAAATTTTCGATGGAATTTGGTTATAATGTACCAAACCATCCTCTTGCTGACCCCTTTAGAGTCAAAGGGAAAGCTCTACATGCAATTTCTCTCGAGAATCTGTGAAGCGTCATGTGAGCTTTGAAAGTCTCAAGACTCTCTACGGGATCTTTTGAGCCATCATACAGGTCTACCGATGGGTCTTTTGAAGGCAAAGGCATTGCCATAATCTCCGCCGAGAACGGCAAAGTTATGTAGGACAACAACTGATCGACCGAAGAAGACATTCCTATCTTCTTAGCCATCTCCTCATATTTGTCCATCAGGTTGAGCACGTCATGGTGCAACTTCTTTGTTTCCTCACCCTCTTGGTGGCCCTTTCCAGCACCCGTTTTGTTTGCCTCTATCTCTTCCCTGTTGACCTTATTGAGCGTTCCAACCTCTCCCGAAGGCTTGTTTCATGATTTGAGAGCCTCATTCTCCTTTCTCAACAGGTCAACCTTTGTAGTAAGCCTCCTTGTTATTTCTTCCATTTCCAGGAGTCTTTCCTCCATGTTTTGTGAAGCTTCTCGCTAATCTCTGGTTGCCTGCAATTGCATGGTGATGGGCAGGTGAAAAGCACACTGAGTGTCTGCCAAGATCCCACAGACAAGGCCAACAGTTTGGGACATGTTTCATCGCAAACACCTCTCAATCACCTGCAACCAAAGAGTGAATGGCTTGGGGGTTCAATGTGAAGCCTTTGATGCCTAAGTCAGAATAGTTGTCAATCGTTCTTAACGCAAAGAAAAGTCCCCCTTTACGTACCTAGGTTAAGATCATATATAGAGCTTTTAATCATTTTGTTTCTTAGGTGATAATAGATATATCTATTATTCAAATTCAAACTTGGGGATGGGCATCTGAGGGTTCATCCCTTAATGGATCATCGTCGTAACCGTTCTTATGGTTTATCACTGCTGGGTGGTTATCAATCAGTTTTGCGCTGTGGGCTGGGCCTTCTCGGTGTTACCTGATGTTTTCGGTATTGGGGCTCAGATAAAGAAAGATTGAAGGGCTTGGGCCCATATCACATTGATCGGGTGAGGTGCCCTCTCTAGTTGGGTAGGGGATTTTTTCAAGTTTTGATCTTGATTTGAGGATTGTAGTTTTTTTTTTTTTTTTTTTTTTGGGGGGGGGGGGGGGGGGGGGTTGCATCTCTTGCTAGATGATCCAAGATCTAATTTTTTTTTTATTATTTTTATTTTTATTTTGATTTAAAAGACCCGATTTCTTTCTTTGTGGACAAAATTATATGGCTTTCTTTTATTTTAATTCGGGTTCAGATCTGTTGAGTATGTTTTAATTGAGGAATGTAGTTCTTTTTCGAAGTTTTGATCTTGGCTTGAGGATTGTAGCTTATTTTTTTCTTTTTTGCATCTAATGGTAAATGATTCGTCTAGGTAATTGAAATTTCTTACTGTCACTGCGTCAATCCATTAGTCAGTACATTATTCGATTTTGTAACTTTTTAGATTTTTTTACATCTATATACTATTCATGCCCAGCTTGTCTTGCCTTTTCGATTCAGCAAAAGCTCTTTTTTTTTTTTTTTCTCTTTCAATTTATATGTCTGGCTTGCTTTTCTCTTCTCTTGTTCTTCTTGTTCTTCTTCTTCTTCTTTAATTTCTTATCTGGGTAAACGTAGTTTTGTTGGGATAATGATTGGCTGTTGGGTTTGTGTCTCAATGCGTTAGGTTGAGGGAATGGGTTTATGTGTCTCAGTTGGTCAAAGGTTTTTTACTTTGTTTTTCTCCTTCTCATCCATCATTTGGGAAAAGGGTGGCAAGTCAAGCTGATAGATTTACGTGTGTCAATCAGTCAATCTTTCTTTCCTTTCTTTTTTCTCCTTCTTATTTGTTTAATGGGTTTACATGTGTCAGTGAGTCAATCTTTTTTTCTTTGGTTTTGCTGCTTCTCATGCATCAAGTCATCAACACACTGGACTTCACTTCAACTTTATCACTTCAATTCAATTTTGTAACTTTTTAATTTTTTTTTACATCGTTCTATTGTTCATGTCCAATTTGTCTTGCTTTTTTTTATTCAACAAACTCTTTTTTTGTCTCTTTCGATTTATATGTCTGAGACTTTCACTTTTTTTTTGGGTATGGGTAAATGCAGTTTTTTGGGGATAGGAATCGGCTGATTGGGTTTGTGTGTCAGTGTGTAAGGTTGAGGGGATGGGTTGAGTGTTTGGGTTTATGTGTGTTAGTTGGTTGAAGTTTTTTGCTTTGTTTTTTGCCTTCTTATCCATCGTTTGGGGAAAGATGTTAGCCTTTTTCTCATTTCTTTTTTCTCCTTCTTATTCGCCAGACGGGTTTACATTTGTCAGTTAGTCAGTCTTTTTTTTTCTTTAGTTTTTCTCCTTATTATGCGTCTACACGCTAGACTTCACTTCAATTATATCACTACCCTTATATATATATAAAGAAAATGATAGGGTTACTACTATTCTATTACTCATTTACTATTCTTATTGTATTTGATTTTTTTTTTTAATTTTTAATTTTACTTAATGGTTAAGAAAGTGACTATTAGTAAAATTATATTTATACATATATATATATTTAATTTTTTCTTAATGGTTAAGGATGTTAAAAAAATACTTAAAATAAAATGATAAAAAAATAAAAATTCCTAATACCTTTTAAGTAATAAATGGGTAGTTATAGGGTAATAACCCTATCACTACCCTATATATAAATGGTGGTGCATCTTTTTAAGTTAGATTTGTTTTATATTTTAGGAATGTATGTCTTTTAACTTTTTCCCACAGTTTGTATATTTTGTTTGGCAGTTTTTTATTTGGACTTCAAAGCTGCTTTAGAGTTTGTATATTTTAGTTTTGTTTTTAGGGCTTGTATATTTTAGTTGGTGTTTTTTTGAACAAGTGGGTTCAAAATTTATATATTTGTTTTTTTGTATATATTGTTGGATTTATATATTTTGTTATTAATAGCTTAATAGATTTTCTTATGTTTTTTACTCTAAGAATTGTTAGTATCTTTGTATTATATATTCGGTTCCGTTTGTATGGTAATAGGTGTTATACTTTTTTGGGCTCATTTTTAAGCTTTTAGTTTTTTTCCTTTTTTCATTAAAACTCAAAATTTTGATTATTAAAAATAGAGATATCCTTCCCATTCGGTTTGAATGGTATTGGGTTTTAAAAATAAATTTTTCCCATGTCATGTGCGTTCGCATGCATGCTAATTTGAAGTTGATTGATTGACAAAAAAAAGACTTCCTCAAAGCCATGTGACCATTAGTGACCATGGTGGCATGGCTTGAACATCATAGATGAGAATTTTTTGTCCGAATTATTTGGATTATTGATTAGTTGGCAGATAAAGATATGCTCTTGTTAATAAAAATAGAGAAATAGTATTTACAATCCTAGAATGTGTAAGTCTCGCACACTCACTTTGAAAAGAATGGATAAATATAGAACTTATAAGAAGAACTAAATTTAATGATGGATCTACTTTTTTTCAAATGGAGTGCACGGGTCTTCTACATTCTAAGACTATATTTAACATTACTCTTTTAGGAAAAAGAAGAGAAATTGTATAGTTGCTACTTTAAAAACTCAAGTTAACAATGTTTAGAGTTAAAAAAAAAAAATTAAAAAGATTCCTACGTGTTTGTGTTTGGCTATTTTTCATGGGTGCTTTTTTATTTCCTGGAAAGGGTATATGTTTTTTAAAAATTTATATTTCATTGATTTATACTATTTTCATTGTGATTACAAAATCAAATGTTACTCTCCTTACCTTAGCCAATTTTGTGCTTGAAACAACAGGACACACACACATGATCATATGTATTTCAAAGATGCAACTGACCAAATTTTTTCGTAAAGAACATTTTAAGAAAAATTTATTAAATTTGAATTCTTAAGAAAAACTATTGATTCAGACTATTGGGTAGTTTTATAGCAATGGTTAAAAAACATACAATAAAATTTCAAACACAAGCCTTTCTTAGCAAGTTACAATGGTAAGTTAGCATATGGTCAATTTCATTGATGTAATTACTTGTCACTACTTTTATTTTATTTAGTTACTTTATTGCATTATTTATACAAATTTATAATTATATTATTGTAGAGATCATGAATGAGAAAGATTTGAATAAAGTAATAGAAAAAAGCTATAAGAGTGGTTTAATTTTTTTTTTGATTGTTGTGTCACATATTATAACAATAAAAGCAAAAGAAACATTGAATATACCCTTGGTTCCAAAGAAAGAGAATTTAGATGATGAGGGTTCTCATTACTTGACTGACATTTTTAAGTACTTTTTCCCGATAATAAGCTCTAAATAAAACAAAGTTATTGTTATAACTTTCTTCCATCATCCGATGAAAATCCTCATCCATTCTTTTCATTATTGAGATCAGGACTTATCATGTTTTAATGCTATAATATATTACGCATATTCATTAATTTTTCTTGGTATAAATAAAATTTTTCTCAACTCTACTGTACAAAATGTATATCAGATTAATGGCATTTAACAAAATTTACAATTTGAATTATACCATCTATAATTTTTTGTAAATTCTTTGTCATAAAAAACAAAGGGTTTTTTTGTATTTAGAAATTTATTGCATTATTCAGAAGAAAACAAAATATATTGTAATAATAAAACTAAAAACAGATGGAACATTCTTCCTTTTCCAAAAAAGAAGATATAATTTAAAAGCCATTTTTTTTAAAAAAAAAAAAAAAAGGATGGGAAATTGTCACAGAAAGTGTTTTAATTTTTTTTTTTACATTTGCCAAGCATCTTTAGTGCATGTTTGGGATTGTGGTGGAAAATATTACTTTTAACTTAAGGCTTATAGCTTAAAGCTCAATGTCATAAGTTCTGTTATTAAAAAGTTATTTATTGTTTGAGATCTATACGTCTAAAGCACTTTCAAACATATTAGATTTGTTTAGAAATAAATTAAAAAAATAACTTTTTGAGATAGAAATTACATAAAAGGGCATATACTTGATAAAAATAAAATATTATAATAAAATAATAACAAAAACAATCTAACAGTTTTTTCAATAATTATAATAAAAAAAGAAAATCTCTTTAACGATACATAAATGATAGGAGAAGAATGAAAAATATTAATAGGTAAAGTCTTGAGTAGATTATACGATAATAATGAAAAATATAGATGAGTAAAGTTGTCATTATATTAAAATGATTAGGGTCATTTTGTATTATACATATCAAGGTAAAATAGGGACTACTTTTCATAAAGTGTTTTTTACAAAAAACATCACTTTGATACTTTAGACCATTCTACCGTACTTTTAGATCTCCCACCGTAATTTCAAACAGGTTAGGAAAACAATTGATTAAAAAAATCCCCTAATTATTTTTTTTCAAATTTTTTTGATTTATCTCTTCTTCTATTTTTGGCAAGGGATGAAATAAATTCACTGCATTATCTACAAACAAACAAAACATATCATAATGAAAAAATAAAATATATTTAGGGAGTTTCTTCTGTTCCTAAAAAGAATGAAATAAATTAAAAAGATTTTAATAAAATAATACATGAGGTGAGTAGAAATTGTTTTTATATATCGAACGGTATTATTTTATTTTAATATTTTCTATTTATCTTTCTTTTTGGTAACATGAGAATTTTTTGGATATACTTTGTTTTATCGTAACAATATGTATTTGACTCACTCAAAAATGAGTAGTACTAAAGCTATCCCAAGTGCAGGAGGATGTCGTGTAATAATTAGGAATAAATTCCTAGATCGTCTCTTCAGGGAAAGTTACTTAAAAATCAAACTCGTTGAAAAGGGTGAAAAACTTCACAAAGAGAAAATAAAATGATGTTATGTGCAATAGATAGAAAAAGGTACTAGTCATGGACTAGATTCATGTTTGTAGTTTTGATTGTCGGATTGGAATGTAAAGGACTAATAGATTAAACTCAGAAATTAATAAAACTAAATTAAGAATTAAACTAAATTAGGAAGTAATTGACAAAACATGCACTGAAATTGAAAAGCCCCAAAATCAATGTTCTAGGGTTCATCATTGTATTCAAATCACAAATTCTCAAATTAAACCACCGTAATTGTAATCACTATTAAAATGAAAGCTTAACGAAACGATAAAAAATAAATAATATGAATTAAATGAATAAGAAATAAATTACTCAAACGTCTAAATCAAAATTCTTCAAAATAATTCAAAAACTTAAAACTGAAATAAAATAGCAAGTAGGGAATTGAAAAGATCAAGCCAATTGAATAGAGATGAAGATTCGAAGCGGTGGAGGAGGCTGAGCTGCAGTGGCAATTGGACCCCTCAAGGAGTTCTTCAATCTGCTACAGTGTGAGCGAATGATCCAATGGAAATTGTGTAGCTGCTTGAATGATTGATTGTATGAATCCTCATTTCCGAATCTGAATGAAAATCAATGGAAAAAAATGAATTTTTCGTGTTTCTCTACTCAAAACCGAGTTTTCCCAGCCAAGAGTCGGCCATAAGATGTAAAAAATCATTTATATACTCTGACAGCGGAATAAACCCTAATCTGTAAAATACGATATTCCCTGGAGCGGAGTGTCGAGCGAACATCGAGCGTTCGACTCTGCCTAAGTTCGCTTGAGCGGCCTGTCGAGCGAACATTGAGCGTTCGACTCTGCCTGAATTCGCTCGAGCAGCCAAATGCCTCCGCTCGAGCGATCTCTTTTCCCGCAACTCGCTCGAACCCACTGTCGAGCAGAAGTCGAGCGTTTGAATCTGCCTGACTTCGCTCGAGCAGCAGCTTTTGACTTTTAATCATGCTTTTAATCAATTAAAATCACAACTTTAATTTATTCATTTTTCCATATAAAACCAATGATAAAGTAATGAAAGAATTAATATATATTGGTTTTAAAAGTATTAAAAATGCAATAATTCAACTCAATCAATATTGTTTATTTGCGAAGAATGTAATCAATATTTCTAATTATAAAACTTTTCCTTTCCAGTGAAAAAAGAACCTATCGAAACATTAGAATAAAAAACTCGAGTTGTTGCATACTTTTTGTGTTGAAATTTATTCCTGTTATGTTTATTGTCATAGCTAAACATTCATTTGTTACTGAACATGTTGGGGGGCCCAATAGTGCCCCAGCAGCCCAACTATAAATCATGACAATGGACGTGGCCCACACTAGAGGTTGAACGCCCATGGAGACTTGATATTTCACTTACTAAGAGCATCCACATTGGCTTGACCAAATGAGGTGTTTGGCCAAATTTTACATGATTTGGCTCAAAAATCTTTCACATTGGATTGGGCAAATCTAAAATAATTTAGACTTTTGCTATAGTGGTTGGCTAAAGATGGAAGACCACTATTCATTCATCAAACATTAAAATATTAATTTCTCATTCCAAACAAATAAATTAAATTAATTAGAATATAATTAACATTTAACATTTAGAATATAATTATTATTAACAATATTTTTTAATATTAATTGAATATAATATAATTATTATTAACATTTAACAATACTTTTTTTAATATTAATTTAATTAGAATATAATTACTATTAGCATTTAATAATACTTTTTTGTAATATTAATATTAATTTAATTAGAATATAATTATTATTAACATTTAATAATACTTTTTTAAATATTAATTTAATTAGAATATAATTACTATTAACATTTAATAATACTTTTTTAATATTAATTTAATTAGAATATAATTACTATTAATATTTAATAATACTTTTTGTAATATTAATTTAATATAATATAATTATTATTAACATTTAATTGGTAGAATTACAAAATATGAGAAAATAAATTAAATAAAAAATTTATTAATTTAATAATATTTTATTATTATGTAGAGAATAAATGGCTAATCCAATGTGGGAATTGAATTTTGATGAAGTAGGCAAATGTAAAAAAGTGTTGTTATTAGCTAAATTTAAAGATGAATTTAGCCAAACCAATGCCAATGCTCTAAAAGAGCAGATAATCACTAATCAAAAATATTTACATAATCTCTTACTATTCACAGAACTTCTATACATTATATTTTTTTTAATTTTTATCTTTTATCTTTTATCAAATATTTAATATATGAATAATGAATAGAAAAATTAAATTAATTTAAGAAGAATAAACTAAAAAAAAATTTAAATATTAAAAATATGAAAAATTTGAAAAAAAAGTAGTGTGTGGAGGTTGGGAGGTTGTGTAGTATTGCTCTTCACATATTATCATAATATTTCTTTTCAAACGTTTCTTGATAACTTGATATTTACCAATTCTCCCAACAAATTAAATAATTTGTTGCTATTTTGTTGAGCAAATTTTAGCGCTTAAACATGAATCTGGAAAATGGTGTTCGTGTTATTGTCGCGTTTGAATTTCTCATGTGACTCGTTGGAAAAAAAAAATATTTCAAACTAATGAAGTAACTCCACAATTTTAAAATATCGCATTTGGCAATACACATTAAAATGCTAGCATTTAGTGCATTTCATTTATGCATTAATTATTAAGGTTTTATAATTTGAGAAATTTATTGCCTCACGGAGGAAAAAAAAAAACTCAAAAGATATTCTCATTATAAAATAAAAAACGCCAAAAACATTCCTCTTGTCTCCTAAAAAGAGCATACGTACGATGAAATAAATTTTTGTGTTTTGGAAAATTTTACATTGTAAAATTTATCCAATTATTTTTCATTTATTTTCTTTTCTCTGGACACGTACAAGAGGTATATTCTCGGCCTTTATGTTTTGCTATAATAATATGCCTTGTTATTTTGGGACAATGTCGATTAATTCAAATTATAAATCCTCAATTTAAAGATTCTGTTTCTACTTTTCAAACGTGATCATATGAATGATACCATTTTCAAGTTTCTTGATAACTTAGCCCTGAGTTGGTTATCAAATATCAAATTATCTCATCTCATTTTATTTCATCTAATCATTTTAATTTTTTTAAATTTATATATAAAATTAATATTAAAAAATTATATTATAACAACAATTTATTTAACTTTAAACAAAATATATAATCTCATTTTATCTAAACTGTATAACTAAATGAGACATTAATATTTACATATACTCCCAAGAAATTAAAAAATTTGTTTATATTTTTTAAACAAATTTCTTTACTTTTACGTTAAGCCATCAAGAACCTTAAAAATGGTGTTATTGTAATTGACATAAATGTTTAAATTTTTACTGTAAGTTCTTGGAAAAAAATCCGTTTCATGGTATTAATAATTATTTCACAATTTTAAAATATCGCTTGTAGGTAAATGTACCTCAAACATGCTTAAAAATTGTAAAAGCAACTTTCCAATGGATCAAACTAAAAAATAAACAAACTGCTGCAACCTTTTGTTGAAATTCAACTATTTTGCAGCTCTAAACATAAATATTATGTTCGTGCTTTTTCAAACATCTCCTTATGATCAATAGCATTTTCAAGTTTTTAATTTCATGTAAGTCGTTACAAGAAAAATGGTCTATTACGATAATCTTATGTTAATCGTAAAAAAAACCGTTGTAAAATATCACTAATAGCAACGATATTCAGTTTTAAATATATTAAAAATGCTCCTAATAGGATTTACAAATCATGACCAACCTGATTTTTTTTTTTTTTTTTAATTTTGAAAAGAAGATTAAATACATAGTTAAACAAAGTGTGTGTATATATATATCACGGAGCCTAACGAGAATTTTGGGCTATCTTCCCATGAACTAAAAAATTGATTGATCAATGTCAGAGGCTTTTATCAGAAATAAAGATGTGGTTTGAATTGAACTCTTATATCATTTGAAAATCAAATCAAAATTTAAAAGATAAAATAAGATGAGATTTTAAAAAATTGAAAAATTAAAAAGTCAAAAGAATAATCTAATCAATTTTCAATTTAAATTCAAGGTAAAAAAAAAATAATAAAAATAAAGAAAAAACTGAAAAATATTGAACTAACCAACTATTTTTAAAATAAGAATTAATTACGGATGAAATTAACAGGAAATGTAACGGCCGCTTGAGAAGGAAACGGCGTCGTTTCGTGGAGGTCAGTTTATCCTTTCCGACTTCCTCTACTCCCCGTTTCTACTTTCCCTCGCGTCTCGCAAACTCCCTCTCAAATTCTCTCATTCCCCACAGCTGCTCTCCTTGCCCCACTCAGATTTTCTCTCAGTTTGCTCTCTCTCCACATCTCCGTTTCTTCCTCTCCCTCTATCGGTTTCTCTTCT
This sequence comes from Carya illinoinensis, assembly GCF_018687715.1. Classification (NCBI taxonomy): domain Eukaryota; kingdom Viridiplantae; phylum Streptophyta; class Magnoliopsida; order Fagales; family Juglandaceae; genus Carya; species Carya illinoinensis. Next base: position 25,929,146 of record NC_056759.1, on the reverse strand, counting down.
TTTTCCTCTACCTCTCTATTTCTTCTTTGCCCAACATCCAGAAATCATTTCTTCCAGCCGAACTCTCTCTCTTATTCTCTGTGAATCTTGCTTCCCAAGCCCCACATCAGCTTATCCATCACTCGGCAGTAACCCCGGTTACAAGGGATCATCGAACTCTACCCTCTCACGCCGAAACCAAACACCCAGTGGCCACCGCTTGAAGACCCAATACCAACAAATTAACCCAGCCACCGTGATCTGCCCCCCGGACTAGCCCAACCACTGTAAAACAACCCCCGTCTTAGCCACACGTTCAACCCAACCACCGTTGCACCGTAGCCTTTCCCTCCACCGTAAACGACCATCACCAAAGCCCAAAGCCGCACCGTGCGTTACCACCTCCTTCACAACCTCAGCCGCAGCAACAAGCCGTTACCGTGAGAACGTTCCGCTCACAGAGCACTGCCCAAGAAAGCAAGAACCCACGTCCCTCCATTGGCAGCCACCGTTTCTCGCTGGAAACGGCCACAAGACAAGGCCGCAGCTTGGACGTCGTGCTACTCCCGGGACCACCGTACGTAAGTCCCTCTCTCACCACGTTCTCTTTCCTCTCCGTCTCTCACTATTTCTCTCACCACGCTGTCTCTCTCTCTCTCTCCCTCTCACCGCACAGCTCCACCGCCACGCAGCGGAGTCCACGGCCAACAGGAAGGCCCGTCATCCCAGATTCGCTTATCTCCTCCCTCTCTGTCGCGAGTTGCACTCTCTCTGGGTGAGCATAGTCTCTGTCGCACGGTTTTTTAGTTGTAATTTTTGTAAGAGAAATACCATTCCCACAGTTTATACCGAAAATTTATACCGAATTGTGTTTTTATTTTTATTTTTATTTTTACTTGATGAAAATATTTTATAATAATTTTATAAATTTGATTATTTTTTTAAAATATTTAAAATGATTAAAAAAATATGTAAATAAAAGTAACATAAAAAATAAAAAAATAATTTATACTATTCGGTACCGAATTTTCAGTAAGCGTAGCATCACTCTTTTTGTAAAGTTTAACCCCACAAAGAGCCCATGTATGCATTTTATGGTTATTTCTTGAAACATCCTGTCTTTAGGTGGGTTCCATATTAAGTCTACATGAACAATGCGTTTGCTATTGGTCTGGCTACTAATACCGCATGCAAAATTCCGAGCATGCATATTGCACGCATGGAAATTTGAATATATATGCTTCTGTCTCTAAAAACAGCATTACCTTTTTAAACACTTCAGTAAGAAAATCAACATTATTTCTTGAGTAGTAGATTGTTTGAGAGAGATGGAAGTTGGTAGTCCCATGGAACAAGAAAGGTCAAGAAAGGCAAATCATGTAGATCAAGAAATATTAGAAGAACAAAAAGATGACATACTCAAAAGTAAGAACGACATGCTATCTCACAAAAAGCTGGCTCTTCGTGATTCTTTCGATTTAGAGGCAAGTAGATTCACCACAAACCAAGGCTTGTCTCAGGTAATTTACTTTTTCTGTTTTAATTTCTTCCATTTTTTTAGGTTTTTATTTTCGTATTTGCATGTTATAATCATTAGTTTTCAATTTTCTACATATATGGGATGTAAGACATTTAATTGATTGTAGGTTGAAGATTGGAAAACAATAATGAAGTTAGCATTTCAGAGCATTGGTGTTGTGTATGGTGATTTGGGCACTTCGCCTTTGTATGTGTTGCCGGGAATTTTCCCTACTGGGATTAAGCACAATGATGACATATTTGGGGTGTTGTCTCTCATCTTTTACTCACTTATGTTAATCACTTTGATAAAGTACGTTTTCATTGTGTTAGCGGCGAACAATAACGGTGATGGTAATCTTCTGATCTCCTACATATGCTTATCATCATTAATTATTTGATTTATTTTCCTCTTTGATGATAGCATCTTTTAGGTATATGATGTATGCATTTCATTTCTTGGTACTGGAGATAAATTCCATTATTTAAGTTTTTTTTTTTTTCATGCACGTATGTTTTTCTCGAGACTCTCACATTTTACATTTTCGACACAGTATTACTTTATTTAAAAAGACCTATTCTGATTTCTCTGGCTACCCCTAAAAATTCATCCAATAAGGTCACAATCACATCTGCCTACCACCACCTTAGCAAAATCTCTAATGATTATGATTTTCTTGTTTATATATTCATATATATAGTCAAAGCTATTATATTATATTTGATTAGCATCCTAGCAAAGGTAATATCAATAATCACATGATCTAGTCTGTAATTTATTTTTTGTCATGATACTTCTAAAATCACAAAGATATTTCATACAAATAAATCCATGAACTGATGTAACTTCATGTGATATATTTATCTATTTTATAATAAAAGTAACTTTATAATCTAAAGTACCATATCAAACCACGTCAATTTGTGACTATTTTTATGAAATCAATTACTAATAATATGAATTAGTTGGTACATGCTGAGACTTGATAACATAACTAATCATCCCATGCATGCATAATATTCCAACCAGTAAGTTTTAATTATTTAATGTATGCATGCACCAATTAGTCGCATAGTCACGGGATTTAATTATTCAATAAATTAATACAAGCTTCCCTACATGAGGCTTTTGTATTATATGTGTATATATATATATATATATATGTCTATGTAACCAACGTATGAAATCAACGTATTTTCTATTCATTAATTAATAGAAAATATGTAATCAATGTTCTTATCGTCAAAGTATTTTTTGTTAATTAATATTTTGAAAATCATATATAGGAGGAACTTTTGCTCTGTATTCTCTCTTGTGTCGCCATGCCAAGGCAAGCTTGACACCTAACCAGCAAGCTGAAGACAAAGAAGTGTCCAACTACCGACTAGATGTGCCAAATCGACGGCTCAAGAGGGCATCCTTTGTGAAATCCATGCTTGAAAATAGCCAAACAATAAAGTTCTTCATATTGTTCATAACCATGCTTGGCACTTCCATGGTTCTTGGAGATGGAATCCTTACACCATGCATTTCAGGTAATACGATATCTAGAGTAACCAATTTTGTATCTACTAATTTATTTTTAATCAGTTTATTTATCAATATGTGATAATAATATATATCATGATGTTCTTCGTGAAGTATTGTCAGCGGTGGGAGGAGTTAAGGAAGCTGCTAGTGGTCTGACTGATAATATGATCATGTGGATTTCAGTGGGAATCTTGATTGTTTTGTTCCAAGTTCAAAGGTTTGGGACAGATAAAATTGGATACAGTTTTGCTCCAATACTCACAATTTGGTTTATTTTCATTGGAAGTATTGGCTTGTACAACTTCTTTAAGTACGATCCAGGTGTTATAAAGGCAATTAATCCAATGTATATCATTCAATACTTCAAGAGGAATAAGAAGGATGCATGGATTTCTCTTGGAGGCGTCATCCTATGCCTAACAGGTGAGTACCATGCTGTATTAATTAAAGTTTTCTACTGTAGTCATTAGACGACATAGGTATCGTTTCAAGTTTCAAGTCTAGAAAATTTGTGATTTTTAAGTTGGGTGAATAGAATTATTTTTGACAAATATCATAGTTTATATTTGACATGATCAAACTCAAATGTGTCTATAATTTCAAGTTTGAAAAATTTCTAGTCAATTAATTACTAGCTGAAACTTTACTTGAAGTAATTTTTCTTTGAACCTTCTATATTAAAATATATATATAGTTGTACCAAAACATAATACTACTTTTTCCAATCATCTTGTTCACTCAACTTTGCCTTCACTCATATATTGAGTTTGGTCAAACAAATTCAGGTTCTGAAGCCCTCTTTGCTGATCTTGGTCACTTCAGTGTTCGCTCAATTCAGATAAGCTCATGCACTATAGTTTTTCCATCTGTTGTTTTTGCCTACTTTGGCCAAGCTTCCTATCTCCGCCAACATAGTCAAGATGCTAGCAATGCCTTCTATAGCTCAGTTCCAAGTACATTACTTGGCCTTACAACAAACTTTGTTTCTAAATTTGTCATTGATGTTGCATTTTTTCTACTTAATTTGACTAGCTATCTCTTATAAATATGCAGAATCAATATACTGGCCAATGTTTGTTGTCGCTGTAATGGCAGCCATCATTGCTAGTCAGTCCTTGATCTCAGCTTCCTTCTCCATCATCCAACAGTCATTAGCGTTGGGTTGTTTCCCACGGGTTAAGGTAGTGCACACTTCATCTAAATACAAAGGACAAGTCTATGTACCCGAGATCAACACCATTCTCATGTTGGCTTGTGTGGGTGTCACTCTTGGTTTCAAAAACACATTGAAGATTGGTAACGCTTATGGTAAACACAACGGATGATCTTTCTTTCGAGCACTTCAAGTTTAGCTATCATCTTTTGTATGCCTGTAATTTTTCGAAGTTTCTAATGGATTTCAAAACTATATAAATTGTTAATTCTATATTGAAGCCATTTTCACTGTTTTTGTTATGTTCACAGGAATTGTTGTGGCATTTGTATATACAATCACATCTGCATTTCTTGTCCTTGTGATGGTAATGATATGGAAGACACACATATGCTTGATAGTCATCTATGCCCTATCTATATGGCTCTTGGAACTCCTATTCTTGAGCTCAGTTCTCTACAAATTTATGGATGGAGGGTATCTTCCTTTGTTATTTGCCATGGTTACGATGACAATTATGTATTTATGGAATTATGGCTATCGCAAGAAGTACATTTATGAGCTTGATAACAAAGTTTCTCCGGTAAAATTAGTTGAGATAGCTTCTGATACTAGCATCCACTGGATCCCAGGTCTTGCATTGTTTTACACTGAGCTTGTCCAAGGCATTTCTCCAATCTTCACACATTATGTAGCCAATGTCCCAGCTCTTCACTCAGTTCTTGTCTTTATCTCGATCAAATCCCTACCTATTTGCACAGTGCCTCTGGAAGATCGATTTTTGTTTAAAAGAGTGGAGCCTCGTGAGCTGAGCATTTTTCGATGTATTGTGCGGTATGGATACAAGGATGCAAGAACAGAGTGGGAGTTTTTTAAGGAGATGTTGACAATTCAGTTGAAGGATTTCATAAGAAAAGATGTGTTCATGTCTAGGCTGCCACACACTACAAATATGGCTTCACACGAATCAGATGATAACGAAGTTTCAAGGCTGAGAATTGAAGAGATAGCTCAAAGGGAGGTAGAGAAAGTGGATGAAGCTTTGAATGTTGGGGATATTGTTCATCTTATGGGTGAAAATGAGGTGGTTGCTTCAAAGGGTTCAAGCTTCTTGAAGAAATTAGTTATAAACTATGCCTATAATTGGTTGCGAAAAAGTGTAAGGCAAGTTGATGAAGTTTTTATGATTCCTCGCAAGCGACTTCTCAAAGTGGGGATGACTTATGATGTCTAATATTAGAGTTTTGATCAATTCAATGTGGTTTTTTTCCTTCTATTTTGTTAATTAGACTTCTCATGTGAAGGATATATTTACAATTTTAGGAGTAAAAAGTGGATTATGCACATAGTATCGTCAATTTTTGCAGAGGGTAGCATCTACTGTTACTTCATCCTGCTTTCTCTTAAGTATATGGAATTCAATCAGAAATATCTAATAAAAAAGAACAAAGAGATATATCAGGAATTTTATTGCCAACCAATTTCAGATTTGGAAATTTCTCTGATAGTTTGATGGCCATACATCAGGGTTACACCTACATTTACATATATAAAGAAGAAATGAACAATCCAAGTGTTCAATTCAATTTAGAGAAGAAAAGAAAAATAATTCCATTCAAGGAGGAAAAATCAATCTCAAAGGGTAACTTATTGATAAGAAAGTCCTACCAGCACTTTAAATTCCATAAAAATTTATGTACTTGAAATTAAAACAACCATATTATGACAAGAGGGTCATTATGATTCAACATCACAATACCTCTCCAACTAGTTTTAATAATCATGATTCAAAACATATCTATTCAATCAAATTGGGATCACATAATGATAGTGCTCCCACAGGCCAAATGCATGCCTTTGGTATGATAGCATGATACTTGAATTTGATGAACCATTCCCACCATCTTATACATACTCCTTCCCCATCTCTACATCAGAGAATGACCTTAAGTATATCATGATGTGTTTTATAAAGCAGGGAGTTAAAGCACTGAGCTCTAATTATCAGGTATCAAATCTATTATTTAGTACTCGTTCCTTCCCCACACTGTTGTTGACTCCACTTCTTTGCAGTAATTCTCAAATCTCTCTGCTAGTGAATTATCATAATCTCCTTCTATTGCATTTGCATTATTTGAGAGGAAAAATAAAGTAAATTAGATGCATGTTTCCTCATATATATATATGGAGATAAAACCAGCAAATAGAAGGGTTAATTGGTCCCCAACAGCTTAGTAAAGACAGTGCCCATGCGGCTTTATTTTATAGCCAAACCAAGAGGTTCAAGCTTTCTTTCCAGTTTCTCATTTTCAATCATTCAATCACTTAAATTCTGCTCTGCTCCTTCTGAGTTCTATACTCTCGCTTTCTGCTTCTTGCTGAGCTCTTTTTCTTCATCTATTTGCACTATTGCTAGGCTTTGATTAGTGAGGTTGACTGGAATAGAAACCCCTAGCAATGGCTTTCACCAAATTGAAAATATTGCTCCAAGTAGGATTTACAAATCATGACCAACCTGATCTTCTTCTTCTTCTTCTTCTTCTTCTTCCTTTTATTTTTTATTTTTTATTTTTTGAAAAAAAGATTAATACATAGTTGAACAAAGTGTATAAGAAAAATCATCGAGCCTAACGAAAATTTTGGGTTATCTTCCTATGAATTAAAAAATTGATTGATCAAGGTTGGAGGCTTTTATCAGAAATAAATATGTGTTTTTAATGGATGAAAATTTTTGATATTTTCAAATTTTGACCTGTGAAAAAATTATTTAATATAATTTTAACTATCAGAAATAAAGATGTGTTTTTAATCGATGAAGATTTTTGATATTTTCAAAACATTATTAAATATAATTTTAATTTGCAATTTAGAAATGCTTGATGTAGGTAACAAAAAAAAAAAAAAAAAGGCAATTCTAAGAAGAATTTTGATCTATGTTTCCATATGAAAAAAAAAAAAAAAAAAATCTTCAGCGTGGTAAACTAATTGTGCAAAAATAATATATCCATCCAAACTATTATTTAGCCAATGTGTACTCTCAATGAACTAGTTTATTATATTTCATACAATTCTCTTTTTGTGCATGTTCTTTCTTTGTTATATCACATTCTTTTAAAGAACTATTGTGTCTTTCTTAAAAAGTTACATATATTTATTTTATATCATGTTTTGTTTTGTTTATATTTATATATATTTTTGCCATGAAAAAAAATTTACAATGATTTTTGTGCTAAAAAATAGGGATTATTCTCCATATCAAAAGATCTAAACACAAAAAACGTTCTCCTCTCTTGGATTTAAAACCTGCGGCTTGCTTTGGATTGAGAGGAAATCTCAATTTATTTTATCTTATTTTATTTTGTTATTACAACTTTTATAAATTTTCACACAAAATATAATAAACAATTCAACTTTTTCAAATTTTAAAATAATAATAATATTTATCTAACAATATTGTATTCAACTTTAACTTTCATATAAGCTCATCTCATCTCAACTCACTATCCAAACCTAATTATATATCTTTTTTTTTTTTTTTTGTATGTTTGGTTGAGGAACAAAAGGAATAGAAACTTAAAAAATAAAATTGGTACAAACATGTTGTGATTCCTTTTGTTTGTAATTTTTGCCTAGAATTCATTTTGTGGAACTGATAAGTTTTGGTAGATAATCAACTTAAGAATTATGAAATGTGATATTAATTTGTGGTTTTTATTTGTTCCTTTTTCATGTGAACTTTTTTATTTGTTAACTTACTTTCTCACATTCAATTCATTGTTAATTTAAACTATGAATAATTAGATATTATGTATAGTTCAATGTAGGAATCAATGAACTTTTTAAAGCATCTAAAATGCGTTGTTGGATGTAGATTTTACATTAAATAGTCATCATTAGTTCGTTTGGTCCTGCTTCTTTGACACAGTATCCAATTGTTGGGTCTATCATTTCCTTTGCTAACATAATGAAAAGTGGAAAGCTTGTATTAATGAGTTATGGAAGATTTGTTTGTAGATAAAATCAAATAGAATTTTTACAACTTCAGTTTTAAAAACATTTTTTTAAGACCATGGAAAATAGTCAAGGAAAAAAATCCCGTATAGAGATCATTTGCTAGAACAGAAAAAAGAACTCCATCGAAAAGATAGAGAAAGATATGCTAGAAAAAAAGCGTCTAAAAACAATTTGATTCAATTGAAAGATTCAGTTCCATTTGATGCTAATCAAATGACTGTGTTAGTTGATGATGTGTCAAATGATGATGTCCAATTGAGACATCAAGGTTGGATTATTTCCATAGTAATCAACAACATATTATATTTGAGTTGTATCAATGTATTGTTGATAGCATCACACTTGGAAAAACTAATGCTTCTAAGATTGGGTTATTATTATTCTGCCTTCGTCTTTTATTGGGGGTCAAGAGATAGATGGAAGCAATGATTTTAGTTCAACGTTACGATAAACCAAACATTTTCTTGACAATGAAATGCAATCCAAATTGGCAAGAACTTCTAAATGAATTGAAACCGCATGAAGAGACATAGAATCGTCCTGATTTAATTGGTCAAATTTTTCGAGCAAAATTAGTGGAATTAAAACATCAATTATTCAAGCGAGAAATATTTAGAAAATTCATAGCATATGTGTGATGACCCGCTTTTACGTGTATTTTCGCTGAAGGTGTGTTTTTAATTTAATTAATATATTATTTCTTTTATTTTAAATTATTGTATTTTAATTGGTTTTTATTTTATTTGATGCGGTGTTTAATTTATTTTAGTTGTTTTATGTTTTTAAAATCATTTTCGGCGGATCAGTTTTTGGATTCCGGAGTGAGGATTGGACCTCATTTCTTTTATTTTCTCTTTTTCTTTTTTCCCTTTTTCTTTTTCCTTTTCCCTTTTCTTTCCTTCTTCTTTCTTTCTTTTTTTCTTCTTCTTTTTCTCTTCTCTTCCCGCGTGCCCGAGCCTCCATTTCTCCTTCCCGTCGCTGCCTGTTTGACAACCCAGTGCGCCGCCGTCTGGCCACTGTGTAGTACACCACCCCCACCATTCTCTTCACCTCCCACCAGAGATCATCCCCACCAATTTTCAGAGCCATCGGACCAGCCGTTAGCCGCCACGTACGGTTGGAAGTCATGGCACCTGCCTTGTTTTTCTCCCTTGTCGCCGGTTGCTTTCGCAGCCTAGAACCGCTGCTCGCCAGCGGCGTGGCCTACACCACCCACCCAGTTTTCTTCCCCTCACACCGGTGAACATCTCCACCAAGTTTCACCTCCATCCGAGCCACCGTTAGCCACCACGAGCTCCTCCAAGCCACACAGTTTTTCACCGATTTCGACGCTGTCGCACCACCTTCAGCCACCATCTCTTCACAGCTTCTTCCCCTACCTCTTGCCGACCTAACCCACCCATTTCTGGCCTCGATCCGTTGCCGGAGCAGCTCCCATGAGCTCAACTCCGATTTGAGCTTTTTCCGCTTCCTTCGCCATTTCCACCGCCACCCATGGCCAAAACTCATTTCCCTTAACTTCATAAATATCTCAAAACCTTTTCCTATCAATTTCGTGCCTTGGTTTGTTCCCGTTAGAAAGTGGGTAATTTATTACCCAAGGCAGCAGTGTAAATTACGCTGTTACGTTACTTTTCTTCCGCCGTTTGCAATGCCGCGAGCTTTTAAAAAATATCATATAGCGCAGTAAGTATTTTCCAAACTCTAATTTTAGATTTAAATATATTTTACTCTTACAATAATTATTGGATTGGTTGGTTGATTCTGGACTGAGTCCGAGGAGTTCGGGGGTCGGATGGATTGAGGACGGAGTTGTTGGGTTGATGTTGATGTTTTTTTGATATATTTGTGCTTTGATGTTTGCTTTGTATAGTGCACGCATGTTCATGTTTAAAAAAGAAAAACTGGATTTTTCGTATAGTTGCATGCATGTACACGTGTTTGTAAAATGAAAGCTGGGCTTGTAAGCGAGAAATGATTTATGGTATATGTGAACGGTTGGATTGTCTGGTTTGAGTCAGAGGCACGTGTAGGGATGGTGCTAAGCAGGGACGGTGGTAGAATCCCGCCTGTGATTCCCGCCTACGATGCTCGCGTAGGGATGGTGGTAAGCAGGGATGGTGGTAGAGTCCCGCCTATGATTCCTGCCTATGGTGCTTGCGTAGGAACGGTGGTGAGTAGGGATGGTGGTAGAGTCCCGCCTGTGATTCTCGCCTACAATGCTCTGACGATCTGGTTTTTGGGCCATTATCGGGGATAATGGCTAGCTAATGTTTAAAGGATATGTTTTGGGCCAAATGAGATTTTTGGCGTGAGTTGGTGAGGAAATACGTTTTTAGGGCCAAATGGGATTTTGGCGTGCATGGAAAAATGTGATTTTATGGGACGTGAGCATTTGCATTCTTTCATGCATATTGTGGAGTTATTATATTTTTATATAGTGATGTTTTGATTTTACTTACCTGCTGTGACGCCCCCAAATCCCCACGCACGAATACGGGAAAATCGAGACGTCCGGATGGTGACAACCCGGGTCACCACCCTAACGACGGGTGCCAAGTGTGTGCAAAGGCAACATATGTGCACGAAGAAACACGCAGCGGATAACGAAAGTTATACAACTAAGTACCAGAATTTTTTCTTAACGTAATACAAGCTGTTCAAAACATACATAAAATATTACAAAACACTAACATAGCTTTAAACCAAAATCAAAGCATAACATCAGCAACCCGGCTGAGCCGCATCCTCGGGCTCAGCCTCCTCCTCCTCATCCTCAAAACCTGCACCAAAAGCTGCGGAACCAAAAAATGGTGCCGCAGGTAAGTAAAACCCAAACACTACCAGATAAAAAGACATAGAACTCAAACAAAATGCATGAAGTATGCCTGATGCACAAATCCCATAAAACATGATTTTTCCACACACGCCAAAAATTCCATTTGGCCCAAAAACACATTTTCCAAAAACCACGCCAAAAGTCACATTTGGCCTCGATAACCGTCTCAAACCAAAAACCATTTTATTCATATGCACCATGACCTCCCCTAGGGGTCATCCGCACACCCTGGCTCCAGTGCCACAACACAGAGTACCACTACGCATGTAAAACCTAACGAGCGATGCCCAGTTCCATGCCCCGCGTATCCGTAGCCAAGCATCCTCTAGCCCTCACCAGCGAAGGGCCACGGAGTCGGTGCATAGGGCGATGCCCGGTTCCGCGCCCAGCCCGTTCGTAGCCAAGCAACCCCTAGCCCCCACTCCCGTCGCCCTGCGACAACCCAGGGGACATCACTCAGTTTATTCCGCTCCCGAGTGACCAGAGGAGCTCCACCGGGATAATACCCCATCCCGGCTTAGGGTCGTGATACACACGCACCCATAAGTCTACTTACGCCAATAAACAAGCTTTTCACACTTAAACAAAAACACACGTGCATGCATCATGTAAATGCAATATCAATGCACAAAAATAAACAACCAACATAATTCAATAAAACAGGCAACTCCGTCCTCCATCCATCCGACCCCCGAACTCCTCGAACTCAGTCCGGAATCAACCAACCAGCAGATAAAATAATTGAAAGAGCAATATATATTTAAATCTGAAAATAGGGTTTGGAAAATACTTACAGCGCTATACGGTAATTTTAGAAAACACTCGGCGTTGCAAACGGCGGAGAAAAAGTAACGTTACAGTGAAAAATCACTGTGGCCGTGGGTTGTGAAATACCCACTTTTGAACGGGGACAAACCAGGGGTTGGGATTGATAGGGAATGGTCTAGGGATGATTGTGAAGCTATTGGAAGTGGTGGTTGGCCGTGAGTGGCGGCGAAAACGCCGGAGAGAGACCGGATTTCCCAAAAAGGAAATCTAGCTCGTGGGAGCTGTTCCGGTGGTCGTTGGAGGTCGAAAATAGGTGGGTTAGGACGGCAAGGGACCGGTGATGAAGTGGTGAAGAAATGGTGGCCGGAGGTGGAGCGACGGCGACGAATCGGAGCAAAATCCGTGCAGGCTTTAAAGGGGTTTTCCGGCCAAACGGCCGGCCGGATGGTGGTGGGAATTGGTGGGGAGGTGCGCCGGAGGGAGGGGAGTCGAACGGTGGCGGCGGCGTGCCGCACGGCGGCCGGACGGCGGCCGGACGGCGGTAGGTCGAGGGCAGGAAGAGCTCCAGCGTGAGAGAGGAGGAGAGAGAGAGGGACGGGGGTCGACGCGGGAAGGGGAAGAAAAAAAAAGAAAAGAAAGAAAAAAGAGAAAAAGAAAGGAAAAAGAAAGAAGAAAAAAAAAAGAGAAAAAGGAAAAAGAAAAAGGAAAAAAGGAAAAGAGGTGTAGGGAAAGAAGATGAGGTCTAATCCTCATTCCGGGAAAACAACACCAAACCGCTGCAATGAGATTAAAAACTGTTAACAACTAAAAGAAATAAAACACAACATCAATTAAATTAAAAACCAATTTTAAAACACAATAAATTAAAATAAATAAACTAATATATTAATTAAAATAAAAACAATCATTTCAGCGAAAACACAAGCGAAAGCAGGTCATCACATCCTCCCCCCTTAAAAACAAATTTCATCCTCGAAATTTGCAAGATCAACCACCAACTTAAAGCGAGCTACATAAAAGCACATAAACCAACTGTGACCAAGATTAAGATACATACCTTCATCCTTCAAACAAGTATGGGTACTGCTCCCTCATATCTGCTGCTCGCTCCCAAGAGAAGTCTTGTGCTAACGGATCTCCCCAAGCCACCTTAACCAAAGGTATCGTCTTGGACCTCAACTGTTGCTCCTTCCAATCCATGATCTGCAACAGAACAACTTCATAAGTGAGATCCGGTTGCAACTGAATACCCGCAGGGTCGACGAAGCGTGGCTCTTGCTGTCCAAAGCTCTTCTTCAGGGATGATACATGGAAGACATCATGAATATCCCCAAAATATCCTGGCAAAGCAACTCTATAGGCGACGGACCCTACCTTCTCCAGAATCTGAAAAGGGCCGACATACCTCGGATCCAACTTTCTCTTCTTACCAAAACGCTTAACACCTCTCATGGGAGAGACTTTGAGATAAACCCAATCACCAACTTCAAAAGACAACTCTCTCCTCCTGGTATCAGCATAGCTTTTCTGGCGACTCTAAGCTGCCGCCATTTTATCTCTGATGATCCAGACTTAGCTTTGCATTTCTTGAATTATTTCAGGTCCAATTATCCTACTCTCCCCGACTTCATCCCAACACAAGGGCGACCTGCACTTTCTCCCATAAATAGCTTCATAGGGAGCCATCTGAATGGTCGCATGGAAGCTGTTATTATATGCAAACTCGATGAGCGGCAGATGGTTTTCCTAACTCCCTTGAAAATCCATGACACATGCTCGCAACATGTCTTCAAGGGTCTGAATTGTGCGCTCTGACTGGCCGTCTGTCTGTGGGTGATATGCAGTACTGAACTTCAACTTAGTACCCAAAGCTGCCTGCAAACTCTTCCAGAACTGCGATGTGAGCATCGGGTCTCGATCCGACACTATACTCTTTGGTATGCCGTGTAGCCGCACTATCTCCTTGACATACAAGCGGGTCAACTTCCCCAAAGAGTCGGTGTTATTAACAGGCAGAAAATGAGCACTCTTCGTTAACCGGTCAACAATCACCCAAACAGAATTTTTTCCACTAGGCGTTCTCGACAAACCCACTACAAAGTCCATCGTGATGTCATCCCATTTCCACTCAGGAATAGGGAGGGGTTGGAGCATACCTGCAGGTCTTTGATGCTCGGCCTTCACTTGACGGCATGTGTGGCATTTCTCAACATACAAGGCAATATCCTTCTTCATTCCATCCCACCAGTAATTTTTCTTCAAGTCCCGATACATCTTTGTACTGCCGGGATGAACTGAATAAGGGGCCGCATGAGCTTCTGCCATGATTTGTTCTTTAAATTCTGAGTCTTTAGGGACCACTCTGCGATCTCGGAACCGAAGTACCCCATCGTTATCCATGCTATAATGCAATGACCCTCGAGATTTTCTGACTCTTTTCCTGATGTTCAGCAGCTTCGGCTCCTTCCTTTGGAGAGTCTTCAATTCTTCAAAATCAGTTACCCGAATATCAAGAACTGAAGATAAAATCTCTTCTTGCTGTGAACTCTCAATAAGGAGCCTTCTCATCCCACAAAGCAACGAATCCAAATCTGACGGCTCGGCTTCATCTTCTAAGTGCAACTTCCGGCTCAAAGCATCAGCAACTATATTAGCCTTCCCCGGATGGTACTTGATCTCACACTGATAGTCACTGATTAGCTCTAGCCATCGCCTCTGCCTCATATTCAGATTTTTCTGGGAAAACAAATGCTTCAAGCTCTTGTGATCAGTAAATACCTCGCAAGCTTCCCCATACAAGAAGTGCCGCCAGATCTTGAGAGCAAAAACAATCGCAGCCAATTCTAGATCGTGCGTCGGATAATTCTTCTCATGGTCCTTTAGCTGATGAGATGCATAGGCAACAACCCGTCCTTCCTACAGAAGGACACAACCCAAACCAAACTTAGACGCATCACTGAAGACTACGAAAGGCTTATGCACTTCTAGAAGCGCTAACACTGGTGCCGTCGTCAACCTGTTCTTTAATTCTTGGAAGCTTCTCTCACACTTATCTGACCAAACAAATTCTGTATTCTTCCGAGTCAAAGCTGTGAGAGGTCCAGATAAGTGAGCAAATCCCTCCACAAATCTTTGGTAGTACCCGGCCAGCCCCAAGAAACTCCGGATCTCGCGCACTGTAGTCGGGCGCTGCCATGACAAAATGGCTTCTACCTTACTAGGATCAACAGCCACTCCGTCTCGGGAAATTACATGCCCAAGAAATTTAACTTCTTCCAACCAGAATTCACACTTGCTGAGCTTGGCGTACAGTTGGTGTTCTCTCAATTTCCCAAGTACCAGACGAAGATGATACACATGCTCTTCAATATCTCGGGAATAAATCAGAATATCATCAATAAATACTACCACAAAGGAATCCAGATAAGGTCGAAACACTCGATTCATTAAATCCATGAAAGCAGCAGGGGCATTAGCTAACCCAAACGGCATCACCTTAAATTCATAATGTCTATACCTCGACCTGAAGGCAGTTTTAGGCACATCCTTGTCTCTGATCCTCAGCTGTTAGTATCCCGACCTCAGATCAATTTTAGAGAACACGGCTGCTCCTTGAAGCTGATCAAATAAATCATCTATCCGCGGGAGAGGATATTTATTTTTGATGGTCACCTTATTCAATTCCCGATAATCTATGCACATACGGAGGGTTTCATCTTTCTTTTCAACAAACAAAACTGGTGCACCCCACGGTGAAGTACTAGGCTGAATAAATCCCTTCTCTACCAGCTCTTGCAACTGAGTCTTCAACTCTTTTAATTCAGCCGGTGCCATGCGATAAGGAGCTTTATGCACAGGAGCCGCTCCAGGTTCCAAGTCTATAACAAATTCCATTTCCCGAACAGGGGGTAGTCCGGGCAAGTCGTCCACAAACACATCGGGGAATTCTTCCACAACTGGAATGTCTGTCAAAGACTTCTCCTCGGACGTCGTGGACACCATCTGAACCAAGAATGCATCCGCTCCCCATGCAATCTCCCTTCTTGCTTGAATCGCCGATATAATTATCGGCTTTTCTTTTAATTTACTTCCCGCAAATTCCAGACAATCACCATCTGGAAGCTGAAAGCTAATTATCCGACTTCTGCAATTAATACTCGCACAATATCGGTATAGCCAATCCATCCCGAGGATGATATCAAAACCCAACAGCTTAAACACCACCAAATCAGCATCCAAGAACCTTCCCTCAAAATTTAACGGGCATCCCAAAGCAACCTTGGAACACCACACCATTTCACCATCGGGTAGAGCCACTACCATAGATTTCGGCAACGGTTCCGTAACCAAATTATACACCCGCGCAAACGTGGAAGATACAAATGACTGCGACGCACCGGAATCAAACAAAGTGCAAGCATAAAACTCATACAAACGAACTCTTCCTGAACCAACACATCAACCCATGAAATCCAAAAAAAATAAAGAAGAAACCAAATACACCAAAAATTAAATCCAACTTAAAATTAAATTAATCCATACCTGTAATTACTCCTGCATCATGGGCCGCTGGCGCCTCATCATCCATCTCTCCGGGTGTGACAGCATAAACCCGGGCTTGCACTGCTTGTCTCGGGTTGGTTCTTCCACCGTGTCTACCTCCACGGCTTCCTTGAGCTCTGACGGGGCAATCCCGAGCAATATGTCCCACTTGGCCGCACCGGTAACACTGGGGTCCACTACTCATCCGACACTCACCCTCATGAGCTCTATTACATGCTCCACAAATAGGTACCCGTCCTCCCATACGAACACCTGAGGATGTTTGAGGTCGAGTTCCGGTCCGCTGAACAAATTTCTGGGGCGAACCCGAGCTACTTCCTTCACCAGAAAAACTCCGCCTTTTATGCCCTGGAGGGGAGCCCACACTCATATTATTTTCCCGCTCCACAAGGGTGGCCACATCCACTAATTCCTGAAAAGTGGATATACGACGGTTGACCACCATACGGCGTATGTCATGATGTAGACCCTCCTGAAAATGATTAGCTCGCATCTCCTTTGTGGCGATAAGGTGGGGAGCAAATCGCCCAAGTTCTATGAATCTCCGGGCGTACTGTTCCACTGTCGCGCCCCCTTGGACCAGATTTGAGAACTCTCTTGCCTTTTGCTTCCTTACCGCTGCGGGGAAGAAGCGGTCATTAAACTCCTTCTTGAAGCGCTGCCAGGTCACAGCAGCGAAAGACCCCAATTCTGATTCCAGCATCATCCTCTTGGTATCCCACCAATCAGATGCAGTGCCTTGCAAGAGATAGCTGGCGTAGAGTACCTGTTGCGCCTCGGTGCAACCACACACCTCAAATGTTCTTTCCAGATCTTTGATCTATTTTCCAGCTTGAAGTGGATCCTCTTCTCTAGTGAAGTGTGGGGTTCTGTGCGCCAGAAAGCGCTCATAGGTGCATCCGGCTTGCACCATGCTACTGGACCCTCCCGGGTACATCCAAGGCCCTCCCTGATGTGGCCAAGGACCTCCCGGTTGTGGCCAAAACCCTCCTTGCTATGGACAAGGCCCTCCTTGTTGTGGCCAGGGACCCCCTTGTGGTGGCCAAGGTCCTCCTTGTGGCCAAGGCCCTGCCTGTTGTGGCCTAATATTCTGCTGCATAAACTCCGTCATCTGCCGTATTGCTTCGGCTATGGAGTCATCCCTTGAGGTATTGTCCCGTGGCTCCTGAGTAGATTTCCTTGGTCTCCCCATTTTTTTCCTGTCACCACAACCTTTGACCCCCTTTCAGAAAACAAAAACAAATAAAACCAACAACAAACAAAAACAGAACCACAGACCAACACCACATCATAGAAAACAGAAGAAACCAACTTGCAAAAACATAACCAAATAAATAAAATAAAGCAAACAAGCTCAAACAAATAAAACAAATAAAACAATTCAAATAACTTTACTTAACATAAATTTTAAAACACAACTTTTAAAGCATTCTGGTACTACCTACGGGACATGTGGTTTTACCCAGAGCCAAACCACTCTGATACCACCTGTGACGCCCCCAAATCCCCACGCACGAACACGGAGAAATCGAGACGTCCGGATGGTGACAACCCGGGTCACCACCCTAACGACGGGTGCTAAGTGTGTGCAAAGGCAACATATGTGCACGAAGAAACACGCAGCGGATAACGAAAGTCATACAACTAAGTACCAGAATTTTTTCTTAATGTAATACAAGCTGTTCAAAACATACATAAAATATTACAAAACACGAACATAGCTTTAAACCAAAATCAAAGCATAACATCAGCAACCCGGCTGAGCCGCATCCTCGGGCTCAGCCTCCTCCTCCTCATCCTCAAAACCTGCACCAAAAGCTGCGGAACCAAAAAATGGTGCCGCAGGTAAGTAAAACTCAAACACTACCAGATAAAAAGACATAGAACTCAAACAAAATGCATGAAGTATGCCCGATGCACAAATCCCATAAAACATGATTTTTCCACACACGCCAAAAATTCCATTTGGCCCAAAAACACATTTTCCAAAAACCACGCCAAAAGTCACATTTGGCCTCGATAACCGTCTCAAACCAAAAACCATTTTATTCGTATGCACCATGACCTCCCCTGGGGGTCATCCGCACACCCTGGCTCCAGTGCCACATCGCAGAGTACCACTACGCATGTGACACCTAACGAGCGATGCCCAGTTCCACGCCCCGCGTATTCGTAGCCAAGCATCCTCTAGCCCTCACCAGCGAAGGGCCACGGAGTCGGTGCATAGGGCGATGCCCAGTTTCGCGCCCGGTGCGTTCGTAGCCAAGCAACCCCTAGCCCCCGCTCCCATCGCCCTGCGACAACCCAAGGGACATCACTCAGTTTATTTCGCTCCTGAGTGACCAGAGGAGCTCCACCGGGATAATACCCCATCCCGGCTTGGGGTCGTGATACACACGCACCTGTAAGTCCACTTACACCAATAAACAGGCTTTTCACACTTAAACAAAAACGCACGTGCATGCACCATGTAAATGCAATATCAATGCACAAAAATAAACAAACAACATAATTCAATAAAACAGGCAACTCTGTCCTCCATCCATCCGACCCCCGAACTCCTCGGACTCAGTCCGGAATCAACCAACCAGTAGATAAAATAATTGAAAGAGAAATATATATTTAAATCTGAAAATAGGGTTTGGAAAATACTTACAGTGCTATACGGTAATTTTAGAAAACACTCGGCGTTGCAAACGGCAGAGAAAAAGCAACGTTACAGTGAAAAATCACTGTGGCCGTGGGTTGTGAAATACCCACTTTTGAACGGGGACAAACCAGGGCTTGGGATTGATAGGGAATGGTCTAGGGATAATTGTGAAGCTATTGGAAGTGGTGGTTGGCCGTGGGTGGCGGCGAAAACGCCGGAGAGAGACCGGATTTTCCAAAAAGGAAAGCTAGCTCGTGGGAGCTGTTCCGGTGGTCGTTGGAGGTCGAAAATAGGTGGGTTAGGACGGCAAGGGACCGGTGATGAAGTGGTGAAGAAATGGTGGCCGGAGGTGGAGCGACGGCGACGAATCGGAGCAAAATCCATGCAGGCTTTAAAGGGGTTTTCCGGCCAAACGGCCGGCCGGATGGTGGTGGGAATTGGTGGGGAGGTGCGCCGGAGGGAGGGGAGTCGAATGGTGGCGGCGGCGTGCCGCACGGCGGCCGGACGGCAGCAGGTCGAGGGCAGGAAGAGCTCCGGCGTGAGAGAGGAGGAGAGAGAGAGAGGGAAGGGGGTCGACGCGGGAAGGGGAAGAAAAAAAAAAGAAAAGAAAGAAAAAAGAGAAAAAGAAAGGAAAAAGAAAGAAGAGAAAAAAAAGAGAAAAAGGAAAAAGAAAAAGGAAAAAAGGAAAAGAGGTGTAGGGAAAGAAGATGAGGTCTAATCCTCATTCCGGGAAAACAACACCAAACCGCCGCAACGAGATTAAAAACTGTAAACAACTAAAAGAAATAAAACACAACATCAATTAAATTAAAAATCAATTTTAAAATGCAATAAATTAAAATAAATAAACTAATATATTAATTAAAATAAAAACAACCATTTCAGCGAAAACACAAGCAAAAGCAGGTCATCACACCTGCGGTACCATTTTTGGTTCCATAGATTTTAGTGCAGAGTTCGAGGAGGAGGAGGCTGAGCCCGAGGATGCGGCTCCGCCGGAGTTCTGAGTTGGGTTATGCTTTGTATTTGACTTTGAAACTATATTTGTGTTTTGTAATATTTTATTATGTATGTTTTGAACAGTTTTGAATTAAACTAAGAAAAATTCTGGTACTTAGTTATATGGCTTTCGTTATCCGCTGCGTTTTCTTTTACACATTTGTTGCTTTTACACACACTTAACACTCGTCGTTAGGATGGTGACCCGTGTTGTCATCATCCGGACGTCTCGATTTTCCTGTGTCTATATGTGGGGATTTGGGGGCGTCACAATATATCTATGTTATATTATATTACAACGAGATTGGGAGCTCTATGCCCCCGAATCTTTTAACGAGATTGTATCAGCAAAATTACCTGATAAAAATAAGAATTTGCATCTGCATATTACAGTTGTCAAACATATGATGCAAGGACTATGTGAAATGTTGAATCCAACAAATGTATGCAAGAAAAAAAAAAGGGTATTGCAAACAAATACTATCCAAAAAATTTTACATCAAATACAACTGTTGGAAATGATTGCTTTCTAATATACAAACGTTTTGACAATGAAACAGCTATCAAAGTTAGAGGCCATAATTTGGATAACTGTTAAGTTGGTCCATATAATCCTTATTTGGTTGCAACGTTTGACTGCTATGTTAATATGGAGATTTGTTCTACAATAAAGGCAGTTAAGTATATTTATAAGTACATTTACAAAGGTCATGATCGTGTTGCTTTTAATTTCATTTTTGAAAGGCAGTCAACAAATTGATGAAATTGAACAATTCCAATCGACCTGATAGATTGTTCCACCTAAAGCTATGTGGAGAACATATGGATTTGTTGTCAACAAAATGTATCTAGCGGTCTATAGCTTAAATTTAAATCTTGAAAATCAACATCAAGTGGCTTTTCGAGCACATGAAAACAAAATTGATGTTAACAAAATTTTTTGCAACAAATCAAGTAGATGAAAATGCTAGATAGTTGTTGTATAAAGAATTTTTTAGAATTTTAAGTTTGGAGCCAATAGTACAAAATGTGGACTCCTTAAGGAAAAAATTGTTATAGGTCGAATTGTTACGGCAAATTCATTTGAATGTGAAAGGTATTATCTACAGATTTTGCTAAATCATATAAGAGGTCCTTTACCATTTGATGATCTTAGGATAGTTGATGGTGTTGTGGCTCCAACATTTCGTGAAGCGGCTACTATGCATGGTTTGTTAGAGAGAGATAATAGCTTAAAAGATTATTTGCATTAAACATCTCTATATCAAATGCCCTTCAACTTGAGAAGACTATTTGCAACAATATTGGTTTATTATAATTCTGCAAATCTGAGAGAGCTTTGGGAATGCATTGAACAAGATCTGTTAGCTGATTTTAGATCAACTGAAAATTCTTCGTTGGATGTCAAAACACAAGTTTTGCGCGCTGTCTCTTCAACACTTGAATCAATGGGAAAATATATTAATTCATTTCATCTTCTTGATCACAACATCTATTTTGATGAAAACCAATTTGAATCTAGGTAGATTGATGATGAATTGGATGTTCTAATCCTAAAAGAAGATATTGTTGCATCAAGAGTGTTTGATAGTGAACAAAGACATGTTTATGATTTAGTCTTGGAAATTTTTTTTAAAATAAAACTGCTGCACTCTTTGTTGATGGCCCTGGTGGGATAGGAAAGACATTTCTATACAAGGCAATTCTTGTTGCAGTAAGATCAAGGCAATTAGTAGCACTTGCGCTTTCAAATTCCTTTGGATACTAACAAAGATAGCACATGTAGTGTTAGTAAACAAAGTGCACTTGCAAGGTTGTTGCGTCTAACCAGGTTGATTATATGGGATGAAGCTCCTATGTCAAGAAAATAAGCCATAGAAACACTAGATAAAATGCTCCCATACATCAATGATTCGGTTGTATTTGATGGAGATTTTCGCCAAACTTTACTTGTGATTCGCAAAGGAACAAGATAATAACAAATTGATGCTAGTTTGGTTTCTTCCTATCTGTGGCCTATATTGATCAAGATTCACTCGACTGAAAATATGCGAGCAAGATTAGATCCAAGCTTTTCAAAGGATTTATTGGAATTAGGCATTGAGATGCCACCAATCACAGTTGATCAAAGCATAAAAATCCCTAATGGCATGCTCAATCCCTATGAAGATGATGCTACTTTTTTGGATAATTAATAGATGTTGTTTTTCATGATATTCATAATTATTCAGTAAATATTTCAAGTATGATGAATCGGGCCATATTAACACTAAAGAATAATTATGTTAATGATATAAATGCTTTATTAATTCAAAGGTTTCCTAGTGAGCTTAAACAATATTATAGTTTTGATGAAACAATTGATGCATCTGAATAAGCAGTTATGGAAGATTTTTTATATATTTTGACCCCAAATGGACTTCCTCCCCATGAACTGTTGCTAAAAAAAAAAAAAAAAAAAAAAAAAAAAAAAAAAAAAAAAAAACAGTCTCATCATATTGCTTAGAAACGTTAATATTTCAGAAAGACTATGCAATGGAACGTGTCTAGTTTGTTGCAATTTTGATTGTAATGTTATTGATGCAAAAATTGTAGTTGGGCATTGTAGTGGAAAAAGAGTTTTTGTTCCAAGAAATTCTTACCAAATGTTGATGAAAATAGTGGCTTCCCATTCAAATGAAATCAGTTCCCTATTAGATTAAACTTTGTAGTGAGTATAAAGAAGTCATAAGGGCAAACATTAGATTTCGTTGGGATATATTTGCCTCAACCTATTTTTTTAGATGGGCAATTATATGTGACTCTATCAAGAGATAAGACTGCTTCTACAATCAATATTTAAATATGCCCAGTCTCAACTGAAAAATCTGAAAAAAAATGCACAAAAAGTACTGTATATACAAAATTATTAAGATTAACGTGTTCCAGTTAATGTTATACAGGTAACTAAATTCAATTGTAAAATTTGAATCAAACTGTTGAAAGAAAATTGCATAGTTAATTTCATTTTCTTTTGTGTATATTTAATATTGTACGCTTTAATTTATTTCAATTCTTCAAGACAAATTCTCTTCTGTTTAACTGTTATTTTGTTCTTTAATTTATTACCTTTTTTTTAATGCAAATGTGTTTAATATACTTATACATTTGATTTCTTTGTAGATTAATAGCTTTCAATATAAGGACAATTTATACATCAATAAAAGATATTTCTTCAAATACAAGGAATTGAAAAATCAAAATGATCATGGTAGACAAATCAACCAAACAAATAAGTCAACACTCGCTGTTGAAGTTCCAAAATCTAACATTGATTGATCCAGATGTATAATATTTATTTTTATCATTTTTTTAAAAAAGAAATCTATCTTTCCTGTTATATAAATCTTATCTTACATATAGTTATATGTTAGCATTAAAAGATAGCTTATTCTTTTAATAATGCCTGCAATAGTGCATATTTTTGCCCCTTTACCCCTCAGTTCCTGAACATAATATTCTCATCAAAAAGCCTTCTCGCCCTGTGCGTCTCCTACTCCTCCTTTAATTGGAAACTTCATCTTGAGTTGGTATGGACCTGACCGCCGTGAGATTATTCAATGTTGGCTACCCTATTATAGCATTAAACAAGGAAGGCACCTTTAAGACTAAAAAGTTGGTCATAGTGGTCGCAGTGCACATCCCTCTTCACTCCATTGGAGATGGTCTTAGCTTAGTGCTGTCTATGCCCATCTTTGTGAAAGCTTCTCAAAATAGTATGTCTGCTGAGCTTCCATTATCAGCGATGATGCACCTGGTAGTGCAATGTTACCATTAGCTCATCATCGTAAGGGTATAATACTCTTTCACAATCCTCTTCTTTGAAAGAGATAGCTACTGAGGCGTCGCATTTTTGGTGCTTGGGCAGCCTGTCAGCTACATAGATTTTTTTGTATCTCACCCTTTAGGCGTGCACCCTCTTATTGGAAGATGATGCACTGCCCCTAACAAATCTGTCTACTATTGTCCTGATTTTGCCTAGGGTTGCCTTGTCCTTGTCGTTATTTTGAGGCACCTTGTCCCTGTCATTATTACAGGCGTCGTCCCTCAATGGGTGCTGCCTATCCAACCTGTTGCTTCTACGTGGGTGGTGTCCTCAAATTGTTATTTAGGCTTTACTTGTTCCGCGACCATTCGTTCAAACTCTCCAGTGCCCGTTAGTTCAATCACTCTTTTCTTCATGGTCATGCAATCCTTTATCCAGTATGAGTCAGTTTGATGATGTTTGCAATACCGCCTGTCAGCTTTGGGTTGGAAGTGTTCTCTTTTTGATTCTTCCTTTTCTTGCACATTCAAATTATTGTGGATGAGTTGAGTGTTATGCTCCTGTTGCCTTTCACTCCTCCTATCTTGGTGGTTCAGTGCAGCTTTCGTGTCGCCCGTATTATTTTTGCACTCCGCTTTCGTTTTCCCTATCCTTGGTTCTAAAAGATCCTATAATGTATCTTTGGTGTTGGCGAAGTCATGAGCCCTATCCATAAACTCTCTTAGGGTAGAGGGGGTCTTTTTAGCCAGTTTAGTCATGAACAAGCTAAGTGGCCAGATTTTACCCAATAGGGCGGCTAGGGTAATCTTCTTGTCTTGATCATCTGTTGTCAACCTCTCTTTATTAAAACAAGTGAGGTATGTCTTTAGGCTATTCTCTTCTCTTTGCTTAACGGTCAGGAGGTATTCCACTAGGTTGCTACACTTTCTATTGGGCACAAATTGTATTAAGAATTGTCTAGCCAACTCTTTAAAGCTATCGACAATCTTTGTCGAGATGTTCCAAACCATCCTCTCGCCATTCCCCTCAGGATCATAGGAAAAGTTCGAGAAGCAATTTCTCTTGGGAAATCATGAAGTGTGATATGTGCCTTCAAGTTCGCCAGGTGATCTATTGGGTCCTTGTACCCATCATACATCTCTATTTGTGGCACTTTAAACTTCAAGAGGAGTGGCACGGCCATTACTTCTGCTCCATAAGGCAGATATATGTGGCTTCAGAGCTGTTCCACCGAGGAAGATCCGTCCATCTTCTTCGCCATCTCCTCATACTTGCTGACAAGGCTACGTAGCTCGTCATGCAGCTTCTTCTTTTCAACATTCTCCGCATTCACTCCCTTTTTGCTATGTGTTTCTTGTTCTCCACGTTCGCTATGGTTGGGCATGGTAGTGTCACTGAGCTCGATTTTGTAGCACTTTAGTTCCTCGTTCTCTTTCCTCAGGTTTTTCATGGCATCCAATGCCATCTTCAGCTTTTCTTCTATCATTGCTAACCATGTTTCCATGTGTGTAGGTGTTGCGTTTGCATCACGAGTTGCTTGAGAATATGTCATGGTCGGCATGAGGAAATCACATTGAAGTTTGATGAGAAACTAAAATCACAGAATATTGGATGGTATAGACAGCGCCACTGTAAAGGACATGTCCTACCACCAGTTGTGACCGTTCATTGCAAAGAGTAACATTGGCGACAAGATGTGCTTGAGACACCTCCAATGCCTAAGTCAATAATAAATGAGAGATGATAGTTTAAGGGTGTTCAATCAAATGATCAGAGGGTTATCTATTGTCTCTATATATAGGTGTGGAGAATACTGGACGAGTACTATTAATCGATCAACTTCATCTAAGACTTAGCCATAATAAGGACTATCCCTTGCACCGCATAATTATTTGGTCACCATTCTATTCATATCCATAATGCAGGGATCTATCTGCCCTAATAGATAGGAAGGCTAGAGTCCATGCATGATCCACATCTTCTTTTAGTAGTAATCATTTATGGAAGATGGGCACTGGGCCCCTAACTTGAGCCAAATCAACATTGACTCCTCAAGTTACCCCGCTAAATCCCATCTTGTGTACGCGTGGGGAATTTCATAATAAAAGATCTATTTATTTTTCTTTTTATATATAAACCTTATCTTACTCAAATAGGGGATTGGAGACCCATCTATTTGCGCCGTCATGCATGGTCTACGGCTTCCTTTCTATCACCCACTAAGCGATGTTTTCCTTTCTGTCGCCCAATCGTGAATACCCCTGCTATAGAGACTAATCTAACCAGCTTGCCTATCTACAGTTCTAGGGATAGGCTAAAGTGCCTTTGCTATAAGATCTCTATTGTACAGTAAGAAATGAGAGGCTATGAGAGACTGTAAAGCAAACATATCATAGTGGATTTCTCCTCCCTAAATGCCCCATGGATGTAGGCAATATGCCAAACCGTGTAAACCTATGTGTCCATGTCTTTTTTATATTCTCAGTATTTATTTTTTATTCACTATCATGGATGTATGCATAGCTGCTCTAGAGCACATGAGGGGCTCCATACCACACCGATCGAGGCTCACATCATCATAACAGACTAGGAATGACTCTTTCTTCCATTTCGATCTGTTGTGCAATCTTTGGCATTAGCTAGTGTTGAAATGAATGCTATACATAATACTTTTCAATAAGAAATAATGAGAAATCAAAATACATATTCACATGCACAAACATCAACGTACATTCAATGCCTTTCCCAAACTTGTGCAATAATAATTTCACAAACAGTCTTTTGTATATTTTAATCATATAAAAAGTTGAATAACACCCAAAGCAAGCCAACAAGCCCACATTTACATATAGAAATTCCTACATATATAGATTGTTGAAAGGACAAAAGGAAATGCAAGTTGAATGCCACCAACATGACCATCAAACAAGCAAATGCCATAAATTCTAATATAAGACCATTTTCTTCCCCTTATTCAGAAACTTAAAATCCTGGATGAGAAATCACCCCAACTTTAGTTGGAGGAACGATTCAAATTCAAATCAAAATCTTCAAGGGCCTTCTTCTTCTACTCCTTATGTGCTTCCACATAAGAAAACCCTTGAGAAGATATTACAAACTTTTATGCAGGGGCAAGCCAATATTAACACTCAGACAATGCAGGCCATTAATGAGAAGAGAAGTTCTATTAGCGACCAGCAACCTGACCTCCTCATTGCACGCTCAAGAAAATGGTAAGTTTCTTACTCAACTTCAGCCAAATCCCAAAGGAAACTTTGAGGTAAGAAATTCAAATTCTTCTAATTCAAAATTTGAACATGCCAAGTCCATCACCACTCTAAGGAATGGACAAACAATTGATAAAAGTATTTCAATAAAAGTTGATGAAACCAACAATTCTTTAAATTTCAAGAGTGATAGTGAGCTTAACAAGGTTGAGCTAGATATGCCTGTGAAAGCCTTAATACCTACCCTTTTTCCCTAAAGATTATAACCTTCTCATAAATTGGTTCAAAATGCTGATAATTCTTGAGATTTTCAAAAAAGTGAAAATTAACGTTCCTTTGTTAGATGCGATTAAACAAATTCCGTCATACGCTAAATTTTTGAAAGATCTGTGTACAGTGCAATGTACGATGAAAGTGCAAAAGAAGGCTTTCCTCATAGAACAGGTAAGCGTCATCTTTCAAAATAATTCTCCTCCAAAATATAAAGATCTAGGTTGTCCAATAATTTCTTGCGTTATTGGGAATTTTAAAATTGAGAAAGCCCTACTTGACTTTGGAGCTAGTGTTAACCTCCTACCTTACTCGGTATATGAGCAATTAGGTCTTGGTGAACTTAAACCCACCAAGGTAACACTCAAACTTGCTGACCGTTCAATAAAAATACCAAGAGGGATAGTTGAGGATGTGTTAGTGTAAGTAG
This sequence comes from Carya illinoinensis, assembly GCF_018687715.1. Taxonomy (NCBI): domain Eukaryota; kingdom Viridiplantae; phylum Streptophyta; class Magnoliopsida; order Fagales; family Juglandaceae; genus Carya; species Carya illinoinensis. The sequence continues at coordinate 25,901,400 of NC_056759.1, read as the reverse complement.
GCAAATTTTATTTCCCAGTGGATTTTATTGTTTTGGACACAGAACCTGTCTTTGATGTTTGCACTCTGGTAGGCCATTCCTTGCGATCTCAAATGCTTTAATAAATTTTAGGAGTGGTGTGATGATAATTTCTTTTGGCAACATGACTTTGGAGTTGAATATTTTTAATATTTATAAACAACTTGGTGATGATGATGATGTGCATGAAGTAAATTTGATCCAAACTTTTGTTCAAAATAAATTTGATTTGTCAATTTTTCCTGACCCTCTTAAGGCTTGTTTGGTTCATGGTGAAAATTTTGATGATAACTCTATGCTTGCATCTATGAATTTTTTGTTAGAATCTACTCCTATAATAGACACTGATAAATGAAGGACACATTTTGAGGAATTACCACCTCATGATATCTTGCCCCTCCCCTCAAGTGTGCAAACACTAAAACTCGACTTGAAACATCTACCTGCTGATCTCGAATATGTTTTTCTAGGTCAAGAAAAGACATTACCAGTGGTCATCTCATCAAAACTAGATGAAATTTAGGAGAGAAAATTAATTGGTGTTTTCATTGAACACAAAGAAGCATAGCTGATATTAAAGGTATTAGTCCTTTAATTTGTACCCACAGGATATATCTAGATGACAATGCTAAGCCCTCTAGAGAGATGCAACGTAGACTGAACCCCAACATGAAAGAAGTTGTCAAAGCGGAGGTGTTAAAACTTATGGATGTGGGATCATTTACCCTATTTCTGTCAGTAAATGGGTTAGTCCTACGCAGGTGGTACCTAAGAAATCAGGTGTGACTGTAATTAAGAATGTTGATAATGAATTGATTCCAACTAGAGTTACTACTGGTTGACGTATGTGCATTGACTACAGAAAACTAAATTCTGTCACTAGGAATGATGATTTTCACCTACCATTCATGGATCAAATCATTGAACGTGTAGCGGACCATAAATTCTATTGCTTCCTAGATGGTTATTCTAGATATAACCAAATTGAGATTGCTCTTGAGTATCAAGAAAAGATCACTTTTACATGTCCATTTGGTACCTTTGCATATCGAAGGATGTCATTCAAACTTTATAATGCTCCTACTACATTTCAAAGATGCATGATGAGCATATTTAGTGACATGGTAGAGTATTTTGTTGAGATATTCATGGATAATTTTTTTATTTTTGGTGATTTATTTTATAAATGTTTGACTCATTTGGAAAAAGTGCTGATTAGATGCAAAGAAAAGAATTTGATTTTAAACTAGGAAAAGTATCATTTTATGGTCACTTAAGGGATTGTCCTTGGTCACATTGTCTCTTCTCAAGGTATTGAAGTGGACAAGGTCAAAATTGAATTAATTTCTAATTTGCTCATTCCAAAGAACATCAAGGATATCAGATCTTTTCGAAGTTATGCATATTTTTATAGGAAGTTCATTAAAGACTTCAGTACAATTTCTAGACCTTTGTGCAATTTATTGTCAAAAGAAATGTTTTTTTGTGGACTGAGGATTGTAAGTTAGCTTTTACAAAGCTAAAATGTATGCTGATTTCAGCCCCAATTATGCAATCACCTGATTAGAATTTACCATTTGAAATTATGTGTGATGTTAGTGATTATGTTGTTGGAGCTGTGTTGGGCCAACGTAAGGACAAAAAGCCTTGTGTTATTTATTATACAAGTAGAACTTTAAATAGTATTCAAATGAATTATTCAACAACTGAAAAAGAGCTACTTGTAGTAATTTTTGCACTTGAAAATTTTTGTTCTAATTTGATTGGGTCTCAAATTGTCATTTTTACTGATCATGTTGCTTTGAAATACATTTTAGCGAAAAAAAGATGCAAAGCTCAAGTTGCTTAGATGGATCCTTTTGCTGCAAGAATTTGATTTGATAATTAAAGATAAAAAATGAGTTGAAAATGTTGTTGCTGATCATCTGTCTAGATTTATTCTTTCAAATTCCATAGAGATAGTTCCTATTATAGACGCATTCCCAGATGAGCAATGTTTTATTATATCTCAATTGCCTTTGTATGCTAACATCGTTAATTTTCTTGTTAAAGGTGAAATTCCTCACATTTGGACTCAACAAGACAAGAGAAAATTTTTTGTAGAGGTAAAAAAATTCTTTTGAGATGATCCATATTTGTTTAAATATTGCCCAGATCAGATAATTAGGCAATGTATTTCTGATAGTGAATTTCAAAGTGTGATGTCTTTTTGTCATTCTGGGGCATGTGGTGGTCATTTTTCTGGAAAGAAAACAACTTTTAAAATTTTGCAATATGATTTTTATTGGCCCACTCTTTTCAAGGACACCCATGAATTTAGTAAAGCACGTGAACGTTGTCAAAAATTGAAAGGGATTACCCGCTAAAATTTGATGCCATTAAATCCAAGTTTGGTTGTTGAAATATTTGATTCTTGGGGCATCGATTTCATGGGACCATTCCCAGTTTCTTTTGGCAATCTCTACATTTTGGTAGCTGTTGATTATGTGTCCAAGTGCAGGAGGATGTCGTGTAATAATTAGAAATAAATTCCTAGATCGTCTCTTCAGAGAAAGTTGCTTAAAAATCAAACTCGTTGAAAATGGTGAAAAACTTCACAAAGAGAAAATAAAATGATGGTATGTGCAATGGATGGAAAAGGGTACTAGTCATGGACGAGATTCATGTTTTTAGATTTTGATTGTCGGATTGGAATGTAAAGGACTAATATATTAAACTTAGAAATTAATAAAACTAAATTAAGAATTAAACTAAATTAAGAAGTAATTGACAAAACATGCACTGAAAATTGAAAAGCCCCAAAATCAATGTTCTAGGGTTCATCATTGTATTCAAAACACAAATTCTCAAATTAAATCACCATAATTGTAATGACTATTAAAATGAAAGTTTAACGAAACGATAAAAATAAATAACATGAATTAAATGAATAACAAATAAATTACTCAAACGTCTAAATCAAAATTCTCCAAAATAATTCAGAAACTTAAAACTGAAATGAAATAGCAAGTAGGGAATTGAAAAGATCAAGCCAATTGAATGGAGACGAAGATTTGAAGCGGTGGAGGAGGCTGAGCTGCAGTGGCAATTGGACCCCTCAAGGAGTTCTTCAATCTGCTGCAGTGTGAGTGAATGATCCAGTGGAAATTGTGTAGTTGCGTGAATGATCGATTGTATGAATCCTCCTTTCCGAATCTGAACGAAAATCCAAGGAAAAATAAATTCTAAGTATTTCTCTAATCAAAACCGAGTTTTTCAGGCCAAGAGTCCGCCATAAGATGTAAAAAATCATTTATATACTCTGACGGCGGAATAAACACTAATCTGTAAAATACGATATTCGCTCGAGCGGAGTGTCGAGCGAACATCGAGCGTTCGACTCTGCCTAAATTTGCTCGAGCGGAGGATCGAGCGAACATCGAGCGTTCCACTCTGCCTGACTTCGCTCGAGCGGCCAAATGCCTCCGCTCAAGCGATCTCCTTTCCCGCACACCCGCTCGAGCTCACTGTCGAGCAGCAGTCGAGCGTTTGAATCTGCCTGAATTCGTTCGAATGGCCAAAAGCCGCTGCTCGAGCGATATGTACCATAATCCATAGTAATCAACAGTTGATAAAATTAAAGCAGAAATTCATGCTTTTAATCAATTAAAATTACAACTTTGATTTATTCATTTTTCCATATAAAACCAATGATCAAGTAATGAAAGAATAATATATATTGGTTCCAAGAGTATTAAAAATGCAATAATTCAGCTCAATCACACCCCCAACTAGCATTTTGCTAATCCTTGAGCAAAATAGTGAAAATTAATTGAGATGAATATTGCATAAAGATCGAAATTCAAACAAAAACAATCAAACACAATTCTGAATTCTCACAAAAGTGACACATTACTACTCAACCCCCAAGGATTATACCCACCAAGACTATCTCAACAATCTTTCACATAGAATTAAGGCAAATGTCTCAGAACTCAAATGTGTGTGTGGAGCTAGACCGGTTGTGTGTTCCTCATTACCAGCCATGATTTGCCATAGGATTTTTCAACCTTAAGATTAATCATTGCTGATTCTAACTACCTCAAAGCCCAAGGGTCTAGCAGTTTTCACGCCAGCTTTGTTTTTAAAGGTTGGAAACTCAACCCCCAAAGTCTTGGGTAACTGTTTCTAGCCCTTTTTACTTAGGAAAGTTCACTAAGTTGCCTTTATTCCTTTTCTCTCTCTCTTTTTTTTTTCTCTTCTTTTTGTTTTTTTTTTCTTTTCTTCTTTTCTTTTCATTCTAATCTTTTCAAATCCTTTTCCTTTTTTCTTTTCTTTTTTTCTTCTTTTTCTTTTTGGCATGGCTCGGTAGTCCTGCAGTTTACTTCTCCAGTGTTAAATCAATGAATGGTAAATAAGGAACACTACAAGCGTAAGCATGTGCAAAATGTCCTTCAAAATTTGCCTTTCGTTCTACAAAAATTTTATCAAGTTTCATCTCAATAAGCATAACATCCCAGTGTTTCAAGCCACATATCAACAAAATATGATGCATAAAAAATCATGCTCTATGTTTAAGCTTGAAAATAAATCTTCACAAATGATCCCGCTCACCTACTCCACCAAGATGCTCAAATTTCACAAATCTTATTTTTTTATTTTTTATATATATATATATTTTTTAAACTGTGCACACATGCTACCCCCCAACTAGTGAGAGACATAATCCTCAATGAGTCGAACGAAAGAAAACAAAGTGCACAGACAAAACAAGCAAAACAAACAAACAACATGAAATATAAAATCAAAGCAAAAGAACAAATAAAAACAAAGCAAGTAAAGAAAACTTTAAAGAAGGAGAAGCAAATCAAAACACTTCCCTGGGGTCTTGCACAAGCAAGATCTCTTCATGTGGATCAAAGACTTTCATAAATGACTTTAGACGTTGTCCGTTGACAGTGAAGCTATTACCATTCTTCGGATTGACAATGTCTACCGCACCATGAGGATGAACGGTCTTTACAATGTACGGCCCACTCCATCGGGATTTCAACTTTCCAGGAAAAATGTGCAAGCGAAAGTTGTAAAGAAGAACTTCCAGGCCAAATGTGAAATGCTTTGGATGAATTTTCTGATCATGCAGAATTTTCATGCGTTCTTTTGCAAGCTGAGCGTTGTCATAAGCATTCCGACGAGCTTCATCCAATTCATTGATCTGCAATTTTCTCAATCCTGAAGCTTCATCAAGTGACATGTTAACATGTTTTATGGCCCAAAGAGCTCGATGCTGAATATCAACAGGTAAATGACAAGCTTTACCATAAACTAATCGATAAGGAGATATCCCTAGATTTGTTTTAAAAGCTGTCCTATAAGCCCACAAAGCATCAAGAAGTTTAACCGACCAATCTTTCCTATTAGGCTTGATGGTTTTCTCTAAAATAATTTTTATCTCTCTGTTTGCCAATTCAGCTTGCCCATTTGTTTGAGGGTGATAAGGGGTAGAAACTCTGTGTGTGATACCATATTTCTTTACAAGTGTAGAAAATGGTTTATTGCAAAAATGAGAACCCCCATCACTTATAATAACTTTTGGCATGCCAAAACGAGCAAACAAATATTGCAAAAATTTCAGGACAACATGATGGTCATTTGTTTTGCAAGCAATGGCCTTCACCCATTTTGAAACATAATCCACAGTCAATAGAATATATGTGTTTTCAAAAAAAACTGGAAAGGTCCCATGAAGTCTATTCCCCAACAATCAAAAATTTTTAAAGTAAGAATAGGGGAAAGAGGCATCATGTCTCTTTTGCTAATGGATCCCAATTTTTTACAAGGCTCACAAGCCTTGCAAAAATTATAAGCATCTTTAAACATGGAAGGCCAGTAAAAACCGCTTTGCAAAATTTTTGAAACTGTTTTCTTTGCTGAAAAATGACCACCACATGCACCCATATGACAAAATCTCAAAACCGAAGAAAACTCATCATCAGGAATGCATCTTCGAATCAATTGGTCCGAACAATATTTAAAAAGATATGGATCATCAAAATAAAAGTGTCGTACCTTAGAGAGAAACCGACGCTTATCTTGGGTGGACCATTCAGAAGGCATTTGCTCAGTCACCAGATAATTGACTATGTCAGCATACCAGGGAGCTCTATCAACCACAAACAGCTGCTCATCCGGGAAACTATCATCAAGAGGAAGGCTGACATTTGAAGAAGGAGATGATGACAATCTAGAGAGATGGTCAGCTACCACGTTTTCAACTCCTTTCTTGTCCTTAATGTTGATGTTTAACTCTTGAAGTGGTAAAGAAGAATCTGCAAAACAATCAAAAAATTCAAAGTCATCTTCATTGATATGATCAATTTTTTCATTAAGTAAAAATTCAGGTGTCTGAAAAATAGAATCATTATCAGAGAAAGGAGAATTTTAGCAAATAAACTTTGTTGGTGTCAAACTCTCCACAGCATTCAAATCACTTGTGTCATCAAAATGTGCTGGCATCTTGCAAGCATTGAAAACGTTCAACTCAAGTGTCATGTTCCCAAAGGTAAGCTTCAAAACTCCACTTCTGTAATTGATCAATGCATTTGATGTAGCTAGAAATGGTCTTCCAAGGATGACAGGAGCTTGGTAAATAGTGGAGACCGGCTGCTGCATGTCAAGAACCACAAAATCCACTGGGTAGTAGAATTTGTCCACCTGGACCAACACGTCCTCTACAATACCCCTCGGTATCTTAACTGATCTGTCAGCCAACTGTAGCATGATGGTGGTCTTTTTCAGCTCACCCAATCCCAACTGCTCATATACTGAGAACGGTAGTAAGTTCACACTACTCCCCAAATCAAGTAAAGCTCTCCCAATGCGTGATTCACCAATCATAATGGAAATGTTGGGAGAGTCGGGATCTCCAAACTTCTGAGGAGTCTCGCTCAATATCAATGCACTAACTTGCTCCGTTAGGAAAGCTTTCTTCTTCACATTCAGCTTCCTCTTCACTGTGCACAAGCCCTTCAAAAATTTTGCATATGAAGACACTTGTTGTATAGCATCTAAGAGTGGAATATTGATCTTCACTTGCTTGAAAATCTCTTGAATCTCCTTGTGATACTTGTTCTTTTGGGCAGCTGCCAATCTTTGAGGATAGGGAACCACAGGTTGGTATCCCTTACTAGTCTCAACATCTGCACTCACAGGCTTCTTCAGCTCTAGTCTCACTACCTCTGATTCTTTCTCAACTTTATCAGTCTCTGTTACATCTTCAGGTGTAGGACCAACTACCTGTGTGTCTATAGGCATCTCTGGTTGGGGAACTTCCTTCCCACTTCTCAAAGTAAGAACTGCCTTCACTGTCTCAATAACATCCCCTGAGACATTATGCACTTGCTGTTGTTGTTGGCTATATACCTGAGGATTAGGCTGAGGCTGTGCTGGAAATTTCCCTTTCTCTAGGGTGCTCAAGGTTGTGCTCATCTTATTAATAATGCGTCGCAACTCATTTATGGCCTGAGTGTTCTGATTATTTGTGGTGGCCTGAATCTGCATGAATTGCTAAAGTGTATTGGCCATTTGAGCCATACGGTCATCTAGAGTCTTCTTTGCAGATGATGAAGGCTGAGAACTCTGTGCAGCTACATGAGGCTGAAATCCAGGAGGAGCTACATAAGGATAGCTCTGAGGATTCTGATATGGTGGATACTGGTGCTGAGGAGCACCCTGATTAAATGGCTGCTGCTGAGGTGGTGGGGACCGACCAGGCTGATCATTTCTCCATGAGAAATTTGGGTGATTCATCCACCCCGGATTATATGTGTTGGAGAAAGGCTGATTTTGTGCTCTATTAACCCAGTTAGCGGATTGCATCTGCTCAGACCCACCTTCTTGAAATACTGGCATAATTGGGCAATCTTGGGTCTTATGGTTTGAGTCAGCACATATAGAACATGCCTCTACTACTTTCACAGCCTTCACTTTTTCCATTTCCATGACCTCTAGTCTTCTAGTCAATGCAGCTATTCGGGCTTGAACATCAGTGTCTTCTTTAAGCTCATATCTAGCCCCTCCAGAAATAGCCCTCAGTGGCTGTACTGCTAATAGAACTTGATCAGTACGAGTGTTCTACTGTTGTGCGCTCTCAGCAAGGTAGTCAAAAAATGATAGAGCTTCATCAGGTTCCTTGCTGAAGAACTCCCCATTGCACATTGTCTGAACAAACTGCTTGCATTCTGGAGTGAGACCAGTGTAAAAGTAGCTCACCAACCTCCAAGATTCAAAACCATGATGTGGACAAATGTTCACCAAATCTTTAAATTTTTCCCAACTGGCCTGAAATGTCTCATCAGGTCTCTGATTGAACTGGCTGATTTGCTCTTGCAAAAACTGAGTTCTCTAAAAAGGAAAAAAATTTTGTAAGAATTCACGCTGCATATCAGACCAACTAGAAATAGAATTAGGCCTCAAAGAATTAAACCAAATCTTCGTTTTATCCTTTAAAGAGAAAGGAAATAAACGAAGTCTAATGAATTCATCAGTAACAGCCCTAGTGATAAAAGTAGTGCAAGCCAACTCAAAATCTGTCAAGTGCTGGTAAAGACTCTCAGAATCCATCTCGTGGAACTGAGGTATCACTGACATCATGCCATGCTTAATAGAGAAATTAGGTGCATTTTTAGGTAAAACTATGCATGAAGGTGTAGTGGTGCGAGTGGGTTGCAAATAATCCTTAAGAGTGCGTGGTGCAGGTGCAGCCATGTTTTCTGGTTCAATTTCAATTTCCTCACCTGACTCACTTATAGAAAAGACAGAAGAGCTATCTATCTCCAAACTGTGTATACTACTCTCAACACACGATGTGACTCTAAGCAACATATTTGAACTGTCTCTCACCCATGACATGAAACATCAGTTTAAAGAGCATAACAAAAATAACGAGTTTAAATTTAAGCTAAAATACTTTCCCCGGCAACGGCGCCAAAAACTTGACTCACTCAAAAATGAGTAACACTAAAGCTATCCTAAGTGCAGGAGGATGTTGTGTAATAATTAGGAATAAATTCTTAGATCGTCTCCTCAGGGAAAGTTGCTTAAAAATCAAACTCGTTGAAAAGGGTGAAAAACTTCACAAAGAGAAAATAAAATGATGGTATGTGCAATGGATGGAAAAGGGTACTAGTCATGGACTAGATTCATGTTTTTAGATTTTGATTGTCGGATTGGAATGTAAAGGACTAATAGATTAAACTTAGAAATTAATAAAACTAAATTAAGAATTAAACTAAATTAGGAAGTAATTGACAAAACATGCACTGAAAATTGAAAAGCCCCAAAATCAATGTTCTAGGGTTCTGATGACTTGCAAAATTTCATATTGCAGAATTTACAAGATCGCTCGAGCGGAGGCTTTTGGCCGCTCGAGCGAATTCAGGCAGATTCAAACACTCGATTGCCGCTCGACAGGGAGCTCGAGCGAGTTGCTGGAAAACAAAGATCGCTCAAGCGGAGACATTGGCCGCTCGAGCGAAATCAGGCAGAGTCGAATGCTCGACGTGCGCTCGACACCCTGCTCGAGCGAACATCGTATTTTGACAGAATTAGGGTCTTCCGCCGTCAGACCATATAAAAGAGATTTTTCACTCTATGGCCGAACTTTTGACTGAAGAACACTTTTTGGGACTGAAAAACACAGCTAGAAGGATTCAAATCATCTGTTTTGGAGAGGGAATTCCAATTATTGCACGTACGTTGGAATCATACACGAGCACGGATGGGAGAAAAGCGTTGAATCGTTCCCTTGAGCTTTTGAAGACGAGTTGCGGCTGCAAGTAGGATTTTTCAGTGTTTATTTTCTTCCAATCTTCTCAGAACAATTATGGTGAATTCGTTTATGTTGAATTCCATTTCTAGTATGACCTAAATTTTCTTTATTCTAGGAAAACGATGTATCGTATTTCCGAACTATGCTTGATTGTCTACGTTAATTTAATGCAATTCTCTCTTTGTTTATCTGATTTATTCTGAGTTTATTGCTTCTAATTAACTGGCTATTGATTAGATGATAAGTAATCTTGTGATTTGCTATCAAAAGAGGGAATCATAGGGTAGATCTTGAATATTTCAGCATAGGTAAGTATAGAGATCGAAAGACCTGTATGAACCTATGTAGTAATTAAATCATTGATCTTATTGCTTTCTTGATTATTAAATTTGCATATTCTTGTGTGAATTGATAAACAAGAGTCATTTCCAATTGACTATCGAAAGAGGCTTTTGGATGAATTAGAGATTTGCTAATAGATAAAAGAGAATTAAGTTAAGTTAGCTGGATGAGAAAAGCATAGTGAAGAATTAGGTGAAATCGATTTCCTAGAAGTTTTCTTCTCCATTAAGTTGATCTTCGAACATCAGTTTTATTTCCTTTGCATATTTCTCTTTGAGTCGATTTTAGTGTAAATTGCAACTACAAAAAAATCTTAGTGATTCCTTTAGATAAAATCAAGTTTAGTATAATTTTGGTATTTGGCAAACGTAAGGTACCAATCCCTAAGGACGATACTCTTCTTATTACTTTACTATAAAACTACGATACTGTGCACTTGCAGTTTTGCACCGGTCAAGTTTTTGGTGCCGTTGCCGGGGATTGGTTTATTCTTATTCTTTTTGTCAATATCGATACAAAGTAATCTTGGTTTTAATTTAGAATTTTGTTTTAATTTGTTCTACAGGTGTGTTTTTGAGGTTGGATGCGCCGTGCTAGATCTCGTGATATTATTCCTATTGATCTGGAGATTGAAAGAACTCTTAGATCACTAAGAAGAAATAAGATACTAGCCATGGCTGAAGAAGATCATGAGGCACTGCCACGCACCTTAAAGGACTATGTACGGCCAGTTGTGAATGGAAATTACTCGAGCATAATGCGCCAGCCAATTAATGCCAACAACTTTGAGCTCAAACCAGCTTTGATTAGCATGGTGCAGCAGACTCAATTCAGTGGATCGCCACTAGATGATCCCAATATTCATTTGGCAATGTTCTTGGAAATTTGTGACACTGTGAAGATCAATGGTGTTACTGAAGACACCATTAGATTGAGATTATTTCCTTTTTCTTTAAGGGACAAGGCTAGAGGTTGGCTACAATCTCTACAACCAGGAAGCATCATTAGTTGGCAGGACATGGCTGAGAGGTTTCTTGCTAAATTCTTTCCTCCTGCAAAAACAGCCCAACTCAGGAGTGAGATTGGCCAGTTCAAGCAAAATGATTTTGAGTCACTCTATGAAGCGTGGGAGAGGTATAAAGACTTGGTTCGACATTGCCCACAACATGGATTGCCAGATTGGTTGCAAGTTCAGATGTTCTATAATGGGTTAAATGGGCAAACTCGAACTATAGTTGATGCTGCTTCTGGTGGAACTTTAATGTCGAAGACAGCTGAGGGTGCTACTACCCTTTTGGAAGAAATGGCCTCAAACAACTATCAATGGCCAACTGAGAGGACTTTGGCTAAGAAGGTTGCGGGAATTCATGACTTAGAGCCGATAGCAGCCCTTTCCGCTCAAGTAGCTACTCTATCTCATCAGATTTCAGCCTTGACAACACAAAGGATACCACAAAGTACAGAATATGTTGCATCTACAAGTATAACAGTTCCAAGTAATGAAGCGAGTCAAGAACAAGTTCAATATGTCAACAATTGGAACTACAACTATCGTGGTAATCCTATGCCAAATTACTATCATCCAGGGCTTAGAAATCATGAGAATTTTTCATATGGAAATACGAAGAATGTGTTGCAATCTCAACATCCTCTAGGATTTGATAGCCAACTAAGCGAGAAGAAGATGTCACTTGAGGATGCCATGGTTTCCTTTGTTCAGGAGACCAATGCAAGGTTTAAAAAGACTGATTCACAGTTGGACAACATTGAGACTCATTGTAGCAATATGGGAGCTGCTATAAAGAATATTGAAGTGCAAATTGGGCAACTAGCCACTACCATCAATGCCCAACAAAGAGGAGCTTTTCCTAGCAACACTGAAGTGAATCCAAAGGAACAATGCAAGGCCATCACACTTAGGAGTGGAAAAGAAATAGAGAGGTCACCATTAAAGGAGAGCAAGTCCACCCCTACAGCTGTGAACAATGGCCAAAGCAAGAATAAAGTAGAAGAAGAGGAGATTGTTAATAATACACTAAGAGAGACTGACATGCCTCCAGCAATTTCATTTCCTGACAATTCTCCTATTCTCTCTACTCCACTTTCTTACCCTCAGTGTTTTCAAAAGCAAAAATTAGATAAGCAATTTTCTAAATTTTTGGATATTTTTAAGAAAATTCACATTAATATTCCTTTTGCAGATGCCTTGGAACAAATGTCAAATTATGTCAAATTTCTGAAGGACATCATTTCCAAGAAGAGATGGTTGGAAGAGTTTGAAACAGCGATCCATTAAGTATCCACGTGGAATCATAGAAGATGTATTGGTAAAGGTGGATAAATTTATTTTCTCTGCTGATTTTGTGGTGTTGGACATGGAAGAAGATGAAGAAGTCCCACTAATTCTTGGCCGACCATTCTTGGCCACAGGAAGAGCTTTGATTGATGTTCAAAAGTGTGAGTTAACATTGAGAGTGAACAAGGAAGAGGTTTTGTTCAACATTTACCAAGCCATGAGAATTCCAGAAAAGCCAAGCACTTGTTTTCGGGTTGATGACATTAAGCAATGTGAAGAAAAGGCCTTTAAAGAAGATGCACCAGCCAATCACCTAGAACGAGCCTTGCAGCAGGATACATCACTTAGCAATGAAGTGGAGAAGAAATGTACACTTATTCCTCTTGGAGATCCCAATTGATGATGATTGAAAAGTCTGGCTGTAGACTTTAAAACAAGCGCTTATGGGAGGCAACCCATAGATCTATCTTTCATTCTTTCATTTATTTTATTATCTGTATTTATTTAAGTTTTAATAAATTGGTTTTTGATGCAGGTTTATTTAGCATGAATAAAGAGCTGAAAAAATTTTTAACTGCGGAAGATTCATCATGCAACCAGGGAAGTTCATTTTATTTCTTCAATCCTTTTTACTTTTGCATTACAATGAGGATATTGTTTAGTTTAAGTTTGGGGGTGTAAACTCCTATAGTCATTTGATCCTCTTGTTTTCTAAGTCTTGGGTTGTTGATGGGTTGTTTGATTCTCTTACCAAGCATGCATTGGAGTAAAATTGAATTCTCTATGACTCTGAAATTTGTGATTGAAGATGGTTTTGAGAAAAATTTTGAAAAAATTTCTTTTATGTCAAGTGAAGTTTTGTGGGTACTTTGGTTTAAATCTTTGACCTTGAACACAATTGAACACATAGTCGTTTTTCTCTTATTCCATCTTGCTTATGAAGAGAAGAAGTTGAATTAATTGAAAGAGGGAGGTTCGATTTTGCTTTGCTCTAGAATCCGTTGATGGGTCCTTGAGGCGAAATCCTAGTTGAGACCAAATATTAGAGAAATGATCTAGGCATTTCTTTGGCATAACCAAAAAGCTTTCCCAGCCGTCCTAAATATCATGCCATCATTACATGGTGTGTTTCCATAGTTAACCCCCTTGAGCCTTCATAAGCCTTTATTTATTCTTTGAACTACATAAACCATACCAGCTCTAAGCCTGAAAAACAATGAATCTACCATTGATAGTTTGAGAAAATGCTTTGATGGAAAGTACATTTAAAAGAGAAAATTTGTTTCATGATGAACCGTATTATGGTTGCTCTGTTTGATCGAAGAAGAAGAAGAAGAAGAAGAAGAAAGGAAGTGACTGGAAAAAAAAAAAAAAAAGAAAGAAAGAAGAAAGAAAGAAAAAGAAAAAGAAGTCGCTAAGCGGAGTGTGAATTACCTCAGATTTTGTTAAGGGAATTGCTGGTATTGCATCAGTGATTACAGCAATAATAATGCCACAAGTATGAGCATATTGCCAAGAAAGAGCTATGATTTGAATCATGTGGAAATCTCTTTTAGTGTTCTTTTCACTAAGTATTTTTCCAGTTTGCTTTGATTTTCCATATCCAGTTCTTTCTTAACCCTTACCCTGTGGCCTATCATTACAACCTTATTAAAGACCTTTTGATCTCTGATTTTGGTATTGACTACATTAGTGGAAAGGATTTCTGAAAATTGGACTTATGGGTTAAGTTTTAAGAGAATTCTTCTGATTTTGGTTGTTCTACTTTTATCTGAGTTTGCAGGTGGTTTGAGGTTAAATTGACTATATCACACACACACTCAAGGTCATAGCTTTAGGTTGAAGTAAACGCCTAACTCTTGCTTGACAAATTGCAAAATTTTTGATTGATTTTCTTGCTATCTTTGATGTTAAAAGAGTAAGATACTAGAGATGAAATCTAAATTCATAAAAGCTTGGTGAGTGATGATACTTCTCTTTCGGATCGAGTCGATATTGCCTAAACTATCATTTGCTTTTCTTTTTGTTTGAGGACAAACAAAGTTGTAAGTTTGGGGGTATTTGATGACTTGCAAAATTTCATATTGCAGAATTTACAAGATCGCTCGAGCGGAGGCTTTTGGCCGCTTGAGCGAATTCAGGCAGATTCAAACGCTCGATTGCCGTTCGACAGGGAGCTCGAGCGAGTTGCTGGAAAACAAAGATCACTCGAGCAGAGACATTGGCCGCTCGAGCGAAATCAGGCAGAGTCGAACGCTCGACGTGCGCTCGACACCCCGCTCGAGCGAACATCGTATTTTGACAGAATTAGGGTCTTCCGCCGTCAGACCATATAAAAGAGATTTTTCACTCTATGGCCGAACTTTTGACTGAAGAACACTTTTTGGGACTGAAAAACACAGCTCGAAGGATTCAAATCATCTATTTTGGAGAGGGAATTCCAATTATTGCACGTACGTTGGAATCATACACGAGCACGGATGGGAGAAAAGCTTTGAATCGTTCCCTTGAGCTTTTGAAGACGAGTTGCGGCTGCAAGGAGGATTTTTCAGTGTTTATTTTCTTCCAATCTTCTCAGAACAATTATGGTGAATTCGTTTATGTTGAATTCCATTTCTAGCATGAGCTAAATTTTCTTTATTCTAGGAAAATGATGTAACCTATTTCCGAACTATGCTTGATTGTCTACGTTAATTTAATGCAATTCTCTCTTTGTTTATCTGATTTATTCTGAGTTTATTACTTCTAATTAACTGGCCATTGATTAGATGATAAGTAATCTTGTGATTTGCTATCAAAAGAGGGAATCATATGGTAGATCTTGAATATTTCAGCATAGGTAAGTATAGAGATCGAAAGACTTATATGAACCTATGTAGTAATTAAATCATTGATCTTATTGCTTTCTTGATTATTAAATTTGCATATTCTTGTGTGAATTGATAAACAAGAGTCATTTCCAATTGACTATCGAAAGAGAATTTTGGATGAATTAGAGATTTGCTAATAGATAAAAGAGAATTAAGTTAAGTTAGCTGGATGAGAAAAGTATAGTGAAGAATTAGGTGAAATCGATTTCCTAGAAGTTTTCTTCCCCATTAAGTTGATCTTCGAACATCAATTTTATTTCCTTTGCATATTTCTCTTTAAGTCGATTTTAGTGTAAATTGCAACTACAAAAAAATCTTAGTGATTCCTCTAGATAAAATCAAGTTTAGTATAATTTTGGTATTTGGCAAACGTAAGGTACCAATCCCTGAGGACGATACTCTTCTTATTACTTTACTATAAAACTACGATACTGTGCACTTGCAGTTTTGCACCGGTCAGGTTCATCATTGTATTCAAAATACAAATCCTCAAATTAAACCACCGTAATTGTAATCACTATTAAAATGAAAGTTTAACGAAACGATAAAAATAAATAACATGAATTAAATGAATAACAAATAAATTACTCAAACGTCTAAATCAAAATTCTCCAAAATAATTCAGAAACTTAAAACTGAAATGAAATAGCAAGTAGGGATTTGAAAAGATCAAGCCAATTGAATGGAGATGAAGATTTGAAGCGGTGGAGGAGACTGAGCTGCAGTGGCAATTGGACCCCTCAAGGAGTTCTTCAATCTGCTGCAGTGTGAGTGAATGATCCAGTGGAAATTGTGTAGTTGCATGAATGATCGATTGTATGAATCCTCCTCTCCAAATTTAAACGAAAATCCAAGGAAAAATAAATTCTAAGTGTTTCTCTAATCAAAACCGAGTTTTTCAGGCCAAGATCCTGCCATAAGATGTAAGACATCATTTATATACTCTGGCGGTGGAATAAACACTAATCTGTAAAATACAATATTCGCTCGAGCGGAGTGTCGAGCGAACATCGAGTGTTCGACTCTGCCTAAATTCGCTCGAGCGGAGGATCGAGCGAACATCGAGCGTTCCACTCTGCCTGACTTCGCTCGAGCGGCCAAATGCCTCCGCTCGAGCGATCTCCTTTCCCGCACACCCGCTCGAGCTCACTGTCGAGCGGTAGTCGAGCGTTTGAATTTGCCTGAATTCGCTCGAGCGGCCAAAAGCCGCCGCTTGAGCGATATGTACCATAATCCATAGTAATCAACAGTTGATAAAATTAAAGCAAAAATTCATGCTTTTAATCAATTAAAATTACAACTTTGATTTATTCATTTTTTCATATAAAACCAATGATAAAGTAATGAAAGAATTAATATATATTGGTTCCAAGAGCATTAAAAATGCAATAATTCAGCTCAATCAATGTCTTTTTGTCATTCTGGGGCATGTGGTGGTCATTTTTCTGGAAAGAAGACAACTTTTAAAATTTTGCAATATGATTTTTATTGGCCCACTCTTTTCAAGGACACCCATGAATTTAGTAAAGCACATGAACGTTGTCAAAAATTGGAAGGGATTACCCGCTGAAATATGATGCCATTAAATCCAAGTTTGGTTGTTGAAATATTTGATTCTTGGGGCATCGATTTCATGGGACCATTCCCAGTTTCTTTTGGCAATCTCTACATTTTGGTAGCTGTTGATTATGTGTCCAAATGGATCGAGGTCATTTCATGCAAGAAAAATGATCACAAAGTTGTGCTGAAATTTTTGAAAAGAAATATTTTATCAAGGTTTCGAACACCTGGAGCTATTATCAGTGATAGGGGTAAACATTTTTGCAATAAGCCTTTCGAGGCCTTAATGTGAAAATATGGTATTACTCATAAGATTGTTACCCCTTATCACCCACAAACAAGTGGCCAAGTTAAGGTATCTAATCGGGAGATCAAAAAAGTTTTAGAAAAAACGGTTAACCCAAGTTGCAAAGATTGGTCTTTACGACTAATCAATGCACTTTGGGCATATCGTACTACCTTTAAAACCCTGATTGGTATATTCCCATATAGACTCATTTTTGGAAATGCATGTCACTTGCCTATGAAATTGGAATACAAAACTTATTGGGCGATTAAGCAATTTAATTTTGATGTGGATAAAGCTTGCTCTCTTTGTAAGTTTCAACTTAATGAGTTAGAGGAAATCAAGAATAAAACTTACGAAAACTCTCGTATTTCCAAGGAGAGAATGAAGATTTTTCATGATAAAATATTTTTTGAAAGTCTTTTGAGCCTTCCCAAAAGTTTTGTTGCATAATTCAAGGCTCCGTTTGTTTCCTGGCAAGCTTTGATCTTGATGGATCGGTCCTTTTGTTGTAAAAACTGTTTATCTTTTTGGGACCATTAAGACAGAAAACCCAGAGAATAGTAATATTTTTAATGGACAAAGGTTGAAACTATTTTTGGGTAATTTTACTCCAGAGGTTGAGTCCACTACTCTGGAGGATCCTGCTTATCATAATTAATTTATAATTTCTCATTGTATATACCGTATTTGTTTGTTTTGTTTTTCTTTCTTGTCTTTTTTTCTCTTTTTTTTTTGTGTCTTTTAACTTTGACATAAATCTACTCCTTGTGTGCACTCGAGTATCTCAGGTGAATTTTTTCCTCTCTGTTTAATCATTTTCGTATCAATATATGTTCTACAGTGTTTATCTTGCTTCAATTCATGCATGTATAGCATACATCATCAAACATTTATTTGCTGAACATTGAGGACAATGCCACATGTAGTATGGGGAGAGTTTTCTGTCAAAAATGTGTTGATATAAAAAATAAAAAAAATAAAAAAATTTTGTGATGTGCATTAAAATACAAATGATTAACACACACTCCTTCTGGCATTTTTGTGAAATTTGAGCACCTTGATGGAGTAATTGAGTAGAATTATTTTGTGAAGATTTATCTTCAACCCTAAGCATAGAACATGACTTATGATGCATCATATTTTGTTGAAGAGTGACTTGAAATACCATAATGCAATATTTATAGAGATGAGAATTAGTATGATTTATATAGAAAGAATAACAAGTTTTGAAAGAACATTTTGCACATACTTACACTTGTAGTGTTCTTCATTAATATTCATTGATTTAAAACGAAAAAAGTAAATCAAACCAAAAAAAAAAATCATTATGATTTTCAAATATAGTGAATGCTTGAAAAAAATCTCTGTGATATTCAAATAAGTTTGTGAATGTTTTAACCATCAATCGTTCATGCTTAATCATTAGTGACTATTTTTCTTGACCTTAAATGCTAAATCTTCCAATTAAACGGAATCATTATTCTAGTTTAATTGAAGTAAATTGATCGGAAACAATATTTTAAATTATTAGATGGATCCTAGAAACCTTAGTCATTCTCCATATCAATTTATTTTATCATTTTAGTTTTATTCTGTTACTTTAAAAATCTTCATCTCAGTAATTTTCTTTAATATTCGATTGCACGTTCATTTTAGTAATTTATTTTCATTGTTTGAGTTATTTTCTTTATCATATAAGTCAATCCCGGTGGATTCAACCATGTTAGGTACTACAACACCTATATACTTGCAGATAAAATTGCACTAAATTTTTGGTTTACTAGTTTGAGTCAAATTTTAGGCACAAAATGACTGAGAAAGTCCACAA
This sequence comes from Carya illinoinensis, assembly GCF_018687715.1. Classification (NCBI taxonomy): domain Eukaryota; kingdom Viridiplantae; phylum Streptophyta; class Magnoliopsida; order Fagales; family Juglandaceae; genus Carya; species Carya illinoinensis. The sequence continues at coordinate 25,882,389 of NC_056759.1, read as the reverse complement.
GAACTTTACAAAAATAAATTTTGGAAACTTGCCTCTGATTTTCCATTGTTGTGTCAGAGGCCTGAGAAGACTTGTACATCCCTAGGGCTTTTGAGGATGGGTATCTAGGATGTTTTCTTGTGCGAGCCTATGACTAATAATTGCATATGATAGTTCATTGTCAACAAAGAGCGTGGAAAGCATGTATTTCATATTTTATGGTCATTTTTATTTTCAAATGTGCTGGTGGATTGCTTGCCCTCTGAGCTGATTTCTAGGTTGCATTGTTGTTTTGGCATTTAAGGTCAGAGTTTGTTTATTGTAACCTACTCTTTAGTGGTTAGGAAGTCTATCTGCCCCCTGGGTCCATCTCAAGCAATTGTCAAGTCAATCAATTCATTCGTAGGAGTAACTTGCTGACAGTAGTTATGGGAGAATATTAGTCCCGGTTGCATGTACGTGTGCTAACATTTTTCACTGAGGCAAATGGAGAATTGCTTGACCACTATTATGGCAAGAGGCTTGCTCAACCGCACTATGGTGGCGGAAAGCTTGCCTGACTACACTATTGTGGCGAATGGCTTACTCAACCACGCTATTGTGGCAAAGGCATGTGTGAGCCTTGTTTCCCTAAACTCAACCTATGTGTTGCTATATGATTGTTTAGGTGTGAGAGGTTTTCTTGACTACTATGTTCACGAAGGCATGTTTTAGGCTTGGTCACCAAAGTTTAGCCTACATTTTGCTAGGCTTGACTGTTTGGGTGTTGGAGATTTACTTGACCACTATGGTCGCGAAGGTGTGTGTTAGTCTTAGTCACCGAAGCTTAGTGTGCAAGTTGCTAGGCCTAGTTGTTTGGGTGCGGAAGGCTTGCTTGACCAGTATCATGGCGAAGGTGTGTGTATCTTGTTTGTTAAAGCTCAATCTACATGTTGTTAGGCTTGACTATTTGGGAGCAGGAGGCTTGGTCGGTCAGTATTGTGGTGAAAGGCTTGTGTGAGCTTTACATGTTGAGGCTTAGTCTGCATGTTGCTAGGCTTGACTGGTTAGGTGTGGATGGTTTGTCTAACCGGTTTGTTGTGACACAAGTGTTAACCTATGTGTTATGCACTTGTGTTAACCTTGGTTGCCTGTTTGCGACTCTAGGGAGGCCGAACAGTTCTAAGAAGTATTCACCAAAAATCAAATTGGTTAGTAGAAATAATTCAAACTATGAGTTTGAGACTTATAAACTTGAGCCAAGTGACCTAATGTTTGGTAAGAGTTTGATTTTTGCAGTGCTCAAGTACCATGGCTCGACCTTGTTGTTGGGTTTTTCCTTTTCTTTTCTTTTTTTTTTTTTTTTTTTTTTTTGGAGTAACTGAATTCTACTTGCTTTATGCTGCTTTTACATTTTTGTATGTCAATCAACCTCTTTTGACTTTTTCCTTCCTTACCTTATCTCTTTTTTTTTTTTTTTTAATTCCTGCCAATAGGTTTTTAATGACTGGACTTTGTTCATTTTATATCTAGCAGTGTGATTAATTTAACTCAATACAAAACTATCTTTCCAATTCACCAAACCAAAAGAATAATAATTAGTAGGTGAAACTTGAGATAATCCAACAAAATGAAATCATGCATTGAGTTGCAACTCCTAATGCAAAATGCAGCAAATCAAAGTAATCTTAATATTTTTTTTAGCTCTTACAAGTGGGAAAGATGGTAATATGATGTGAATTATCATGTTTTTTTTATAAAAAAAAAATCGATAAAATGCTTGCCACCCATATCCTTCAAAGAATAGACACCTCTGCATTCATGTCAGACTGAGATAAAAGGTTTTGCCCAAAAAATAAAAAACCAAATTACACAAAAGATATATACAAACTTTCTTATATATTATTATTATTATTATTATTATTATTATTATTATTATTATTATTATTATTATTATGTAGTGATACAAAAAAGTTATAGCCATGTTAATTACATGACTTTTTATAGCTTGTATGCAAATAATTTTAATTTATTATATTTTGTTGAGACAAGATCAAAGAAAATGTCAAAAACTCTTGTGATTCCAACTCTGGCCAACACTCGCTCCAACTCTAACGGAATCAGAAAATTCAAAGTTTAGAATTGGAGTTGGCGTTGGGGAGAGAAAAATAGTCAAAGTCGAAGTTTGAAATTAGACAAGACTCTGGAGTACCGACTTCGACTACAATTAATATAGTTCATATATTTTTATATGTAATATATATGATCGATAGTTGAGAATAGGGGTGAAAACTGATCACCACGGTTCAGTTTCGGTCCAAAACCAAAACCTAACCAACATGATTTTCAGGGGAGAATCTCGACCGAAACCGATCGATAAAGGGTGGGAAAATCGGCCGGCGTAGTTTCAGTCGGTTGCCATCGGTTCTCAACATTCAACAAAAAAATTCAACAAATTTCTTCAATTGGATCAAAAAATTTCAATCGGGAGATGAGAGGGAGTCTATGTGTGGCGTTATGAACCCTAGAAGGAGATTGGGAATGACGATGGCAGTGGAAGTTTGGAATTGAAGAATTGAAATTCAAAATTTTGAAGGCTTACGTTAGAAGTGATATTTGTCGGTGAGAGTGGAGGAGATGGTGGCTGGCAACGGCGAGTGACATCGAAGAGGAGGAGTCGAGGAGGATGTGAGTCCGTGACGATGGTGAGAGAGAGCACAGAGGTGAGAGTCGAGAGAGAGTCTCTATGCGCACATGGCTGCCTGGGTGAGTGACGGTGGAGACTGGAGTCGAAGAAGAAAGAAAGGTTGGGGTTGATTGAAATAACCTTAGCCAGAACGACGCCATTTGGTATCAACATACCAAACGGCGCCGTTTCCTTAGTGTTTGTTTAAAACTTCAGGATCTAAACCCACCATTTCACTTAAATAAGTGAAACAACGTCGTTTTGGGCCTATAAATATGAAAAAAAATAAGAAAAAGACGTCGGTCAATTCAGCAGTTTTTCTAGGGATTGAACTGGGACCAAACCGGCCGACGTCGGTTTGACTTAAATCCTACCGCCAGCCAATCTGTTTTCTGCTAGTTTTGGCCGGTTCCCAGTTCTTGCAGCGGTTCTGATCCGTTTTTGGATGATTTCTTCAGTTCTTGTACAGCCCTACTTGAGAAGCCTAATGGTTGGCATATAAATTTTTAAACCCCAATTAGAACCCCCACGAGACGGAATTATCTCTCTATTTTCTTTTTCTTTTTCTTTTTTTAACTTTCTTAATCGATGCCATTTTCCTCTTCATATATATTTTCACGTTTTTCTCTTCATATATATTCATTATTTCCTTGTCACTAATCCTAGCCCCTCATTTCAGTCTACTTAGACCTCAATCTCTTCCACACCATTTCTATAATCAAGGACACCCTCGACAGCAGCTTTGTTTCAACAAAGCCTTTCAAGAGACGAGATCAAGGGATAGCCTTGATCAAGATTTTTTTTTTTTTTTTTCATTTTGATAGTAGCTTCATTTTCTCTTTTCCGCAAAGCCTCGTCACCGCCCACTCTAGATCTCATATCTGCCGTGATGCTTCCTTTTCTATCTATCCCTTGATGTTGTTTGGATGCTAGGAAAGCCTTTTCAATCTAGCCCTTGATCTCTTCTTTGATGTTGTTTGGACATTGTTTCTTGATTCATTTATTTTTTCCATATGCTTTGTGTTTTTTGGATGTTGTGAAAGTGGTAAGAAAATTTGAAAAAAAAAAACAAAAAAACTAGCTCTGAGTTGGGCACCAACTCCAATTCCGGTATTCCGATCGGATTTGGAATTTGCTCCTATTCGAAATAAGAGTTGGAATCCAAACCCACGCCTATATGAGAGTACTAAGACTGACTTAAAGGAATATCATTCTTTTATAGACTTATGTGAGGGGGATGGGCCCCGGTCCCAGCAGCCCAACCCAGAACCTCCAAGTAACCCCAAGCCAAGGAGAATAAGGGAGCCCATGGCAATCCAAGGTGGGGGCCCAACCAATAGGATGCTGAGGGGTCAGGAGAGGAAGGACGAGGCCCGTCCCAACAACTCCCTTTGCCCCATGAAAGGGGCCCCCAAGTCATGGCCCATAGTTGGCCTAAAGGCTCGTCGCAAGCCCAAGCCACTCAAGGCCATCACAAGAGTTCGAACCTGACAAGGTCACATCGAATAGGAAACCTTGCGGCACACCCGAAGTTAGATCTGCCCAGTCATGGGCATCCCAGCTAAGGACCCATCGCATTTAAAGCATGACAAAATATACCAGCACACAACGACGCACCTTTGAGACCACACGACCATGGTATGGCATTACACCGCCAGATCAGGGGTGTGATAGTTCTAACTCAGACATGACTTGGCATCCCGCGATCCCCCTCGGTGCCAGAGCTGAAGCTAGGTATAAATACCCTAACTCCTTTCACGAGAAAGGATTGGATACTCTTTCATTATTTACATATATATAATTCTTAGCTAACTTTAGCATCAAAGGACTCACGGGCTCAACCTGAGTCCACTCTTTGTTCATCTTGCAAGTTTTGCAATGTGGGCTTCATGGAACTGCTCATGCCACAGAACACTACATCAACAACTTAGTACAAACCTTGTTAATTAATTTCTTTTCTTTTAATAAAGAAACTATAAGTCGGGAGAGGCCAACCAAAAGTTGATATATATTCTAATGTGATCATAAAAATATTTCGATAACTAGAATAGTAGACGTTATCCAAAAACATATTTGATACATAACCCATCTCCAACACGACTAAAAACAAAGTAATATCACTAAACCAATGAACAATAATAATCTCATGGATTGAAACTAGTTTCACTATCCATGCAAAATATTTTGAGAAAGTCCTTGATAACTAAAATGGTTTTATAACTAAAAGCATTTAGGCCTCGTTTGAATAGTGAGATGAAATGAAATAATCTATGAATAGTTATAAAATAGTTTGTAAATAGTGTTAGAAAAATAGAGTTTTCAAAAGTTCTACCTTGAGTTTCATTGAGTAACTAAGTGTATTTATACACATTACAAAGAATAAAGGAATATAAGTTGGTTACAATGTATTGGATAGAACAGATTTCCTATGGTTCTATTCTAGAAGATGCTATGATGTTCTCTACAGGTAGTGGTGCTGTGATATTCTCTAATGTGAGGCTAACAGTATCATTTACTCTAATACGCCCCCTCGAGTCTAGTGGGGTATCAATCAGATTGAGGCTCGTCCAAAAGTTACTGAATTTTTCTACAACAAGTGGTTTTGTAAGCACATATGTAAGTTGATCTTTAGTGCTACAAAAAGAGACTTAAAGTGTATGGGCTGCTACTTTGTCTCTAACAAAGTGATAGTCTATGTCCATGTGCTTTGTTCTTGAATGGTAGACTGGGTTTGTAGAGAAGTAAGTGGCTCCAATGTTACCACACCACAAAGTTGGAGCTATAGATAGTGAAATTCCTAGTTCACAAATGAGAGTTTGTAGCCAAATTAGTTTAGCAGCTGAGAAAGCAATGGACTTGGATTCAGCCTCTATAGATAAGTGAGCTACAGTTTGTTGTTTCTTGGAACTCCATGATATAAGATGTTGTCCTAAGAATATGCAGAAGCCACCTGTTGATCTACAGTCATCTAGGCATACACCCCAATCGGCATCAGAATAAGCTTGGAGAGTAAAGTTAGACTTAGATGTAAAGAACAAGCCATAATTGATTGTGGCTTCAAGATACCAAAGAATGCGTTTAACTGCACTTAAGTGAGGAACTTTTGGTGAGTGCATGAATTGGCATACCTTGTTTACTGCAAAAAAGATATCAAGTCTGGTCAAAGATAAGTATTGTAGTCCACCTATAATACTACGATACAAGGTAGCATCTTCAAAAGTTGGAGAATCAAACTTAGACAACTTAAGAGAAGCTGCCATTAGAAACGACATTGGTTTTGCAAGAAGCATACTGCTTCGAGTAAGCAGGTCTTTAATGTATTTTCTTTGAGAAAGTAATACGCCCTTATCTGTGTTATCAACTTCTAAGCCAAAGAAAAATGAGAGACAACCAAGGTCTTTAAATGGAAAAGTGAGTCCCAAGTCATGAATGAGATCATCAATGGCAGATTGCTTGGATGAGGTGATGACTATGTCATCGGCATAAATAAAAAAATAAATCTGAATATCACTATGAGTTAAAATAAAAAGGGAAGGATCTGCTTTAGATGCTTGAAAACCATAACCAAGTAACCATGAACTAAGCTGAGCAAACCATGCTCTCTACACCTACTTGAGACCATAGATGGCCTTGTGAAGCTTGCAAATATATGTGGGATGATCAGGATCAATAAAACCTTGAGGTTGCTACATGTAGACATCATCAATTAGAGAACCATGCAAAAAGGCATTTTGGATGTCTAATTGGCACAAAGGCCATCCACAAGTCACTGCAATGGAGAGAATTAAGCGTATAGTAGATGGCTTGACCACAAAACTGAATGTCTCATGGTAATCTATGATAGGTTGCTGATGGTAGCCTTTGGCAACCAGACGAGCCTTCCTTCGTTCAAAGGATCCATCGACATTAGTTTTGGTGCAAAATACCCACCTACATCCAAGAATATTAGATAAAGGCACTAGAGGCACTAAGCTCCAAGTTTTATTTTGATGCAAAGCATCATATTCTTGAGCCATGGCATCATGCCATTCGAGAGCTTTTGAAGCTATTGAGTAACGTGAAGGATAATCTATTATGTTAACATAGGTGGTGAGGCAATGTCAATTTGGGTATGGGAGAACGGGGTGGAACAAAAATTGGAGGAGAAGGTGTAGGAACCAAAAGGGTTGAAGGGTTTGGTACTGGAGAAACTAACGATCAAGAGGTAGAAGATGAAGATGTTAGATGTGGGGTTGATATTTGAGATGTTGGACCTGGCCAGGACCAAGAATGGAAGAGGGAAAATTTGGTAGATGGGCTATGTCTGAAACAGAGGTGTGTATAGGTGGGTTGGGCCGTGTTTTAGAAAAGGGACAAGAGGCCTCATTGAAAGTTACGTCCCTTGAGTTATAAAGTATATTATTTTTTAGGTCCAAACATTTGTACCCTTTATAGTATATTAATTTTTAGGTCCAAACATTTGTATCCTTTATGAGTGGAGTTGTAGCCAAGAAAGAAACAAGAAACAGATCTGAAATTTAATTTGTTTGAAAGATATGGTCTCAAGTTGGGCCAACATTCACAACAAAACACCTTTAAAAATTTGTAATCGGGAACATGATTGTGAACAAGAAAATAAGGAGATTTATTTCTAAGAGGAGGGAAGAAGATTAATTAAATACACAGTTGTTTCAAAGGCTTCGGCCCAATAATTAAAAGGAAGGGAAGCATGCGCCAAAAGAGCAACCCCAATTTCAACAATGTATTGGTATTCTCTTTCAACAAGCTCATTTTGGTGATGTGTATGAGGGCATAAGAGACGATGAGTTATACCAAGTTTTTGACACATAGTAGTGAGGGGTTTAAATTCACCACCTCCATCGGTTTAAAGAGTAATTAACTTAGTATTAAGGTGGAAAAGACATGAATAACATCAGATTGAAATTTAAGACAAAAGAACCACATAAAATGAGTGAAATGATCTACAAAGGAAATATAGTATTTATAACCATTTCGAGAAACATAAGGGGCTGGACCCCAATGATTTGCACAAGGTAATTCTAAGGGCCTAAGAGCTAAGGATGGGTGTCCCAGCTTGCGATGCCACTGATTGAGAGTAGTTCTTTCGTCAATGTGAGAAGAATGTGATGAGGACAAAAGCAACATAGAGGGAAAGATGTAGAGACCATCATGGCTGGGTTCGATGAGGAGGAGCTTCCCATCTGGTTGTCTTTCATAGAGAAGCAAGAAGAGTGAAATTAAAAGAAGCATGAATTATCAACACAGAATTTTAGCACAAAAACCATATTCTTAGTAATGGAATGGACATGAAGTAAATTACGAAGAACAAAAGAAGATGAACTGGTTGAAAGGGAGGAGTCACCAAAGTGTTGGATCGGAAGGCTAGAGCCATCACCTACTCGAATTGTTTCACCACCAGTGTATTGCGCAGATGAAATATTCAAGTCAGTCAAATCATTTGTAATATGATGGGTTGCTGCTAAATCAGGATACCAAGTAGTATCAAAGAGGGAATTAGGTGCAGTGTAGTTTGGCGAGAAGGAACTTGGAGCTTCAAATTGATAAGAGTGATCGAACTAGGGGTGTGCATCCGGACCGGATTTTTTTCCGGTCCGGTCCGGAAATCCGGATCCGAGTGAATCCGGGTGGTTATCCGCCCGGATTACACCCGAGCGGTTTTATAAAATCTGGATCCGGTTACGAATCCGGTTTTATAATCCGGTAATCCGTAACCGCCCGCTAGGTTTGTTATTTGTCGAAAACGACGCCGGTTGAATCTTTGATCTCTTTTCCTCTCAACTCTCGAACGGATTGCAAATTTCAAAGCCTCCCTCACTTCAGTCTTCTCTCAAGTCTCAACCCTAGCCGTGCCGTCGCTCAACCCTAGCCGTGTCGTCTCTCAACTCCGTCGAAGCCTACGGTATGTTAATCTCTCTCTCTCTCCCTCTCTCTCTCTCTCTCTCTCTCTCTCTCTCTCTCTCTCTCTCTCTCTCTCTCTCTCTCTCTCTCTCTCTCTCTCTCTCTCTCTCTCTCTCGATTTGGTTGGTTTTTTCTTTCTGGGCTTGTATTGGATTTTCTCGGTGGATCCAGTTGAAGCTATAAATTATTTCATCATCTGTCGTTGCCCACTCTGGCTAGATCTAAGCTTTGGTGTTTGCATATCACTTTCCTCTCTCGTTGGCCGTTGCCCACTTTAGCTAGATCTGAGTTCGTATTTATATATTTGAGTTTCTGTGTGTAGATCTATAAAAAGTAAAGGATTTCTGCAGTTGGGGCTACGAGCCTTTGTTAGGGATGTGAGTTTTTGATCCATTAATCTCTCTAGATGTTGTTATTGTGTTTATTAAACTTTTTTTTTCTCTTCTTTTTGGTTTAGATCTGGGCTACGGGCCGATTGTGAATCTATCTTTCTCAGATAGATGTGGAGGTTTTCTTTTTCTTTATTTTAGCAATATTGTATCTGTTGTCTCAGATGGGTTATGGTTTTTGTTTGTTTTCCTGATCTGGGTTTGTGGTGTTTTTCTGTGGTGGTGAAGCTTTCTATGCATAACAAGATCGGAAATAGAGGTTTGGTGTTTGTCACCATGGGTTCACCTGAGGAGGATCTTACGGCTCTCAATAATCTCGAATCGTATGTAAGCATGTTATTTTTTTAGTTTTAGTTTTTTTTTTCATATACCTCTAGGTCTTCAATTAGTTGGGTTGCTGAGATAAGAGTATTCCAGGAAAGAAAGCAATTAGAATAGTTAGTTTCAAATTCTTGCATCATTTGGACACCTAAGAAAAATTGGAAGACTAGTCTGTATCAAGTGTTTGTAACAATTTAACTCATTGATAATGGTGGCCGTCTGTTTTTGTTTGTGCCTTTTATGGTGGCTCATTCATGCCTGTATGTGTGTGTTTGTTTATAAAGTTCGTTTTTGCTAGTTTTTCCATATCAGGATCTTATTATTAGAAACATTGGATTGGATTCAAACTTTAGTTAACATTCTACCACTTTTTCTGTGACAATTTTGTTTCCTTTTCTTTGTCTTCTTGTTGAATTACTGGTTTTTCTTCTGTTTGCTAGGAGTTAAGAGGGCCGCACTATAAACTTGTGGCTTTCAAATCCAAGAAAGATGCTGATGAAGCTCTTCTTGCTTTCCAAGGGAAGGTAATTTGGCTGTGCTGAATCCTTTGCATTTATGAGTTCTGAATATGGTTGGGGGCATGTATATTATGCCCAGATTCCATTCTATCTGAATTTTTTAAAGCTATTCCTAGTTATCTGTCGCCCTTTTTGGTTTTTCTGATAATATTTTTATCCTATCCTTCTAATTATTGGTAGGATTATCAAACTGATGCTGAAGATGATGGCCTGGAAGATATGTGGAAGGAGATGATGCTGTAGATCCTCCATCTGAAGAACAAGCAAGAGGAGGGGAAGATTGTGATCATTCTTTTGTCTTGAAGGATGATCTTTTTTTCTTTTCCTTTTTATCGGTTAATGTATTAGTTTAATTAGTTGTGATGTATTAGTATTTATTTTATTCTTTGTAAATTTATGTTTTGCATTGTGATGTAACAACAATATTATTTAGTTTGCATTTTTTTTTCTTTTGTTCTTCAATTAATTTTTTTAGAAAATTCTTTTAAAGTGTTTTAATTATTTTTTTAAAAAAATCTGGGCAACTAAAATATGAGATCAGATTTTTTTTTTTTTAAAAAAAGTGCTATAATTTTTTTTTAAGTTATAGAGATTTTTTTAGAATTTTTTTTTTTTTTCAAAACCCGGATTGAATCCGGGTATAACCCGGATATCCGGGATTAAAAACAAAAAAATCAAAAAAAATCCGGATATCCGGTTACAATCCGGATATCCGGATTGAATCCGGTTATCCGCCCGGATTAAGTCCAAGTTCAATCCGGGCGGATAACCACCCGGATTTTGAACTCCGGATCCGGATCCGGTTATGGCCGGATACCCAGTTCTAGATCCGGTTGCACACCCCTAGATCGAACCGATGTTGGCATTGGAGGGCAACATGCCCTGTTTTATTTCAAACCTGATAGGTTGGTCGATGAGCATTATATATTGCTGTGATTGTGGTGTGTTGTTTAGAGAGAAGGAATGTCCACCACAACCTTGACCACTTTGACCATAAGAAAAATGTCCTCTGTCACGACCTTGACGTCCACCACGGAAAAAACCACGGCCACTTTGGTTACGATTTGCAGCAGCGCTGAAATTGGCAGATGGCTCTAAAGAGGAGATGACACTCCTTATATTGTGAGAAACATGATTTTCATGAATAAGGAGAAGCTGATTTAGTTCTTGAGAAGAGAGGGGCTCAGTCCTTGTGGTGATAAAGGTGATAAAAGTCTCATATGCAGGTCCTAGTCCATTTAGTAAGTAGGTAACGAACTCTTTATCAGAAAGAGGGTTACCGGTGACAGCTAAAGAATCTGCAAGGGAGAGTACCTTCCCAAAGTAATCGGAGATGGTTTGATCTCCTCATAAGAGATTAGTGAGCTAGAAACGAACCTGAAACTCATTTGCATGAGAATGAGAGGCAAACATATATGTAAGTGAGACCCATAATTCTCGAGTTGTACTTGAGGAAAGAACAGGAGCTATTATGGACTCTGAGAGTGAAGAAACAGTATACTCAACACAAGCTAGTCAATATGTCTCCAAGAAAAAAAAAGCTGGATTTTCTTTTGGGACTGTATTAGAAGCATGGGGTAGAAACTCAGAGAGACAAGGAAAGGTGCCATCAATGTAAGAAAAAAGATCTTGCCCTCTTAGGTATGCAGAGATCTGTACTTTCCATAGAAGGTTGTTTTCTGTGGTTAATTTTGTTGTAACAATATGGGAGAAGGTTGATGGAATGGAGGAGTGTGGAGAAGAAGAGGAAGAGGATGGTGTAGCCATGGATCTGAGTGACAATTAGTCGGTATGCTCTGCTACCATGTTAGACAGACAGTTTTCAGAATTTCTACCTTGAATTTCATTCAGTAGCTGAGTGTATTTATACACATTAAAAAAAATAAAGGAATATAAGTTGGTTACAATGTATTGGAGAGAATAACAGATTTCCTGCAGTTCTATTCTAAAAGGTGCTGTGATGTTCTCTGCAAGTGGTGGTGCTGTGATATTCTTTGCTATGAGGCTAACAGTATCATTTACTCTAATAAATAGTAATAAAATGGTTTGACTTAAGATGCTTATGGAGTTTTAAGAAAAAAGAAAAAAAAATTGAATAAAAATAAAGTTAAAAAATTGTGAGAATATAATTTTTTAATATTATTTTTGTTTTGAGATTTGAAAAAAGTTGAATTATTTATTATGTTATTTGAAATTTTAGAAAAATTATAACGATTAAGTAATAATTAGATGAAAAAATTGAAGATATGAAATTTAAAAGTATTTGTATTTATGGTGGTTGAATATTAAGATAAGATATGTGTTGAAATGACATGAGATGAGATTGGATAAAACGCTTTTGCTATCCAAACCAGTCCTAAAAGCACAACCTCTCAATATTTTCATCATAAGTTTCATAATTTTTACAAAGGGGAGACAAGTTTGCATCATGCAATGCATGTTCTCAATTGGACTGCATGGATAAAAAAATTTTAAGAAAATGCAAATTATATCCTTCAATTTTGCCCATCTACAACACTAGAAACCAAGATGAAGCCTGGAAAAAGAATTTTAAAAAAAAATCCTAAAAATTTAAACTTTATCCTTCAGTTTTTCCCATATTCTGGAATTGTGAGTAAAATGAAGGAGACAGAGAGAGAGAGAAAAAAAAAAAAGAAAAAGAAGAAGAAGAAGAAGAAGAAACCTTGTTTGGTCTTGGGGAAAAAAATTTGCATGGGCTTAAAAGCAAGTTTTCAAAAAATTTTCATATTTATTCTTTATTCAATTCGAGAATGAAACAAAATATGTCATTACAATCCAAATTTTGTTTTTTTCCCTCGATGGATTGAGACCAAATATTTTGTGTGTGATGAAACGTTTGACCAAATGCAGGTGTATTTTTTGGAACTGTAATAATTATTAAGCTCAGACAAAAAAGAAAAAAAGAAAAGAAAATCACAATAATTATTTAACTATATTCTGTCGCTTTCTATCTACTTTCTCTTTCTTTTGGTTTATATGTGGAGCCCATGGCTGCCAATATGCATTGCTGGCTTTCAGCCATCGCTTTTGTTCGTCCCTTTCCTTTATCGAGCGTTGTCCGTTGTGAAGGACCAGAGAGATAGAGGGGCAGGGGAAAGCGTTTCAGCTCGATTAATCACACTGATTGATAGCTCCGTACTCAGTTATATCCATCTTCTACCTCCTCCATCTCCCACCATTAAATCCAAACTACGGTGCAAAAAAAGAGGAAAAAAGAAAAGAGAAGAGAAGGAGAGAGTGAACCATATGCGAAAACCCTACTACCCACGGTTTTATTTGATGGATCTATGGATCTGACGCTTTCATACCCACATGTATTGCTCAGTCTCTTTTAGATCCCCATCATTTTCTTTCTGTGTTATTCGGTGGCTGACCAGAACCGATCTCGTTGCCTAGTTATACTGTGAGTTGTTTTCTCCTCTATACCTTTGTTCTCTTTTTACTTGGACCATTTATGTGATTGATGTGTTTTTTTGAATTATTGTTTTTAATTTGTTATTGGGTTGTTGAAAAGTTACTGAATTTTGGGTGTGCGTTCAACTAATCGTATGGTTGAATGTGGAGGTAGGTTGATCATTACACTTTGCCGCAATTCTTAGTTGTTTATTTCTGGTGTGCTATCCATTTATAGGTAGTATTAGCTTGCGGGTCACAGTTCTTTTTAAGTTCTTAGCAGAATTGGAGATGGGCTTTATATTTCATGCCATATTATGTTCATTCCAGTGAGATTTTGAATATTTAGATTGAAATTTAATATCTTTTTTCAGTTGCGGGAATGAATTTTGGTCTTAGTTTGTTAACACGTGTTCTTTTATTTCCTTCATATAATGGTCATCTTGGTCTTCATTCAAGGAGGCTGCTGGGGTCTTGGGAGAGGGAGGTATTGCATCCATTTTTGGATGTGGCAGAACAGGAGGCTCGCCCAGGTGAAATGAGGGATGTTATCAAGGTTGATGAACTTTCTGAGGGCCTGCTGGCTGCCGTCCTCGGACCATTATATCCACAGGAGTTTGGATGCAGCAGGCCGGCAAGATGGACTACTTTGGTACAAAGACACCGGTCAGCATATGAGTGGTGAATTCTCAATGGCAGTTGTCCAGGCCAACAATTTGCTTGAGGATCAGAGCCAGATTGAGTCTGGTCCCTTAAGCTTACTCGAGTCTGGCCCGTATGGCACTTTTATTGGAATTTATGATGGTCATGGTGGGCCTGAGACTTCACGTTACATTAATGATCATCTATTCCAGCATCTAAAGAGTAAGAAATCTACTCCCAGATGGACTTTTAGGAAGAGACTATTAGTTAATGCCAAAATTGACATGTACTTAGTTCATATTACATTACAATTGATGTTAATGAAAATTTATGTGAGTTTCCTTCAGTAATCTGGGCTATTGTCTTGTCCATATTTTAATTGTTCGTTCAACGTGGAAATTGAGTCATTGGCCTTATGATTGGGTTTATGACTGGGTTAAAATTGGTCTCTTAGCAGGGTTTGCCTCAGAGCAACAATCCATGTCGGTGGATGTGATTCGAAAAGCATATCAAGCAACAGAAGAGGGATTTCTGTCTCTTGTCACCAAACAGTGGCCTATGAAACCCCAAATTGCAGCTGTTGGATCTTGCTGCCTGGTTGGTGTGGTATGTGGTGGCACCCTCTACATTGCCAATGTTGGTGATTCCCGTGCTGTTCTGGGGAGACTTGTCAAGGCAACTGGAGAAGTCTTTGCCATCCAGCTATCATCAGAACATAACGTGGGAAGAGAATGTGTGAGACAGGAGATGCACTCTTTGCACCCGGATGACTCGCAAATTGTGATTTTAAGGCGTAATGTTTGGCGTGTTAAGGGCTTAATACAGGTGAGTTCTTTGCATGGATGATACTGACTGATGTTTCATTTGAACCTCACCTATGTTATCACTTGTTGTTTTTAATGATCTAGTGTGTCATTCTGATCTGTGGAATGGAGATGTTACATCGTTAACAGTTTCTGAACTTGAAAGAATGTGACCTAATTTTAGTACACCAAAGCTAGTTACAGCTACCCTGCTGTGCAGATTGTACCTAGTGTATAGTGTGGATCCTTTGGTTTTTTCGATTTTTTTTTGTACTATCTGAATTTCTACACGCAGCTTCTTTTTCTTTTTTTAATGTCGGGGAATCTCTCCAAGGTAGGGCCCTTCAGACCCACCCCTGTAGAGTAAAACCCGGTCCCATGCGCCGCACTCTTAGAAATTTCCCTATAAGGAACTGGTTAAATAGCTGGCTTTTAACTAGGGGTTGTGGCCCCAAAGGATTATTTGCACCCATGAGGTGTTAAACCTTGGACCTTGAAGGGATTGATACCCCAAAACCTAGGCCTTCACCACTTGGGCGCAGCATATGTCGACTAAATAGTTAAGGGTGATAGTTTGTGGTGTTGTGTAGGCTGCATGTGATTCAGGCTTTTTCATGTTGTTGAGTATGCACGGTTCCTAATCTGGGAGCCCTATGCAGACTAGGCCTTGTTTGAATACCAAAAAAAATTTCAAAAGCTTTCAATAAATTTGAAAATTTAAAACCGAACATCTTCAAATCTTAAAAAAATATACTACTTTAACTTTCATCCAATCATTACCCAAACACAAAAATCAAAAAAACTTTTACAAATATCAAAACCAAAACTACTCATAAGAAACTCTATTCAAACATTTTTCTACTCTTCCTATCCACTTTCACAAATCCCAAGATAAAACTTATTTAAAAAAAAAAACAATTATTTATATTTCTCTCTCCTTTCCCAAAACCCAATAAACAATACATCTCAAAAACAAAATACTCAAAACATTCTCAAAATTTTCCATAACCAAACATACCCTTAGACTGTTAAAGTTGCCTTTGTAAATTGATCAGGATGCAAATCGTTTCAGTAAGGGGGCAAAAGTTGCCAAGGAGATCTCAAATTTTAGGTTTTTTAAGATTCTTCCTTTTTTTCACCCTCTATTTTAACCCTTCTACTAGGAGCACCTGAATGTTCTTTGGGCCAGAGTTCCAACAATAGCGGTAAAGAATTCTGTGGGAAGGGATTCTTGTTTCTTTGGAGAGGTTTGGGGGGAGGGAGGGTGGACCTTGGGTCTTGGTTCGTTTCTATTTTCCATGATAATTTACATGGTAATTTGAAACTTTGAATGAAGGATTGTATTGCTCTAGAACTCGTTCCATTTTCTAAATGGATGGAGAACTCTTCATCTTTCATCTTTAGGAAAATGGAACTCTTCTCTTTCTCGTTCCATTTCCCTAAAGATGACTAGAGTCTTGTTTACTGAGGCCCAAGTATAAAATGAAGTTACCTAAAAAAATGTTTAAATTAAGATAGACAAGGTCCGTAGATTTATCCAAAATGTGGAAAAAATGAAAATGAAATGCTTTCCCTACAATGATCAGACTCTGAAAATGTTTCTACTAAAATGCCATTTATAGCTTGTAGTCGATTTTCACTACTTAAAATGGTGAATTGGAAAGAAATATAATTTGTAGTGGACTGGGGAGAGTGATAGGCTGGATATTTGGTTCAACTGTTCTCTGGGAGATGTTTTTTGGCACGTCATTATTTTACTATGATCTCTACAAGATCTATGTGAAAATGGACCTTGAATCCATTGAATTTGATAAATTTACTAAAATTAGTTGTTGCACATGGATCGTGTGTGTGTGTGTGTGTGTTGATGCAATTTTAGTGGCATGTTGAACATTTTTCTGTCCAAAAGTTACTAATTTATGGATATGTTTGCTTTGCAGGTATCTAGATCCATTGGTGATGCCTATCTGAAAAAGCCCGAATTTAACAGATCGCCTTTGTATGCTAAGTTTCGCCTTCGTGAACCTTTTAAGAGGCCAATTTTAGGCTCTGAGCCATCAATTTCTGTGCATGAACTTCAACCTCATGATCAGTTTATTATATTTGCTTCTGATGGGCTGTGGGAGCACCTTAGCAATCAGGATGCGGTTGATATTGTTCAGAACCATCCACACAGTGTAAGTTATTTATCTCAGCAATGGCAATTTCTAGTCTGTCGGTGTGTTTTCCGTCTATGAATTTCTTAGAGGAACTGCCAGCCCGCCTGACCCTGAATCTTATTATCATAAAAAAAGAAAAAAAAGAAAAAGAAAAAAAATTCCCCCATAGAACTTGTAAAACTTTGTGGAGCTCTAACCTTGGGGCTTTTGAGTCCATTCAATAAGTACACATGCTTTTGTTTTGGGTTATCATCATTAATTATCATATTAGTAGCTTTGAGAAATAATGGGATTTGACATTAGCTGCCCTTATCCAGGGAAGTGCCAGGAGGCTTGTGAAAGCTGCCTTGTTGGAAGCAGCTAAGAAAAGAGAAATGAGGTACTCAGATCTGAAGAAAATTGACCGAGGCGTTCGCCGACATTTTCACGATGACATTACAGTCATAGTTGTTTATCTTGATTCAAATCTTGTGAGCAGAGCAAGTTCGGTGAAAGGCCCTATTTTGTCTGTGAAAGGAGGCGGTGTTAATCTACCTGCAAAAACTCTAGCCCCCTGTGACACACCCGCCAAAGTTAATACTACTTAATGAAGCTGCCTCTTTGAACCATTGTTGGATCCTTCTCAGTTTTTGAGTTTCCATCGTCTTGTATATCAAGGAGCGATAAGGGAAGCTGACGTCAATTAATTTCTTCTTCTTTTTATTTTTTTGGTGCCTTTTTCTGTACAATGTAACATTTAACTTGAGACATGCATTTTATTTAGTTTTAGAGGACTTGAGCAAGGAGAGAATCTGGAAATTATAGCATGAAGGGTGACAATGATGATTCTTTCTCTGGGACGATCTTCCTAAGACTTCATTTTTCTACTTAATCACCCCCCTCTGGTTCTGAAGCTTAAGGCATGAATTCCTTTCCACTTAGGAATATATGGAAGACAAAAGCTCCCTACTTTTATTTTTTATTGAATAATGTTACTTGTCATCTCTTTTACAATCATTATAATGTCATTCCATGATATGGTATTAAATTATTAGATACTATTTATTAGGTCTTACTTGTGGTCTTATTATTTAATGTCGCATTAAATGATGTTGGGAGGGTGATGATAAAAAAAGATAACAAATAGATTTATCCTTTTTTATCTAAGTCAAGAATTTCACTATAGAAAATTTAAGGAAATGTAGAACTGTTGGATGTGTAAGAAGAATGAGGAAATACTAGATCATCTGCCTTTACATACACTGGAAGGTGCTCAGGAGAGGCCTCCAAGGTAATTCTCAAATGGCAGCAATCTGCTTATATGTATGTTGATACATATGGAGGGATGGATATGATAGAAGTTTCGAGGATACATAAACTAAAAGCTTTCTTTTTAAAACTTAGTTCTTTTGGGAAAGGCCATAGATTTTATTGGGCTAAATGTTCATAATTCGATTGTAAATTCTACTAAGATATTACTCATATACGTGCCTTGTATCTTGGATTATGCTTATTTTCTAATGAATAAAGCTTCTTGATTACCTATTAAAAATAAATAAATAAAATAAAAAATTGAAATTGGGTTGAATGTTTGGCATTTAGGAGAAGCTAATAAATAGTGAGTTAAGATGAGATGAGACGAAAGTTAAAAGTTGAATAAAATGTTGTTAAAATATTATTTTTAATATAATTTTTGTTTATTTGAAAAAGTTGAATCGTTTATTGTATTTTGTGCTGGAGTTTAGAAAAATTGTAATGATTAGATTAGATGAAATAAGATGGGTTAAAGATTCTCTCAATCCAAACAGGTCCTAAATGTGTCCTCATATGAACAGTGGGAATGATTCCAAAATGGATTTTTGTTGAATTTTACATGTAGCATGCCAAATTTAGGGAATGGGCTAGTATTAGTAGGAAAAACGTTACGTTAGTACCACCAACTATATGCCATGTGTAGAAGAAAAATATAAAAATGTCAAAAATAGTTTTAAAAAAATAATAATTTAAAAGAAAAAGAAAATCAAATTTCGAAAGTGAAAGCTTGGAAATACTTGACTTGACCAAGTATTAGAAATACATGAAGAACACCAAAGAATTTTCTTTCACTAAAATGAAAGCTTATCATTCTTCCCTTTGGAAATTCATTAGAAAGCACATCCCACTGATTGAAGACAAAAACTCTTTGAAGATTAGTGAAGGCTTAGACCAGCTTCTGCTACACTTTTTATCTTCAAGCTGAACCATTGCTAGTTTGTAATAGGAGGTTTTATTTGATAAATGATATTTACAGTCATAGAGAACACGAGCGCCGCACACTCATTTTAAGAAAAAGTAAGTAAATATAAGATTTATATGAAAATATTAATTTTTTAATGATAGAGTCCAACAAAAGCCCTATCAAGTATCGACTACGAACTAATTCAAATTGCTAGTAGTAATGGGTAATCAATAACTACAACTAACTTGTCTTTATTGATAAGTAATTCATCTTTAAAAACTCTTAAAATCTAAATATTTAAACTTATAGAGCAAGTTAGATGACATGGCTCAACATGAGCAAGACTAGTATTTTATAAATTATAGATATGTCTGAGCTGCAACGTTTCTGTTGATGACATAATTATAGATCATTTTGCCATTTTTTCTTATTTCTTTCTAAAGCAAAAAGGCTGAGGAGAGAATGACCAAAGCTTGATATTCTCTGACTGAAGGCGACCATATAGTAACATGCTCTAACCTATTATAACTAGGGTTAGATGATCCATGTCTTGATCTTCACCAAGATAGAGGTTCTTAGTAAAATGGGTGATAAGAACTCGATCAAGTGAGGGAGGAACTTGAAAAACAGAGGAAAAGAAGAGAATTCTGAATTGCATTAATGAAAGAAGTGTTTTTACAAGTTTGCTATGGAACTCTATTTATAGTAAAATAACAGATTTAACTAACTATGACATATTGACTATTTTAGCCTTTTCTTCTTTGGATTTTAACTCCATATTTTCAATATGTGATGCAATACTCCAACACCCCCCCTCAAGATGAACATGAATGTTAATAATGTTCATCTTGCGAAGAGTATGGTGAAAAGGCAATGATCCAAGTGGCTTTGTGAAAATATCTGCCAATTGCAGCCGAGAGGGAATATAGAATAACTTGATGAGCTTTTCCTGCAGCTTCTCTCGAACTAAATGGTAATCAATTTGTATGTGTTTGGTTCTTTCATGTTGGACTGGGTTTGTGGCAATGGACATAGCAGATTTGTTGTCTGTATATAAGAGGGTTGGTTGAGAGTGGTCAATTTGTAAGTCTTGTAGTGCATGGAGTAACCACTGTATTTCACAAGTTGTAGTTGCAAGAGCCCTGTACTCAGCTTCAGCAGAGGATCGACTAATAGTGGCTTGCTTCTTAGACTTCCATGAGATCAAAGAGTTTCCCAAGAACACTGCAAAACCTGTTATGCTTTTCCTAGTATCAATGCAGCCTGTCCAGTCACTGTCTAAGAAGGCTTTCAACTGAAGTTCTGAAGATGAAGAGAAGAGTAAACCCTGTCCAGGTGTGGCCTTTAAGTATCTAAGTACCCTTATTGCTGCTTTGTGATGATTGACTGTCGGTTTAGCTAGAAATTGGCTCAACACTTGAACAGAATATGCAATATCTGGTCTGGTAATTGTTAAGTATAACAATCTGCCAACCAGTTTTCTATAAGATGATGGATCTTCATATGGTTCTGAATCATCAATAGCCAGTTTGAGATTGGATTCCATAGGAAATGTTGTAAGTTTGGAACCAATGAGGCTAGTATCTTGTAGAATATCCAGTGTATATTTTCGTTGGCAAAGAGAGATCCCAGTGTGAGATCTTGCTACCTCTAGTCTAAGAAAATATTTTAATGGCCCCAAGTCTTTGATTGTAAACTGTTCATCCAGAAACTTCTTCAATAGTTCAATATCTTGTAAACTATCACTGGCTAACAATACATCATCAACATACATTATCAATGCCATAAATGATGTTGCTGACTTTTTGATGAATAATGAACAATCAGATTTACCTTGAGAGAAGCCATAGCTGATGAGAGAGTTAGACAATTTTTCAAACCACTGTCTAGAGGCTTGTTTAAGACCATAAAGACTTTTTAAAAGTTTACAAACTTTGTTGTTCTGATTTGGCAGACCAGGAGGCAAATCCATGTAGACCTGTTCATGTAGTTCACCATGTAAAAACGCATTGTTCACATCTAACTGATGAATATGCCAATTCTTAATTGCAACAACAGAAAGTAAAAGTCTAATAGAAGTAATCTTAGCAACAGGTGAGAAAGTGTCAAAGAAATCTAGACCTTCTTGTTGAGTGTAACCTTTTGCCACTAATCTTGCCTTATGTCTCTCTATAGTTCCATCAGCTTTGTATTTGATTCTGAACACCCATTTACAACCAATGGTCTGTTTATGTTTAGGTAAAGTAACAAGCTCCCATGTTTTGTTTAATTCTAAAGCATTAAGTTCATTTTGCATAGCTTTTTGCCATTCTGGAAATTGAGCAGCCTGTTTATATGTTTTGGGCTCTAATGAAGTTGTGATAGAAGCAAGAAAGGCTTTATGAGATGATGAAAGTCTATTTGCAGAAAGAAAAGGAGAGATAAAGTAGAAATTACCTTGTTTAGAACCATCAGTAGAAGAAATTGAAGGAGTTGCATTTGAAGAAACTTGGCTACAATAATAATCCTGCAGAAAATGAGGTGCTTGTCTAAGTCAAGTTGATTTTCTGAGTTGTGGAGGATTGTTTGAAATATGATTGTTCTGAGATATAGAAGAATTTTGATGATCATCATTGTGATCATCATTAATATGTGGATGACTCATCTGTGAAGTTGATAATACAGGTGGATTAGCAACTGGATTACTATGGAAAGTATCATAACTGTATGAATTTGCTGATGGGGGAAATAGAAATGTGTGATTTTGAGGATCAGATGGTATAGCTGTAAAAGGAAGAATGTTTTCATGAAATATAACATTTCTAGAGATGAAAACTTTCTTAGTATGGAGATCCATTATTTTGTAGCCTTTTATATCAGAGGGATACCCAAGAAATATGCACTTGACAACTCTAGGATCAAATTTTTGTCTGTGATTTTGAAGTGTTGAAGCAAAGCAAAGACAACCAAATATTTTTAGATAAGTAAGTTTTGGTGTTTTATTAAAAAGCATTTCATAGGGAGTTTTGTTTTTAAGAAGAGGAGTGGGGATCCTATTAATAATATGAGCTGCTGTGAGAACATAGTCACTCCAAAAAGATAATGGAATATTGGCTTGAAACATTAAAGCCCTAGCTGTACTAAGCAAGTGTTGATGTTTTCTTTCTACTAGGCCATTTTGCTGTGGGGTTTCTACACAACTTCTTTGGTGTAAAATTCCATTTTCATGATAAAAATCTGTTAGTAGAAACTCGGGTCCATTGTCTGATCTTATTATTTTGACAGCAACATCAAACTGAGTTGTAATCATTTTGCAGAAACCTTTAAGTAGGAATGGAACTTCAGATTTTGTTTTAAGCATATAAACCCAAGTACAACGTGTAAAATCATCAACAATTGTTAAAAAATACTTATAGCCTGAATAAGAAATGGTTCCAAAAGGACCCCATATGTCACAGTGAATCAAATCAAACATTTTATTAGATTTGCAATGTGATATAGGAAATGACAGTTTTCTTTGCTTTGCTAAGGGACAAATATCACATACATTTTGACAATCCATAGAGATAGAAGGATCAAGATGTTTAAGAGAAGAAAGTCTAGAAAGAGATACATGGCCTAATCTGTAATGCCATAAGTCCAAGGATTTTTTAGATGTAGCAGAAAAATGAGTTGGATTAGCATGGGAATTTTCAGAGGCAGAATTGAAGTAATATAAGCCTTGTTTCTCAAATGCAATCCCAATCATCTTCTTCATTGATTGGTCTTGTAAAAGGCAATGAGTACGAAAGAAAGACAAAGAAATATTAGAATCTTTGGTTAGCTTAGAAATAGACAAAATGTTAAAGGTAAAAGATGGTACACATAAGACATTTTGCAAGAAAAGATTGGTATAAATGCAAATTGTTCCTATGTGTGTTGCTGGTATAACTTGTCCATTGGGTAAATTGACATATATATTTATTGGTTTAGGAGGAAAGCAATAGAATGAGGGTGAACAGATCATGTGATCTGTTGCACCAGTGTCTAATATCCAAGAACAATTAGATTTTGCAATGGTAGAAACTAAATTTCAAGAAGAATTACCAGAAAATTGAGAGGAAGTAACAAGATTGCAAGATGATAAATTCTGGGTGTTTGAGGGGATTTGAGATGACTGAGAGGAATTGGCAATAGCTAGCAGCTTATTGAAATCTTCAGAAGTCAAAGAAACCATGTGAGACTCATTACTGTTTTGTTTACAGACATCAGTAGTTGTAATTGCAGCATGAGCAGCAGAATAAATTCTCTTTCCTTTCGGTCCAGTCCACCCAGGAGGGTATCCATGAAGCTGGAAGCATTTATCCACTGTGTGTCCATTGTATCCACAATGTGTACAATGAAGAATAGACTTCTTGGATTTTTCTTTGGAAAATCTGTACTGATTTGCTGCAAAAGTTGACTGTTTAACCATCAATGCATGAGTTTCAGTAGAAACTGAGTTGGTTAGCTGTCTTTGGCTCTCTTCTTGGAGTAACAAACAAAAGACCTTGGCCATAGGTGGTAATGGGATTGAAAGAAGCAACTGACTTTTTATGGATGCAAAAGAATCATTTAAACCAACCAGAAACTTTAGAACATAGTCTGATTGTTGCCTTTGTAGTAAAAAAGAGAAAAGATTACATATACAACTTGACATTTTTCCACAAGTACATATTGGAAAAGGACGAAAGCTTACATATTCATCCCATAATGTTTTAAAAGCACTGAAATACTCAGTGACAGATGAAGAACCTTGATTGATGCAACTCAAAGATTTTTCAAGGTGAAAAACCCTTAGTCCATCACTTCTTAAGTATCTAGTCTTCAATTCATTCCAAAGATCAAGAGATGAATTTACATATAGCAAACTGTTTCGAATATCTTTGGAAATTGAGTTTATAAGCCAAGAAAGTACCAATTTATTTGCCCTTAACCAAGCTGTGTGAAGAACAGATTCAGAAAAATGTGGAGGTCGAATTGTACCATCGATGAATGCCACTTTGTTCTTGACAGATAAAAAAATGATCATGGATCTGCTCCAAGCAACATAGTTATCTCCAGTAAAGATCTCTGAGACAAGAAGGGCACCAGGGTTATCACTAGGGTGCAGATAGTATGGACTTGATGAAAGGTCTGATGGATTTATGCTTGGGACAGAATCAACAGAAGTTTCAGAACCCATTTCAAGAAAGATCAAGAAGCACGATCTTGGAGTGTGTAATGTAGAAAAATCACTACAAATTCTTGAGGAATCTGTAATACAGAAAGCTCACTACAAATTTTCTGAGAAATCTGTAATGCAGAGAAGAAAATCACTGTAGAGAACAAAGTGTAATGAAAAGAGAAGAAAGAAGATGAATCGAATCCTAGAAGAGAAAGGTGCGGAATTTCTAATCTGATACCATGATAAGGACTCGATCAAGTGAGGGAGGAACTTGAAAAACAGAGGAAAAGAAGAGAATTCTGAATTGCATTAATGAAAGAAATGCTTTTACAAGTCTGCTATGGAACTCTATTTATAGTAAAATAACAGATTTAACTAACTATGACATATTGACTATTTTAGCCTTTTCTTCTTTGGATTTTAACTCCATATTTTCAATATGTGATGCAATACTCCAACAATGGGTTTTATGTAAAAAGTGATATTTTCATACTCCCTTAATTTCTTCTTATAAGGAAAAATCTTCATAAAAAAGAGATTTTATAAAAATAAATTTACAAACCAGAGCGAGTTGATGTGATACGTCGATTGTAAAATTACTTTTATTGTAAATTTAATCTAATGTATCACATGAATTTATGTCCGTTTGTGAGTTCATTTTTATAAAATCTTTTTATAGATGTGGTACTTTTTTGCATATATTTTTCAAAATTTTCTGAATAGAGACATTAGATAACTTTTATGCATGATTCTTACCTTCATAATTTCCTACATTGTGTTGTCCTTGCACTCTATATTCCCGTATTATAGCTCTAATTAATAGTTATTTAGCAACATTAGCTAGCATGTTGAATTCTAAATCTAATTTATCAATTTTTAATATAGTTAAATGACTTTCAACATTATAGAAGATAATCCTTGAGTGTTAGCAAGAGACAAGCTATGGGGACAAAGGCGTGTTACCTCAAAAATTTGTAGAGAAAAAACAAAAAAAAATACTCTAGCTTTGTCTTTTCTATTCAAATTTGTAAAATAACCCATTTTCTATTAGTTTAAGTTAGTGCATAAAATGGAATTTTATAATGATCTTGAAACAAAATTATGTATTTACAGTATTAAAATATGTAAGTTTCGCGTATTTCTTTTTAAAAAAATAGATAAATATAAGACCTACATGAAAAACTTATTTTTTATAATAACATATTCTACTTTTTTCAAATAAAGTGTCATCACACTTTCAGGCTGTATATACCATTAATCAGTTGGAAATGACTCATTTGTTAAAATTGAATGTACTACTACCCTACCCTTCCTTTGCATGTGGTGCATGCTATGAAGAAAGATAATGGACCAAATAATTACAATACAATTACAACAAAAGTGAAAGCCAAAAGAGGGAATAATTTATTTTTATTCCTACGTACAAAGTATATCAATTATAATAATGATTTGTCATAAATCAAACAATCTTGAAATTAGATAATAACTTTATTCCTAAAAATATCAGCTTTGCCATTTCTTTTGAGCAATGACCAGCTTGATAAGAAATCACCATATTCAAACCGGTCTTATCTTATTTTGTTTTATTTACATTTTTTTAATTATTTTTCTTTCCATAAAACATCAAGCTAGGGGTAAAAGGTGGGATCCTTTGGCTACCTTTTCCTTTTTTTTAATACTGAATTTGTTGACATTGACGTGTAGCACTGTAGGTCATTGTTCAGCTTAACCACCAAAATATTTAAAGGGAAAAAGGGTTAAAATGTTCTTAGACATGCTTTAACTTTCCCCGTAAGTACAGTCAGCTCTAGCACATAGATTAGATCAAAATCTTCTGGCCTTTGTGGGATCAGAAGCATCATTATCAGCATAGCATTTGATCTTTGATAAGATGTAATATTACCAACTCATTAGATAAATATCATATATTGAATCACACTCTCTTCAGTGTTGGGTGCAGACTTCCTACTCACTTTGGAAAAACAATAACCTGCAAGATATCCCAACATATGTTTTAAAAAGTTGCCAAAATTAGTAAAGTTTTCACCTACAAAACATGTCCCCAAGTATTCTTACCTGTTTTTATTTTTATAGTATTTTATTTTCTTTCACTCTTCAATATTTTCCATTTCCTTTTTATAATTATACTAAATACAGTCACAAAGTATACAAATTTCATGCACTTACTTTAAAAAAAATGAAATCTATCATTAAAAATGAGTTTTGTTATATGGATTCTAAATTTACCCATATTTAAAAAAAAAAAAAAAAAAAAGTACACAGACTTTGCATACTGTAAAACTTTACAAATTATTTATGGGATTTGTTTTAAAAATTCTTTAGTAAGGCATGTTGACAAAGCTTTTGTTTCTCTTTTTTAAATATAATGTCATTTTTGACACATCATCACTTTATTTGTCTTAGCATGGAAAGTATAAATGTTGCATCATCATTTTAATTATATATAAAAAAAATAAAAAAATAAAAAAAGAGACGAAATTTGTAATTAGAACAAAAGCTATGGAGTAAGGGTTAGTTTAGTGATATAAGATTTCATATAATTATTATAATTTTTTAAAATTTAAAAAAATTATATTATAATAATATGTTATTTAATTTTTAATAAAATATCTTATTTGAATCGTATAACCAAAGCAAAGTAAGTAAAGAGGAAGAATTGTGCTTTCAAAACGGTGGGTAGTCGCTGATCAATGGAGGAAGCCAAATGGTCAAAGCCATACATAAATTGCACGAAACTTCTGCGTAGTGCGTACATGAAAAACTCACACCATGGCTTCAAGAGTCGGTCAGCTCTTACCAACATTTTCCACTGTCCCGCGTTGGATGGAATGGACTACTTCCAGACACGCGCTTCCCATTGTTCAGATTGTACTAAGTTTTTCGTAAAAAGAACTTTTGATCATTTAACGAGAGATTTTCAATCTAATAACTCCAAAGAGTGTGAATTTCAAATTTCAAATATGGAACATTCGTCGAATCAGCTTATATCACTCAGTCTAGAATCAGTAACCTATCCTTTGGAATTTTCCCGATTGCGTGGTTATATTGTAATGAGTGGTCTTGTAAGAACTTGCTTTTAATATCATTAACATATCATTATAACTTAAATTATACCAAAGTACATTATTTGATTATTAAAGTTGTTGGTGTTGTTTGTTATCATTCAAAATTATCCGGTTACATGACTACATTGTAACGAATAATCTTGTTACGCGTAACCATGTTCGTATAATTTCATTAAGGGCTGATTTAGTTATACAAAATCAAACTATATCATTTTATCTTATATTATATAATAATTATAATTTTATTAAATTTTTATATAAAATATAATAAATAATTTAATTTTTTTAAATATTAAAATAAAATTAATATTAAAATAAAATTATATTATAATAATATTTTATTTAATTTTTTAATAAAATATTCTATTTAATATGAACTGTATAATTCAACTAGACCTAACATAATAGCCATTGATATATTTATGGCATCAATCATACAAAAGTACATGATTTGATTATGGGATAACCTTAGAACTGGTCGGGCTGTAAATGAGTGAAAAACAGCCAGCCAATAAAAACCCAACACGTAAGCCTTCCACCGAGACGGACGTAGACCTGCATTACATGTGAGTATAATTTGGGGTACTTGAAATCAGAAACACGAAACGGGCGGAGTCTTCTCTCCTCAAGCCCTAACATTCCAGATCACGTCGGGCTGGAAATCGATTCCTCCATTCCTCCACCAAGCTCGATTTTCTCATCTGTGGGTCGTGTTTTCTCCACCAATCGCACGTCGGCCGTGGCTCGATTTCTCCAGCAAACTACTTGACTGTCAGCCATGAAAAATCAAGGGGTGATAACAGTGGCAGAGGGGCAGCGTCGTCGATTTCAGACTGATAAGGCGTAGATTTCTCGTCTGAGCTACGGATGGAGCTGCGGATGGGCCGTGAGATGCGTTGGTCCGTCGCCGTTGTGCTGGGAGGCGTCCGTCGGCCTCACCGTCGCCTTCAGACCGGGAAGGTGCTGAGCTCTTCACGTCGATTTCTCCCACTCGTCTTCACGTCGATTTCTCCCACTCGTCTTCTACACTTTCGGGGTCCGTCGGCGTTGTGCTGCGAGGCGTCCGTCGGCGTTGTGCTGAGATGGGGCGTCCGGGAGAAGGGAGGGCGTCCGGGAGAAGGGCTATGTGAGATGGGGCGTCCGGGAGAAGGCAGAAGTAGACGGATTACATGTGATGAATTGATGAATCCCTGTGGTTGACCCCATTTGTCTACAGACTGCTTTTTCCTACGTGGCACTACATGAATGGAGGGCTGTTTTTTACTCATTTACAGCCCGACCGGTCCTAAGCGTTTCTGTTTGATTATTGAAGTTGTTTAATTATTGACATGTCTGTTACATCAATCAGTAAAAATATTGAATTGATAATCCTTGGTGACTCATGTCAATGGTTTTTATAATATTTTTGTTCGTAAATCTTTCAAGTTGTTGATAATTTCTTAGTTTGTTGTGATTTTTTTTTGGAGCCATTTTCTAATCGAGAAGGTTATGGATAAAGAGAGCACGGTACTCTTTCGTGTGGGCAAAACCATACTATAATTCCTTTATCTGCAGAGGACCTGAGGCAACCATCGGCCAGGGCTAGACGATGCGGATGAATGTGCCACTCCTTATGGGACTTGTCGAGATTTAATTTTTAGGATTGTTTCATCTTATTTTATTTTATTTTATTATTATATAATTATAATAAATAAAAAATTATTAAAATTTAAATTTTTTAATATTATTTTTATTTTTAAATTAATTACATGTTAGAATTCTTAAAACTATTACTATTTTCTTAAAATAAAAATTTAAGATTTCTAATAATTCAGTATAGATACAGTCTTATTATTATATACAACAAACAAAAAGAAAGAAAATTATTTTCTAGATTTCGGTATACATCCAAAATGTATCTAACCATTACAGATTCGTGGACCCAATTCAATTCATCCAGATCTTTCTTGCAAACTATATATATATATATATTTTTTTTTTACAGAAAATATGGATTTTTCCATATCAGTAACAAACAAATTACTCTTCCATTAATTATTGACAGAAATAATGAAATCGAACTACCAGATATTAAACCATGGGGCCGGATGAAATCACTGTAGCTTATATATATATAAATATATTGAAGAACCCAGCTGCGAAGATATTTCTGAATGCAGCTGGGACTGTAGTGTACCAAACGAAAACGAAAATAATGAAGAAAATTAAAAAGAAGAAAAAAAAGAAGAAAATACAAGGTCGTACCACCACCGGTATGGTTCCCATTAATGTTTCCCCACGCTCATTGCCTCTCTCTTTCTCTCGCCTTTTTGGAATGGGAAATTGGTGAGGAAAAAATTCAAACTTTTTGCTCTGATTATTTGTGGACAGAGTAAGTGCCCCTGCAGATCGCGTCCAATCGTCAACAAAAGAGAAGCTTCTTATCCTAAATCACGTGTCTTTGACAAATACAAATTTAATTAGAATTATTGTATTATTTAATAAGCCTGAAGTTTTAATCCGATCCACAAGAAGGGAAAATGGGAGTTTTTGGTAGAAAATAGTTGAGAGAGAGAGAGAGAGGGGCAGAGTTTTTGGCCTTTTGGGTAAGCGAAGAGAGAGTTTGCAGACGGGAAAAAATAAAATAAAAATAAAAATAAAAATAAAAATAAAAATGCTTTAATGCGAGTTGGTTGATGAGGTTTCTTTCCATTTTGCTCTTTTCTCTTACGGACTAAGCATACCCATCCCTTTCTATTTATTGTTTTGCGTATACATTTGTCATTACGAACCAAGCCTTTAAGATCGACGAGACCCACGGTGTATAAATCTTCGATTTTTGCACAATCCCTGACCAAGACAATGGATTTTATCGCACACCCAACTGTCCTTGCTTCCTCTTCATCGTCTTTGTTTGTGAATTTCTTGGAGAGGGTTAGAGATGGTTTTCATTTTGCGGTATCTGCGGTTATTGGGAACATCTTCTCTGCGATCTTCACCTTCTTCTTT
Source organism: Carya illinoinensis (assembly GCF_018687715.1). Classification (NCBI taxonomy): domain Eukaryota; kingdom Viridiplantae; phylum Streptophyta; class Magnoliopsida; order Fagales; family Juglandaceae; genus Carya; species Carya illinoinensis. The sequence goes on along the minus strand of NC_056759.1, from coordinate 25,852,145 downwards.
GCATTAGGTTCGTTTATCTTTATCTTCCCTTTCGATCTCTTAATCTTTTGCTTGTACATCATGTTATACGTGGATTACAACCTGTGATTTGGCATTAGATTCTTGATCCTGTTTTGTTTTCTGATGTGGGTCTTGCAAAAGACTCAATTTTTGGTTTGTCTTGGCGTATGTATTTTCATTACCATGACATATTTTCTCCTGTTTTTTCACATTTTGGGTTTTAAATGTTAAACTTTAAAAACCAAATTCAGAATTTGTTGAAGACAAAAATGAGCTTTATGAGGAAGATGATTGGGGGATTACATTATAATCTTCTTTCTTTTGTTGTATTTTGTTGCTGATTGAATACAACAGATTTAACATGTACACGAAAGGGTTTGGGAATTTCTTTTTGTCTTTTATCTAGTTTCAGCATACATCTAGAACTACGAGTTGTCTTATACGTTACCTTCCAAGAATTAAGACGAGAAAACTCTTAAAACACCTTCGTTTCTCATGACTAATTCTATGACCAAGATTGATACTGAACGAATTGGCATTTGTGCTGCAGTGGGCACCTTTTTAGGAGCTATGACTGGAGCTTTGATAGGTCAAGAGACGGAAAGCGGTTTTGTTAGAGGGGCTGCCGTCGGAGCAATATCTGGAGCTGTTTTCTCCATTGAAGTTTTTGAATCTTCTCTTGTTCTTTGGCAATCAGATGAATCCGGTATTGGGTGCCTCCTTTACTTGGTGAGCAACTCAGCTTACATCCTTGATGTGATATGACTTTTGTTTAGATGAAGAAAGAATTAAACATTTATTTGGTTTCCAAGTTTCATTTTAGTTGCAAATCTTAACCCTAATGACCCGATTCTCTACAAATTGCTCAGATTGATGTCATTGCAAGCCTTCTAAGTGGGAGACTTGTCCGTGAGCGGATTGGTCCGGCCATGTTAAGTGCCGTGCAGAGTCAGGTAATAATGCAATGCAAATGGTAGACCTTGACAGATTAGGCAGAAATGTACAGACCATTCTCATTTGGTTAAAAACTTAATTGTGCTTTATCAGATGGGTGCTGTTGAAGCAAGCTTTGATGAGATCCCAAACATCTTTGACACTGGTGGGGCCAAGGGTTTGCCGGGCGATTCGGTTGAGAAAATCCCAAAGATCATAATCACAAAAAATAACAATATAGATGCTTCTGGAGAGGAAGTGTCTTGTTCAGTGTGTCTTCAGGTTCATCCACAATTTTGATTCTTTCTAGTTAACCAATACTTTTTTTATAGACAGTTTGTTTGTGAATCATGCTGTATCTAATTGAGGTGATGAATTTCTCCATTTTCAGGACTTTCAGCTTGGAGAGACAGTTAGATGCTTGCCTCATTGCCATCATATGTTTCACTTACCTTGCATAGATAAGTGGCTCCTTAGGCATGGCTCTTGTCCATTATGCAGAAGGGATCTGTGACATAGTTTCTGTAAATTATACAATACAGATATGATTTTCTTTTATTGTTTATACAGTTGTTACCTTTTAGGGCTTTTGTACTTTGTTCACTTGAAATACTTCGGGACATCGTTACTTTGGTAGTTGGAGGTACCATGTTCTGAGTTGGATCCTTGTAGTAGTAGCGATCATGTATAAAAAAATTTTGAGCCACTGCAGTTTTTATTGATTCCTTTATTATGTAGTTCCTTCAGTTTCTTTCAATCTTCTATTTTGTTTCTTTCATTCTTTTATTTTGTCTATAAGCACAAACATTGTATTGAGATTCTGTAGGGGAAAGTGCTTGTAATTTATCTGAAATGAATAATGTTTTTTTTTTTTTCATTCTTGATTGTATTATCTTTAGATACCAACAGAAAGACATGGGCATATTTTAAATGGTTTCATTGGTGAATCATGCTACTTAATCTAGACATATTGACTTATGTGACTGAGGATGAATAACAGCATTTTATCATCTAGGATTACCCACACTTTTTATCATCCAGGATTACCCATACTTTCTAGCCAATGGTACTTTTCCTTTTCTGAATTGCTATTGTGAATGATTCCAGTTCTATATGCCAACAAAGCAGGAAAAATTTAGTGACTATTTAGTGTGTATTTAGTGTTATCAGTGAGATAGACACCATCCATTCAACAACACCATCCCCACCCAAATGCATGCATGTCCATAGAGCCGAGTCTTGTTGGATTATTAAGTTCCTGACTCTGAGCAGCATGTGGTCTTGCAGAGCTGGCTGGCTATTCATTAATCTGTTCGCCTCTCATTTATGAGACTGTACGGATAATCCTTTTGTGTACTCTTTTATGGTAATGTAAATAGATAATGATAGTTATTGAGGGGTGGTCCACAATCGTCATATATATTGGCTTGGCTGCATAGGTTAATTTGATAGGATGTGTTTTAAGTAATTTTTTTTGTATCAATCACATAAATAAAATAGTAGAGGGGTCCTATCAGGACTCTTATTTAAAATGCTTTGCATCAACAGATGTGATTGACAACAAATACCTCATAAAAATTAACAATTCTCGTTAACATTTGTGATTAGCTCAAGTTTTGCTAGAGTGTTTGCTCTCATGAATTTAGGCAACTCCAAATTTAAAACAGATAAAAATAGGCATGAGAGTTTGTTCCATCATAAATTGTAGGCTAAAACATCACTGAAAATTTCAATGTTCTCTCTGCTAACATGGTCTCTCAGCATATGCTTTGTTAAGTTGCTTTTTATGAGATTCATTCTAAACCAGTTCATCCATCCTCTTTGGCTCTTTGTGAGATTCAAAGTCGTTGGTGCTCATGGATGGAGGAGCCCTTTCTCCTCTCTCTTGACTTTCCCTTCTCTCAGCACCCTTTTCTTTCATCCTTTTCACATTTTGTCACTTTTGTAGGCACAACTTCCTTATCATATATCCCACTCCCTTTAAACAGCATTACCACTGCTTTATTCAGTACATAAAAGTCATTGTTAAAGGCCTGACTATTAATCTAAAAGCTCTATGATTGTTGGATACTAAATTTGGTTGAACAAAATCTTAGGATCATAAGATTCCACTATACTATCAAATAAAAAAAAAATCAACATGTATATCGTCACACTATCGATATTGACCCAATGTTATTTGTCTCTTTCGGTAGCTCCACTCATATATGAATATTCAATAGTTTGACACCACGCCCATACATGTTACTAAGTTATGCTTTTCATAACTCAAACTTATGATATGTAACTTGTGCTCTGATACTAATTGTTAGAGACCTAATCATTAATATTAAAACTTTAAGATTGTTGAATTCTAATTTGGCAAAGTCTACTCAAACTTATGATATGTAACTTGTGCTCTGATACTAATTGTTAGAGACCTAATCATTAATATTAAAACTTTAAGATTGTTGAATTCTAATTTGGCAAAGTCTTAAGATTAGTGACGATTATCTCAACATCCAAATGGACCTTAACAATATTTTTTAACAAGATTTCTCAAGAAATTGGCTCAAAAGACTTTTAAATGAAAAAAAAAAAAAAATCAATTAAGTCTATAATTGTATTATAATTAAGCCAACCACAATCGGTTATTTATTTATTTTTTTTTTTAATCTTTAGTCAACCAAGATCTACCTATATTTCATAGGTAGATTTCTTTATTTTTTCTTTTTGTAGAAAACTAAAATTTATACTCTATAATTATATTAAATGAGATGAGATGAAATAGTTTTAGATGATAGATAAAAATTAAATAAAATATTATTATTATTTAAAAAATTAAAAAGGTTGAATTGAACTTTAAAAAAATTAAATTATTTATTATATTTTATATAAAAATTTAAAAAAATTATAAATAAAATGAAATAAATTAAAATGAGGTAAAACCACCTCCCAATCCAAACAACGCAATCCTATCTACCGATTCAAAGAAAAAAATAATAATAATAATAACTATAATCGAGCGGCCTACCAAAAGCATAATGTGTAGACTTTAATTCACGCGTACGTGAGAAAGGACATTTTGCCTTAAAAATTGCAAAATATCCCAAGGGTGGGGGCTAGCGCTCCTCAGCTCTAATTGAGAGAGTAGGACACCCAACTTGCCCAAATTCATGAAGCTAAATAATTTTTCCTTAGCCTTTTCTTTGTTAAAATATATTGAGTAATGCTATAAATATTTTATAATCGTTTTAAAAAATAGTAAAATAAAATCTGGATACTTTTGCTTTCTGGACACTTCCTGGCCGATGGAGTCCCTCAACTTGCATGCACTTTGTGTTCATTAACAAACACGAGCTGAATCCTATATCTTTCAGCACTCTCTTTTTCCAAAGATTTGACTACTTCTTCATGTGAACATCTCACATGTATGCATGCTTCAATCCCTAAAACATGGATTATTTTCGAAATTCGTTGGTCGTAGGTTGATCATCATGTGACTTGTTGGTCATAGGTTGATCATCATCATGTGATTTTTCAGAAGCATTCAATATTTGATATTATGAAGATTATGGTTCCCTTTATTAGATATGTAAAGATTGATCGAACCATTACACGTGAATATTGTTAGAACAATAATTCAATTAATTCTCATGCTAATTTGATTAGAGATGCAAAGTATTTGATGCACAGATTTCCTGAAATCATTGTTCAACGTGTGCCTAGGAGTGGAAATGGGGTGGCTCATTGATTAGCTATATATGCCTGGCATGTCGTTGATATTCAAGTATGGTGGGCTTTTGTACCTGCTTGTGCTGATCATGCTCTTCGGGTTGATCAAACTGCTGTGTACTGATGATTTTTAATGGAAGTTTGGTTATATATAAATAAATAAATAAAAATCCTCATGCTAATAGTCACACAGAACAAGGTTGAATCAGGATTGTAATGTCAAGAAAGTGAGTTTTTTAGAGCTTTTAAAATTTCTTGATTGCTATTTAATGTAGCACCGCCCATCAATAAATACATTAATATGCCCTAAATAGTAGAACCATAATTCACCTTTGGAACTTCATTCACGAGTTCTCCCAAAGTTCACTTGACCTTGTCGAACTCTGAGTCTAGAACTAGTTTGGGTCATGAGGGATAAAAAAACTACGAGTCTTTCAAAAGAGAAACGATATTTACAGTCATAAATATGCAAATGTCATACAATCACTAAAAAAAAAAATGAATACAAGATTCACAAGAAAATAAACTATTTTTTTAATAATAGACTTCATTATTTTTTAAAATTACTGTAAGGTGCCTATTTGCGTACTCTACAACTGTAATTAATATTACTCATTTAAAAAATTCTATCAAATTGCACTTTTACAGTATGGCAGAATTGGAAAAATAGCATAATCAAATAAATGATTGTGACCTTGATTTTGAGAACAATGCTGAGCACAGTATGGTACAGTTAATGCTGAGTTCACAGGTGACATGAACAGATCATGTGTCGACCATCCTCGCCGAGCATGTGTGCACTTCATCAAACCATATGCCGAGCACTTCTTCCGAGCATATGCTTGAGCATTTCATCCGAGCCGAGCATATTGTCGACCATCCAAGCATTTTCTATTAATATATTACAATTATTCAAACAATTTTGGTTTCTTACAAGCACCTTTTTTTTTGGTTTCTCATCTAATTTTTATTTAAATATATATTCAATATACAAAAAGGTCTTTCAATGTTTACAACTATAAATTTAAATAATTTTATTACATAACAAACTTCGCCTTCTTTCATTTATAACATTTGGTCTTTTCTTGATTCAACCACATAATCCAATATGTATTAGATGAAAGGAATTGAAGGGTTCATGATTCTTAAGTTTGATATGAACAAAAGTTATGATAAGATTGAATGGCTTTACTTAAAATCTAAGAAGGAGAAAATGAGATTTGCTCAAAGGTGGATTGCACTTGTCATGAAATGTGTCACCTCAATTTCTTACTCTCTACTTATTAATGGAGTCCCACAGGAAAAGTTTACTCCATCTACGGGGATTAGGTAGGGTGATCCTCTTTCATCTTTCCTTTTCATCCAATGCTTTGAAGTTGTCTATTATCTTCCTAACATAGCATAAGCTTCTGATTTGATTACTAGTCTTCCACTGGTTAGATGTCAAATCTATATTAACCACTTATTTTTTACAGATGACAACTTACTTTTTTGCAAAGCAAGCTCATTTTTAGACTCTTATGAGAAAGACTATGGTTAGACTCAATAAAGAAAAAACTTATATTTTCTTCAGTCAGAACACTTAAGAAGACACCAAAGAAATCATAACCAATATAGCAGGAATAAAAGCTACTAATTCATATGATAGTTACTTGGGCCTACCAGCACTAGTGGGAAGGTCTAGAGCCAATACATTCAAAGGGTTATTAGACAAGGTGAAGGATAGACTAAGGAATTGGAAAACCAAATTTCTCTCACAATTAGTTAAGGAGATACTACTCAAATCAATTGTTCAAGCCATCCCCACTTACTGAATGAGCATTTTCAAGCTTCCTAAGCACCTATTACAAGAGTTTAATAAAGTTATGAGAAGTTAGCCTCGGAAAACAAGATTCATTGGGTGAGTTGGTAGTAAATGAGGAAATCTAAGAAGATTGGAGGTTTGGGATTTTGAGAATTTTAATATTGTCAAGCTAGCAAAACAATGTTAGAGGCTAGTCCAAAACCCTCATTCCTTGCTGCATAGGTGCTCAGAGCTAAATACTTCCCAGCAACTACTTTCCTAAAAGCAAAAATGGACAACAATCTTTCCTACATATGGCAAAGATTCCTGGCTGCAAGACCTCTTCTTGAAGAAGGACTTTGGAGAATTGTCAATAAAGAAGCAATAAGCATTTGGAATGATAAGCAGCTTCCTTAGCAAAATGCTTTTAAGCCCCCAAGTTCACTCAGATTTCTACAAGTTGATATGAAGGTCTCAACTCTGATAGACACAGATACAAATCAGTGGAACTGTGGATGCCATTTTCTCAAAAGATGAAGTTGACCTCATCAAAATGAATCCTACAAGCACCTACAACATACCTGACTAGTTGATTTGGAGATATACCACCACTAGTTGATTTGGAGAACTACAAGATCGTGCAAAAGGCTAATCCTCAAATTTGCAGAGAAAGAAGGAAGACTAGACAAAGATATGGCACCTAAAGGTACCTACTGCTAACAAAACCTTCTTATGGAAAGCATGTCTAGATGTCCTTCCCACAAGAGCTAACCTGTTTAAAAGGAGTGTGGTAGTCAATCCAGAGTGTCCTATCTGTAAGCAAGACCTTGAAACAATGGAGCATGCACTTTGGGAATTCACCTAAGCTCCTAATGTATGGGGGCAGTGTAAAACTAGAATTCAAAAGTGTAGAACTCATAGACAGGCCTTTAAGAATTTATTATAGAAAATATATGATATTTTAAACAAGGAAGTCATGGTGGAATTTGCTGTTGTTTATAGGAAAATATGGAAACTGAGGAATGACTGTACCTTTAAGGATAGTTTCACACATCCTTCCACTTTAGTGCAGCAATCTAAAATCCTACTGGCTGAACTTAAATAAATCCAAGCACCTACTAGCAGCACTAGAACAAACTTTGATCAGAATGAAGAATGGGAGGCTTCTCCCCAGGGACTTTTAAAACTTAATTGGAATGTTGTTCTAGATAAGGTTCATTGTAAGGTTGGAATTGGTGTTATTATTCGTGATTGGGAGGGCAAAGTCAGGGCAACATTGAGGATGACAAGTGATCTTTTCCCTGATCCTTTCCTAGCAGTAGCTGTAGCTGCTCTTCAAGCCACATTGTTTTGCCAAGACTTGGGCTTTAAAAACATAATCTTAGAAGGAGATATATTGCAGGTAGTCCAGGGGATCCAAAGTTATGTTGAGTTTGGGATTAGCACAAGTATGATTATGGTATATACAAGATCAATGCTGGCTAGTTTTGATTCGTGGTCAGTGCAATATATTGGAAGGAATAAGAACAAAGCTGCTCATGCTCTAGGAAAGGATGTTCTTGATATAATGAATACTATCATTGTAAATGTGACGCCCCCAAATTCCGTTTGGGATCGGACGGACATTTGAAGCGTCGAGACATGCAACACAAGGTTACCTGCCCCTGTTCATGACATATAAGATGCAATGTTCCTAACATGCATCTAACATTATGCAATATTCGCAGCGGATAATTTTTTTCTTTAGCAATACTATGCACCAAATTGAAAATATCCCAAATGCTTAAAACATACTTCATACATAAAGACCCATTGAATAGATCTCAACACTAGTCCAAAATGGTTATGATCCAAAAAGTACTAAAGATGCAACTCCATTGTACAAGTAGTAATTTACGTTAACTACTATATTAACATTGACGTCGCACCGTCGCTTAGTCAACTGTGTCTAGTTGATCAGCTCCTGATTCTCCTTCAGGTCCTGTAACAAGATCTACCATTCGGGGGGAATGGTAATTGGGACTACCAAAGTGAGATTTGATTACAAATCTCAGTAAGTTAACAAAAACTTCCACACAAGCTAATGATGCATGCATGACAGTAAAAGCATAAATGTATAATCAAATTCATAAGTAATTAAAGCATAACTTGGCGTACAACATAGCATAATTGACATAACTTAAATTGAAACATAAACTGAACTTGACTTGACATGAACTTGATCTGAAACTTGACTTAACATGAAAAATACATACTCCACAGTTGTTGTGGCCCCATGTATTCTACGTGTAAATACATACTCCACAGTTGTTGTGGCCCCATGTATTCTACACAAACTTGACTTAACATGAAAAATACATACTCCACAGTTGTTGTGGCCCCATATATTCAACACAAACTTGACTTAACATGAAAAATACATACTTCACAGTTGTTGTGGCCCCATGTATTCTACGTGTAAATACATACTCTACAGTTGTTGTGGCCCCATGTATTCTACGGAAACTTATTCTTTAACTGCTTAAATACATACTCCACAGTTGTTGTGGCCCTATGTATTCTACGTGTCACAATTGCTATGTCTCACGTAGTGTATGCATCACAATTGCTGTGACCCTATACATAAGTAATCAAGATGAAACATGACTGGAATACGAAATGACTGAAGCCCTAACGTAACATAACGTGACTTGAATATAACTTGAAATACATGACCAACTTGAGATAGAAATATTTCGAAACATTGCATAACATATAATAGACAACATATTTAACATGACAAACTTGCAACAATGAATATTACATGACTTGACATAAATGTAATAGATGGCATACTTAGCATGACGTACTTGTAAGGTACAGTAATACATGACAGAATATATTATATAACAGATAAAAATTGACGACAGAATAAATTCTGTATAATAGACAATTACGTGATAACTTGGTATGGCATGACATATATGATAACATATATACATACACTATAGTTCCTTTACTTAGCACACATACACAGTAGACTGCTAGTAAGTTAAAAGCTAACTTACCTCGATCTCCGCATTTCTTATAAAACTTCAAGTGCGATCACGAGGAACTGTAATTAGTGATTCTAAAAGTTAGAACTAAATCACTAATAATTTGAAATATGAAAAATACTAACTTAAAGAGTAAAATTTTCATTTTACTCTATACATGTGGGAAAATGACCGTTTTACCCATAACTTAAGGATTTTGCATACTAACTCCAAAAGTTTCTAAAATTTACATTCCTCATGTAAATTTTGTCCTAAACTTAAATATCAACTCAGAAAAATTTAAAACAAAACACAACTATGAAGAACACACTATGGCCGAAACATCCATAGGCCATTTCCCTTGATTTTTGTTGCAATTCCTTCCAACTTCAAAACTCATGCTTAAACCAAAATTTTGCAACAAACATCTTCCAATCCTAAGTTCAAAACCATACTTAAAACATCCATTTAGAAAAAGCTAATAATTAACACTAAACTTTTTTGTAAAAAGATCCAAGCACTTGAATCACAAGTTTTGACCTTAAATCAAAACATCTCTAAGAATTTTAAAAATCAAATCTTACTTCTAACATATTCATAATATCATCCTAACGTCAACCATGCTTTAAATCATCAAACTAAAGTCACCAAAATCACAAAATAACATTTGGAGTTTTTGGTTTTACACTTAGTCCAAAAACAGAAACTTTTTCCTCAACTAGTTTTGATAAATCTCTTAATCTATGACTTATAAATATATGATCTTCAAACCAAACCATCACATGGTTTAAAAAGATGTCCTAAAATATATATAAGCTTCTAATTCAAGATCACATGGTTAGAAATTAATCAAAACATAAATTTAGCCAAGAATATCCACACTTTGGCTTATCTGAATATCTCTTTGCATAAAATTTCATATCTTTGAAACTAACATCAAATATCTTCAAAATAATAATATAACATGTATATAAGATGCTTAGGATCCTCCAATAAAATTATCAAAGTCATTGGAATAGGTTTAGACCACCAAAGAGTTAAACTTTCTCAAAACAGAAACTGTTTTTCCTCTTCCAGTTTCTAAGTTTCTAAATCTAAGAAAATCTTTCATCAAAACCTTTAATCATGCAAAATTCCTCAACCAATAATCATATACACATGTTAACAATACTCCATAAAAATTTCGGACCAATATCTATCCATTAGCTTGATCAAAAACTCCAAACTATAACATATTCTCCAGTTTATCTCCCAGAATGACCTTTCTATAGTTTATATAATATTTTACTGACCAAATAATCTTCAAATGGGGAAAATAATATATCCCTGTAAACTAGACTCAAAAAGGAACAACTTATATGAAGGAGACTTTATGATAAAACACTTACAAGAGTTTCGAAATGGGTGTGCAAAAGACCTCCTAAAAGCTGTCCGAGAGAGAGTGTTTGATATTCTTTCAATGGAAAGTGTAAATGAAGATAATTTCGTGGGGAGAGGTGGCTGGAGATACTTATGGATGAGATATGGAAGAGATGAGGCTGGAGTTGAGAGTTGAGTGTAGTTTTCTCCTACCCAAAATATCTATAAAAGATTATCTCATAATATTCTATCCAATAATATCTACAAAAAATCAACTTAAGATATTTTTATCTAATAATATCTATAAAAATCAACTCAAAATATTTTTACCCAATAATATTCACGAAAATTACCTCAAGATATTTCTTTTTATCCAATAATATCTACAGTTTTGAACAGACGTTTTGTCCGAAAATATGAAAAAATGTTATTGCGCCATAAGACTTTAAATAACCCTCCGAGTCTAATGGCATAAACCATAATACATTTTGACACTTCTAACTATCTCCAATAATCAAAAACACACTTCTGATACTATAGTAAATAATAACACTAACTATGTAATTAGACAAAAACCTATACGATTAATAGATTCGTGAAAACTTATGGGGTTTTCACGAGATTCCTAAAGTTAATAGAAATTTCATAATTGAATTTCTAGCGGGCTGTTACAGTAAAGAAGGAAATCCCTCAATGTATTCTCTCTCTCTTATAGAGATATATGAATAAAATAATGTTGTTTATAAAAGAATGATCATGATGTGACTTAATGAAGTTCGTCAAATTATAAAGTTACTTTATTGTAAAGTAGATTTAACGGATTAGATGAAATCAAATAAGTTTGTGAGATTTTTTTTTGTGTGATTCCTTTATGGATGTAGCAGTACTTATAATTTGAAAGACTATGAAATTTCAAAGGTCAAAAAAACTTTTTATTTATATTTTTTATCCATAAATTTCATCTAACATTGTCTTCTTTTATATATAAACACATAGTGTTCAGATTCTAGGTGCAAATAATTTCTATGAGCCATGTCCTATCGACTAAAAGCAGATGATTTCTGTGGTTCTATGATGAGAAGTACGCATTGCATGAGTCTGAAGTTTAATAAAATAAAAAAGATGTTGTGGTTGCAAGGTCTTCGAGATTAATCCTCGTCATCCAAAATATATATATATCTCCGAGATTAGTAATAAAAGATCATATTTAAACGTCATACAATTCAGTTATAAATAAAATTAAAATATAATAATAATAATAATAATAACTAAACAATGTGAACGATAGGCAAATGTGCTGCTAGCTCATTCAATACACAACGCTATTTTGCACAAATACATTATCAATACTTCAAGCCTATAATAAGTCTAGCTTGTTACCAATTTTTGAGCATCAATGATGATCAGATGATCCAGAGATGGCTGAGTATAGGTGGAGACAGCTTAATCTTAAATGACTATATATAGAACACATTAACATATAAATATCACATATATTTCCATGGTTTAACACTAAGACCTTAGTACATAAGGATTTGGATGGAGTAAATCCACTGTAAATGAGATGGTTACAAGGGGAGGGAAGGAAGGAAAAAAATAGTAAAGATAAAAGAGAAGCCTTTTCTTGCTTCTATCCCCACTTTACACAAGAAACCAAATCTTGTTTGAGAGAATTCAAATTGTTCCATCTTTTTTTTTTTTTTTGTCTCTTTCTTTCCTTATCATACATTTGACTATATACACGCCGACTTATGACTTTAGGGCTATGGCTACGATCGAATTGTCTGGTCATTACTACATGAGTACTTGAACACCAAGTGCATGGCTGGTCTTGACCTCATTCCTTGAATTGCTTCACACAAATATTGTTCCATAATTTGTTCCAATCAAACCTTTTTTTCAATAAATAAACCCTCAAATTAATTTGTAGAGAGACTTTGATTTTGGTTTAATTTGGAGCATCTCCTCTTCGACAACCTTTGTTTCGCTTCAAGGAAAATACTTATTCATAATCAAGTATTTGCTACAAAATTGACCATTTGTACTGAAAATAAATATTCCATTTGTGACCTGACCACAAAGAAACTGCCTTTTATATTATTTGCATTAGTCATGCACTAAAAATGCTTCGAAACTATATATAGTTTCTATCCCCCAAAACCTAATCCCTAATATCGAAATAACTATATATCTTTGAAATGGTCGCATGCTTTCATGGTCAACGTAAGTGAGAGCAAGCTTCTGGGTAGTGATTGAACAAGCAGAAGTCTACCATTCTATTAAGCAAAAATGGCAAGAAAGATGAGTGGGGTCAGATTGCTCAATATTTATGGGCAAGGGTGTAGAATAATTATGAGAAGTATGTAGACCTTCCTACAATGATGGATAGGTCTAAATACAATACTTTTAAAGACATCGAAGATAGTATATGGCTCAAGATTAATAATTGGAAGAATCAATTCTTATCACTAGCTGGGAATGAAGTTCTTTTAAAAACTGTCATCCAATCCATATTGACCTATCATATGAGTGTTTTTGCTCTACCAAAGAGGTTGTGTAAGGAAATTGCAATTTTAAAGTCAAGGTTTTGGTGGGGCTATGGGAGAAATGAAAAGAAGATACAGTGGAGGAGTTGGGAAAAAATGGGGATGGCAAAAACTAGAGGAGGGCTGGGATTTAGAGAAGTAGAGAGTTTTAATAGAGCTCTCTTAGCGAAACAACCCTGGAGAATCCTTACAAACCCCAACTCAATTGCGGCTAGGTTACAAAAGGATAAGCATCACAGACAGACTGAGGTGCTAGAGGCAGAGCTAGGTAGTAGACCTTCTTTGATTTGGCAAAGTTTGTGGGGGTCTATTGAGCTATTGAAGGAGGAGCTTCTCTGGAGGGTGGGAAATGGGCAGAATATTCAGATATGGAGGGTAGGGTTGGCAATATGTTATACGACTCGTTAACCCAACACGAACACGACACGATAATAGCGGGTTAGGGTTTAGTCTTAATGGTTTCGGGTCAAAACGGGTTGACTCGTTAAGACATGATTGCTTAACGGGTTGATAACGGGTTAACCTGTTATGACACGATAAGAAAGTTAAAATTAAAATTATACCCTTATACCTAAAAGTAAAATTATTAGAATTTCAATTTCATATTTTTATTGTTGGATTGTAATTTTCAACTTGTAGTTAGCTTTATAATTTTTATAAATATTGTGATTTTAAAATTTATATAAAATTATACTAAATTTAATCAAGTCAAACTGATTAATTCCAAGTCTATTCAACCCATTCACATAAATAGTTTGAAATGGGTCGTATTGTATCATGTTAACCTATTTCATAATATTAACTAATGGGTCAAAACGGGTTGACACGACATGACCTGTTATTTTAATGGGTCGTGTTAGGGTTTGAAATTTTGACACGATAAGCTTAACGGGTCGGGTTAGGGTTGAGCTATATAATATAATATACATGCTTTGACACGACACGAACAAGACCCGTTAACACGATTTGACACCCCTAATGGAGGGACATATGATTACCAAAGCAGTCATCTTATTAGATCCAATCACAAGTTCAAAATCTGAGTGAGGAAGCTAGAGTGGCAGACTTAATTGATGAAGGCCACAGGAGGTGTAAAGAAGATTTGGTGAAAGGAATTTTTGTGAGGAAGAAGCTAAGCTAGTATGCAGTATTCCAATCAACTAGTCAAGTTTACTTGATAAACAGATATAGGCACCATCAAAGAACGGTCTGTTTAGTGTAAAATCTATGAAAGTTAATTGTGCTAGGTGTTGTTTACCTTGAACTTAGTAGGAAGAGGAAGCTGGTAGGGGAAACGTCATATGGATCATAGGGGAAAGAGGGATGGAAAACTCTATGGAAGTTAATTGTGCTAGGTGTTGTAAAGGTTTTCATGTGGAATGCTTTAAACAATTGCCTCTCCACAAGTATGAACCTAGTCCAAAGAAGAGTGCTTCAAAAGCAATACTGTCCCATATGTGAGAGGGAAGAAGAGACTATAAGTCATGCACTTTGGTGCTATCCAGCTGCTACAAATTTTTGGGTAGTGAAAGGAAGTTCTGTATAGAAGTGGGCTATGGTGAAGTAGATATGGGGTTAGTTTGGAAAAAGATGGTTGAGAGATTAAAGGAGGAAGACTTGGGCTTGGCAACAACTATCATAAGAAACATTTGGTCGAGGAGGAACAAGTTTGTGTTTAAAAATATTTTCCTCAGTCCAGGAAAGGTTTTTAACCAAGCCAAGTCTAGTATTGAAGAATATAAACAAGCTCGATCTATTCAGAACCTATGTCCAACGAGAGAACAAATTGATAGAGGTCTGGTGAGATGGATTGCACCTAGAGAAGGAGAAGTGAAGATAAATTGGGATGCAAATTTCTATCCAAAAAATAAAATAATGGGGGAAGGTGTGATCGTTCAAGATAATGAAGGGGAAGTTCTTGTAGCCCTGAGTATGCCAAATTCAAAAATTTCATCTCTTGCCCTTGCTGAAGTCAATGCATTATGGAGAGCCTTGAAGTTGGGAGCTGAGTTAGGGATTGAGCATGTGAAGGGGATGCACTGGGAATCATAAAGGCATCTAATAGTTTAGCAGAAAATGGGAGTGGAATGGCTAGAAGGTGGAAGATATCAAAGTTGTTCTTGCTAGTAGACCCTTTTAGAAGGTCCGACACACTTATAGGGAATGAAATAAGGTAGCTGATTTTTTAGCACGTTGTGCTTATACTATAAATAAAGAAAAGGTATGTGTGAGGAGGCTTCTCCCCTGGAAGAGTCCATGCCCTGCAGGGCAGGTTGCGATGTGATGACCCGCTTTTGAGTGTATTTTCGCTGAAATATTCGTTTTTATTTTAATTAATATTTTAGTTATTTATTTTAATTTATTTGCGTTTTAAAATTTGTTTTTTTTTATTTAATTGATGTTGTGTTTTATTTCTTTTAGTTGTTTACAGTTTTTAATATCTTCGCGGCGGTTTAGTGTTGTTTTTTCCAGACTGAGGATTAGACCTCGTCTTTTCCCTACATCTCTTTTCCTTTTTCCTTTTCTTTTTCCTTTTTCTCTTTTTCCTTCTTTCTTTTTCCTTTCTTTTTCCTTTCTTTTTCTTTTTTCTTTCTTTTTTTCCTTTCCCTCTCTCTCTCCCCGCGTCGACCCCCCCGGCCTCTCTCTCTCTTCTCTCTCCCTCACGCCGGAAGCTTCTCACCCCCGATCTACCGCCGTCCGGCCACCGTGCGGCTCACCGCCGGTACCGTTCGGTTCATCTCCCTCCGGCGCACCTTCCCACCAATTTCCACCCCCAACCGGCCGGCCGTTTGGCCGGAAAAGCCTTTTGAAGCCCGCACGACTTTGGCTCCGATCCGCCGCCGTCGCTCCACCTCCGGCCACCATTTCTTCACCACTTCATCACCGGTCCCTTGCCGTCCTAACCCACCTATTTCCGGCCTCCAACGACCACCGGAACAGCTCCTACGAGCTAGCTTTCCTTTTTGGGAAATCCGGCCTCCCACCGCCGTTTCTGCCGCCACCCACGGCCAACCACCACTTCCAATAGCTTCACAATCATCCCTAGATCATTCCCTATCAATCCCAAGTCCTAGTTTGTCCCCGTTCAAAAGTGGGTTTTCACAACCCACGGCCACAGTGAATTTTCACTGTGACGTTGCTTTTTCGCCGCCGTTTGCAACGCCTCGTGTTTTCTAAAATTGCCATATAGCGCTGTAAGTATTTTCCAAACCCTATTTTCAAATTTAAATATATATTGCTCATTCAATTTATTTTATTTGCTGGTTGGTTGATTCCGGACTGAGTCCGAGGAGTTCGGGGGTCGGATGGATGGAGAACGGAGTTGTCTGTTTACTTGATTTATGTTGTTGGATTATTTTATTGTGCATTGTTATGGCATTGCATGGTGCATGCACGTGTGTTTGTGAAATTGTGTGAAAAGCCTGTGTGTTGGCGTAAGTGGTCTTACGGGTGCATGTGTATCATGACCCCAAGCCGGGATGGGGTATTATCTCGGTGGAGCTCCTCTGATCACTCGGGAGCGGAATAAACTGAATGATGTCCCCTGGGTTGTCGCTAGACGACGGGAGCGGGGGCTAGGGGTTGCTTGGCTATGAACGCGCAGGGCGCGGAACCGGGCATCGCTCTACGCACCGACTCCGTGGCCCTTCACTGGTGAGGGCTAGAGGATACTTGGCTACGAACGCGCGGGGTGCGGAACTGGGCATCGCTCGTTAGGTGTCACATGCGTGGTGGTACTCTGCGGTGTGGCACTGGAGCCAGGGTGTGCGGATGACCCCTAGGGGAGGTCATGGTGCATACGGTTAATATGGATTCTGGTTTGAGTTGGATAAAGGCCAAATGTGACTTTTGGCGTGTTTTCGGAAAGGATGTGTTTTTGGGCCAAATGGGTTTTCGGCGTGTGTGGAAAAATCGTGTTTTTGGGTTTTGTGCATCGGGCATGCTTCATGCATTTTGTTTGAGTTCTATGTGTTTTTATCTGGTAGTGTTTGGGTTTTACTTACCTGCGGTACCATTTTTGGTTCCGTAGCTTTTGGTGCAGAGTTGGAGGACGAAGAGGAGGAGGCTGAGCCCGAGGATGCGGCTCCGCCGGGTTGCTGATACTATGCTTTATATTTGGTTTAAAACCGTACTTGTGTTTTTGTAATATTTTATTTATGTATGTTTTAAACAGCTTGTATTACGTTAAGAAAAATTCTGGTACTTAGTTATGACTTTCGTTATCCGCTGCGTGTTTCTTTGTACACATATGTTGCCTTGCACACACTTGGCACCCGTCGATAGGATGGTGACCCGGGTTGTCACCATCCGGACGTCTCGATTTTCCCGTGTTCGGGCGTGGGGATTTGGGGGCGTCACATGCGAGGCATAAGAAGGCCATTGGCCCATTGAGTAGGAATGAAATTGTGATAGGGGTTCAAAACAGGAAGCTCGAGTACCGAGCCCATGCACACCAACCCATCTAGAGAGACCCAAGCGTTGGGCTTGACCTAGCTAAAGAGCCCACCATGGACAAGGACTGCTTGAGACCCAAGTGGCCGATAGAGTCTTGCGAGAAAGGATGAGACCGATGCCTACACCAGAGCTCGGGCGGTGGGTATGTTTGGGAATGGGTGCACATGGCCAGAGGCACACCATATTAAATTGAATGTGGAGGAAGACACGCTACCAATGGAAAGTACACTGCATTCAACGTGTGCCAGAGAGGCTACACAGTGACGATGTGCTGCCCGAGGTGCTGTAGAACTGCACAATCTCAGCCTGACACATTGCTGCCTAACAAGGATGCTAGTGGCTGGTATGACTTGAGTATGACCTGACACCCCATGATCTCCTTTAGCGACTGAGCCCAAACCAAATATAAATATGCCAATCCCACTAAAGGGAAAAACTCTCTTATCTCTTCTTCTACTTTATTCTCTTATTTCTCCACAAGAAGCTCTATCTGAATTTGGCATTAGAGGGACCCTGGACCACACTAGAACCCACTATTCTTCTTTATTACGGTATTTGGCCTTCATGGAGTTGTCCAGGCTACGAAACACGACATCACCAGTGGCATCATCCGTGGGATCTCATATCCTATAGAAGTGTTTACTTTGCATGCCGACAACAACACGGTCCCAAACCAAGTGGAGGGAGGAGGAGCAGGATGAAGCAATGGAAGCAACATTTGTAGAGATGGGGGAGACAATAAAGAAGCTGATGAAGGAAACAGGAGTGCTTCGACAGGAGAATGCAGTGCTCAAGTGGACCAATGAGGAACTAGTAGGAGGAGGGAAAGCCAGAGGCAACGAGCATGTTGAGTCGTGGCACGTCCCTATGAATACTGTGATAGAAGAATAGAGGGGCAAGATGCACCTCTAGCTCCGAGAGCTTGGGGACAAATATGCGGAGATGGCTAAGCAAATGTGTGACACCCCCAACTTCCACGTACGGATACGTAGAAATCAAAGCGTCGGGATGATGACAACACCGGTCACACATCCCATCACCAAGTACCAAGTGTGTGTACATGCAACAAGTGTACCATAAAATCACGCAGCAGATAATAAAAGTCTCATAACTAAGTACCAGAATTTTTGTTTAATACCAAATCGTTTAAACTACACGTAATAAAATATTACAAGTCTCAAATATTGTTTCAAAACCAAAATACAAGGCATAAAAATTAGTAGAGATATTTTTTGACATAAACAACTCCAAATCAATACTCTGGCGAAGCCGCCTCCTCGGGCTCAGCCTCCTCCTCAAACTCTACATCAAAATCTACGATACCAAGATGGTATCGCAGGTAAGTAATAATCAAAACGCCACAAGATAAAAATATATTAAACTCAATAATATGCATGAAAGAATGTCAAATGCACATATCCCATAAATTCACATTTGCACGCACGCCAAAAGTCTCATTTGGCCCAAAAAAACAATTCCTTTCCAACTCACGCCAAAAGTCACATTTGGCCCAAATCCAAATTCAATTCAATATCCAATTATCCGAATGCACCATGACCTCCCCTATGGGTCATCCACACACCCTAGCTCCCGTTGTCACACCATGGGTAACGACCATGCATGTGACTTCGTAACGAACGATGTCCAGTTCCGTGGCCCACGCGTATGTAGCCAAGTATCCTCTAACCCTCGCCAATAGAGGGGCCACGGAGTCGGTACGAGAGCATTACCATCCCGCCCACTCCCGTTGTCGCCTAGCGACAACCCAGGGGACGTCACTTTATATATTGCGTTCCCGAATGACCAGATGAGCTCCACTGAGATAATATTTCATCTTGGCTTGGGGTCGTGATACACACGTGCTCAAAAATCCATTTACATTGATAAAACTAGTTTTTCTCAATTTAATACATGCACATGAATGCACCATGCAATGCACACCTCAAGACACAATTTATCCAATAAAACTCAACATCAACAATAACCAAACAACTTCGTTCTTAATTCATCCGACCCCCGACTCCTCGGACTCAGTCCGGAATAACCAACCAGTCAATGAATTTATTGTAAAAATAATAATATATTTAAATCTAAAATAGAGTTTAAAAAATACTTACAATGCTAATAATAATTTTTGAATGATCAATGAGCTGCAAACGGCTAAGAAAAAGCAACGTAACAATATAAAATACACTATGGTCGTGGGTTGTAAAATACCCACTTTTGAATGGAGACAAACCAAGACTTGAGATTGATAGAGAATGACCTAGAGGTATTTATGAAGCTAGTGAAAGAGAGAGTTGGTCATGGGTGGCAGAGGAAACGGCGGTGGAAGTGAAAAACGGCAAAAAAGAAGTTGAGCTCATGGGGCTGCTCCGGCAACGGATCGGAGCTGGAATTAGGTGGTTTAGGATGGCAAGAAGTTGGTGATGATGTGGTGAAGAGGTGGTGGCCGGAGGTGGAACAATGGTGACGAAATGGGAGAAAAACCATGCAGCTTGGAGGAGCCCACGAAGACTAACGGCGGCACGGGAGTGACTGAAATTTAGTGGGGAAGTGCGCTGGCCGGAGGGGAAGAGAACTGGGTGGGTGGTGTGCCACACAGCGTCGGCGAATGGCGGTTCTGGGTGGATGATGGAAACATCGATAAATTGGGTAGGGAGGCTTCGCACATGGGAAGGAAACCAGAGGAGAAAGAAGAAGAAAAAGAGAAAGAAAAAAGAAAGGAGAAAAAGAAAAAGAGAAAAAGAAAAGATGAGGAAAAGAAATGAGATCCAGTCCTCAACTCTGGAGTCCAGAAACTGATCTGACGAAAACAACTCTAAAAACTATATAAAACGAATAAAATAATTTAAATACCATAACAAGCTAAAATATAATAAATAACTAGTAAATACTAACAACATAATTTTAAATCAAAAAACAAACTAAAATAAATTAAACAGCAATTTAAACACAAGACAATAATTAATATTAAGAAAGCTCTACAAATTAATTTTCACAGCTAAATAAATCCAATTAAAATACGATAATTTAAAATAAAAGAACTAATATTTTAATTAAATTAAAATACTCGTTCAGTGAAAATACACGTAAAAACGGGATATCACAAAATGGGCAGGCCGTCCACTGTGGATCAGTTGCTTGTTAGCACTGACTTTCCGTACAGCATGGGAGTTATGGCGGTACCTCTCCCGCCCAAGTTTAAGGTCCCTTAGATGAAGGTATACGACGGGTCCAAGGTCTACATGACCTTGCATGGCTTCCCAAAAGAGATTGTCTGTTGAGCCTTTCCATTGACCTTGAAAGGAGCCACCTGAGTATGGTTTGGGTCCATGCCGCACAAGACCATAGATAGCTTCAATAGGTTGGCCCATCTCTTTATGACACAGTTCATGGTAAGCCGGTAGAGGAGACATCCGGGTACTTACCTCATGATAGTGAAACAACGAGGTGGCGAGAGCATGAAGTCTTACCACTCCCGATTCAATCGGGAATGTATGACCATAGATGACCAAGATGAGAAGATCACCTTCTCAGCCCTGTTGGGGGGGACCTGGCCTCCAAACCCGTTCATGGCTGAAATAGCATGAAGGACTCCCATAATACTAAGGGATTTTATGGATCGAGTGGTTGGATTCATCAATGTGGAGGACACCTTTGAGGCCCTGATGGCTCTACAACGATCAGAGTTGGAGCAAGCAGACCAGAAGACAATTGGACAAAAAGGAGGGCCTAGTTGTGAAAAGGGGAAGCGAGGAGCGCCGAATGCAAGGAGAAATGGGTAAGCACCAACCCGGCCACATGGTGGGCCCTACGCCCACTCAAGTTTGGCTATAGAAGGGGAGCGAGCACCGAGCCCATAAGAGAGGGCCTGAACTAGGATCGCCACAATGACAGTTTAGTGGACATTCTATTATGAGAAGCTTTTGTCAGAATGGGGATCAACCTAGACCGGTTGCACCCATCCCCTATGCTGATCCAAGGTTTCATAGGGACATTGTCCAACCGATGGGAGGCATCACCTTGTCTGTCCTGGCCGGGAAGGCTCCTGGACCGTAGCAACCATGGCTGATTTCCAGTGGTTAAGGCCCCGTCTTTGTACAATGCAATACTGGGGCGTCCAACCTTGAATAGTTTGAGAGTGGTAACCTCCACCTACTATCTCAAAATGAAGTTCCTCATGGACTTAAGTGTGGGAGAAGTCCGCGGCAAACAGGTGCTTGCCCGGGAGTGCTTTGCTTGGGAGCTGCGACATGAGTAGTCGTAATGATTGGGGAGGCCGGGGAGACGACCGGGCTGACTTTACCACCAGAACTAGTAGAGTGGGATGAAGAGGTCCATAGGCCATTCTGCAGGCCTAGCCAAATGAGCTCTTGGAGTTGGTTTCAGTTAACCAATAGAGACCCTAGCAGACTATCCAAGTCAGGACCAACTGAACTCTGAACTAGGCAGACTCTAAAGCTTCTCCTCATTGAGCACCAAGACGTGTTCATTTGGAGTCAAACAAAAATGTCAAAGTTTCAGTGCTAAGAAGTATACAACCATAGCCGAGGAGGTAGACCGTCTCCTGACAGCGAAGTTCATCCCAAAAGCCCACTACCCAGAGTGGCTCTCCAATGTGGTTCTAGTGAAGATGGAAAAGAGAAATGGCAGATGTGCATTGACTTTACCGGCTTGAACAAAACTTGCCCAAAAGACAGTTTCCCACTATCGTGCATCGACCTAATTGTGGATTCAACGAAGGGGCACCCCCTCCTCAGCTTCATGGATGCCTATTCCAGGTATAACCAAAATTAGAATGAGCTCGGATGATAAAGAGAAGATGGCTTTCGTAATGGACCGAGGGCTTTACTGCTACAAGGCCATGCCATTTGGTTTAAAGAATGCTGACGCCACTTACTAGCGGCTGGTCAACTGGATGTTCAAGCAGCAGATCAGTTGGAACATAAAATTGTATGTGGATAACTTGTTGGTCAAGAGCAAAAAGCTCGAGTACCACTTGTCAAACCTTCGTGAAGCCTTTGCAGTCCTCCGGTGGTACCAGACGAAGCTCAACCAGTCAAAGTGTACATTCGGGGTGGAGTCAAGGAAATTCTTGGGGTTCATGGTCTCCGAGCGAGGAATCGAGGTCAACCCAAAGAATGTCAAGGCAATAGTAGGGATGCTTTCTCCCCGTAAACTTCACGAGGTCTAGAGGCTTGCCGGCTAAGTGGTAGCTTTGAATGGCTTTATTGCCTGGTTGACCGATTGGTGTCTCCCGTTCTTCAAGGTTTTGAGGAATTCCAAAGAATAGAATGCGACCTATGAAGAATCCTTTCCCAACCTGAAGAAATAATCCACCCCCCACTCATTAGTCAAACAAAGTCAAGTGAGGATTTAACAGTATGTACCTGGCTGTGTCCCCACACACTGTATCAGTAGTACTGGTCCGGGAAACTAAGGAAGGGCAATGGCCTATCTACTACTCAAGCTGGGTTTTGCACAGAGTCGAAGCTAGGTACCCACAGACTGAAATGTTGGTGTTCGCACTGGTCGTTACTGTGAGAAGACTAAGGCCATACTTCCATGCCCACCCGATGAAAGTACTCATCGACCTTCCCCTTAAAAAGATCTTATAGAAGCCAAATACCTCAAGCCGACTCACCAAGTGGGCAATCGAGTTCAGTGAATTTGACACAAAGTACCTGCCCTGTTTAGCGATCAAAGGGCAAGTGTTGGCAAACTTCATCGTAGAGTTCACCAGCTTCCCGGAGGAAGTCCCGATTGCACCCCAAGGAAATCCCTGGAAGGTCTACGTAGATGGCTCATCCTGTCGAGCTGGCGGGGGTGTTGGGGTGCACATAGTAAAGTAACAAGGAGAGAAGCACAACTATATGATCAAACTAGCCTTCCAAAGAACTAAAATGAGGCGCTGTTGGCCAGGATGTTAGTTGCCCGGTTGCTTGGAGCTAAGGAAGTATAAGTAAGGGCCGACTCCCAAGTTGTCGTCAACCAGGTGTTAGGACAATTAACCATGTAGGGAGAAAGGCTAAAAAAGTACCTCCAGCAAGTCTACGAAGAGTGTGACCTCTTCTGCTATTTTCACATCAAGCAAGTCTCGAGAGGAGAAAACTAGATGACAAATTGATTGAAAAAGGCCGCGTCAGGACAAGAAGAGCTTCCCCTTCCCTTGCACATTGTGTCAGAACGGTCAACATCCCGTCTATTGGAGTCGAGGGGCCTATCACCAACCCGACATCCCCCTAGTGGGCAACATATATTAGGGAGTTCCTGCAGGAGGGCAAATTATCGAGCGACTCAAAAGAAGCATGCAAAGTCAGGAATAGGGCAACTCGGTTCACCTTGCTAGAAGGAGTCCTATATAAGAAGGGTTTCTCCAAACCACTCCTTAGGTGCCTTTCACCAGATGAAGCACAGACGTTTTGACAGAGATCCATGAGGGAATCTGCTGGACCCACTCGGGTGGAAGGGTGTTGGCTACAAAGGTAACCTGAGTTGGATACTATTGGTCCCATTCCCTTAGGGACGTAAAGGAATTCGCAAGGAAGTGCCCGAAGTGTCAAGAGCACGGGCTAGTGCTGCGCTGCCCACTAGAGGAGCTAACTTCAATCACCTCCCCTTGGCCTTTCGCCCAGTGCAGACTAGATTTGATTGGCCCTTCCCACCGGCTAGAGGAGAGGAAAAATTTGTAGTTTTGGTAGTCGACTATTTCATAAAATGGGTTGAATTAGAGGCTTTGGTGAGCATCACCACCCAGGCCATCACAAAGTTCATGTGGAAATCAATAGTCTGAAGTTCAACATACCCTAGAGCTTCATATCAGACAATGGAAAGCAATTCAATTGCTTGCATTATCGGGAGTGTTGCACAGAGCTTGGGATCAAGGTGAAGTACTCATTGCCGAGATATCTGGAAGCCAATGGCCAGGAATAGGCAACCAACAAAACTCTGCTATCCACCTTAAAGAAAAAGCTGGGAGCTCATAAAGGAGGATGGGCCAAAAAACCCTCGGGCATGCTATGGGCGAATCGAAAGATTGTTAGAACCCCCACCACCTTTTGCACTCACTTATGGGAGTGAAGCAGTGATTCCTGTTAAGGTAGGAATGCCAATGTTCAAGGTCCAACACTTTAACTAGGATGCCAACAATGAGAGGTTAGTAGAGGGTCTAGATCTTCTAGAGGAAAGAAGGGAAGAGGCTACGGTGCGAACTACAAACAACAAGCAGAAAGCAAAACAATACTTCAATAAGCAAGTCAGGTTTCATTCTTTCAAAGCAAGCGACTTGGTGCTGAAGCAAACCGAGGTTACCACCCAGGAAGAGGGAAAGATAGGACCACGATGGGAGGGCCTATATATAGTAATTGCGAGCAACTGACTTGGCTTGTATGACCTTAAAGACAGCCAGAGCCATGAGCTCCCCCACTCTTGGAATGCCCAGCACTTGAAGAAATACTTTGCGTAGGGACAAAGAATGTCACTCATGAATAAGAACCCATGTAATTGTAAACTCATATGGTGAATGAAAATGCATGGAAGCTTGCCTTAAATTCTGCATTGTTGAAATTATCAACCAATAAAGCCAAGTCCCTAGACTCTCCATGGGGCCAAGGCAAACCCAGAGCTTCCCGAGCGCTTGCCAAAGCCTCGTGACCAAGACAATTTGAGTCCCTAGACTCTCTGCGGGTTAAGGCCAAGTCCTTAAACTCACCGATCACTCGCTCAACAAACCTGAGTCCGTAGACTCACCGCAGGGTCAAGGCCAGGCCAAAGCTTCCCGAGCCCCTACCAAAGACTCGTGACCAAGACAATTTGAGTCCTTAGATTTGCTACAAGTTAGGGCCAAGTGCCTAAACTCGACGATTACTTGCTCAACAAAGTCGAGTGTCTAAACTTGCCATGAGGTCAAGGTGGGCCCAAGCTTCTTGAGCCCTTGCCAAAGCCTCGTGACCAAGACAATTTGAATCCCTAATCCCACCAACAAATCTCAGTCCCTAGACTCGCCGTCTGGTCAAGGCTGAGCCAGAGCTTCCTAAGCCCCTACCAAAGCCTCTTGACAAAGACAATTTGAGTCCTTAGACTTGCTGTGGGTTAAGGCCAAGTCTCTAGACTCACTGATCATCCGTTTAACAAAGTCGAGTCCCTAAACTCGTTACGGGGTCAAGGTCAGGCCAGAGCTTCCTGAGCCCCTACCAAAGCCTCATGACCAAGACAATTCAAGTCTTTAGACTCTCTGCAGGTTAAGGCTAAGTCCCTAGACTCGTTGTGGGGTCAAGACTGGGCCAAAGCTTCTCGAGCCCTTGCCAAAGCCTCGTGACCAAGACAATTTGAGTCCCTAGACTCACTACGGGTTAAGATTAAGTCCCTAAACTCGCAGATCACTTGCTTAATAAAGCCAAGTCCCTAAACTCGTCATGGGTCAAGGCCGAGCCAGAGCTTCCTGAGTCGCTACCAAAGCCTCGTGACCAAGACATTTCGAGTCCCTAGACTCATTGTAAGTTAAGGCCAAGTCCCTCGACTTGCTGATCACCCACTGAAAAATGTTAAGTCCTTAGATTCGTCGTGGGGCCAAGGCCAAGCTAGAGCTTCCCAAGCCCTTGCCAAAGCCTCGTGGACAAGACAATTTGAGTCCCTAGACTCACTGCAGGTTAAGGCCAAGTCCCTAGACTTGCCAATCACTTGCTCAATAAAGCCGAGTCCTTAAACTCGTTGTGGGGTCAAGGTTGGGTTAGATCTTCATGAGCCCTTGCCAAAGGCTCGTGACCAAGACAATTCAAGTTCCTAGAGTCACTGCGGCTTAAAGCCAAGTCACTGATTATCCGCTCAACAAAGCAGAGTCTCTAGACACTCTGCACGGTCAATGCCGGGCCAGATCTTCCCAAACCCTTGCCAAAACCTCGTGACCAAGATAATTCGAGTCCCTAGACTTATTGCTGGTTAAGGCCAAGCCCCTAGACTCATCGATCACCCACTCAATAAAGCTGAGTCCCTAGACTTACCGCAAGGTCAAGGTTGAGCCAGAGCTTCCCGAGCACCTGCCAAAGCCTCGTGACCAAGACAATTCAAGTTTCTAGACTCACTACGGGTTAGGGTCAAGTGCTTAGACTCGTCGATCACTCGCTTAACAAAGTCTAGTCATTATACTCGCCGCGGGGTCAAGGTTGGGTCAGAGCTTACCTAGCCCCTGCCAAAGCCTTGTGACCAAGATAATTCGAGTCCCTAGACTCGCTGCGGGTTAAGGCCAAATCACAGATCACCCGCTCAACAAAGCCGAGTCCCTAGACTTGTTATGGGGTCAAGGCAAGGCCAGAACTTCCTGAGCCCCTGCCAAAGCCTCGTGACCAAGACAATTCAAGTACCTAGACTCGCTACGGGTTAAGGCCAAGTCTCTAAACTAGCTAATCACACACTCAACAAAGCCGAGTCCCTAAACTCACAACGAGGTCAAGGCAGGGCTAGAGCTTCCTAAGCCCTTGCCAAAGTCTCGTGACCAAGACAATTTAAGTCCCTACTCACTAAAAGTTAAGGCCAAGTCCCTAGACTTGCCAATTACCCACTCAACAAAGCCAAGTCTCTAGATCTGCCGGAGGGTCAAGGCCAAGCCAGAGCTTCCCAAACCTTTGCCAAAGCCTTGTGAACAAGACAATTTGAGTCCCTAGATTCGCTACGGGTTAAGGCTAAGTCTTTGGACTTGCCGATCATTTGCTCAACAAAGCTGAGTCCTTAGACTTGCCACGGGGTCAAGGTATAACAAGCAAAGGGTAAGAGAAATGCACAAGTAGTCAAAAGATAAATACTTATATGTACGAACCGATGTTACAAATACAAAACAAAGGAAATTTTTACAAAAACAAAAAATGAAAAAGAGGGCCCAGGGCCCATACACTCCCTATCACTGGGGAAGAGGAGGAGCATCTGGAGGAAACAAAGGGTATCTTGGCTTTCTGAAGTTGTTGAGGTAGGTAGGCACTTGGAGGTTCAGGGGAAAGGAACTTCGGCTCAGAGTGTGCAGATACTACTTGGGGTTCTCCAGCAGATGCTCACGCAACCATTCAAGGCCTTCCCTATAGGCGTACACCTAAGACTTGTCCCGAATGGCTCAAGTGTTCTTGATCTATGATCTAATCTCCACAGAGTACTGGGTGATGTTCTCCCAACTGAGGTTCATACTCTAGATTTCAATGTCCCAAGCTATGACTCGCTCACACAACCGCCTCCTTTGTAAGGGTGTCGATTTAGTCTTTGCCTGTTGTAGCTGTATGTTTCTGACATTGAACCTCCTGATTGAGCTCAAAATACCTAAACAATAGCTTCGAGCGCTGCCTAACAACCGAGGCTCGCTTTCGCCGAAGCTCCTGAAATCCCTTCCGGGTTGACTCCAACTCCACCTCCCTTTTGATCAGATCCCTCACGGCCTCAGCATGGGCTTTCTTGAAGCGGTTGCCCTCTAACCGCAACAGAGCAAGGTCCTCCCTGGCCTTGGTTATCAACCACTTCAATGCCTTATTTTTCTTCTTGCGCCTCAAGGTGACTACCTCCAAAAGCAGGTTGCGCTTCCTCATGTGCTCAACCTCCTTGATCAGCCCGTTGCTCTCGAAAGAAAGGGCATTAATCTACTAGGCCACCTGGTGAAGTTTGTAGCGGCCAAAGTGGGCTCCTGAGCAACTAGTTAGCCTCCTCAAGCTCCTCCTACTCCTGGGTGATCACCCTTGCCAACTATTCAGTGGCCTGCAATGCAAGGAATCGTCGAAGGCAAAAAAATAGAGGGGTTGAGGGAACGAATGAAGTGTAGAAAACGTGCATGGGCAAAGAGATGCCATAGTCTCTTGGCTACCCGCTTAGTACTTCAGCTCGGGTCTTGTCGAGGGCCGAGCGAGGGGCCTAACTCATTCCAGCCCCAGCACGAGAGGAGGGACTAGCGCTCCCTAGTTGCCACAAAGCATGTGGCACACATCCACTGGAATTTCCTCCTACTTAGGAAACCATGTCCCCAGCTCGGGAACTCGCCCGTCTTGCTTGAGAGAACCCTCGCCGGCTACACAAGGAGCCTCACCCCCAGTTGAGTCCGGGTGGCTCGTCAAAGGAGCTTTTTTAGATGATTCCCCTAGGAAGGCAAAATAGGAGCCTGCCTTAAGCTCCCGAGAAGTGTACGGAGATGAAGACTGAGCTAATTCATTGTCACCACTTAGCTCCATGATGGAATTGGCGCTCTAGTGGCTTCCCTACAATCTTTGACCCTTGAGTCGATAGAATAGGAAGGGGGGGGGAGCGGTTTAGGCACTTGGGGAGGCGGTTCGAGCAGCTTCTTCTTGACCACCAGCCCCGGTAGTAGTTGGGAGAGCATCAGGGGGGTCCCCTTGCTCTTCGTCATGACCCCTAGCTCTAAAAAAATTGGGGAAGCTTTGAGGAAGACCTCCTGTTTTTCTTCTTGACACCCGACTTTGGAAACAGTTGGGGAAGTGTCAAGGGAGACCTCCTACTCTTCTTTGTGATGCCCGACCCCAGATGCAGCCTGCGGAGCCTCAAAGGCAGCCTTCTCCCTAAGCATGTCTTTAAAGGAAATGAACGACTCCACCATTCTGGCCTTGCAAAGGCCGAGATGGGTGAATGAGCTAAAGAAAGAAGCTTGGAGGTCACCGACATCGTCTTCCTCCTTGAGCGAGAACAGCAGATTGACGAACAAAGCAGCAGAAGCTTCAGGCGGGATCGTCAAAGAAGAAGAAGGCCCATTAGTGGAGTGTGACCCGCTCGGGAAAGATGTGCTCCCCACGTGGAAGGGATCGAGATCCTTGGGCCCATAGACTCATGGCACCCTTGTCCCTGAACTCCCCGGTCTAGAGACACCTCAGCATGGCTCTCAGACCCCTTAATTCGGCCTTGAGAAGAGGAGGGACCAAGTCCTTTAGCCCCCATCCGAGGAACATCTCCTCCACTACCGAATGTCCGGGTCCCTCTACCTGGCCACGTGAAACCCCACAAGTAGGTCTAGACAAACCTTCGGTCGCTTCCCTTTTCTGTTGGAAGAGCCAGAGGCATCCTTTCGGTCATGCGGCAACGAGATTTCACCAAAGAAATCTTGGCCGATCATTTAGGAGCGATCAGGTATAGACAAGAAGCTCCTTATGTTGATGTCAGAGAGGACTAGGTCGGAATGTGACTCAGCTTGGCAGGATGACGCCCAAGCTATCATCATCTCCAACTTTGCCTCCTCCCTTCGGTTCAACCTGATGCATAGGCTCTACGAGGAAGGGAGAAATGCCCAGATTGCCCAGATGGGATACTCCTAGTGGATCACCTTTCCCTTAGGATACTCCCAGCCCAAGCCCGTCATGAAAAAGTACTTCCAGGACCACTTTTTAATGCTCGAGTGTGGCTATCTTCTGATCGGGGCACTTGCTTGGAAGCTACATATGCTCCCGGGCTAGTGGTTGACACAATACACCAACTAGAACTCTCGGGCTGTCAGATCTAGATATTCCTCTATGGTAGAGCTGAACACCCTCTTAAAGATGATGCAGCTAGACACCAAGAGCCACCAAGCGTTGCGGTGGAGCTATGCCAGGGCCAACCCCAAAAAGTTGAGGACTTCATGAACGGGACGGTAGAACAGGAGGTGCATGCTGCTCGCAAACATCAGGGGGGTAGAGACTCACTAGGATGCCCTCCCATCGGGATCCACCACTTGTTCTCCCACCCTAGGATCTCTAAAACAGCCAAATCAAGGATGTTGTACTTGGATCGGATGGCCCAAAAGTCTGTGTTGGTGACCAAAAATTCCCAGTTCTTTCCTATAAAGTATAGGGGCTTAGGCTCAGAGGAATTTTTTAGAGCCATAGAAGCAACTGTAAGAGACAAGAAGAAGACGATGAGGACAGTTGGAGAAGTGGAGTGGAAGACGATGGCAGAAAAGGGTTTGGGAAGCCAAGGAAGAGGCAAGGCCAAAGAACGGCTCAGAAAGGTGGAGGAAGGCATGATGACAAGAGAGAACTTGGGAAGGTTCGACGGCAAGGCATGGACTCGAGGGATAGAGGAAGCACAAAGAAAGAGAGAGGCAACAATGGTGAAAAATGAGAAGGGAGGGAGGTTTATATGGCTAAGGGAAACTAAAGGGTGAGGGAAACCAAGCAATGCCTGACACTTGGTGATGCCAGCAACCGATTTGTTCACCCCAACTGGCACAATTCTGCCCGAGTAGGAGACGTCCAGTCAGATGCGTGGGAGATACGAGCCAATGCGCATCCTAGGATATGGGGCGCCTACCTCACCAGTCTAATTAGTCATCGGGGAGATGAAGGGGTCAAGCGAATTGAGGAGGCACACGAATTTATGGAGGAGACAAGCGGCCTTGGGGCACCCAACTAATGGGCATTGGCACATACGTGGGGAAGGGGCGAGTAGTAAATGGTGCGTGGGGGGACACGAGCCAACCCACAATGTAGAATGAAAGAAGGCACCGGGTCAAACCCAGCCGTCTGAAACTAAAGAGACTTTGGAAGTTCAAGGGCCCCTCCCCTAAACATTAATCTATTGCAGGGTAAGTGCTTGTGGGGAGAGGTCGAGGTGCATTAAATTCTCATCACATCTTTGTGATAAGAATTCGCAGGATACTGTGAGGGGGCTTCTCCTCCAGAAGAGCCTAGGCCCGACAAGGTTAGGCCGCAAGGCACAAGAAGGCCCTAGGCCCATTGAGTAGGAACAAAATCACCCCAGGGGCTCGAAACAGGAAGCCCGAGTACCAAGACCATAACATGCCAACCCATCTAGAGAGACTAGAGTGCCAGGCTCGACCCAACTAAAGAGCCTACCACGAATAGGGACCACCTAAGACCCAAGTGGCCGATAAAGTCCTACAAGAAAGGATGAGACCGATGCCTACCTCAGAGCCGGGGCAGGTGGTATGTCTGGGAATGGACGCACCTGGCCAAAGGCACACCGCATTAAATGGAATATGGAGGAAGGCACGCCACCTTTAGAGAGCACGCCGCATTCCATAGTGCCAGAGAGGCTACACACACAACGAAGTGCTACCTAAGGTGCCACAGGATGGCACAACCTCGGCCTAACACATTACCACCTAATACGGATGATGGTGGCAGGTCAGACCCAAGTACGACCTGACACTCCATGATCTCCCTAGGCGATTAAGCCCAAGTTAGGTATAAATATGCCAGTCCCACTAAAGGAAAAAATTTTCTGATGTCTTCTTCTACTTTATTCTCTTATTTCCCCACAAGAAGCTCTATCTAACTTTGGCATCAGAGGGATCTCGGACCTCATTAGAACCCACTCTTCTTCTTTATTGCAGGTTACAATATTGGGCCTTTGTAGAGTTGTCGAGGCTGCGAAACATGACATCAACAATATGGATAGAAGATGGCTTGCGGGGGGGTATTTACAGCTTCGTAATACAGGACAAGATTTATAATGATTGAGTATAAATGAAATATAGATACTATGAATTATTTAAAAAAATAAAATGTACGTGAAAGCAATAGCTTCGTGGAAGTTTTAATTTGCATGCATTTTAAAAGAATATTAGCTGTTTATAATCTAACATGAAAAATAAAAATAATTATTTTCTATAAAATGAATTCTTTTGAGTGAATTCTGAATATATTTTAGTGTAATTCATGATCTTGAGAATTTTTTGTGATTGTGTAATTTCCAATTGAACATCTCTATTTTGAAAATAAAAATAATAACTAAAAAAATTATTAAGAGATATGTTACCAAATTAACACTTGCGACTGTCGAACACAAGCCGACTGTGAGATCACCTCACATGCATGCATGATTTATCAAAGGAAAGTGATGGATGCAGGGTACTTGGCACAAGGATTGCACGCCAAAGGATCCACGTGAAAAATGATGTAGTGCACTTCCTCCCTCATCTGTGATACATTACTTCTTTTTTTTTCTAATCAAGCTTATAATATATAAAAATGAGAGTTACAGAAGAGGGGGTGGATCCTTTCCACTGTCTAGATACAAAAAGCAATGAGGAATTGAAAAGAGAGGTAGGTTACCAAACACAAGGTTTGTAGCTGCCCATTGCGCCACCGAGTGCGCACATCGATTCTGAGATTGATGAATTTTGGTAAATTTCCAAGATGGATGGTCTTCTGCATATGATCTGATATCTTCTACAATGGGAGAGATCGACCAAAAAAGGGTAGAATCTTTACAATCGATTGCCGAAAATACTGACTGAGCATCACCCTCGATTGTTACAGAGCTTGAGTTGGATTGAAAAGAACTATTTGCCATGACAGTTGCAAGTAAAGCCGCCTTTGCTTCAGCTACCAATGGGTTTGAAGAGGCTATTTTTTCTGTGTATATCTCCAAAATATCACCTAAGTGATTTCTCTGAATTGCTGATGCTACAGAAAAATCATTTCTCATAGCTGCATCAAAGGAGATACTAAAGGATCCAAAAGGAGGAGGATTCCAAACGAGATCTGGGGTTTTGGTCGGAGAGCAAATGGACTAGGCGTTTTTGTAGCTTTCATAAACTGTGGCTAGTTGCTTCTTTATTTCTTCCAGAGAAAAACTTGAAGAATTGTGGACTTTCTCATTTCGGCTTTTCCACAGAAGATCCAGAAGAACGACTGCATATAGTTGGAAATGGTGGCTCTCATTCTCCTGTAGGCCTAGGAGTTTACCCAGATAGATAATCATTTTTATCCAATCTGCAATAGAGTTGATTGGCAGTCTTTCTATATTTAAAGGCCAGCTACCTTGTTGCCATAGTATTCTGGTGATAGGACATTTAACAAATAAATGAAGTGTTGTTTCCTCCGCCTGGTCGCAGAAGGTGCATTCTGTGTTGACTTGCTGAGAAATTCTTTCACTGATCTTCACCTTTGTTGGTAAAATATTCCACTGTATTTTCCATAAGAGAAGCTTATGACGGTCATGAATTCTTAGACTCCACAAAGGCTTAAAGAGAGAATTTTGATTTTGGTGAACCTATTCATGGTAGTCGACTTGTGCGTGATAAACTGTCTTCACTGAGAATTTCCCACTATGATTGAGTGCCCATATTTCTTTATCCTCGCCTTGCGATGTTTGAGACAGTGGGATTTTCAAGATTTCCCTTATGCTGGGTTGATCAGAAAAGGCTTTGCAATTTCCTGATATCCCAAGATTTTGGGTGGTTTTGGATGAGATCAGAGGCTTTGATAAGGGGGTGTATGGTATCCATATCCCTGATGGGTGTAGGCTTGTAAGATTTTAAAGTGGGAATCCACAGGTCTTTCCAAATATTGACCAATTGACCATTTGAGATTTGGAAGCACCTACCTTTTGAAAGTAGATCTTTTGTCTTTAGAATGCCTTTCCACATTGGATAATCTGAATTTCTTGGGTTTGCCATCCAGAATGATGTGTTCTTTAGATATTTGGATGATAGTATAGAATGCCATATTCCAGATTTTGATCCACTTACTTCCCAACCTGTTTTTGCTAAGAGAGTTTTGTTCATGTTTTCTGTTGACCTGATGCCCAGTCCCCTGATTGTTTTTGGTAGACAGATAGATTTCCATGACTTCAGGGTGAGATTGTGAATTTTATCTTTTGAGAAGCCCCACCAAAATTTTTTTTGCATTTGATCTAGAGTCTTGCATACTAATTTTGGGATTTGGAAAGTATTCATGCTGTAAGAGGGAATGGTGCTTGCCATTGATTTTATCAACATTGTTCGCCTTGCTTGTGATAGGAGTTTTGCTTTCCATCCTTCTAGTTTTTGTCTAACTTTGTTTAGCAGATCTGCATAATTTTCTCTTTTCCTTCTGTTAAAGGAAGTTGGGAGGCCCAAATACTTCATTTTTGCCGAGGAAGCTTTATAAGGAAGCCAATTTGAGATGTCAATTTTGTCTTGGTTGCTTACATTCCTTGTGATAAAAATGGATGATTTTGAGAGATTTATTTTTTGACCTGACCAGCTTTGATATTTTTCTAGACATTCTGCTATTTCTTTTACATTATTTTCAGAAGCTTTTGCGAAAATGATTATGTCATCTGCAAAGAGTAAATGGGAGATTGGCGGGCTGGTCTTACTTAATTTTATTCCTTCGATCTTTTTTTGTGCTTCAGCTCTTAGTATTAGTCTAGATAAAGCTTCTGTGACTAAGGTAAAGAGGAAAGGTGATATCGGATCTCCTTGTCTTATGCCTCTCTCTGCTCTGAAGAAACCTCTTGGTGAGCCATTGATCGTCACTAAGAATGTAGCCATTGATATGCACTCCTTTATCAGGTTGATCCAGTTTAAGCTGAAGCCTAGGCTGTTCATAACTTCAAATAGGAAGTTCCATTCTACTCTGTCAAAAGCCTTTTCCATGTCTAGTTTTATGGCCATCAAACCTTTTTTTCTAGATTTCTTTTTCAGTAGATGGAAAAGCTCATGTGCAATCATTGTGTTTTCTTTTATATTTCTTCCTGGGACAAAAGCCGTTTGTAAAGGAGATATTATTTTGGGGAGCAGCTTCTTTAGTCGGTTTGCCATGATTTTGGTTATGATCTTATAGCTGACATTTGTGAGGCTAATAGGACGGTAATGGCTTGGGGAGCTTGGACAAGGTGATTTGGGGATCAGCGCAATATTTGTATGGTTCATCTGCCTTAGAAACTTTCCACTTAGAAAGAAATTTTGGATTGCCCGAGTAACTTCCACTTTTATGATATCCCAGTAGTGCTTGAAAAAAAGAGTTGTCATGCCATCGGGGCCAGGAGCCTTGTTGTTTGGGATTTGTCTGAGAGCACTGAAAATTTTTGCTTCGTCCGGGATTTTGCTGAGCATATTGTTTTCTTCATCTGTTACTTGCTTATCGAATAACTGACCCAATTGTTCCGGAATTTGAGGCTTTGATGAAGTATATATAGTTTTAAAATAATCTATGAAAGCTGATTCAATGATTAAAGGGTCCATAGACCAATTACCTAGCCCCAATTTGATTGATTCAATGGCATTTCTCCTTCGGCGAATCGTGGTTGTCAGATGATAAAATTTTGTGTTGAGATCCGTTGAAGTGAGCCAAGTAATTCGGGATTTTTGCTTCCATAGAATCTCCTCGTTTGCTCTCAGTTTGTGAATTTTGTTCTGCAATTCAATCTCCAACTCTTGATTCCTTGGTGTTGGCGTGCTACTTTGAACTTCTAGTAATTCTTTTTCTGCCTGCTGGATGTTATTCTGAATGCGCCCAAAGTGAGTTTTGTTCCATTTTTTTAAAGCTTCCTTTGTTGAGCTGATTTTCTTGCATAGAATGTACGCAGGATTGCCTTGAAAAGTTGTATTCCACGCTTCTTGAATTATTAGTTGGCTCAGCGGCTCCCGGTCTAGAATTCTTCAAACTTAAAAGATGAAGCATATCTCAAGTTAGCTGAAGTGTTGAGTAGAATAGGGTGGTGGTCAGATGCTGAGGAAGCCAAGTGTTGCAGAGAAGCATCAGGAAAAAGAAGTCTCCCTTCTTTGTTGACAATAACTCTATCAATCTTTCTTTAATAAGAGCAGCTCCTTTTCTATTGTTTGTCCAAGTAAACTTTGGCCCTGTGAATCCGATGTCTATAAGTCCATTGCGATCCATTAGTGTTTTTAAGCCGCTATTCTGGTTGATATGAACTGGTTGGCTCCCATATTTTTCCGTCTGATTTATCAAGTCATTAAAATCTCCCATGCATGCCCACGGACCCGGATAGTTTTGATAGATAGAGTCAAGGTGACTCCAAAACTTTTCTTTTTGATTCGAGTGAGCCGGGCTATATACATAAGTAACCAACCAAGGATGGTGTGAAGGATCAGAGTAAACAAGAACAGAGATAGCATTAACATTAATATTCATAGGTTCCAAATCAACTCCCGGACGCCATAGCAACAACAAACCCCCTTTTTTACAGACAGCAGGAGAGTGCACAAAAAGATGGAAACCAAGACTATTTACAACAAAATTAGTGTGGTCATCCGACACTAAGGTTTCCGATAAGAAAAGGACATCCGGGTTATGTGATCTAATATTTGCCCTTAGAGTTCTAATTGCCTTGAGTCGGGCGAGCCCTCTGCAATTCCACGCTAAAGTCCTCATGGAATCTTTGGAGGCATGTTTGAGCTTGCCTCAAGAGCTGACTTGGACTTTTTCTGGGTTTGGGTTGCTGGTCTAGAGTACGGGTTCACTTTCCCTTTCCCCTTGGATTTTTTTTCCTTTCCGCCTGAACTGTTTTGCATTGACATGAGAGTAAGTGCTGAGATAGCTTCCTCTGTTCTTGATTGAGCTTCATTTGCTTCCTGTTTGTTTGACTTAATTTTTTCCAGTTTTATCAGTCGTTGTGACTTTCTCTTGGGAGCCTCCTTATTCTCTGCTCATAGCATTCTCTTCAGAGGAAAGGTGCGGCTGAGCAGATCCGTTGGTGGGGGGGTATGGGATGATTCTGAGTCAATTATTATAACCTCATTGGGACTGATTGTAGAGAGTTGTTGGCCTGGTGTGTTCTCTCGTTCAGTGTTGGGGTGATCTCCTGAGCATTATTTTCCTCTTCATTTTGATTGGACTCTCCTGTTGTAGCCGGCTCTATTTCTTTCGGAAGCAAGGATATGGATTTCATCTTCATGTTTTTTTGTGGTGGCTCAAGAGAAAAATAATTGTTGTTTTGCGGGAAATGAGGAGTTATAGAGGGGAAATTTTTTGAAGCTGCTTCTGGACGGTCCATGAAGAGAGGACGTGTTTCGATGCTACATGTTTGAGGCCGAGGGGATAAACCTTCCAGTCTGGACGTTGACTCATAAAAGTGCTTTATTTTCCCTTCTTTCTGATCCTGCAGGGCCGAATAGACTTTCTTCCACTGTGCTCTCCACATGGCATTTCTTCTAGTGGATAGAGACTCTGATGGGAGGGGTTTGACAGAGTAGAGTAGCTGTGATTCTAACAGGGGTTGTGGCATTACTCCTTGAGTCAGCAGGGGGACATTGTTTCGGTAAGTACATGGGATTTCTGATTGGGTAGATGAGATAACAGTGTAAGGTATTACTCCGGATGGTGGGGTAATAAATGAGGAAAAATCATTGTAGCTGGACTGTGCTTGCTGAGTGTTTGGCGGTTGAGAAAATGAGAGGATGCTGCTCGTTTCTGGTTTCCCATGCTGTGAAGATGAAGGAAAAAATTTCTTAGCTCCATGTGATTCTCGGATAGGTGGATGCTTTCTTCCTCACAACTGTAAGATTGCAGGTTTAGAACTGATGAAAATCCTCCATATTCCTTCCCACTTTTGCCGCTAACCTCTTCCGGTTTTTTCCAGATTCCGATTGCAAGTTCGGCACTTGGCACATTGTTTTGGGATGGCAAGATATCTTCTGATTCCATGTTACCCACTTCATCCTCTGTATTTTGCATTGAGGGGAGGTTTTGTGGAGAGTAGTATTTTGCTCTTAAGGCTGGCCCGAACCTTATCTTTTGTAGTGTTGAAGTGGGAAAACCACAAAATATTTGGGAGTGGCCAAGTCGACCGCATACATAACAAAAATCAGCTAGCTTTTCATACTTAAAAGCAATCCAAACTTCTTTGTTTCCAAAACGCTTAAGAGGGAAGCCATTCTTCAAAGGATTCGTTACATCGATGGCCACTTTTATTCGGATAAACTTGCGGAAAGCCAAGCTATAGATCAGGTCAACTTCTACCTTTATAAGATTTCCTATCACTTTCCCAATGTCTACTGCATTTTCCAGATTGAAGTGGTCTAGAGGGAGTCCGTGCAACTGGACGTTAAAGATGGCTTCGTTTAAGCTTATTTCTTCTACGGTTGCTCCAGGTGACCATTGTTTTAAGATCATGAGGTGACCCTTAAAGTTCCAAGAGCCTTGATTTAGAACTCTAAACTTGTCTTGAGAAGTTCTAAATGTGAATATAAATTTGTTTACATCCATGTCTTCGATCAGAAAGTTTTGTATAAATTTCCATGAGGCTTTTATGCATGAATGTATGGCAAATTTATTCAAAGGTCTATCAGCAACTAACCTTCCCACCAGAATCTTTTCGGATGAAGACTTTGCCGCTTCCGGAGTTGTTTTAAGCTAAAGGTCTTGCCACGATAGAGCTTCCATTTGTGAGATGAGTGCTTCAATGTCCATTGTTCACGTTGCTGGAACCAAAGGAGAGCAACTTTAAAGGTAACTTTGAGAGCAACGGATGGGACGATAACACGTTTAACAAAGAGCAGCAAGGAGTGCAGAAGGGAGGAGAGTATCTCCTATGAAGGAAAACTCAGTGAAACTTTCATCTGGAAAAGAGAAAGGGGAGAGGTTTTTGAGAGCGTCATGGAACGAGATGCAGCTTTTTGACTAAGTCTTCATCTGTGATACATTACATTTGGTCTCGTTTGTTTTTATAAAATTTTCATCTTATTTTAATTATTATAATTTTTTTTTTAAATTTTCATATAAAATAAAATAAATAATTCAGATTTTTCAAATCTTAATATAATTTTTTTTAATTTTAATATAAAAATAATATATTATAATAATATTTTATTTAATTTTCATCTTTTATCTCATTTTCAAAAACAAACGCGGCCGTTATCTTTTTCCCTCCACCTCCCTCCCTCTTTCATGTCAATCTTGTTTCTTAATGTTGGAATTTTCCAATTCATCGATGGGTTCTCCGCGTTTCTCCTGTCCAAAAAATCCCAAGCTTCCGAAAGATATGGCCTTGAAGTTGCAGTTTCATCGACAGGCTCTTCTTCCCCATCTTTCTTTTCCGAATCTTTGCAACCCCGAAATGAGGGATGCCAAGCTCAAATCCCTATCTTCTTCTAAGAAAACAAAACCCAGATCCATCATTCAAGGTCAGACTAGCTCTTCGTTTTGCCTCGTTTCCTTCTACCACTAATTCTGACCTTTCTCTTGGATGATACTTCAAAATCTGTTTGTATAGTTTCATCTGGCTCTGTAACTTCTTTCCTGAAAGGATGATTTGGAGCTTTGACGTGAGGAGGACTGAATCTAGAGACAGAGAGCCATCATCGAAGCTTGCTTTGGAGCTCAATTGATTACTCATGGACCTTTTATGGAGAGTGGGGATGCACAAAAGCTTTAGCTTTTTTGGTTTTCTCTAAATTTGATTATTTGGGATTGCCTCAAAACTCGATGAATCCGGTATATTTGGTTGTTTCTCGAAAATCTTGAATTCGAACCAGCACGAATCAAAGAGCTTCATGACCTCCTCTGCGTCCATCAATGGTTGCCGACTACGAAGCAAAGATCGAAGAATTTTGTGGTTGGTTGTGCTGTGTGCGGAATTTAGGCTGCATATATACCCTAAGCCTTCAGAAAACTTCAACTGGTTCAAATACGAATGGAACCTAACCAGTTCTCCTAATCAAATCTGTGAATGGACACAGCGATCGGAACTCTGCTTCTTCTTCGTCAAGTTCGTATATTGGCAAATTCCAACAACACGAGGTCAATTGTTTTAACTGGCCGAACAAATGAGGATATAACCTTTCAAAATCATTGATGGTGGAGTGGGTGGTGGAGGAGTGCAGCGCAGCCTACTCGAGGAAAGACATGGGTCGGTAAGAAACGACGAACATGAATGGGGTCGAAAATGGATTGTAGAGGAACAACAAGCAAAACAACCAACTCCTCTGGTTGTGTTTTGAACTTTTGCAGCTAGCCTTCCGTTCGTGTTGATTATTGAGTCTGTTGACTTTCATCTTACATCTTCTATTTATTTTAATTACAGTTGACGTGGCAGGTGTGTTGTGCCAACTTTCCTGCACCTAGCGTAACTGTTTGTCAAATTAATTATTTTGAAAATTAAAATGATAAAGAAGAAGCTTGATAGGAGATATGTTGGAGATATGTTACCAAATTGATATTTGGTTGAGAAGTGATATATCTATAAATAAATTATATAAAAATAAATTTATATATTGTTATTATTTTATATGGTCAATTTTATTTATTTTTTATAAAAATAATTATATAATCTGATGTATTATATTAAATTATATTATTTTATAAATTTATTTTTATAAAATTTTGTGACTAAAATATTACTATATTTGATGACTGCTCGTTATATATTACATCAATAAATATGCAAGTTGCTTGTGGTAATAAAATAGCCACGTTTGTCTTCTAGAGTCTTGTATTGGTTTATTGTAAAATGAATTGCAGCTTTATCAACACTCCACCTTTAGCTCCAAGTTTTCAGACAATGATTTAAAGAATACGGATGAGTTCTTTCGATTTAGGGAAAAAAAAGGAATGAATATCAGACTACCTTAGATAAAGGATCTCAACCTTCCGTCACAACAAAGAGCAGGTTGGCAACTCAGGCTCTTTTCCGCCAATAGATCATGATTGTGAGCTGTATGCATGGCTTCATATATTGGCATAAAAGCAATAAACTTATTGCGTTGGGATCTATGTGTTCTAAGTGTTAAAAGAATTATAATTATTATTTCCCAATACTAGTGAACAAAAGAAATCCCATCTATTATCTTTTCCACCAGTTTCTCACCAGCCATACAAACATAATCCAAATTCTTCAAAAGCTCACCAAAAACTCTATATAAAGAGATACATATATATATATATTTTCTATATAATATATATAGGCCGGAGTGGGTTAATGAACTTACAATCCCAAAGAGTTGAACCTAGCAGTTTCGTGTCCATTGGCAAAAGTGAGCGGCGACGTCTGGCCGTCGCTGGCGGCGAGATGACGGCCACGAATCAAGCGGTCTCGGTGTGACATAGCGGCGTAGTATTCAACGCTCCCTCTCTCCGGGAGGCCATCGAAGCCGAGAATTCCCTTAACGGGATCGGAGAAGCGGTGGTGGATGTCGAAACCGAACCCGGAACCGTAACAGATGCGAGAAACCAAACCCAAAAACAGAAACAATAGCAGAAATGAACGGGCGGAAGCAAAAGGACCCCAAGACATGGCTTCGAGTACTTACAGGACGTTGTCGTCGAACGTTGTTTTTGTTGTAGAGAGAGTATATGAGAGCTCTCTCTGTAACAGATAATTCAGACATATATATATATATAGAGTTAGATTACGAGGAGCAATTCGAAGTGTTTATATTTTAATTTTAATTCGCTGGGACGCAGCTGAGAAAGTTTGACGTTTCCACACTAAAGGAGGAAGAAGAGGAGGAAGAAGTCGGAGAAGAGGCACAGGTAACTCTGGAGACTTGGGTCCACGCTCCAAATGTCAAAAGTCGCTCTCTTGCATTCAGTGTGACAACGAAAATCGCGAGTGTCACGTTGGTCCCACTTTCACATTTTCTTAAATTTCGAGTTTTTTACATCTCCTTTTGAAAAAAATAGCAACAAACGTATGAAAACAATTAAAATTAATAATAGACTAATAACTATTTTATATTTATATTTTAATATCCATAAATATAATTATATCACTTTATTAAAAATAATTTAAATTTATAGAACTATCATCCATTTAAAATAAAATTATAAAACAATTAGAAAAATATTATAAATTTATTATTTTTCAAAAATAAATATGTTGTGTATCATGACTTAATTTGGGTCAATTCTAATTAATTGAAGATGACAAAGACTTTGAGACTATTGGATCATAACTTTTTTTCTTGAGTTAAAATATAGTTAAATGGTGTTAATTTTATTAGAGATTTATTTTGTATAGTTTCTTAATATCTATTTAAATCTAAAATGACTACTAAATTCTTATTTATTAAAATTTTATAAATTGTCATAATTTTATTATTGTTTTGATGTTATATTAATTGAATAAATGTTATTTATTATTTTTACTTATTTATTAATTATTTGATTAAAAATAAAAAAATGACAAACAATATTTTTCTGACAAATTTTCCTGCAATAATTAAAAATAAATATATAATTTTCCTCGGGTGCAAAATACATTTATTAAATTATATATATTCAAATTTATTGATATATTATTTTTAATAGATAAAATAATTAATCCATTTAATCTTTCATTAGTCGAACGTAAAATCATTAATTCTATTTTCCAAAAACTTATCTACGCAAAAGCAATTATTACAATTATTATCAACAATCGGCTCAATAAATTTTGAGCTCTAAGGATAAAATTAGAACGTGTCCTTTTTCTTATATCAAACTAAATTAGGTTATATATAATTATATTTTTACTTAAAAATTATTCTATTCTTCTCTTATTTTTAAATTTTTTAAATCTAGATGCATATTTTTTATTAGACATATTTTATAATAAAAAAGAGCAATATCTATTATATAAATTTTATTATGCTTATGAATATTTTAAAATAAAATAAATATTAATATAAAATAATTGAACCTGATTTAACAAATAGATTTCACTTTAATATAACAAATAAGCTCCACTTTTATACAAAATTGTTCATCTATATAATAAAATAAAATATATTATTTTTATTATTATTCAAAATCAAAGAAATAAATTTAGAAAATTTGAAAAAAAAAAGACAAAAAAAAGTCAATGAATACATGGCCGACAAGTGAATTCAATTGTGAAACTTTGGAGTTGAAGACGAAGACAAAAAAAAAAAAAATCAAAGGGTCTTCTGGACACCAGAGAAAATGATGTCTCTAGGATCTAGAGACATCATTTTCTCTGGTGTCCAGAAGACCCTTTGATTTTTTTTTTTTTTGTCTTCGTCTTCAACTCCAAAGTTTCACAATTGAATTCACTTGTCGGCCATGTATTCATTGACTTTTTTTTGTCTTTTTTTTTTCAAATTTTCTAAATTTATTTCTTTGATTTTGAATAATAATAAAAATAATATATTTTATTTTATTATATAGATGAACAATTTTGTATAAAAGTGGAGCTTATTTGTTATATTAAAGTGAAATCTATTTGTTAAATCAGGTTCAATTATTTTATATTAATATTTATTTTATTTTAAAATATTCATAAGCATAATAAAATTTATATAATAGATATTGCTCTTTTTTATTATAAAATATGTCTAATAAAAAATATGCATCTAGATTTAAAAAATTTAAAAATAAGAGAAGAATAGAATAATTTTTAAGTAAAAATATAATTATATATAACCTAATTTAGTTTGATATAAGAAAAAGGACACGTTCTAATTTTATCCTTAGAGCTCAAAATTTATTGAGCCGATTGTTGATAATAATTGTAATAATTGCTTTTGCGTAGATAAGTTTTTGGAAAATAGAATTAATGATTTTACGTTCGACTAATGAAAGATTAAATGGATTAATTATTTTATCTATTAAAAATAATATATCAATAAATTTGAATATATATAATTTAATAAATGTATTTTGCACCCGAGGAAAATTATATATTTATTTTTAATTATTGCAGGAAAATTTGTCAGAAAAATATTGTTTGTCATTTTTTTATTTTTAATCAAATAATTAATA
Source organism: Carya illinoinensis (assembly GCF_018687715.1). Taxonomy (NCBI): domain Eukaryota; kingdom Viridiplantae; phylum Streptophyta; class Magnoliopsida; order Fagales; family Juglandaceae; genus Carya; species Carya illinoinensis. The sequence goes on along the minus strand of NC_056759.1, from coordinate 25,807,936 downwards.
AATAAGTAAAAATAATAAATAACATTTATTCAATTAATATAACATCAAAACAATAATAAAATTATGACAATTTATAAAATTTTAATAAATAAGAATTTAGTAGTCATTTTAGATTTAAATAGATATTAAGAAACTATACAAAATAAATCTCTAATAAAATTAACACCATTTAACTATATTTTAACTCAAGAAAAAAAGTTATGATCCAATAGTCTCAAAGTCTTTGTCATCTTCAATTAATTAGAATTGACCCAAATTAAGTCATGATACACAACATATTTATTTTTGAAAAATAATAAATTTATAATATTTTTCTAATTGTTTTATAATTTTATTTTAAATGGATGATAGTTCTATAAATTTAAATTATTTTTAATAAAGTGATATAATTATATTTATGGATATTAAAATATAAATATAAAATAGTTATTAGTCTATTATTAATTTTAATTGTTTTCATACGTTTGTTGCTATTTTTTTCAAAAGGAGATGTAAAAAACTCGAAATTTAAGAAAATGTGAAAGTGGGACCAACGTGACACTCGCGATTTTCGTTGTCACACTGAATGCAAGAGAGCGACTTTTGACATTTGGAGCGTGGACCCAAGTCTCCAGAGTTACCTGTGCCTCTTCTCCGACTTCTTCCTCCTCTTCTTCCTCCTTTAGTGTGGAAACGTCAAACTTTCTCAGCTGCGTCCCAGCGAATTAAAATTAAAATATAAACACTTCGAATTGCTCCTCGTAATCTAACTCTATATATATATATATGTCTGAATTATCTGTTACAGAGAGAGCTCTCATATACTCTCTCTACAACAAAAACAACGTTCGACGACAACGTCCTGTAAGTACTCGAAGCCATGTCTTGGGGTCCTTTTGCTTCCGCCCGTTCATTTCTGCTATTGTTTCTGTTTTTGGGTTTGGTTTCTCGCATCTGTTACGGTTCCGGGTTCGGTTTCGACATCCACCACCGCTTCTCCGATCCCGTTAAGGGAATTCTCGGCTTCGATGGCCTCCCGGAGAGAGGGAGCGTTGAATACTACGCCGCTATGTCACACCGAGACCGCTTGATTCGTGGCCGTCATCTCGCCGCCAGCGACGGCCAGACGTCGCCGCTCACTTTTGCCAATGGACACGAAACTGCTAGGTTCAACTCTTTGGGATTGTAAGTTCATTAACCCACTCCGGCCTATATATATTATATAGAAAATATATATATATATGTATCTCTTTATATAGAGTTTTTGGTGAGCTTTTGAAGAATTTGGATTATGTTTGTATGGCTGGTGAGAAACTGGTGGAAAAGATAATAGATGGGATTTCTTTTGTTCACTAGTATTGGGAAATAATAATTATAATTCTTTTAACACTTAGAACACATAGATCCCAACGCAATAAGTTTATTGCTTTTATGCCAATATATGAAGCCATGCATACAGCTCACAATCATGATCTATTGGCGGAAAAGAGCCTGAGTTGCCAACCTGCTCTTTGTTGTGACGGAAGGTTGAGATCCTTTATCTAAGGTAGTCTGATATTCATTCCTTTTTTTTCCCTAAATCGAAAGAACTCATCCGTATTCTTTAAATCATTGTCTGAAAACTTGGAGCTAAAGGTGGAGTGTTGATAAAGCTGCAATTCATTTTACAATAAACCAATACAACCTTGCCACTTGATTAAAATAGTTTTGGTTTTACATGACTGTCATTCGTTCCAAAATAGATCAATTGTAAAAGAGTCGTAGCAAAGTTGTAAGTTTATCGATGTATATCTGGACGATAGAAATAGCTTCTGAAAGCATATGCTCAATGACAAATTCTGGATTTTTATTTTTTATTTTTAGTTTTCTGAGTTGTAAGTTTAATTTTTTTTTTTTTTTAACTAAACAAGGACTGAAGGTTCTATGGGGATTCTTGATGTTTCAGTTTGCACTATGCCAGTGTTTCCGTGGGGACGCCAAAGTTATCATTTTTGGTGGCCTTAGACACAGGCAGTGATCTGTTCTGGCTGCCATGTGATTGTAAGCCAGGAAGTTGCGTAACTGCCTTGCAGAATTCATCTAGAAGTGTATGTTATTAACTTTTAAATTCATTATTTATTTATTTTCGTGGAATCATGGATCTCTGAATTATATTGTTGCATCTACCGCAATCTATGATATTTTTTCGTGGGTGTGATTGTGTTATCTTTCTCTTCTAAAATGTGTATTGGGTGGGTCTGAAAGGTGCGACTTGTTGCTACATATTCAACAAAGTTATGGTTACCCCACTCATTGTTGATTGCAGTCATGCTTAAAACTATCATCTAGACTTCCATTACTCTGTTGAATTGACCATGATAAAATTATTTAACATAGATTCTAGATGAAGGGGAAATCGACTCTAACTTCCAGGCTTTACAACTAGAGTGTGAATATTTTTGTCTAACATAGATTCTAGATGGATACCCCACTCGAGTTTTCCTTGACGCCCCCAGCAAATTCTACCAATGTGGAACCATATGAGAAGTTTTCTTTATTCATTAACATCCAGAAAAGTTTGTGAAGGTGCATATTGACTAAAATCTTATGATCTGACCAGCAGAATCTTACCTTTTTTTTTATGTTGGACTTATGTTTTCCGAGTATTTGGTTGTTTTTGGATTACTTGTGAAAGAAGCTTTCTTCAGGTCCTGAATTCTTTGATAATTACTCGATTTCTTTCATCAAGCAGATAATAGACCTCAGCATCTACAGTCCTAGTAATTCATCAACAAGCAAAAATGTTTCCTGCAACAGCACTTTGTGCGGACAAACCCCATCATGCCCTTCAGCAAATAGTAACTGTCCTTATAACATATCGTATCTTTCTACTAACACTTCATCGACTGGGATTCTTGTAGAGGATATTTTGCACTTAATTACAGATGATGATCAACAAAAAGCTGTTGACGCTCCGATTACTTTTGGGTACGTTCTTCAATATTGCTTTTCTACCGAGAAATTTTGGAGGAAATATTTGAAATCTCAATGTGGGTTTTGGAAATATCCAAAATAAAAAATACTAGGTAGATAGGCAACCTTTCTAGTGAATATGATGTTGGTTATATCTATAGTGATATCAACTTTTAGAAACGGGGTTATAGTTCAATAATTTCCGGTTAGTATAATACAAACTTTGGAGAATTGGATATATTGACAAATGAAAATCATTTGGATGATGAAATTGGAGTCTGGTATGGCCTTTTTCCTCAAGTACGAATGATAATTTATGAGGATTGTCAAGTAGTTGTATTGCCTCGATTTTGATGATTCACTAGAAATCTTTCTTCATATAAGAAGAGAAAATGTGAAATATTAGAAGGAATATCAGCATCAACTATTTTATCTGACTCTTTAATATGACCATCAACTTTTTTTTTATTTCCATTAATTGGCTAGCATTACTTGCTTATTCTTGAAGTGGTCTCTTGTCTTTTACCTGGTGGTCAGATCTTTTCAGGAATTTTCATTTATTTATGGGCCTTGTTATCTTACATTTGACTTATTTGCAGTTGTGGTCAAATTCAGACTGGTGGTTTTTTGGAGGGTGCAGCGCCAAACGGTCTATTTGGGCTTGGCATTGAGAATATATCTGTTCCCAGCACCTTAGCAAGAAATGGGCTAGCTTCAAATTCTTTTGCCTTGTGTTTTGGACGTGATGGGTTTGGTAGAATCAGTTTTGGAGATAATGGCAGCTCAGACCAAAGTGAAACACCATTCAATATTAGGCAATCACAGTAAGTTGTCACTAATTGATATTTCAAATACTGTTGGGAAAGTTCATTTTGTTTGGCAAGAAGACATCTCTTTGATCTAAATCCCATGATAATACTGATTTCCCTCGGGAACTTTTTATCAGTCCAACTTATAACATCAGCATCACTCAAATAACCGTGGGAAAAAATTCTTCTGAGCTGGAGTTCAGTTTTAATCTTTGACTCTGGTACATCGTTTACTAGCCTAAGGGACCCAGCTTATACTTTTATTTCTGAGAGTGTAAGTTCTTCAAATACCACTGTTTCATGATATTATTGGGAGTTTCTTTTCTGTAATATATGAGATTTATTATATATGTTGTTTTACAGTTCAATTCCCAGATCCAAGAGAAACGGCATACATCTGATCACCTGATGCCCTTTGAATACTGTTATTACTTGAGGTCATCTATATCTGGAGAAAACCCTCTTCCTATTCTGTATTAGTTGCCCTTTCAACTCTGAGGCACTGACTTCCACTTTACATGCAGTGCAAATCAAACCGGTAATGTAATTCCTGATGTGAATCTGACAATGAAAGGGGGAGACAGATATTCTCTCAATGATCCAACTGTAATTGTCACTACCAAGGTGTGATCTCACTTCCAAAACTTTAATTTCCTATTCCTGATTGAGTTGTGCTAAAATTTAATGTTGTGATCTCCAGGATGCAGTTTTGTATTGTCTGGGTCTTCACAAAAGTGATGTTAATATAGACATCATAGGACGTGAGTATCTATTTATCAGTAACTTTTCTTATTTCCTGAGCAAGAACTTTGCTTATTTTAACCTTTTTGTGTTGCATTCTCATGACGTTTTTCTGTCAGTTTGGAATTTTATATATTTTGTGGAAATTGGACATACTTATGCTGGTTGAAATTCTGTCCATAATGAAGTCTGAAGTTCATAAAAAGCACAGAAGTACTTGAATGAATTTGATTTTCTCCTTTTTGGGGAGAATAAAATTACTTCTGGATTGATGGAAGTGGTTTCTTGGTTTGTTTTTGGGAGGCGGCGGGGATTGACGGTGAGGAATAGTTACTTGCATCTTTTGGTGAATAGGTCAGATCTACAAAGGCTGACCATCTTGTGTATCATCAATTCAATGAATAGCCAAATAGAATTTTAAAATCATTACTACATTCACCTTCCCAGTTTTGTCCTCCCTCCCTGCTTAGACTTGTGTTGCCACTCCAAGATGGTTAAAATGCCAAGACACTTCTTCAGTAGTCTCCAATTTGGAGAGATGAAGTTTACACAGTTAGAAGTCTTCAATGCATGGGTTCATATTTCAGGTGGTTTCTCGGCATTTGCTGCGCTCTTTTCATCAGATATCCATTTAATCATTGCATCATTTAACAAGCCATGAATTTAACAAGGCTGACCATCTTGTGTATGATCAATTCAATGAATAGCCAAATAGAATTTTAAAATCATTACTACATTCACCTTCCCAGCTTTGTCCCCCCTCCCTGCTTAGACTTGTGTTGCCACTCCAAGATGGTTAAAATGCCAAGACACTTCTTCAGTAGTCTCCAATTTGGAGAGATGAAGTTCACACAGTTAGAAGTCTTCAATGCATGGGTTCATATTTCAGGTGGTTTCTCGGCATTTGCTGCGCTCTTTTCATCAGATATCCATTTAATCATTGCATCATTTAACAAGCCATGAATTTCATCACCCAGATTTTCTTTGCCCCATGTATCACTGAAAGCCATTTTGTATGCTTATGTATTTGAATTGATAAATGGCCACTTACTCTCTGAATTTATTTATTTCCATCCAGAAAACTTCATGACTGGCTATAACATAGTTTTTGATCGTGAGAGGATGTTATTGGGTTGGAAGGATTCTAACTGTGAGTGTGATTCCATTTTCTATTTCCCAGTGCACATTTCTCTTCTTTTGTTGATTTCTTTTAGTGATTCTAGTGAGACTTGCTGTCACCAGGTTACAATGATCAGACCTCAAACAACCTACCTATCAGCCCATCACAACCTCCAGCTGTCTCCCCTGCTCTTCCTGTCGACCCGGAAGCCACTGGAGGCACTGGAAACAATTCTCAGACACCTGTGGCAACACCTGGGGCAGCACCACGAACCAATCATCCACCCAACTTGAAGTCTTTTACTTGCACACTCACGATGCTTCTTATTTCATTTTTTGCTCTTGTTTGATCATTCTTTAATTTTCTGAGGCTTTCACAATCTCATATAAAATTTACATATAGAAATTTGTTGTATTTTAGGTTATTACAGAACCAATTCAAAACCTTGTCTGTTTTTCCCCTTATCACAATAAGAACTGGAAGCATTGTTGGTCTTCCTATTTGTTGATGTTTAATCGCACTAATATGAACATTCATTGTAAGTAATATATTTTTATACAGTAGTTTCATTCCAAGTTCAAGTTTTGTGATTTTGCAGCAATGCTATTAATTCTGTTTTCTTGGCTTCAGTAGTTGGAAATCTCTATGATATGCTATAAAGATTTAGAACTACAGTGATATATGGGTAGTGGTCCCTTTCTAACTCTGTATCAAAGCAGGTAGAAGGTAGACTTTGGAAAATAAGGGATTTATTAATGAAATATATAGTCTGTACCTTCAAATTACAAGGAATTTTTCACTTTGAATCTCAATTTGAAAAATCTGAAAAATTAAATTCTCGAACTATTGAAAACTAACATTTTGGTCTAATTTTGACAATTAAGGTTGATGAAAAATGTGATTTGGGACTGTCTTGGTGAATGATGCAAATGACAACTTTTTAATTGTTTTAGGATGCAATGTGTTGGTATTTGCGTGTAAAATGCAGGACCTCTTTTGTTTTGGTGTACAAAGTGTATTTATCATATAAAATAACTAGAAAAAAAAATTCTTCAAGAATGTTTTGTACGATTCTTTTTGTGCAAGAATGTTTATTTTCATGGATGTGTAAAAAAAAAAAAAAAAAACTCTATATTTAAGTCCTTTTGATTGTTTGGATTAAAATTAAAATTTAAGATTTTGATCCTATCAAGTTAGAGAAATGATTTGCACAATCTTACAGAATGTAAGTCTCACGCATTTTTTTTTAAAAATGTGGATAAATTTAGAATTCACATGATAAAACCTACTTTTTCAAGCCGCACGTGCTCCTTATTAATGACGGGCACTATTATTTTTCAAAGGAAGTGTACAAGACTTGCGCAACTTAAAATTATATCTAGCATTACTCATCAAGTTATATCTTATCATTCTCTCTCCATGTATATGTTTTTAGAAGCTTTTGCCATTTAGATAGAGTCGCAATAAACAATAACCTACCATTACAGGCTTAACTATTTCTTCCGTATGTGTGCATTTATATAAATAACATTGTCCTAAAAGCTTTGTTTTTCAACTTACCCTTCTTAATGCATTCAAGTTTAGGCTCTTAAACATTAAATATTTCTTTCTGTTGGTTTAAATTTGTAAGGTAACTTGCCATTGCCATTGGTTTAAATTTTTAACATGATATTAGAATAAAAGTCTTGACTTTGACTGTTAAATTTCTTCATAGATGTTTTCTCGTATTAATTTTTTGTTTTTATTAGAAATCTTGGTATATTGTTACGGAAATTCTATTTTTATTTTAATTCTTACATTTGATTCATTATTTTTTATTTTGGCTTTTTTTTTTTTTTTTGTTATCTTTTATATTTTTGCAGGGTTACCCTTCTTATTTCAATGCATGTGCATGTGCTTTTGGTGACTAGAAATTCTTGGGGGGGAAAAAAAAAAGTGAAAATCAAAACGACTTTGGGCAAGTATACACAAGAATTTTCCACATAATAAGACTGAATGAGCAGTTAAACATAGTTTTCTAGACCATGAAAAACTAGTTTTCTTGGATGTCAAGCAATGAATCTCTAAACATACAATTTGAGTGATAAATATAAGTTTAAAAAAATATTATATAACAAGTAAAGTATTAAGATATATAATAAATAATAAAATATACATCTTCCCATTAGTTTAACCTTTTGAGATAAGTGATTATTTCATATGGTATAAGAACAGAGGTCCTGAGTTCGAATTCTGACTTTACATTCTATCCCATTTAGTTTATTATTCTACGTATTGGGTCATCCATTGAGGAAAAGTTTATCCCACACTTAAGGGGGAGTGTTAAGATATAAAATAAATAATAAAATTTACATCTTTTTATTAGTTTAAACTTTTAGAATAGGTGGTGATTTCACATAAAGGACTAAAAAATCTAAGGGATCAAGTAAATATCATACCAAGTTGGTAAAAATTTACTATCTAATATGCCAAAGTCTCAATTACGACCATGAATTAGGTCTAGTTACAACCAGTTGGATAAAAGAAGCGTGCTTTTATTATATAAGAAATATTTGGTCTACGAAGAAATTTTATCAAAAACAGATTATAAATTGACAAAACTTTCTTTATTGTTAAAAGAAAATCATGGACTCACCAATTTGTCCCATCTGCCCAAGGGAAGAGGATTTTGTTGTACGTGCTCTACCGGATTGCATTGCAGTTAAGGATATTTGGAGTCTTTGTTCTAAAAGTATTCAAAAGAGCACCCTATCTGCAGTCTAGTTTAGGAGCCTATTTGAATCTATGACTGCAGTCTTTGAGCAGGATGTTATGGAGGAATTTGTTGTAACAAGAAGAACGATTGGGCAGAGGAGAAATTAATTTGTCTTTAAAGGCCAGTTTCTTCATCCCTCCTCCATGATGCAACAATCGAGATAGATACTTTGGATTTCAAAGAAGTGCAGTCAAGGACCAATCGACTAGGAGCTGAGATGACTACAAGGATATGCAAATGGAGACTGTAGGTTTTTATAAAGTGAATTGGGATGCAACGATTAACAAGAGTTTTGGCAGAGTTGGCATTAGCAATATTGCTAGAGATCATGAAGGTAATGTGATGGCCAAAAAAAGAATGCAGAGAGAGTATTTTCCTGATCCTATCTTAGTTGAATATTTTGGAGCTTTTCAAGCTGCAATTTTTGTTGTTGAGATTAGATTTATGATTGGAAGGTGATGCTCTTCAGGTCATCAAGAGTATTACACAAGTTGGCTCTTCTTGGCATACTCCATGTGTTATGATTATTGATGTAAAACAGCAGCTTTCACTACTTGATAGTTGGTTTGCCCAACATATTAATAGGGAGGCAAATGTTGTCGCTCACATTTTAGCAAAGTCTTATCTAGACTTGTTAGAGGACACTATTGATACGGAGGACTATCCCTCTTATATTCATTCCTTCCTTTGATGAAGGCTTTCATACATGAATTTTCCTTTAAAAAAAAAATTGCAAAATTTTCTTTATTGTTAAATAGATTTGTCTTATGGTATTAAGTTGCATTAGTTTATTAAGATTTCTTTTATAAGATATCTGTGTAGATCTAATACTTTTCATCTTTTGTATCTTGTTTTGAGACATTTAGGCCTTGATTGTGTGCACAGTATTCTCGGGTATTATAGAATATTTCCTTTCTAAAGATCAAACATCACTTAAATACAAAATATTTTTCAATTTCAAATCTTTGGCCTTTTCATCTAATTATTATGGATTTTTCAAACTTCCAAACAAAACACAAAAAAGATTACACCTTTTTTAAATTTTAAATATATATATTAAAAAATTATATTCAAACAATATTTAGTTTTATAGTACTTTTATTCAATTTTTTTTCTATCATTTTCTAAAAATTAATAAAATATCTTAACTCAGATAATTTCACTACTATTTACAAACTATTTTACTACTATTTATAGATATTCTTAATGTCAAAAGAGCCATTCATGCTCATCCAATGGATCTAACTTAATGTTGACATCGTGTTTCATGTACCTTTAGGCTGGGTTCCAACAACTCAGACCTAGGCCTTAAAACCTGCACACTTCAAGAAAACAGAGGAAGGAGTGGAGTCGGGTGAAGGTTAAGGAGTCTTTGATGCTTAAGTCAATATATCTTCTTAGTAGTTTGTATGACAGTGCGTGAGCTTAGAGAGAGTTATTTGTATCTAGTGGTCAACTAATATATGAGGCTTTTGTTGGGGACCTCGCATACCTTGCCTTAGGGGGCTCACATCACTTCGAATGTTGTTTGGTCAGAATCCTTTAATGAGGTATGGCTCCTAGATGGGGCCATTAATATGGCATGGAGTCCCAAAAGTGGCTACATTAATGCAAAATGGCTCTCTAACCAAACTTTAGCTTGCAAGTTGGGTGTATTTCAAAGACTTATGTGCTAGAATGTTAAATGTAGAAGTTTTGGATCATATGGAATGAGAAATTGTTATAATATTATGTAAGCTGGAAAGTATTTACCTACCATCATTCTTCGACGTTATGATTCACTTAGCCTGGATAACAAGACACACCTAGAAGGATCAATTGTAGAAACATATATTGACGATGAGTGGCATACATTCTGTTCCAAATACTTCCACGGAGTTGACACGAGATTTGATCGGGCCGGAAAGAAACTTTGATGTTGACCAAGTAAGACAACGAAATGGGCTTTCTGTGTTTTTCCAACAAGTATGTCCACTTGGTGCAACAAGTGGATACGATTTGTGTAGAAGAGAGTTCGAGAAATCTCAGTGATGCGTGTTAAACAATTACCCTGAGATAGAAAATCACTTTAAGTAATTTGTCATTATTTGTTAAATAAAATTGTAATTTAATTAAAAAAATATATAAGAATATAAATTATTTTGTAATCTTCAATTTCAATGATCATATTAATGTGTTTAAAGAACTTGGAGCAAATGATATAAGCCATAAACATGAAGAAAAGTTTCTGAAATGGTTTGAACAACGAGTAATGACATTATAAATGCAATTTTGAATTACCAAAAAATATATTGATTGTTTATTTTTGTATGTTTATGTTGAACCCAAGGTTTCAAGTTTTGTGTAATTATATATCTACACATGAATTTTGATGATAACAAATGAATTCAAAGAATAAAGAAGTCTCAAACTCAAGTTGTCTACACAATGGAGTCAAGCACATCAAGGAAACAAGCATGAGTAAGAAGGAAACAAGTTCACATTAAAGTTATAGAGTAATGTTGTAAATCTCTTCAAAATTTGAAATTAAGATTAATGCTCAAAATTAATATTTTATCATAAAGCATTAAAATACATTTTCCACATGTGCATGAATATTTTTGAAAATTAAATTTGAAATTTTTGAAAGATGATTGATTGTCATCTTTTACATGTGCATGACTTGATTAAAGGGTTGAACTTTGAAAATATTAAAGATGATTGATTGTCATCTCTCACATGTGCATGTTTTATTTGAATATTTTCAAAAGTGATTGATGTTTTTTTTGACTTACACAAAAGGTAGTTGATTTTGTTTGAAATATTTGAAAAATAAAGTGTGCTCCTTTTATCATATACAAAAAGTAAAAGATTAGGTTTGAATTTTTTGAAATGTAAAGTGTGCTCCTTTTGTCATATGCAAAAAGTAAAAGATTAGGTTTGAATTTTTTGAAAGGTAAAGTATGCTTCTTTTGTCATATACAAAAAGTAAAAAATTAGGTTTGATTTGTTTGAAAAGAAAAGTGTGCTCCTTTTGTCATATGCCAAAAGTAAAAGACTAGGTTTGAAAATTTTGAAAAATGAATGAAACAGTCTTTGACAATTGAAAAAGAAGAACTTTTTATTTGAACTTTTTGAAAAAATGAATGATGTTATTTTTGACATGTGAATCTTTTTTAATTTGAATATGAAGTCTCATACGCCTATAAATAGATCATTTGAGAACTTCACATTCACAACATCCAGAGCATACAACATTCATTCAAAGCTTTCATTCTCTCTCCTCTAAGCATTGAGCTTTAATCCTTGTTCATTTTGAGAGATATAGTTTGCACTGTATTGTTCTTATTTCACTCATTGAGGAGTGTTTTCGGATAACCTACCCACTATCAGCTCTTGTATCATAAAAAGAGTGTGTATAACCTTTGTGCGTGTAGAAAGTGTTCTACACGGAGAATAGTTGAATCACCACGTGTAAGGTGATTGCAAGTGTAGAAGGTGCTCTACACGGATCTTTTGTAGCGGTGTTGTTCAAAGGTGTAATAGGTTTCTATCTCCACCTGAAGGAGGTTGAATAGTGAATTTGGAGATCCTCAAGGGGTAGCTTGAGGTGAGGACGTAGGCGGTGGGGTCGAACCTCGTTAACATACTGAGTTTGTTTCTCTCTTACCCTTACTCTTTATATTTATTACTGTTTCGTATTTTGTTTATATTTTATATTGTATATTTGATTTATAATTGTTATTTTAAATATAACTCAATTCACCCCCTCTCTTGTGTTAGTCATCTGAGCAACAATTGGTATCAGAGCTAAGAGCTCTATTATAAGATTAATTATCTTTTGAGTTAAGATCTTATGGTTAACATTGCAGCTTCATTTGGTGAAAGTCAATCTAGCAGTCGGCCTCCACTCTTTTGTAGAAATAATTACTCATTCTGGAAAGTTAGAATGAGAATATTCCTTCAGGCTCAAGGTCGAGAAATCTGGAAATGTATTGTAAATTGACCTTATATTTCAACAAAAGTGGTTGATGGAGTAAAGGTCAAAAAGGAAGAAGAAGAGTTTGATCGTGAAGACGATAGACTTTATATTTTGAATTTAACTGCTATAAATTTATTATTTAATGCTCTCAATGGAAATGAGTTTAATAGAATAATGACTTGTGCTACGGCAAAACAAATTTGGAATAATTTGAAAGTTACTTATGAAGGAACTTCGCAAGTCAAGGAATCAAAAATTTATATTCTTACTCATGAATATGAAATGTTTAAGATGAATGATGATGAATCTATTTCTAGTATGCACACTCTTTTTACTAACATCATAAACAGCTTGACAGCTCTTGGCAAAGTTTATTCCAAGGTGGAGATAGTAAGAAAAATTCTTAACTCTCTACCAAAACGCTAGGAATCAAAAGTGACAGCGATTCTTGAAGCTAGAGACCTCAAGAAGTTCGAAGTGAATGAACTCATCGAGTCACTTATCACCCATGAGTACACATTGAAAAGAGGAGAAGAAGAAGGAAAGCCAAAGAAGAGCTTGGCACTTAAAACTGTTCCTTATGAAAGTGAAAGTGAAAGTGATGAAGATAAGGAAAATGAAGACAAAGATGAAGAAGTTGCGATGATAACAAGAAGAATTCAGAGGTTCTTAAAAATAAAAATAAAACTCCTCCGAGGAAATCCTTCAAAAAGTTTTCCAAGAAAGATTCAGGTAAAAATGACACTTTAATTTGTTATAAATGCAATAAGCCTGGTCATATCAAACCAGATTGTCCCCTGCTAAAAAAAGATCGAAACAAGGGCAAGAAAGCAATGAAAGCTACATGGGATGATGATTCAAGTAGTTTAGATAGTGAAGCAAGCAATGAAGAATTAGCAAATCTTTATCTTATAGCTAAAGATGACATTGAGGTAACAAATCTTGATAATATTGAATATCCTTCATATGAAGAATTGCAAAATGTTTTAGAAGAGGTATATGAGGAATTTGAAAAATTGGGTATCAAGTATATTTATTTGAAAAAGAAAAATTCTTCTTTAACAAACGAAATTGATATTTTAAGAAAAGAAAGTATCATTTTGAAAGATGAAAAGCTTGAATTGAATAAGAAGAAAACCGATTTAGAAAATATTGTTGAAAACTTTACGAATGAAAAAAGAAATTTTGAAAAACTTCTTGGTAGTCAAAGATGTGTTTTTGACAAGGCAAGTTTGGGATATATGCCAAAACAAAAATACAAACTGATGGGAACCAAGGTGGAGCTATCCTTAAAGATCCCTTGCAAATTTCAGATGGGCCAATTACAAGATCAAGAGCTAAGAAGATCAAGGAAGCAATGCAAGGATTGGTGCAATCCACTTGGGATGAAGCTAGGAAGAGCCCAACACTCAAGATGGGCTTAAAGGAAAAAGAACCAGTTTTGATCCACTTGATACAAGCTATGGAAGACATGACTTAAAGATTGGGCCTATTGTTGTTAAGGCTTTCAATTTGTTTAACGGTATTTTATTATTAGTTTAGAAGAAGTGGGCTTGAGGATGCTTGGCCCACGTATGTCTTATTTCTAATGGACTAGGGTTATTTTTGGGAAGGCCTTGTATTTTTGGCCAAGGGTTTATTTGGAAAGTTATAATTTTATGTCTTACTAGGGTTTCAGAAGTAACTGTAGCGCGGCGTATGGCACTGTTCACGCTACAGTACCCCGACTCATTGTTTACTTAGGGTTTTGGGGATTGTCTATTTAAACCACTTGTAACCTCATTTGAGAGGCAGACCATATGGAATTGTGATTAAGAGTTGAGTTATCTCCTCTTGTTCTTCTTGAACTTCTGAACTTATCAAAGGTAAATCAAAACCTTTGTGGCGTTCTTCCTTTGTAATCTAGGTTCTTGAGACGGGTTCTTCAATGGGTCTAGATTTTGATATAATCTAGGTTCTTTGAACGAGTTCTCATCGGGTCTAGATTCTCCATCCATATACCTGAGTTTGGCTTTCTTGGGGTTGTTTTTCCAGTATTGTTGTTGGGTCTCAAAGCAAGTCTATTGGGGTTCACATCATTTGGTAATCAGAGCAAGGTTTCCAATCAGGTGTAATTCTATCTTTTATCTATTGCATCTTTAATTCTAGGGTTTCATTGTTCTAGGGTTGCAAAAAAAAAAAAAGTACAGAAATTCGTTTTTCCTAGGGTTGCCAGATTACTCTATCATTTTGGTTTCATGTTTATCAACATTAGGTGGCTAAATTGCTTGTTTGTGGGCTGCCAAAATTTGCAGCATCTGTAGGGTTGGAAATTTCTGGGTTTCTTGCATCTTTAAGTTTGTCAATTCCTTGGAGTGTCGTTTCATTGATTCTCTTCTATTTCCTTGCCAATTTTTATGTGTTTGAATTTAGTTGTTTGATTGTTGCAATTGAATATTGCTATTTTTGACTGAAATAGTGAGAAAAGAAAGGAAAAGAAAAGAAAGGAAAAGAAAAGAAAAGAAAGGAAAGGAAAAGAAAAAAAAAAGAAAAGAAAAAAAAATCGAAAAAAAAAATCCGAATTTTTATTTTATTTCAAAAGGGCTGTATATATCATTATAGTTGATATATTGTCTTGTGATTACTCTTTCCCTTGTATCATTTCCTTGAGTCTTGTGTCATTTTATTCTTTCAGTGTTTTCTCTTGTTCTTGTTTCTTGGACCTAATTACTAGTTGGAATAAGACAAGGTTGTATTGTCTTGATTTAGTTCAATTAGTTCTGAAAGAACTTGAGTGGGAAAACTCTTGAGGTAAAAGGCAAGAGAGTGTGAGATCATTATCGGGAAAAAGCCAATTAAGAGTGAAACACGAGTGGAGTGCTATTATTTGAGTGTAAACACGTAAGGGAGCGTGTGAGGTCTTTTCCACTAATAGTTTTTTTTGTGTGCAGCGCGTACGATGTCTCATAAAAGTGACTCATCACCAAAGGGGATGGCAGATAACTCCTTTATGTTGCAGGCTATGCAACAACAGTTTGAACGATTGAACATGATGTTAGGGGAAGTGAGAGATAGGATGGATCAACAAGATGAAGTAATTAAAAATTTACATGGTGGGAGAGATAGGAGAAGACGTGAACCTAGAAGAGAACATGAGTATGAAGATAAAGGAGATGGTGAGGATGAGGAAGATCTAATTTCTGAAGTTGGGATGGGTAGGCATAGAGGAGTCAGGCGTGAAAGAGGATTTAGGGGAAACCCACGGGGTCGTGATGGAGTAGATAGGGACCTTGAGAGCATCAAAATGAAAATACCATCTTTCCAAGATAGAACTGACCCTGAAGCTTATTTAGAGTGGGAGAAGAAGATAGAGTTGATCTTTGAGTGTCATAACTATTCAGAGGAGAAGAAAGTGAAGTTGGCAGTAATTGAGTTCACTGATTATGCTATTATTTGGTGGGATCAATTAGTGACCAATAAGAGGAGGAATTATGAGAGGTCTGTCGAGACATGGGGAGAGTTGAAAGCTCTCATGAGGCGGAGATTTGTACCTAGCCACTACTATAGGGACCTCTACCAGAAATTACAAAATCTTACACAAGGGTCTAGGAGTGTGGAGGACTACCATAAGGAGATGGAGGTGGCTATGATACGGGCGAATGTAGAGGAGGATAGGGAGGCCACTATGGCTAGATTTTTGTGTGGTTTGAATAGGGAGATAGCTAATGTGGTTGAGTTACAACATTATGTAGAAATAGAAGACATGGTGCACATGGCTATGAAGGTGGAGAGGCAATTAAAGAGGAAAGGGACATCAAGGTACACTTCAGTTTCTAGCACTCCTTGGAAACCAAAGTGGGAGAAAGATGATCGAGTTGTAACAAAGGCAAAGACAGAACCACCTAAAGGAAACAATGAAGGAACTAGCAACAAACCCAAGTTGGCATCCCAACCTTCTAGAAATAGAGATATTAAATGCTTTAAGTGTTTGGGTTCAGGGCACATCGCTTCTCAATGTCCAAACAAACGTGTGATGATTATGCGTGACAATGGGGAGGTGATGACTGCAAGTGAGGATGATCGTGATGAGATACCTGAGTTGGAGGATGCTAGTGATGATGATGGAGTAGAATACCCCGTAACAGGTGAGTCCCTTGTTGCCAGGCGTGCTCTCAACACACAAATTAAGATGGATGAAGCAGAGCAACAAAGGGAGAATATTTTCCATACTAGATGCCACATCAATGGCAAGGTATGTAGTATGATAATCGATGGGGGGAGTTGTACTAATGTTGCTAGCACTACATTAGTTGAAAAATTGAATTTACCTACCTTGAAACACTCTCAACCATACAAGCTGCAGTGGTTGAATGATTGTGGGGAGGTTAGGGTGGATAGACAAGTGTTAGTTACTTTTTCCATTGGGAAGTATCAAGATGAAGTGCTTTGTGATGTTGTGCCTATGCATGCTGGCCATATATTGCTGGGGAGACCATGGCAGTATGATAGGAGAGTGATACATGATGGATTCAAAAACATGTACAGCTTTGTAAAGGAGGGCAAAACAACCAAGCTTGCTCCTTTAACTCCAAGACAGGTCTATGAGGACCAACTGAAACTGAAAAGTGAGGTTGCTCAAAAAAGAAAGAGTGAAAATGAGAGTGATAACAAAAGAAAGAGTGAAAAAGAGATTGAGCAAAAAAGAAAGAGTGACAAAGAAAAAGAGTCTGCTGAGAGAAAAGGAAAGGCAAAAGTGAGTTTCTATGCAAGAGAGAGTGAGGTTAAGAGAGCTTTCTTAGCAGATCGCCCTATGATTTTTCTTGTCTATAAAGAGTCTTATCTTAATCTTGATGAAACTAACCAACCTCTTCCTAGTTTGGCTGTTTCTTTGTTGCAAGAGTTTGAGGATGTATTCCCAGAGGAAATGCCTAATGAGTTGCCACCCATTAGAGGCATTGAGCACCAGATTGATTTCGTGCCCGGGGCTGCTATTCCAAACCAACCAGCTTATAGAAGTAATCCAGATAAGACAAAGGAGCTTCAGAGGCAAGTTGAGGATTTGATGAGCAAGGGGTACGTGAGGGAGAGCATGAGCCCATGTGCAATACCAGTGCTTCTAGTGCCTAAGAAGGATGGGACGTGGAGGATGTGCATTGATTGCAGGGCGGTTAATAATATCACGGTAAAGTATCGCCATCCCATTCCTAGATTAGATGATATGCTCGATGAATTGCATGGCTCATGTATTTTTAGTAAAATTGATCTTAAAAGTGGGTACCATCAAATTAGAATGAAAGAGGGTGATGAATGGAAAACTGCTTTTAAGACTAAGTATGGGCTTTATGAATGGTTGGTTATGCCATTTGGACTTACAAATGCGCCCAGTACTTTCATGAGATTAATGAATCATGTCCTACGTGCGTTCATAGGCAAGTTTGTGGTTGTGTACTTTGATGATATCTTAGTGTACAACAAGGACTTAAATGAGCATATTGAGCATTTGAGATATGTGTTTAATGTGTTGAGATGTGAAAAGTTGTATGCTAACTTCAAGAAATGTACCTTTTGTATGGAGGAAGTTGTTTTTCTTGGTTATGTTGTTAGTACAAAGGGTATTGAAGTGGATGAAGAGAAAGTCAAGGCCATTAAGGAGTGGCCAACACCAAAGAGCGTCACTGAGGTAAGAAGCTTTCATGGTTTAGCTAGCTTTTATTGGCATTTTGTTAAAAATTTTAGCACCATTGCTGCACCACTCACTGAAGTCATTAAAAAGAATGTTGGGTTTCATTGGGGGGCTAATCAAGAGAATGAATTTGCCACTATTAAGGAAAGGTTGTACTCTGCACCCGTGTTAGCATTACCAGATTTTAACAAAGCTTTTGAGATTGAATGTGATGCCTCAGGAATAGGGATTGGAGCCGTTTTGATGCAGGATAGGCGGCCGATTGCCTTCTTCAGTGAGAAGCTAAGTGGGGCATCCCTGAAGTACCCTACTTATGACAAAGAACTTTATACTCTTGTTCGTGCATTAGAGACTTGGCAGCACTACTTGTGGCCTAGGGAATTTGTGATCCACACCGATCATGAATCATTGAAGCATCTCAAGGGTCAAGGTAAGTTGAATAAGAGGCATGCTAGATGGATGGAATACATTGAGACCTTTCCATATGTCATCCGTTACAAGCAAGGTAAGGAGAATATTGTTGCTGATGCTTTATCACGGAGGTATGTGCTTCTTACTTCTATGAGTGCTAAAATGCTTGGGTTTGAATATGTGAAAGATATGTATGCTGATGATGTTGACTTTTCTGATGTGTATATGGCATGTGATAAGGCGGCATTTGGTAAGTTTTACAAGCATGATGGTTACTTGTTTAAAGAAGATAAACTGTGTGTACCTAGTTGTTCTATGCGTGAGTTATTGGTGCGTGAGGCACATGACGGGGGATTAATGGGACACTTTGGTGTCAAGAAAACCTTAGACATATTGGCATGAACATTTCTTTTGGCCTAAGATGAAAAGAGACATCAATCGCATTTGTAGCAGGTGCATCACATGTAGAAAGGCCAAATCTAAGGTTTTGCCACATGGTTATATACACCCTTACCCATTCCTAGTGAGCCATGGGTAGACATATCTATGGACTTTGTTTTGGGGCTGCCTAGGACAAAAAGGGGTAGAGATTCTATTTTTGTGGTTGTGGATAGATTTAGCAAGATGGCACATTTCATTCCATGCCATAAAACAGATGATGCCACAAGCATAGCTGACTTGTTTTTCAAAGAGATAGTGCGACTCCATGGTGTGCCCAGGAGCATTGTTTCTGATAGGGATGTTAAATTTCTTAGCTACTTTTGGAAGGTGTTGTGGGGAAAATTAGGTACTAAACTCTTATTTTCCACTACTTGTCACCCACAGACTGATGGTCAGACTGAAGTAGTTAATAGGACTTTAACTCAGCTTTTACGCACTGTTGTTCATAAGAATTTAAAGACTTGGGAGGATTGTTTGTCATTTATAGAGTTTGCATATAATAGGACCATGCATACTACTACTTCATACTCTCCTTTTGAAATTGTTTATGGTTTTAATCCACTTACTCCTTTAGATTTGATGCCTTTGCCTATTGATGGCAGGAGTAGCTTAGATGGAAAAAAGAAAGCAGAGTTGGTGAAGTCACTTCATGAGAGGGTACGGCTTCAAATTTCCCAAAAGAATGAAAGGTTTGCTTCCCAAGCCAATAAAGGGCGACGGCGTGTCATCTTTGAACCAGGAGATTGGGTTTGGGTTCACATGCGCAAAGAAAGATTCCCAGCCCATAGACGGACTAAGTTGCATCCTCGAGGAGATGGACCTTTCCAAATTCTTGAGAAAATTAATGACAATGCATATAAAGTGGATCTTCCAAGTGAATATAATGTTTCTGCTACCTTCAATGTTTCTGATCTTTCTCCTTTTGATGTAGGGGAAGATTCGAGGTCGAATCCTTTTGAGGAGAGGGGGAATGATGGGAACCAAGGTGGAGCTATCCTTAAAGATCCCTTGCAAATTCCAGATGGGCCAATTACAAGATCAAGAGCTAAGAAGATCAAGGAAGCAATGCAAGGATTGGTGCAATCCACTTGGGATGAAGCTAGGAAGAGCCCAACACTCAAGATGGGCTTAAAGGAAAAAGAACCAGTTTTGATCCACTTGATACAAGCTATGGAAGACATGACTTAAAGATTGGGCCTATTGTTGTTAAGGCTTTCAATTTATTTAACGGTATTTTATTATTAGTTTAGAAGAAGTGGGCTTGAGGATGCTTGGCCCACGTATGTCTTATTTCTAATGGACTAGGGTTATTTTTGGGAAGGCCTTGTATTTTTGGCCAAGGGTTTATTTGGAAAGTTATAATTTTATGTCTTACTAGGGTTTCATAAGTAACTGTAGCGCGGCGTATGGCACTGTTCACGCTACAGTACCCCGACGCATTGTTTACTTAGGGTTTTGGGGATTGTCTATTTAAACCACTTGTAACCTCATTTGAGAGGCAGACCATATGGAATTGTGATTGAGAGTTGAGTTATCTCCTCTTGTTCTTCTTGAGCTTCTGAACTTATCAAAGGTAAATCAAAACCTTTGTGGCGTTCTTCCTTTGTAATCTAGGTTCTTGAGACGGGTTCTTCAATGGGTCTAGATTTTGATATAATCTAGGTTCTTTGAACGAGTTCTCATCGGGTCTAGATTCTCCATCCATATACCTGAGTTTGGCTTTCTTGGGGTTGTTTTTCCAATATTGTTGTTGGGTCTCAAAGCAAGTCTATTGGGGTTCACATCACAAACCTTATAAAAATTTCTTTGATAATCCTTCTACATCAAAAACTAATATTCAAAATTCTTTTCATAAAAATAATTTTGTCAAAAAAAGATATTATTATAATTATTCAAGTTTTTCATATATGTCACATGCTATTTGTAATTTTTGTAATAGAAATGGTCATAATTATCATACTTGTCCTATTAGAAAAAATCATACAATGACTATTAGGGCCATATGGATACCTAAAAATTTTGTTTCTTCTAATACTAATAAATAAATTACCCAAAGAACTTGGGTACCAAGAAAAATAATTTTAATTGTTTTTATAGGTATGCATGAAGTCATCTACAAGCAAAAACAAGTGATTTTTAGATAGTGGATGTTCAAGACATATGACGGGAGACAAGATTAAGTTCTTTGATCTTAGATCTAAAGAAGAAAGACACGTGACATTTGGAGACAGCTCGAAAAGAAAGATCGTGAGAATAGGTAAAATTGGTAATAAATATTCTCTCATAATTAAAGATGTTCTACTTGTTGAAGGTTTAAAACATAATCTTTTGAGTATAAGTCAATTATGTAATAAAGGATTTACAATTACTTTCAAAATGGATAAGTGCATTATTTTGAATGATCATGATTTGTAATATTTGTTTTATTACTTTTAGAAGCAATAATGTTTATACAATCGATTTTGAAGAAATTACCTCACAAGATGCTATTTGATTTTCAGTTCAAAATAAAACTCGTTGGTTATGGCATAAAAGATTAGGTCATGCCAACATGGAACTTATTTCCAAACTTTCAAAAAATGATCTTGTGAGAGGTTTAACAAAAATAAATTTTCTTAAAAATAAAATTTGTAATGCATGCCAATTTGGTAAATAAACAAAAACTTCTTTTAAAACCAAGAAACATATTTCCACTACTAGACCATTGCAACTGATACACATGGATCTTTTTGGACCAAATAGAGTTGCAAGTCTAGGAGGAAAATATTATGCATTTGTTATTGTTAATGATTTCTCTAGATATACTTGGGTCATCTTGCTCATAAAGATGAGGCACATAATGTCTTTACCAAGTTATGCAAGAGAATTCAAAATGAAAAGGGCTATACTATTTCAAGTATTCGGAGTGATAGGGGAAAAGAGTTTGTTAATAAAAATATTGAAACATTTTGTGATGAAAATGGTTTTGTGCATAATTTTTCTGCTCCTCGAACTCCTTAACAAAATGGGGTAGTAGAAAGGAAAAATAGATCTCTTCAAGAGATGGCAAGAACAATACTCAATGAGAACAACTTGCCTAGTTATTTTTTAGCCGAAGCGGTAAGTACTGCATGTTATGTCATAAATAGAGTTATGCTAAGGTCTAAATTAGATAAAACCCCCTATGAGCTTTGGAATGAGAAAAAGCCCAACATTGGTTACTTTCATGTATTTTGATGCAAATGTTTTATTTTGAATGACAGGGATAATTTAGATAAGTTTGATGCAAAATCTGATGAATGTATCTTTCTCGGGTATTCTATTAATAGTAAAGCTTATAGAGTATTCAATAAAAAGACTTTGATTGTATAAGAATCTATGCATGTAGTATTTGATGAATCTAATTCTTCACTCTCCAAGAAATCTATTGATGAAGAAACAGGAGGTATAAATAACACGGAAAGTCTCAATCTCAACAAAGAGAAAGCAATAGAGGAAGTTCAACATGGAGCCATCAGGAAAGATCATCAAAATTTAATATAAGATGCAACCAAACAGTGGAAATTTGTGAAAAATCATCCATTGGAACAAATTTTGGGAGAACCTTCACGAGGTGTAAATACTCGATCATTTCTTAGAAATATTTGCAATCATACTGCTTTTCTATCTCAAATTGAACCAAAAAACATTGATGACGCACTTCTCGATGAATCTTGGATTCTAGCTATGCAATAAGAGTTGAATCAATTTGAAATAAATGATGTTTGGACACTTGTTCCTAGACCCAAAAATCGTACTATTATTGGAACAAAATGGGTTTTTAGAAATAAGAAAGATGAGTTCAGAGTTATTACTAGAAATAAGGCTCGACTTGTAACCCAAGGTTTTAATTAAGAAGAAGGAATCGATTATGATGAGACATATGCATCAGTCGCAAGATTAGAAACTATTCGAATGCTACTTGCATATGATTGTTATAAAAATTTCAAACTTTTTCAAATGGATATTAAAAGTGCTTTCTTAAATGGTTTTATAAATGAAGAGGTATATGTTGAGTAACCTCAAGGTTTTGAAAATCATATTTCCCCAAATCATGTTTTCAAACTCACAAAAGCATTATATGGATTTAAACAAGCTCCTAGAGTTTGGTACGAGAGACTCAGTGGTTTCTTGATTGAAAAAGGGTTTTTCAAGAGGAAAAATCGATACAACTCTTTTCATTAAATATGAAAATGATGATATTCTTTTAATTCAGATTTATGTTGATGATGTAATATTCGATGCTACTAATGAAAATATGTGTCAAGTTTTTGTTAAGACTATGCAGGAAGAATTTGAGATGACTATGATGGGAGAACTTACATTCTTTCTCGGATTGCAAATTAAGCAAGTAAAAAGTTGGACATTCATCAATCAATCAAAATATATTAAGGAATTACTGAAGAAGTTTGGGATGGAAAGTGCTAAGGAAATTGGAACACCAATGAGCCCATCAACTAAACTTGATAAAGATGAATCAAGTAAGCCAGTTGACTCGAAAATATATCGAGGTATGATTGGTAGCTTATTATATTTAACAGCCAGTAGACCAGATATTATGTTTAGTGTGTGCTTATGTGCACGCTTTCAATCATCTCTAAAAGAATCACATTTAATTGCAGTTAAGCGTATTCTTAGATATCTTAGTGGTACAATTAACCTAGGGTTATAGTATCCTAAGCACACATCTTTCGATCTAATTAGCTACACAGATGCATATTATGCTGGCTATAAAATAGATCGAAAAAGTACTAATGGAGCATGCAATTTCTTAGGTCATGCACTAGTTTCCTAATTTAGTAAAAAACAAAATTATGTTGCACTATCTACTGCTGAAGCAGAATATGTTGCTGCGGGTAGTTGTTGTGCTCGAGTTCTCTACATGAAGCAACAACTTGAAGATTTTAAACTCATGTATAATCACATTCCAATCAAATGTGATAATACAAGTGCTATAAATCTTTCAAAGAACCCAATACAACATTCTAGAACTAAGCATATTGAAATAAGATATCATTTTCTTCGAGATCATGTGCAGAAAGGCAATATAATACTAGAGTTCACAAACACACACGATCAGTTAGCAGATATTTTCACAAAACCTTTACCAGAAGATAGATTATGTATGATCAGAAGAGAAATAGGTATGATGCATGCTATGAATATCTCTTAAAAGATAGACCAGAGTCAATAAAAATAGAAATAGATTTTTTAAATACTTTTATATAAACTTGAGATTCTTAGCCTCATGTTTGAGACGCTCATTCTCTTCATACAATATCATGTCATTCTTATCCATGGGAATCGGCAAGCAGAATGAAGAATCTAATAAAAATTTCAACTATTCATTCTTCTGCCGAATAATTCTTTCCCTTGTGTGAGACTCTTGAACAATTCATTGAAGTACAACAATTTGTTCTTTAAGCTTTTCAATTTCATGATTTTTGGCTTGTAGCCGCTGGAAAATAGTAACAATAAAGGAAGAGTAGCGAGTCCCAAGACTCACCAAGTATAGATATCATTTATCAGAATCTGACTTATTAGCCAAATTATTATTTTCTTGCTGCAACATGGCACCAATGGCAGCTGCAGAAAGGACAGGAGGTTGAGATGCAGAATGCCTCATGGGTGGATCTAGAGAAATGTTAGAAGAATTAGCCATTGAGAAAAGAATAGAAGGCTTAAAACGAGAATGTTGAAGGAATGCAGATGAGTTATAGAGATGAGAAGAAAACTTGATGGGGATTGGATGAACTTTAAGACTAATTTTATAGAGATAGCATAAAGAACCAGACGAGCTATCATCCAAGTCAAAGAGCAATGTGATTTTTTTTTCCGATCGGTGAAAATGACATTTTTTAGAAACTCGGAGCCTTCAATCTCGTTTGTCAACAACATTAGGCGATTTTTTCAAATCTCCAGCCACATTTGTCGGGTCACGAACGGATCAAATTTATTTATTTATTTTTTTCAACTATCTACAGTATCTACTAACACACCGTTTTCTTCAGGTCTATTTACTTGTTGTGGATCCTTTTTAATAATGCCAAAAGGGGGAGAAGTGTTAGATTAGAACATTAACATTATTTGAATTGCTAAACTTATTATATATGCTTGGAATTATATTTATACTTTTGCTTGAAAAACTAACGCAGATTCTTAGGAGGAGTTTAAGTATCAATACAGGCTTCAAATTCTATGAAGTATTTGTCATCACCAAAAAGGGGGAGATTGTTGAACCCAAGGTTTCAAGCTTTGTATAATTATATATCTACACATGAATTTTGATAATAACAAATGAATTCAAAGAATAAAGAAGTCTCAAGCTCAAGTTGTCTACACAATGGAGTCAAGCACATCAAGAAAATAAGCATGAGCAAGAAGGGAACAAATTCACATTAAAGTTATAGAGTAATATTGTAAATCTCTTCAAAATTTGAAATTAGGATTAATACTTAAAATTAATATTTTATCATAAAGCATTAAAATACATTTTCCACATGTGCATGAATATTTTTGAAAATTAAATTTGAAATTTTTGAAAGATGATTGATTGTCATCTTTTACATGTGCATGCCTTGATTAAAGGGTTGAACTTTGAAAATATTAAAGATGATTGATTGTCATTTTTCACATATGCATGTTTTATTTGAATATTTTTAAAAGTGATTGATGCTTTTTTTGATTTATGCAAAAGGTAGATGATTTTGTTTGAAATATTTGAAAAGTAAAGTGTGCTCCTTTTGTCATATGCAAAAAGTAAAAAATTAGATTTGAATTTTTTTAAAGGTAAAGTGTGCTCCTTTTATCATATGCAAAAAGTAAAAGATTAGGTTTGAATTTTTTGAAAAGTAAAGTGTGCTCCTTTTGTCATATACAAAAAGTAAAAGATTAGGTTTGATTTGTTTGAAAAGAAAAGTGTGCTCCTTTTGTCATATGTCAAAAGTAAAAGATTAAGTTTGAAGTTTTTGAAAAATGAATGAGGTTGTCTTTGACAATTGAAAAAGAAGAACCTTTTATTTGAATTTTTTGAAAAAGTGAATGATGTTGTCTTTGACATGTGAATTTTTTTAATTTGAATATGAAGTCTCATATGCCTGTAAATAGATCATTTGAGAGTTTCACATTCACAACATCCAGAACATACAACATTTATTCAAAACTTTCATTCTCTCTTCTCTAAGTATTGATCTTTAATCCTTATTCATTTTGAGAGATATAGTTTGCACTGTATTATTTTTATTTCACTCATTGAGGAGTGTTTTCTGATAACCTATTCACTATCAGCTTTTGTATCAGAAAAAGGGTGTGTATAACCCTTGTGCGTGTAGAAAGTGTTCTACACGAGGAATAGTTGAATCACCATGTGTAAGGTGATTGCAAGTATAGAGGGTGCTCTACATGGATCCTTTGTAGCGGTGTTGTTCAAAGGTGTAATAGGTTTCTATCTTCACCTGAAGGAGGTTGAATAGTGAATTTGGGGATCCTCAAATGGTAGCTTGAGGCGAGGACGTAGGTAGTGGGACCGAACCTCGTTAACATACTGAGTTTACTTCTCTTTTACCCTTACTCTTTATATTTATTACTGTTTCGTATTTTGTTTATATTTTATATTATATATTTGATTTATAATTGTTATTTTAAATATAACTCAATTCACTCACTCTCTTGTGTTAGTCATCTGGGCAACTGTTTATGTTTTATTCAATATGTAGGTTGTACAAATGTATACGAGTAAGCCAAACGATATATCCGACAAATTGTATACATTGGGGCATTGGCCTCTCGTGATGCGTTGCTCGATATTCTGCATGTATTTCTCGGGGAAGTAAGTATCACACAATGGATCGAGAATACTATATGAAAACATAAAATAGTAGTGTCCTAGTTGAAGGAAGTCATGATGGAGAAAACTGTGACGCCTCCAAATCCCCACGCACGGACACGGGGAAGTTGAGACGTCCGGATGGTGACAACCCGGGTCACCATCCTAACGACGGGTGCCAAGTGTGTGCAAAGGCAACATATGTGCACGAAAGCCATATAACTAAGTACCGAAATTTTTTTTTCTTAACATATTACAAGCTATTTAAAACATACGTAAATAAAATATTACAAAACACTAATATAGTTTTAAACCAAATATAAAGCATAACCTCAGCAACTCGGCGGAGCCGCATCCTCGGGCTCAGCCTCCTCTTCCTCATCCTCAAAACCTGCACCAAAAGCTACGGAACCAAAAATGGTACCGCAGGTAAGTAAAACCCAAACACCACCAGATAAAAAGACATAGAACTCAAACAAAATGCATGAAGCATGCCCAATGCACAAAACCTATAAAACATAATTTTCCACACACGCAAAAAATCCCATTTGGCCCAAAAACACATCTTTTCCAAAAACCACGTCAAAAGTCACATTTGGCCTCTATAACCGTCTCAAACCAAAATCCATTTTATCCGTATGCGCCATAACCTCCCCTAGGGGTCATCCGCACACCCTGGCTCCAGTGCCACACCGCAGAGTACCACCACGCATGTGACACCTAACGAGCGATGCCCAGTTCCACACCCCGCGTGTTCGTAGCCAAGCATCCTCTAGCCCTCGCCAGCGAAGGGCCACGGAGTCGTTGCGTAGAGCGATGCCTGGTTCCGCGCCCGGCGCGTTCGTAGCCAAGCAACCCCTAGCCCCCCCTCCCGTTGTCGCCCAGCGACAACCCAGGGGACATCACTCAGTTTATTCTGCTCCCGAGTGACCAGAGGAGCTCCACCGAGATAATACCCCATCCCGGCTTGGGGTCGTGATACACACGCACCCAAAAGTCCACTTACGCCAATAAACAGGTTTTTGTCAATTACACAAAAACACACGTGCATGCACCATGTAAATGCTATATCAATGCACAAAAATAATCAACTAACATAATTCAATAAAACAAGCAACTCCGTCCTCCATCCATCCGACCCCCGAACTCCTCGGACTCAGTCCGGAATCAACCAACCAACAGATAAAATAATTGAAAGAGCAATATATATTTAAATCTGAAAATAGGGTTTGGAAAATACTTACAGCGCTATACGGTAATTTTAGAAAACACTCGGCGTTGCAAAAGGCGGAGGAAAAGCAACGTTACAGTGAAAATTCACTGTGGCCGTGGGTTGTAAAATACCCACTTTTGAACGGGGACAAACCAAGGCTTGGGATTAATAGGGAATGGCCTAGGGATGATTATGAAACTATTGAAAGTGGTGGTTGGCCATGGGTGGCGGCAGAAACGGCGGAGAGAGGCCGGATTTTCCAAAAAGGAAAGCTAGCTCGTGGGAGCTGTTCCGGTGACCATTGGAGGCCGAAAATAGGTGGGTTAGGACGGCAAGGGACCGGTGATGAAGTGGTGAAGAAATGGTGGCCGGAGGTGGAGCGACGGCGGCTGATCGAGGCAAAAACCGTGGAGGCTTTAAGGGGGTTTTCCGATCAAACGGCTGGCCGGATGGGGCTGAGAATTGGTGGGGAGGTGCGCCAGAGGGAGGGGAGTCGAACGGTATGGGTGGTGTGCCGCACGGCGGCCGGACGGCGGCGGGTCGAGGGCAGGAAGCAGCTCCGGCATGGGAGAGGAGGAGAGAGAGAGGGACGGGGTCGACGCGGGAGGAAGGAGAAGAAAAAAGAAAAGAAAGAAAAAAAGAGAAAAAGAAAGAAAAAGAAAGAAGAAAAAGAAAAAAAAAAAGAAAAAAGAAAAAAAAAGGAAAAAGGGAAAAGAGATGTAGGAAAAGATGAGGTCTAATCCTCATTCCGGGAAAACAAAACAAACCCGCCGAAACAAGATTAAAAACAGCAAAAGGACTAAAAGAAATAAAACACATTATCAAATAAATTAAAAACCAAATTTTAAAATGCAATAAATTAAAATAAATAAACTAATATATTATTTAAAATAAAAACAACAATTCAGTGAAAATACACTCAAAAGCGGGTCATCACATCCTCCCCTCCTTAAAAACAAATTTTGTCCTCGAAATTTGCAAGATCAACCACCAACTTAAAGAAGCCACATAAAAACACACAAACCATCGGTGACCAAGATTAAGATACATACCTTCATCCTTCAAACAAGTACGGGTACTGCTCCCTCATGTCCGTTGCTCGCTCCCAAGAGAAGTCTTGTGCTAACGGATCTCCCCAAGCCACTTTAACCAAAGGTATCGTCTTGGACCTCAACTGTTGCTCCTTCCAATCCATAATCTGCGACGGAACAACTTCATAAGTGAGATCCGGTTGCAACTGAATACCCGCTGGGTCGACGAAGCGTGGCTCTTGCTGACCAAAGCTCTTCTTCAGGGATGATACATGGAAGACATCATGGATATCCCCAAAATATCCTGGCAAAGCAACTCTATAGGCGACGGACCCTACCTTCTCCAGAATCTGAAAAGGGCCGACATACCTCGGATCCAACTTCCTCTTCTTACCAAAACGCTTAACACCTCTCATGGGAGAGACTTTGAGATAAACCCAATCACCAACTTCAAAAGATAACTCTCTCCTCCTGGTATCAGCGTAACTTTTCTGGCGACTCTAAGCTGCCGCCATTTTATCTCTGATGATCCGGACTTGGCTTTGCATCTCTTGAATTATTTCGGGTCCAATTATCCTACTCTCCCCGACTTCATCCCAACACAAGGGCGACCTGCACTTTCTCCCATAAAGAGCTTCATAGGGAGCCATCTGAATAGTCGCATGGAAGCTGTTATTATAAGCAAACTCGATGAGCGGCAAATGATTTTCCCAACTCCCTTGAAATTCCATGACACATGCTCGCAACATATCTTCAAGGGTCTGAATGGTGCGCTCTGATTGGCCGTCTGTCTGCGGGTGATATGCAGTACTGAACTTCAACTTAGTACCCAAAGCTGCCTGCAAACTCTTCCAGAACTGCGACGTGAACCTCGGGTCTCGATCTGACACTATACTCTTTGGTATGCCGTACAGCCGCACTATCTCCTGGACATACAAGCGGGTCAACTTACCCAAAGAGTCGGTGTTATTAACGGGCAGGAAATGAGCATTTTTCGTTAACCGGTCTACAATCACCCAAATAGAATTTTTCCCACTAGGCGTTCTCGGCAAACCCACTACAAAATCCATCGTGATGTCATCCCATTTCCACTCAGGAATAGGGAGGGGTTGGAGCATACCTGCAGGTCTTTGATGCTTGACCTTCACTTGACGGCATGTGTGGCATTTCTCAACATATAAGGCAATATCCTTCTTCATTCCATCCCACCAGTAATTTTTCTTCAAGTCCCGATACATCTTTGTACTGCCGGGATGAACTGAATAAGGGGTCGCATGAGCTTCCGCCATGATCCGTTCTTTGAATTCTGAGTCTTTAGGGACCACTCTGCGATCTTGAAACCGAAGTATCCCATCTTTATCCATGCTGAAATGCAACGGCCCTCGAGATTTTCTTACTCTTTTTCTGATATTCAGCAGCTTCGGATCCTTCCTTTGAAGAGTCTTCAATTCTTCAAAATCGGTTACCTGAATATCCAGAACTGAAGATAAAATCTCTTCTTGCTGTGAACTCTCAATAAGGAGCCTTCTCATCCCATAAAGCAGTGAATCCAAATCCGACGGCTCGACTTCATCTTCCAAGTGTGACTTATGGCTCAAAGCATCAGCAACTATATTAGCCTTCCCCGGATGGTACTTGATCTCACACTGATAGTCACTGATTAACTCTAGCCATCGCCTCTGCCTCATATTCAGATTTTTCTGGGAAGACAAATGCTTCAAGCTCTTGTGATCAGTAAATACCTCACAAGCTTCCTCATACAAGAAGTGCCGCCAGATCTTGAGAACAAAAACAATCGCAGCCAATTCTAAATCGTGCGTCGGATAATTCTTCTCATGGTCATTTAGCTGACGAGATGCATAGGCAACAACCCGTCCTTCCTGCATAAGGACACAACCCAAATCAAACTTAGACGCATCACTGAAGACTACGAATGGCTTATGCGGTTCTGGGAGCGCTAACACTGGTGCCGTCGTCAACCTGTTCTTTAATTCTTGGAAGCTTCTCTCACACTTATCTGACCAAACAAATTCTGTATTCTTCCGAGTCAAAGCTATGAGAGGTCCGGATAGGCGAGCAAATCCCTCCACAAATCTTCGGTAGTATCTGGCCAGCCCCAAGAAACTCCGGATCTCACGCACTGTAGTCAGGCGCTGCCATGAAAAAATGGCTTCTACCTTACTAGGATCAACAGCCACTCCGTCTTGGGAAATTACATGCCCAAGAAATTTAACTTCTTCCAACCAGAATTCATACTTGCTGAGTTTGGCGTACAATTGGTGTTCTCTCAATTTTCCAAGTACCAGACGAAGATGATACACGTGCTCTTCAACATCTCTGGAATAAATCAGAATATCATCGATGAATACTACCACAAATGAATCTAGATAAGGTCGAAATACTCGATTCATTAAATCCATGAAAGCAGCAAGGGCATTAGCTAACCCAAACGGCATCACCTTAAATTCATAATGCCCATACCTCGACCTGAAGGCAGTTTTAGGCAAATCCTTGTCTCTGATCCTCAGCTGGTAGTATCCCGACCTCAGATCAATTTTAGAGAACACGGCTGCTCCTTGAAGCTGATCAAATAAATCATCTATCCGCGGGAGAGGATATTTATTTTTGATGGTCACCTTATTCAATTCCCGATAATCTATGCACATACGGAGGGTTCCATCTTTCTTTTTAACAAACAAGACTGGTGCACCCCACGGTGAAGTACTAGGCTGAATAAATCCCTTCTCTACCAGTTCTTGCAACTGAGTCTTCAACTCTTTTAATTCAGCCGGTGCCATGCGATAAGGAGCTTTATGCACAGGAGCCGCTCCAGGTTCCAAGTCTATAACAAATTCTATTTCCCGCACAGGGGGTAGTCCGGGCAAGTCGTCCACAAACACATCGGGGAATTCTTCCACAACTGGAATGTCTGCCAAAGACTTCTCCTCGGACGGCGTGGACACCATCTGAACCAAGAATGCATCCGCTCCCCATGCAATCTCCCTTTTTGCTTGAATTGCCAATATAATTACCGGCTTTTCTTTCAACTTACTCCCTGCAAATTCCAGACAATCACCATCTGGAAGCTGAAAGGTAATTACCCGACTTCTGCAATTAATACTCGCAGAATATCGGTATAGCCAATCCATCCCGAGGATGATATCAAAACCCAACAGCTTAAACACCACCAAATCAGCATCCAAGAACCTTCCATCAAAATTTAACGGGCATCCCAAAGCAATCTTGGAACACCACACCATTTCACCATCGGGTAGAGCCACTACCATAGACTTCGGCAACGGTTCCGTGACCAAATTACACACCCGAGCAAACGTGGAAGATACAAATGACTGCGACGCACCGGAATCAAACAAAGTACAAGCATAAAACACATACAAACGGACTCTTCCTGAACCAACACACAACCCATGAAATCAAAAAAAAAACAAAAGAGAAACCAAATACACCAAAAAATTAAATCCAACTTAAAATTAAATTAATCCATACCTGTAATTACTCTAGCATCATGGGTCGCTGGTGCCTCATCATCCACCTCTCCGGGTGTGACAGCATAAACCCGAGCTTGCATTTCTTGTCTCGGGTTGGTTCTTCCACCGTGTCTACCTCCACGGCTTCCTTGAACTCTGACGGGGCAATCCCGAGCAATGTGTCCCACTTGGCCCACCGGTAACACTGGGGTCCACTACTCAGCCGACACTCGCCCTCATGAGCTCTATTACATGCTCCACAAATTGGTACCCGTCCTCCCATACGAACACCTGAGGACGTCTGAGGTCGAGTTCCAGTCCGCTGAACAAACTTCTGGGGAGAACCCGAGCTGCTTCCTTCACCAGAAAAACTCCGTCTCTTATGTCCTGGAGGGGAGCCCATACTCAGATTATTTTCTCGCTCCACAAGGGTGGCCACATCCACTAATTCCTGAAAAGTAGATATCCGATGGCTGACCACCATACGGCGTATGTCATGGCGCAGTCCTTCCTGAAAACGATCAGCTCGCATTTCCTCGATGGCGATAAGGTAAGGAGCAAATCGCCCAAGTTCTATGAATCTCCGGGCGTACTGTTCCACTATCGCGCCCACTTGGACCAGATTTGAGAACTCTCTTGCCTTTTGCTTCCTTACCGCTGCGGGGAAGAAGCGGTCATTAAACTCCTTCTTGAAGCGCTGCCAGGTCATAGCAGCGAAAGACCCCAATTCTGATTCCAGCATCACCCTCTTGGTATCCCACCAATCAGACGCAGTGCCTTGCAAGAGATAGCTGGCGTAGAGTACCTGTTGCGCCTCGGTGCAACCACACACCTCAAATGTTCTTTCCAGATCTTTGATCCATTTTCCAGCTTGAAGTGGATCCTCTTCTCCAGTGAAGTGTGGAGTTCTATGCGCCAGGAAGCGCTCATAGGTGCATCCGGCTTGCACCATGCTACTGGACCCTCCCGGGTACATCCAAGGCCCTCCCTGATGTGGCCAAGGACTTCTTGGTTGTGGCCAAAACCCTCCTTGCTGTGGACAAGGCCCTCCTTGTTGTGGCCAGGGACCCCCTTGTGGCGGCCAAGGTCCTCCTTGTTGTGGCCAAGGCCCTGTCTATTGTGGCCTAATATTCTACCACATGAACTCCATCATCTGCCGTATTGCTTCGGCTATGGAGTCATCCCTTGAGGTATTGCCCCGTGGCTCCTAAGTATATTTCCTTACCTTTGACCCCCTTTCAGAAAATAAAAACAAATAAAACCAACAACAAACAAAAACAGAACCACAGACCAACACCACATCACAGAAAACAAAAGAAACCAACTTGTAAAAATATAACTAAATAAATAAAAACAAACAAACAAGCTCAAACAAATAAAACAATTAAAACAAATCAAATAACTTTACTTAACATAATTTTTAAAACACAACTTAAAAAAAAACATTCTGGTACTACCTACGGGACCTGTGGTTTTACCCAGAGCCAAACCGCTCTGATACCACCTGTGACGCCCCCAAATCCCCACGCACGGACACAGGGAAGTTGAGACGTCCGGATGGTGACAACCCGGGTTACCATCCTAACGACGGGTGCCAAGTGTGTGCAAAGGCAACATATGTGCACGAAGAAACACGCAGCAGATAACGAAAGCCATATAACTAAGTACCAGAATTTTTTTTTTCTTAACATATTACAAGCTGTTTAAAACATACGTAAATAAAATATTACAAAACACTAATATAGTTTTAAACTAAATATAAAGCATAACATCAGCAACCCGGCGGAGCCGCATCCTCGGGCTCAACCTCTCTTCCTCATCCTCAAAACCTGCACCAAAACCTACGGAACCAAAAATGGTACCGCAGGTAAGTAAAACCCAAACACCACCAGATAAAAAGGCATAGAACTCAAACAAAATGCATAAAGCATGCCCAATGCACAAAACCCATAAAACATAATTTTCCACACACGCCAAAAATCTCATTTGGCCCAAAAACACATCTTTTCCAAAAACCACGCCAAAAGTCACATTTGGCCTCTATAACCGTCTCAAACCAAAATCCATTTTATCCGTATGCGCCATGACCTCCCCTAGGGGTCATCCGCACACCCTGGCTCCAGTGCCACACCGCAGAGTACCACCATGCATGTGACACCTAACGAGCGATGCCCAGTTCCACGCCCCGCGTGTTCATAGCCAAGCATCCTCTAGCCCTTGCCAGCGAAGGGCCACGGAGTCGGTGCGTAGAGCTATGCCTGGTTCCGCGCCCGGCGCGTTCGCAGCCAAGCAACCCCTAGCCCCCGCTCCCGTTGTCGCCCAGCGACAACCCAGGGGACATCACTCAGTTTATTCCGCTCCCGAGTGACCAGAGGAACTCCACCGAGATAATACCCCATCCCGACTTGGGGTCGTGATACACACGCACCCGAAAGTCCACTTACGCCAATAAACAGGCTTTTCTCAATTACACAAAAACACACGTGCATGCACCATGTAAATGCTATATCAATGCACAAAAATAATCAACCAACATAATTCAATAAAACAAGCAACTCTGTCCTCCATCCATCCGACCCCCGAACTCCTCGGACTCAGTCCGGAATCAACCAACCAGCAGATAAAATAATTGAAAGAGCAATATATATTTAAATCTGAAAATAGGGTTTGGAAAATACTTACAGCGCTATACGGTAATTTTAGAAAACACTCGGCGTTGCAAAAGGCGGAGGAAAAGCAACGTTACAGTGAAAATTCACTGTGGCTGTGGGTTGTAAAATACCCACTTTTGAACGGGGACAAACCAGGGCTTGGGATTGATAGGGAATGGCCTAGGGATGATTATGAAGCTTTTGGAAGTGGTGGTTAGCCATGGGTGGCGGCAGAAACAGCGGAGAGAGGCCGGATTTCCAAAAAGGAAAGCTAGCTCGTGGGAGCTGTTCCGGTGACCATTGGAGGCCGAAAATAGGTGGGTTTGGACGGTAAGGGACCGATGATGAAGTGGTGAAGAAATGGTGGCCGGAGGTGGAGCGACGGCTGCAGATCGAGGCAAAAACCGTGGAGGCTTTAAGGGAGTTTTCCGGTCAAACGACTGGCCGGATGGGGCTGAGAATTGGTGGAAAGGTGCGCCGGAGGGAGGGGAGTCGAACGGTATGGGCGGTGTGCCGTACGGCGGCCGAACGGCGGCGGGTCGAGGGCAGGAAGTAGCTCCAACATGGGAGAGGAGGAGAGAGAGAGAGAGAGAGGGACGGGGTCAACGCAGGAGGAAGGAGAAGAAAAAAGAAAAGAAAGAAAAAAAGAGAAAAAGAAAGAAAAAAAAAAAAAGAAGAAAAAGAAAAAAAAAAAGAAAAAAGAAAAAAAAGGAAAAAGGGAAAAGAGATGTAGGAAAAGATGAGGTCTAATCCTCATTCCGGGAAAACAAAACAAACCCGCCGAAACGAGATTAAAAACAGCAAAAAGACTAAAAGAAATAAAACACATCATCAAATAAATTAAAAACCAAATTTTAAAACGCAATAAATTAAAATAAATAAACTAATATATTATTTAAAATAAAAACAACACTTCAGTGAAAATACACTCAAAAGCGGGTCATCACAAAAATAATGATTTCTGTGAGGTTATTGTCGATATAATTGGAATGAGAAATTTGGGGGAGCTTGTGGTGTATCTGTTTAAGTGTGATTGGTGGGATTCAAGCAATCCTCGAAGGGGGTGCGCAATGATGAGTATTTTTTGAGTATTAATACATCAAAAAAATGGTATGAAGATGATGATTTTATTTCGGCTTTCCAAGCATCTCATGTATTCTACTTAGATGATCCTGAGTTAGGAAATCAATGGCAAGTAGTACAAAAGCTTTTTCAAAAAAATATATATGATGTTATCCTTGAGGCAGAGGGAGAAGATAAAGAAGAAGATGATCCGATGATCCCTCTAGCTTTTTCTCATCATTCGGATTTGACTCTTAACACCTCTATAGCGTTAGAGAAAGTGAATTGTAAGATTGAACAATTGACTATAAGGTAGCATGAGTTAGAGGCTCAATTGCGAAACAAGCAGACTTGGAGATGTACATGAAAAAACAAGAACAACAACAAGAAGAGTTTAAGAGAGAGGTGCAATTCCAACTGCAGATGCTTATGCAATGGTTCAGGTCTCCAAGTAATTGATTTACATAATACGTACAGATTTTGGGATCTATTTATGTACGAAGAACGTTAGTACTACTATTTTATTTATTTAATTCACCCTTATTAGACTAATTTTATGGGTATTGAATAAATTGTAATGTATTTTTTTAAATATTATGCATGTCAATTTGGTTTTTCATTATATAAAATAGTTACCATTCGAATGACCAAAACCCATTTGAACAAAATAAGTAAAATCATTCCAACATAGATATAGAACATTCGAATGTAATCGGTATTAAACATTTGAACAGTTTTTGAAACCGTTTGAAGGAAATCATCGAACATGAAATAACCGTTCGAACGTCATCTCATAACAAATTGTTTAATCCTATCATGGTCCAATGGAACGTCTTACTCAATATGTTCAATCATATTTTACTGTTCAACAATCAAATTGTTTGTTTGAACGTTTCCTCATGTCTATTTGGTCGAACGAATTGGTATCGATCAATCACTCGTGAAGGACGTGTTCAAACATATTTGGAGTTCGAACGTCAAGTTTGTGCAGTTCAACGTGATTCTAAAACAAAATTCAATCGTCCCAAAAAAAACATTCCATTCAAACCCAATCGAACAAATTTGCTCAAGTTCATTCTAAAAGATATTTTTTATGACAAAATTGATAATTTTATCCTAAAATATCTTTTGGGATACTAATATTGAAACGACATTGGGATAATTTGTTTTCTTCCCAATAAATAATTTGGGATGAAATCATAGTTTTTTTTTTTAAATTTGTCCCAGAAAATCACTTTTGTTGTAGTGATGATTACTTTGATTTGTTGCATTTTTCATTAGGAGTTGCAATTCAATGCGTGATTTCATTTTGTTGGATTATCTCAAGTTCCACCTACTAATTATTATTCTTCTGGTTTGGTGAATTGGAAAGATAGTATAGTATTGAGTTAAATTAATCACAGTACTAGATATAAAATGAACGGAGTTAGTCCATCAAAAGCCTGGCAGGAATGAAAGAAAGAGATAAGGCAAACATCTTTTTCTACTTCTCTTCAAGTCTAATTTCTCTATTTGTTTTGTGAGACTATAAGAGACTGTACAATCATCAAATATAGTGGAATTCACCTCCAAACTATTTGTGGAAATAGGCTTTTATGTCAAATTACGTAAATTTCTGTATCTCTTTCTTTATTTATATTATATATACTTATTTTATTTATCAATGCCTAAGCCATCATCATCACTGTTTTTAATTTTGTACCATACCAGTCGGTACGGTCTGGTACAAAAATTGTACCTATTTCGTACTAGTCTAAATACCGGTTGTACTAGCCGATATATCAGCCTTTACTTTTTCTTTTTTCTTTTTTTCATTTTTTCAAACTACAAGCTCATTTTTTGACCTTTAATTTTTGACCTCAAATTCAAACCAGGCTATTTATAATTTATATATATATATATATGTATTTATGTATAATTTATTCATATATAGATTATTATTTTGGAATATAATTAATATATATTTATATATATAATTTATTCATATATCAACTATCCCGAAACGGTACACGAAACGGTACCGGTACAGTATTCAAAACATTAATCGTCATAGGCCATTCAACTATACTATTGGACTTCTGCCCTGTTGGAAAAATGCATCAATAAAGACAAAAAAATAGAATTAATCTAAGATATAATAACTATATGGTATAGTATCGAGTTATATAAATTATGCTTATAACAAAAATAATAATAATTAAAAAAGGAGGAACCGTATGATATGAATGTATGCATGTATTATATACTAAAACTAGTAATTAACCATATATATAGTATAAGTTGTATTAGTTGTAGTTATTATGTTGCATGTGTATATTCTAAATATTGGTGAATCTATATATTTAAATATATATATATATATAATATAAGACTATAAGTTGCACATATGGTATAATTGTGCTTATGCAGTATATTTTTGAAGTTAATAGAGTTAATAAATAGGTAAATAGAAGCACATGTTTAAATGTAATGCAATCATACAAGTTTATACTTATAAAATTTAGCAAAATTAACATATAGCACAATACCGTACCTATATGTTATATATAAACTTATAAGCTATAGTTATTATAGAAATTAATTAGTTGCATATACATCTAAGTTTTATTAGAGGATTAGTTTGATCACTTCAACTCATATTATAACTCTGTCTAGGGATGAATATTCCGAGAGCTCTAGTTGTGAATCCGACAAAGTCAAAATTAAAATAAAAGCTAAGTCGGAATCGGAATAAGAGCAAGACTCGATTAAGTCAGATAGACATGTTTTCATATGGCACCCAATTCCAAATAGTTATGATTTTAACTAACCTTGATTATTCTTTTAGAATATATATATATATATATATATATATATATATATATATATATCATGTCTACCATATTATATATAAGGCCAAAATAGAATGGCATGACGAGGATCGATGTTAAAGATTTAAGTTAAAAATTGTCTCCTTCAAAAAAAAAAAAGTTAAAAATTGTAGCACCTCACATATATAAAATGGAAGGGATATTGGTGAATAAAAGTTTGTGAATTGAATTCAATGTAATTCGAGAGTGAGCCCTTGATTTTTATGATTTTAAAGAAAATCCAATTTTGATCATCTTGATCAATCATATGGAGTCTAGATATGGCCAGCACCAAAGGGATTGTTAAATTCAAGTGCCATTTTCCTCTTCATAATCTCCATATATATATATAGATATATATATATATCTATATCTATGTATATAGTCTCAAATTGCTATGGCTCATAAAGTCAGTTAGCTTGCCTCGCATTTCTTCATAACTTATTTTAAAAAGTCGTTTTGCACGATGTGTAAGTTACGCAAAAGCCATTGAAAAAGAATGCAAACATTTGGGAAAAATATGACATTGATTTTCACCATCAAACCGTAGCACCTCCACATTAATTGTAACCTTCAATTTCATACCAAGTGGAACCTCTAATATTCATTGATATTTTCATGATAAATAGTTTACACAAATTATAGTTATGAATGTTCTAAAATCTACTTCATCATGTATTTATTTCTCTCATACTTTATATACCACGACAAGTCAAGTCATTTTATTAGTTTACTTTTGTGAAATTTATTTATGGCTAAAACATTTCTCTATGTTGAATATAACAGATCAAGTATAAAAATGCTGTAAATAAAATATTTTGAGAAACTCCAATTATAACATTAATTACTATTTTTAGAATATAGACTCAAATATGATTTAAACGTCCTCTAGATTGTTACAAATGGTATTATAGTTAAACTCAACAACATATCTTGGATTGAGTTATAACATTATTAATTTTTTAAGAATATAGACCCAAATATGGTTTAAACGTCCTCTAGATTGTTACAAATGGTATTATAATCAAACTCAACAACATATCTTGGATTGAGTATATAAAGGTGATGAGTGAGTTCCCAAATTGCATGGAAAGAAGTTCTATCCTATATAATGGTTTTCAAGGGGTTTCAATTGGAAGGTCGACTTATCCTTTGAAATATAACTCCCAATGTAGTCTGGCCTTTCCTTAGATTACTACATCATACACAGGTCAAAAGTCATGATAGTCCCGCTAAGCTCTAATTCCAACAGCAATGGGCAGTCAGCTTGACAATTACTTACATGCATGAACAGAATAAACATAAAAGAAATACAGTATAGATTCATTAAAAATATACTCCTTTTGGTTAATTGGGCATACTTGTTATTAACAAATCTCCTAAACCTTTTGATTGTTTAAATACAAATAAACAACTCGTTCCCTTTTATTAAGTTGGTGTCATAAAATAGAAAGGGATTCCGAACAAAAATGTGATCAAAGGATTGGTAGTACATCAAAATATATGGAATAATGGCATTGAGCTCTGTAGAGAAAGGTTACATATGAGATCTTACGCCATATAGTGCTGAAGCTCTGATCGAGACTTATGGTACAACAGTGAGATTAGAACTCATTTAAACCTGCCAAAGATGATGAGAATCAATTTAAGGTGACGAAGCAGTTATTCAATATTGCATCAACAACATTAAGGGGACTGAGCAATTTACAGTTCAAGCACATAACATCAAAATATACGGGATAAGAAATATGATTTAAATATAGTTAAGAGTGTTGCCTACTTATACAGACTAACTAGTATGTGGATGCATGCATATAGCATACAAACTATGTCATATTTGTTCCTGTTTCAGTTGTGGCGTTACTGATGATACTATGATTAAAAATTCAGAGTTTCTATCCATCTCAAAACACAACAATTCCTGTCAAATCCTTCCAGGAAAAGTGCTTAAAAATCCTATTGCCTCAATGCCAACTCCAACCACAAAAAAGCTTTGGCGTTCTTAACATTAGCCCATCATGCTCAAGTATCAATTTTCATTTTTATTTTTGGCAAGAAATTGGCAGAAACTGTAGCTAAACCAGATAACAGAATATTCAGAAAGATGGTGTCTTATCAGCTTCATTTGCATCAACCATCCCCAAGTAGATAAAACATTTCAATATCTTGAAATTTTCCAAAATATGATTAATTTCTAAACAAAGAATGGATCTTACACTAACTACCACTTATTGGCTGCATTGAAAATTTTTAATTATAGGGTAAATATGATTACCTTTTACTAAGTTGCTCAAACTTTGTACTCGTTTACACGCAGCCATTTAGTAGCTGACCACTTGTTCCCCTTAATCACAGGGCAACCACCTGCATGAAACAGAAGAATTGAACTCAGCACTAGCTGTACTATTACCTGAATAATGAACTCAATTGACTCAAAGATGAAATGATGCCTAGGAAATGCAGTATTACACCCATGGAGATGTCACTCCATCAACAACGAAGGCATGTTGGCCTGGAAATGGTTGAAAACTGAAATATCTGGTCTCAAAATCTAAATGATTAACATTGGGGACTTTTGATATTAATAAAGTTTTTACTTATCAAAAAAAGAAACAATGATGACAAACCATGCAAACTTGATGGATCTAGAGTGGCATCAGGCTTCATGCTCCAGAAAAGCAGAGCATCACCCATCTTTGGTTTAACAGAAAGTCCTTTTTTCCCGCAATCAGATAGCTCATCCCACCAAGGCACAGAGCTAAAGTTCCCCTTGGCTGCAGGAAACACTGTCTCACCCCCTTCTTCAACATCTGATCTGTACCATTAGAGAAGAGGACCTTACTGGTAGAAACACTTTGGCTTTTCACCATATGCATGACTGGAGAGAAGAATTCTATAAATCTATATCACTTACAGATACATAAGAACTGTAGCCATCCGCTGACCTCCATTTTTAGTATTTAACTGATCCTGGAAGTAGTCAAAGTGAGGCTCATACTTTTGTCCAACTTCATAGTGGAGTACTTGAAGTCCTTCCCCGTGCTCTGTTTATGAACAGCTTATGAATTATATGACAAGTAAAAGATAAGCTAATAACAGATAAACACAAGAAGTCACTCTTCTTCCCAATCACTCTTTTCTCTCTAAGCAAAAATGAGTTACAACATTTGAGGATTAAGGGGGAATCTCGGGTTTATCACAACTCAGAATGTCCCATTCCCTCAATCTTCCAAAGCTGTTATCAAAAAGCGCACCTTCCTTTAATACTAAAGAGGGGCTTCTTAAATCCATTTCCAACTTTTTCATCTTCGGGAAGGACTGAAGAAATATATAAAATTTAAACTATTCCCAAGTTTCTCCCTGTCCAGGAGAAAAACCAAAAGCTAACTTTTGTCCTTTTCAAAAATGGGAATTCCAAGAGAAAAGAAAATGAGAAAAACCAAATTACTGCATATTGGAGTCACCAGACAACAAAACATTATGAAAGAAGGTAATGTATTTCAGAAAAAATGAGAATCAGGAATATACATATTCTGGATATAAACAAAGATGAAAGAAACTTCCATTTTGATTAAGAAAAAAGTGGAGAAGCATAGGTGGCCCAAACAACATACCGGCAGGTAAAAAGGTGAAATCAGCAATCTTCTTCTCAATATTCCTAATAACTTTATCACGTCCTCGTGCCAGAAATGTTCCAGAGCTTGTACGAACCCTGCATATGTTGTAATCCAGGGTAACAAATCTGACTAAAAAATACCAAAACAACAGGAAACGCAATGCAATGAAGAGAATGGCAAAGGAAACTTCCATCGTTAAGAGAAGGGTGGTAAGAATTTCATACCGACTATCTTTACTCTTGCCGGTTTCACTATCAACAACCGTTGACTTGTGCATATTTGGCTTCGCAAGACTGATTAGATGCTCACATTCGTCCTTGGTCTGCCCAATGTAAATCAAATTCAGTATTTGGCAAGCTTTAAGTTACAACAGATCGGTTCCTGATCAAGATCAAACTTATCTAACAGAATTCTAAGACCCCAACCAACATAATATGACTCTGATCCTCACAGGAAACTCTTTCCCTGTACTTATCAAATGAGCTATTACTCCTTTAAACCTATCCTCGGGTGTTTAAAATGTGCATATATGATATTAGAGGGTGAAATTCATAGTTCCACCACAGGATTTTTTTTTCGTAGATAACCTTTCTATTACTCCTAAAGTGACCTATTACAAAATTTCACATATCCTCCCTACAATGCATATATAAAACTGCAGCATGAATTACTAAGACACAATTTTAGTTGCCTTTTTAATGCAATTCTAAAATATGTTTTCTTCTTTCCTTTTTTCTCCTGTTCTCGTAAATTAAGCAGATATCGCCAGCGAGAATGGCATATACTTCAATTAATCCGATTCACAGGAAAATGCAGATCCCAGTTGTTATCATTATTATAAACCAAGGCGAATATAAACATAAACAAATTAAGCAACAAAATTTGCAAGCTCCACAAACAAGAAATAAGAATTAAAAGCTCACCAAGAAATTATGGTAAACAAAAGCTCTAGGCTCCCAGGAGATCAATTCCACCCATTGCTCCCTCCTTCCCTCGTCTCCATCGATCCTATTAATACAATAAATAAATAAATACAAAAAAAAAAAAAAAACACATTAATTTACCCCGAGAGAGAGAGAGAGAGAATTCAACAATCACCAACCTATCCATGTTGTTCCGTACAATGGTGCTGAGATCGTTGGCCTTCGGAGAATCCCCACCGGAAGTGCTGGGAATCGAGAGGATTCCGAGGGCGAGGAGGATGAGGATAACAAACGTAAACATAACGAGCATGGCGAGGACCATCGCGGGAGACGACGCTTTCCGTGCCTGTAGGCGGGAGGAGTACTTCGGCCTCGCCATTGTTTTAGGGAGCTCCAACAATCGAGTCGAATCGAATTAAAAAACCGTAGGGATCGGTGTCGAAGAAGAAGAAAAGGAAGAAGTGCGACTAAAAGCAAGATCTGAAAATTAACAAGAAACAGACAACGACGATGCGACTTTATGAAACAAAACTATACAGAAGCGTGATTCGGAGAAGACGATCTCGATGAGGATGAGGTATGAGGTCGTGGCAGGCTCCGTTTACAACTTTGCAATACTAATTACTACTTGCATTTACATTTACTATAAAAAAAATTTTGTTAGATATAAA
This sequence comes from Carya illinoinensis, assembly GCF_018687715.1. Taxonomy (NCBI): domain Eukaryota; kingdom Viridiplantae; phylum Streptophyta; class Magnoliopsida; order Fagales; family Juglandaceae; genus Carya; species Carya illinoinensis. The sequence goes on along the minus strand of NC_056759.1, from coordinate 25,763,757 downwards.
TAAATTCATATCTCAATTTACATATCAATATTATTATTTTTATATTTAAAATTTAAATTAATAATATTTTTATTAAAATCTAATTTTTTGATCAATTATTTTAAATAAATGTATATATCAATATGCAATATCGCTTATAATTAAATTTTTTCTATAAATTTGAGTATACCATTCACAATATTATTCCATAAATTGGTTGATATAAATTAATAATATTTTTATTAAAATTTAATTTTTTGATCAATTATTTTAAATAAATATATATATCAATATGCAATATCGCTTATAATTAAATTTTTTCTATAAATTTGATTATACCATTCACAATATTATTCCATAAATCGGTTGATATAAAATTGAATTTTACTTGATTTATTTATCAAATCAGTTATTTATAAACACAATATTTTGGCTGAGGGTCTATGCTCCACCTGTCCCTAGAGCCCAATCTGCCACATGCGCAGATTCAAAAGATTCCCCGCCTCCATGTCTCTCCAAATCTGGCAACATGGCCGAATCATAGCCGATGCAATATGGCTACATGGGGGACACCGGTGGTATCGGAAATCGTGTTAATTAACAGTCTTCATATCGTGTCAAGTCATATATGTGACGCTCCCAAATTCTGTTTGAGATCGGACGGACATTTGAAGCGTCAAGACATGCAACACAAGGTTACCTGCCCTCGTTCATGACATATAAGATGCAATGTTTCTAACATGCATCTAACATTATGCAATATTCGCAACGGATAATTTTTTTCTTTAGCAATACCATGCACTAAATTTTTTTCTATCTTCTGGTAGATATTTTATGTGCTCCATTTTATTTCTTTCAGGAATTTTCATATATATGACATGATTCAATGACTCATATAAATATACATTTAATCATGCATATCCAAACTCTCAGTAATCTTCAAGTTAATAAAAACCTCAAGGAGTTCTACTAGTCTAGGACTAACTTACTTCTTTATAATCGCAACAATCAGTCATCTTCCTAGGTGGTACTTCGATAACTGACCAGTTAATAACTTAAACTTGAGACTTTCTCTCTTATGATTGTCATAACTCTTCTATCCATCATGAGTTATCAATTATTCTAACTCTAAATGATTTGTTCCTAATGTTCACATAAATCCTCAAGACCAAGATTTTACTCTCCATATAATAGTTTTCAAAAGAAGATCGATCTATGTATCCATAAAGATAGTGCTTTGCCAGAAATCATTTACTGGCGGCGTGGTAATACTATTATCATAAATGAATCCTACTAAGCCTAAAGCTTCTCCTAATCAAATTACTCTTCCAAACACAATTTCTATCGTATTCTCAGAATCAAAACAATTCTCCAAATATGTGGAATACCATTCATCAATCCTACATATCCTTTCTCATATTACTAAAAGGTATTCTATATCTACATTGATATGAACAATAATATTTCTAATGAAAATTGTTACTCTTACCACTAGGGTAACAATTCAGTTTCCAAACTGAATTCTCAAGCACTACGACAATTAATAGAAACAATGACTCATTTGGCTGAGGGTCTATGCTCCACCTGTCCCTGGAGCCCAATCTGCCACATGCGTAGATTCAAAAGATTCCCCGCCTCCATGTCTCTCCAAATCTGGCAACATGGCCGAATCATAGCCGATGCAATATGGCTACATGGGGGACACCGGTGGTATCGGAAATCGTGTTAATTAATAGTCTTCATATCGTGTCAAGTTATATATATTATACTATATAGATAAATCTAAACATGACTCGTTAATCTTAATACGATCTATTAAAATAATGAATTGATAAGACATAACCCGTTATTAATTATTTAGAATTTGATCAACACAATTTGACTAATTTAAACTTATTTTATGTAAACGGATTGAATTGACCTGAATAACTCATTTAACCTTATTAATAGGGCTATAAGAGGACTTGACTGGATTGGAAAAACTGATAACCTTATAGGTTGGTTTCGGGGTGTATTGTTTTGGACCTAATCGAATCGAGACCGACCTAAAGTGTATATATATATATATATATATATATATAAATATTTATATAAATAATATATTATTTTATATAATAGTTATATAAGTTAATTATGTAATTTTAATCTGATGGATCATCATTGACCATATATACAATGAAATTATTTAATATTCATTAACTATATATTAAATATTAAAGAGATCACTTAATTTCATTCACTATATATATACAATGAAAAAATGTTCATTGACCAAGAGGACCAATAACTAATGGTTCAGTCCGGCAAAAATGATAAACTGAAATTTTCAGTCTGTGACTTCCTCTGGACTGAACTGAACCGATTATACTCCTACTAATTAACATAATTTTATATAAAGGTAAAATCACAATATCTTTCAAAAATATAAAACTAACTAATAATGAAAAATATCAATATTTTTCAAATTTTAAAATATAACAAAATCAATATTACAATCCAAGCAATAAAAACACAAATTCAATATTCAATGGGCGCTGCTACATACAGTCCCCTTTAGGGGACTATAATGCAGTCCCAACATGAGAAATGACCATACTATCCCTATCCCCACTTTGTGATCTGTTGTACGTCGTTTTCCTCTCCCCTGTGCATTACTCACCCACTAATACTTATACGCCGCAATCGTCCTCAACGCAAACACCGCGATCCACATAAAATACAAGTACCCGATCACAACCATGTAGAACTGCCTAAAAAGACTCAACTTGGCCAAGTTCCTCTCGGCCTTCCCGTCTGTCTTCGAGGTCTCCCTCAGCGACCGAATTGACCATACGATCAGGAATATGATTGTGCAGCAGCAAATAACGTCCACCAGCAAGAACACCTGGTTCCAGGTCACCCAATCCTTAATAAACGGCCCGGTCTCGCCAATGACGATCGACGCAATGTTCCAGGTGACCTTCACGTAATGCTTGTCCTCGGCGACGCAAATCAGATTGAGAGCCTTCATGAGCAGCAACCCTGCCATGAGGAGATGGATCCGGTGGACGGAGCGCTTGTTGGTGTAACAGAGGTGGATCCAGAAGGCTAAGAAGGCGAAATAGGCGAGGGAGAAGAGGAAAAAGAGGGTGGGGAGGTGGGTGAGGTCGGCTGAGAGGTAGTCCCGAGAGTTGTCAAGGTCGAGGTAATAGACCTCAGTGCGCACGTCCATGGAGATGGAGGACCCCGCTGCGCAATTGGCGAAGAAGAGGGAGTACTCGTCGGGGGAGGAGACAGGGTAAGATTGGTTAAGGAAGATACGGGAGGGGGGGAGAGCTCTCGGAAGGTGAAGAGTGGGCGAGTGTAGTAGGAGTCGAGGACGCAGAGCTGGGGGTTCTGACGGATCTCGAGGAGGACCTGGAGAAGGGACTCGTCGGAGAGGAGGAAGAAGCCGAGGCGAGAAGGGTCGGGATGGGAGGGGGAGGGGGAGGGGGAGACGAATACGGAGGAGACGGCATCCTCCTGGACAATAATAAATCTGAGGAAGGAACGATGAATCTGGAATGGATGCCCCGTCCGTGTATTACCTTTCTTGCATTGAAACGGTGCATTTCATTTAATATAAATAAAATACACCATTTCATTTCAGGCTTACAATCCAGTCCTTGCTATGGAAAGTCCATTTCGTGCACCCTTGCGCAGTCCTTGCTAACCTGGCAGGGTAGTTTAGTAAATTATCATGTGTTGTTGACTTAAGGAAGGAAAGCTCTGTTTCCCACTCAACGCACGAACGAAGAAGGCAACACAAAGCAATCCAGCCCCTTTCGTCTCCACAATTGACACGGCTTTGCACCGGCACGTCTCTGCCATTGGCATGTCTAGGCACGACTCTCTCACAACCGAGACATCTGGGCAAGGCTCTGTCACCACCGGCACATCTGGACACCGGATTTGGGTTTTGCAGTCAACAAAACAAGGCCTTTGACAATCTCTTGTGCCGTTCCTCGACATCTTCAGCAAGCCACCTGTTGTCCTCTGCCATGCACTTCTCTCTCGAATCTGTAGTCGCCTGCTTTCCTCCGGCATCAATGTGAACATTGGGTTGTCATCGTGGGACGGCAGCTCCTCCCCACTCCTCGGCATCCTCAGCAAGCCACCGTATCTAGTTTTAACAGTCTCGTCTTTTCTTCAATCGGTCAACCCTAGCCCCAAATCATGATGCATTCTCCATTCCCCCGTAGCCAAAGCCCCAAATCATTCTCAGCAAGCCATCTCTCTGTATATATATATATATATATCTTTGTGATTTTGGATTACTTTGTATATTTACTTTGTGATTTTAAGTTCATAACAGAGGCCTAAGCTAACATTATGTGCTTGTTGATATCTAAACTGTAAATTTATGTTGTTTGTTTCTGGGATTAAGTTTCGTCTTGAGTTGGTGTTGAGCCGTGAGCTGCTTGTTTCTTCATCTAGCGAGGTGATGCTCATAATTCATTATGGTTAAGAAAAAAAAATTCTTAAGGTTCATGACTAGTTAACAGAGGCCTAAGCTAACTAATATCTTGGATGATGCAAAATATTTTCCAACCGATTACACTATTGTAGTTACACTGGAAAATTGGGTCGAAGAAGTAGTAGTTGAAGATGATCATCAGCATGCAAATTAGATTGTTAATTTGATTTAGGTTATAGCTAGCTAACAGCTTCATGTCCCAAACTTGATTCGATCTGCTTATAGCTAGCTAGCAGATTTAACTTAACAAAAAAAAAACAAAAAAAAAAAGCTAGCTAACAGATTTAAGAAACATCAGCATCTAGGAGTAGAAGATCTGAATGCCAAACTTGTCCTTGTTCTATCATCTTTCTTATATTTTATAGAATAAATCACAGTACATTTTAGATAGCTATAACAGTATGTATCATTCAACTCCAATTATAATGCATTGAGGAAGCATCAATCACGAGTAACTATTCCTTTGAAGTAACTCCAAACAACACCAACTTAGTTAATGATTGCGTTCCCAAAATTTGTTGGATCAGATAGTAGGGGTTGATATTTTGAATAAAATTCTCCCCTTATTTTATTTTCTTGTTGATTGCAGGGAATTAAATTTTGGGAATATGGTGGATGCAGCTAGCTAGGGGTTGAAAACTTGCAAAATTTTAGTCGCCAAAGAAGTTGATCGTTGTACCCCATGGGGTTTTCTTTCTCTTTACCCTTTCAATATTTAACACTTTTCAAGGAATTTGAGAAGGCCTAGGAATTGAATTTGTAGAAGTAGCAATTAATATAATGCAAATTCATTGAATTTTACTCGATCGGTTCCATTAGCAAATTTGCCGGTAAGACTAGTTGATCCTTATCAATATATATATGATGTTGCAGTTGTATTTGAATAAGGCCTATGCAGTAATGGAAATACAATCAATACTCACAAAATAGCATAGAATATCTATTTTGTACTGAGGCTTTCACTTCACCAGTACTCTTGTAAGGAGGGGGAACTAAAACTTAAGTTGGCAATTATAAGTCAAAATTATTAAATTACAGCATATTCAAAGAGGAGAGAGATAAAAGTACTTCAATAAACATGGAAGTGTGTTAAAACTTCACTATATGAACATTGAAAGCAGCTAATAATTAGGTGCACATGTCCATCAATTTGCCACGTGTTTAAGGAACATGCATATGCATGCATGCATGCAGTTTCATAATTAGGTGTCATGATTTGTTAAAGCTGGAAACATTACTTTCTTATTTTGAGAGTCAATTTAATTTCTTACTTCCAACTCCAAGAAACAGGCACATGAGCCAAATAATCAGGCATTTTAGTCACTTTGCAAGCATCATTTGCAAAGTTGTTACATTATTGCACTGAAATCTTGGGGAGGGGGGGAATAATGCTTGATAGCTTTTCAATGAGTAGTAGAGGAATATCTTTATAACATTGTTCATGCAAATTCATCAATCAAAGATGAGGGAGGTATGCGTTCAGCATCATCATCCATTATATCCAATATTTTACTTCATATCTTTATGTTCCATTCTTCAAAATGAGCCCCTTTTTTTAATATCGAATATAAATATGATAACCCACTACCTATTTTTAATTTTGCACAGATCTAGACTATGATCAAATGCTACAAGTGTGTGTATGATTCTTCTACATGAAAATTTCACCTTTCGTTTCTCTCGATTTTAAAATCTAAAAAGTCAATTTAAACCCTTAATAAATTTAGGACAAGTAGTTTTTCTTTTCTTTTATGAGGACTAGTGATCAGATATTTGGCTAGTATATTTATAACCAATAGTTTTTTTCTCTTCGCCTCTTTCTTGATTGTTTGCCTAGTATATTATGGTTATAATCGTTTCCAAAAATTATTCTCCAGATGGAAAAAGGGAAAGAGCATGCTGAGCACACTGCGCGTATGTCATCTCCTACCACAAATCCATCAAATATTCCACCAACCTAGGTTTTTAAAATATTATTTCAAATCTAGTTACACTGTTTGATGTCTATAATTTTTAATTTTGTTAAGGTTCATTGTCCTCATTGGTTTATATCTTAGGTGATACCAATATCCTTTTATCCACGTTTCTCAACACCTCCTACCACAAATATTAATTCAAGTTCGTTTAGCTTTTTTATTGTTGCAAAAAAAAATTTCATTTCTTTTTTGTTGGTTTATATCTTAGGTGATACCAACGCCATTTTTTGGCTAGTTACCACCATTTGCTCCTCGTCCTGATGGCAACCCATCTGCATGGACTAGTTAGGTTATAAGTTCATTCCTTATGTTGTATGTTCATTTGAATCTTGCTTATATTGATTTATATATGGATTTTTATTATTATAAACTGCAGGAAAATATTGTGTCCCCATTTGACTCTTCAATTAGCCAGCCGATTGGTGTACACATTGTAAGCTCCAGCCATGTTAAAGAGACAATAATGGGGGCACTTGAGTCCAAGGAAGCCGAAACTTTATCTCCCTCTGACCGTAATATTGGTGAATCCAATGATGGAGATGACTCCGGGACACAAAATAGAATGCATACTGATGGGGGTTATAGCATTGAGGAGCCCAGGTTGGGGATGGTTTTTAAATCCGAAGAAGATTTTGTTTCTTATTATAAAAGTTATGGGAAACATTGTCATTTCGAGGTAATGACGTAGAGAAGTAAGCGGGAAGCGGATGGGAGTCTCAAATATATCACACTGGATTGCTCTCGTGGTGGGAAGGCACGGAACTAGATATCAAATGTTGTGAGGCCACGTCCAACATCAAAGACAGATTGTAAAGCAAAGCTCAATGCTACATTCATTGATGGGGTGCTTAAAGTGTTAACTAGGGCTAAGCAAAAATCCGAAAATCCAACTCCAGCTTTGACTTCGCTCCATCTCCGCTCGTCGGAGTCAGAGTCGGAGTTTTTTTTCACTAAAAAGTTGGAGTCGAAGTCGGAGTCGGAGGTGGAGGTGTTCCGACTCCGACTCCGATCCGATCCAACTCCGACTCCGACTAATCCTCTGACTCTAACTCCCCATCCGACTCCAACTCCGACTCTGATATTGTGCATATTTTATAAAAATATGTGTTTTTAATATATTAACATCTAATAAATAATAATGTATAAACATTATAATGAATAATATAAGTTAATATAGTTACTATAAGTTAATTTACATTACTAATTTACTATTAAGTTACTATATAAGTTACTATAAGTTACTATATAAGTTATTATAGCTTATTTTATATTTTACATTACTAGTTTACTATAAGTTAATATAGTTACTATATAGTTATATTATATATAATTATAGATTATATATATACTATATATATTAAGGGCTTATATAATATATAGTTACTATACTATGTATTTTTTATACATTAATCATATATATTTACACATTTTATATAACTATACCTTATATAGTTAATTTACATTACTAATTTACTATAAGTTACTATAGCTTATTTTATATTTTACGTTACTAATTTACTATAAGTTAATATAGACTATATAGTTACTATATAAGTTACTATAGCTTATTTTACATTTTACATTACTAGTTTACTATAAGTTAATATATAATATATAGTTATATTATATATAATTATAGATTATATATATACTATATATATTAAGGGCTTATATAATATATAGTTACTATACTATTTATTTTTTATACATTAATCACATATATTTACATATTTTATATAACTATACCTTATATAGTTAATTTACATTACTAATTTACTATAAGTTACTAAATACTATATAAGTTACTATACCTTATTTTAATATCAAATATCTTATTTTATTTTATATATTATAATATTATATATATAGTATAGTTTATATATATATATATATAATATACTATATAACTATATATATACTGTATAGTATTAGAGTCATTAGACTATATATATTTATACTTATATAATATATATAGTTATACTTATATAATATATATATAGTTTATATATAATAGTATAGTTAATATATATAGTATTAAAACAAAATTAATATTTGATTTAGGGTTTACAAAAACAAAAAACAAAAAACAAAAAAATGGCTGAAAATACCAAAACAGAGCCCAAACGGCGTCGTTGGACTCTGTTTTGGTCACAAAAACATAGTTAATTGTAGTAAAACGGCGCCGTTTTGGAGGTAAACGACACTGTTTACTTCAGTGAAGTGAAGACAGGTTTAATTTTTATTTCCCCCCCCCCCCCCCACGGTCCACCCCCCGACACTGTCCGATCCCTCTTTGATTTAGGGTTTACTTCAGTCACTCTCTCTCTGGCCATTTGGCAGTGTGGCACTCCCTCAACCCCCACGAAACGACGCAGCCCCAGCCCCACGAAACGACGCAGCCCCAAATTCGACTCTCTGGTATCTCCTCTCTCTCTCTCTCTCTCTCTCTCTAACAGAAATCATGGATATGGGTTTGAAATCGTTCTCTAGAGTCCAGCCACACTTATTCTCTTCGTTCTCCGGCGCCACGATATTATTTTTGATCATATTATCTGTTTTAGTTGTTTTGATTTCTCTTTTATCTGTTATGGTTTTGGTTGTTGATTTGTTTGTTGGTTGTTGATATGTATTATATATGTATTGATAATAAAAATGAGAGAAAAAAGCGAGAGTCTCATATGCCATATATAGTAAAAATGATCAGGGAGATCGAAGTGATCGTGAGGCTGGCAGCTAATATGCACTAGATTTGTTGTTTTTTTTTTTCTTTTTCCCTTTTTGGTTGAATTTGCAAACTAGCAGTTTAAGATTTTCGTTAAAGTGGGTGGGATTAATTTGGAGCTGGTTGTCACATATCTGATCTCAAACAATTAATCAAACCCCTTTAACAAACTTAAGGCAAACTTAATTTTATTAACCATGGACGATATAACAAATTAATGCTCAAGATCAGAAAGGAAGCTATAAGCTGTACATTAAAACCAAGATTTAAGGGGATCGAACTACATTAAGAATTTATTTGGGGCCATTGGTAATACATATTAAAAGAATTGAAGAACTTGTATTTTCAAAAACTTGTATTTGGGAGGGCCAGCTACTGCCGTGGATCCCCACTGATCAAGATGATAGATACATAATATTTAAGAAGGAACTCTAAAATCATCATGGCGAAAACACTAATTACACAAGTGTTGTAATTACTACTATATATGTAGAGGGTTCATATTGAAAGTAAAAAAGAGAAGTTGTGATAGATCTCCAATGGAACAACCACATTTATAGATTCATAGGACATCTTTTCTCATTACTACTATATATGTATATCATATAAGTTACTTGAGTAATGTTTACATTACTTCATGAATTTATCTTGTTTATGTTTATCTTGTTTGTTGTGTTTTACAGTTCTAGTTATTAAATCATGGATATGGAAGGCACAAATACTCCTACATCCACAGTTACGTCTTGTTCTGGCATCCCAGCCCTAGAACAACCGATTGATTTTATGTTGTAATTTTGGTTATGTATTTTTAATTTTAGGTTGTAATTTTGGTTATGTATTTTTAATTTTATGTTGTAATTTTGGTTATGTATTTTTAATTTTAGGTTTTAATTTTGGTTATGTATTTTTAATTTTAGGTTGTAATTTTGGTTATGTAATTTTAATGTGTGTATTTAGTTTTAATTTAGTTTTTAATTTTGGTTGCACATTTGAATTTAGTTTTATTTTTTATAGTGATGGATTTTGAATTTAGTTTTATTTTTTAGTGTGATAATTTTGGTTAGATAAATTAGAAATCTCAAATTATATTTAAAAAAAAAAATTGATATAGAACCCCAAATCCGATTAGAGTTGCAAATTGTAAAATTGAAATGTTAATTGGGTCAAGGAAAAAAGTCTAAAAAAAAAGCCCAATAAAAAAGCCCAACTCCGACTTCGCTCCGACAAGTCGGCGTCGGAGTCGGAGCGGAGTGAGATGCAACTGGAGTCGGAGTCAGAGGTCGGATTCGGCTTCCGACAAAGTCGGAGTCAGAGTCAGAGGAGGCCAAATCCGACTCCGAAAAGTCGGTGCTCAGCCCTAGTGTTAACAGTTCACAATTCCCACAATTACGACCTCAGTCCACAAAAATCAAGGTTTTTTTTGTTGCAATAGAAAAGTGAGCAAGTCTGTAAAGAGAATGTTAGATACAAATGATCATACTGGCATTCGAATGAATAAGAGTTTCACTGCTCTTGTGCAAGAAGCGGGTGTGTTTGAGAACTTTCCATTCTTAGAAAAAGATTGTTGTAATTACATTGACAAGGCATGCTACCTGCGACTTGGGAAGGGTGGCGCTCAAGCCCTTTGAGAGTATTTTGCTAGGAGGCCGTACAAAAATAATGGTTTTTTCGCATTGATTGATTTGGATGATGATGAGTGTAGATTGAGAAATGTTTTTTGGGCTGATGCATGAAGTAGGGCAGCCTACAAATTCTTTGGTGATGTAGTCACATTCGACACCACGTAGTTGACAAATAGGTACGGGATGCCATTTGCACCGTTTGTGGATGTAAACCACCACGGTCAGTCAATCCTTTTAAGTGCAGGATTGATTGGCAGTGAGGATACAAAAACATTTACATGATTGTTTCAGACTTGGTTGACATGTATGGATGGTATCGCTTCGAAGGCTATTATCATAGACCAAGATAGAGCCATGAAAAATGCGATTGCACTCGTATTTCCTAACACTCAATATAGATTTTTTTTGTGGCACATATTAAAAAAAGTACCTGAGAAACTCGGATCCCATAGTGCATACAAAATGGGGTTGCAGAGTCAATTGCTAAAGTGTGTGTATGACTCTAAAAAACTTTAGGAGTTTGAGAAATGTTAGGAAGTGTTAATTACGACATACAACTTATAGGAACATGCTTGGTTGTAGAGTTTATACACTGATCGTATAAATTGGTCGCCAGTATTCCTGAAAGATTGCTTTTGGGCTGGGATGAGTACTACCCAACGCAGCAAAAATATGAATGCATTCTTTGACATGTATGTTCATGCACGGACAAACTTAAAAGAGGTTGTGGATTAGTTCGACAATACATTGAGAAAGAAGATCGAGAATAAAAATGGGGCAGACTTTCACTCATTCAATGCAACAATTCTCGTCGTCTCTACCAATCCCATGAGAAGGTATTTTAGGAGTTGTACACGAACTCAAAATTTAGAGAGGTTTAACAAGAAGTAATGGGAATGGTCAGTTGTCTTCTAGTTCTATACAAAAAGAATGGTGTAATTGCAACGTATCATGTAAAAGACAAAGTTTGTATTGAGACATTCATAAAGGATGTTACCCATTCTGTCTACTTCAATGAGGTTGAGTACGAGGCGAAGTGTACATGTGGATTGTTTGAGATGAATGGGATATTGTGTAGATATGTGTTCATTGTTTTCAAGTTTAATTGTATTCGTTCATTGCTAGAAAAGTATATATTGGACCGATGGAGAAAAGACGTTAAAAGGAGATATGTTGTTAACCAAAGTAGTTATGATGGAGTTGTGGCGAGGCCGGAAGTGAGCAGATATTCAATTATAATCAAGATATGTTACAATGTCGCAACAAATGCTGCGTCATGTGATGAGCATATGGAGGATATGAGTGAAAAGTTACATGCAATGAACCTTGTCAATAGTAGCAACAAGCCGCCCCCAGATTGCTTGGTTGCAATCCCTACCGTCGACATGACTACGGCTGGGAGTTCAAAGAAAGTACTCAGTCCCCTTGTTGTGAGAGGCAAAGGCAGACTGCCATCGTTAAGGAGAGCAGGAAGGATGGAGAGATTGTACAAACCCAATCTGAAGAGAGCTATTCAGAAGGAAAAACGTAGATAGGTATACACCATAATCACATTGCTTATAATTTCAATTTCACTTATCTTTTGCAATTGTTGGTTAGATTTTAATGTGGTTATTTTACTATTGATTTGTAGCCATGTGGAGGACATACACAAGTCGTTAAAACGCGCAGGAATCTATTTCCCCAAGTAGTGGTTGAGACTGAAGAGAGCCTTCCCATTCAGGTTTGTTTGTACCTACTATGTAATTTTTAATAGTATGCTTATATAGAATTATAGTTAAACTTACTTATAGTTTGTTTGTATTATTTACATGCATGGAAACACAGTCGAAGTTTTGGAGTCAAGTGGCCAGATTGGAGAAATAGTCATTGAGACTCAAGAAAGTGTAATTGATCTTGTTTAATTACTTTACGCACAAGTATGGAATTACAAGTATTGGTAAGACATGTTTTATTTTTCTTAGTGGAACTTTAATGGAGAATTAATTTAAGTCCCTCACATATAGAATTAATGATGTATATTTGTACAAAATGGAATTGGACGGCACTTTGGACAATTACAATCTTGAAGATTTATGGAAATACTTTTTTGTTGGTGTATTTGTTTACACTCAAGTTAGAGATGTAACATTATTGTTTTGGGGATGGAAACTGAATTGGTGTATTTCATTCCATGGTTGTATTTTGAGTTGTAAGTGTTAATTAATACTTGTGAAGTAGGTAGCATGTTATTTATATGCATTGGAATGAAGTGTTGTTTGACTATATTTTGTTAAAGTTAAATCAGGTAGTACTTGAATGAGGTTCTAATTATAGGAAATGAGTGGAGCTCCTAGTACTACATTATTAATTATATCAACAATACGGGTTTGGCGTACGTTGCGTAAACTAGTGCATGGAATTATATAGATAGATATATGTAAGGAACTTGGAAAACTGATGATCTATGCATGCATGAATGATTACGTACATGGATCCATTTCGTTTTTCAAACTTTGACTAAGTAGATCATGAAGAAGATTGGAATTCACCCCTAAAGATCAAGTTAAAATTTCATTTTAAGCTTAAATATTGGGATATTAATTAATGGTATCATTTATCTTGTGAATTAAAATCATTAAAAATTCGATCTTGTATTCTAGAGTACTTTAATTTTAATGTATGCTATGATATGCATTTCTAAAATCTTGAGTTACCTAGATCTTGTTGTGGAATAATGATATGGAATATATTAGTATCATTTAATCAAAGTTCCAGTTTTCCATCTAATTATATATTTGATTATTTAATTGTAAAAAGATAATATGATCAATATTAATCTTTTTGTTGAAAACTTATAAAACCAGAGTCATGAAATTAACTGATCAATCCTTTTTCATCTAAAACCATGGCTTTATTATTTTGGGGTCCAAATTAGAGAGAGAACGGATTCATGAATAATATGAGACACCCAACATTAAGGATTAATCTGTAGAGATTATACATCCATGAACAGTATTCATGTAGAGTAATATATATGCATAGACATGCATGCAGGAGGGTCCTAATCAGTCGAACATTACTACAAGATCATCAGGAGTCGAGAGTTACAATATTTCCCCAATAATCTGACATTAAGCTTGACCATTAATTAACAACATAAACAAATGGGAATTAAGTTTCTCCATTTTAAAATTTAACTAAATTAACCAGCTGGACAAACTAAGATACAATGTCAGTAGCATTTGCTTGGCCCCTTATGACAAGTACAATTGAAGAGTTCTAGGGTTGATATTTCATATAATATACATATATATATATATAGATATATATATATATATATATATATATATATCATGTTCAGGCATGTTTAGGAGTTTTTTAACAAGAAGTTAGTTCTCACAGTACTTTAGCTTGGTTTCTTCACCAAATGGAGTTCAAATTGAATGGTTGCTCCAACTGTTGCTGTACTTGAGATTCCAAGACTTTAGAGGAAGAGGACTGCAAGTTAGAACTCAAATCATCTACTTGATGAATTTGCAATATTGCTATTTAGGTTTGGTAACTCAACGTCTCCGAATTCATTTACATTTGACTTTGTTTCACATGGAGGCTCAAGATCAGATGTCAGCTATGATGATATTGGTGTGATCTGCTGTGGTTTTTTCACTACACTCTTTTGGAAAACACGACAAACCACCCATTCTTCCTGCAAAAGAAAAGAACACCCAAAATCTCTCAAGAATTAACCAAATCAAAAGAATTCATTAGAGGTCGGGTGCAAGTTCTGTAAGAAATGCATCATTTATGCATGCAAAATAATCAATGAAAAGTTGCTGGTGTTGAAACCTTTAGTCGAGCACCTTCAGTGCAATCTGCTATTGCTTGCTCACACTAATGAATGGAATACAGTATAAGATGTAAGGAAGCCTGGAGAAATGTTTCACAAACTAATACAATGAAAAATTGAAAATGAGAAGACCAGCCACAAATAAGCTAGGAAAAAATAAAGATAAAAAAGATTAATATTTCCTACCTCTCTCTTTCTTAATCATTCAACTGGCTATAGTTGGTACTTCAATACTTCATGACAGAAAAATTTTGAATTTTTTATTTTGGCAAATAAGAATGGTTTTGAAATTGGCCATCATTTGTCAAAGATTTTCTACCTAGAGTCCCATCAATTCTAGTTCCCAGTTGAAATACCCAATAGGACATTATAATAGCTTCTAAGAAAAATATGTTCCAAATAACATGTGCATGATTTAAAACTCGTGATTAATATTAAATTTAAAATTGTTCACTTAATTTTGTGGTCATTAAACAAATAGTAGTCTCCATCCCAATTAGTTAGCTTTCAAATCATTTTTATGTTTAAACTCAAGTTAGTACTTTGAATTAACCCTTTCAAGAAGCTAATTTCAGAAAGCACTGATTTTTCCTTTTGATAAGTATTAGGCCAGAAATTATATTAGTTGTTTACAATTGAATTATAACCCAATCTTTGAATTACGTTTCAGAAAAGGCAAAGTATTTTCTCACCTATGCTATCTGCCCCTCAGAAAAGGCAAGATTTGTAATATTCTAGTAAAAGTTGAAAACTTCTCTTGTTTTACGGCAACCCCAACAAAACCCAACACGATCCACACCAGAGCTCTCTTTCTCCTCCATAGATACATAATGATTAATCACAGAAAATAAACCCAGAAACCTTCCAAAAGCTTAAAGCCCTAAAAACCCTAAACAAACCAAAGCCTACCCATTAAAGACTCAAATAACCAAAAATGGAAAAATGAATGCATGAACTCACCAAAACAATTGGTTTCAATCAAAATAAAATCAGTGAGAGAGACATACCAATGCTGACTGAACTGGCTTGCAGAGTGAGGCCGTAGAAAATCACAGCAGGCTGAGTCTCTAGCTTGCAGAAGCTACAAGGGGAGCTTCACATCTTCGACAGGGGAGAAGGTTCTGGGGAAATGGGGAAGAAGGAGAAGGGAATAACCCAGCACCGACGTCTCTCTCAATTTCGTCTCCCACCCTCCAATCCGCACTGTTTCATTAACATTTTTCCATTCCATTTTCAATTTCGTCTCCTACCAAACGCGATCCACATCGTTTCATTAATCAATTACATGTCATCTAGGGCTGAAAGTCTAACGGTCCGGACCGGAAAAACCGACCGGACCGGTCATTTTTGGACCGGACCGGACCGGACCGAATGAGTCCGGTCCAGTCCCAGTCCAATTTTTAAGGGACCGAAGGTATTCGGTCCGGTCCGGTCCCGGTCCAGGAGTTTTTCACCCCGGACCGGACCGAATAGATTAAAAAAAAAATTATTATTTATATAATAGTTAAATTACTAATAGTCTAATACTAATACAATTATATAGTTATACTAATTATAAATTCATAATAACTAAATCATTGTAAGTCTATAACTATATTATATATATATTTAGTATCAATGTATTACTATATTCTTTAATATATAACTATTAACTATAATATATAGTACTAGTATATATATTAATGTATTAACATATTATAAAAGTTATAGTATAAATTATAATATATCATATATTTGTAAATTTATAATAATATTAGTATAGTTAACTTAATATGTAATATGTTAGCATTAAATCACTATAACTACATAGAATATTAGTAATAAGAGTATTACTATTATTTAATATAATATTACATATATTATCACTATCATTACATATATTTATTAGTTATAGTATTAGTACTAATAGACTAATAGTATTAGTTATTAATATTACATATAATTACATCTATTACTATTATTACTATTATTATTACATGATATAGTTACATATATAATTATCACTATTACTAATAGTAGTAGTGTATTACTAATATATATAATAGTATACTATATGTATATATATTAAATATGTCACAATATAATTACATAAGTATTAAACAAAATGTCATTGAAAAAAAAAAAAACTCATAGGGTGGACCGAACGGATCGACCGGACCGGACCGGACCGAATGGGACCGGACCGTATGAAGTTCGGTCCGGTCCAGGGTGGGAAAACCCTGGACCTAATAGGTCCGGTTCGGTCCGTAAAACCTCCTCGGACCGGACCGGACCGGACCGGACCGAATTCACCCCTAATGTCATCTGTCGTGCGCAAGGGTGCGCAAACTTGACTTCGAACAGCATTTTCCTTACTAACGGGTGAAAACGGGTGAAAATCATAATGGGTAAAAACAGGTCACTAATGGGTTAAACGGGTTGAACTGTTAGTGATCTATTTATAAATTGTGTCTTAATAGGTCAATCTATTTTGACCTGAACCCGTGAAGTCCATTACCGGTTGATCCACTGTAGGGGAAGTTATTCTTTGGGCATGCCTTGGTCAAATTTGTAAAATTTACACACATCCATCATTTCCTGTTTGTCTTTTCCACTAACACAACATTTGAGAGCCATTTCAAGTAATGGACCTCTCGGATGAATCCCACTTCCAAGAGGTATTCCACCTCTTGTAAAATCGCTGCATATTTCTTTACACTAAAGCTTATTCGCTTCTATCGTACTTTCTTAGCATCTGGGTCAACACATGGTGGTGTTCATCACCTCTACATCTATGTCAGGCAAGTTCTCATGACTCCATACAAACACGTCTTTATGCTTGATTAGGAGTTTTTTCGACTGCTCCCTAAGTTATGGCATCATTCGAGTCCTTATCCTGGCCATTGCATCCGGTCGATATGGATACAAAGTTACTGGCTCCAGGGGCTCAGCAGCCTCTCCTTGCTTCAGATTTTCTTGGCCCCGCATCTCAATTCTCCACTCGATGAGTTCCAGTGGTGAAGACGCTTCTTTGACCTCTCCTTCTTCAATGGTCTGCACATCCATACCCCCGTTCTTTAGTTCTTCCACATAGCATTAACGTAGCAACACTTGTTCGTTGAGGACTTCCTCGATGCCAACGTCTATTTGAAACCTTATCTTCAAGGGGTAGGTCAAGGTGACTACCCCCATCTTGTTCAGCATTGGGTGACTGATGATTGCATACAAGGAATGAGCTTTAACTACCAAAAAGTCTATCATTGTTGTAGTTGCGCGCGAACTCGCTCCCTCCATAATGGTTAGTGCAATGGCACCTACTAGCTACATTGTCTCTCCTAAGAACCCTTCCAATGTCATTGGAGTTGAGCACAATCTGTCTTGCTCAATGCTCATCTTTAGCAACGTGTCCTAGAAAGGGACATTTGCTGAGCTCCCATTGTCAAACAAGATCTTGCAGATAGTGTATTTCACAACAAATAGTCATTATCAATACATCATCATGTGAATACAACATGTCGTCGCAATCTTCATCACCGAAGGTTATGGTAGTAGTCTATTTGGTTTTAGTTTGCTTCGATGGTCTGTCAAAAACAAACACTTCTTCATACCTTACCCTCCTGTAGTGAGTTTTTCTCATGGAAGATGATGCTCTGCCTCTAGCAAACCCCCTATTATAGTCCAAATCTTGCCAAGAGACTGATTTGGTCTAGCAGGGCTATGAAGGGGGAAGCGCTCCCTTCTTGTGTTCTTACCCCTCCTCAGGCACTCACTCCTATCCTGCCGTTTTCCAGCTAGCTGCCTTGGAGGTTGCTCTTGTTCAGCAACCATCATTCTGCTGTGGCTGCACCTCCTTGCTCACTTGCACATTCATACTCTCATTTGGCACGAATATCTTTCTTGGGCTTATGTTCAAAGATTCATATCTCATTGGGATACAGTTCACCAGGTTTCCATATGGGTTACGCTCTCCTAAGGTTTATCTTTATGGACTAATCTCGACATTAGGGGTGTTATGAGTTGTTGCCTTTATCCCTGAGCTCATACGGTGCGTTTGATGTAGTTTGATCCTTTACTTGCCTTCTGCCATATGATTATGATCTTTAATCGCTTGAAGCTTTTTCCCGCCTACTGAACATATTCATATCCATCACAACCATTACCTTAGACAATCAAACTTAATAGTAGGCACTTTTCTATCAGTAGACCACCTGCAATAGATGTTTCGATTAATGCTACATACGACACTTCCATCTTAATTTCATTCCACTATATAAAATATGGCGTTTTTATCATATTTGGATTATCTTTTATTTTTGATTAAAAAAATTGAAGGTTGATGAATAATATCACCTTATCATAATGGATGTGTATCTTGCAAGATTCCGTGGTTCCTTGGAATATTACATTGGTTGTTATTTTAAAGATGCAAATTTGTAACAAGGAGTGAAACATAATGACAAGCACTGTTGGAGATATTCTGTGCTGAATTATCTTTTTTTTTTTTACTATTATTTGATGCAAAAGAAAATATTATATATTTTTTGCTACGTATTATCTCTTCTGCTCATCTTTATCATAAGAAGGATTGGTCATGTTTACTGCAATGAAAGATGTTTTTTTTTGCACATCAAGTTTCATCGGTTTGATTGGTTTTGAATTTGAATTGACAGATACATGGCAAATTTAGGAATAAGATATATAAATATTAACGTTGCAGGTGACAAGTATGCATTGAAGTTGTTCAAACAAATAGCAATTTCATCACAATCCATTCTTAAATTTCTGAGGAGACACCAAGTT
Organism: Carya illinoinensis; assembly: GCF_018687715.1. Lineage (NCBI taxonomy): Eukaryota > Viridiplantae > Streptophyta > Magnoliopsida > Fagales > Juglandaceae > Carya > Carya illinoinensis. The sequence continues at coordinate 25,744,355 of NC_056759.1, read as the reverse complement.
GGGGCGCACACTCGACTGAAAATGTCTTGCAGCTGTACACTTTACAGAACAAAATCAGCAAAGGGAGACTGATTTCAATTCAATTCTCTGGGATTTGTCCAGAAGTATTAACAATACGACAGCATGCTTGTTGAAAGGAACACAACTTTCAAGTATAACCGACAATTATTGACATAAATGTAAAGACAATACAATCAATTGAAGCATCTCCAATGGTCTAAAACACGCCAAGTGAGGTAGCATGCAGGGGAGTAGGCTTGTAAGACAAACAATTGGGAGTGTAAGTGGAAGTTCTTCTTTTGGGTGGTTCAAGGGACTCCATGGCTGGCTGGTTTAAGTATGCATACTTGCTTTTTGTCCACCTGCAATTTCAATTTAGAGATCAGATCTTATGAGAGCATTTCTTGGTTATTGTTGTTTTCTTTTCACTTTATGGATAATCTAAGGATCTTTGCAGCCTGCAGGAAAATCTCACTCTCCCACATCAAGAATGGAATATTTTGCAACAATTACACATGTTTGCCCATTTAGAATTAAAACAGTAATCAGGACTTCCATAATCAGATTCGTTTCTGAAAGAAGAGTTTGTATATTGACTATGGAACATATTTTTTCCAATCAAAGGTCATCATTTTGTTCCCTCCCCTCCAATACCAATCAAATAAATTTCTGTGAACTGTAAACTAGTACAAAACAACTTGTAATCTTGGAGGTCAGTTGTTCTTAAAAGAAATTCAAGATATGTAAGCATTTATCAAGTCTCAACGTTATAAAACATAACTAAGAAAGATAACTAACCAGTCCTTTATTCCCACTCGAATTTCATTACTCTTTTCATCTTTGTTGCTGTCACTGGTAGCAGCAGTGGTGCTAATGTTATCCTTGGCATCTTCATCCGCATCCTTCAAGGACTCTTCAAAGCACTTGTAGTCTTCCTCCTATACACCATACACCTTCATCAGGTTAAGCAGCTGTAAAACATTAAATGTTTGGGTGTTGCAGCTAGCTTGTTCTGATCCATGTATGCATATATATATATATATATATAAATTTTGCAAGGCATACAATACCCAAGACCACTGCAATATCTGCAGGCAGACTTGGGGAACAAACCCTAACAGCCACTTGTCCTTTTCATCCCCTATTGATGGAAGCAGGAAAGACATAGTTATGTCATATCCCAATTGCTTCCAAATTCACTCCTATAGTCTGCTTTTGGGCTTTTGAAATTTTCAAAAACTTAATTCTGTACTCTCCTCCCATCCTTTTGGATATATAGCATCCAAAATGATATAAATGAAGAGATATTTGTCTTTAGTGTTGTTTGCCCCTTTGTTTCGGGGGCAGACCAAGTCCATACTTGGGGGCAGACCTCTCAGAAAATAGCAGAAACTTCTTGAAAATTAATCTTTATGCGGTATATTCTCTCAAAATTAATTCCCTCCCATAAGAAGTCTCTTCATAGTTTTGCCCCTCAAATTTACTCTGTGGTTCCACCCCTTCTTTGCTTGTTGTTGAAAAATTATTTTATTGAAGAATACATCCAGCATTCCCTTTTAGAATTTAAGTCTCTTGTCAAAAACAAAAAAACGTCTCTGCTTGTCATTTATGTTTTGGGGCCCTAATGTCTACGGTCACAGTCCTCAACGCTACACCCTTCTACCATGTGAGGTAAAAACTTGGTAGTTCGCAGATTTTATACAGCCAAATGCTGAAAAAGAGAAAGGAAACAAACAAACAAAAAGGGCTGGAATTTTCATACTACTTCTATAGATATCAAGATATGGTTATGATTAGTCAATGAGTGCTGTATCAGATAGGTAAAATGCATGTTAAAAGATCTTACTGAAAGATTGCGGGCCCTTAAACGTGCTGCAGCCTTGATTGCAGCAAGGAGGTGATCTTCTTCCTCAATGCGCTTCTGCCTCCAGAATCTGGCAATCTCTAGATTTGTCACACTCACTACAACAGTTCTCTTAACCCAGAACCTTGGAAGTGGAAGTGGTGGAGGTGGCGGCACGACAGCTTGTTTTGTCTTTGCAGCTCCAATTGGACTTCCTTCCTTTATTTGCTTCATCCTGGGAAAATTTTTGTCTAGTTCGCAGTTGCTAATTTTCTCAGTGTAAGAGATAATGAGATCACAAAAGAACAGGCTAAATAGAGCCCAAAACCATGAACATCCACTTCCATGACCAAGCCCAGCACCGGAGCTACTAATCCAAATCTACCCTTCAAAATATGACTCGTACATTGGTTTTTTTCAATTAAAAATCCATTGTCATATCCACATGGATTGGTATAATTTATAAAGGTTGACCGAGTAAATATGATTTAGTCGTATGCGAAGAGCAGAAGACAGAAACACTGACTGGTTGTTGCCACCAGAAATTCCAAGGAACGACAAACTTGAAAATCCAGAAATTTCAGTTACAACGAATCCCACCTACAATGTACGGTTCAGTTTGGCATACTCAGCCCCAAAGAGACCGTAATTCTCCGTTTATTAGATATTTTACTGTTTGGTTGCTCATAAATTATGGAAAAGGAAAACACCTGCTGTAGTAAAGTAGGATGAACGATGCAGCTCATTGTAGCCACTGGAAGTAGACCATTTGAATTATGATGGAGTAGGATTGGTTCAATATTCTCGATTAAAAAACAGGAACTATTGAAAGTATATATTCCTAGAGATTTCCCTTTTCGTTGTGCCTGATTTGCTTCCCAGATGAGGTACATGCCATAGAATTTGTAAATTCTTTAAACTATTTTAACCGAGAGTAGAACCCGAAGGATTAGCACATGGATGGATTGATACATGGGTGTGGATTTTGTTTGCGTTTCATGTGGCTTCTTATTTCTAATATGTTTGATTGCTTATGAGAGCATTTGCACTGATTCAAACTAATTCTTAATTCCGTTGATTTTAAACTTTTACTTTTTTTACTTGCTTCTAATCATGCAGGAAGATCACGAGTTAAGTAAGCATTTAAAACATAGAATCCCAAAAAAAAAGGCTCAAAAAGATGTTGGATGCCTGCAAGAACAAAACCAAATATGGTGGTGATGAACTTGAAGTTCAAGGCCAAGTTTCTCGAGAAACCAGTCAAAAAGAGCCGTGGCGGTTGTGGTGCTCAACAGCCAAAGCTCACTATCAAAGGTTTGAAACTGATTGCAGAGTACAGGACGCAAAGGAAGCAAAATGATGATCAAGCGTCCCCAAGTCCAACCTGTGTAAAGAAAACAGACACTTACTGCAGAGAAGGTAACTCATTAAGTGTGCAAAACATTAGCCCGCATTCTGAAGTAATTGCTGCATGATGCTCTAACATTTGGTTGGAGTGTTTTGCCGGTTATCAGTGTTCTGAAGAGAATAAGTGATGAAGACTGCCAACTGTTGGCTTTGCATCCCAACTATGACTCCAGAGTGGATGATTCTATAAGTCCTTCCAAATCCTCCACCTCCTATTATACTCTCTCTGATGATGGATGCCTCCTCTAGGAGTGAGGCAAGCCTCTTCTACTGTTTTTGTTCCTCTCTAAATTGTCTTGGAAACAAAAGCATGTTGTTGGTACGCTGGACTGAAGTTCAATAATCAGTCATTCAATGTAGATTACGTCAATGAGTAAAAAAACTGTCTGATTCTCCAATAGTGACATCAAATACTGAAGGAAGGTTGTAAATATTATGCAACAGCTGCTGCACTCCCGGAAAACTACCGTTAAAATGTTTTGGAATCACATAAATGAAACATCTAAATCATAACGTTACATATGAGTCATTTTGTCTGCTTGAGTTTGTGGTAGTCCTTGGACACTTCAAAATCCATTTTTTCCCTTTTAGTTATGAGTTGGAGTACATCTTCAAGCAGGATTAGACAGATGACATTCCACATTTATGCTAAGAATAACAACACACTGCTACTGAAGTTAGATAAACTAGCATTGGAAAGAAACAATCATCAGACAAACTATGTTACTAAGCCTTGAATCAAAACCAAGAGTCAGTAAACAGTATATGATCAATGGCGTCTACTAGTAAAATTACAGAAAACAAAGCAACCTGTTCATATATCATAACTACGTCCTCTTATTTCTGGAAAAAGGAAAATAGAAATTTTTATTTGATTGTTTCTTACATATCTTGTGAAACACATCTATTGGAAAAATATGTTCTGATATTTTTGACAAGTATAGTGAAGAATTCAATCTGTAAATTGTACTAAAACAAAACCGAGGCTTGTAAAGCTCAAATCAACCCAAAACCCCATGAAGTATAAACCACCCAGAAAAGAACTCAGGTTTCCGCTGTGATCTGAAGCGCCTTGATCTTGAACCTATACCTGGCAGCTCTGGGTATGACTTGGCTAGGACCCATATGGAATTGACCGGGGCTGTTTGTGAGAGGAGGACCGTCGTCGTAGATGTAGCCGACGAGACGGTCACAGCTATTGCACTTGATCTTGGTCCTCTTCCTCTGGATCCCCCAGTAATTGACGGTCTCGAAGAAGGGTCTGATCTTGTCCTCCTTCTCGAACTGGAATTTGGAGGAGTCGACACTCGAGAAGGAAAGCGTACCCTTGTTGCCGGCCTCGAAGTAGAAGTCCGGTGGGAAGAGATGCACTGTGCGAAGGTTGAGGTCGGTCCCGCACTCCGTGCAGCTGTAGATGGAAGCCATTGATGGATTATTGGATTGGTCAGTTATCGGGCAGATGAGAATGTCTTTTGTACTGTTCGTTGTTGACGAAGAAGCAAGACTTTTCCAAAACGCGTTGGCGTGAGGGGTGCGTAGAGGTTCTCTCCAACTTCAACCATGATGGTTTGTACAAATTCTGCAAATCGGTTCAAAGAATTTGACCATTTTAAAAAGTTTAACAATCTCAAAAATTAAATCTTATTCCATTAAATTAACATTATTTTAAATAAATAAATAAATTTTAAAAAGTATAATCTAGATATGAGTATCGGGTATCCGTATTTTAAATTCTGTATTCGAATTTTGGTGGATGTCTACGACAACTCAAAGATGCAAGGTTGGGACTTATGTTAAAAAAAAATCCAAACAAGATGAACACCCGTTGTCAATAATATAGTTTGTAAGATGACTCATCTAAATAATGAATAATTTAAAATTAATAATAATAATAACTATACTTTTTTTTTCCTAATCAAGCTTGTATATATATAGAGTAGTTCAAGTTACAATATGAGTCTTTTTCACTATTGATAAGAATAATACTAGAAGGTAAAGTAGTTACGGGAATGCAACCAATGACACTACTGGTTACTGTCCATTATATCACAGAATGCGTAAATCAATTTTGAGTTTGATTAATTTTTTCAAAACACCATCTTTTATGAGAAGCTAAGATAAGGACTATGTCATTAGAGATGAGAGAGATTTGTCAATATGAGAATGATTCTTGAATGGCTGATGAATCTCCTTCAAAAGTGACATCCAAAAATTGTAAATGTTTTGCCCTATTAATAGCAAGTTTAGTTGCAAGCGCTTCTACTACTACTGGGATTGTTGTACCAATTTCCTCTGCCCATATTTCTGTTGCATTCACTTTTGAATCACAACTTACTGCAGAGGCCCGTGAAGATGAAATCCTGACTTTTACATCGAAAGAAATACTTATGTGGTTGGGTTCAGGATTTTTCCATGGTAGCATTTGCTAGTGAATACTCTTCATTTCCCAAGCCTTTAGATTTTCTTGAGAAAAGAAATCCAGTTGTTCTTTTGCTTTATGCAAAGATAAGACTGGTTAATTGTGGACTATATCATTTCTCATTCGCAAGTAGAATCCAATATCAAAGTAGTAAATAATTCAAAAGCTTGCACATCCTGTGAGCTTAGGCCCAATTTCTGCTTTGGGTTGAGTATAATAGTAATCCAATTCTGAATTGTGGTAATTGCCAAAGAGGAGAGGTTTAAATGCCACTTACTTTGACGCCACAATAATCTTGAAAAGGGCATTCAATATAGAAATGAAATAATGTTTCTTCTTCTTCATTGCACAAAGGGCAATTAAGAGAAAGCAAGGATAGTAAGAAACTCTTTAGTCTTCCTTTAGTAGGGATTATATCCCAGAGAATTTTCTATAGGAAGAGCTTGTGGCTATCATGAATTTTTAATTTCCAAATCTTCTCTAAAAAAATATTTGCAATGTTTACTTGGAGAATGTTGCCGCTTTTTGTTGCTAGATGATAGGCTGTTTTGACTGTGAAATTCCTACTATGATTTTTGACCCATATGCGATAGTCCTCTTTAAAGCTTGTGCAAGGTAGTGGTATTTTCAGAATTTCTCTAATGCTTTCATGTTGGGAAAAAGTGTTCATTTTTGGCAAGTTCCAAAAGTGAGTCACTTGGTTGATGAAATCTGAGACTTTGAGTGATGAAGATAATTTCGTGATATTACTGAGTGGTATCGGTTTGAAATTTTCAAGGGAAGGTATCTATGGGTCTAGCCAAGCTCTCACTGATGTACCATTGGAGATCTGGTAACATACCTCATTCTAGCAGTTTTCGAGTTTGTAGTAAATTCTTTCAGAAAATGAAGTCCTTGACCTTTGAAGTTACCTACCAAAAGTGTTTGTATTCTAGTATTTTTTTTTTTATAGAAGCGAGTGCCATATATTAGTACTTGGTTGGCTTATTTCCCATTCCATCTTTGTTAGTAGAGCAACATTCATAGTTTCCATTAGTCTCAATCCCAATCCACCTTCTTTTTTAGTTGGCAGATCAACTTCCAGGATTTTAAATAAAGCTTGTGCTTTTGATCCTTCTTTGTTCTCGACAATAAATTTTTAAAGCTAGTATTCATCGACTTACACACAGATTTTGGTAGAAGATGCATCAACATTTGGTACATGAGATGGTGCTTGCCACTGTGCGAATAAGCATCGTTCTACTTGCCTGTGATAATAGTTTTGATTTCCATCCATCTAGCTTGTTATTTATTTTTTCCAACAACTCGTTGTAGCTTTCTTTCTTGGACCTTCCAAAGGATGTTTGAATTCCTTGATACTTTATTTTGGATGTAATTTCTTTGTACTTCAGCTGTTCAATGATAGCCCTCTTTACAGCTTAATTCATATTGCCTGTGATGTAGATTGAGGATTTTTCTTTGTTTATTCTTTGACTTTACCATGTTTGGTATTTGTCCAGATTCTCATTTATGGTCCTTGCTACACTTTCTTCAGCTTTCTGAAAAATGATGAGATCATCTAAAAAAAGAGACGTGAGATTGGCGAATAGTTTCTGCTCAGTTTAATGCCTTTCATGTTGCCAATGGTCTCTGATCTAGAAATTAATTTTGATGGAACCTTAGTGCATAATATAAACATGAAAGGTGAGATAGGATTGCCTTATCTGAGACCTCTCTCTGCTTTGAAAAAATGTCGTGTAGAGCCATTTATAAGAACCAAAAAGGATGTCGTCGTTATACATCCTTTGATGAGATTAATCCACTGATTGTTTTAGCCTAAAGCTTTCATAACTAATCTCATTCTATAAAATCGAAAGCCTTCTCCATATCTAGCTTGATTGTCATTTGGCCCTTCTTCCCTCTTAATTTTTTGAGATAGTGAAAAGGCTCATTTGCGATAATTGAGTTCTCCTTTATGTTGCAGTCTGGAACAAAAGTTGTTTGAACGGGAGAGATTATACCAGGGAGAGTTTTTTTTCAAATGATTTTCCAGGATTTTTGTGATGGTTTTATCTATAACATTAATTAGACTGATTGGCTGGAAGTTTTTTGGTGAGCTTGGATTGGTACTTTTGGTATTAGAGAAATGTTTGTATGGTTTATTTGTCTCAACAGCTTTCCACTTCTAAAGAAATTTTAGACCACTGCAATGACTTCTTTTTTTAACAATATTCCGATAATGCTTGTAGAAAAAAGCTGTCATATGATCCAGGCCTAAAGCTTTGTGGTTTGGGATTTGTTTGAGCGCCCCATAAATTTCTTCTTCTTTTGGCACTACCGTTAAACAAGCATTTTCTTGATCAGATATTTGCTCTTGAAAGAAATTTTCAAGCTCTGTTGGAATGACAAGTTTTGTATAGGTGTAGATGTACTTTAAATGATCTATAAAAGTTAATTCGATAATATCCTAATCCATTGTTCAGTTACCTAGGCTAATCTTAATAGAGTCGATTCCATTGCTTTTTCTTTGGATTGTTGTTGAAAGATGGTAGAACTTTGTCTTAAGATCCGAAGTTGTTAGCTAATTGATTCTTGACTTCTGTCGCCATAATGTTTCTTCATATTTCAATTGATCTTGGAGTTGTATTTGCAGTTGATGTTCTTTCTGAAGACCACTAGGATTGGTTGAGTGCATTGAAGATGAATGATCTATGATTCTAATTGTTGGATGTTCTCTTGAATTCTCCCAAAGTGTACTTTATTCCAATGCTTGAGCACTTCTTTTGTGGCTTTAATTTTGCTAGGGAGAATGAATGAGGGATTACTAATGACCTGCTTGCACCACGCTTCTTGGATGATTATACTGCTGAGGGTTTCTTTAATCTAGAATTCTTCAAATTTAAAAGAGGATGCTCTCTTTTATACCCTCATTGTGTTCAACAATAGGGGAGGATGGTCTAAAGCACCTGAAACAAGACGTTGGATGGTAGCGTTAGGAAATAATAATCTCCATTTTGCATTCGTTATTCCTCTATCAAGTCTTTCTCTGATGAGAGATTTTACATGTCGATTATTCATGCAAGTGAAAGTGGGTCCCGAGAATCCCATATCAACTAGCCCATGAGTAGTTATCAAAATTTTCAAACCACCTATTGAGCTAGAAGTTATCGAACGCCCCCTATTTTTTTTTTTTTTTGATTAATTCACTAAATCATTAAAATGCCCTATGCATAGCCAAGGACCCGAATAAGAGTTGTGGATGGTGTCCAAAGTGGCCCAAAATTGCGCCTTTTGTTGCTATTATGCCAGAGCATAAATATAAGTGGCTAACCAAGGATAATGAAAAGGGTCAGAGTAAACCAAAATAGAAATAACATTAATATTTACATGTATCGGTTCAATATCTATACCCGGTCTCCACATCAACAAATGTCCTCCAAATTTTTCCGAAGCAAGATAGTTGACAAAATGATGGAAACCTAAATTGATTTCTATACTATGGGTACGTATATCAAGCACCATGGTTTTTGACAAAAAGATAATATTTGGGTTATATTTCCTAATATTGGCCCTAATACTTTAGATTACTTTGGGACAGGCCAAGCACATGCAATTCTAGATTAATGTCTTCATGGATCTAGAGAGGGCTCAGTAGCCCCCACCTCTTCTACAGATTTCTTTTGCTCTAATGATGCCAACTTTGATGAAGTGTAAGTATACAACTTATTTTTGGTGTAGTCCTTTCTCTTCTTGATTTTCCCAATAGCTTTCTCTTGCACTGAAAGGAGCATTTAAGCTATATCTTTATCCTCCTTACTGATATTTATTCCTACTGCCTGTTTAATCTAATGATCATTGGTAAGCTTTGGCATTTTATTTTTAGTAATCTGCTCCTCCTCGTCAATTGCCGAGAACTTATTTCTTTTCAAAGGTCTTGGAACGATGATCTGATTATCAAGTGACAAATTCATAGCTTTTCTCAATTTTGATTGTGGGCTTAGGCCACTCAAGAGGGTCCCTAGTAGTTGATGAAAATGGGTGAAAGAAGTGGGTTGAGACCACCCTATTATTCTTGCCCGATTCAGAATCAGCAAGGCCTTGGGAAACTTGAGTAAATCGAGCATCTTGGGACACTGATGAAGTTTGAGTTAAAATTGGGCCCATTGAAGAACACCCACTTTCATGGGCCGTAACATGTGAATTAAAGAGCCTAGCCCATTGTGAATTTTGAGCTTTAAAGCTCATGACCAAGGCGTGAAGCTTCTTCCAAGTCTTAGACCACACTTTCGGATTCAAGGAAGGGGGGTAAGTGAAATTTTTCAGTGTTGATTCCATCATATTGCTATAGAAAAGCTGTTGTTCTGTCAGTGAGGAGTGGGTATGACTCAATGTGTGACGCCCCCAAATCTCCACGCACGAACACGGGAAAATCGAGACGTCCGGATGATGACATCACGGGTCATCACCCTATCGACGTGTGCCAAGTGTGTGTATAAGCGACGAATGTGCATGAGAAAATACGCAGCGAAAAGCAAGTCAACAACTAAGTACCAGAATTTTTCTTGTTTAATACAAAACTATTCAAAACATACATAAATAAATATTACAAATCACAAATATAGTTTTAAATCAAATATAAAACATAACATCAGCATCCCGGCGGAGTCGCATCCTCGGGCTCAGCCTCCTCCTCCTCATCCTCGATCTCTGCACCAAAATCTACGGTACCAAAAATGGTGCCGCAGGTAAGTAAAATCCAAACAAATCCAAACACCACTAGATAAAAACATAATAAACTCCACAATATGCATGAAAGAATGCACATGCTCTCATCCCATAAAATCACATTTTTTCCACGCACGCCAAAATCCCATTTGGCCCAAAAATATATCGTATAAAACCAAGCCTCGCCATTATCCCAGATAATGGCCTAAACCACCATTTTCCCAGAAAATGGATCGCAATATCCTCATACAAAACCTCGCCATTTTCTCAAAAAATGACCCATTAACCAAACCATCAGAGCACTGTAGGCGGGAATTGCAGGCGGGACTCTACCACCACCCCTGCTCACCACCATCCCTACGCATGCACCGTAGGCGGGAATCACAGGTAGGACTTTACCACCGTCCCTACTTACCACCATCCCTACAAGTCCGTCTGTAGGCGGGAATCGCAGGCGGAACTCTACCATCATCCCTGCTCACCACCATCCCTACGCGTGCACCGTAGGCGGGAATCACAGGCGAGATTCTACTACCGTCCCTGCTTACCACCATCCCTACGCGTGCCTCTGACTCAAACCAGTCAGTCCAACCGTTCACATATACCATAAATCATTTCTCACTTACCAGCACAACTTTCATTTTTCAAACACATGTACATGCATGCAACTACACGAAAAATCCGGTTTTCCCTTTTTAAACATGAACATGCATGCACTATACAAAGCAAACATCAAGGCACAAATATCTCAAACAAATAACAACATCAACCAAACAACTTCGTCCTCAATCCATCCGACCCCCGAACTCTTCGGACTCAGTCCGGAATCAACCAACGAACAGATAAATATTATTGAATGAGCAAAATATATTTAAATCTAAAATTAGAGTTTGGAAAATACTTACAGCGCTATACGGTATTTTTAGAAAGCTCGCAACGTTGCAAACGGCGGATGAAAAGCAACGTAACAGTGTAATTTACATTGTGGCCATGGGTAATAAATTACCCACTTTCGAACGGGGACAAACCAAGGCACGAAATTGATAGGGAATGGTCTTGAGATATTTATGAGGCTAAAGGAAACGAGTTTTGGCCGTAGGTGGTGGTGGAAACGGCGATCCAAGGCCAAAAAGGGGCTGAACGGAGTTGAGCTCGTGGGAGCTGCTCCGACAATGGATCGAGGCCAGAAATGGTGGGTTAGGTCGGCAAGAGGTGGGGGAAGAAGCTGTGGAGAGATGGTGGCCGGAGGTGGTGCGACGGCGCCAGAATCGGTGAAAAACCGTGTGGCTTGGTGGAGCTCGTGGTGGCTAACAGTGGCTCGGATGGAGGTGAAACTTGGTGGGGATGTTCACCTGTGAGAGGGGAAGAAAACTGGGTAGGTGGTGTAGGCCACACCACCAGCAAGCGGCAGTTTTGGACTGCGAAAGCAACCGGTGACAGGGGAAAAACAGAGCAGGTGCCGTGACTTCCGGGGGCTCTCGGCGGCTAACGGCTGGTCCGATGGCTCTGAAAATTGGTGGGGATGATCTCTGGTGGAACGGGAAGAGAATGGTGGTGGTGGTGCACTAAACAGTGGCTGGACGGCGGAGAACTGGGCAGACAAAGGGGCAACGACGGGAAGGAGAAAAAGAGGCTGTTCAGCGTACGCGGGAGAGAAAGGAGAAGAAAGAAGAAGAAAAGAAAGAAAAAGAAAGAAAAAGAAGGAAAAAGGAAAAAGAAAAAAGAAAAAGAGAAAAGAAAAATAAAAGATAAGGGAAAAGAAATGAGGTCCAGTCCTCACTCCGAAAACCAAAACTGATCCGCCAAAAACGATTTTAAAAACCGTAAAACGACTAAATAAATTAAACACAACATCAAATAAATTAAAACCAATTTAAAATACAATAATTTAAAATAAAATAACTATTATATTAAATAAATTAAAAAGCACCTTCAGTGAAAATTCACATAAAAACGGGTATCACACAATGGATTGACTGATGCAAATAGATTTGGTGGGAAAGAATTAACTCCATGAGTGATGTGATGACCCGCTTTTGCGTGTATTTTCACTGAATGGTTGTTTTTATTTTAATTAATATATTAGTTTATTTATTTTAATGTATTGCGTTTAAAATTGGTTTTTAATTTATTGGATGTTGTGTTTTATTTATTTATTTGTTTTACGATTTTTTAATCTCTTTCTCGGCGATTTTGTTTTGTTGTCCGGAGTGAGGATTGGACCTCATTTCTTCCTACATCTCTTTTTCTTCCTTTTTCCTTTTTTTTTTCCTTTTTCTCTTTTCTTTTTCTTCTTTCTTTTTCTTTTTCTTTTTTTTCTTCTTTCTTCTTCTTTTCTTCTTTCTTCCCGCGTTCCGTCGACCCTCTCTCTCTCCTCTCCCACGCCGTAACCAGCTCAGCCCCTCGACCCACCGTCGTCCGGCCGCCGTGCGGCACACCGCCCCCACCGGTCGAAGCCCTTCCCTTCGGCGCACCTCCCCACCGAACCTCAGCCCCATCCGGCCAGCCGTTTGGCCGGAAAACGCCCTTGAAGCCCCCACGGTGTTTGCCCCGATCCGCCGCCGTCGCTCCACCTCCGGCCACCACTTCATCACCGGTTCCTTGCCGTCCTAACCCACCCGTTTCTGGCCCCTAATAGCCACCGGAACAGCTCCTACGAGCTAGCTTTCCATTTTGGAAAATCCGGCCTCCCTCCACCGTTTTCGCCGCCACCCACGGCCAACCACCACTTCCAATAGCTTCATAATCATCCTTGGACCATTCTCTATCAATCCCAAACCCTGGTTTGTCCCCGTTCAAAAGTGGGTATTTTACAACCCATGACCACAGTGAATTTTCACTGTTACGTTGCTTTTTCTCTGCCGTTTACAACGCCGCAAGCTTTCTAAAAATACCGTATAGCACTGTAAGTATTTTCCAAACCCTATTTTCAGATTTAAATATATATTGCTCTTTCAATTATTTATCTGCTGGTTGGTTGATTCCGGACTGAGTCCGAGGAGTTCGAAGGCCGGATGGATGGAGGACGGAGTTGCTTGTTTTATTGATTTATGTTGGTTGGTTATTTTTGTGCATTGATATGACATTTACATGGTGCATGTACGTGTGTTTTTATTTAATTGAGAAAAGCCTGTTTAATTGGCATGAGTGGACTTACGGGTGCGTGTGTATCACGACCCCAAGCCGGGATGGGGTATTATCTCAGTGGAGCTCCTCTGGTCACTCGGGAGCGGAATAAACTGAGTGATGTCCCCTGGGTTGTCGTTGGGCGACGACGGGAGCGGGGGCTAGGGGATGCTTGGCTACGAATGTGCTGGGCGCGGAACCGGGCATCGCTCTACGTACCGACTCCGTGGCCCTTCACTGGTGAGGGCTAGAGGATACTTGGCTACGAACGCGCGAGGTGCAGAACTGGGCATCACTCGTTAGGTGTCACATGCGTGGTGGTACTCTGCGGTGTGGCACTGGAGCCAGGGTGTGCGGATGACCCCTAAGGGAGGTCATGGTGCATACGGATAAAATGGATAATGGTTTGAGATGGATATGGGCCAAATGTGACTTTTGGCCTGATATTTGGGACGGGTTTGTTTTTGGGCCAAATGGAATTTTTTTTGGCGTGCGTGGAAAAATATGTTTTTATGGGCTTTGGGCATTGGCATCACTTCATGCATATTGTTTGAGTTCTATATGTTTTTATCTAGTGGTGTTTGGGTTTTACTTACCTGCAGTACCATTCTTGGTTCCGTAGATTTTGGTGCAGGATTCGAGGAGGAGGAGGAGGCTGAGCCCGAGGATGCGGCTCCGGAGTTTTGAGTTGAAGTTATGCTTTATAGTTTGGTTTAAAACTATATTTGTGTTTTTTGTAATATTTTATTTATGTATGTTTTAAACAGCTTGTTTTATATTAAGAAAAAAATTCTGATACTTAGTTATATGACTTTCGTTATCCGCTGCATGTTCTTTCGTGCACATTTGTTGCTTTTGCACACACTTGGCACTCATCGATAGGGTGGTGACCCGGGTTGTCACCATCAGGACGTCTCGATTTCCCCGTGTCCGTGCGTGGGGATTTGGGGGCGTCACAAGTGACCCGATGAGTTCATTGACTTCGAGCTTCTTGAGGTCTCTAGCTTCAAGAATCGCTGTAACTTTTGATTCCCAACGTTTTGATAAAGAGTTGAGAATTTTTCTTACTATTTCCACCTTGGAATAAACTTTGCCAAGAGCTGTCAAACTGTTTATGATGTTAGTAAAACAAGTGTGCATACTAGAAATTAATTCATCATCATTCATCTTAAACATTTCATATTCATGAGTAAGAATATAAATTTTTGATTCCTTGACTTGCGAAGTTCCTTTATAAGTTACTTCCAAGTTATCCCAAATTTCCTTTGCCGTAGCGCAATTCATTATTCTATTAAACTCATTTCTATTAAGAGCATTATATAATAAATTTATAGCAGTTAAATTTAAAGTATAAAATTTATCGTCTTCACGATCAAACTCTTCTTCTTCCTTTTTGACCTTTACTCCATCAACCACTTTTGTTGGAATATAAGGTCCATTTACAATACATTTCTAGATTTCTCTACCTTGAGCTTGAAGAAATATTCTCATTCTAATTTTCCAGAATGAGTAATTATCTCCACAAAAGAGTGGAGGCCGACTGCTAGATTGACCTTCACCAAATGAAGCTACAATGTTAGCCATAAGATCTTAACTCAAAAGATAGTTAATCTTATAATAGAGCTCTTAGCTCTGATACCAATTGTTGCCCAGATGACTAACACAAGAGGGGGGGTGAATTGAGTTGTATTAAAAAAATAACAATTATAAATCAAATATATAATATAAAATATAAACAAAATATGAAATAACAATAAATATAAAGAGTAAGGGTAAGAGAGAAGCAAACTCAGTATGTTAACGAGGTTCGGCCCCACTGCCTACGTCCTCGCCTCAAGCTACCCATTGAGGATTCCCAAATTCACTATTCAACCTCCTTAAGGTGGAGATAGAAACCTATTACACCTTTGAACAACATCACTACAAAGGATCCGTGTAGAACACCCTCTACACTTGCAATCACCTTACAAGTGGTGCTTCAACTATTCCCCGTATAGAATACTTTCTACACGCACAAGGGTTATACACACCCTTTTTCTGATACAAAAGCTGATAGTAGGTAGGTTATCAGAAAACACTCCTCAATGAGTGAAATAAGAACAATACAGAGCAAATTATATATCTCAAAATGAATAAAGATTAAGGCTCAATGCTTAGAGAAGAGAGAATGAAAGTTTTGAATGAATGTTGTATACTCTGGATGTTGTAAATGTGAAACTCTCAAATGATCTATTTATAGGCATATGAGACTTCATATTTAAATTTAAAAAGATTCACATGTCAAAGACAACATCATTCACTTTTTCAAAAAATTCAAATAAAAGGTTCTTCTTTTTCAATTGTCAAAGACAACATCATTTACTTTTTCAAAAAAATCAAACCTAATCTTTTACTTTTGGCATATGACAAAATGAACACACTTTCCTTTTCAAAAAATTCAAAACTAATCTTTTACTTTTTGTATATGACAAAATGAGCACACTTTACTTTTCAAATTTTTCAAACAAAATCATCTACCTTTTGTATAAGTCTAAAAAAGCATAATCACTTTTGAAAATATTCAAATAAAACATGCACATGTGAAAGATGACAATCAATCATCTTTAATATTTTCAAAGTTCAACCCTTTTAATCAAGGCATGCACATGCAAAAGATGACAATCAATCATCTTTCAAAATTTTCAAATTTAATTTTCAAAAATATTCATGCACATGTGGAAAATGTATTTTAATGCTTTATGATAAAATATTAATTTTGAGCATTAATCCTAATTTCAAATTTTGAAGAGATTTACAACATTACTCTATAATTTTAATGTGAACTTTTTCCCTTCTTGCTCATGCTTGTTTCCTTGATGTGCTTGACTCCATTGTGTAGACAACTTGAACTTGAGACTTCTTTATTCTTTGAATTCATTTGTTATCATCAAAATCCATGTGTAAATATATAATTACACAAAACTTGAAATCTTGGGTTTAACACAAAACAAAATGGTGCCATGGAACACAAAAATATAACTCAGTTTGGATACCAAAACCATCTCAACTCATCTCATCTCATCATTTCATTACAACTTTTACAAATTTTCACATAAAATATACTAAATAATTCAATTTTTTCAAATTTTAAAATAATATTAATATTAAAAAAATAATATTCTAGTAATATTTTATTTAACTTTCAACTTTTGTCTTAACCAATCTCATCCCAACTAACTATCCAAACCTAACCAAAAATACTAGATTCCCACTACCCTTTCACCAAATTGCTACCCCTATTTGCACCTACTAAAATAAACTATTTACACCTACTAAAATAAGCTGTGAGATCAATTATGAGAAAACTTTTTATCATATATAATTCTAGCCTCCAAATAAAATACAAAAGTAGAATTAATTTGCTTAAAATAAGTCGAAATGTGTTGACAAAAGGAAATTCAAACTACAATTTTAGGGATAAAGTTGACTGATCTAGCCCATTGAAAAAATATCACTAGGTTCTGCTTGGCCAGTGAGAATTCTCAAATGAAAATTTTGAGTTTTAAGATTAAATATTATATTTTAATATTATTATTGTATCGAGATTTGAAAAAGTTAAGAAAAAGTTAAATTGTTTATTATATTTTGTATGGAGATTTGAGAAAGTTGTAATGATGAGATGAGAATCTTATGTTTAAGATGAAAATTCCTTGTGACCAAACACAACCTAATAAAGGAAGAGATAAAACTAATAGATAAGACCAATAAGAAATAAGACAAGTTAACTTATACTCCTAAAAGGAGATGGATTCATAAGGCAAATAAGATTCAATTACTCCAAGGAAAAAGACCTCTTAAAAATAGAAGATCTCTACAAATTAAGGGAAACTCTCTATGACTTCTTTACATACAAACTCCACCACATACAATAACTCCAAAAGATACTCTCAAGGGAGGCATCAACTTCAACTTCCGAAAATCCTAAACCTCTGTATTATATTGAGAGATATGTGAGGTTATGAGAGATATGTAAAATCACCTATCATAGTGGAATTTGCATCCAAACAACCCGTGGATGTAAGCATTACACTGAACCACATAAATCCTTGTCTCTCTATTTATTTTTTATTTGCTTATTTATTATTTATTCTATAGATGAACACGAAGAGTACTGTATCAACATCTGAATCACCATCTTGGGTTGAGGATGACTCTCTCATCCTTTTTGGCTTGTTGTGCAAATTTACGCATTAATAATTGGCACTGTTTGTAGGATTGACTTATTCTTTACGTCGAATGTGGGAGAATGAAGATTTTATGACTTAATGAAGTCATCTCCAAATGAGCAAATAAGATTTCTGTGACTTTTCATCTAACATCATTTTTATTACTTTTTTTTTTTTTTTTACATTACTCTTACACCAAGAAAAATTGGGATACATGGCACACGATGCACATGAGAGGAAGACCCATGCACGCACTGTGCATGCCATGCATAGTGGGCACTTCCTGTGACAACCATGAAGCTCACATTGGCAATTGGTGTCACCTTCTCCACACGACAAAAGAGAACTCCAACCGCTGTAGCTGGACATCCAAAAAAGCCACCTGGGATTTTCTTGACGACTCCTCGCCAGATCCCCTCACTAGAAATCTACGAGTCTCCTCACATATGGGGAACATCTAGCTTCCTTGTGGAGCAATGGGGTTACCATTGACGACATCTTGCTAGTCGGAAGTTTCTGTCACCAATCAGCGCACCCCCGACAAAAAGCACCAGTGAGCATGGATTATGTCTACGTCGTGTGGCATGCCACAGGAGTTGGAAACTAGTGGGTAAACCACTCGCTGGCTGATTCTCGTAAGCAACTACACGGCGGCAAGGGCAACCCACATGCCCTCTATGAGAAGCCATTAAGATTGATGACAATCATTTCTATCACTAGCTGACTTCCACATAGGAGGAATAATGCCAAAAAAGCTAAGAATGGCAGTCTTCAACACCCCTACCTAGCTGGCCAACCTTGTGGCAGACAACAAGCACACAACACCTCTAGTGGGCAATGAGCAACGTTGCACACCATAGAAGGTCCTTGCCACCCTCACCAACCTTGTACACCTTGGGAGTTTCCTCGCCCATGGAGAAAATCTCAGGCAACTCACGGTGGGGGTCACCTAAAAGGAAATGGCAGGTAGAAAAACTTACCGTGGGTAACAAGCCAATGGTAAGCAAGTTTTTACCCGCCACTGCAAAACACAGAACAAATGTAGAACCACACGCTAACCACAACAGATGTATAACTTGCACTATAAATCAGCCCATGAATGACTGAAAACTTTCACTTCATAGCTGGGATTTGGCCACTTAGCTAGTGTCGGTCACACGCCTGCAAGTTGACAAAAACTAATCAACATTTCTTGTGCCACAGCTCTAGTGGAAGAAGCAACAATACCACTTACCGCCGTCAATGTCTAGTTGATCTGCCTAGGTTGCCACCCAGCTCCACCCAACCCCACGGAAGAGAAACAAGAGACCTCTATACACGACAGTGCAGTGGTCGAAAGACGGCTTGCTGGCTGAGAGCTTCCATGTGAGGCCAGCTTATAAGTCATTAGCCAACAACAGAGAAGAAATAGCCATCGTGCCTACAACGGGCAAAAAGTGGTCTCCTAATATAGAACTTGAATATAACTCACCACCACCCTTTCCCTTGCTCACCCATAGAATGTTGCTCATACCATGGTTCATCAAATAGTAAAATGATCAACAAAAGCAGGGACATGAAGCATCAACGGAGAAAGGTTCCAACTTGATACCCTGTCAAAACAGGTAAGAACAAAGATAGTCACTAAAGAATAAAAGACTAAAATTTGGCCATCCAACATGGACAAAAAATCGTGGATTTTTAGAAGCTCTATTATTGCAAAGAAAAGGTCCTTCTACAAAGGAAAATCTATCAAGTTCCTTGAATGCCTCACTGCTGCCAAACCAAACCGTCACCCATTAAGTAATTGTGTGTGTGTGTGTGTGTGTGTGTGTGTGTGTGTATATATGTATTTATATTATTATGGTTGATTCTTATTGGAATTCAATAGTAACAAATAAAGTTAGCTCAGTATTTGAAATTTGAAATCGATAAATTTTGTATCATGAGGAAGAGAAAGATGGTTTCTATTTTTTGTTATTTAGGTAAGTTTTTGAATTGATGCATTTTCTATCAATACCTAGTAGTATAAAAATGACTAGTTGTCTATAATATATATATATATATTTTTTTTATAAAATCTCTTTGTAGTTGGAGTAGTTCTCTTTAATTAATATTAATCGATGATTTTGGATTTACTTAGTTTATTAGAATGTTCAACTTCTTCCATTATCTGGTGGAACATCTCAAAAGGAGCTCTCTCTCCACAAAGCATTGCAGCAGCTGAATATCTCATATCAAGAAAATTTACAAGCATGGCAAGAAAAGATCAACACCAAAGTGGTAAAAGAGTGGCAAAAACCTTTTATAAATCAAATTTGTATTTCTTTTAATGCTCCTGTCAGAAATTCTTTCTCACTGGCCTCTGTAGTAAGTAGAAATTCAAAAGGGGAGGTTTTAGAAATATGGACAAAGAAAAATCCTACTACAACGTTGGTGATTGCAGAAGCTCTAGCGGCAAAGTTGGCCTTCAAAATGGCGGAACATCTCAACTCTCATTTCATCTCATTTGTCAGAGACTCTCAATTGGTTATTTTTTCTATTTATGAAAAGGAAACTATTTGGCAAATATCTCTAATCTCAAATGATATTGCAGACTTGTTGAAATCTCATAGAGATTGGAGTTTTTAACAAAATTGATTGATTTCAAAATTAATTTGCACATTTAGTAGCGCAATGGGCTGCTACAAATTCTTTATTTGGTACCATTCTATTAGATATTATTTATACTAGAATTCTATATATTGTAGGGAAGACCCTCTTCTTAGAAGGTTGTATTTCTTATTTATATATATATTATGAAAGCTTGGTAAATTAAATTTAAAATAAAAAAACTCTTCCATTAAAATAAGAAAAATGGTGCATCCACGGAGATGTAGAACAAGAAAAGCTACAACAAACAACAATGCACTCGCCACTTTCATCTCTTTTAGCGAAGCTGTTCGCAACTTTTTATGAACATTTTATTACCGTCTTTTAAGACGGCGTCCTCTTAGTAGGACTTGAGTGAAGACTAAGAAATTGGTCGTTAAAACTTACTTGTTTTATTTTTTTATCCACTTCTTTGCGCTGTTGTTATTGTTTTGAGGCATTTGTTGGGGAACTCCACCCCCTCCTTATGTATCATCTTTTTTACTTGTTTAATGAAATTTGTCTGCTTGCTTAGAAAAAAAAAAAAAAAGAACAACAAGAAAAGCTACGATTTTTATTTTATTTTATATATTTTTTTATTTCGAAGTGTTTTAAATGAATTTATGAATTTTTTTAAAGATATTTAAAGAAATTTAAAAAATATTTCTATATATATATATATACTAGTAGTTGGGCAACGTCCAAGGGACGTTCGTCCAGTGTATAGAAATATTATTTTTATTAAGGAAAAAATTTTGAATAATAATGTAATATTTTTAGAAAAAAAATATATAAATTCTAACATCAAATAGTAAGATAGACTTAAATCAGTTTTAAAGCATTTAGAATTTATAAAAAAAAAAAAAAAAAAAAAAAGAATCTTGAAACAAACATGTGCAGCACAGGAGATAAACTGTTAACAGTAAAGACACGTTTTCTTAATTTAATAAAGCAATTATTTTTAAAAAGTAACATAATTTTTATAAAGAAATAAAATACTAAGGTTTTTATAAGATATTATTATTTGATTTTAATGTTTCATAATGAATTTAAATTGATAAATAAATAATATTTTATTAGGATAATTGTATTCGTAAATGTAGTTGGTAAATATATTTAAACTTAATTATTTTACATTTCTCTTTGTTTATATAAGGAATGAATAAAAATTTTAAATCACATAAATAAATTGATATATAAATTATAATTTATATAAAAGATCATATATATATAATAGAATATAGAATATATATTTATATAATTTATATAGATATATATAATAGAATATATATATATATATATATATATAGATATCTAATATACCTCATAAATAAATGATCATCAATGCATAGGTTACAGGATCATGCATGCTGCATGAATTTTAATAATTATGAATTTATTCATAAGTGATTGGGAAGAGAGATTAAAAAATTAAGAACTTTTAAAAAGAGAGAGCCACTTTAATTTATTCATGTAACTAACGGCGTTAATTTTAACGGTAAAACAACAAAAACCGTTAAACCAATAAAATTCCGTTAGATAGCCACTTTATATATATAAAGATAAAGATATATTTTTGTTTTTGCATTTCGAGAATCCTTAAAATAATTGATCACTGTATATATTATGTTCTCGACCGTATCGAATCATTCCTCCAATCTATATATTTTCGTCTCTTCGTAGGCCGAAATGCAGTAAGTGGGCAACTTGGCATCTCATCGGTGGGTGAAAGCCGAGTCTCCCAAAACCCTAATTTCTTAGATCTTTCTCTCTAGGCTTCGCCATCGTTACGATAAAATGGCAAGTTCTCTCTCCCTCTCCTTGTGTGTGTATTTCATTTTCCGTATTATTTGATCGGCCACAGTATCT
Organism: Carya illinoinensis; assembly: GCF_018687715.1. Taxonomy (NCBI): domain Eukaryota; kingdom Viridiplantae; phylum Streptophyta; class Magnoliopsida; order Fagales; family Juglandaceae; genus Carya; species Carya illinoinensis. The sequence continues at coordinate 25,722,172 of NC_056759.1, read as the reverse complement.
AAAGCATATCCGGTTTTTTATTGGTGTTGCAGGCCGATTCACCGCGCAGAAGGTAAGCCCTAAGAGAACTTTTACCCGAATTTGCATTTTTCGTACATGGTGCCCTTGTTAGGAGTGTTTTCTTATCATTTTTTTTTAGCTCCTGATAGGAGGTTCTCTTATAATGAAATTAAATTGATTTTATAAAGACATTTTTATGATGTTGGAAAGTGACGTGAAATTCCAAGAAATTGAGAATCCCGGATGAACTGTTGTTATGTTGTTTGCTCACATAGTCGGTATTGACCAAGGAAATTAAGTATATAAGAAATCTTATATCCTATTTAGTCCTTTATTTCCCCTTTCCACATGTTTGGCTAAAAGATATAGCGATGGGTCAAATGATGGGAAAAATACACAATTTGTAGTTGAAATAGATTTCATTGAGCATTCGCATCTGGATGAGCAAAATTTCCTAAATTTGAACTAAAAATCATCTTTCCCCAAAATTTTGAGATTTTACTCATCTTTCTAAAACCTCCTACATCTCACTCTCTATGCTTTCTCTATTATAGTAAAATAATCTCTCTCTATCATTTCTTTATTATTTTTTCATCTCATTTCTTTGTACATCTTTACCTACTCATTTTTTAGTCTTTCGGGAAAAGAGCGGAAGAAAATTTTTGAACTTATAATTTACATTTTTATAATAATTTAATTATTTGTTGTGCCCATGTTTTTTATTTTTCATCTGTAACGATTTTAACAATAATATTTAAAAAAAAATCATATTTTCACAAATGGTCAATTTTTTTTTAAAAAAAGAAAAAGAAATTGGATCATCTCAATGGTGACATTTCTTTCAAATTTCAACTATAACAAATATGAGCATGAGAGAACGTGTAGATGATTGGAAGAAGAATTTATTTTATTAGTTAGAATAAAATATTTATAAAAAATGATTTAGGGATGAACAGTGACTTCCCATATTTAGGTAGCCCCTGTTTAAATCCGAAAACTTTCCCCTAAAATAGTCGGACAGATGGAGAGGGGTTTTTGTAAAAAATTTTACTAAAATTTAGGGAATGAGATGGTATGCTCAACTGGATGTGGATGCTCGGGGGAGGCTTTATTTGAAGAGCTTGGAAATTGAAATATCTGATATAAGTTTCGGATACCAAGAAGTTTGTAGGGCATAGACAATGCATAACATCATTAGAACTGGCATCATGGAAATAAGTGCATTTATCTTTTCCAACAGACATACTCTTTTTACGCTAAACCCACGTTTTTTAAGCTCCTGAATTCCATTTTTCATGGTTTTGATATTTTATGAACTAAATACATCAGGTATTCACTGTCCCCTTCCCCTTTGAGAGCTCGATCCAGGTCCCAATCTAGATCTAGACCCAGATCAAGGTCCAGGTCCTGGTCTAGACCTAGGTCTAGGTCCAGATCTAGATCCTGGTCTAGGCCAAGGCCCAGATCCCGGTCCAGAAGTCGTGGCAGGTTTGTTTTCACTCCAGCTATGCTTTCATTAGTACGTCAGGCTGATATCAATGACACTTATATGTAATTTATCTCCTATCTCTGACTCTGATACTTTTGTTTTTGTTCTTTCTTGATGGTTGGCTGGTGTTTCTGGTTTAGATCAAGGTCTAGAAGTCGTGGCAGGTGGGTCCTGAAGTCCTGATATTTGTGTTCAATTCTAGTTGCACAGAAGGCTATTGTTTTAAAGTCTATGGTCTAATCTTTTGAAATATGTGGCAGGGCTGAGCCTGTAAACCCTGGAGATACGCTTTATGTAACTGGCCTCAGCCAAAGGGTCACAGAAAGGGATCTTGAAGAGCACTTCTCTAAGGAGGGAAAGGTTAGTTCCTAAATAGTACTAGAGTTTATTGCAGTTCCCATTCATTTTTATCTTATGCTTTTTTCTTTTCTTGAGTAGTTGATTTCTCAATCTATTTTCTGCGTCTGCTTGTTATGGTACCAGTCATGGCCCTAAAGTAATCTTCCATCCATTCTGTTGATACTTACTCTTCCTCCAATCTTCTTCAGGTAGCATCCTGTTTTCTTGTGATGGAGCCTCGGACACGTGTCTCTCGGGGTTTTGCTTTTGTTACAATGGAAACTGTTGAGGATGCCAACCGTTGTGTGAAATATCTTAACCAATCAGTTCTTGAAGGTCGATATATTACTGTTGAGAAGGTAATTTGATTGTTCACATAGTGGTAGAGCATTAACAATTTGATTAGTTTTCTTTCTTGACCTGGAGGTTTTCTGGCTATATTCAGAACAAATTGCGTCAGCTATGTTGGCAGCAATCAATCAAAGAGGATGAGTTCATTCATGTCAACTTTAGCTTAATCAGTGGCAAGCTTAAACAGCTTATCAAATGCGTCTGATCAACTTAACATAGCAACTATATTGCCCAACAACTATACAACCTCAGCATTCAATTTCAACTCTCAACTAATCAACGGACCTTATCAACATCTTTCTAATCAGGCTTTTATGGTATTTCATACCTGGCATTCACTTCATGGAGACTAGTCATGTATACCTGGATGTCCTATTCTTTCTTTCTTTCTTAGCCAGTTTTTAAATATTTTAAACAGTTACAAAAAAAATCTTTTTTTAAGTGGCAACAATGTGTAGAAATGTCTCCTGGTGTAATTTCTATTTTATGTGAATGATGGCTGCATGATTTGGTGAAGGCTAATTTGTAAGATGAAACTTCAAAGGAATTGAGGATATCTATTTGCCTTTCAGTCTCGGAGAAAACGAGCAAGAACTCCTACACCAGGACATTATCTTGGGCTCAAAAGTACCAGAGACTTTGGTAAGTTGTATATATGTATTTGATTTGTAAACGTGAATTTACTCTTATCTCTCTCTGTGTGAAGCATAAAGATTGATTTACTTATTCACTTCAATGCAATTAATGCATTGGCAACAGGTCATCGGGGTGATCGTGGTAGATATCGTGGACGTGATGACTATAGAAGATCTCCAAGGCGCTCACCATTTCGAGGGGGTCGCGATTATTCTCCAAGACACTCGCCCCATGGTGGAAGGTCAAGGAGAGACAGGTCCAGGTCACTTCCTTACTCTCCTAGCCCAGAAAGGAGGTATGTTCGTGGTTCTAGGTGATACTTTTTAGTTTTTGGCACCCTCGGTGGAGGGAAGACTTTGGAAGTATGGGAACCCAGTTCTGGTAATGTAATGCTTTTAGTTTGTACTGGAGCTAAGCAGATTTTCAAGTTTCGTTAGAAGACATTGGATGTTTTTGTTGTTCAATATGTATGTTGATTATGGCTCCCTTTGTTTTAAGCCGTTGCCTCTTAATTAATAGGACTCTAGTCTTTTGGTTGATGAGACCTTTGTGTTATTTCATTTCAATATTCACCATCCATTCATGCTATAATTTTGGTAGGGTTGTAAATGAATAAGACTACTCAACAAGCTGGTCAAGATCAGTTTGATTAAACTTAAGTTCGACTTGATCCGTTTATTAAACGAGTCATTTATGAACACAATTTTATGATCGTTTGTTGAACGATATAACTTAAATAAAATATGTTGAAATTATGTTCCTCGTACCATACGTGCGGGAAGTTTTCCTATTCATAAATGAATAGGAAAACTTCCGAGAATGTAGTGCTCGGAATCGGAGTTTATTCTGTACGGGTGAGTCTGAAGAGCTCTGTTTTGTAGAGATTATCCGACATAGAAAATATATATATGAATATAATAATTGATATATTTCAAAATTTATTTATTACAATATAAAGATAAATTAATTATATATAATATAAAAATTATATTTTGTCAAAATTAATAGCTTATTGAACAAATTCGAGCTCTCGTGAATAATGAGTTCGGGAATTTAAACTGTCGTTTGATGTTAAATTTGAATATTTTGAATCTGACTTTTATTCGAATAAAATCTAGTGTTAAACAACATTCTATTCAACACCTGAGTTTTTTTACGTTTTAATAAATTGAGATCACAATTTTTAACTTTTGCAATATCTATAGCTATAATTAAAGGGTCGGTTGGCTAATTCTGCGTGGCTCGCACTTGATTGGTGAGTATTGTATGGCTAGATACATAATTTTGTGGAACCCTATAGGGTTAGATCGTTTGGGCCAACCCTTTTATAGCACGGGCATTGGTCTAGGCTAGTCAAATTTTAACTAATTTGAGCAAAAATTATCTATATTGGAGTGGTCAAAATTTTCTAATTTCACTTTTGAGTTATAATAAATTTATTTCTTTTTTTAAATTTGGCCAGTCTCTAATTATTTTTAAAACAATATTTTATTGTAAAAATATTCCTAAATGTATTTGTTAGATAATTAAGTTGAGAAAAAAAAATAGTTGGGAAATAATAATTTTAAGTAAAAATAAATTATTAATTAATATATAGAATGTATTTGTAAAATATAAAAAAAAAAAAAAAGACAAAAGATTATTATTAAAATATATAAATTATATTATTATTTTGATTTTGAGATGGATGATCTAATGTGGATTAATATTTCCATTAATTTTGATTTTATCCAAAATTTCAACTTTTTCTCAAATTTTAGACTTGTCAATAGTCTAGCCATTACCAATCTATTGTTAAAAAACTAAGTGCCATGTGGCTTTGGCATGTTTAAAATATGTTAATTAAATTGTTTATGCCATGTGTTAGCATTAGTATGCCACGTGGCAATTAGGGAATTAGGACTTTTAGGGAACCAATCTAGACTCTACATCTTAGAGTTCCTAACCGAGATCCAATGGTGGAGTTTTGACATAAAGAAATAACCTAACTAAATAATAGGAAAATGAAATAGAAATGCAATAAGACTAAAATTAAAATCAAACTTTGCCTTATTGATCTAAAAATAATAATCTTCATTATAAAATAAAATAATGAGTTTTAATAAATATTTCTAAGAGAAATAAATCGATCTAAATAAATAGAGTTTTAAACATAAAATAAAATGATGAATATAAATTAATATTCCTAAAATAATAAATCATTTAAATAAAATGATTTTTTAAAATTATATTATTTTTGTAGATATTATTTTTTGGACTAAAAAAATAATATAGTTTTGGGGTTCCAAAATAAAGAGGCTTATTTTAAAAATTAGACTTAGTTCAATAATACTAAGAATGCCCCATTTAAAAAAAAGCTTTGAACTCATAAAAATATTTATAAGATTTTAAAACACGTGGCTTAATTTAAAAATCATCTGTTAAATTTAAAAATAAAAATTTAAAATATAAAAACAAGACTCGTGGCTAATAAAAAAAAAAAATTCTCCTCTAAACTCTCTCTGCGAGAGAAAATAGGTGGAGTGAGTACTCTTGGTGCTCGTGGAGTGACTAAGGAAAGGCTTCTCCTTAATTCTTGTAACTGAATTAAGGCGGGAAGTAATGGAGGATCTGGAATCTCGTTGGGATCAATTCAGATTGACTGAAGATGAGAATTCAGTCATAGAAGTGGACTCGATCGACTTGGAGGATGCTGCATAGAAGGAAGAAATGAGGCTGGCTTGTAAGTTGTGGTCTGATCATCTAGTGGGAAAGGAGGTGGTCAGATCGACTATGGCTAAGATTTGGAAGGTAAGTAGCTCGTTTTCTTTCCAAGAAGTGAGTACAAACCTATTTGTGATTGTATTTGAGTGTAAAGAGGATGCACGACGTGCATTGAAGGGTAGGCCGTGGCTATTCAATAGCTCTGTCCTGGTCCTCAAGTTGTTTGATGGATTTACTCATCCGAAGCAAATGAACTTTGACAGTGAAGACTTTTGGATCCAATTGGTCAATCTACCTTTTGTTTGTATGAACCGAGAGGTAGGGAAACAGATTGGAGATTCAATTGGTGTGGTTAAGGAGATTGATGAGTGGAGAGATGGATCTGGTTGGGAGGGCATTATGAGAGTCAAAGTTGAATTAAATTTAAAAAGAACCATTGCTCGTGGAAGAACTATGAACCTGCTTGGAAAGAAATACTGGATTCCTCTAAGGTATGAAAACCTACCTAGAATGTGCTTTTAATTGTGGAGTGATTGTTCACGGGAGAGAAGGATGTCCTAAGCCAGGTGTTGGTGTAAATGAAAAACAGTATGGAACCTGGCTTCGGGCTAGCAATCTGATGGGGAGAAGGAGTGGGATTCCAAGTGATGATAAATCAGGTTCTGGCCATGTTAAACATGAAGCTAAACATAGGGAGGGGAAAGGTTATAAAAAGAATGAGGGGGAAAGGGAGGATGAATCAGATCCTGATCAATCTGAGCCAACAGGTAGTGATGAGGTGTGTGTTGCAAGTGAGGGGGTTATAGAGCAGAGTAAGCACGCTTTAAAGCCAGAACTGGAAGAAAAAAGGACCAGTACTTATGTGGTCAATAAGACAATTGATGAATTGACTGAGAAGCTGGAAAATGAAAAAAGTGAAGGAGGTTTGTGTATGTTAATGGCTAGTAATAGTGAATGATGTGGAGGTAAATGAGAGTGGTGGTGTAATTAACAAAGGAAGATGGAAAAGAAGGGCCAGGGTAGTCAGAAACTCTGACAGGGTTGTGGTGTCTTCTAAAGGCAAGCGTGGTCTACAATTGATTGATGGGGATCCCGCTTTAGAAGAAAACCAGGTGAAGAGAGGGAAGTATGGGGGAGACTATGGAGAGAATATGGTTTCTAAGGATTTGGCGGAGGCTATTAACCAGCCCCGCCAATCATTATGAAAATATTAAGTTGGAATTGCCGAGAGCTTGGGAACCCTCGGACAATTCAAGACCTATACCTTTTGGTAAAGGATAAGAAGCCCGAGATAGTCTTTCTCATGGAAACAAGGCTATTGACAAAGAAGTTTGAGTTTATAAAAAATAAAATGGATTGTGAGGGTTGTTTTGTGGTGGATGCTAGAGGTAGTAGTGGGGGGCTGGCTTTGTTGTGGAAAAAGAATGTTAGTGTTGAAGTGACTAATTTCACTCAGCACCATATTAGTGTGATGGTGGGGTAGGATGTATCAAAGACAAAGTGGCTTTTGACTGGTTTCTATGGCCATCCCGAGACCTCAAAAAGGAAATCAACTTGGGACATGCTGTCAAGTCTAAAACCAGTGAATAATCAAGGATGGTGTGTGATTGGAGATTTCAATGAAATTGTAGCACAATCTGAGAAAGTGGGGAGGAAAGAAAGGCTAGACGGACAAATGGATGAGTTTAGACATTGTTTGGAGGGTAACAACTTGTATGATTTGGGGTGGAGGGGAATGAAATTCACATGATCCAATAAACATGCTGATGAGTCTTTTACTAAAGAGAGGCTTGACAGAGCTGTTGCCAACCCTCAGTGGATGGATCTGTTTTCAGATAGGAGGGTGGAGACTTTGATTGCTAGGCAATCTGACCATAAGCCTATTTTGTTGATAATAAAGGAGGTTAATTGTTTTGCTGGTTCCAGAAGAAGATTATTTAGATTTGAAGCCAAATGGACTTTGGAGGAAGAGGGAAGAAATGTTGTTGAAGCTGCTTGGGCAAGAGATAATGCAGGCCAAAATATATTAAAAGAGGTCCAAGGAAAATTAAGAAGATTCAGGGGTGAACTAATTAAGTGGAACTCACTAAGAGTTTATGAAAAGGAAAAGGAGATTTCAAGGCTGAGTGAGTTGCTGGAAAAAGAGCAGAAAGGTGAAGGGGCTCATAATGCCTTGATCATAAGAAGACTACAGAAGGAGCTTGGCTTACTTCTTGAAAAGGAAGATTTAAAATGGAAGCAAAGGGCAAAAAGAAATTAGTATAAACTTGGTGATAGAAATACCAAGTTCTTTCATGAATGTGCTACTCAGAGAAAGAAAAAGAATTGCGTTTCTGAAATTCAGGATGCAAATGGAGTAAGGGTGGTTGATCAGAAAGGCATTGAGGAGGTGTTCTCTCAGTATTTCAGAAACCTTTTCATTTCTTCAAATCCATCACCAGAAGATATTGAAGAGGGATTAAAAGGAGTTGAAAGGAGAGTTACTGATGCTATGAACTCAGAACTGTAGAAGGTTTTTGTAATGCCAGAAGTTGAAGCTGCACTTAAAGAAATGGGGCCCCTTAAGTCTCCTGGACCAGATGGTTATGGAGCCTGTTTTTACCAGACCTATTGGAGTGTCGTTGGGCAGGGGGTATGTCAAGCTGTCCTATCCTTTTTGAATGGCAAATGTGAACTTGATTGTAATATTAACTTTACTTATATTTCCTTAATACCTAAAGTTGAAAAACCTGCTGTAGCTAGTGAGTATCGTCCCATAAGTCTATGTAATGTGCTATACAAGATTGTGTCAAAAGTGCTAGCTAACAGATTGAAGAAGGTGCTGCCAGAAGTGATCTCAAAGAACCAAAGTGCATTCATCCCAAGTAGGCTCATTACAGAAAATGTCATGGTTGCATATGAAACTTTGCACACGATGAAAACAAGGCAAAAAGGAAGGGTTGGAAGTATGGCTTTGAAGCTGGACATCTCCAAAGCCTATGACAAAATTGAATGGGGGTTTTTGGAGGAAGTGATGAGGAAACTAGGCTTTGGGGAAAAATGTATTAAATCGGTTATGGATTGTGTTACTTCAGTAACATATTCTGCTTTAGTAAATGGACAGCCAAGCAGTATTATAAAGCCATCAAGAGGAATTCATCAAGGAGATCCTATTTCTCCATATTTGTTCATCCTTTCTGCTGAGGGTCTGAGTTCACTTGTTGATATGGCTGAAAGAAATGGTGAAATAAAGAGGGTTACTATAACTAGAGGAGGTATAAGAGTAAATCATTTACTCTTTGCTGGTGATTCTGTTATTTATGGAAGAGCAAAACTGATAGAGTGGTACAAGATTCAAAAGCTGTTAGGCACATATGAAAGGGCCTCGGGTCAGTGCTTAAATAGACAAAAAATCACTATTTTCTTTAGCTCCAATACACCTATGGCTGTAAGAAGACAGATTCAGGTTGTGGCAGGGGTAGCTGTTTGTGGCAATTTTGAGAAGTATCTTGGTCTTCTTTCTATTGTAGGTAGATCAAGGTATAATGCATTCAAGCATTTAAAGGAGAGAGTGTGGTTGAAAGTAAATAACTGGAAGAATAAGTTCCTTTCACAAGCAGGGAAGGAAGTGTTGTTAAAAGCTGTGGTCCAAGCAATACCAACGTATTCTATGAGTGTTTTTCTACTCCCAAGGAAATTATGCAAAGAAATAACTGCTGTAATGGCAAGATTTTGGTGGAGTCATATACAAAATGATAAAGAGTTCATTGGAGGAGCTGGTCAAAAATGGATGATTCTAAAGGTAGAGGGGGGTTGGGATTTAGAGAGCTTGAATGTTTTAATAAAGCTATGTTGGCCAAGCAAGTATGGAGGATCCTGAATAATCCTCACTCTTTGGTGGCAAGAGTAATGCAAGAGAAGTATTTCAAGGGGAAGAGTGTTCTAGATGCCAAATTGGGATACTCTCCATCTTTGATTTGGAGGAGCCTTTTTTCTTCTGTTGGCTTGATAAAAGATGGCTTATCATGGAGGGTTGGAGATGAGAATGTGACAAAAATATGGAAAGATAGATGGGTACCTTCATCTTCTTTCCATTCACTACAATCTCCTGTGAAGATACTTCCAGCTGAGGCAACTGTTAAGCAGTTAATTAAGGAGGGCAGTGGTAATTGGAATAAAGAGCTTATTAATGAGATTTTCAACAAAGAAGAGGCTGAGGCCATTGGTAATATTCCTTTAAGCAAGATGGGTACAAAAGATAAAATGAGGTGGGGCTGTTCTCAGAATGGCTTATTTTTTGTAAAAAGTGCATATCACCTTGAACACTCAAGGATAAGGGCTGAAAAGGGTGAATCCTCAACTATGAATGCAGATGAGTTTGGATGGAAGTCGATATGGAAGCTGAAGGTGCAGGGTGTGGTGAAACAGTTCCTGTGGAAGGCTTGCCATGATTTACTTCCTACCAATCTGAATTTAAAAAGGAAGAAAATAAGTGAAAATAGCCTATGTCTTATCTGTGAAAAGGAAGAGGAGACCACTGCATATGCTTTATGGTGTTGTTCAGCTGCATCAGATGTCTGGGCAGAGAATGGTAGTCTAGTTCATAAGTGGGCTTGTTCTGCAGGTCACTTTATGCAGCTATGGAAGCAAAATCAACAGCTGTTTGGAGGAGGATGGGGTAAGTCTTGTGGCTTGCATGATGAGAAGGATATGGTTGAGAAGGAACTCTTTTATTTTTGAGAAAAAGTTTGAGAGTCCAAATTCTTTAATTCTTGCTACTATGCAGAATATTGAAGATTTTAAAACTATAAACAATCCTTCTAAGCCTGATCGAGTTGACAGGAGGCTGATTAAATGGCAAAAACCTGAGGCTATGATCTGTAAAGTAAACTGCGATGCTGCACTGGATGTAAAAAACAAACAAGTGGGAATTGGGATCATTGTAAGGGACTCGGAGGGCGAGATTCTTGCCTGTCTGTGTTCAAGACTTTCTGTTGCTGTTAAGGCTATAGTGGCTGAGGCATATGCACTGAGAAGAGCATTGTTTTTCTGTTTGGAGCTGGGACTGCAAAAAGTGTTGTTGGAAGGTGATTCCCAAGTGGTAGTTAAAGATACAAATAGTAATGCTATTATATGGGCAGATTATGGTGTAGTAATTGAGGATGTTAGAAGTTTGTTGAAGGATAATAGGTGTTGGTCTGTAAATTTCAGTCATAGGGAGGCTAACAATGTAGCTCATTCATTAGCCAAAATGGCTCTTACTTGTGATGAAGAAGTTGTATGGATGGAGGAGGGCCCTCCACAGATTATAAATGCTGTGTTGAGGGAGAAATATTGTAATGATTGATTGTTGATAAATGAAATATACATGTTACACTTTCAAAAATAAAAAATAAAAAAATAAGCAGTTGTTGACAAATTAATTCAAGGCAAGACAAGTCTCAAACTAGGTTAGCTATGTACCCTATGCTGGTGGGTAGCTATCGAGGCCCAGCCCTTGTCCCTGCCTAGCAAAGAGGTCATACACTCCCCTTCCTTGTCACAATCTCCACCCAATACCTCGTGTACTTATTGTACGTGCAGTTTATACCTTATTTTCACCTATAATCCATTTAGATCAGTCATAATCAACACAAAAGTAGAAAAGCCAATCTACAAATATCCCAACCAACAAATATGCAAAATCACAAGATCAACAAAAATATTAAAAATCGAAAAATTTGGAAAACCTTTAGGCAAAGAGATCAAAGAGCTCGTCTCAAAAAGAGAGTCTTTAAACATCATCAAGAGAGACCCACAACCATGGCCTTGGCAATTAGAACAAGAGGAGTAGGGAGAAGCGGCTAGGACTTGGGATGAGAGTAAGTCTTGTTTGTTTTTATAACTCTTCTCAACTCATCTTGTCTCATCTAATTATTATAATTTTTTTAGATTTTCACAAAAAATAAAATAGATAATTTAACACTTTCAAATCACGAAATAAAAATAATATTAAAAAAATATATTTTAATTTTATTTTATTTAAGTTTTAATTTTCATCTCAATTCATCATATCTCATCTGTGTAAACAAATGAGGTACAATGTGAGCATTTAGGACTAACTATGAGATAACAAAGACGAAGTAGGATTTTTATATTTATATATTTGATGTGTCAAGTGCTAAGGACGTGTTTCACACCTTCTCACACACGATCACCTGCAACAAAAAATGAATAAGGCTGGGTGGTCGAGGGAATGCCTTTGATGCCTAAGTCAGTAAAGGTATTCATGCAATTTTTCATCAGTAGTGCTCATAGCACTGTCTATGCTGTCTGCATCGAGAAAGGAGATGGTTGATGAGTTATCCCATGCTGAGTCTCATGCCCATAAACTTGAGGACGATATGGTCTACTTACATACCCAAGTTGATTCGCTTAAAATGGAATTGGCGAGCTCTTTAGAGGAAGCTAATCGTTGTCATTGGGAAGCAGAAGATAATGGAATTGAGCGGGACAACCTAGCTGCCCACCTAAACCAAATGGAGACAAATATTGAGGAACTAAAGAAGGCGAAGACTGACTATGTCGTTCGTCTACCTAGCTCCGAAGAAGGTTAAGAAGGATTAAACCCCTTCTAGGGTGACTTATATCTCTCTCTTTGTTTTCTTTATTTGCCCGCATAGTTGAACCCAATAGATTGTCCACTCAATACCTTGGTCCACGTGGGTGTGGGTGGATGAACCCAAAGAGCTGGGAATGAGAGTCACTCAGCTCCTTCTATCATTTACTCACTTTTATAATCTTTACTCATAATCTCTCTCTCTCTCTCTCTCTCTCTCTCTCTCTCTCTTTTCTTTATAGTGAAACATTGTTCATTTATTTATGAATGGACATTACAACTTTGACCTAAAAAATATAAGCCAACTACTAACTTTTTGAGCTCCCTAGTACACAAGTTTCTTTGTGACTGGCATGGTCTTGTCCAGTGTTATGATAACCTCCAGATAAACTATTTGAGAGACAACACTTTATCTTAAAACACTGTTGAAGATAGCAACAAACCTCATACTCCCATGGAGTGGAGGCAAACTCTATGGACCCTAGGTCCTAGAGACAATGTTTTTCATTTTTTGTATTTTTTGCTAATACAACCTATAGCAAAGTAGAAAACATAAAACATAAATACATGGAAAAATACATGAAAAAATAGACAAAAAAAGTACAAAACAGAGATTGACGTGGCGCATGAGGGACACGTGTGGAGTATGACAGGCTGTTTGGTTTGAAGCAGCTGGTGGTCTTGGACCTAGAAAAGTCGCGCGTAATGGTAGAAGAGCACCCTTAGTGGATGCGCGTGGGATTCATGCACAAACTTTGGACTGTACTTGTGGCTCACGTGCCGCTCTATTCTGCAAACTTCTTCGCTCATCCGAAGGATCAACACCATGCGAATCCTGCGGTGGGGCGTGTGGTGGTCGCTAGACGTTGGAGAGCACCAAATCGACCTTTGACCATACTTTGCACTAAAAAACAACAAAGAAAAAAAAAATGAAAAGAAAAACGAGAGAGGAGAGGAAAGAGAGATAAGGGAGAGAGGGAGGGAGGGAGGGAGAGGGCGGGCAAAGCTGCATAGTTTCTAGTCTGAGGGGTGGTTTCTAGAGAGAAAGAGGAGCCTCCCTCTCTAAAACCAGGGTTGGCTCTTCCCTGATAATATTTCTATATATTGCTGCACTTCCGCTTTGTTAAAAGCCACTTAATTGAAGCCCTTTCTAAAATAAAAAAAAAAAAAAAATCAAAACCTCTCTTTTCGGGATTTAGCACACATCTACATATAAAGAGTAATACTAAATATAGTTGTATAGTACACAGACGTCGTGTAATTGTTTTGAAAAAAAGTGAAGTTTACTATTAAAAAATTAGTTTATTTTCATGCGAGTCCCGTATTTATTCATTTTTTTCAAAAATATTGCGCGACGCTTATACATTTCACGACTACAAAATATTATTTCTCATGTATAGAAGGGCTTGTTATTGTGTAAATGGGTAGTAATTCGGAGGCCCAGTTAATGGGCTTGGTTCAAGGCCCGTTTGCATTCGTTTGGGCCCATTAGTTAGTTGATAACTCAGTCTCTTCATTGTATAGATACTGTTAAGGAGCCTGGTAATAGTTTGATATGCGGATTTGTGATGTAGTAATTTATATTACCGTTAAGGAGTTAGTAGTAATTTGAAATTAAAGAAAGTGATTATATAAAAGTAAATTTACAAAATGATATAGTTTAATGTGGTATGCTAGATTGTGATGATATTTTTATTTTAAAATAGATCTAATTGATAACATATGACCACATCGCTTTATACATCCTATTTTTGTATAATTCCTTTATATCTTTAATACTCTTAGAATTATACATTTTAACAAGATGGCAACAAGCTCCATATGTGGATGTATGATATACTAGTTTCCCTAGATTACTTTATATGCGGTTTTGACAAGTAAGATTATCTAACATGTAGCTAATGATTGAAAAATTATTTATCATTCAATCATTTAATGCCATATAAGAAAACTAAGAGAGAATAATGATTAAGAAGATGATGAATATAATTTTTTTAACCATTTCCTTTCATTCATCATGCTTTTTATATAACACCATCATAAAGACACGCTTCGGCCAATTTAAAACTCATGTTGTTTTGATAGCACATCATTTAGGTTAGTTTGGTTATTGGAATATACTGAGATCAACTTAATTTAATCTAATTTTAAATTAAGTCTAATATTTAAATACACAACTCTCAAGTTACTAAACTCATATTAAATCAAAATCTCCTTATACGTGAGACCGACAACTTTTATCAACTCAATACTTATTTACATATGAGACCTATAATATTTTTCAATTTCTTATTTATAGTACTAAACTCATCTTAACATCTAAAGATTTCAAATACATCTAATCTCATCTTAGATAGGTTTCACAAAACTCATTCTATCAACTTAATTCACTATTATTTATAAAAAATTGAGCTCAGCTCAACACCTAAACATAGTCTTAATCCACTCAAGAATAATAACAAACAAATTTTTCTAAACATAAATCGGTAAATTAACATATTTATAATGGAATCTATTATAATTTTAAAAGAATTAAAATATCAATAATTTTTAACATAATTGATATGAAAAACTTCCAGATCAGCAATAAAAAAGAAATCTTATAGTGGATTTTATCATAGCAAAAATATATCTTTAAATCTCAAAATATAGTATAGAGAAAATATAAGAAATTTAATTTTGCACATAAACTAAGAGTTAATATTTAAACCATTAAATTGAAAATAATCTAAAAAGTATTATTTTTGTGCTTGTAACGATAAAAGAACCAAATCCAATTCCTTCAGTTAGCTGCTTTAGCTGCGGGGCTCATTCCTTTCTCTACAATGTCAGCCTCCTCTTCCTCTGCTTTTCTGCTCAGCTCCCATGGGGCCCTAACCCCTCCCAAAATCTTCGCTATCCTCCCCACACACCGCCCATTCTCCCTCTCCCCCTACCTCTCCGTCTCCCTCACTCCCAACCCCCTTACCGCCACCCTAAACCTCCCTAGAAAACCTCACTCCTTACCTACCACCTCCTCTCTTCTTCCCCTCCACAACGACCTCCTTGAGGACCATGTTGTTGGCGACTGCGTCGTTTTCGAGGATGGCGTGTTCGAAGACCCTTTCATCGAAGATGACGTCGCTTTCGAGGCTTCCCCTCCCCCTCTCAAGCACAAGAACAAGCAGAAGAAACCGGTCGCGGAGATCCAGACCGAGAATCTCGTCCCGGACCAGTGGAAGGAAGTCCAAGCGGAGATTAATATCACCAAGAAAGAGAGGCGTAAGATTGCTCAGAAATTGCAGTACGGCAGCCGGGTCGAGAAGAGGAAGAAGGGTTACGAGCCCATCAGGAATGTGAACGTCCTGCAGGAGTTAAAGGAGGCCAAGTTGGCGCAGCTGAAGCCACTCGTGCTCGACAATCCTTCGCAGTTCCCGGTGGTGGAGGAGGAGAAGGGGGAGGAAGTAGCTGACGTGAGCGCGCCTGTGACATCGAGCGAGCGAGTCGCGCCCAAGAATCCCAGGTGGGCGGTTTACGGCAGGGGCTTGGAAGATGTCACGGAGTTCTTCAATAGTGAGAATTATGTGCCTGGTGAAGATAAATCCTCTGAAGGTTGTTACTTTACTTCATGCTTCTTCCTCTTCCTTTTTTTATTTTTTTATTTTTTTATTTTTTAACTGATTCTGTTCCAAAGAAATGGATTGTGTAGGTATGCATGTATGATTTTGTTGCAAAAATAAGTGAAATCAGATTAGCTTGAATCACGACCCTTTTAGATTTGACCAATAATCGTTAAAAATAATTAAATGATTTGAATTTTGTAAGTTCAACTTAATCAGGCTAAAACTTAATGAAATACAATGAACTAAAGGTGGTTTTAGACATGTTAAATGCGGAGACAAATAAAATCTACTTACAAAAGAATGCTGAGACAATAAAATATGAACCTCAACCGTTGATTTATCTCAGAAATTTGAGGATCCTAATCCAGCAGAATGTTGATTGCATTTGGGGTGGCTAATTTCTTAATGTTACTTTAATTTCTTACCCTGCTTATGTATCTTAGTAGTTCATTGGCATATAATTGAATCGTTCAGTACACAAATTTCTTTTCACACGCTTGTTCTGTTAAGATTGGAAGAAACTGGTTTGCGGTTTCTATTTGACACAGATAATTCTTATGTGCTTAGTTGCAATCATCCTTACTTACGTTCTATGCGTGAATAAATAGGCCGTCGCAAGTTGTTTACCAAGGAGGAAAAGCTTCTACTGAAGATGAAGAAACCTGATGTGGCAGGTGCTACCTCTGTAAGTTCACTAGGACCATGACCATTAGATAGTTGATCTGTTTCTTTCTACTTTCTTTTAATTTTTTTTTTCACTTTCTTGCATATCATTCCTAGAATAGCTTTTATCTTTTATTTTTTAAAACCTAGTTGCTGATGCTCAGTCTTCCTTGATTTTGGTGTCAAAATGAGAAAGTTAAAATGGTTCCAAGTTCAAAGATAGTGATGCCCAAGATAGTTCTCTCAACAAACTTCTGTTTTGCCCTAATTAGTGGTTTAAATATTTGAGTCCATTCATCACTTCTGGTGGGATCATTTTCAGGACAAGTGGCTACCTTTGCACACTCTTGCTGCATCTGGAGAGTTTTACCTTATGGATGCTTTGTTGAAACATAACGTCGATATTAATGCTGTGGATAAGGTACACAAAACGGTTGTTATATAAAATGCTGGCAAGTTCTAAAAGTTTTACATATTGCTCTTCTGCTCTCGATTTGAGCCCTGAATTTTTATATCCTTTCCAGGATGGTTGGACAGCTCTTCACAAAGCGATAATTGGAAAAAAGCAGGCCATTACAAACTATCTTTTGAGAGAGTCAGCTAATCCATTCGTTCTTGATAAAGTGAGTTGAAATTTATCTGGTAATTTTCAGTTACATTTGTTAACTACAGATAAAAAAAATGTCAGGCCCTAATTCTTTTTGCTATCAAACATATTCAGTCCAATGGTATGTAAACATGTGAATGGGTGCCACCCTAAGTTTTGTGGAGCAGATTACCTATCATTTCTTTTGTGGAGCATATTTATGCAAACTGGTTCTGGAAAAATAATTTTTTTGTTGATAGATTTTAATTTAAGCTCTGTAATAAAGTGAGAGGAGTTGGGCCTCCACAATGCCACAAGCGTCCGAACACTGCATTCTACTCCTTTTGATCTATCATCCCAACCGGTCTTATTTCATTATAACCTGTGTGTGGCATTGTTCTGGACGTGCCTTCCCATCTCTGAATCTCCTTTATGCCACACGCATTGCGCATCTGCATGTCCTAACCTTCTACCCCAGACGAGCTCCATCTCATTTTCACCAGAGCATTTACTCTATCATATAGTGCAAGCCTATAGAGCCTACAACATGGACAACTAATCTATTGTATACCAGTGGCAGTGCCCAATAAACTCATTGTACCTTCAGAGATTTACAGTTAAGATTTTGGGAATGTCTGGGTAACACAAAATCTAAAGATATTTTCTCATCTCATCTTATTCCCAAACTTACAAACATAAAATTCATCTTACTAAAATTCTTAAAAACGTTAAAAACTCAACAAATCATTTTTAATCATATTTATATAAAAAAAAAAAAAAAAAAAAAATTTGGCCCCATGGGTTGGTGGCTCCTCTTGCCACCAAAGACAGCGGGATCCTGCCACTGTGGTGGCCAGGGTTTCTGTCTGCCTCGTGGCAGCAAGATACACTGGCTGCAATGAGTGGCCCAATCTGGGTCACCGTTCACAGGCAGACACTTAGGCTGCGACTGGCGACTGCGATGTGTCCCTGTAGCGGCCAGAGTGTCTGGCTGCCCATGGTGGTCAGGATGACCACCGGTGGTTTTATGCAGTCCCAGGGTGGCCACCGTGGTGATGGCATCCTGCTACCACGATTGCCTCAACTTTTTTTTTTCTTTCATAAATTGGTTTTTTATTTTGTTTATTGTATTAAACATAAAAGATTTTTTCACTGTTCATCAAATTAATCAAAACCTCATCTTAAAAAGATTTTACAACTATTCACAAACATAATTCTACTATTGATGATCTTACCTTACATTGAAACATGCCCTTTGTTGATTATGGGCATTTAGCTTGGTTCTGCACTTCTAAGAAATTTGCTTAAAATGCATTTATTCATTAATCTAGTTGGTTATATTTTAGCTATTTACTTCTCAATACATAAATGGATCCCTATTGTCATCATCATTATTATTAGTGAATGATAGTTACTTATCAAAAAATTAGTGAATAATAGTTAGTTAGAAACTCTAGATGGCTATGGTATGTTTCTGTGTGCTACACATTACTTTAATGAAGCATGGACCAGTTGAATAGCACCAATGAGATGCCAGTATCTGGTGGCTGTGGCCCTGTTTCTCCTTGTGATGTGCATGTATTAATATAACGAGTATCCTTTTCTATGAACTGATATGACTGCCTCTTCTTCTGATGTTTGTGCAAAAACAGGATGGGGCCACTTTGATGCACTATGCAGTCCAAACAGCTTCCAGTCAGGCAATTAAAATTCTTGTTCTGTATAATGTTGATATCAACCGTCAGGACAATGTATGGTCAACAATATCCCTTTGTCGCTTATGTGTAATTTTATTGGATTCCAATCATTTTGTTGATTGTGTTTTTATTCGTTGAATTCAGGATGGTTGGACCCCGTTACATCTTGCTGTTCAAGCCAAGAGAACAGATGTAATGAGACTTTTATTGATCAAAGGAGCCGACAAGACCATAAAAAACAAGGTAAATTAGTAGTGATGCGTTTGGAGTGTTTTAAAGGTATAAACCTCTAGTGATCTATTTTTAGACTGAGTTCAGTTATACAAGATTTGAATGAAATTGCTTTTATTCTTCTAAAGCATGAAAAAAATTCTAGATGTTAATGTTCATTCCTTGACATTATTCTTGATCAATAATATATCTGAAATGATGTTAAATGCCATTCACTTGGACAGAGTATCTTATATTTTTATCACATAATCACACATCTTTTTGCTGTTTTAAAGTACTGTATTTGAGTGTCATCTATGTAAATTTTCCTCCTTGTTTCCATTATGATTGATTTAAAATTTATATTTTGATAATAACAATTTATGCATCCTCTTCTCAGGATGGTTTGACCCCACTTGACCTTAGCCTTTGTTCTGGTCAAGACACAAAGACTTATGAGCTGATCAAGCTGTTGAAGCAGCTTCCGCAGCTACGGCAAGGTGAACTACCATAACCACAACAAATGCAGCCATGGACGATTCAGCTGCTGGAGATGACAGTGCATGGACATATTTCATTAGTCTATTTTTGGGTGTAGCAGATGGATGCGATGCAAGGGGAGGCCGCGACAACAAAAACACAAATGGAAGGAACGTGATTTTGACACCCTGAACCTTGCAAAATTAGTAAGCTTGTAAATTGTAATATTTTGTAATTAGAATATAACGATGAGTTTGAAAAAGATATAAGAAGAAAGAAAGGAAGAGAATCTCGTCCATATGCTACTTTTTTTTTTTTTTTTTTTTTTTTAAATTATTATTATTTGTATTGGATTGTCTTTCTTGCATTTTAAATTTCTGGATCAATGTATTCACATCCTTCAAAATTTTGGTAGGACTAAAAGAGCCCAGGTGATAGTGTTATATTATAAATAATTATATTTGAAAGCTTTGACATCACATATGATCTATGTGGCATAATATAATTTGAAAGATTAATTTTAAAATTTTAATTTTATAAATTAAATTACAACACTTGAATGGTATATAACGTAAAGGCTTTTCGATTGTACTATAACAACAATCACAAGACATAGATGGTGAGTAGCACTCCGAAATGGTCCCGTAGAGCATATCGTCCAATAGAACATATCATTTGTCCGGCAAAAGATACGCTTATAATCCGGGTTGTAAAAAAGGTTGCACTGCGAATAATAATGTTTAATGGAGACTTCAAATTTTTAGAATACACATAGTAATTCTCTAATTTTTATAACTATAAAAGTGTATTTGATTTTTCAATTACACTCTGCCAAATGATTTTTAAATAATATTTCTGAATTATCGTTATGATACTTTTGATAACATGTTTTGTTTTGCATTTAGATATTAGCTCATGTTTACAAATTGGTATATGTTAACTACTTATTGAGTTGTCGATTCCATTATCTTCACAATATTTTCAAATGTCTTGGATGTTTTTAACGGAGGCCTAAGAATAGGTAGCATGGACAAGGTTATGTGAGCATAGTGGAATAAATACAAAGAGGGTACTTTGATTTTGGGAGAGTTTTATTCAGTAGTTTGATTTGATTTTGTTGATTGGGCATTTTAGAAGGCTAATGTTTCTTTTAAGACTTTGTGATATCTTAGATTAATTATATTGAGGCAGTTGATTTGAAATTGAAATCACCCAAATGTCCCTGTATAGTAACTGAACGTCCTACCAATTCACTAGACAAATTGGCTAGTTATCGATCATGCAATTATTTAATTATTAAGAAATAACGTAGAGTAAATAAATTGCATAATATCAGGATTGGTAATGAAGGAAAATCTTTTAAAGAACTCTTTAAAGGTAAAACCTTACGGGGTAGCCAAACGACCCATTTGCCTCTACCGCAGTACAGCTAGAACTTCTGACGATCTTCAAATATTGACTTTTCTCTTAAAACTTCAGTGGTTGAATCGTAATCACTCAATCTCCAACATGGAGCATAATCACACTTGATAAGAGAAAATAACTAGAGAATTTTCTCACACATATGCACTCGGAAAAACTCCCCAAAATCTCTAAGGCCGAAATCTTTGTTGATCTTAACTAGAAGGATCCTACAAATATACTATCTAAAAGCAGTTTGAATTGCAATATGATTCTATTGATGGAGTGACTCTGTTGCACCAGACTCTTATGACAAGATGCTGACACCTGACACTTTATTTTTTCAGCAGTAGTAGTTTCTCATTTAAACTCCTTTAGATAATACCAAAACTCTTGGAACTCGAATTTTACACTTTTGAATTATCTAAAACACTTCCTAACATCTAGATAAACTCAAAATAGCTATAAATAAAGTTAAAGTGCTTTACATTCATCTAAATTACAAAACCAAAAATAAGAAGTCTATCATTTTAGTAACCTAGTCCTAACCAAACTCTTGCATTTATAATCTCCCCTTTTAGCGGATTGGTGACAAAATCAACTTGATGAATGTAATATTGACTTTTCAAAAATACAAACAATAGACCAAGAACCCGAGTAGAGAATTCAAGAAAATAATCATGATAAAATAGTATGTACTTAGAACATCAAGTGAGATTAGTTTTATCAGCATCTCAATTTTAAAAATAAACTAATTCTAATAATTTTTTATTATCATAAAACATGTTTAGCAAGCCAAAATAAACCAAAGCAAGCAGAAAAAAAAAATGTTGTTCAGATTACAACTCAAATTAACTTCAAAATTACTGAATTAAAATTAATCAGAAATCAAAAGATCTACTACTCTCCCTCTGTTGCTGCTACACTTCCCCTCACTCTACTCCCTCTTTTTGTTATCAAGTTCCCAAGGGGTGCTTACTCCACATTTGAATCCATCACACTCTCCATTACTTGTTGCACATCCAAAGAAAATTGAACCAGTTTGTCATTTGTTGTTACATAATCCGAGTGTACTGCAGCAATATGTTGCTCTATCTTGGTCTAGCTGGCCTCCAACTTTGCAGCAATGTTTTCAATCTCCTAGGAGAGAAGATTAATCTGTTCTAGCACTTGGGAGATGGGTACAGATGGCTTTGAATGAGAGGTGGTTGATTTAGTGGTGTGTGGTCTCTTCTTTGTCAACACAACCTCAAACTAAACCACAGTTATGGCTAAAATAAACCTAGCCATCTTCATTGTGGGCTTATTGTCCCTAAGAGGAACCTTGGCTTTAATAACCAATTTTGTGATTAAGCTCCTAAATGGTAAATTAAGTTCTTTCTCTACATGAGAATGGTTGATAATATCAATACCATATTAGGGATAATCTATAAAGACACCATAGGGCGGCCAAAGCATACATAAAATAGGCACGTTCAAGAGGAAGTTTTGGCTAATGGACCAAATATTTGACAATATAATTTTGGCTAACAATCTAAACTGAGGGAGCATGACATTAAGAGGAAGGCAATGGACTTTGGGGGTTCCATTTTGGGCATTAAGGTCCAACAAAGAGATTGTGCATGGCTGTCTTTATTAGTACCCCTATGCCCTTGTATGGATACAATGGTGAGTCCACTGCAAGCAAATCATATGACTCACTAATAATAGCACGGGAAATCTCAATTTGGATTCCCCTAACAATAGAAGTGATATTGTGATCATCTAAATTAAAATGATCAATATTTGAGGAGAAATACTTTAGCTACAAAGAGGCAACATAAAAGTAAATCCACAAATTAGCATGGCTTGATACAGTACATCAGATTGTAAAGTTACTTTTATTGGAAATAGATCTAACGGATCATGTAAAGCTATGTTAATTTGTTGGTTTACTTTTATATAATCTTTTTATGTCTGTAGCAGTTCTCATATTTGAGTAGAACTCTTGCACAACCTCAACACACAGAGTGGATGAAAAGTGGGTTAGTTTTTCCCAATGACGCTTAACAAAGATACGACGTATGATGCCATATTTAGCCGTAGGAAAGTCATGAATACTAATTTCTCTCTCACCTAGCATTGGCTTGTGGGAGAAAATATTTCTATAAGCCATTTCAGCTTCAGGTGAAGTGAAACACTTAAATGTTGCACCAGGCTGTGATGTCTCAGGAAGAGTGGCTAGAGTGTCTCTAGGTGGTACTGCCTCCATTTGGGGTTCTTCCACACTTGAGGAATTCTCAAGTGAGTGAGCCTTGGTATATTTCTTCCTTTTGGCACGCTCTTTAGATCTCATCCAATAAGGCACACAAGTTTTGTTAGAATAATGAAGACCAAGCCTAGATGTGTTGAGATGAAGACACATAGGGAAAAAATATGTTTGACATGATGAACAATACCCTTAGATCTCAACTCTTCCACACATTTACATAAAACTGATGTATGAGTATGAATGCATGTAAAATCATGAACAAATGAATGAGACATCTTGGTTGAGACAAAAAACCAAACACTTGGTGGGCAAGGTATGAAAACTGAAGTGTAAAATTCATGAACCCACCAAAAATCCCTCCTAAATACATTAACAATGCAAACCCACCTCTCAAACTACACTTATGCACACTTCAAACATTAGAAGTCCCAAATATCAAGTCACAAATCAAACCAAATCCCATAAATTTCCAAATGGGTGTGCGCCGAACCCTATAACTAGAAAGGAAGAGAAGATAAATGAGAAGAACACTTATTGTGACTGGGAATCGTGTAGATGATGAGGTCTTGTCAATTTTGAATACACAATCAACTCTAAAGTATGAGAGACGTGCAATGTAGTGTTCGGCTAGGACACAAATAATGAGAGAGATGTGGGAGTGGGGGAAATAACGTGGGTGTGTGGGGCTTGGTAACTAAGACCTATGCTTAGTAAGTGAGCATGCTTGAGAGTCCAACTCACATGAGCCTAGTGACTATTTCTCAGAGCATTGTTAATGGATTAGCCATATTAAAAAATAAAGTAACTTTTTAACTGTTAGAGATAAAAGTGGCCTGCAATGGATTAGCCATATTCAAATTCTTTAGCTTTTATCTATAGTAAATGTAAAAATAAAACCCAATTTGATTGTTACTGTACTAGGAGCAAATATTTATTTTATTGTTTTTATGTAACTCTTACTCTCTCATTTGGATATTTTCAGAATATTTGGTAGAATAAAATATGGTTGGATTGAAAAATGGAGTACATATAATTGAAAAATATAATTTTTTATCCCATAATTTAATTAGAATATGATTATTAATTAACATATAATAGGTAGAATAGTAAAATATGATAAAATAAAATAATTAACTTTTTAATTATTAATTACTCATTACTATATAATGAATAAATGAATAATTCAATATTGAGATTTGATCTGAATAGCCAAAGCCCAATTAATCTTATATCATTTTATTGCTATATAATGAAAAAATAATTATTCCAATATGGAGACTAATGTGAATGGAATAGTCAAAATCTAAATTCATCTTATATTTATAAAAAATATCATTTACATATGCATAATTCATTAACAATGCTCTAAAAGTCCCATTGGGACTTAGAGTTATTGCTATAAAATAATCTTACTAGACCAAACACATACCTTCAAAAACACAACTACCAAACCCATATACACAAAAAATGTAGAAGATTTAAAAAAAACAAAAAAATACCAACCAACCTAATAAACTAAAAAAATAAGGAATTTAAATTAATTGAAAAAAAATTTGAAACATTTGAAATCAGATGAATCAAGGCACATGCCTAAGTACACCACATGTCCAAGCATAGTGTCACTCACATAAAAAAATAAAATGCATTCCATCATTTGCAACAATGGTTGTACACACCTCATAAGTTCATCATTATCAAAATCCATTTGAGTGTGTGAGTAAGGAGACTTATTTTAGATAATAAAAAAATCATATATATATATATATACATACTTTTCATTCTTACCCCCTCCTTTTTTATTTTATCTTATCGTACTTTACATAGATACTCCCAAGAGGTTTGTCTCTCACCTTAAAAGTCAAACTTTATGTTAGGACCTAGATATTTGAAAGAGTATCTCCTCTAAGCACAATGTTGCACAACCCTTGATATGTTCATTTTTTTTTATTGCTCATTGTTTTCTACAATGACTAGAGCAATATTTTTTCCACAAGGACTTAAGAAACAAGATTCGTGTAAGGTGTTTGTTTTTTTCAGCAATGAAAACACATCGACTTTTTCTATATGAATCAAACCTTTATCTCCGTCAAGGGGCAACCTCTTGCTTTTTAGTACTAGGTTTAACTAGTGTTAGTCAATTTAAGGTGTAGACTTCCCCTTTGGTGAACATCTATAAAACTTTATGGAACATACATAATTAAAAAAAAAATGTGAAAATAATTTTCTCACAGTGCATTAGGATTTGACTTTGGAAAAATGAACCACAAGGTTAACACCCACAATGTGAATTGCACAAAAATAGAGAGATGCTTTAGCTCAAGGTATAGAATGTGTGAGAACCTGAGTGTTCAAGACTTGGCACACAAAGCATGAACTTTGCTCAGTTGAAAACCACTAAATTTGAGAGAGAAACGAAGAACAATGTAAGATGATTTAAACTGAAACTAGCATAAAACAAACAAAAATAAAATATTTAAAATGCATGTCTTAGACTAATGATGTGTAGAAAACTTTAACTCAAATGCAAGTGTGCCTCTCACTTCAGACACACCTATGACCTTTCTAAAAAACTTGAACCTTAAACAATCTAAAGGTTTAGTAAATAACTCAATCAATTGATGTTTAGTAGACACATGATCCAAAGACATTACCTTAGACTCAACCAAGTCTCTAATGAAATGATGCCTAATGTCTATGGATAATGATACCCTTATACCTCTTTTACTACTGCTTTACTATCCAACTATTTTTTTCCCTTTTTGCTCTTTGAGTCTAAATTAAAAATTTTAGAACATGATCTTCTTCCATAATTGAGAAGAAAATAAATTCAATTAATTAACGTAATCATGTAATTTAATTACAAATAAATTCAATTTTATAAAAATTTACCTTCATTTGCTCTAAGTCAATTTTTATAAAATTGAATTTATTTTGAGTTAATTTACATGATTACGTTGGTTGATTGAATTTATTTATTTTTTCTAGCTTATGCAAGAATATCATATTTTGAGTTTTTTAATCCAAATTCAAATAACAAAAGGAAAAAAAAAATTATTGAATTGTAAAATAATAGTAAAAGAGGTTAGTCCTATATGCTTAGTCCCAAAATGCTAAAAGGGTATCATTATCCAATGTCTATATGCTTAGTCCTAGAATGCTAAACATGATTCTTGGAGATACTAATTGCATTAGAATTATCACAATAAATAGTCATAGTATCTTGAGAGAAGCTGTAGTCTTCAAGCATCTTTTTCATCCACAGCAGCTGTATGCAAAAACATCCTATTGCTATATACTCAGCTTTGGTTGTAGACAAGGAAATTGAATTTTTTATTTTTGTTCATCCAAGCTATAACATTGCCATCTACATAGAAGTGAAATCGGTTCAGTCCGGTCCACTGGGGGGGGGGGGGGGGGTGGGGTGATGGACCAAAATTTTCGATTCATCATTTTTCCTAGATTGGACCGGACTTAACATCTAGTTCGTTTGTTCGGTCCGGACCAATTACTTTTTTATTATTATTTTTTTTCCCAAATAATTTAATAAAAAAAATTATTTAAATTACTTAATTAAAATTAAGTGAATTATTAATGTAGATTATGTAACTAACTTATTAAAAAAATATTTTATATGATCAATGATAATAAATTAAATGAAAATAACATCATGAACTTATATAAGTATGCGAACATATTCTAGATGAGAAGTAATGGCAAGAAGTATGCGAACATATTCTAGATGAGTAATCGGGGAAAAGGTTTCCTTAAAATCAATCCCCTCCACTTGTGTATAGCCTTGTTTTGTTTCTCACAATGGTGCCATGCTCATCGGACTTGTTCTTGAAGGTCTACTTGGTTTTTTCAAAGTTTATCGTCCAAGAAATTAGATTGAGGGAAGTACTTGTGTTTAGAAATACAATCAGACAGAGATTGAGGGCTTTGTAAAATTTTTCATTTTTGTTTTGCAAGCATAGCCAGGTTGAAGCTCCTAAGATCCCTGAAACCTACCTTCCACACTTTTGGAATTTCCCAATTGATTCCGTAGTACCCATTGAATTTTAGAATGATCTTCCTTGTATCCTCACTAGAACTTCCTCATTACTCTATTTATCTTCTTGGTAATAATTGACAAGGGAAGTAGAAATATCCCAATGGTGTAGCTTGGAATTGCATAAGAGAACATATTTGAGATGGATTTCTTTGCTTGCTATAGATAAGAACTTGGTCTTCTAGTTTGACATCCGGGCCCATATTTTGTCAATAAGAGAGTGAACACCTGAAGTTCTTGACCTTCCAACTATTGCAAGTAATCCTAGATACTTTTCAAAAGAACTTGAGGTTTTAATCCTTGCAATCTTCACAATGTTATTCTAGATATCAGGAGTAGTATTTCGAAAAAGATGGATATCTTTTCTTTGTTGAGAATTTGAGTAGATGCTTTTTCATATACTTCAAGGATATGGATCAAGTGGCTCCATTCAAGAGAGTTTGCTTTACAAAACATAAGGTTGTCATAAGCAAATAGGAGGTTATTGATACATAGGTGGCTCTTCCCAATTGGAACTATAGAAATAATACCTCTATCCTCTGCATGATTTTAGCATAAAAGTGAGAACTTCAACACACAAAATGAAGAGATATGGTGAGAGGGGGTCTCCTTGTCAAATTTCCCTTTCAAGGATGAAAATATTTATGAGTATTTCCATTGATAAGAATTGGATAAGAAACAAAAGTTACGCAATTCATTAGTAGGCTAATCTACCTTTGGTCAAAGCCCATCTTACAATTACCTCTTCAAGGAATCTCCCCTCCACTCGATCATAAGTTTTAATCATATCAAGTTTAAGCCATGTAACCAGATTTTCCTAACATTCCAGTGCTCATGGTATGCAAAGTCTCATAGGCCACAAGAACATTGTCAATAATTAATCTGTTGGGACACATGCGCTTTGGTTGAGAGAAATAATATCAGATAGTATCTTCTTGAGTTTGTTGGCTAGTAGCATGGCTATTATTTAGTAGATTACATTGCATGGGCTAATAGGTTTGTAATCTGATACCTTATTTGGTCCCCTGACTTTTGGGATGAAAGTGATGAAGGTATCATTAATAGACTACAGTGAGCCACATAGTTAGATAACATTAAGAACAAACCTGCTTACATCCTCTCCAACTGTAGCCTAGTTTTGTTGACAAAAATGGTCTTGAAAGCCATATGGTCCCAGAAAACTAAGATGGGACATTAGAAGAATAGCTTCCTTAATATTCATATCAGTGGAATCTTGCAACAACTGGTGATTCATGTCAGCTGTTACTTGAGCATGCATACTTGCTAAATAATCAGAAGAGTCATTAGGATAGGATGTGGTAAATAGGTCAGTAAAAAGACTTGTAAAAATATCACCAATGCTAGTTATATCCTTGACAAGAGTGCCCTGACTATCCTTTATGCGAGATTTCCTGTTGGTCTTCATTCTTTAATTTGCAAACATGTGATAGAACTTAGTGTTTCTATCACCATGCTGTTGCCACTTCCATTTATCTCTCAGTTTCCATTTTAATTCTTCCTCTTCTAGGAATGAATCCACATCCCTTTGTAATTGTTGGACATCTTCCATATAATCTTCATCTCCTGTTTCTTGGAAATGGCTTAATTCCTTGAGTTTATTTTTTATTTTATCCTGATTCTCGTTGACAACACCATCTTTCCATTATTTTAGAGCCTCTTTACAATTCTACAGCTTGTCTTTTATCACAGGAGTTCCAGTGTTTCTAGCAAGTTACTTGTCCCAAGAATCACCAATTATTCTTTGACAGTTTTCTCTCAATGACCAAGAAGCTTCCCACCTGAATAAATGATTCCTTCTTTTATTATTGTGGCTTGTGCTCAAGCTTGAAATGTAAAGAGGGCATTGATTAGATTTTTGGGCTAGCATTACTAAACATGTAATATTATTAAACAACCGATGCCATTCAGGACTCGCCACTACTTTATCAAGCCTTTCTTTCGTGAAATCCAAGCCTTTTCGATTGTTTGACCAGGTAAATTTGAGTTTTTTTGTCCATAATTCATTGAGTGAACAATAGTCCAAGGCATCCCTGAAAATCTCCGTTGTTTGTATGGCCTTTCAACAGCTCCAAATTTTGTTAAAGACCCAACCATTGATCCAAAAGTCCTAGGACTGTTGGATACTAATTTGGTTAAGCCCCTCAGGATCATAACATTCCACTTCGTTTCTGAATTCAACATTCATGGCGACCCACTTTATCGACACTAACCTGGTGGTAGCCCATTCCCTTTTGGTGGCTTCACTCATTTATCAATATTCAATGATTTAACACTATACCCATACATAGTACCAAGACATTTTAATCTAGCCTATAGGTTACCTCCTTCGTGACTTGAACTCTTGACATGGTCCCTACTCTGATACCAATTGTTAAAGACCCAACCATTGATCCAAAAGCCTTAAGACTGTTGGATACTAATTTGGTTAAGTCTATAACCCTCAAAATCATAACAAATTTCCCATGATGATTTGTAATCTCATTGATCCATGGGGTATTTTCCTTAGGCATCATGTGCTTTAACTAATTCTAGCTGCTATCTCTATGAGTAGTGTTAGGGTTTAGCACATTTCACTAGGACTGACCCGACCCCGACCAGAATTCAAGAATTCCAACCTAACTTGGAACAAACCACTTCCGATTAGTTATTTTGCTCGATTACTTGAAACCCAATTTTCGACCCGAGACGAATTCTGAACAGAATTGGAATTTTTGACCTGATTAAAAAAAAAAAAAACTGAAAGTGAATTGTAAAGGATACCTTTCACTACCATTGTTCTTGAAAACATATATATTTTACCAAAGTGAATTTAAAATGGCTTAAACTTGGGTGGCCAATTATTGTTACTCCCACTAGCAGAAATTTGCACTTGATACCATTTTGTATCTCCATCATTCTCTTTGTCACAAGCATTTATATGAATCTTCGAAGCAAGGCAAGATGATATTCCTCCCTACTTAGTTGGAAATTATTATTATTTTTGTGCAACCTCCAACTGCAAAATCACTAATGGCTAACGATGTTCCTGGAAAGCAATTTTACAACCTCCAATTGCAAGCACTTGGTTGCATCACCATGTTGTATCCATCAACTTCATATATGCTCCACCATGTGAACCAAAATCTTTATTGAATGCTTGGACATATGAGGTACAAATGAGAGAAGTTGCATGTTCTACGGAAGCAGTTATCAGGAAAGAACCATAAGCATAGTTGTTTAACAATATCCAATTACCTTGAGTTTTCATGCGAATATAAATGATCGCCCTATTGAAATTATTGAAGTGGCCAACTCATAGTTCTAACAACATTGTTGGCTTATCCTGGGAAAGCGAGTCACCCTGCATCAGTTAGGATAAAATCAGCATGCTAACCAAATGCTAGTAGAACATAAAACAACAAAAAGATCATGCACCAACCCAAAGGGACAGAAAAAGTAGTCGCTGAAAATGTTGAAAACATAATAGACTAATTGTGTCTGTTAATGAAGTTAATTGCAAACAAATATGATCTGTTTTTTCTTTCTTGCTGTGATATTGTCACTAAATAGGAGAGTTAATATACAATATCCACCCAGATTCACTACTGTGACATTCTTATGTACCTCCAAACATTTGGGAAGACTCCAGTGCTAGGAGCAAGCAAGAAGAAAGAAGTTAAAGGATCCTAACCAAAAATACCATTGGGAACAAATAAATGGCAAACTAGGGAGCTGTTTTTAGATCCCTAAAAAATCACTGATGCTTTTCTGAGCCAAATAGATTTCACCACAAATAATAGATATACCCATAATGCTTTATGAAAGCTACATTGAAAGTGCATTCCTTTTTTTGGGAAGATAAGTAATATATTAAAATAAAAGGTACCACATATAATATAAAGGGGAAAAAACAAATACACCAATTATTGATGAATTTTAATAAGAAAGTCACCATATCCTTAAAATTAAGGCAACCAACTTGTAACAATGTTGAATTCCATCGAACAAGTGAATATTTATATGAAAATATGCAAATGCATTGCATGAATAGACCTTATTATCTCAAATGCAATTAAAGGAGTTATGTTAAAGAGACCCCTTTGACTGGGCCATTGAAAGTTGAAGTACACCCAAAAGAAGTACAAAATTCGAATGCAATTACCATACATAAATATATGTCATAGTAGAAATAAGGATTAAAAAATACAAACCCTATATGTCAGTCCAATTTCATTCCACTTCTAAATCATAGAAGGGAATAATATCATATAGTTAAGTCTTGTTGCTCTTTTTGCCAGTAATGAAACTAAGATGTAGGGGTGCTACCCACATATGCAGGGAGTGGTGTTTCCACCCCTGCACCCCACCCTGATGCCGGGGGGCGAGGCAAACATTCCATCAGCCCTACCCCTCGCCCACTTCAAGAATATTAATATCCCATTGGGTTTAAAAATTATTTTTAGGTCCAAAAATATTTTTTAAACCTAAATTATTATATAATTTAAATCGACCCAAAATTATTTTTTTAGATTTATAATTTAAATCATTAATTAAAATTTATATATATAACAATAATTTAAAAACTGACAACATAAAAATTATGTTATCAATTTTTACATTTGTTAGACTTGTTCACAAGATTACACATGTCATGAGCACCCTAGGCCAACCTTTCAACCTTATATAAAACTCCAAGGCCATGCAAGAGTTTTACTTGAGCAATGTGGGACTTACTGTCATGTGCAACATTGTGAACAAGTCCAACAAATTGTAATATATATATTTATATATACAATTTGTAAAATATAAATATATATATATATATATATATATATATATATAAGTAAAATTCAATGGGGTGGAGTAGGAGAAATGTAGGGTGGGGTCGGGCCCTTCCCACCCCCCACCCCTACTAGGGCTATTCCATGCAGGGCGGAGGGACCCTCCCTACATGGGTAGTGTGGGTAGCCCACCCACCCATGTGGGGCGGGGCGGATGGGGGCAGGGTAGGCCCACCCCTACTAAGATGTAAATTGGATTTCTTCCAAATAAAAACAATAACCATTCTTTTTAGGATTGTGCACCATTGTTTCACTTGAATTTACAGAAATTACTTAACAAGATTGTTGAGGACTTCCATGGAATCAATCCATAAACAATCACTTCAATTCCTATAACAGAATATGTCACCAATTGGGGGTGTAAAAAAATTGATAAACTGGTTCAATTGGACCGAACCGGTGTGTTCGGTACGGTTCGTAATCAGTTCTTTAGAAACAAAACCGGTTCTAAATAGGTTCAATACTAATTTTTATATTTTGAAAACCGGTTTGATACGAATCAGACCTGTATATATATTTTTTTAATTTTTTAATATTATATATAAAATATTAATCTTATTATTCATGTCTATTAATCTTATAACATTAATTAACATAACATTTGATATAACATAAATTCGATCTTAAATGTTTTAATATAACATTTGATTTACTATATAACATAAATTAATAGTATATTTTTAATGTAATATTTGAATTTCGATATCAACATATAGATTTTAATTTTATAATTTTTTTAGTCAAATATTATAAATTGCGGGATATGTGTTAATCATTGGCTCAAATTTTGTTGGAATATGATTTTCTTTATCCATAAAATGGAAAAATAAGATCAAACCAGACCGAAACATTGAAAAACTGGAAGTTTCTATTTTCTAGTTAATTAGTCCTGTATCGGTTCTTAAATTTTTGAAACCGAGAGATACTGGTTTTGTTCTACAAAATGTCCAAAATCGAACGAATCAGACTGGTTACACCTTATCAACATTCAAGAAAATGATGGATTTATTCGACAGTTCTAGGATGTGATGTTCCACACAAATATCAAATTTGTAGCGGTCCAAACCGACAACAAAATGAAAAACATAGTACCCAACCCAATACAAAAAATGTTAAAGAATTATAAGAACTTAAACTCACTAAGACAATGAATGGAAGAAGAAGTTTTCGGCTAGGACTTAAGGTTATATCAAATTTGTAGCGGTCCAAATTGACAACAAAATGAAAAACATAGTACCCAACCCAATACAAAAAATGTTAAAGAATTATAAGAACTTAAACTCACTAAGATGATGAATGGAAGAAGAGGTTTTCGGCTAGGACTTAAGGTTAGAGAGAGAGAGAGAGAGAGAGAGAGAGAGAGAGAGAGAGAGCCAGAGTCTAGTGCCTTCTTGCACTTCTAAGTGAGATCAAATCTCTTAACATTGAGATCAATGATTGTGATATGACAAACGCTGGAGAGTAGAGAAGTAGTCTCATGTGTCTCGAGAGGGTTGTAGATGGCTATGAAATAGTGTGCAGATGGTTGTGAAGTGGTTGGACAGGTGGTTGTCAAGTGCCTGCTGGCGGGAAGAAGAGGATTAAGTGAAATTTTTGTTAGTTAGAAGTAAAATAAGATGTAGTCATTTTGATTAATGTTGTAAGTGTTTGTATGTTTAGTAGATAAAACATGGTTGTTTAGTTGTTGCAGAAATAACGATGTTATTTTACAAAGTTTGTAGCTTATATTTTGTAAAAAGCAAAACGTTGCGTTTTGATAAATGGAGTATAAGTGATCAGTGCAAAACTGCAAGTGCATAGTATCATATTTTTATAGTAAAGTGATGAGAAAACTATCGTCTTTAGGGATTGGTAACTTAGTTTTGACAAATATTGAAATTAAACAAATCTTGACTTTATTTAGAAAAGTCATTAAGATTTTTGTAATTGCAATTTAAAATAAGACCAATTCAAAGAAAATATTCAAAGAAAAAGAAAGTTGTTGTTCGAAGATCAAATTAATGAGAAAAAGAACTTCTAGGAAATTGATTTCACCTAATCCTTCACTATACTTATCTAACTAATTGAATTTAATTCTCTCTTTTTGTTAGCAAAATCTCCTAACTCATCCAAAAGTCTCTTTCGATAATCAATTGAAAATAATCTTGTTTATTATTTTAAGCAAGATTATGCAAATTAATAAAGTAAGAACGCATTAAGACTAACGATTTTAAAACTACGTAGGTTTATATAAGTCTTTCGATCTCTATATTTACCTATGCTGAAATATCCAAGTTCTATCCTATAATTCTCTCTTTCGATAGCAAATCACAAGATCAAAATCATCTAATTAATAGCTAGTTAATTAGAAGCAATAAGTTCAGAATAAATTAGACAAATATAGGAGAAAATTATTTCAAATTAGCATAGAAAAGCAAATATAGTTTGAAACTAGATTACATTGTTTTCCTAGAAAAAGAAAATTTAGTTCATGCTAAAAATTAAATTCAACATAAAAGAATTCACCATAATTTTTTTGAGAGGAATAGAAGAAAATAAACATTGAAAAATACTCTTGCCGTCCCAGGCTCCCAGTCGTAACGTCTTCAAATGAAAGGAAAATAATAATTGCCATTCTATTTCTTCTGTGTGTCTAAGAGCCAAGAAGAAAAAAAACTAAAACTTGCTTCTACGTGTCAATAGAACCTAGCATTCCCAACAAGAAATTAAAATCCTGTCAACTTCGTTTGTATCCGTTCGTTCCAGCTAGAAGGCAAAAAACTTTGCCCACCTCTCTTACATCCGTAACTCTCTTTTCTTTTTTCAATATTTTTCATTTAAGCCCCAAAGGTCAAACCAAAAAAATTGCTTTGTTCTATAAAGAGGACCCATGTTTCATTCCGCTCAACTTCTAAAGCCTTCCATCCTTTCCATAAATTCACATGCCGCTCGAAACAAAAGGATCCAAAAACTACTGCTGCTTCCAAATCAAAACCAAAGGGCCCCACATGAACTCCTTTCCTTTTGCCAACTCAAACCGAATAAATTCAAACCGTATCACTAGCCTTGCATCTTGGTTTGAAATAAAAAACTACTGCTTGTCTTATGCCTTTATCCCAAGTCAAATCACCAAAGAGCTCCGTTGCATGCATGGGCTTTTCAATAACCCAGATCTATCCATTTCTTTAATTTGGTCCCTCAAGGTGCGTGTGTAGCTTTATTTTCTCATTTTTTTTTTCAACTTACAACACGCAATTCAAAAATTTTCCATTTGACATCTCTTTTGTGATTAAAAAAAATTTAACTTGATTTTTATCCCCTAAATAGCACTGGTGATCAACTCTTATATTTAAATAAATCTTCATTTAAATATGAGAGTCCTTAGATAATAGACTTCTAAAATTTGGATCTTCTTTTTCTTCAAATCTGAAATAAAATTTAAATGACAATAATGAAACTTAAAATAAAAATAAAATAAAATAAAATTAGACTAAAGTTTTAAGTTAAGAAGTAATAAAATATGCTAAATTATGCAAGTCATCAATAAGAGCTCGTGAGTTGGGATTGAGGCCAACTTTAGATTGTTGCTCGATTTCTTCTGTCTATCCTTTCTTCTTCTATCTCTCATCATCTTATTCTATTCTTCCATTCTTGGATTCTTGGAGGGTGACTACCTCGAATTAGTCATTATTGAAGTGGGTTCATTACAGTTGGTATCAGATTGTTAGTGTGCCATGGCTGAGGGTAGCGAATGGGGATATGCTAAGTAGTAAGGGGAAGACTTCTTTTGTTGATGTGAATATACAAGGCACTGTTTTTGTGACGCCCCCAAATCCCCACGCACGGACACGGAGAAATCGAGACGTCCGGATGATGACATCACGGGTCACCACTCTAACGACGTGTGCCAAGTGTGTGCAAAGGCAACAAAGTGCACGAGAAAAACGCAGCGAAAAGCAAGTCAATAACTAAGTACCAGAATTTTTCTTATTTAATACAAAACTATTCCAAAACGTACATAAATAAAATATTACAAAACACACATATAATAAAATATCAAATACAAAGCATAACTTCAGCAACCCGGCGGAGTCGCATCCTCGAGCTCAGCCTCCTCCTCCTCATCCTCGAACTCTGCACCAAAAGCTACGGAACCAAAAATGGTACCACAGGTAAGTAAAACCCAAACACCACCAGATAAAAATACATAGAACTTAAGCAACATGGATGCAAGGAAAGCCAATGCACATGTCCCACAAAACCACATTTTTACCACGCATGCCAAAACCCGTTTGGCCCAATAAAAACATGTCCTTAAAAACCATGCCTCGCCATTATCCCAGATAATGGCCCAAACCACAATTTTTCCAGAAAATGGATCAGAAGCCTCGAAAAACCAACATCGCCATTTTCCCAGAAAATGGCCCACATCCGAAAACCATAAAAACAAACCGGTTATGCATGCACCATGACCTCCCCTAGGGATCATCCGCACACCCTGGCTCTGTGCCACACCACAGGTAACGACCACGCATGTGACACCTAAACGAGCGATGCCCAGACCTGCGCCCCGCGCGTACCTGGCCAGGCCATCCTCTAGCCCTCGCCAGCGAAGGGCCACGGAGTCGGTGAGTAGAACGATGCCCAGACTCGCGCCCCGCGTGTACCTGGCCGGGCCATCCTCTAGCCCCGCTCCCGTCATCGCCCAGTGACAACTCAGGGGACGTTACTCAGTATTATCCACTCCCGAGTGACCAGAGGAGCTCCACCGAGATAATAACCCATCCCGGCTTGGGCTCGTGAGACACACGCACCCGAAAATCCATTTACGCCAGCAAAACAGGATTTCTCAAATAAAATAAATACACGTGCATGCACCATGCAAATGCAATTATCAATGCACAAAACAAACAACCAACCATAAAACAATAAATCAAGCAACTCCGTCCTCCATCCATCCTACCCCCGAACTCTTCGGACTCAGTCCGGAATCAACCAACCAGCAGTAATAAATAATTGAATGAGCAATATATATTTAAATCTGAAAATAGGGTTTGGAAAATACTTATAGCGCTATATGGTAATTATAGAAAACACCTGGCATTGTAAACGGCGATGAAAAAGCAACGTTACAGTGAAAAATCACTGTGGCCGTGGGTTGTGAAATACCCACTTTTGAACGGGGACAAACCAGGGCTTGGGATTGATAGGGAATGGTCTAGGGATGATTATGAAGCTATAGGAAGTGGTGGTTGGCCGTGGGTGGCGGCGAAAACGCCGGAAAGAGGCCGGATTTCCCAAAAAGGAAAGTTAGCTCGTGGGAGCTGTTCCGGTGGTCGTTGGAGGCCGGAAATAGGTGGGTTAGGATAGTAAGGGACCGGTGATGAAGTGGTGAAGAAATGGTGGCCGGAGGTGGAGCGACGGCGGCGGATCGGAGCAAAAATTGTGCAGCCTTTGGAGGGCTTTTCCGGCCAAACGGCCGGCCGGATGGGGGTGGGTTTTGGTGGGAAGGTGCGCCGGAGGGAGGGGAGTCGAACGGTGCCGGCGGTGAGCCGCACGGTAGCCGGACGGCGGCGGTTCAAAGGGTTGAAGGCTCCGGCGTGAGAGAGAGAGAAGAGAGAGAGAGAGACCGGGGGGGTCGACGCGGGGAGAGAGAAAAAAAAGAAAAGAAAGAAAAAAAGAGAAAAAGGAAGGAAAAAGAAAGAAGAAAAAAGAGAAAAAGGAAAAAAAAAAAAAGGAAAAGGAAAAGAAAAGAGGTGTAGCGAAAGAAGATGAGGTCTAATCCTCATTCCGGGAAAACAACACTAAACCGCCGCAAAGATATTAAAAATTGTAAACAACTAAAAGAAATAAAACACAACATCAATTAAATAAAAAAAATAATTTTAAAACGCAATAATTTAAAATAAATAAGCTAATATATTAATTAAAATAAAAACAACAATTTCAGCGAAAATACAAGCAAAAGTGGGTCATCACATCCTCCTCCCTTAAAAACAAATTTCGTCCTCGAAATTTGCAAGATCAACCACCAACTTAAAGCAAGCCACAATAAAGCACATAAACCAACTGTGACCAATATTAAGATACATACCTTCATCCTTCAAACAAAAACGGGTATTGCTCCCTCATGTCCGCTACTCGCTCCCAAGAGAAGTCTTGTACTAACGGATCTCCCCAAGCCACTTTAACCAAAGGTATCGTCTTAGACCTCAACTGTTGCTCCTTCCAATCCATGATTTGCGATGAAACAACCTCATAAGTGAGATCCGGTTGCAACTGAATACCCGCTGGGTCGACAAAGCGTGGCTCTTGCTGTCCAAAGCTCTTCTTCAGGGATGATATGTGGAAGACATCATGAACATCCCCAAAATAATCTGGCAAAGCAACTCTATAGGCGACGGACCCTACCTTCTCTAGAATCTGAAAAGGGCCGACATACCTCGGATCCAACTTCCTCTTCTTACCAAAACGCTTAACACCTCTCATGGGAGAGACTTTAAGGTAAACCCAATCACCAACTTCAAAAGACAACTCTCTCCTCCTGGTATCAGCGTAGCTTTTCTGGCGACTCTGAGCTGCCGCCATTTTATCTCTGATGATCCAGACTTGGCTTTGCATCTCTAGAATTATTTCGGGTCCAATTATCCTACTCTCCCCAACTTCATCCCAACACAAGGGCGACCTGCACTTTCTCCCATAAAGAGCTTCGTAGGGAGCCATCTGAATGGTCGCATGGAAGCTATTATTATATGCAAACTCAATGAGCGGCAAATGGTTTTCCCAACTCCATTGAAAATCCATGACACATGCTCGCAACATGTCTTCAAGGGTCTGAATTGTGCACTCTGACTGGCCGTCTGTCTGCGGGTGATATGCAGTACTGAACTTTAACTTAGTACCCAAAGCTGCCTGCAAACTCTTCCAGAACTGTGACGTGAACCTCGGGTCTCGATCTAACACTATACTCTTTGGTATGCCGTGCAGCCGCACTATCTCCTTGACATACAAGCGGGTCAACTTACCCAAAGAGTCGGTGTTATTAACAGGCAGAAAATGAGCACTCTTCGTTAACCGGTCAACAATCACCCAAACAGAATTTTTCCCACTAGGCGTTCTCGGCAAACCCACTACAAAGTCCATTGTGATGTCATCCCATTTCCACTCAGGAATAGGGAGGGGTTGGAGCATACCTGCAGGTCTCTGATGCTCGGCCTTCACTTGACGGCATGTGTGGCATTTCTCAACATACGAGGCAATATCCTTCTTCATTCCATCCCACCAGTAATTTTTCTTCAAGTCCCGATACATCTTTGTACTGCCGGGATGAACTGAATAAGGAGCCGCATGAGCTTCCGCCATGATCCGTTCTTTGAAATCTGAGTCCATGGGGACCACTCTGCGATCTTGGAACCGAAGTATCCCATCATTATCCATGCTATAATGCAACGACCCTCGAGATTTTCTGACTCTTTTTCTGATGTTCAGCAGCTTCGGATCCTTCCTTTGGAGAGTCTTCAATTCTTCAAAATCAGTTACCCGAATATCAAGAACTGAAGATAAAACCTCTTCTTGCTGCGAACTCTCTATGAGGAGCCTTCTCATCCCACAAAGCAACGAATCCAATTCTGACGGCTCGGCTTCATCTTCTAAGTGCGACTTCCGGCTCAAAGCATCAGCAACTATATTAGCCTTCTCCGGATGGTACTTGATCTCACACTGATAGTCACTGATTAGCTCCAGCCATCGCCTCTGCCTCATATTCAGATTTTTCTGGGAAAACAAATGCTTCAAGCTCTTGTGATCAGTAAATACCTCACAAGCTTCCCCATACAAGAAGTGCCGCCAGATCTTGAGGGCAAAAACAATCGCAGCCAATTCTAGATCGTGCGTCGGATAATTCTTCTCATGGTCCTTTAGCTGACGAGATGCATAGGCAACAACCTGTCCTTCCTGCATAAGGACACAACCTAAACCAAACTTAGACGCATCACTGAAGACTACGAATGGCTTATGCGGTTCTGGGAGCGCTAACACCTGTGCCGTCGTCAACCGGCTCTTTAATTCCTGGAAGCTTCTCTCACATTTCTCTGACCAAACAAACTCTGTATTCTTCCGAGTCAAAGCTGTGAGAGGTCCGGATAGGCGAGCAAAACCCTCTACAAATCTTCGGTAGTACCCGGCCAGCCCCAAGAAACTCTGGATCTCGCGCACTGTAGTCGGGCGCTGCCATGACAAAATGGCTTCTACCTTACTAGGATCGACAGCCACTCCGTCTCGGGAAATTACATGCCCAAGAAATTTAACTTCTTCCAACCAGAATTCACACTTGCTGAGCTTGGCGTACAGTTGGTGTTCTCTCAATTTCCCAAGTACCAGACGAAGATGATACACATGCTCTTCAACATATCGGGAATAAATCAGTATATCATCAATAAATACCACCACAAAAGAATCCAGATAAGGTCGAAATACTCGATTCATTAAATCCATGAAAGCAGCAGGGGCATTAGCTAACCCAAACGGCATCACCTTAAATTCATAATGCCCATACCTCGACCTGAAAGCAGTTTTAGGCACATCCTTGTCTCTGATCCTCAGCTGGTAGTATCCCGACCTCAGATCAATTTTAGAGAACACGGCTGCTCCTTGAAGCTGATCAAATAAATCATCTATCCGCGGGAGAGGATATTTATTTTTGATGGTCACCTTGTTCAATTCCCGATAATCAATGCACATACAGAGGGTTCCATCTTTCTTTTTAACAAACAAAACTGGTGCACCCCACGGTGAAGTACTAGGCTGAATAAATCCCTTCTCTACCAGTTCTTGCAACTAAGTCTTCAACTCTTTTAATTCAGCCGGTGCCATGCGATAAGGAGCTTTATGCACAGGAGCCGCTCCAGGTTCCAAGTCTATAACAAATTCCATCTCTCGCACAGGGGGTAGTCCGGGCAAGTCATCCACAAACACATCGGAAAATTCTTCTACAACTAGAATGTCTGCCAAAGACTTCTCCTCGGACGGCGTGGACACCATCTGAACCAAGAATGCATCCGCTCCCCATGCAATCTCCCTTTTTGCTTGAATTGCCGATATAATCATCAGTTTTTCTTTTAATTTATTCCCCGCAAATTCCAGACAATCACCATCTGGAAGCTGAAAGCTAATTATCCGACTTCTACAATTAATACTAGCAGAATATCGGTATAGGCAATCCATTCCGAGGATGATATCAAAACCCAACAGCTTGAACACCACCAAATCAGCATCCAAGAATCTTCCCTCAAAATTTAACGGGCATCCCAAAGCAACCTTGGAACACCACACCACTTCACCATCGGGTAGAGCCACTACCATAGCCTTCGGCAACGGTTCAGTGACCAAATTACACACCCGAGCAAAAGTGGAAGATACAAACGACTGTGAAGCACCGGAATCAAACAAAGTACAAGCATAAAACTCATACAAACGGACTCTTCCTGAACCAAACACATCAACCCATGAAATCCAAAAAGTAAAGAATAAACCAAAAACACCAAAAATTAAATCCAACTTAAAATTAAATTAATCCATACCTGTGATTACTCCAGCATCATGGGTCGCTGGCGCCTCATCATCCACCTCTCCGGGTGTGACAGCTTAAACCCGGGCTTGCACTGTTTGTCTCGGGTTTGTTCTTCCACCGCGTCTACCTCCACGGCTTCCTTGAACTGTTCTTGGATATTCTCAGGCAAAGTGACCCTGCTGGCCACAATTATAACATCGAGCCCCACCAGAAGGGCACTCACCCACATGTGCTCTATTACAAACTCCGCAAACAGGCACACGTCCTCCCATGCGAACACTTGAGGATGCTTGCGGTCGAGTCCCGGTCCGCTGAACAAATTTCTGAGGCGAACCCGAGTTGCTTCCTTCACCAGAAAAACTCCGCCTCTTATGTCCTGGAGGGGAGCCCATACTCAGATTGTTTTCTCGTTCCACCAGGGTGGCCACATCCACTAATTCCTGAAAAGTGGATATCCGATGGCTGACCACCAGACGGTGTATATCAGGGCGCAGTCCCTCCTGAAAACGATCAGCTCACATCTCCTCTGTGGCGATAAGGTGAGGAGCAAATCGCTCAAGTTCTATGAATCTCCGGGCGTACTGTTCCACTGTCGCGCCCCCTTGGACTAAATCTGATAACTCTCTCGCCTTTTGCTTCCTTACCGATGTGGGAAAGAAGCGGTCATTAAACTCCTTCTTGAAACGCTGCCAGGTCACCGCAGCGAAAGATCCCAATTCTGATTCCAGCATCACTCTCTTGGTATCCCACCAATCAAACGCCGTGCCTTGCAAGAGATAGCTGGCGTAGAGTACCTGTTGCGCCTCGGTGCATCCACACACCTCAAAAGTTCTCTCCAGGTCCTTGATCCACTTTCCAGCTCGAAGCAGATCCTCTTCTCCAGTGAAGTGTGGAGTTCTATGCGCCAGGAAGCGCTCATAGGTGCACCCGGCTTGCACCATGCTGCTAGATCCTCCCGGGTAAGGCCAAGGCCCTCCCTGATATGGCCAAGGACCTCCTGGTTGCGGCCAAAATCCTTCTTGTTGCGGACAAGGCCCTCCTTGTGGTGGCTAGGGACCCCCTTGTTGTGGCCAAGGTCCCCCTGGTTGTGGCCAAGGCCCTGTCTGTTGTGGCCTATAAGTTTGCTGCATAAACTCCGTCATCTGCCGTATGACTTGAGCTATGGAGTCATCTCTTGATATATTGTCTCGTGGCTCCTGAGTAGATTTCTTTGGCCTTCCCATTTTCCTGCCACCACAACCTTTGACCCCCTTTCAGAAAAACAAAAACAAATAAAACCAACAACCAACAAAACAGAACCAAAGACCAACACCACATCACACCAAAACAAAAGAAACAACTTGCAAAAACATAACTAAATAAATAAAAACAAATAAACAAACTCAAACAAATAAAACAAATAAAACAGATAAAATAACTGTACTTAACATAATTTTCAAAACACAACTTTAAAAAGCATTCTGTTACTGCCTACGGGACATGTGGTTTTACCCAGAGCCAAACCGCTCTGATACCACCTGTGACGCTCCCAAATCCCCACGCACAGACACGGGGAAATCGAGATGTCCGGATGATGACATCACGGGTCACCACCCTAACGACGTGTGCCAAGTGTGTGCAAAGGCAACAAAGTGCACGAGAAAAACGCAGCGAAAAGCAAGTCAATAACTAAGTACCAGAATTTTTCTTGTTTAATACAAAACTATTCCAAAATGTACATAAATAAAATATTACAAAACACGCATATAATAAAATATCAAATACAAAACATAACTTCAGCAACCCGGCGGAGCCGCATCCTCGGGCTCAGCCTCCTCCTCCTTATCCTCGAACTCTGCACCAAAAGCTACGGAACCAAAAATGGTACCGCAGGTAAGTAAAACCCAAACATCACCAGATAAAAACACATAGAACTCAAGCAACATGGATGCAAGGAAAGCCAATGCAGATGTCCCACAAAACCACATTTTTACCACGCATGCCAAAACTCATTTGGCCCAATAAAAACATGTCCTTAAAAATCATGCCTCGCCATTATCCCAGATAATGGCCCAAACCACCATTTTTCCAGAAAATGGATCAGAAGTCTCGAAAAACCAACATCGCCATTTTCCCAGAAAATGGCCCACATCCGAAAACCATAAAACAAACCGGTTATGCATGCACCATGACCTCCCCTAGGGATCATCCGCACACCCTGGCTCTGTGCCACACCACAGGTAACGACCACGCATGTGACACCTAAACGAGCGATGCCCAGACTCGCGCCCCGCGCGTACCTGGCCAGGCCA
Source organism: Carya illinoinensis (assembly GCF_018687715.1). Taxonomy (NCBI): domain Eukaryota; kingdom Viridiplantae; phylum Streptophyta; class Magnoliopsida; order Fagales; family Juglandaceae; genus Carya; species Carya illinoinensis. Next base: position 25,678,460 of record NC_056759.1, on the reverse strand, counting down.
TCCTCTAGCCCTCGCCAGTGAAGGGCCACGGAGTCGGTGAGTAGAGCGATGCCCAGACTCGTGCCCCGCGCGTACCTGGCCGGGCCATCCTTTAGCCCTGCTCCCGTCGTCGCCCAGCGACAACTCAGGAGACGTCACTCAGTATTATCCACTCCCGAGTGACCAGAGGAGCTCCACCGAGATAATAACCCATCCCGGCTTGGGCTCGTGAGACACACGCACCCGAAAATCCATTCACGCCAGCAAAACAGGATTTCTCAAATAAAATAAATACACGTGCATGCACCATGCAAATGCAATTATCAATGCACAAAACAAACAACCAACCATAAAACAATAAATCAAGCAACTCCGTCCTCCATCCATCCTACCCCCGAACTCCTCGGACTCAGTCCGAAATCAACCAACCAGCAGCAATAAATAATTGAATGAGCAATATATATTTAAATCTGAAAATAGGGTTTGGAAAATACTTATAGCGCTATACGGTAATTTTAGAAAACACCCGGCGTTGCAAACGGTAATGAAAAAGCAACGTTACAGTGAAAAATCACTGTGGCCGTGGGTTGTGAAATAGCCACTTTTGAACGGGGACAAACCAGGGCTTGGGATTGATAGGGAATGGTCTAGGGATGATTGTGAAGCTATAGGAAGTGGTGGTTGGCCGTGGGTGGCGGCGAAAACGCCGGAAAGAGGCCGGATTTCCCAAAAAGGAAAGCTAGCTTGTGGGAGCTGTTCCGGTGGTCGTTGGAGGCCCGAAATAGGTGGGTTAGGACGGCAAGGGACCGATGATGAAGTGGTGAAGAAATGGTGGCCGGAGGTGGAGCGACGGCGGCGGATCGGAGCAAAAACCGTGCAGCCTTTGGAGGGCTTTTCCTGCCAAACGGCCGGCCGGATGGGGGTGGGTTTTGGTGGGAAGGTGCGCCGGAGGGAGGGGAGTCGAACGGTGCCGGTGGTGAGCCGCACGGTGGCCGGACGGCGGCGGTTCGAAGGGTTGAAGGCTCCGGCGTGAGAGAGAGAGAAGAGAGAGAGAGAGACCGGGGGGTCGACGCGGGGAGAGAGAAAAAAAAGAAAAGAAAGAAAAAAAGAGAAAAAGGAAGGAAAAAGAAAGAAGAAAAAAGAGAAAAAGGAAAAAAAAAAAGAAAAGGAAAAGAAAAGAGGTGTAGGGAAAGAAGATGAGGTCTAATCCTCATTCCGGGAAAACAACACTAAACCGCCGCAAAGATATTAAAAACTGTAAACAACTAAAAGAAATAAAACACAACATCAATTAAATAAAAAAAACAATTTTAAAACGCAATAATTTAAAATAAATAAGCTAATATATTAATTAAAATAAAAACAACCATTTCAGCGAAAATACAAGCGAAAGCGGGTCATCACAGTTTTTAAAGTGAGAATTTTTGCATTAGAGCATTCTGATGTTGTATTGGGAATTCAATGGCTACTTTTGGAATTTTGTAGAATTAAAGATGGATTGTTTATATGAAGGTAGGCTAGTTTCTTTGAAAGGCCTTACACAGAGTGCTAAGTTAGTTGATGATAAAGAACTAAGTTCCAATCTTGCAAAGGTGGGGTCAAAAGGATTTTGGTTGCAGCTTATGTCTCCTAAGGACAATGTAGTTGAGAATGGAGTGCAACATGAGATTTCTGAGTTGTTGTAGAAATGCACTAAGGTTTTAGATTGACCTAGTGGTTTTCCTCCTCAAAGGTCTAGAGATCATTAGATATTGCTCAATAAGGAATCAATGGTAGTAAGTCTTCTACCCTATAGATACCCCTATTTTTTAGAAAACTAAAATTGAAAAGATAGTTGCTAATTTGTTGAAATCTGGGGTGATCAAACTAAGTCAATCCTCATTCTCTTCTTTAGTTCTATTAGTTAGGAAATCTAATGGCTCATGGAGAATGTGTATTGACTATAGAGTTTTAAATGATGTTATTGTTAAAGACAAGGACCACATTCCAATTATGGATGAATTATTAGATGAACTGTTTGGTTCCACTATTTTTTCCAAGCTTGACCCCAGGTCAGGCTATCACCAAATTTAAATGAAATCTAAGGATGTAGATAAGACAACTTTTAAAATACATGAGGGGTATTATGAGTTCCTTGTAATACCGTTTGGACTAAAAAATGTTCCCTCAACATTCCAAGCTTTTATGAATGATGTGTTTAGGCCATTTTTGAGGCAATTTGTGATAGTATTTTTTGATGATATCCTTGTCTATAGCAAGGATTGCAGGTCTCATCTATCCCATTTGGCCACTGTTTTGGAGACATTAGAGAGGAATCAATTGTATGCAAAGAAGTCCAAATGCCATTTTGGCTACACTAAAATTGAATATTTAGGCCATTTGATTTCTAAAGAAGGGGTAAGAGCTAATCCTAAGATGATTGAGGCTATGTTGAGCTGGCTAGTTCCTAAAACTGTCAAGGTTTTAAAACAGACCATCATAGTTTGAAGTACTTGCTAGAGTAGAAGGTGGAGACAATAGCTCAGTAGAAATGGATTTCCAAATTATTGGGTTATGAATTTTCCATTGAATATAAAAAAGGGGTTGACAATAAGGTGGCTAATGCATTGTGATAGGCACCAAGGTGGATCAAGTCTTAAGATCATTTTCAAGAACCCAACACTCAAAATGGGATTGAGAGAATGAGGTATAGTTTTGATCCACGTGATACAAGTTATGGAAGACATGACTTAGAGTTATTGTTTGGGCCTATTGTTATTGAAGGCTTTTAACTTGTTTAATTTATTTAAAGAACTTATTTTATTAGTATAGAATAATTGGGTTTGATGATGCTTGGCCCACATATGTCTTATGTTTTATTAACTAGGGTTTTAAGGGAAACTTTTTGATATAAACTTAAGGGGGAGTGCCGGCCACATGTTTAGTTTAGGAAGTTTTAACTTTTCAGTTAGGGTTTCTTTTGAGAGGGCCTTGTAATTTTTGGCCAAGGGTAATTTTGGAAAGAATTTCATTTTTAGATTAGGCTTTAATTCTTGGAGGAGCTACTGTAGCCGCACCACCTAGGGGTATTTTGGAAAAGAATGTTCTAAATTTTAGCTTAGGGTTTATTTGGTTGGGAAATGGTATTTAAACCCCTTGTAGCCACATTTTAAAAGTTTATGAAATTTGATGAAGTATTTTCATTGTGAGTTGAGTTTATCTCCTCTTGTTTTTTAATGAACTTTTGAACTTATGAAAGGTAAATTACAACTTTTGTGGCGTTCCTCATTGTAATCTGGGTTCTTGAGACATGTTTTTCAACGGGTCTAATTTCTTATAATTTAGGTTCTTGAAACGAGTTTCTCAATGGGTCTAGGTTTTTCCATTGGCTTGATTTTGATTTTCTTGGGTGAGTTTTTAAATTGATTGTGGGTTCAAGAGATTTCATCCTACGGGTTCATATCACATTGTCTAGAGTAGATGTTTTAGAAAACTCTAGCATGCTATCTGCCATTTCTTTTTCCACTCCAACTTGATTGGAAGAACTAAGCAAGCCTATGTACACTATGGATTGGCATAGCAGTAGCTAAGTCTTTTGTAGAATGGCTCACCTTCCACTTTTTCATTTTCTTTGAGACATGAACTTTTGTTTAAGAAGGGAAGAATATATGAGTCAAGCTGTTCTGAGTTGAAGCTTAAGATTATGCACTTTGTGCATGCTAGCGCTACTGTAGGACACTCAAGATTTCAAAAATATTATAGCGAGCTAGGAATGATTTTTATTAGCCGAGACTGTAGAAGGAAGTTAGGTAATACATCAAAGAATGTGATGTCTGTCAAAGAATGTAGGTTTGTTACAACCTTTATCTACACCTCAATAGATTTAGACTGACTTATCTATGGATTTTGTGGAAGGATTGCCTTTCTCAAGAGGTCACTCTTGCATCATGGTGGTTGTAGATAGACTTTTGAAGTGCTCACATTTTATAGCATTGAAGCACCCATTTACAGCTACAAAGATAGTCTCTTCATTCTTTCATAATGTCTTTAAAATATATAGTAAGCCACAATACATACTTTCAGATAGAGGCCCTACTTTTACAAATTCTTTTTAGAAAGAACTTTTTAAGTTAGAATGAGTTACACTTTCATATTCATTTATTTATCACCCTCAAAGTAATGGGCATATTGAAGCTGTGAATAAGTGTTTGGAACTCTTTTTGAGAAGTTTTACAAGTGATAGACCGATGTAATGGATAGAGTAGTTAACACTGGCTAAGTGGCGGAATAATACCACTCCTCATACCTCAACCAGATTAACCCCTTATGAAGCAGTGTATGGGAGGCCTCCAACCAGGTTACAACAATATGTGCCAGGGATTACTACTAATCAAGCAACAAATGATTTCTTAAAATCGAGAGATTAGATTTTGAAAACTTTGAAACATAACTTGGTGGCAGCTCAAGAGAGGATGAAAGTTTAGTATGATAAATGCAAAACTGAGGGGGAGTTTTAGTGGGAAAATGGGTGTATTTGAGGTTACAACCATATAGATAACACTCCTTGATTGTTAGGAGGAATTTGAAACTTTCACCCAAATTTTTTGGGTCATTCCAGATCACTCAAAAGATTGGTCAAGTGGCCTATAGACTTGCTTTGCCGCAAGATACCTTAATTCATCATATCTTTCATATTTCTTCTTTGTAAAAGAAACCTGGGAAACATATTTCACCATTCTCAACCTTGCCTCTAGTTGATTTTCAAGGGGAGTTAGTTCTTGAACCAGATGCCATTCAACAATGTAGAACCAAGAAGCTTAACAATCGATCAATGGTGAAAGTGTTAGTACAGTGGCAGGGAGCTGTAGTAGAAGATGCCACTTGGGAATTGTATTGGAAGTTATGGGAGAAATTTTCTAACCTTGTGGGAAAGGTGCTTTGAAGGGGAGGGGTGTGTCATGTGTCTTGGGAGGGTTACAGATGGCTATGAAGTAGTGTGCAAATGGTTGTGAAGTGGCTATTGGTGGGAAGAAGAGGATTAAGTGACAATTTTGTTAGTTAGAAGTAGAATAAAATGTAGTCATTTTGGTTAATGTTGTAAGTGTTTGTATGTTGAGTAGATAAATCATGGTTGTTTGAATTAGTAGTGGCAGAAGTAACAATGTCATTTTACAAAGTCTGTAGCTTATATTTTGTAAAGAGTAAAACGTTGCGTTTTGATAAATGGAGTATAAGAGCTTCGTGAGTTGGGATTGAGGCCAACTCTGGATTGTTGCTCGATTTCTTCTATCTTTCTTCTCTTCTTTTACCCCTCACTTTCTTCTTCTATTCTTGGATTTTTGGAGGGTGACTACCTTGAATTAGTCATTACTAAAGTGGGCTCATTACATAGAGGGACTGAGACCGTGAGATGACGAATGAAATAGAGCTAGATTAGAAAGGAAATAATTCAACTGAAAAAATATAGAAGTGTACAATTAGCCATCAGGTGTCATTACAGAAGCAAATGGAAATACTTGATTTCCTAACTATTTTTACGGAATAGGTTAAGGAATGTTCCAAATTTCAAATCCTGTTTTTGGTTGGGTTGGAATTTATGGTTTAGATTGAGGAGTGGATTTTTTGTTCAGGCACTTAGGGTGGCCATAGAAACAAGTTAATCTCTGTGAATATTCTCTATTCCTCTCTTTAACCATAACTGAGATGTGCCATTGTGTGTAGTTAATAAGTTCAACATTGACACCTTGCATTCATAAGATAGCTAAACCCCCACTGCTACTCAAACTATCCACTGCAAATATTCAAAATCTAATGTCCTCCTTATAACCTCCATTTTATATCTGATGCATTTGGTTCCAATGAGGAATATCAAGTTGGGAAACTTATTCATGTGATTAAGGACTCAAACTGTTCAAGGGAGTTTCGTTGGTACTGGTAGGGCTGGCTACTAGCCTCTACCAATAAGTCTACATAGCCAACTTCTAAGCAAATATAAGAGAGTCTACATTTCTTAGTTGTTAGGGGATGTAGTAACTCTCATTTCTACTCATTCCATATCTGACCCTGGGAAAAGATTAGGGGGGGGGGGGAGGGGGGTTTAGTCTTTTTTGAGTATGAGCCACATCACGATTCTCCTCGGTGATAGAGGTCTTATTATTTCTTGTTCTTCTTTTCCACTTTTGGATTGAATCTTATTTTTTGGTTTAGCTTGGCCTGTTATAAGGATTGGTGCCTCTTGAGCCTCTTTAGCCAAAATTATCTTACTGAGACACTTTGGTGATATTGTCTCCTAGCCCGTTATGGATCTCCACTTTAGAGTTAGCGTTGTCACCAAAAAACGGCAAGAGATGTTTTTGGCATGTCCATATTTCCTGAATATGGGGAGATACCTCATTGATATTAGTTTCTATATTTATTGCTTCTAATTCAGCGTCCTTATTACAAGCAGATTCATTATACCGATTCCACCATATCTTCCTTCCTTTCCTTTTCAGGCAGAGTGCTGTAGATATTGTTTTGCTTATCATTGATTTCTTCAGCATGGTTAACAAATCTTGCTTTGGTGAGAGCTGAAGAATTAGCCTTGTCTGGTGTGTTTTTTGAAATGTTACCATAATGGAACTTCTCCACTTCCACCTGAGCATCTTCTTACTATAGGTATGTCGACTTTGCACCATAATTAAAATGGTCACCATTGTTATGCTTGTTGATGTTGTTATTAGATTTTTGAGATAAAGCTTGAAGCCATGCACCATACTGACTGTGGTTCCCATCATATATAGATCTAGACAGAGATGCCTTTTAACATTCAGAATCACCATATTTTATAATGCCACACCTAAAACAGAAGTGGAGCTGCCTCCCATGTTTAAAGGTCAACCAAATCTTATTGCCCTTAATGTGAACAAGGCTACGTTGAAGTAAAGGTTTGGTAATATCAACCTACACCTTAGCTCTGAGACAAGGCCCCATTCGATATCATCGTCATCCACATCCATATCCACATCCACATCTTCCATTGCCCCTATTGCTTTTGCTACTACATTATGAATTTGTATCCACATTGGTTCTGCGGTGAAAAGAATATTTTTTGGGGTGCGATGCAATCAAATGAGTGGAGACAAAGAATGTTTCTATCAAAAGACCAAGTTCTACCCATCTTGACTCTAAAAATATTATGATCATATTGGAATTCTATAAGAAATAAGTTTTCACCTACCTCGTAGAAATGAACCCATCCTTTTAGCTTCCAAATTCTTTGCATGGTTGATCTGAGAGTTTCCTTGTTTATTAATCTGTTAGGTACAATTAGTCCAATTAGGCTAAGGTTTCCACGTCTCACCATTGCCTCCTCTTCCAAATCTACTACATCTATTTCAGACTTCTCTACTTCCATGAGTTTTAGGTTACTCTACATAGCAGTGATTTCATATGACATCGTATGATCTTTCTCAATGAACAAAAGGGTTTAATAGACTCCCTCTACAACAGAATCTAGGAGACCAGATTCTTAAAATAATAATATAACATGTATATAAGATGCTTAGGATCCTCCAATAAAATTATCAAAGTCATTGGAATAGGTTTAGACCACCAAAGAGTTAAACTTTCTCAAAACAGAAACTGTTTTTCTTCTTCCAGTTTCTAAGTTTCTAAATCTAAGAAAATCTTTCATCAAAACCTTTAATCATGCAAAAATCCTCAACCAATAGTCATATATACATGTTAAAAATACTCCATAAAAATTTCGGACCAATATCTATCTATTAGCTTTGTCAAAAACTTCAAAGTATAACATATTCTCCAGTTTATCTCCCAGGTTACAATAGTATGTGCCAGGAACTACTACTAATCAAGCAACGAATGATTTCTTAAAATCGAGAGATTAGATTTTGAAAACTTTGAAACATAACCTGGTGGCAGCTCAAGAGAGGATAAAAGTTTAGTATGATAAATGCAAAACTGAGGGGGAGTTTTTAGTGGGAGAATGGGTGTATTTGAGGTTACAACCATATAGATAACACTCCTTGATTGTTAGGAGGAATTTGAAACTTCCACCCACATTTTTTGGGTCATTCCAAATCACTCAAAGGATTGGTCAAGTGGCCTATAGACTTGCTTTGCTGCAGGATACCTTAATTCATTCTGTCTTTCATGTTTCTTCTTTGTAAAAGAAGCCTGGGAAACATATTTCACCATTCTCAACCTTGCCTCCAGTTAATTTTCAAGGGGAGTTAGTTCTTAAACCAGATGCTATTCAACAACGTAGAACCAAGAAGCTTAACAATCAATCAATGGTGAAAGCGTTAGTACAGTGGCAGGGAGCTGTAGTAGAAGATGCCACTTGGAAATTGTATTGGAAGTTATGGGAGAAATTTTCTAACCTTGTGGGGAAGGTGCTTTGAAGGGGAGGGGTGTGTCATGTGTCTTGGGAGGGTTATAAATGGCTATAAAGTAGTGTGCAAATGGTTGTGAAGTGGCTGGACAGATGGTTGTGAAGTGGCTACTGGCGGGAAGAAGAGGATTAAGTGACAGTTTTGTTAGTTAGAAGTAGAATAAAATGTAGCCATTTTGGTTAATGTTGTTTGTATGTTGAGTAGATAAATCATGGTTGTTTGAATTAGTAGTGGCAAAAGTAACAATGTCATTTTACAAAGTCTATAGCTTATATTTTGTAAAGAGTAAAACGTTGCATTTTGATAAATGGAGTATAAGAGCTTCATGAGTTGGGATTGAGGCCAACTCTGGATTGTTGCTCGATTTCTTTATTTTCTTCTTTTACCCCTCACCTTCTTCTTCTATTCTTGGATTTTTGGAGGGTGACTACCTTGAATTAGTCATTACTAAAGTGGGCTCATTACATATAGGGACTGAGATCGTGAGATGACGAATGAAATAGAGCTAGATTAGAGAGGAAATAATTCAACTGAAAAAATATAGAAGTGTACAATTAGCGATCAAGTGTCATTACAAAAGCAAATGGAAATACTTGATTTCCTAACTATTTTTACAGAATAGGTTAAGGAATGTTCCAAATTTTAAATCCTGTTTTTGGTTGGGTTGGAATTTATGGTTTAGATTGAGGAGTGGATTTTTTGTTTAGGCACTTAGGGTGGCCATAGAAACAAGTTAATCTTTTTGAATATTCTCTATTCCTCTCTTTAACCATAACTGAGATGTGTTATTGTGTGTAGTTAATAAGTTCAACATTGACACCTTACATTCATAAGAGAGCTAAACCCCCACTGCTATTCAAACTATCCACTGCCAGTATTCAAAATCTAATGTCCTCCTTATAACCTCCATTTTATATCTGATGCATTTGGTCCGAATGAGGAATATCAACTTGGAGAACTTATTCATGTGATTAAGGACTCGAACTGTTCAAGGGAGTTTTGTTGGTACTAGTAGGGCTGGCTACTAACCTCTACCAATAAGTCTACATAGCCAACTTCTAAGCAAATATAAGAGACTCTAAATTTCTTAGTTGTTAGGGGATGTAGTAACTCTCATTTCTACTCATTCCATATAGGACCCTGGGAAGGGGAGGGGGGGTTAATCTTTTTTTAGTATGAGCCACATCACAATTCTCCTCGGTGATAGAGGTCTTATTATTTCTTGCTCTTCTTTTCCACTTTTGAATTGAATCTTATTTGGTTTTTGGTTTGGCTTGGCCTGTTATAAGGATTGGTGCCTCTTGAGCCTCTTTAGCCAAAACTATCTTACTAAGAGACACTTTGGTGATATTGTCCCCTAGCCCGTTATGGATCTCCACTTTAGAGTTAGCGTTGTCACCAAAAGATGGCAAGGGATGTTTTTGGCATGTCCATATTTCCTGAATATGGGGAGATACCTCATTGATATTAGTTTCTATATTTGTTGCTTCTAATTCAGCTTCCTTATTACAAGCAGATTCATTATACCGATTCCACCATATCTTCCTTCCTTTCCTTTTCAGGCAGAGTGTTGTAGATATTGTTTTGCTTATCATTGATTTCTTTAGCATGGTCAACAAATCTTGTTTTGGCGAGAGCTGAAGAATTAGCCTGGTCTGGTGTGTTTTTTGAAATGTTACCATAATGGAACTTCTCCACTTCCACCTCAGCATCTTCTTCCTATAGGTATGTCGACTTTGCACCATAATTAAAATGGTCACCATTGTTATGCTTGTTGATATTGTTATTAGATTTTTGAGATAAAGCTTGAAGCCATGCATCATACTGGCTGTGGTTCCCATCATGTATAGATCTAGACGGAGATGCCTTTGAACAATCAGACTCACTATTTTTTATAATGCCACACCTAAAACAGAAGTTGAGTTGCCTCTCGTGTTTAAAGGTCAACCAAATCTTATTGCCCTTAATATTAGCAAGGCTACGTCGAAGTAAAGGTTTGGTAATATCAACCTACACCTTTGCTCTGAGACAAGGGCCCCATTCGATATCATCATCATCCACATCCATATCCACATCCACATCTTTTATTGCCCCTATTGCTTTTGCTACTATATTATGAATCTGTACCCACATAGGTTCTTTGGTGAAAAGAATATTTTTTGGGGTGCAGTGCAATCAAATGAGTGGAGACAAAGAATGTTTCTATCAAAGACCAAGTTCTACCCATCTTGACTCTAAAAATATTATGATCATATTGGAATTCTATAAGAAATAAGTTTTCACCTACCTCGTAGAAATGAACCCATCCTTTTAGCTTCCAAATTCTTTGCATGGTTGATCTAAGAGTTTCCTTGTTTATTAATTTTTTAGGTACAATTAGTCCAATTAGGCTAAGGTTTCCACGTCTCACCATTGCCTCCTCTTCCAAATCTACTACATCCACTTCACACTTCTCTACTTCCATGAGTTTTAGGTTACTCTACATAGCAGTGATTTCATATGACATCGTATGATCTCTCTCAATGAACAAAAGGCTTTAATAGACTCCCTCTACAGTAGAATCTAGGAGACCAAATTTTGCCCAAGGCAAAAGCCAACTCCTTAGCCAGAGCCAGAGCCAAGGCTAGGAGACCAATTTTTATGGTATATTAACTAGTAAAATGATTAAAATGCTCAATATTTAATACTAAATATTCATTTAACTTGAAATGGAAGGATCCCTATTATAAAATTTAGACAAATAAAAAAAGATTAATTATTAGGATAAAGATTTGCTATGATATCTAATGTAAGTTGATCATTCTGGTTATGCACTTCTAACGAAAGAATTATTTAATTTTTAAATTGGTTTGTAAAGTATACCATTTACATAATTTAAATGGTAAAATTTGATTTGTAAGACTTTTAAAATTTTAAATTAAATTATAACATATAAATACTTAACTGCTGCTACACCCACGAAGGAGAACCACCCAACGGCCAATTATTATTGTTATTATTATTTTAAACTCTTTAAATATTTTTTTAAAAATCATAAAATTATTAAAAAATACTTCTTAACCATTAACTAAAAAAATTAATTAATCAGTGAATTTATAGTTTTGTAGGTGAGAGTAGCATATCCCTATACTTTATTAGTTTATTGAACGTGTTACAAAGACAATAGAATTTTTCTTAAAAAAGGAAAGAAATCTTCCGCTAGAATAATTATTAAAATGTTACGGTCCGAAGACATACTTTCTTCGTATCACATGTTATACAGAATACACGTCATCTTTAATGGTGGGCAACCTAATAATGGCGCAAAGTCGAACAACATTTCGCTATCAATGAAGGGCATCATGGGGGACACCAACGTTGGTATTCAAAAACATTATACCCAAAAAAAAAAAAAAAAAAAAGAAAAAAAAAAAAAAGAAAAAGAAAAAGAAAGCCTGGTATTTGCTTCCTTCTTGGTGCTTGCTTTCTTCTTTTCAGCTCTTAACAATTTACAATTCATTATCGGATAATATTAACAATGCTCGCACCTCGGCTCTGCGTCCGTTCGGTCTTCGGCTCCGGCACTTTTGCCGATCATAGTAATACGAGCCGCTCCAATTCTAGCTCCATCCCTAGCACGATCCGGTTTGGTTTTGGTGCCCATCGCTGTCGTAGGCCCCATCCGGTCCTCTTCGTTTCTTGTAACTCTTCCCGCGGAAGCGGAGCCTCCAGATCCACCAATGCCGACGATGATGGCCACCGCCAGTTTTTCGAAGCTTCTCTCCTCCTCTCAGGTTCCACCTCTCTCCCTTTCTCTCTCGTATGTCATTTACTTATCGTTCCTCATTTGGTTCTCGTTTTTAGGTTTGCAAGTTCAATTAAATTTTCATGAGGTTTTAGTTCTCTGTGTTGATTGCAAACCATCGTGGAAGTTAGTACTGCAGTTATGTAGGATTTCGTTTTGAAATTGGCAGATTAGAGCTGTTACAATTGCAAATTAACGTCGTTAGATTTCGAGGTTTATCAATTCGTTATAACAGGTTGCGAAGTTCTTACCATAGCTTATATTAAAGAAAAAAAATGAAAATGTGTTGCTTTTTTACTTGTTTTATTAACCCTACTACTTGCACTGTGTGGGGTCCAACTGAATTTCCAGATTTTGTTCACTAATACTAACAGCGCGCAACTTACTAGGTCGCAATGAATTAAGTGAAATTTAATGGTGCTATAGCAGTAGCAAGTGGTGAGATGGAAAAATTTGAATGGTTTTAACAACCCCTGCCGGTGAAATTTAAAGAATCATGATCATATGATTCGAGCAACTTAGGGTTTTCCATTGATTTGGTACATCCATGTCTTTTCATTTTTTGATATTTTCTCATCGATATGAAATTATTGCAGAAACGATGTTGCATTACCAGATGCGGAGGCACGGATTTCAAGTGGACATGAAATGGAAATCCCCTGGTCAGTTGACCTCAATGCCAGGGAAAAAACCCCAAATTGGTATCGATTTAATCGGAGAGGGTCTTCTCCACCGCTTTAAGAGTCCTACAATCTTTCTCAAGATTTCTTGTGATGGAGATTTTTTGCTACCAATTATTGTAGGTAGGCAGTTAAAGTTCAAAAGTAAATGGTGCAGTGCTCTCTTCTATTGTTCTGATTGCCATTTTCTTAACATATCTGAATAGAGAAGCCTTACACGTATGCTAAATGTATGTTACTACAGGGGAATTTGCTGTTGAAAAACTTATAGAGTCGCAATGGGAAGATAGGAATGGAGTATTTTTCTATCTGTCTTGATATTGGTTTTTAGTTATGTAATGCCAACTTTCAACACTCAGATATATGCTTGCTACAGGATTTCCCAGATCAGTTCCAGCTTTTCAGAGATCTTGTGGAAAAGCTTGGCTATGAAGTATGAAGCTAATTTCTTATATATTAATAGTCTGAAGGCTTGTATCTTTTTGCTCATTTTCATACTTTATATTACCTTTCATTGCATATCAATTATAAATGCTGAATATACTTTTGGACTAGTTAGTAAAGAAATAGGACTGAACATATGTCTCTCAATTCCTGGCCTGCAGCACCGCACTTCTGTTTTATTGAGTTATTTTCTGTTATATGAAAATTTGGAACAAAATCTCTTATGTTAGTCTCAGTTTTTTTGTTTCTTCCCTTTTTTCTCCTTTGGTTTCAGGTTAATATGGTGAAAATCACGGAAAGAGTGATTCATACTTACTTTGCCAGACTATATTTTAGCAAGGTGGTTAGATAAATTATAAAATGCCCTGTTTTCTTCAATACATAGGTTAAATTTATAAAATTTCAGTTTTAAGCTTCATCAATGCTTTTATTCTCTGCAGCGTGGAAAAAATGACATTCTTAGTGTGGATGCACGTCCCTCAGATGCCATAAATGTGGCACATAGATGTAAGGTATATATTTTCTACACCTTGGCAGTGCAAATGCCACAAAATTCTGCAATATTATGAAATTCAGGCTCTGTGGTTCAAGACTGTTGAAGTTGCTTTGATCTAATGGGGTTGCAATAATATGCGCCTGGTTGAGCAAGCTCAAACATGCACCTGTGTACTTGCTGGATATGTTTATCAATATAGTGGTTAACCAATGTTTTCTTTTTCTGGAGTAAGTTGGATACAGAGGCCCAACATTGCACCCCCTTATCCCTGTTGATATCCACAAGCTATAACCTTTCAGATACTTCACCTATATGGTAAAATCCATAAGTTTTTTCATAAATATCTTTTTAAAGATGTTATTTCTTGCTCTGCAGGCACCGATATATGTAAGTAGAGAAATTGTCTTGACAGATGCTATTAGAATTGGTTATGGGATGGGAAGGATGCGTGATGCTAAGCCGACTTATGATGTATCTCTCGACAGGTATTCAGTGGATATTGGGGGCCTTGTTTTTGCTATCTTATGTTGTTCTTTATCTCTAAGCATAGGTTATATCTTGTCCAGTGCTGCAGATGGTCCAGATGTACTATCTGAGGAACTTGATTTGGTGAAGAATATGGATTTGGCGGTCAAAGAAGAAAGGTACAAGGATGCAGGTATGAATGAACTGGCTGACCTATTCTCTGATAAAATATTTCTCTGTAACTGGTCAGTCACAATATCAATTTACGTTTGATAACAGAATCCTGCTCATAAGTTTGAGAATCAGTTATGATTGATGATTGGTTCCTGCAGCCATGTGGCGAGACAAACTAGTGAAACTTCGAGAGTCAATACATGAACATTGACCAATATAATCAGGTACGTCTTCTATCTTACATTTGATTATCAAACAGGACATGTTCATAAAGTTTTTATATGTGCTAGTGGCTGTTTTTTTTTTTTTTTCTTGTTATTGAGAGATTGTTTCACATATTTCTCATGGTTCCATGGCAGGAACGCTTGGAGGAATTGATTCATGATGAAATTTCTAAATTATGGTATGTACAGCTTTCTCAAAGGATTGATGCACGAGGAAACCTCAAAACTATCACATGTACAGCTTCAACTTTATACATATTGTCCTTTTAGGCAGATTTAAAATCATCTATTCAATCAACTTATAAAAGAAAAAAAAATCACGTATTCAATCAAATTGTCCTAGACATGAAGATGATCCAAACTCTCTCCCGGAGATGTAATTTTCAAAGTGAAGTACAAATTGTTGTGTATAATTCATAGCAAATGGCGGATGACAAGAAAGATAATCTTCCCCTTGTATCAAATTGAATGTTGTGTACAATCTCTTCGCATGGACAGTACTATTTATTGCTTTTGAGACTTGGTTAAAGTTTGGAAAAGAAGGGGCTCATGGAGTCTGAGTTTAACATCCAGTTAAAGCCCCTTTCAAGTGGAGCATCTAAGAAAGAAATTCCGTTGATTATCTTCTGAAAACTGGAACAAAATCAGACAAGAAGTACTATTTGCTCGATATTTAACGTTTTAGATTTTTTTTTTTTTTTATTAAAATAATTGAAACTTTGATGTACTTGGCCTTCAGGGAGGGGTTAAGGTATCTTAATCCATTTTTTCCCCTAGAGGGGGAAAAAAAAAAAAAAAAAAAAAAAAAATTTCTCAATTGGTCAATGTAGACAACAGGGCTGAATTCTTGTCTCTGATATTGTCAATCAAATAAATTTCTCGATGAGCCAATGCTTGCTTGCTTAGCTTAAAGATGAGTTAATTCTTTCATCCATAGAGCCGGACCGACATTACTACACACCTCTCCTGATTACTCCCATGGCTTCATTGACAAACTGCTGGGCAATAATATTCACAAACTACTCTGCTCTTAAACCAGAAATGATCCATCTTCTACAGCAAACATAACATAGAAATTCCAGGCAGCTCTAGCGATCAACACCACATATCTCTTTGCGCAAATTTAAGTTGAGAGGAGCCTTCCACGGATGGGTGGCATTCTGGGGGATATGTGCAAACAAATGGAATTCGGCATTTTCCTCACTATCTCCCCATAGTGCATAGGCCTCATCTCTTCTCCATGTGCCAGCATCATCACCACTCTCAAGGTCATCCTTTTTAATCCTAAGATTAACAACGCGTTTAATCAAAATACACCTCAAACTCGTGATCACAACGTTCTATGCTGTTATAAAAGCAGCTCTTGTAAACTGGAATCCCATTTGCCTGAGACCATCTTTGGCATTTTCCTCAAAGATGCTGTATGCTAAGCAGGGACTGTACTTAATGTATTGTCCATACATCAGATCCAAGGTTTGGGTTTTACAAAGATGCGGGAGAGGAGTCCCCTCAAGGTACAAGCCACGGTGTGTGTGGAAGAGCCCTCATGTGTCATCCATGCTTTGAAAGATGGCAAGTTTCCGATGCAAAACTATCATGATGTACCATACTGACAAGATTTGTGAGTCTTGCAAGAAAAATAATACAAAGAATGAAATTCTCCTCTGCATAACACACGGCTATATGCTTTAGTGTTTTATATATAATCAAAAGTGAATAGATTACAATCAAGACTTAATGACAACAAATTCTACCAAGCCGAATAATATGGTATCATGACTTGCCTTCTATAGCACCTCTGGTGCATTGACTTGAAAATTCTGCAGATTGTTTGCTTGATTGGGGAGGTATATGCATATATGGCATAGTGTCCATAACCACCCCTCCTCATGCAAGCTGACCTGGGGGTAGGAGAGATGGTAAGCTTGGACCCTAAGAAGAGAAATTGTGGCCGAGAGACACGCAAGTTGAGAATTGAAGAGCACAAGCTGAACACGGAGAAGACCAGCAGCAAATTTTTCATGGACAAAAGGATAGTCCAAGTCAATATGTTTGGAATGAGCATGCGGAATAGGATTTGCAGACATATAAATGACATTGCAATTGTCACATAAAAGTGTTTGTAGAGCTGGGAGAGGAATATGAAGATCACAAACCAAATATGTAATCCAAGTGTCTTCAACAACAATGAGAGCAAAAGAACAACGCTGAGATTCAACCCTACTTCGAGAGACTATGGGCTACTTTCACTCCAAGAGATAAAATATTTTCCAAAATAAATGGCATAACCTGAAGTTGAGCATCTGGCCTCTCGGCATCCAGTCCAATTGGCATTAGAGTAAGCCAAGAGATGCCAAGAAGGGTGAGAAAAAATATTCAAGCCAAATTGGATGGTGCCTTTGACATAGCACAAGACACGCTTGATAGCGAAAGTGCTAATCAGTAGATCATGCATATGCTGACATATAGTGTTGACATCGCAAGCAAGTTTTGGTCTTGTAATAACCAAATATTGGACAACACCAATAAGAAAACAGTACAGGCCTGGGTCTACACTAAGGACCTGCGATCTTAAGATGTTGGCCAACCACCATGAGAGTAGTAGTGGATTTGTAATCTATCATATCAGCTCTGTAAGGGCAGTTATCCCTAGGGTCAGGCTAGGCTAAATGTGCTCGGCCCACTTGGCCCAGGCAGATCCAAGGCCTGAGGATAAGGGATGGGCCGGACCAGGCTAAGTTGGGAAGCTTAGAAGGAGGAGTAGCTGGACAACACTCGCTAGTCAGGGGCTGGAATTGCTTGACACTATTGGCCAACAACTCCCTGCATGCAAGGACAAGGTCAGTCCCTGTCCCAAAACCCTGGTGACTAGGCACGTCTCAAGAGTGGTTGTGCCTGACTGAGAACCATGCTGCATTTAATGCGAAGCGGAGACAGGCACACCACAACAAGGGAGTCACGCCGTATTTAATTCACCTTGGGGACAGGCAAGCCACGACGTGCCTCCTGGGGTGCTAGTGGTCACCACGACCATGCCTTGTAGGACTGTTGCACAATAGGGGGGCGGATAGGAGGACCTGACCCAAGTACAGAGCGACACCCCCACAATCCCCCTTGTAGGGAAAGCCCAGGCCAGGTATATATACCCTCTCCCTCAGTGAGGGGTGGATTCTTTAGACACTCATACATAAACTTTCATAATTGTCACTTGAGAGGAACACTAACTTTGGCATCAAATGTGTCCCCCATCACCCCAAAGCTCTCATTTCTTCATAGTTCTAGGTGACCAAGTTGGCCCTCCGTGGAGCTGCTCGGGTTGTGGTGTTGTCTGTGGGATATTTCCTATAGAAGTGTGTCCAGGTGAATGAGTGCTCACCAGCACCAACCTGCCGTACAGTGCTAGAGTTATGCCCGTTTATCTCCCAGCTAAATTCGAAGTCCCCCAGATGGAGGGGTACGATAGGTCCAAAGATCCACTAGAACACTTGAAAACATTCAAGCCCACATGATTTTGCATGGGTTCCTAGGAGAGGTCGCGTGTCAAGCCTTCCCTCTAACCCTGAAAGGGGTGGCACAAGTCTGGCTTGGGTCCCTTCCACCAGGATTCATGGATAGCTTCAGTGAGCTAGCTCGTCTCTTCTTTACACAGCTCATGGTGAGCTGGAAGCAGAGGCACCTGACCTCCTACCTCTTAATAGTGGAGCAACAAGATGACAAGAGCTTGAAGTTGTACCTCTCTCGATTCAATTAAGAGAGTATGACCATAGACGACCAGGATAAAAAGATTACTCTGGCGGCCCTGCTGGGGGGATCTGGACTTGGAACCCATTCAGTGAGTTCATGGATCAAGCCGACGACTTCATTAATGCTGAGGACATGCTCAAATCCTTGATGGCTTCAAGGAGGAAAGAGTTGGAGCAAGCAGACAATAAGGCTGCTAGATAGAAGGGTAGGCCAAACCGTGAGAAGGGCAAGAAGGGAGCGCTGGAAACTAAGAGAAGAGGTGAAGCATAGGCTTGAGCTCGCGGTGGGCCCCATGCACACATGATCATAGCCATAGAAAGCAAATGTGTCCGGAACCCATGGAAGGGACCACGACAGGACCAGGAGAGCCACAAGCACTAAGCCTACCATCTGAGGGACCGACACAGTACCAAGGACTGCTATACCTTCAAGCGAATGAGGGAAGCATTAGACGGCCTGCTAGATCAATGATGGCAGACAGAGAAATGATAGGAATAGCATGAGGGCAGCCATCCGAGGGCCCAGCAGAGTGAGAGCTTGAGGAGACAAAGGGTTGGAATAGAGGCTTAGAGGAGCCCTCAACGTAGGAGCCTAGTAAGGGCACACAACCCGGTGGGTGAAATTTGCACGATTACAAGAGGATACATAGGAAGGGGTTGCACCTTATCAACTCAGAGGGCACATGCCCGAAGGGCTTGGTACGAGGAAGTGTTTACAATAGAAAGGATCACCAATCACACCAGGAAACATGACATAGGAACCACGATAACCTTCAACAAAAATGATGAAGAGGGCAACCTCCATGCCTATGATGATGCGTTGGTGGTTACTATGGAGATCACCAACTTCACCACTCAAAGAGTCCTAACCAACAATGGTAGTTGGGCAGACATTTTGTTTTGGGAGGCCTTTGTCAGGATGGGGATCAATTCGGATTGACTGCGCCTAGCCCTGATGTTGTTCAAGGGTTTAATAGGTGATATCATTTAGCCAATGAGGGCCATTACCCTATCCATCCTGGCCGGGAAGGCCCTAAGGACTTTCGCCATGATGGCCTACTTCCTAGCAGTTAAGGCCCCCTTTTCATACAATGCAATGCTGGGTCACCTGACCTTGAACAACTTGAGAGCGATAACCTCTTCCTACCACCTTAAGATGAAGTTGCCCACGGACCTGGGGATAAGAGAGTTCGTAGCGACCAGGTACTGGCCTAGGAATGCTATGCTCGAAGCTGCCTGAAGCTATAGAAGTCAAGATGATCGGGGAAGTAGGGGAGTCAGCCGGACCACCTTCACTGCCGACCCTAGCATTATGGGATGAAGAGGTTCGAGATAAACAGGCACTGTGGCAGGCGGAACCTAATGAGCCCTTGGAGTTGGTTTCCATATATCAACAAAGGCTCGAGCACATAGTGCGAATAGGGACCAAAATGGCTCCTAAACTGAGGCAAGCCTTGAAGCGGCTCCTCATTGATAACCAGGATGCGTTCGCCTGGAGTCAGGACGAGATGACTGGGGCCGACAATTCAATCATCGAACACCACCTTTGCGTGGACCCCATAGCTAGAAAAGGCAAATAGCATCACCGAAGATTCAGTGTGGAAAAGTATGTGACCATAATTAAGGAAGTGGATTGTCTCCTTGCATAGGGTTCATCCAGGAGGCTCACTATCCTGAATGGATCTCTTATGTGATTCTGGTCAAGAAGGTGAGTAGGAAGTGGAGTATGTGCATGAACTTCGTGGACTTGAACAAGGCTTGCCTGAAATATTGCTTACCCCTGCCCCGCATTGATTTGATAATGGACTCATCAGCTGGACACCCAGCTTCCCAGCTTCATGGATGCATTCTTCAAGTAAAACCAAATTCATATGAGCCCGAACAATGAAGAAAAGACTGCTTTCATCATGAACTGAGGGTTCTACCACTACAAGGTCATGTTGTTCGGCCTAAAGAATGCTAGCTCCACATACCAGCGGTTAGTTAACTAGATATTTAAGCAATAGATCGGCCAGAACATGGAGGTGTATGTGGATGACCTATTGGCCAAAAATAAGAAACCCTAACAACACCTGTCAAACTTTCAAGAAGCCTTTACAGTACTTTGATGCTACCAGATGAAGCTCAACCCACTAAAGTGAGCATTTGGAGTGGAATCGGGCAAGTTACTGGGCTTTATGATCTCGGAGTGTGGGATCAAGACCAACCTAGAGAACGTTGAGGCAATAGTGGGGATGTCTTCCCCTTACAACCTTCACAAAGTCCAAAGACTATATGGTCGAGTGGCAGCCTTAAACTGCTTTATCGCCAGGTAGACCAAGTGATGCCTTCCATTTCTCATGGTCCTAAGGAAGGTTTAGGGATGGGACACTACCTGTAACAAGGTGTTCGCCGAACTGAAGGAGTACCTAACTTACTTGCCGCTTCTCAGCCAAACTAAGCTAGGCTAGAATTTGACTGTGTACTTGGCTGTATCACCACATGTCGTGTCTATAATATTGAGCCGTGACATAGAGGAAGGACAATGGCCCATCTATTATGAGTCGGGTGTTCTGCGGGGCCAAGGCGAGGTACCGATGGATGGAAATGCTAGTGTTCGTGTTGATAGTTTCCATGCAAAGGTTAAGGCTGTACTTCAAAGCCCACCCTATGAAAGTGCTCACCGATGTCCCCTTCAAGATGGTCTTGCAGAAGCCCGACATGTCTAGCTGACTTGCCAAATAGGCACTCAAGCTAAGTGAATTCAACATAGAGTACCTGCCCCATACAACGATTAAAGGGCAAGTGCTGGCGGACTTTATGGTCAATTTCACAAGCTTCCCGGAGGAGATACAAGTTTCACCAAGGGGAAGCCCTAGTACGTCAATGTGGATGGATGATCCTGCCAACCTAGCAAGGGTGCAGGGGTGCACATAGTCACCAAACAAGGGAAAGAGGACACTATGCAATAAAGCTCTCCTTTAAGGCGACCAACAATGAGGCCAAATACAAAGTGCTATTTGTGGGAATGTCAGTGGCTAGGCTACTAGGAGCCACAGAAATTGTGGTGAAGGTTGATTTCCAAGCGGTCATCAATCAGGTGTTGGCAGAATTCACTTCAAAGGACAAGAAATTGAAGAAGGAACTCTAGTAGATGTTCGAGGGGCACGACCTCTTCCATTACTTCCACATACAACAAGTCCAAACCAGAAGGCGGGTCATTTGGACTTCAGACACATAGTGGTTAGGACAGTCAATGCCCCTGCCATAGGGACAGGGGTATCTGTCGCCTCCTCGACACCCCCCAAGTAGGCCACACAAACATCATGAAGTTTCTACAAGAAGACGAAGTCCTGGGCTACCCAGAAGAGGCACACAAAGTCAAGAACAAGGCCACGAGGTTCACATTGTTGGGAGGGGTCCTGTACAAGAAGGGCTTTCCCAAACCTCTCTTAAGATGCATCTCGTCAGGCGAAGCCCAACATGTGCTAGCCGAAATTCACTAAGGGGTCTGCGGGAACCACTTTGGTAGAAGGGCGTTGGCCGCAAGAGTGACCCAAGCTGGATACTACTGGCCCCACTCCCTCTTGGATAGAGAACTTCACAAAGAAATGTCCAAGATGCCAAGAGCATGTTCTTGTGCCAAGGTGCCCACCAAATAAGATGACTTTGATCACCTCTCCATGGCCTTTCACGAAGTGGGGACTGAAATTGATTAGCTTATTCTCGACGCATTCCCCGAAACATAATGTTGGAAAATAGGCGGTAGTTTGATTTAAGTCATTACTGCGATTGGTGTGTAGAATTGTGAATCAAATTCAAATATTTCTCCTTGGGTCACCCATAGGGCAACGAACAGGTCAAGGCAACCAACAATTCATTACCTGGGATCCTGAAGAAGAAGTTGATAGACAAAAAAGGAAGCTGGGTGGAAGAACTCTTGAGCCTATGGGCATATCGGACCATTGTCAGAACAACGACAAGAGAGACCCCTTTCTCTCTCACCTATTAGTGTGAAGTTGTGGTGCCGGTGGAAGTAGGAATGCCTACCTAAAAAGTCTAGCACTTTGAGCAAAGCTCAAATGACGAGAAACTGGAAGAATAGTTAGACTTGCTAGAAGAAAAGAGAGAGTAAGCTGAGATCCAAATGGTGATCAACAAAAGAAAAGCAGAACACTACTTCAATAGAAGGGTCAAGCCTAGGTCCTTTAAAGTAGGCAATCTAATCATAAGAGAAACAGGAACAATCATGCAAGAGGAAGGGAACCTAGGGCTGTAATGGCAAGGATTGTTGTCGTCTTCGCCAACAATAGGCTGGGGTCTTATCGCCTTAAGGATGCCCAGGGAAATGAACTACCACACCAGTGGAATGCAGAGCATCTAGGGAAATATTTTGCTTGAGTGTATTAAAGCACATATTGGTAAACGCCGGAAACCATGAATAAGATTATCTTTCTTTGCAAACCATATGTTTTCTTTTATAGGGTGACAACAACGGTTGGATATAGTCCCTTAACTACCAACCGTCTTGCAAACAAAAGCTGAGTTCCTGGACTCAGCGTAGAATGGGCAAAGATAGCACCTTGATTGCCCAACTCTCAAGCAAGCAAAAGCAGAGTCACTGAACTCATTGTAGAATAGGCAGAGAGAGTCTCTAGACTACCTGTCCCTCTCACAAACAAAAGCCCAATCACTGGACTTGCTGCAGAAAGGGCGAAGACAGTTCCTTGACTGTCCGGCCCTCACACAAACAAAATCCGAGTCACTAGACACGCTACAAACAACGAGTGGCAATAGCCTCTTGGCTACCTGGCCCTCACACAAGAAAAGTCAAGTCATTGGCGAACAATGAGTAGTGGTAGCCCCTTCACTGCCTATCACTCACACAAAAAAAAAAAAAAAACAACAACATTGTGTCTAAGCGGGCCAAGTGAGAAAATTAAGAATGGGCAAATAAAGCAAAAGCACAAACACATAGAGAGCAGTAGAGATAACACAGAATTATCCCAAATGTAAAATCACATCCATTAGGGCATGGTCATGTTTACAAAAAAAAAAAAATATCAATGTTACTACAATTTAAGGACTTGGACCCATATTCAAAAAGGCATCGAGCATCAAATCTTTGCTCAAAGAGTTAGTGAACTAGAGTGACTAGTAATCGACTTAGAGGGAGCTGGTCTTCAGGTTCATTCAAGGATTTTCCTTCAGGTGATCCCTCAACCTATCTAGGCCTTCCTTATATTCATAGCCCTTGGCCCTATAGCAAACCACCTTGGCTACCAACATCTGAGTAGGGAGTTGAACCAAGGCCTCATTGGAATTAGCTAGCCCGAACTAAAAGGCATCTACCTGCAGGTCCCGAGAGGCCAGCTCCTCCTTGGAAGTAGCTAACCCTGACTCTAGAGCCTCTATCTGTAGGTCTCAAAAAAGCAGCTCTTCCCTAACAAAAGCCAACTCGAACTCCAGAGCCCTGATTCGCTGGTCCTGAGATCTCCAAATTTCATGAAAATCATTTCTTAAATTTTCAAAGTCTAAAACCTCAGATTTCATAAGACACCTTCCATAGGTCTACAGATGCTAACACCTTATTATCAAAATCATATCTAAGCCTGCATAATTCTAAAACGTTATATCTCATAAAAATCATTTTAAAGTATGTAGAATCTCTAAACCTCAAATTTCCAAAATCTCTATCTATAAAGTCTACAGAATCTTAAACCTGGCTTTGATACCGACTGTTATGCCCTAGTCTCGGATAGGTAAAAAAGTTACTAACTGTCACCTAAAATCATCTCCTAACAGTACAAAAATAAACTTCAATTTCTCAATTACACAAAAAAACCTCCAATATAGTTACTATAAGACACAACAAGTTCACAAAATAAATGTCAACCTCCTGAGATACCAAGTCATTAGAGCACGAAAGATTTGCTGAATAAAATTCTCCAATAATCTTAGCATCCTTTTGTGCTTAACCCACTATGCTTAAATACTCTGGTTCATGCTACCAAATCTTGATTCTCAACTGAAATATTTAAATTATGTGAAAAATATTAGGGAGATAAAGGATGAGTTATTAACAACTTAATAAATAGAGAACATATACTACTATGTAAACACAAGCATTTAGAGAGCTCATAATGCAAAAAAAAATATTTTTGTTTCTAAATACATAACCAAAACATCTTATTAGAAACCAAGAACATCAGAGCTCATAATACAAACCAAAAAAATTTTTAGTTTCAGAGGTCACTATTATGTCTCATGGCAGGGGCATAATTAGACTGGAACAGAAATGATGGTACCACACCATAACAAGATCAGAATCAGAAATAGAATCAGATATAGAGTTAAGATGTCATGCCAAAAGTTTTCATATGCCCAATCATATCAAAACAGAGTACAAAACAGATTCAGATCATTTTTACATATTCAAATTAACATATTCAGAACATCTTCCCATAAGCATGCAAAAATTTTTAGATTTCATATTCGATCTTTTTTGCATAGTTCAGAAATATGTTGTCGAGATTTTAGTCATGCATATACTAGTCATGGTAGAAAATACTCTCTTTTATACAGATTTCATGAGTAATGCAGAATACATAACTGAGGTTATTTTCTCATATATTTTCAAAACATAACATGCATATGTTTCACCAATCAACCTCAGTCCATTTCTTTTATGCAAAGTCTAGCATAAGAAGTCTACTTACCTCAAGTTTTTAACTTGTTTGAATTTTTCCACAGTCTTGCCAAATGAATATCAATCGTCACCTATACGGAGCATGATTTATAAAAGGGGTAGCTATAGGTTGTTGGGTCATGTGTTTACGTCCTTCATGGGTGTCTCCGTCAAGCAACAATGTGTGGTTGTGCAAGGAGCATTTGGGAGGCGGCTAGTTGGTAGGACCGAGGTGGAGACAAAGGTGGAAGAGAGAGGTGTTGGGATAGGGTATGGCTTGGGTGGCAAAACTCATAAAAAATAGAGAGGTATATGCATTAGGCGAGAAGAAAAATAAAAAATGTGGGAGAGAAAGTGATGGGGAGGAGTAGCTATCTAGTGGGTGTGGGGTGATGGGCGGTTGAACAAAACATGTTGTGCAAGGAAAATCAAGGGAGGAATAACATGAGAAGGTGAGGTGCTGCTTGCTATGTGATCATTGTATTAGGCAAAGGAAATCTTCTATGGGGTTGTGCATGAAAACGTGCATTTACGTGTATATTTATATGTAGCTGAAAACCCCTAGTGAAAGAGGAATAAATTTCGTGTGCATGCTTTTTATGTGGGATGGAAAATCACAATTGGGCTTAAGCCTTAGGCCACCTACATGAGCTTTTGGTCTTTTGGGCATCCTAAAAAATCTAGCCCATTAATACCACCACCTCAACAATAGTTTCCTAAATCTTAACCAGTCTTAAAATAATGGGTTAATTACATTTTGCTCCTCCAACTATCACTCAATTCACAATGTATCCTTGAAACTATTGATTGCATCAAAGTGGACCCTCTTACTTTCAAAACGTACCAATCCCCCCCTTCCGTCCAAATTGAGTATTAAATGGAACGGAAGACTCACCCATGTGCTTCTCACATGCACGTCATTCAATGCAAAGACAAAATCACCCCTCACTCCATCGGCATCCATTTCCCCAAACTGAACTTCATATCCAGAAAAAACCCAAATCCAAAATTTGAAAACTCTAACTCAGAAACCATTGACCATCGATTGATTGTTGTTCGCATTGGTATTTCGTTCAGTTTCGCACCAATCTAAGTGGCTTCATCAAATATTTTTATTCGTCTTCATCGAGTTGGCATCTATCTTTTTTGCACAGTGGGTGCCGTAGATGTGAGTCCGTCTCGAAATGAGTTCATCTATGTCATAATCGAATTTATATATTTTTTGTGTACAACTGAGTAATTTGGAATGACAAATTACTCAATTTTGAGGAAAGGCCTGTCCAATGTTGCACGTGAGTGGGTCCAATGTTGTCCCAGTTTGAGAACACAATAACCTGTCCGTGTTGTTGTTGCCTTTGTTGTCGGGTTGTGACAGAGGGACCACAGAGGTATTCCCTTGCATAGGACAAGTTTCAAATCTATCTGTTTGGTCCAATAGTTGGAATGAAGTTTAATTTATGGTTGGTCTAATAATTGAGTATGATCCATGACAAATTTAATGGATAATATTTTGTAAGATTTCTACGAGGAATTTGTTATTTCAAGTCTATCATGGTGGGGTAATTGATAGGAGGCAGAATGGAGAATATGTTGGGGGTAAGACTGATATGTACCATGAACCATATGATGAGGATGAACTATCATGGATTAAGATATAGACGATTGTGACCAAGTATGGTTACAATCTAGGTGACCTAGTTTACTATAGACAACTTGGCTTGGGGATGCACAATGGTCTTAAATTGTTTACATCTGACCATGATGTGCTGTCTATGGTGTCTGCACTTTAGGGTCAACAAGTGGCTCATTTGTATCTTGTGTCTTATTTTTGAACTTTAGTGTTACAGTCTTTTTTGCATGATCATCATGTCAAGGAGGATGTGAGTGAGGATGAAGGGGATGAGAAGGAGGATGAGGAGGAAGCAGAAGCACGTCGCCTTGGACTAAATGATCCATTTTGAAAGAAGTGTTGAGTAGTGAAGATAAGATGAGTTGTATGACATTGATGTCAATGCAGTGGGAACATCGAGGTCAAAGCCTTTACAATCAAGGAGCAAAGGTGTTGATGATAAAGAGCCACAATCTCATTCAGATGCTGAGGATGAGGAGGATGAAGGGAGGAGTCTTCCACTTAGAACAGGCCAGGACAGACGTGGTCCAAGGTGGCCAGAGGAAGATGACATAGGTATAAAATACTATTCTATTTTCTTGTGGAGAATTTTAGTGTTTATTTTTCATGACTTGCTAAATAGTGTTTACTTTTCACAATTAGTAGGTAACGTATCTGATATGGCACCAAGTGACGTTCTTCAATCTCTCCTGTTCCAAGTGGCGACAAAGGACATCATGATTCTAAGTTCCTTGAGTTTCAAGCTGTTGACTTGGAGAAGCAAAAAATTTATCTTGGAATGAGGTTTGGATCTACAGCACAGTTTAGAGAGACAATACAAAAATTGAACCTATACATTGGTAAGTCTATCAAGTTTGCAAAGAATGATGGGAATAGGGCTACTGTTGTCTGCAATACACCTAAATGTCCTTACCGGGTTTATGAGTCTTGTATTAGAGGGCAACAAACTTTCCAGATAAAGTCTATGAATCCAAGACATGATTTTAGCAGGAGTTATAAGAAGCCCATTGTCACATCATCTTGGATTGCATCGAAGATGATGCCACTATTTTTAAGCCAACCTAATGTGCCTATCAATGCACTTGCTGATGAGATTAAGAGAAAGTGGGGAGTGGGAGTTCCTAAAATAAAATTGTATCGTGCTTGAGCAAAGGGTCAATTTACCATATTTGGTAGCCGTAGAGAATAGTATGCCAAGGTATGGGACTATTGTGAGACCCTTAAACAATGGAACCAAGGTAGTTGTTTGTTAATTAGGGTGGAACGAATAGCTCCTGATTTACCTCCTATTTTTTAAAGGATGTATGTAGGATTGGCAGCATGTAGAGAGGGTTTTAAGGCTAGTTGTAGACCATTGATTGGTTTGGATGTTGTTTCTTAAAAGGACTATTTAAGGGGTAGCTCCTATGTGCTGTGGTTAGGGATGCAAATGATAACATGTACCCTATTGCCATGGCCATTGTGGAGGAAGAGTTAAAGGATAGTTGGGGATGGTTTATTGAGACACTTATATCCGATCTTGGAGAGCAACCTGAAGGCGAGTGGACATTTATTAGTGACAAATAAAATGTAATTTTGTAAATCTTTCAATATATTCTATTAACTAAAACCTATTAAATGAGCTACTAGTGGAATATTTTTTGTAGGGTTTAAAGCTAGCAATGGAGGGGTTGGTACCTTATAATGACAACCATTTGTGTCAAGCATTTATATGCCAATTTTCGAGATGCTAGCCACAGGGGTGTGGATCTGAAGGAGAAATTGTGGCAAGCAGCCACAACATACACCAAAAGGGACTTCGGAGTTGCTATGGAGGAGCTAAAAGCCCTCAGTCAGCCTGCATATGACTACTTGAAAGTCATAGACCCATCACAATGGACTAAATCATCGTTTAACACATTTCCAAAGTTTGACCTGGTAGTGAATAATCTCAGTGAATGTTTCAACGCGTATATTCTGCAAGCACGAGATAAGCCAATTGTGACTATGGTGGAGACCATACGGAAGAAACTGATGAGGCGGTATCAATTGAAAAGGGAAGTAATTGATAAATGGGAGAATACAATCACACCTTGGATAGTTGCAAAGTTTGAACTTATGCATGACCTGTCCATCTATTTTACTCCAACATATGCAGGATGTGGTCAGTTTGAAATCCATAATGCTAGCAGGCAATATGTGGTTGATTTGGAAAAGAGGACCTGCTCGTGTTTGAGATGGGACATGACAGGTATTCCTTGCCCTCATGCATACACATTTATTGTGTATTCTGACCAAGACCCCAAGGGATATGTGCATCATTACTATAGTAGATGTGGAGGGCAGCATACAAGCCTTTAATTTACCCTAAGCGTAGTGAAGATCAGTGGCTCACTACCACATACGAGAAGCCCACTACTCCTGAGGTTAGGAAACAACCCGGGAGGCCAAAGAAATATCGGAAAAAAAATGAGGACGATCAACAAGGAGCAAATAAGTTGAGGAAAACTGGTATGCATATGACCTGTTTGAAATGTAAGCAAGTTGATCACAACAGAAGAAAATGTCCACGTGGGAACGCAAGCACACCCTCCTTCACTTCTGTAGCAAAATTTTAAGCTACTTCCAAAAATATAGATGAACAAGTTAGTGGCTACACGTTCCTTATTTAATATACATTATTCATTTACATATATGTTGAAGATGTTGAGAATGTTAATTTATATTTTAAATGTGCTACTAGGTCATTTCACAACCTCAAATGTTAGAGCCTTCATAGCCTTAATAGCCAATAACCCAATCTATGCAGAGGATGCTCTACTGGAGTCGCCTTCACACCCAGAATGGAAAACAAGTCCTACAGGCCAAACTAATCAACTGCAAGCTCCTGTGGGTCGTGTAAAGATGTTGGCCAAACAACAACCCAGCAAGCAGTCTGCAAGACTTATGGGCCACCACTCATAGATTAGTATACATAGACCTGTGTTTGTGGACTTAGACATCGATACAAGCAATCCAGCACAAGAAAGACTGTGTTCTTAGGGCAATCCTAGAAGGGGAGGCATGCAATTCAGAGTTGGTCAACTGTCACCCAACACCCAAGTGCCTCCAGCCAAGGCTAATGTATCAGTACAGAAAAGGAAGGGTGTAGAGTCATCTTCACGTATGGAGATGATAAACAAAGATAAAAAGGAAAAATGGAAGAAACCAAACTGGCAATATTGACGTGTTGTTGTAATGGTGTGCTTTAGGGTTTAATGACATTTTTGTTATTGGAAAACTTTTGTTGTAATGCTCCAAACGGGCACATTGTTTTGTTACTGTTGGTGTTATGGTGATATTATGTTTTATGGTGTTATGGTGAGATTAGGTTTTATGGTGTTATTAAAAAACAGGTAGATGTAATGGTCCAAACGGGCACATTCCAATTGAGGGATTTACCTATGTAGGGTGACCTTCATCAAGTGATGTCCAATAACCAAATTACATACAACAAGTGATGTATGGAACAACAACCAAATTACATACAACAAGTGATGTCCAATACATACAAGTGGTTGTTGCCACAAAATTCACTCCATAACCAAATTACATACAACAAGTGATGTCCAATACATACAAGTGGTTGTTGCCACAACATTCACTCCATAACCAAATTACATAAAACAAGTGATGTCCAATACAACAATCAAATTCAAAGCAACAACCAGAGTCAATAGACATCCAAAAATTTACATTAACTAATCCTATGCTATCATTAAGTAATGGTGACCTTCATCAAGATGATAGGATATTTTTATGCAGATAACAACAACAAACAGAACAATTACAGTGACACCATACCATATGCAGTTATTGTATTTTTTGTGCAAGTCTTTAGATTTTGCCTTCTCCTTATACAAAAACTCTTGGATATGCTCACTGCGCTCCTTTTCCATCACTAAGTCAACCTCCAATTTTGTAGATTTTTCCTTCAACTTATTGTATAACTCTTGGATATGCTCCCTGCGCTCCCTCTCCATCACTAAGTTAGCCTCTAATTTAGACTTCTTAATCTTGAACTCACGACTCCATATCCGGAGTCTATCTCGTAGCTAGCCAATGACATCTCTGCACGTGGAGCAAAAATCATCATCTACCCAATCAAAAAATGTACAAAACCTATCCCCACCCCCATGTTGAGAACCAGGAGTCCAAGACGGGCATCTCCAGAACTTCCTTTTGTAATTATCATCCGTAGTTGACACTCTTAGACGTTCCCGTAATTTGCAATGGCAAAATTGGTCATCTAGTGGTGCTTTACCACCACAGCTTGTGCTAGATGAACCAATGGAAATCTTTCACAACTTGTTGAAATATGTCAGGATTTTGAGTATGAAACCTAAGACCTCGAAATAGAGGTTGATGAGCCAAAGGCTTTTTGCTCTATAGAATTAAATCTATACCATTCTTTATAGACTACTGCAGTTTTATACAAAAGGAGAAAAGAATCGTAACAAACTAAACTGGAACATTGTCTAAGCATGGCATCGAATCAATATCATAGCAAATAAACTGGAACATTGTTGATCTACAATGTACAGTCATTTAAAGCATTATTGAGCTACAATAAACTCGAATAATTTTTTCAACTAACAACGTACAGTCATTTCTAGCATTCTTGAGCTACCTCAAGGCCAAAGATTTGTTGTCAATACAAGTAATGGATTTATTGTGATTGAGAAAGCAATTTAAATGAGAGCTTTACCAAACTCCTCTACAATGGACTCGCTGATAGCTCGAAGGGGACGCCAATGTCGTGGTCAGCAACTTTGCTAGGGTTCATCCCCGCCTCTACAGTCTGCCCCAGCTTATTTCTCCGTCGCGCCCAATGGCTTCAAGCCAGACATTCTTCACTTTGAAACGAAACCCTTTTTGGGCATTAATAAAACGAGTCGTTTGGCCAAGGAGTTTGGGGTTTTCTGGATATGAAGTTCAATTTGGGGAAATGCAAGCCGATAGAGTGAGGGGTGATTTTGTCTTTGCATTAAAGGACATGCATGTGAGAAGCATGTGGGTAAGTCTTCCATTCCATTTAACGCTCATTGTAGACAGAAGGGGGGGATTGGTAAGTTTTGAAAGTAAGAGAGTCCACTTTGATGCAATTAATAGTTTCAGGAGTACATTGTGAATTGAGTGATAGTTGAAGGGGGCAACGTATAATTAACCCTAAAATAATTTTTTTCTCTCTGACCTAATTAAAATCCCAGCTAACCTAAAAGTTATAGCTCGCGAGCTTATACAAAATCGTTCAATAAATCTCAAATGAGGTTTCCAAAATATTAGCTCATTAAATGGGATTTATGCCCAAAAATCCCATTTATCATCAAAATAAATTTTGGGTCTGTGGCATATTCAAAATTATTCATTAAATCTCAAGTGGTCTTCCCATACCTATTAACCTTAAAAAATTAATAGATTGAGGGAGCCCACTTATTGCTGGCCTGGGTGTTATAAAGAGGGCACAGAGCCAATGCAGGAAAAAGGATCGCCATGGGAAGATGGGACAACATTCACTCTAACACAACGCTGCCCAGATGATCTACATGGAAGCTACGCCGCATTAAATGGTTAGATATGGAGCGCATGCAGGAGATCCTGAAGGGAAGGCTCTATTCCTAACAGAGTACCCAGTCAATGGCCGCACTCACCCACCTATCACATGAGGGGACATAACCTGGAGAAGCCATGCCACATTAAATGCAATGGCATGGTACCCAATACAGTAGACGGACACCTTTGGCACAAGAAATAAGGCCCCACCTCGATAGAGAGTATAAAAGCCTAATCTCACGTCAAAAATAATTTTCTCATAAAAACTCTCTCAATGCCCAAAGAACTAATTTAAACATCCGAGGTGTTTCACCACCCACTGAGCCTTTACCTTGCTTGTGTGTAGGTTCATTAAGGTCGTCGACTGGTGTGCAAAACAAATCATTAACAGTTTGGTTGAGTTTTATAATCTAGCATATTAACAGATCAATTTGTGAGATTTTTTTGCAAACCTAACACTTCTCCAAATTATTAATGCGAAGTTGTAGGTATGGTGACCCAAAACTGATGTGCCTCGGCCATCTTTGGTAAGATCAGAACGTAAATGCGAGTACTTGTGTCGCTTGGTTACCACGCAACGTACAAGTACTCTATTAGATATGCTTGTATAATATACACAAAGTCCCTCAATTTTTTTGGATTTGAAAGTAAAATTTATGTAAGTTCTCCAAAGTTACTATTGATTAGAGGAATTTCATAGACTTTGTTGTATTCTGGAAACGATTTGCTAGAAATCCAGTAGCAAACTCTAAGTAAGTGATGACAAATAGCATCGACTTAAAGAAAGCGATTCAAAAGTATGCAATAAATTAATTAAACTGAGGAAAGGGCCATAAGAAAAAAGAGAAAAAGAACAAAAATGCAAGACCTTGTCAACGCCCGCTTAGAGAAGTGAAAAACTATATACGTACTTTGCTCAAATGCAGCATGAGTTTTAAGCCAAATTGAAGTTACCCTAACTATATATATAGGTACCAACGTATACATGCAATGCTTAATCAAACAACCAGTAATTAAGTTATCTATGATTTCCTTTATGTACGTTGAGGCATTGGCATCTGTTTGGAAACTGGGAAACTTGGCTGTTGGCTCGCCTAATTAAGTAGGAATCAAATCAAAGCTTTATATATGGTACTAAACAGCATTAATCGATCCCTAGATAGCTTTTCTAGCTTGTACGTCATGAATATTAATCAGCCTAATCTAACAGGGAGATGGGGCCAAAAGGGATTTTAAAAGTTTTCAAAACAGTCTGATCATTTTATGGGGTACTTTGTCATTGTCTATTAAAGTCTCAGCCCTGTCTGTCTCAGAGAGAGATTCCCTCATTAATGGTGCTCATGGTCTTCCTACCTTGTTCAGTTACACAGTCCTGATGAGCTAGCATCAGGGAAGGATATGATCCCTTTGTTGCG
This sequence comes from Carya illinoinensis, assembly GCF_018687715.1. NCBI lineage: Eukaryota > Viridiplantae > Streptophyta > Magnoliopsida > Fagales > Juglandaceae > Carya > Carya illinoinensis. Next base: position 25,644,813 of record NC_056759.1, on the reverse strand, counting down.
GGCAGCTGAGATCTTGATTTCTGTTCTCCCTTTAAACAAGAGCAACCACCCACCCACCCCATGATTCCCATTTCACTCCAGGATGGAAGACATGACAGTTTTACCCGACTCAGATAATATATAACAATAGTCAATAACAGGATCTTCCAATTCTAACCAGTAAGCTGCTCATGTGTAAAGGTTATTTTGGCTTTGTACTGATTTTTATAGCTTGGGCACCTCGATTGAACAAGTAGGCACCTGGCAGAACATACATGGTTTCTTAGAAATTAAGTTAAAAGATGGAAATAAATAAATAAATGGAGGGAGAAGAATTATGGATTTAAATGCTCTGGACCAGCTTTCTGCTTTGGTAGTCGCAGTTTTAAATGCTAATGCAGACCCCATTAATGCATGGCCCTTTTAAATTCCCCCCCATTCTCCAGACATTCATCCAAGTTCTAACCAACACCCGTTCAAATTAAGCCTCTTTACCCTCTCTTCAGCTATCACTGCATGGTATTTTTCTTTCAACCTAGCTAGCTTCTTGTTGATTTCTTCTTTTTATCATCGAGTCTTTTTACTTTGATCCTCAGAAATATATGTAGCTTATGCATATATATATATATATGTTCCTTCATGGCCGTGTTCATGACCATGATTGGGAATACGTGCTAGAAGATCAGGGATTCCAGGAGTATACATATGTGAAATAGCTACTTTGATATTGGCCTGGTTCACTCAGACGAAAAACAAAGCAGTCAATGGGGAGTGTACGTGGCTAGCTTTTCTTTTCTTTTATAATTTGATTGAGCCGTGCCAATATCTCAGTGCTCTTTCATTTCTTCCGGACTCTCATCACTACAATACTTGAGGCCGAGATCAACATACCAATCAAAACGTTTGATAATTTATCTTCGATAATGGGAAAATTAGTTTTATTATATATGCGTTGTGGGCTTCATTTGTTATTAATCTCATGCAGTTTTTCTATTTGATTATTCATGAGTTCTCATGCAGCAAAGAAGGTGCTGCTTTTTGCTTTAGCGGCAAAAATTCAGGTGGGATTTTCAGGGAAACTTTGCTGATGTCTTTTCTTATGAGATTAGTTAACATAAATGCCGGCAGAAGACGACACAGATGCTTTTTGGCTACACACCTGCGAGAATCTGATCTGAAATCCTTGGAATCCTTCATGTTATTGGTGTTGCAGAAAATTATTTTGCACGAAACTACGTACAAATAGTATATATATATATATATATATATTCTGCTGGTTATTTTATTATAGGTAGTTTGGTTTTTTGTTTTGTTTTGTTGTTGTAAATTGGTATGGAGAATATAATGTTATAAGAAAATTGCTCAATTGAGGTAAGTTATTTTATGTGAAAATGACTATTTTTTATTAAATAAGTTTGTTTTGATCGCAAATAATCATTCTCATCTCCTATAATTATTCACAAATTAAATTATGTCTTATAAGTAGTGTGCGACTAATATATTAGTGCTCTTTATATTTGCCTATTCATATCCATATAAAATCAACTGAAAATTTCTCTCATTTGCCTTGAAAGTTCGAAACCGGCCAATTTGTTTTCCCCTTTTTTAGTGGTTTTCGATCTTATGTGAATTGATTTTTTGATCTTTTGATCTTTTTAAGATTATCATCCCTTCTCCCACCTTCATATATATAACTTTCCTGTTGGGCAGTATAATTAACCACTCAAAAAATTAATTTTATTATCCAAGCCAACAACTAGAATGATTAAACAGGCTAATAATCAAAGCAAAACACAGCATATTTTTTGGTGGAAAAAACCCTCCAATGTAAAGGGAAAAGAAACCATGGGGCAACTCCGATCAAATCCACTATAATAATATAGAGCTTACAATACTCAAGTTTATGCCCAAATCTTGAGTTCTCAACAAATTTGGAAATATAACAATGATCAATCTCTAAGAAAACAATAATCTCACCCCAAACCACCAGTTTGATAATGCTTGTGAGATCCCCACTTTGAATGCTACAGCTCTCTAGAGTACCCAAAAAGATTCATCTCTTAGAGAAAATTCTCAATTTGTACCATGTAGAGAAATATCTGTGTGAAATCTACACCCAAAAGAGAAAAAAAAGATCTATTATGTTTCTTTTCACTTGTTGCGCCGTATAGTACCTCTCTCTCTCTCTCTCTCTCTCTCTCTCTCTCTCTCTCTCTCTCTCTCTCTCTCTCTCTCTCTCTCTCTCTCTCTCTCTCTCTCTCCCTCCCTTTCTGTTTTTGTTGCTTTCCAATTCTCATTCCCTTAAACCAATTTAACTTCCTTTTCATAATTGCAAGTAGAAGCCTTAACAGGCTTTTGCTTTCCAATTCTCATTCCCTTAAACCAATTTAACTTCCTTTTCATAATTGCAAGTAGAAGCCTTAACAGGCTTAAATGAGACCTGTGCTACCACATGTGGGCTAGACCCACTTAACAATCTCCCCTTCCAATCACAAGAGGAGATTATAAACTAACATCTCAGTTAGAGTCAAAGCCGACTAATTCGACACAAAGCTTTAGGTTCTCTCTAGTAATAACCTTTGTCATCATGTCAACTGGATTCTTCTTAGTGTGAATCTTTTTCAATGGTAATGATTGTTCCATAACTACCTAGCATAGCCAATGTTATCTCACATCAATGTGCTTTGTACATGAATGATATATGACATTCTTGCTGAAGTCTAGTGCATTCTGACTGTCACAACAGACTACATACTCATCTTGCTTCAAACCTAAATCTTGGAGAAACCGTTTCATCCAAAGCATTTCTTTCCCTGCTTCAGTTGCTGCAATATGCTCAGCTTCAATAGTAGATAAAGCAACATACTTTTACAATTTTGACTACCATGATATAGCTCCCCTGCAAAAGTAACCAAGTATCCTAAAGTTAATTTTCTACCATCAAGATCACTAGCCATATTTGCATCTGTATAAGCCTCCAAAATTGGTTTTGAGCTACCAACAGTCAAGCACATCTTTGAGGCACCCCTCAAATATCAGAAAATCCATTTCACAGCTTGCTAATGATCTTTATCAAGATTAACTAGGAACCTGTTGACAACTCCCACTTCATAAGGAATATCTAGGGGTGTGAAAACCAGGGCATACATCATGCTCCCGACTGCAGAGGAGTAAGGAACGGTTACCATGTCATCTTTCTCTTCCTTGGTAGAAGGACAAGTCTTCTTACTTAGTTTGACGTGAACACCAAGAGGAGTGCTAACAGGTTTAGCATGCTTCTTATTAAATGTCTCTAGTATCTGCTCAATACTTCTCTTGTGATAACAACAACTTCTTAGCTTTTCTGTTACGAACAATCTCCATACCTAGAATCTGTCATGCCGGGCCAAGATTTTTCATGTCAAATGACTTGATCAACTATGCTTTCAAACTTTGAATCAATTGAACATCTTGTCCAACTATCAACATATCATCTACATATAATAGAAGAGTAATGGATTTACCATCAAGGAGCCTTCTAACATACACACAATGATTTGCCTCTATTTGGGTATATCCATGACCTATCATGAATGAGTCGAACTTCTTATACCATTGCCTTGGAGCCTACTTCAACTCATATAAACTCTTTTTCAATTGCAAACCATGTGCTCCTTCCCTTTAATTTCAAATCCTTCTAGTTGAACCATGTAGATCTCTTCCTCCAAGTCACCATGGAGAAAAGCAGTCATTACCTCTAACTGCTCAAGCTCAAGATCCAAGCAACCTACAAGACCCAACATAACTCAAATGGAACTCATCTTGACAACCAGAGAGAATATTTCACCAAATCTATTCCATTCTTTTGATTGAAGCCTTTTACCACCAATTGAGCATTGTGTTTTACTAGCTTTCCACCATCACTCTTACACTTGAACACCCATTTGTTTCCTAGAGCCTTTTTGCCTTTAGGTGTTTCACTAACTCATAGTGTCATTTTTGTGTAAAGAACTCATCGCTTCCTACATAGCATTCATCCACTTTTGTTGTTCCTTACGAGTTTTCACTTCTTGAAAGCTTTTTGGCTCACTCTCATCAGTAATCAAAACATAATCTGACTCAGGTTATCTAGTTGATGGATGATGCTCCCTTGTAGACCTTCTAACCTGAGGTTCCAGAGCAGTAGACTGCTCCCCCTACTCATTACCCTCTATGCAAAGTACATCATTCTCATCAACTGTTGTATCTCTTCCCCATTAGTAAGCACTCTCTAGAGACAAAGAGATAGGTGTAAGGTAAGAAACACCTTCAGCTACTTTTCTTGGCTTCTCTACTTTCTCAAAGTCTACCAATGTCTAATTTTCCATGAAAATCACATCTCAACTTCTGATGATTTCTTTTTCTTTGGATCCCACAACTTGTAGCCAAATTTTGCATCTCCAAAGCCAACAAATATGCAGGAAATGGCCTTATCATCAAGCTTAGCATGTTGTTCCTTTAACAAATATGCAAATGCCTTGTACCCAAATACCTTCAAGTTAGAGTAAGGCTCATTCTTTTCAGTCTATACTATTTCTGGAACCTTGAACCCCAAAGGAAATGGTGGAGACCGATTGATTAGGTAGCGTGCAGTACGAACAACTTCAACCCAAAATGACCTAGGCAATCCTGCCATCTTCATCATGCATCTGACCTTCTCTAAAATAGTGCAGTTGATTATCTTTGGCACACCTTTATCTTGTGGGGTACCCAAAACTGTCTTCTCATGTCTAATGCCATGTTCTAAGCAATACTCCTTAAACTCATTAGACGTATACTCACCTCCATTATCAGTATGAAGACACTTCAAAGATCTTCCTGTTTCTCTCTCTACCAAAGCATGGAACTTCTTGAAATGTTGGGGTACCTGATCTTTTGTTTTCAAAATATACACCCATAGCTTTCTTTCATCAATAAAAGTAACAAAATACTTATTTCCACCTAAGGACTCCACTTCAATTGGACCACATACATCAGAATAAATTAAATACAACATATTTTGTTTTCTACTAGAGGTTTTCTGAAAAGAAATTCTATGATACTTGCCAAGGAGACAATAATCACAGGGATTCAGTGATGTGCCTTTGGCAAAAGGAATGAGAGACTTCCTTCCCAAAACCTGCAATCCCTTCTTACTCATGTGTGCCAGCCACTTATGCCACAAGTCTTGTGAAACATCATCTGCAGTTGCATTCACTGCATCACCACACACCTTTACTTCAGTCTTGTAAAGTGAAGAGCAGATCTTGCCTCTAGCCCATTGACCCTTTTGACAGTTTCCATCTTTTGTTGCCAAAATAACTCTCATAACTTGCCTCATCAAGGGCATGTGTAGATATCAAATTCAAGCGCATATCTGGAACATGTTGCATATCCTTCAATGTTAGGGTACATCCAACATTTTTAACAATACAAATGTCACCGATTCCCACAATATCAGCATAACTTTCATTTCCCATCTTCACCCTACCAAAGCTACCTCCTCTATATGCAGTAAAGAGTTCTTTCTTTTGTGTAACATGGTAGGAAGCTGTTGAATCAATCACCCATTCTACATAACGATCTGTAACATGAAAAAACTCATTCTCTTCTATAGAAAGTATTGTCACTTCTTATCAGAAACACTAGCCATAGTATTCTGATCATCGGCCTTCTTCTAATTTTTCTCTTCTTTCAGTTTGTTTTTCCAAGCCTTGCAATATTTCTTTATATGACCCTCTTTATCACAATAAAAATATTTGACCTTTCCTCTTGTCTTTTGAAAAAGCAGTGGTTCTACACAACACTACACCTAGAGGGGGGGTGAATAGGCGTAATCTAATTTTTATGTCCTTTTGAAAATTAATCAAACAAACAGTTAATAAATAAATCAAATAACACAAATAATCAACACATGATTTTGTTCACGGAGTGGAAACTCATTTGAAGAACATCTTCAAAATCTAAAACCACTTCGGGTGTAAGACACCACCTCAAATCCACTATAGAAACTTTAGTTTGTTACAACCAATTTAGAGACACTCACAAAACCTTTGTAGTAGCTAAACTTGGCTTGCAACACCACGAGTGACCCACTTGATCTCTACACGCATGTAGTGTCGGAACTCCGACCTTCCTATAGCTTCCCACGAGAACTTCTCGATCTCTGCATCAACGGCAGCTCCGGACTCTTCTGGCCAACAAAAATGTCCACTTCAATGGACTCAAGTAAGAGTTGATTTTGTATGTGTTGTGATGGAGAAATATTTATCCAAGAAAGAATCAACCAAATGGGGGAGAGGTTGCTCTAAGAAGTTCTTGGAGGCCCTTAGGGTCTTTGCTCTGATTCTCCACACATAGAACAGAAGCTAACATGTTCTATTTATAGTTCCCATCAAATGAGGCGTTCAAAACCCTACATTGTAAGTAATCTGGAACATTGGCTCGAGCGGAGTGTCGAGCGAAGGTCGAGCGCCGAAATCTGCCTGAGTTCGCTCGAGCGCCATGTCGAGCGAGTATCGAGCGGTTGACTCTGCCTGAGTTCGCTCGAGCTCAATGTCGAGCGAGGGTCGAGCGACACACTCTGCCTGGGTTCGCTCGAGCTCAGTGTCTAGCGAGGGTCGAGCGGTTGAATCTGCCTGAGTTCACTCGAGCCGTATGTCGAGCGATGGTCGAGCGGTTGAATCTGCCAGAGTTCGCTCGAGCCGTATGTCGAGCAATGGTCGAGCGGTTGAATCTGCCTGAGTTCGCTCGAGCGCTCTGTCGAGCGAGGGTCGAGCGAAGTCGCTTCTTTTGACCAATAATGAGCACACTTCAAGCCCACTTCAAGCCTTCCGCAACAACACTTGTTACAACACTATTTTACACAGGTTTTCACAAGAATATGCCAACACGCTCATTTTTCCCTCAACAATCTCCCCTTTTGGCATTTCTGTGACAAAACCTCTAACCTATACATATGACCTAATCCTAGCACACCCAATTAGATCCATGTTCTTGAACATGTTGAAAAATTTCTGCACACGCTTAGCAAACGGTTAAACATACCCATTCACATATGCACAAAAACGTATTTGCAATTCTCAAATCATACTTCTCAAATCAAATCATAATTAGAAAAGAAATACTTCATTAAGCAACAAATCAGGAGTTCAAGAAACATTTGTCAGACAATCAGCAGCTAACAAGAAATATAAATCAACAGAAATAACCAAAAGCTGCTGTTCCCCCAAAACAAAAAAATGTGTTAGTACAAGTAACACTCCCCCTAAGTTAATACTGTACTACTCCCCCTCAACAATATCTCCCCCTCAACAATCAATCTCCCCCTTTTTGTCACAAGAAGCCAAGGGTCTCAATCATCACCATCGGCATCCTCATCATCCTCATTGAGCTGCCTCTTGATGTCATTGAAGCGTTGAGTCACAAGTTGTTGCAGGTTGTCAACTTTCACCTCAAGACTGTCGAACCGGGCGTCAAGGCGAGCTAGATACTCAAGTACCTGCTGAAGACTAGGCTCCGACGAACCGGGGGCTGAGGAAGATGGCTGAGAGCTAGATGGGGCCGAGGTAGACGGCTGAGAACTAGATGGTCGAGAGCTCGAAGGCTGAGAGGAGGAAGCGGGAGGGTGCTCAACACGGATAGGCTGTGGAGTTGTGTGAGCACGACTCAACTGGACCGTCCTATGACCAATAGGAGCCTTAAGTGCAATTCTAGGCTCCTGAGGATGGAAAGCAACAGATTGGGAGAGAGCTAGTCGGGTGATTAAACACGGTAAGGGCAAACCAGTCCGTGTTTTGGAGGACCGATACGCCTCAACAATAACCCGACACAAAAGACTTCCTAGATCAATGGAGACACCATTGATCAAGGCATACAGCAGACGGGCACGGTCAAGACCCACATCACTATTATGACCACTAGGATCTAAGTTCGTAAGAACAATCCTACTAAGAATGAGGTGATCGGGGGTAAAACGAGCAGTTGAAATAGGGGTTGTCCCTTCCCAACTACTAGGTCGGCCACAAAGACAAGTAGCAATGACTTGTGGACTTGGAGGAGATGTCCGTGAGTAGGGAAACTCAGGATAGAGCTCACGAGGGGCATTTAGCAGAGTTGCTATCATGCCCGGAGTGACTCGGAAAACAACATTCCTGAGACTGACTTCAAATGAGTCATCAACAGATATGTCATGAATATTGGAGTAAAACTCCCTAACCAACTCCACAGAAGGAGTGGGATGACCAGTGGTCAATGCCTGCCACTGACGAGACTCAAAAATACGGGGAATTATAGTCTCGGTAAGCTCACCTAATGTCACTTCACGCTCGACTATGGGAGTACGATGCGAGAAGTTCTGAGAGTATAACTCTTGGGCTCGGGCACTATGGAATTGGGCTTGAGCGGGTGCAGGGGGTTTTGGCGAGGACGAACACGTCGAGACATGGTTTCAGCTGTAGACAGAGTCAACGACGTTAGACAAGGCTAAGGCAATGCAAATATGTGATGAATGCATGCATGCTGACACAACAATGCCAACCAACAATGTAGGACTTGGTGCATGCCCGATGTCACTCTTCATTTTTCAAAACAATAATACATGCCAACCATTTGCAAGCCAATTCATGTGCATGACTCATGTGCATGACACTTATGCAATGACAATGCCAAGCCATTTACAAGCCAATTCCAACCCATTGGCAAGCGAAAGCCAAACCTCATGCATGACCCATGTGCAAACAAATGCCAATTCTAAACCAAAACATCTTCAAAACATAATGCAATCCTAGTTAAACGATGTCTCAAACCTAGGACAGACATGAAATAGGTATGGGAATAATGCTATGCCAATGCATGACGAAAAAGAGAAAACACAATTCATTTAGGCATTTTATCAAACACTTGGAGTGCATCCAAGTGTGAAACTCGGGCATAAGCCCATGGAATTTCCAAAAACTGCCTAAATACACTCAATCCCAACAATGGCTACACAAAAGCCTCAATAAACCAAAAGAAACGGAATAATTTCAACAAAAAAACTTTTAAAAACCCCAATCCGAACACCATTTTCAAACTACACAGAAATACCCAAAATAAAATCACCAAAACATGAAAATACACAAGAGAAATGGATTTACCTTGGTTTGGAGATGATTTCGGAAGGAAAGAACTCGATTAAACGAGGAAATTTGAGAAAAGGAGGAAAATCGCACGGAGGGGAGAAAACGCACGAAACAGAGCAGTCTGCTCGAGCGGCTCGAGCGGCGCTCAAGTTTTATAACAGTCGTTCGCTCGAGCGAACTTAAAACCCTCGAGCGGCTGTCGAGCGGGTTTCGCTCGAGCAGGGTCGAGCGAGTGTCGAGCGAGATCTCCAGAAAAACACATTTTGCCCAGTTTTGAAGCATACAACACTCACATGACTTGGACAAATACTGGGAATGTCAATTTTCACACCACGAGTACATATTAAATGTAGAGAAGTATCATATTCCCATAAAATACGCAGTTTAAAACCAAGTATCACAAGTAATATAGACGTGCGTGTTTAAAGCGGTCCTTGCTCAATCAAGAAATTTCAACCGTAAGGCGTGAGTGGGGTTGGGCTGAACATGAAACCATAAGTGCTTGGGAAGCTCATTCAAGACACAGAAAGTCAAACCTAATGCTGCTAGGACCTGAATCTTTCTGTTTAAATACTTGTCTCAGTATGTTCAAGAAAACAGAAAAATTATTCTTTTTTTTTTTTTATATATATAATAACTTCACTTTTTCTTTTCTGTTTGAGATACCATATTTTTGCACAAGCGAACCATGATGAGGTCATCTAGCCCGTGGTCAATTCTGTATGTAGGTAGAGCTTCCTACCACTTTTGATTGCCTCCCCAATAAACTCACAAGTGGTGAAATGTCAATTGACTGAGTTTGGAGTGAAGTGTGTGCTGCCAGTCACAGATTACACGAGATACTCATGTTCCAAACCTTTGTAAAACATAGATATATGATACAAATCTCAAAAGATACATGCACCAAGATTTTAAAATTAACAACCCCACTATTATATAGCGCAATCATGGAGTGTATGTAGGGGCAGCAATCAAAGACAATAAAACTAAACAGCTAACAAATGCAATCCAAACATCAACAACAATAAAAAAAAAAAAAATGAAGGTGCATGAAAAACATGGAATGCATGTTATGCATGTTTCAGGCTTATGTCAAAGCACAAACCCCAATAGCCTTTCTAAGAAGTTCAAACCGAAGCTTATCCAAGGGTTTTGTAAAAAGGTCGGCTAGTTGATGTTCGGTGGGAACATACTCAAGGGTCACAACCTTCGTTTCCACAAGCTCCCGAATGAGATGGTGCCTAATGTCAATGTGCTTGGTCCTGGAGTGTTGGACAGGATTTTTTGAAATGTTAATAGCACTGGTATTGTCACAATAGACGCTCATCACTCCTTGGGCAATGCCATAGTCACATAGCATTTGCTTCATCCACAACAATTGCGTCCAACAACTCCCTGCAGCAATGTATTCAGCTTCAGCCGTAGACATGGAAATTGAGTTTTGTTTCTTACTCATCCAGGCTACCAAATTCGTCCCCACATAGAAACACCCACCAGAGGTGCTTTTCCTATCATCTGCATTACCTGCCCAATCAGCATCTGAATAGCCTGCAAGTTCAGTGTTAGAGTCTCTAGAATACCAAATCCCATAGTTAATCGTCTCATTCACATAACGAAGTATGCGTTTGACAGCTGTTAAATGTGATTCTTTTGGATTGGCTTGAAATCTAGCACACACCCCAACACTAAAGGCAATGTCAGGTCTACTTGTAGTGAGATACAGCAAACTCCCAATCATGCTCCTATACAAGGATTGCTCAACATCCTTGCCTGACAGATCAGCGCTTAGCTTAACACTGGTGCTCATGGGAGTTCTAGCATGGCTCTTGCCATCTAATCCAAATTTTGTGATAAGATCTTTTGCATATTTGGATTGAGATATGAATAACCCATCATTCAACTGTTTTACTTGGAGTCCCAAGAAAAAGGTTAATTCACCTACCATGCTCATCTCAAATTCATTCTTCATCTCATCAGCAAACTCAAGAGCCAGAGTGTCAATGGAAGATCCAAAAACAATATCATCCACATAGATTTGAGCAATTGTTATGTCTTTTCCAGCTTTTCTGATGAATAATGTCTTATCAACACTTCCTCTCAAAAACTTGTGGTTCTCCAAATAGGAAGTTAGTCTTTCATACCATGCTCTGGGAGCCTGTTTTAGGCCATAAAGAGCTTTCTTCAACCTGTAGACATGACTAGGATATTTTGGATCCTTGAAACCCTTTGGTTGTTCAACATATACTTCTTCTTGGAGAACTCCATTCAGAAAAGCACTCTTGACATCCATTTGATAGAGCTTGAAGCACATATGACAAGCGATGCTCAACAAAATTCGAATTGACTCAAGTCTGGCAACCGGAGCGAAAGTCTCATCGAAGTCTATACCCTCCATCTGGGCATACCCTTGAGCAACCAGTCTTGCTTTATTTCGCACAATGATTCCATTCTCATCAGACTTGTTCTTGAAAATCCATTTTGTGCCTACCACATTGTGACTTTTTGGTCTTGGCACCAAATACCACACATCATTCCTCACAAATTGATTTATTTCTTCATGCATAGCATTTATCCAATTCTCGTCACTTAAAGCTTCTTCGACCCTTTTTGGCTCAATTTGTGAGATGTAACTTGAGTGAGCCAATTGATTTACCACTTTCCTTCTTAGTCTCATCCCTTCATCTATGTTTCCTATAATATTTTCTTGGGGATGATTCAAATTTACTCTTGAAGAAGGTTCCTTTTGGCTTCTTATCTTTTCATTTGATGCGAACTCCAAGTTTTCCTTTACTGCATCACTATCTTCTCTTTCAGCTCCACTTGGTAAGTGAGATGGCTCATCTTTATTCAATTTCTCTTCAGGAACATCATTCACTACCACATTTATGGATTCTATTACAGTTCTGGTGTACAGATTGTAGCATCTATACACACGACTGTTTCTAGAGTATCCAAGAAAAATCCCTTCATCACTTTTGGGGTCAAACTTAGCTAAGTTTTCCCTGTCTCTCAAAATGTAGCATTGACTTCCAAACACTTTGAAGTACTTCACATTTGGTTTCTTTCCTTTCCACAGTTCATATGGTGTTTTGGAAGTGTTTGGTCTCGGATAAACTCTATTCACAATATGACATGCCGTGTTCACAGCTTCTCCCCAGAAATGGGTAGGAACATTCTTGCTGTGTATCATGACTCGAGCCATTTCTTGAATCACCCGGTTCTTTCTTTCAACCACTCCATTTTGCTGTGGAGTGATAGGGGCAGAAAATTCTTGACTGATGCCCTCTTCATCACAGAAACTCTCAAGATTTGAATTGTCAAATTCTCTTCCATGATCGCTCCTAATTCTGACTATTACCTTTCCTTGCTCATTTTGAAGCTTCTTGCACAAGATTTTAATCACATTAGGAGCTTCAGCTTTCTCTCTCAGAAATTCCACCCATGAATATCTGGTGAAGTCATCCACCATTACCAGTATGTATCTCTTTCCCCCCAGACTTTCAGTTCTAGAGGGTCCCATAAGATCTATGTGCAATAACTCCAAAGGTTGTTCAGTTAGGATAGCCGTAGTTTTCTTGTGAGCTGTTCTGACTTGTTTTCCCAATTGACATGACCCACACACAGGAGTCTCCACTTTACCCAGCTCAGGCAATCCTATCACCATATCTTTCTTGGCAATCTTGGACAGATTTTTATGATTCACGTGTCCAAGTCTTTGGTGCCATAGGTCTGTTGCCTCACTCTTAGCACTGTTGCAACTATGTTGAAAATTAGGAGTGATGCCATAACAATTGTCAGATGTCCTCGTTCCTTGCATCATGCAGTTTCCATCATTATCTGAAACAATGCATTTTTCTTTTGAAAAGCGAACCTCAGCACCATTGTCACACATTTGACTTATGCTGAGAAGATTTGCTTTTAATCCATCAACAAACAGTACTTCCCTCAAGACGGGTAGTCCAGGTATATCAATTTCACCTTTTCCAACTATATCAGCTTTTCCACCATCTCCAAAGGTTACTGTTCCACACTTGTATTCCTCAACAGTTTTAAACAAACTCCTATCACCTGACATGTGACGTGAGCATCCACTATCAAGGTACCACACATATGTGTCTCTAGTCTTTAGAGCAATGTGTGCCACATGACATGTGTTTCTTTCTCCAGTTCTGACCCACATCTTTCTAACTTTTGGAGAGCCACCCTTTTTGGTAGTTGACAGTTGGTCTAACTTGACATTCACCATCTCATTTTGCCTAGTTAAGGCCATCACTTGACTCCAAAGATTCAGATGCCCTCTTCTTGGTTGTCTATCTCCATTTTTCATGTGATTCTTCCTAAGCTCATAGCAATTTGGACGGATGTGGCCAGCCCTACCACAATTATGACACACACAGTTTTCTTTGCTATCTCTTTGTCTCCTGAATGAAGAGGTATTCTTAGGAGCAGTTATGAGACGTTTACCCATGTTTGGAGGGTGCACACTTTTGCTTTGAGAAGGTGTATGTTCATACGTGATGTATCTTTTTAGCTTAAAACACTCTGTTACAACATGACCTGTTTTACCACAGTGGTGACAAATAGGTCTTGCATTTCTAGTTCTTGGTTTCACATGAGACAGAACACCCATTTGGACATGAGATTTGCCCTTGTCAGATGGGTTAGTCTTTCCATTGACAGCTGATTCACGAACAAACACAGTCTTCTTCTCATTTTTGTGGGAGACCTTTGAGGTGGTTGCAGTCTCAGATTTTACTGCACCATATCCCAGACCACTCTTGTCACTATGGGGCTTTCCAAAGCTTAGAATTTCATCCAACTTTTGTTTCCCGCTGGAGAAGGATTTCAGCTTTTCCTTCAGCAAGCTTATTTCACTTTCATGAGCTTTTAACTCATCTTCCAAACAAACCTTCTTCATTTTAAAGTGATCAGCTAGAACAATGGCATCAGTTAATTTGCCTTGAAGCTCCTCATTTTCTCTTTTAATGAAGTCTATCTCTTCAATGTGCACTTTGTTGAGTTTCCTCAATTTAACACATTCCTTGTATAACTTTTCATAAACTTCTTGCAGCTCATCTTCATATTCAGATTCATTTCCAGACTTGCTCTCATCATCCGACACATTTTCACTGTGTTGACTTTTGCTATCTACCGAGACAGTGAATGCCATGTAATTCATATTTCTTTTTGGGGAAGAGTTCCCTGATGAATCACTTGACTCCGATTCACTCTCACTTAGGGATGCAATTTTTGCTCTTTCTTTTGCCTTTTTGTAGTTTGGACATTCCAGGCGAATGTGTCCAAAACCATGGCATTCATGACACTGCACACTTGACTGACCCTTGTCTCTATTTGTTCTAGCGTGCTTTTCAAGGTTTCTATCCTTGTTCCCTGAACTTGAGCCTCTGTTGTATCTTTCAAACTTTTTCTTCTCTAGGCTCTGATTCTTTTTATTTCTAGCTACAAACATTTTCCTGAATTTCTTAGCATAGAATGCTATTTCTTTGTCACTCATAGCCAAATCATCGGATGACTCATCTGACTCCTCTCTAACAGTATTGAGGGCTATGGACTTGTGCTTTCTGTCCATTGGAAGAGTATGTTCATATGTTTGGAGGGAGCCCACCAATTCTTCAATTCTCATAGTATCCACATCTTTGCTTTCCTCAATAGCCGTAACCTTAGGACGAAATCTCTCAGGAAGAGATCTGAGAACTTTTCTCACAACTCTATTCTCAGGAATTCTGTCCCCTAGATTAAAGCGAGAGTTGACGATATCATTTAGTTTTGCATAGAAAGCATCAAATGTTTCATCATCCTTCATTCTCAACTCTTCAAAACTAGTAGTCAACATTTGAAGCTTAGAATTCTTTACAGCCTTGGTACCTTCATGGGTAATCTCAAGAATATCCCAAGCTTCCTTGCAATTTTGACACATTGATATCCTTTTGAATTCTTCCTGGGATACAGCCATAAAGATCGCATTAAGCCCTTTGCTATTCCAACCGCACTCATTTATTTCATCCCTAGAGTAATTTTCCACACCTTTGGGAGTTCGAACTCCGTCAACAAGAACCTCTGGTTCTGTCCAACCATTTGTTATGGACACCCATACTCGTTCATCCACAGATTTTAAGAATGCTCTCATTCTCACTTTCCAATAAGCATAGTTGTTTCCATCAAAATATGGTGGAGATGTGAGTGATTGAGACCTATCCATTTAAACCACTACAGCAGGATCACACTCAGGAACTAAATCCTAGCGGAGTGAACCCGCTCTGATACCAATTGAAAAAGCAGTGGTTCTACACAACACTACACCTAGAGGGGGGTGAATAGGTGTAATCTAATTTTTATGTCCTTTTGAAAATTAATCAAACAAACAGTTAATAAATAAATCAAATAACACAAATAATCAACACATGATTTTATTCACGGAGTGGAAACTCATTTGAAGAACATCTTCAAAATCTAAAACCACTCCGGGTGTAAGACACCACCTCAAATCCACTATAAAAACTTTAGTTTGTTACAACCAATTTAGAGACACTCACAAAACCTTTGTAGTAGCTAAACTTGGCTTGCAACACCACGAGTGACCCATTCGATCTCTACACGCATGTAGTGTCGGAACTCCGACCTTCCTATAGCTTCCCACGAGAACTTCTCGATCTCTGCATCAACGGCAGCTCCGGACTCTTCCGGCCAACAAAAATGTCCACTTCAATGGACTCAAGTAAGAGTTGATTTTGTATGTGTTGTGATGGAGAAATATTTATCCAAGAAAGAATCAACCAAATGGGGGAGAGGTTGCTCTAAGAAGTTCTTGGAGGCCCTTAGGGTTTTTGCTCTGATTCTCCACACATAGAACAGAAGCTAACATGTTCTATTTATAGTTCCCATCAAATGAGGCGTTCAAAACCCTACATTGTAAGTAATCTGGAACATTGGCTCGAGCAGAGTGTCGAGCGAAGGTCGAGCGCCGAAATTTGCCTGAGTTCGCTCGAGCGCCATGTCGAGCGAGTATCGAGCGGTTGACTCTGCCTGGGTTCGCTCGAGCTCAGTGTCTAGCGAGGGTCGAGCGGTTGAATCTGCCTGAGTTCGCTCGAGCCGTATGTCGAGCGATGGTCGAGCGGTTGAATCTGCCAGAGTTCGCTCGAGCCGTATGTCGAGCAATGGTCGAGCGGTTGAATCTGCCTGAGTTCGCTCGAGTGCTCTGTCGAGCGAGGGTCAAGCGAAGTCGCTTCTTTTGACCAATAATGAGCACACTTCAAGCCCACTTCAAGCCTTCCGCAACAACACTTGTTACAACACTATTTTACACAGGTTTTCACAAGAATATGCCAACACGCTCATTTTTCCCTCAACATCTTTGATTGACTTCTATAGTTACTATGTCCCTTACGACCTTTGCTCTTACTCCTTTACCTATTCTCTATAACAAGAGCTTATGCATCATTCTTACCCAAGTCTTTTCTTCTTATGTCTTCATTAAACAAACTGCCTTTAACTAGAGTAAGTTCAAGCACACCATTCAAAGTAGAGCTACTAAGTGATACCACCAGAGTCTCCCAACTATCAAGCAATGAACTCAAAAGTAATAGTGTTTGCATCTCATCGTTTAGCACTATTTTCATTGTGGTCAACTGATTTACTAAGTCTTGAAATTTACTCAAATGCTCAGCAATAGATTTCCCCTCCTTCAGCTTTAAATTCACAAGCTTTCTAATAGCAAAAGCTTTATTTTGAGTTGTCTCGCTCTCATAGAGACCCTCTAATTTTTTCCAAAAGTTTATGGGCATCTATCTCTTGAGATATATGGTGGAATACATTAATATCAACCCACTATCTAATATACCCAATGGTTTTCCTATTCATTTTTATCTAGTCACTATCACTCATATTTCTTGGCTTGACACTAGCACCTTCAATGGGTTCATGTGAGTCCTTATAATAAAGGATATCCTCCATAATTGGCTTCCAAATTAATAGAATAATTTGAAGCTGATAATTTAATCTTGGTGCCCGAAGTATTCTCCATTTAATTTTGCAAGCTCACCACACTCACACAACCTGGGCGTCAGTATGAATTTCCACCTAATGCATCTTCACCCAAGCATAGACCATCGCCAATCAAGCTTGCTCATGCTCAGTCAAAGCCATTAAGATCTCCTTGTCCTTCGACACAATTTCCCAAATGGAACAGATGAAAAACTCACAATGGATAGCCTCTCCAGCAGAAAACTCCCAACCTTGACTTGATATAAAGAAGAACTTTTTGAACTAGTCCTTGAAGTAAGAAAAGCCAGTTTCCAAGCGAGCAACCCTATATCCCAGTTGAGAACAGAAGCAACACAGGTTGTTGTCGAGTTCACGCACCCATGCATAAAAAGAAAATCCCTGGTGGTCAAGTCTAGGTAATATTTCTCTGCGATCGCCAAAATCATATGCCAAACGATGTAGCAGGACATCAAGATCCTCCACTTGTTGGGGTGAAGCTGCGAAGGAGCCAGCCGAAGGAAGTTGAAGATATCTCAGACAAGGTAGTAGAAGAGAAGTTGTAGTAAATTGGAAAACATTGAAGGGTACAATGCCACCTTTGCGTCAAAACCATATGAGTCGATAACCCCTTAATGAGCCAATGGGATCTCTAAATCAACTGAATCAGGCGCTCTAAAAGAAGACTTCACTAACCTCAATGCAGTAGAAGAAACAACTGAGGTCCAGTGGTACCCCTCAAAGAACTGAGAGTCACTGAGGAACTCAGGAGGATCCAGGCCCCCAGGAACCTTAGAGGGCCCTTCTGGACAGGACGAATGTGAACCCTGAGATATGAAATGGGAAGTATTATTGAGCGCTATTAAAGAGAGGAAGAATAAAGATTAGAGATCGTCAACGGGCGAAGGAAGTAGAGGAGTAAGAAATCTGGGCACTCTCGAAAGAGGGGACTCAACTTTAAATAAGGGCCTATGTCGACTGGACTACACTAGAGGGGAGAGTGACAAGTGTCACTAAAAGTTCAATGATGAGGGACAGATCCTATGATTTTCGCTACACGAGGGAGCATAGGATCGAGCTATCGTATGCAAGCCCAAGCGTGGGGAAACAAACAAGCACACACAACTGGCAACCCATCCCATTGAGGGTTTAAGACAAAGAAGAATGATAGAAGAGGGAAAGAAGAAAGATAAAATTCCCACCACACACGGTAGGAATTTATGGGATAACTAGATGGGATGTTCCGACCCCCACAGGGCTCGGCCTAACTCATTCTTGAGAGGCCCAACATCCAAACGTAATCCGCCCAAGAGGTAGAATGAGAAGGAGGCCTAGGACCAACAAGGGAAAAGGGTTGATGTGGAATGATGGGACGACGTCATCTGTAACACGACCCTGCACATGCACTTTGTACCCAAGCCATACCGCATTAAAGGATCAGATACGAAAAGTGGGCAAAGATCCTGGCGAGGACCCCTGTCCTTGACAAAATGTGCAAAGTTGGCCACACTCACCAAATTGCCACATAGGACACAATCCATGGAGCCACGCCGCATTAAAGGTGATGACTTGATACCCAACACAAAGGATGGGCGCTTTTTATAAGGGATATAGGAGACCACCATGGTGGGGGGTATAAAAACCTAATCACAGGTTAGAATGCTTTCTTACGTTCTCTCATATACCAAAAAAATTCCACTAAGGATAAAAACTGACTTAGGCATTCAAAGTGTTTCACCAACCCCGAGCTCTCATTTCCTTGTGTTGCAGGAGGTCGAACCCAATGACCGGCGTGTGAAACACATCATTAATAGCACTTTCAATAGGGTATGCATGTCTTTCACTGAGAATCCTTACATTTATAAAATGGCAATATTTTAGAATTAGGAAAAGTTAATAAATGGTGCATTGGGATGGTCCTTATTTTACTCCTTACGTTTGTATGATAATTAACATCATGTTAGCTAGTAGTTATCATTATGCATACAATGCCAATAATTATACACGTGATTAGCTATGTGTACAAAGACAAAAACGTGTTTCTGGTCTCCCAACAATATTTTTGTCTATTATTTCATTCTTACCAAAAGAATATAACATTTAATTAAAGAAGAAACCTTAAATTAAATTAAAACTTGCAGTTAATCAAGTCCTTACACTCTTCAATAAAAAGCTGAATTAGGTGTAAGTTAGGATGAGGTGGCCGTGTGGTAAGGACTTTCTACTACTCTTGCAACTTTTAACCCAAAACACCCAACCAAATATCAAAACACAAAATAACAAGGCAAGAACTAATCAAGATTCCATTGCAAATCTTTAGGAGAGTCTTTGAGGAATCCTCAACCTCCAATAACAGTTTTCTGCAAGATCATTCCCTCCAAATGAACTCTTCTCCCACTTATATTCTCATGGAATTAGTCCTAACAAAGTACTAAAACACTATTTAAAGAAAAATGCAAACTCTAACAAGTAAAACACAACCAACCATTTAATCCTTCTACAATATGAATCATTTCATTTAATTGAAACGCCCCATACAAAACATAAAATGCACATTTCACAAACATAAAATGTCTTCTACCTCAAATTTTAAAACACATCATTTCATTAATCTTCAAGCTTCCCACACACTTCCTTCATCTAGCTGTTAATATCTTTACATCTCTCCCCATAGCAGACCCCTCTTCAAGGCCTTGCCCACAAGGCACTTATGATAATGTTACAAAATTGTCCCTACCAAGTGAGGGTAGAGATTTCACAGCTTCCACAATAACTCCCAAGATTTGTCTTCAATTGAGGCCCCCAACCACTTAATCAATACCTCAGTAAAAGCATGATTTCCCACCTTTTTTCATTCTTCGATCAAATATAGTTTCAGGTTCAAGTTGCACATTACCTTCATTATCTAATGGAGATAAAGTAGGCAAGGGAGAAATTTGGTCACCCAACTTCTTCTTTAAACATGAGATATGAAAAAATGATGAATTTTGGATGAGGAAGGTAAATTCAACTTATATGCCACTATACCTATCCTCTTAGTCACCTAAAAAGGTCCATAGTATCTAGGAACCAACTTCATATTACATCTCATAGCCACTGACTTTTGTCTATAAGGTTGCAATCTCAGAGAAACTCAGTTTTATACCCCAAAGACTCTTTCAATTCTTCTCTTGTTAGCATACATCTTCATTCGACTGTGGGCTTTATACATGTTCTCCTTCAAAAGAGACAAAACTTCATCTCTAAATCTTATCTACTGATCCATTGTAGCTTTGGTAGTGGCTTCTGAAACATATGTAAGTAGCTTTGGAGGAGGAACTTAATATAGTGTCTGAAATGGTGAAATGCTAGTAGAAGAATGTATAGTATTGTTGTAGCACCACTCTGCCATTGGCAACCAACTACTCCAAGTCTTTGATTTAGGGCCAATGTAACACCTTAAGTATCCTTCTACACATTTATTCAAAACCTCAACTTGGCCAATGAGGTTCCCTACATCTTAAACAACTCTCTCAAAATAGACTTATAAACACTACATCTTAATCAAACACTATTGATTTGGGCAAGCCATGGAGTTTGAAAACTCTAGCAAAGAAAACCTCAACTACTCTACTAGCTATATAAGGATGAGCCATTGAAAAAAGAAATTGAGCAAACTTGGTTAGTCTGTCTACAAAGTAAGAATGACTGATATGTCATTTGAAAGTGGAAGGCCTTCAATAAAATCCATAGAGATATCAAGCCAAGGGGATTGAGGAATAGGTAAAGATTGAACCAACTTTGTTGGATGCATATTCTCATGTTTATTCAGTTGATAAAGTTGACATTTTCTCACCAACTTCTTTTCTCATGCCTTCCCAATAAAAATCAAGTTTAACATTTTAGTGTTTTTTGATACCCAATGTGGCATGCTTTTGGGTTGTGATAGATGTACTACAAAACTTTCTTCTAAAATGGCGAAGAGAAAACTATCACAACTTTTCCTTTTCTCAACAGAAGATCTTGTTGCAGAGAGTACTCCTTAGGAACTTGCCCCCTTATTTTAGTAAAGTAAAAATCTCACTTATTTTATTGGAAATGACATAGCTTTGCTTTAACTCTTCTATCCAAATGGGTGTAGGAAAAGATATTAGAGCTAGTATAGCTGAATCCTCTTCCATCTTCCTCGGCAATGCATCAGCTACTTTGTTATGTTGCTCCTCTTATATTCAATCTTAAAATCATAGCCCATAAGCATGAAATCCAATTTTGTTGTGCCTCAATTGTTGCCTTCTGTTCCAACAAGTACTTCGGAGCTTGTTGGTCAATTTTTATCTTGAAAGTCTAGCTCAACAGGTATGGTCTCCACTTACCCACTTCACAAACTAGTGCCAACAGCTCTTTCTCATATGTCAAAAAAGGATAGGGTGTAAAAAAAAACCGGTGAATTGGTAAACCGAACTGGATCAAACCAAAATGATGTATTTGGTCTAATACTGGTTTTTATTTTTCTTAAAACCAATAAAAATCAGCTCGATTCCGATTTTTCTTATTTTAAAACCAGACTAATTCATATAGATATATTTTATGTTTTTATATTGTATATAATTTTAACATATAATATATAATATTATATAGAATAGTTTTGTATTTTATGATAAATTACTAATTAATACAATATTAAGTTTTAAAATCTTACATCACTATAGTTTATTGTATTAATAGTTATACTAATATTATATAGTGCATATTAATAGTTATCCTAATACTATATCACTATATATTATAATATACTATAATATATCAATATAATCTATAATATAATTATAATATATATTATAATACAATACAATATATTATCACTATAGTATATAATATAGTATATAGTATATAGTATATTACAACTAGAAAACTAGACCAAACTAGACCGGAAACCAATCAAACCAAAGTACCGATTTAGGAGAATAACCGATACATAATCAGTTTTGAAAAATGCAAAAGCGGTGCATGCCAGTTCGTTTTAAATTTTGTCCAAAATCGGGCCAGACCGAACCGGTTACACCCCTAATAAAAGTAATGACTTTTCCTTCAAAGCCTTGCAGAAGAAGGCTAGTGGTTGGCCTTCTTGCAGTAGAATAGCTCCCAATCCTACACCTCATGCATCACACTCAATGTTGAACTCTTGAGAAGAATTTGGCAGCCTTAATACAAGAGGCTAAGACACATGCTTTCAAGTGCATAAAAGCCTCAATAGCTTCTTCAAACCACACAAAGGGTTGCTTCTTCAATAACAAGTCAGTGGAGAAGCTATGGAACCATAGTTCCTAATAAACTTTCAATAATAGTCAGTAATGCCTAAAAATCCCCTCAATATTTTAACTATCTTAGGAACAAGGCAGTCAAGCATTGATGCAGTTTTTGTTGGATCTGTCTTATTCCATCATCAAATATAATATGGCCTAAGTGCTCCACTTTTGTAACCCAAAATTTGCACTTGGACTTTTTAGCATACAAAGTATATTGTTGTAAAACTATAAAAGTTGTTCTTAAGCGTGTAAGATGTTCAGCAAAATCTTGGCTATAAACCAAGATGTCATCAAAAAATACCAATACAAACCTTTTGAGATAAGGTTTAAAGACATCATTCATTAAACCTTAAAATGTGGCAAGTGTATTGGTAAGCCCAAATGACATTACCAAGAACTCATAGTGGCCCTCATGAATTTAAATGATGTTTTAGCTATGTCTTCCTCTTTCACCTGTATTTGATGGTAACCTGATCTTAAATAGAGTAGAAAAAAATACTTTTGCACCATAAAGTTCATCAAGCAACTCATCAATGATAGGTATAGGAAACTTTTCTTTGATAATTTCTTGATTAAGGGCTCAGTAGTCAATACACATTCTTCAACTGCCATCAGCTTTCTTAACTAGTACTATAGGTGAGAAGAATGAGCTTTGACTAGGTCTAATGACACCATTCTTCAATAGATCCTGCACTATCTTTTCAAATTTAGACTTCTGGTAGTGAGGATAACAACAAGGCCTAACTGACATTGATAGAGTTCTTTCTTTCAACACAATCTGATTGTCAAAAGCTCTAGGTGGTGGCAATCCCACTAGCTCATCAAACACATTCATAAATTCTTGAAGCACCCCTTCTACTTCTTTCTGGACTTCATTATTTGCTAAATTTGGTTCCACTGCTATCAAATGTTGCAACCACCATTGCTTTCTAACAAAGGAAGATTTAAATAGATTAACCCTTATTGCCACTTCCATTCGCTCAAAATATAACCCTTGTAGTGATAGCTTGTTTCCATCCACCATTAATTACATAGACATGTTAGTAAAGTCCTGATTAATAGGACCCAATGTCTTGAGCCACTATACTCCCAATACAATATCACACCCTCCAAGTGTCAATACATGGAAAGGAACCAAAAACTTGGTCCCTTTAATTCTAATCACTTCCTCACATCTGCCTTGACTAAGGATCTTAGCACCATTAGCCACTTTAAATTGTAATCAAGAATCTTTAATCATCTTCAAGCTTGCTACCTCTACTACCAATGGATCAAGGAAGTTATGAGTACTTCCTGAATCCACAAGAATTTCCATTGAAAATGAGCCAATCTTGCCGAGTAACTTCATAGTATTATTACTAGCACACCCAAAAATGGCATCAATTGAGATCTCGAGTTCTTTCGTACCCCATTTACAAACTCCTTCAACTTCTTGTACCAACTCCCCTCCAATTTCTTGTGACACTTCTTCCTCTACAAAATCATCCTTCTGCAACAAGTATACCTTGGAATTCTTGCACACGTGGCTAGGATTCCACTTTTCATCACAATGATAACATAAATAGCCTATTGGTGATTCTCCATTTGTCTCTAAACCATTTCTTATTGGTTATGAGACCCTTCTTGCTGAACTTTCAACACTACTGATTGCGTACCCTCTACCATAGTAGGATTGCCCACTACTAATACCATTTGTTAAGGACTTTTTGCAACTCTTTACCCAAAACACAACCAAATATTGAAACATAGAATAACAAGGAAAGAACTAATCAAGATTCAATTGCAAATATTGAGGAGAATTCTTAGGAATCCTCAACCTCTAAGAAGAGTTTTCTGCAAGACCAATCAATCTCCCAAATGAACTCTTATTCAGCTTATATTCTCATAGAATTGGTCCTTTTAACATACTAAAATGCACCATTTAAAGAAAAAGCAAACTCTAACAAGTAAAATGCAACCAACCCTTTATTTATTCTACAAAACGAATCGTTTCATTTAATGAAATGCCCCTTACAAAACATAAAATGCACACTTCACAAAACACATCATTTCATTAATCTTCAAGCTTCCCACACACTTCCTTCTTCTAGCCATTAATTTGGTTACATCTTTCCCCATAGCAGACCCCTCTTCAAGGCCTTGCCAAGTACTCGTGACACTGCAAGCCACTTGATTGTTGAATTTGACGTCGTAGGGTGGCTCATGGCCACCCGCAATCCATTTAGTCGTGGGTTGCCAGATCAAATTTGGTAAAAGAAATTTAATAAAGAACTTCAACATAGTGTGTAAATGTGGAAAGGAACTTCAGCACAACATGCTTGAGCTTGATTTCTTAGGTTCTAGTAAGATAGTTTTGAGGCTTGGGTTTGAGCATGTCCTAGGAGGAGCTTACATGCATGATTGAATGATTTTGCAATGAGGTATACTGATCTTTATTTTGATTTATCATATCTAATTGTATCGATTGATGTAAAGCATTTTAAATTACTTTTTATGCAAGTGCTTCAAATAAGAAATTACTTAAAATTCATCATATCTAATAATATGACTAAAAATGATATAATTAGAACACGAAAAACAACACTGCTCGTTTGTAATAGCTAGTGTGTGACGATCGAGATTTTAGCTAAGCCTCATATATATTTTACTATATTGTTATTTTGGGCCAAGCAATGAGGAATAACCCATTGAGAGATTAGAATAGAATAGAAGGCATATATGGTCTTGAGAAAGGCCCAAACCCATGAGAATTCAGCCCTTGTAGTGTAATTAGGGTTTTGAAGCCCATTAGAATAAGGGCACATTCCTATCCTAGGGATGAATTCCTTCTTGCCATGTGTCATGCATGCAAGAAGGCTTGCTTGTAAGGTAATAATACGGTGACAGTTGTCACTGTAAGAGAGAAATAAGGAAGATGAAGAGACAATGGAAGTTAGAACCTACGGGAAGCCAAAAGAAAATGTGCGGCAACCATGGAGAAGATGATTCAGTTTTGCCATGTGTCATGCATGCAAATGGAAGGTGAAGAGTCTTGTATTGGGAAATGGAAAAATCTTGCTTGGAAGAGAAAGCCTACAAGCCTACAAGAATTGTAGAAGAATCTTGTAGAAGACCCACTTGAGAGGGACAGCTAGGGCAAGGGAGTTTTTCCACTTTTGCCACCCACCATGGCCAATCACACAATGCCCAAAATATTGGGAAGAGATGGGCTTTTTGGCCACCATGCATTTACACACTTCTTACATGCCACTTGGCACACATGCACAGTTTTAGGAGATTAAGGAAGATCTTAGTTAGATAAAAGACCATTTTGCCGTGAGATTCATAGAACCAAGACACAAAATGAAGGGCAAATGAGGAATGGAGATTTTGGTTTTGAGAGGAAGGTGCCGCTTGTCCAAAAAGCTCCCTTGTATTCCCAACACAATCTAATGGTGGAGAAGGGGAAGAGACTCAAGGGTCAGGTGCCAAATGGCATCCATGCAAGGAGACTTAGCTTGTACAAGAAGCCTCTGATGTCTATAAAAGGGAGAGGATGCTGAAAACCCTATTTTTTTAGTCACTTGGTGGTTTTCTCTTGAAGTTTTAGGCAACAACATTTCTCTCTACTTTCCATCACTTTCTCACCATCCAAACACCATCCACACTACACTCATTTCTTTCAAACACCATTTTGAGTGCAAGTAAAGCTAGAGGATACTTTCTAAAGAAGGAGTCACTCAAGGTAAGAGGCAAAAACAACATTTTCTTTACAACACACACACGACCATGAGAAGAAAGTTTCAGACTTGACAAAACTCACCATGAACTCATACTCAAACACACTTACCCATGACCAAGAGGTAGTTAGTTTTCGGTTTTGTGGAGTTTCTCACATGAGCTCACACATACACACACATGGGGCTAGATATATTAGGGTTTTTCTTCTAAAGGGATGTGGACTCAACCCTACTTACTTTAAGCTCATAAGCATAATATTTTGAGGAAATAAGTATTTTTATGAACTAGGGTTTTAGTTTATGCAAGATTCGAACTTGAGAAAATGAGGTCCGAATATTGGGAGCCTATTTCTTGAAAAAATTGTCAAGAGCACAATACTCACACTCACGGGTTAGGGTTTTGAATAACCGATCCTAATGATAATTATATATATATTTAGCTTGCTCATTTATTAATTGTGAATTTTTGTAGGTAAATTTCTAACTTGTACTTGATATTTTATGTATATGTCATGTGAACTCATTTGTTATTTGGTTGTATGATGGTACTTGAAATGATGATATTTCTCCATGTGTTATAATCGAATCCTAGTGACTCACTTAAAAATGAGTAGCACAAAGGCTATCCCAAGTGTAGGAGGATGTCATGTAATAATTAGGAATAAATTCTTAGATCGTCTCCTTAGGAAAAGTTACTTAAAATTAAACTCGTTTAAAATGGTGAAAATATTCACAAAGAGAAAATAAAAATGATGGTATGTACAATGGATGGAAGAGTGCAACAAGAATGAAAAATGGCACTAGTTATGGATTAGATTCATATTTTTAGATTCTTGAGTGTCGAAAGGAAATGTAAAAGACTAACAAATTGAAATTAAAAATCAAATAATCAACTAAACTGAACAATCTTAATTAATCTAAAAATTAAACAATAAAACTAAAATTACTTAAGTCCTAATTAAAATTTAATCAATCTAATATGCAATGAAACTAAGAAATTAATAAAACCAAGCTAAGAATTAAACTAGATTAGAAAGTAATTGACAAAATACAAACTGAAAATTGAAAAGACTCAAAACCAAGATCTAGAGTTCATCCTTGTATTCAAATCACAAATTCTCAAAATTAATCCATAGCAATTGTAATCACTATTAAATGAAAGTTTAAATAAGCAAGAAAAATAACTAACACGAAGTAAATAAACAGTAAATAAATTACCCAAACTTCTAAGCCAAAAATTTCAAAAATATTCCATAAACTTAAAACTAAAATTAAATAAAAAGTAGGGAATGAAAAGATCAAGTCAATTGAATAGAGATGGAGATTAAAAGCAGTGAAAGAAGCTAGCTAGTGGCAATGGACCCTTCAAGGTTCTTCAATGGCACTATGAATGCTAGAGAGAAAAAAAAAATTGAGAGCAACGCTAAGTGAATTGAAAACTCTCCCCCCTGCGGTGTGAAAGTGCCTCAAAAAAATTAACGTGTCGTCGTGTTTCTATCTCTCAAGAGAGAGAAAAAAAAAAGTGTGCGGCATCCAAACAAAATGCTCCCAGGAGAGAAAAAATGTGCGGCTGAAAAAATTGAATTCCAATGAAAAAGCAAGTCCTTCATTTTCTCTTAGTTCCATGTGGCGTCCAATTTCCCAAGAAATAAGATAGTACGTCAAAAGTTTTTCCTTCGGTCAAAGTCCTCCCCTCAATTAATATAGCCTTGGTGAAAATTGTCAAACAATGCCCAATAAAAGAAAATCTCATCCATGCAAATGAATCTCCAAAAAGCAATATATGTATTGTGGCCCCTTTGAATAAATACATACATACGTATATATATATATATATATATATATTTATATATGTGTGTGTGTTGCCATGTCCTTTTTAAGTCCCTTTTTATTTCTTAACCTATATAAAAAAAATAAAAATAACAATTAGAAATAAAATAAAATAAAATAAAAATAAGGAATAGAATATTAAAAATATGTTATGCATGTAAAGAAATATTGTCCAATTAAATCACAAGTTATAAAATTAAGTATAAATTCATACTATTAATCAATTTAAATCACAACTCGGATTAATGCATATTAATTATTTTTTCATCTAAAACTAATAATAATTTAATGAAAGAATTAAAATATATTGGTTCTGAATATATAAAAATATGCAATATTTCAGCTCAATCACATAGTAAGTTTGCCAATATACGATTAAAATGGTTTATTGTTGTTAGTTTATATTATGAAAATGGAATGAGAGTCTATATTTAGCGTTCAGATTGCATGATTCTTAACGTGTTGTATGACCAAATCTTTTATAAGATTAAGCCCATGAAATAAATACTTGTTTTTCCATATGTATGTTCACTTGTGTGTTTTCAGCTACCCATATATTTTCAATGATAAAGTTTTATTAAACACATTAGAAGATTCTAAGTTCATAAAAAGTTGATGTAATGTGTATTTCAAGATTGTTTGGTCTCGGCCATAACCATGAATGAAGAGCTATCATTATGTGATTTAAGTTCTAGAGGCATAAGACCAATTCTCATACATACTACGGTTTATAAGTTTTGGTCATAGCATAATACGTGTGAAGTTTTGAATGTTTGTTTCTTGCTTGTTATTCAAATGCCTTAGAATTTATGATTAAGAACATGGTCACATGTTCTAATATTTTCAAGTCGTAACGCAAAATGTATATGGTTGTGCATGACTTCTTGATGTCTGGCTATAATTGAGTCTCGGCATTATTATGTGTCTCATGAAAGCACAAAATCTCATAGTCCATCTTACATGCATTAGGTTTGTGAAACCATTTTTAAAAAGAAAAATAGTTGTTTAAAGTTTTGTCACAACCCCAAATGCTAAGATGGGATAATGCCCTAATAGAACTCCTATATCCACTCAGGAGTGATTATAAGGGAGTGATAACCCCTGGGGCGACAAAGTATAATTGGCGGGTTTGAATAGTTTCTGAAAGAAAATGATACCGAAGTGGAGTTGCACCTAAATTTAATGGGTGTCCTATGATGGAAAGACGAACTGATGTAATAAGTACAATTCAAAGTAACACATAGTCACCTTGGTCAAAGTGGGCCGACAATTGATGTGGTAATTAGCGGGGAACACATGGTGCATAGGGAAGCCATGAGGTGTCCAATAATATGTTAAAGCCAAAGAATAAGGCATTGAGCTCTAAGACATGCTAGGCTATGTTATATGAACAAGAACCCAAGCTCATATGTATGTTTTAAATATACAAGAAGGAAATAATGAAAAGACATTTTATGAAAAAGGTTATAAAAGTTCTAATATACGTTGTATTTCCAATAGTCAAATGCATAAGTAAAAGTTCATGTCTATTCATTCATTTTGGTTTGCTTTCATATACTTATGATATCTGTTATACATTTTCTATTTACTTACTGAGATTTCTATAAATCTCACTGTAGTAGTTTCCACTACCATTCCCTCACCCAAAATGGTAGAAGTTGTAATAGGAATTCAATAGGAAAGTCATGGGGAAATGCAAGAGAACAGCTCCCCAGATCCCTAAGGAGACTCCAAAGAGACATGAGGTCTCACCAGAGTCATCCATTTTAGAGAGGATGGAAGGCACAAACTAATTTATCACTAAAGTGTTGCAGCTCTTTGAGGAGCTGAGAAGGGTTCTAAACTAGGATAAGGCCAAGTTGAATCGGTCTTGCGAGGAGGCATTTTGATATGGGACCCCTTTTGATGATGGATAGTTCATTTTAATAAAGTTGAAATGATGGTCCCATGTTTTGGGAGTTCTTCTGGAAACAATTAAGTCTTTTGAAAGATTTTCTAAAAACTGTTGTTTTGGGATTTATGTGCTTCGGTACCATGATATCTATCTTGTTTTATTTGACCTAAGTAGAATTTATGCTACGATATACTGCATACTGCTAGATTAATAGGTGCATTGTATTATGACTGTCATGAACGAGGGATATGTAGCCTCGTGTTACATGTTCCAATGCTTCAGTCACTGTTCAATTTGAAGTGTGGATTTGGGGCATCACATAGTGGTACTCCATGTGTCCTAGTGATTTGGTCAATATATAAGTATAGATCTAAAGACATGTAGATTGCACCTCATCTTGTATTGACATTAAGTTCTAAGCAAAATGCCGTGCTATCAGGCTTACAATTTTAGATTATTTCATTGTTCAATCATGCATGTGTCAAATAGATAACTATAACTGCAAATAGAGGTAAAATAAGAATAAGGTGGAGAAGGGGAAGTCACAAATTTACTAAAGACAGAACTAGTATAGTTTTTCCATTTTCTTCTCCATGATCTTCTAGTGTATCTAGTATCCTTTCAAGTAAATTCTCAAAGGTACAAAATTCAATAAGCAAATGGCACATTATATCATGAAGTAATCCACATGAACGAAAGGTGTTTAATATAATTTTTTTTATGTAAAATGAATGGTGGGATTTAACTAACTAAAATTAATATGAAATAAACAATGCACTTGAAGAAAAGGGAATAACAATTCATATATAAATACAAGGAAATGATTTGTGCAATTCTAGAATGTGAAAATCTCATGCACTTTCTTAGTAGACAAATCTAAGACCCACTTAACAAAATCTAGTACTTTTCAAAGAGAGTTTATAAAACTTGTTCACTTTAAGACTGTATATAACATTATTAATAAATATATATATCTTGCTTGATATCATGTCAAAATTAAGTTAAAAGATTCATGATATCTAAACCAAAGTTAAATATGCTTGGGTCCAAAGACTTTACCAAAAAGATGGTTTTAGGTGCTTCATCTACTTTTTTTTCTTTTTCTTTTTTTTTTTTTTCTTTTAAACCAACTAGTTTATTGCTCATCAAAAGACTTACCTCATCTCACTAGTATCAGTGGACAAAATACAATTAAAAAATTTTTCCAAGTCATATAAGTCTTCATGCAACAACATTGAATTCCGAGCTAAACAATGAGCAACTTTATAAGCCTCTCTTTTGACATGGTTAACAGACCAAACAGCAAAGGATCAGGTTGAAAATTTTTCTGGTATAATCAACAAGCATCCCTCCTTGACTCCAATCTTATGAAACCTTTTTAAGTCTGTTAACCACTTGGAGAGCAACCCCTTCAATAATAACAACTGTGATCCCCATATTTTGACAAAAAATGTGCTTCATCTATTCATTAAAAAAAAAAATTAGAAACCATTTCCATGAAAATCAAGAGTTATATTTTCAAAAAATGATACATTTTAGTCCGAGATTGTGCCCATGCCGGCAGGAATTATGGCTAGTGGCGTGGTGAATAAGTTGGTACAACTTTTATTTGCATAAAGGTAATGTGTGGTGGATTTGATCTATCAAATTTCCGTTACCTGTTGGGTAGAAAAAGAAAAAGTCTATTGCCCCCCACTTTGCTTGAGGATGCGTGATTCAATATTATAGAATTTGGCTACAGTACCATGTAACACTCCAACCCAACATTAAGAATATGAATAACTCATATATAGATCGGCTAGATTTGAAAGGCGCTAAATTCATTCCACATTGACTATTTATTAGATGAAACTGAGTTTTATATGTGATTATACCAAAATTTCAAATAGATGTGGATAGAACTTTACCTTGTTCGAGAAATGGGAAAAAACCCTCCTATTTGTCCAAGGTGAGGCTCTTAGGTATGAAATTTCCCTTCCTTCTCTCTATTTTTCCTACCTATTTGTCCAAGATAGGGCTAATAGTTGGACCTTAGAAGTGGACTCTTGTTTAAATGACATCATGCCTTTGGAAAATGAGGGTAAAACTCGACATACTGTTTGCTTTTGAATTTTGGGTCGGTTTTTTTTTTAATAAAAATAAAAAATGATATAAAAATTTGGAAATATACTTATAATTGTTTAAAAAGGGTACTTTTTGGGGTTTGGTTTATGTTGTCCTAGAATTGTTATTTTTACATAGTGGTTCACTCATCTTTTACTTTTGTAATTAATAGAAACTAAAATAAAAATCCATTCAATCATGTGGTTATAGATGTTGTGAGGGGAGCAAAATATTTAGGCTCAAGACTAAGCCCAGCCCACCAGTTCACTCGGGGACCAAAGGGAACAAGAGGGGAAAGGGAGTTTATGAGGCACGGGGTGTCAAGGAGCCAGAGGTAGGGGGTTGTCGAGGGGAACTGAATAAAGTGGGGGTGTCATGGAAAATGGAAAAAATGAGACGTTGTCGAGCACTCGAAGCGGGCTCTGCCTCCCCACAGGGGCACATGGGAAAATGAATAAGATAAAAAAATGGTCCAGACGACTCCTAGGGGGCTTCTTCCTCTTCTTCTTTAATTTCTCCTTGAACCTCTGGACAAGGAGCTCCAGTGAAAGTGTTTTTATCCAGTAAATACATTCAAGGTCACCATTGTACAGTGGAAAATGAGAGACCAAGTGAGACTATAAATAACAATATTATAGTGGATTTTTCCTCCTCAAACACCCATGAAAACCAATGTATTCATCTCTTTTTACTTCTCTACACTTGCTTTCCTTTCACTACCATGGATGTACGCACTGACACAGTATAGCTATACCGAACCACTGTTAGGGGCAACAGACTACACCATTCAAGGCCCGAATCATCATAATGGACCCAGAATGACTCTTTCTCTCATTCTGGCCTGTTGTACGATTTTTCACTCATCAATAAATGTTATTACCTGCTATATATAGTTTGACATAATTTATCATAAATTTAAGGAATTTATATTACCGTTAAGAAGTATATTAAAAAAGGAAAAAAGAAAATATAGGATAAGTTTTTATAATTTGGTGAGTAGAAGAAACTCTTCTTTGGAATTAAAATTGCAAGAGTGCAAATGCACAGCAAAAGATAGTGAGAACAAAAGAAAAATTATTGGCAAAAGTCCTATAAGTGGACTTGCGCCAATAATTGGGCTAAATTAGGTCATGCCAACGGACCAAGGACAAGGTTTAGGTGAGCATCATTGTCTAGTCTCCCCACGAAGTAAGAATTCAATAAATCACTCCTCTCATAATCCTCTCATAATATTTGCTCCACCACCCATCGCTAAAATAAAATCAAACCCATCCTTCTCAGCCCCATCTCGATAGTTGCTAAGGTTGCACTAATTCAAAATTCGGATTATTTGTGAGTTGATACAAACATCTCAATGATTAAAGTTTTCAATTACTCAACTCTGATACGATATGATTATTTCACAATTCACGGTTTAACTTGACATAAACTGTTAAACTTGTTTATATATTTAAATCGACTTGTTTCATTCATAAAAGAGAAAATAAGAAGGAGAAAATCTTTACAAACATTTTATCGTTCTTGTAGTTGTATAACAAGGCAAAGGCTATATAAAGAACTTTTAATAAAATATTTAAAATGAGTGCTATGTTTTGCAATCCACAACTTAAATTTTAATCAAGACATTTGGATCCCGATAACTTCTTTTTAACTAGGTCACTTGAGTCAATCTATGAATCTACTGATTAATTGGGCAACGATTTGTTATGATCCCGAGACTTAAAGGCTTAACCAAGTTAGTATTTAATAGTACTATAGCTTTTGTATCAATGGTTGAGTCTTCAACATTTGGTATAAGAGTAGTGACAACGTCATGAGTTCAAGTTACAAAAGAGGTAACCTATAGGCTAGATTAAAATGTATCAGTACTATTATGAGTATGGTGTTAAATTATTAAATATTGATAGATGAATGAAGCTGCCAAAAAGGAAAGAGTTACCACCAGATCAGTGTCAATAGAGTAGGCTACCATAAACATCGGATTCAGAAGCGTGATGGAATGTTATAATCCTAAAAGTTAAAAATGTAACCAAATTAGTATTCAAGAGTCCTAGATTCTTTGATCAATAGTTGAGTCTTTAACACGATTCAATTATTAATTGGGTCAGATTAGGGTTGAGCTGAATTAACACAAACTCGATTATATTCAACCTTACCCTATTGTATGTTATGTTTGTATCGAATCTATGAGTAATCGTTAAAATCTATCGGCAATTCACACGTATTCCAGCAACACACGGAGAATATAAGAGAGATTTATTGGTTGGCAGTATAGAGGTTGTATGGTCCTTTGTGGAGCCAAAAATAGGTCTTTTGTCTAGGCACTTCTTTGGGTTTTTTGTTTTTTAGCCCCTCACTGTCAAAGTATGCGTGTCGAGTCCTTTAACCGGGCAAAATAATCAAAATTTGAATACAAATGATGAGTTTTTGAAGAAAAAGAAAATAACATTAAGCACTTGAAATTGTGTGTTTTAAGTCTTTGGTGGAGCCCACCAAAAAATACTCATTTGGTAAAAGGCAACTGGGATTTCTTACCTCTCTCACTGTCAAAGTAGAGCAACATTTTGGTCAAGATACATACGTGTAAGAGCGAAACAACCACCCGAAGTGAAAGAAAGAAAAGATTGCTCTCTACCTTCTCCCTCTCTCTCAAAGAAAAATCCCAAACTCATCCTTTCCATGAGCCCGGGGTGGAGAAGCTGTTCCCTTCCTGCTCCCCATTCATATGTTTGGTGTTGTTTTCCTATTTACTAGGTTGAAAAAGCCACGATCCATCGCTTTCTAATCATCTAAAATTCACACGCGTGACATCATTGCATTCCTCATACATTAATCCACAAGATCAATCAATAATTGATGTCATTCGACTAATACATGGGGCTCAAGCAATACATATGTTGGGTATGATTTCACCTACCATCGTGTGTGTCCGCGACTCCAACAATGGACACACGACACTGAAAGATTCCTTAACCTCGTATTTAATAAATGTATCCCACCGCACCATATTCACACTTTTGCATTGGCCTTACATCATAATATAATCGTGGGTGTCCCTTTTGGTGCAATCGAGGATGGGGTCTTTCCAATTAAAAAAAAAAAAGGCATGGGCCTAACCTTTGGTTGATTGTCATTTTGTTTTAATTTGATTTCTCCTCTCCCTTCTAACTAGTATTGTCATTGCAATGATATTTTGCTCATGGGATATCCAACCGCCTCCTCTTATTACTTTAATTTTAACACATCTTTGATTAAATATATATATATATATATATATATATATATATATATATATGTACATCATGGAAGAACATCCACATCTCATTCTTTAAATTTCTCCAAATTTTAACTACTTTATTTCTATTTTGATTTAGCAAGCCACATTTCACATACTTCATATATCCCACTCCCTACTCCCACCAAAACTAGATGATTACTCCTGTAATCAATGGCATTAGGCAGGACCTTAGTCATCTTTTCTCTTTTATCGTGAGTTCAACAAAATTCATTGTAGCGCCATTATCGGCAATATACACGCGCATAACTTGGCAAAATGGGCCGCTGCTTCTCGCACTGTAAGTTGTGTGATTGGGTCCCTATTTTGCAAGTAAATTTTTTGTCTTCTCACCTTTTCATTTGGTATATCAGCTGAAAAGGAAAGTCCTCGGAGAGAAAAGGAAAGTCCTTAGAAGTGGATTGTTTTCTCCTTTCAGTGTCTATTAAACTTCACAACGCAGCCATTCCGGCAATACCCATTAGCTGTATATGATACCCTTTCTCCATCACCTCCATTGGGACTATTTAAGTTGTCACCGTCTCGAGGTATTTTTTTTTCTTCTGCCTCGATTACTTCCCTTTTTAATATGACTAGTTGGGCTCATTTTTTTTCCTCATTCTGTAATGGTTTGAGTTATTTTAATCCCTACATTTCCCAGATTTTTCGTCAATTTAGATGCGCTCCTTCTTCTGCTTACTTTGGATTTCTTGATATATGGGCTTGTGCAGAACTGCATCAAAGAGTCCGTAAGCAGATCACATCTGGGCTTGAGAAGCAGACTTGGGAGCATTTCGGAGACGGTTATTTGATTTCTCTGATAAGTTCGAGGTAGGCGTCCCTTCTTGCTTTCCATGTTTGTGTTTCGTCCATCTGCTGTCATTTTCTGAATCCTTTCAGGTTTTTTTTTTTAATTTTTTCGCCATTTGTTGGGATGCAAAAGTGAGCAACAAGTGTTCGTCAAAAATACCAGAAAGTTTAGGATTACTAATGCAAGTTCTCGGGGTGAAGATCAGAGATTTCCCATCTTGTTTTGGTGAAAATGGGGTTCAGGTTGCTGATTCTTCCTCGTCCAGCACGAGCAAGGCTGCCCAGAATTTAGTAACTTGTGTCTATCAATGCTGTTTACGAGGTCGGTCTTGCTTGATTACTGTTACATGGAGTAAGAACATAATGGGCCAATGCCTTGGAATTGGGATCGATGACTCATCAAATCAGTGTCTGTGTAAGGTCGATATTAAACCCTGGTTTTTCTCCAAGAGGCGAGTGTCCAAGAGCCTAGAAGCATATTCTTGTAAAATCGATATATTTTGGGACCTTTCTGCGGCCAAGTTTGGTCCTGGGCCTGAGCCTTTGGAGGGATTTTATGTTGCGTTTGTTGTTGATCGGCAAATGGTTCTTCTTCTTGGGGATTTAAGAAAAGAAGCTTTCAAGAAAACTAATGCCAGCCCTGTGCCTTCTAATGCTGTTTTCATTGCCAAGAGAGAGCATATTTATGGCAAGAAAGTGTTTAGTACCAAAGCTCAATTTTGTGACAGTGGTCATATTCATGATCTTGTGGTCGAATGTGACACTACTAGTATCAATGATCCATGCCTGATGATCCACGTAGACAGAAAGCGTGTAATGCAGGTAAAGCAGCTTCGATGGAAGTTCCGGGGGAACCATACCATCATGGTTGATGGGCTTGCTGTAGAAGTTTTCTGGGATGTTTATAATTGGTTCTTTGGTGCATCAATAGGAAATGCTGTTTTTATGTTCAAGACTTGCCTCTCGGCTGAGAAGTTGTGGGCTAGCCAACCCATTTCTGATCCAAATCCATTTCCGTGGTCTTGCTCGCAAAGATTTTCGGGTTCTGAAACACAATGTCTTGGCTTCTCACTGATTTTGTATGCTTGGAAAAATGAATAGAGAAATTTGATAGGATTTTCATAGTGCTTACAAGCTTTGAGTAAGTGTTGATTTTTATCAACACTTGGTCAATTTGTAATCAGGTTACACTAAATTTAATGAAATGTTCATTTGTTTTCTTCCTATCATTTTTCCTCCACATTAGTTTTAGCCATTAGTTGATCTGAGGCAACTTTGTTATTACTTGGCTGTATATCTTTCTTACAGTGTTATTTTCACTGATTTTGGGAATTTAAGTTCAATTAATCATCATAAAAGGCTCCTTTCTGTTACCTGTCAAATACATTTGGGAAACAATCACTGAGAGCTCCACTAATCAACATTTGTGTGAAACTTCTCTGCCTTAACTGCAAGTAAGGTCTTATTTTAAGTCAAACCAATATTAAAGACCTAGAACAATTCCAGCATTTTCTATTTCATGGAATATATCCATTACTTGGGTTTGATTTCTTTTGTTCCAGGGGCTGAAGACATGATGCTAAGGCTAGAATATTTCTGCTATGAATGGTTATTGGTTTTGCAATCTCTGGAATTTTCGTAAGACATTACAAAGGGGGAAAAAAAACTGGAACAGACAAGTCATGGAAAGCATATTATATTTGTTCTTCTTTTCTACCTCAGAATATTAAGCTGAAATTAAGTTCATATATTGAAGAGATCTCCAGTCCCTAGTAACAGTCACAATAGACAAAAGAAGACTAATATGATTCTCAAAAACTGTAGGGAATGCAACGCATGGCAACTAATCTGTGATGCAAACTTTTGTTGAACAAAGTCAAATGGAGGCTAATTCCAAGAGTGCATTCCACTGGGAAAGGCTGTAAAATTACTGAACAAACGCTTGGAAGAAAAAAATGAGTAGAGTAGGAAAAGTATATGGTTTCCTAGGTCTTGGCTGAAGAAGACTGTGGGGCTCTCTTAGAGTGTTACGGTGGTGGATATAGGGTTGTAGAAAGGAAAAGGGTTGAGAAAATATCAATGTCCTCTTAAAATGCTACTCCTGCACTAGTTCATTCTATGCTAGGTTTTTTGTGGAGATTCAAATTGGTTCGGCTGGCAATAGCACATGCCAATAATGCTTATTGGCGCAAGGGGGTGGGGAAGTGGTGTAAGTTGTGATTATTTAATAATTATCCCAACATATCTGCTGAAGAAATGGTCCTCTCAATCTTTATCCCAACTCATAAGAAGCCTTCTGTGAGAATTTGAGTATGTTCATTAAATTTTACACACTGGAAAGTCCTTTTGAGTTTCCTCACTTCTTTCTTTTGGTACTATATACAAACCTAAACACTGTTTTATTCTGTTTTTGGTTCTTAATGTAGTTTCAAGCAGTTCACCTATGCCTGTCAATGGCTTTTGTATGTATTTGTCTAATGGCTGACCCCGTGAAACTTGTAGGCTCAAATGCAGAGACTAGAAGTAGAAAGTCACAATAGATTATCGATTGCTGGCACAATGCAGAGATTAGGACTGCACGATCACAATGGGAGCATCGTTGAAATTACAGTGGCTAACAGCATTGAAGAATTTACTATGTTAATGGACTTCCCATTGCTGTATGGTTGGGGTTAAGAGATCTCTTTGTTTAAAGGGGATTCTTCTGCTATGTTTCTTAGTGATCAAGCCCGGCTCAAGGTAGCAAGAAGCTTTCACCTTATATGAGAGAGGTCCTCTCTTCTTTATATTTGACTTAATTACTATGAACTATTCAGCTTGCTGACGATAATTATGAAGCATAACGTGGATCTATGATTTCAAACCTCCCAAGTGCACTGTTATCCTG
Organism: Carya illinoinensis; assembly: GCF_018687715.1. Lineage (NCBI taxonomy): Eukaryota > Viridiplantae > Streptophyta > Magnoliopsida > Fagales > Juglandaceae > Carya > Carya illinoinensis. Next base: position 25,605,915 of record NC_056759.1, on the reverse strand, counting down.
CTTAATATCTTTTAGAGAACTACTACGTGTACCCAAGCTTTTTACAAAAGGTAAGTTACACGCTAACTTAATTGGCAAGTCTTAGTTCCACAAAAAGTTAACTAAAAACCTCAACTGAAAAGAAAACTGACTGACAAATCACTTCTTAGAATCACTTTTTTAGGATTCCTATATGGACGAAGTAATTCTATCTTTGTTAACTTCTAGGTTGGCATGTGGGCTTTCTCTCTCTAGTTGTGTTGCGCGTTTTTGTTTTGGTGTATCGCCCATATTTTCAATTCCTTTTGTCCATTTTTTCTTCCAGTAGCCTGTCAAGAGATTAGAGGGTCAGGAGAATGCCTGTATTTATAGAAGATGATGCGCACAGTTTGCTGGTTAGTAATCTGGAGATTCAATAATCAATGGTCTTTATTTTTCAAATCTTATAGGGTTCCTTTCATGGACTGCCAAGTAAAGTGGTCGAGCAGGCATCTCTTTTACTCAAGATCCATAATTCCAATTTCATTATCAGTAAAAGGCCTGTTTTAGTGCTTATAGTAGTCATTTCATCTTTGACTTCAGAAGAATCTTTAGAAAGTGACTATCTTTTATATAGGCATAAATTGTCCTTGCAATCTATGTATTTAAGATTTGAGGGAGAAAATATTTATTCTCTTGATCGATTTGCGTATGGATCGTTTGTATGGCATAGAAATTAAGAAATGTATTATTTTGTTCCGATAGAATTAGATGAGTCTCTTTGCCAACCGTGAACACATCTCAGATTTTTTTTCTTTTCTTTTTTTTTTTCTTTTTTTTTTTTATTTTTTATTTTTTATTTTTATTTTTTGAAATCAAGATAACTATATTAACTTAAAACTTCAGAGATTACATGACTACATCCTGGCCTCAAATCCAGTACAACTGAACCCTCATCAAACTCAAGGGAAGATTTTGCTAAACAATGAGCTAGATCATTACCACTTCTCTTAACAAATAAAAACTTCCAACTAGAAAAAGAGCTGCATATGAGGAATATCCTTCAAAAAGGACATAGTCCATTCCTATTTCAGCTGCCATCATAACTGATTGAAAGGCACTTAGTGCTTCTGCCAAGAGGGGATCGTTAAATCCAGCTTGAGTAATATTCTTTGTAGCCACAATGTTACCTCCATAGACTCGAGCTACTAATCCCAGTCCAATCCTACCCTTCACCTTAGAAATTGTAGCATCCCAATTGATCTTCAAGAAACCTGCAGGTGGAGGATTCCAGCTGGTATTCATCACTTGTGAACTTCTATTATTTGTTCTAGGCCTTTCATGCACAGCTTTGAACTCTTCCAAGAATTGTTTTGATTGATTGGCTATCTGTGTTGGGTGTTGGAAGTAACCCTCAAAAATCAACTTGTTTCTTCTATGCCATATACTTATTATTGTTATTATGAAAAGCTCCATGACATTGCTAGTGTTGTTCTAAAATTTTCTCTGTGTTGAATGTTAAGAGTGCTCAACTGCTCATTGCTTCCTAGTTTCTCTTTTCACTGTGGGTGCAAATCATGGTATAGGTATATATTTGCGTCTACGTTGATCATAATACATAGGGATATCAATCTCCACCACACATATATATTGTCGTAATCAAATATTATGTTTGGAGATTAGGGTTGTAACAAATCAAGCTATGCTTAGATATCTTCCGAGTCCAAGCTGAACTCAAGTTTATCATGGAACTCGATTACTTGTTCATTTGTATTCATTTATTTCTCAAATTTGAGTTTGCTTTCAAACTATTTGAACCCCTCACTCAGATAATGAGTTGCTAGTCTTGCTTTCAGCATTTCTTGATACATTAATTATTGCATCAAGAGCTTAATGGTGCTCGTTGCTTCCTTATTTCTGCAAATCGTTGGTATATATATTTGGGTTATAATGTTAATTTTTGTTTTGAGCATAATCAGGTGTCATAAAAAAGAGTTGAGGTGAAAAGGGGAATTGTAATCAAGTTACAAGATGAATTTTTGAAATTCAAGCTCAGTTGATTCGAGTTAAACTGAACAAAATGCTTGTTCCCAAATCCTTCTTAAAGTAGTAATGTTATGTTGCGGGAGAAGCAACGGTCGAATCTGAAGTATAACAGTAGAGGAAAGATTCTGAAGTGAAACGGGGAGTTTTGTTTTAATAAAACGGGGCATTTAGCAAAGTCAGTATGTGTAGTGTTGTATTTTTAATAAAACGATGTGTTTAGTAATTCCTTTAAACGTTGTGTTGTGTGTGTAATATAAAAGGAAGTGTATCGGGCTACTGTAGATCATCTTGGAGAATTACTTAGTTTTGTATGGAGGTTAGATCTTGCCTCGAATCAGATCCTATTCTTTCAAGAATTACATGAGTAGTGACTCTTGTTTCCATCTTCTTTCTTGTTTGATTACTGAGTAGTGCATTAACAATGGTATCAGAGAGGATGATCCTCTTATGGCAGAAGGGATGAGGTCAGCAGCTATGAAGAATAATCAAGAAAGCATCCAGTTTCTAGAGACAACAAGAATTGATCTAGAGATAGCTTGAGGGCCAGCAACAGACTCTTTCTGACAAGTTAGATCAAATGCATGCCATGATTCGTACTCTTGTTGAACATCGTAAATTTTTTTCCTTTTGGTGATGTTAATCAAGAAAGATTTGCTTTGCGTAGGGGTGTACGTATAAATTTTCCCCATTTCAATGGGAATAACCCAGCAGCATGGGTCTTTAAAGCAACCTAATATTTCAAGATTAGGTTTTGACCCTTAACCAAAGACTATTAATAACCTTGTATCATATGAAGAATGAGGCTTTAATTTGGTACCAAGATGCTATTGATGGGTGCAATTTTCTAGGTGGGACTCATTTGTTAAAGCATTGCTTGTGAGGTTTTGACCCCACAACATAAGATGATCCCATGCAAGCCTTGACAAGGCTTAAGCAAACTTCTACAGTGGCTATTTATAAGGCTCAATTTGAGAGTTTTTCCAATCTGTTGAAAAGACTCTCTGAGAAGCACAAGCCGAGTTGCTTCTTAAGTGGCTTGTAAGAAAAAATTAGAATGCCCATTAGGATGCTTAATCCTTTTAATCTTAGTGCAACTCTTGGTCTGGCTAAGATTCAAGATGAATATGTCTTGAGTTCAATAAAAGCTTCAAGAATTGGTGGATATGGGGGAGATAATCAGTCCTATGGGTCTGGTGATAGATTCCATAAGGGCAATGCTAATAAAAGGATTTCATCTACTCAGATGGACGAAAAAAGAAGAAAGAGGACCCTATTATCATTGTGAGGAGAAGCGGAGTCTAAGCTATGTGTGTAAAAACTCAAAAGTGTACTTGTTACAAGTAGAAGACAGTGGGGGATCAAGAAATGAGTCAGAATGGGAGTTAGTAAGAGGGAATTCAGAAGAAAGTCTACTTGTTACAAGTAGAAGACAATGGGGGATCAAGAAATGAGTTAGAAGAGGAGTTTGTAAGAGGGAATTCATAAGAGACAGGGGAGCATAACCTGGAAATTTCGATTCATGCAATTTCAAGTTTTCCTAGTTTGAACACTATGGGAGCTGGGAACTATTGAAGGGCAATCTGTAGTGATAGTGGATTAAAAAAGTACACAACTTCCTAGATCCTGAGGTTGTACAAGTATCAAGATTGAAGGTTGCAAAAACCACTTAGCTACAAGTTAAGGTATCTAATGGTGAAAACTGTTGAGTACATGAAAATTTGAGAATGCTTCTTTTAAGGTTGAAGAGAAAAGGTTTTTGTTGCTTTCCATGTCCTAACTCTGGGAGGGTGTGATGTAGTTCTTGGGATACAATGGTCAAAGACATTAGGCCTCATTGTATGGGATTTTTTGAAGATGTATATAGAATTTCAGCTTATGGGCAATAGAACTATGTTGCAAGGGTTGTGTGCTAGGGATACATCAGTAGAGGACGGTGGCTCATTTTTTAAGCATCTTCTACAGGGAAGAAAAGTTGGGTATTATAGATTGTGTCTAAGGTGGAAGCACAATAGACAATGGAAGAGGAGATGGAAGTATTGAAGTTACTTGAGGAGTTCCAAGGTTTATTTGAGGAACCAAATGTGTTGCCTCCTTCTCGAGCTTGTAACCATCAGATCAACTTGAAATAAGACACTCAACCTCTTTCTATTCAACCATATAGGTATCCCTACTACCAAAAGACTGAGATTGAGAAAATAGTACAAGACTTGTTGCAGTCAAGGGTAATCAAGCCAAGTCAAAATCCATTTTTCTCATATGTTTTCCTAATGAGGAAGGCAAATGGAAGCTGGAGGATGTGCATTGATTACAGAGCTTTGAAGTAGGAAACTATCAAAGAAAAGTTTCCAATTCCTATCAGAGATAAGCTCTTGGATGAATTGTGTGAAGCCCAAATTTTCTCCAAGCTTGATCTGAAGTCAAGGTACTATCATATTCAAGTAAGAACTCAAGACATATTCGATGCAACTTTTAGGACCCATGAGGGTCATTATGAATTCTTAGTGATGCCCTTTGGGCTCATTAATGCTCTAGCAACATTTCAAGCGCTTATGAATCACATTTAAAAAAAAAAAAAATTCTAAGACACATATTTAAACATTTTTTCTAAGAATGTTTGTATTGGTCTTTTTTATTATATCCTGGTTTACAGCAAAAATTATGAAGATCACTCGCAATACTTGAGAACTGTTTTTGAGGTTATGAAGGAACATAAATTATTTGCCAAGAAATCAAAGTGTAGATTTGGGGTGATGGAGATTGATTATCTTGGTCACTTGATTTATGGTGGTGGAGTAAAAGTTGATCCAGCAAAGATTAAGAATAACGCATGTCCTTGTGGTGGGTCATTTAGAAAATGATTTTAAGAAAATCGACGAGAATTACGGTTCCTTTTGAAATTTTCTTTCCTTTTGTGTCAGGATACAAAAGACTCAATGTTTATAAATAAAACTTGTTTTTTAATTTAAAATGTTACAGTGAAAAACATTAAATTTCATAATTAAAATCTCTCATACAAAATATCGTGCCTAGGCTTTCATGCTCTTCCCTTTGAGCTGCACCCGTCCTGACGTGTCATGCTCATCTTGTCCCTGTGAGAGCACACATTAAAACTAATATGAGTCGATGACTCGTAAGTATTATTTCATACAGTTAAAATATAATTAACAACATAGTTTTTCAATCATACATTCATCACTCTATACATATCATACATAGACATTCAATTTATTTTAAAACGTTGCGAGGTTGGGTTTTTCTTTTAAAATAGTGTTTTCTTCTCGTAAAACAATTCTCCACTCCTCGCAACCTTCATTTCTTAAAGAGTCTTTTCATGAATACATCTTTTTATACATACATGTATTTTTTCTTAACATGCATATATTCTTTCTTATGGCTTTCATTGGTTTTTGCACATTGTTGCACCCCGTGTGCTGGGGTTAGCAGTCTTTTGAACCTGATTCCCCCCGTGGCCACAGGTTGGGAACCCATTCTGTCAGGGTGTAGCATTGGGTACACTATTAGTACTACTTAATTGGCATTGCAATCTGTCCAGTTCATTCCTTTAGTACCTTTTTCTTTTCATTCATATGGTCGTTACGTATTTTCATACATTAAGCATTCAGTCCATTCATTCATTTTCAGTCATTTCATTCTTTTTCAGTCCATTCAGTCCTTTTTAGTTCTTTCAATCAGTTCCTATAGTCCTTCGGTCCTTTCATTCATAAAATTCGTTTAAAAAGCATAAGCTTAAACATCTTTCGTGACATCATTTAAAATATCAGTTTATAGGGACATTTTAAAAGAGTTTCTTCGCGTCGCTGAAAGCATATGGCCGAGGCCTCTCATTTTATTTCGTGAACATACATACAATACGTACCACTTATAGCATCCATCCACATGTATACACTTACGTACTTTAAGTATGTGAAAAAGGGCTGCCAAGGAGAGCCGTTATGTACATATACTTGAAAACTTATACTTAACGTTCTTTCTTAAAACAGTGTTTTGCGTCAGTTTTCTTTTATTTAGAAAACTCTATAAGACTATGAACGTAATACTTACTTGGACATCATGCCATACTTATTCCATACAGTCCATTCGTGTGCTTGTCAGATGGCAACCTACATGCATACACATAACCTTACGCCATTCTCTATTTAATGCATAAGCAACTATATTAGAAATAGAATTATGCCTCACTTAGAACACTCTGTGACACTCTTTGTCCATCCCGGGGCTCTTACGTGCCATTTAATATGCTAAAATCTTCAGAGTCTTATTCCTTAAAGTGAACCTCTGTAATTTACCTTAGGGTTAAAACACTAAAACCTTTGTCTTACTCTTCTATCAACCACATGTCGACACATGACTCAGATTGACTAAGTCATGCATCTCAATCCTATACAACTTACCCATTACTACCTTCATGTATCCTAATCCATACTCAATCCTCATTCCCATCCATACATACCACATGACTTTAAGCTAACTCTGAGGTTTAAACATCGTGCAACTATGCTGATGACAGATTACCCATTACATATGGTAAACATGTCTGGCACACGTGTCTCGCCAAAGGCACATATACCTTATCCCTTTATTACTAAGACTAACTTATAGACCAATGATCGCCTGTTTGTATAAACAAGCTCCATACTCTGATATCAATTTCTACTCAGACTCGATAGGTAGGACTCTTCCTACTTCTCAGCCCCTTTACAAGTTCATCCCAACACTTAACAAGACAAATACACCTATGTCACGTCACATTGCTTGAGACAAATCCCAAGTTACGACACGACACCTGCCATGCTTCCGCTACACTACTCTTACACTTTTCCACCACTTCGCAAATACTCTCAGCCATAAGTCAACCGCAATGTGACACCCGTTACCTCGGATTACAGGCCACATCATAGCTATTTCGGGACACTGTTACACAGTTTCCGACGCTACACAATACACTCTATGCTCCTCAATTACACAACCATCCTTTTATTCACGACATGCCATATGTTGGATCGCTACACAACACAGAGCACACGTCATATGTACTCTCTTCACTCTACGCCACACGTCACTACGGCGCATGTCACATGGTGCATCACTGCACTACATGAAGTACACTCCACATATACTCCCTTCACATACCATGCCGCATCACAACTACGGCATACACCTCACACCCATACTTCATAGCACAGTCCACAACACTACACAGTTACGCACAACACTTCACTACACGGCCACACTTCACAACGAACTCCACACTACTAACAAAATAGTCCACAACCTATTAACTAACATATACCACAAATAATGAGAGATAGAGAGTTATACCATCGACAGGATAATTCGTGCATCGCTCGCTGTCCGTCACATTCAAGGCGTCAAAGGAGTCGTACGTGGTGATTAACACCGCGTACAGTGGCTGTCCACCACGTAAAATGGCAGTTTAGGCTTAGAGATAGCTAGGCGTGGTGTTGGAAAGGCTCAAGGTGGCCTTGTGGTGGTCTGGGTGGCAAAGCACTACAACATCTCGCTGTGAACAATGCATGTGAAAGTGTGAGGGTGTGTGAGATGGAGGAAAGCTATGGAATTTCGTGGGGAGCTAAGGGGAGGAAGAGGGAAGTTGGCGGAAGTGCTTGGTGGCAGGTGGTGGCCAGATGGTCGCTCACAGCGGTAGTTTTGGCAACCATGCATGAGAGAGTGAGGGAGAGTGAGAGCTGTAGGGACTTCAGTTGGACATGAAAATAGCTAGCGAAGGTTATGGTGGTCAGAGGATCATGGTGGTGGTGGTAAGGTGGCGTGGGTAGTCGTGCATGGTGGTGCACAGGGGAGAAACCGTGCGTGTGTGTGTGTAGTGACCCATCGGAGAGAGAGGGAGGTAAGGGGAAAGAAGACCATAGAAAGGATGCCCATGGAGTGGTGGCGCTGTTAGTGCTGGTCGATGACCAAGCTGGCCCTGTACAGCGGTGCTAAGAGGAGACTGACCTGGTGGTAGTCATTTACTTGTGGTATCTTCACTCATATATCACTATTCAATGACTTAATACTATGCACATACATAGCATTAAAACATTTTAATTCAGCCTATAAGTTGCTCCTTCCATGACTTGAACTCATGACATGGTCCTTCTACAAAATTTTCTTAAGCTAGCTTTTTTATCAAATAAATAAAAGCAAACTTGTACATCATAATTTATAGCACAATGTGCCAATTCCAACAAAGACTAATATATTGTGGCCATGATTATTGTTGAAACGCGTCTTGGATCAATGAGTGACAAATCAATATGTTCTAAATTCTTTATAATTAATTTCTTAGGGTCTTTCTAATTAGATGTAGGGTATTTTGGAAATAGATAACTACAAGAGAAAAATAAAGTATAATTTTTTAACTAAACTTGAATCGCAATTCATGTTGACTATATATGTGCACATGTGCTAATACTTGAATGATTCTTACCGATTTAGAGACCTAACAAAATATTGAAAGTTGTAAATTTCTCTTTTGTTTGCTTGGTAGTGGTATAAATTTGTGGTATTTCTTAGAGTTGTTAAATGAAGTCTAAGGCTATGTTTGGGTTCTAAGCTCATTTCAGCTTATTCCAAACAAATTATAAATAAAGCTCACTACTTTTTTAACTTCATATAAAAAAATTAAATATATCTCAACCTACTTCATACATTCAAATACATCTTTATGGGATCCACAAAATACAACTATTAACGACATGTTTCGTACACATTTAAGCCAGGTCCCCAGTGGCTCGGGTCTCCAACATGTTCCTACATACATGAAACAACTTCCAGATCCAGCTACTATGTGGGGTGGCCGAACAAAGCCTCTGATGCTTAAGTTTGCTTTGAGTCAAGGAGGAGATGTAGCTATTTTAAAGTTCTGAATTACTGACCCCCTTTCTAACATCTGGGAGGCTGCTTTTATATCTACATTTGGGGTCAGTGACTCATTCCCTACGATTGAGCAGAGGGACACCCCTTGGCAGGGCTCATTTAATGCAACGTGGCTTTCTGGCACTAACAATTAATGTAGCATAGCCGAACGGAACTAAGGTGTGGAGTTCCATCGAGATAGCGTGCTTTCTCTTCTCTGTCCAAAGAAAAGAATGAGGAAAATGTCTTGTGCTTTTTGGCTAGCCTAACCTAACACCTTGGTCCATGCTTGGCTAGGCCGAGAGCTTCTTGGGTTGGCCATCAAGGGGTCAAGTGGGTTTTGGCCTAGTTTATGACAGGGTGTCACTATTCATTAGGCTGGGATCGTGCCCTTGGAAAAATTTCCCCAACAACAACTATTCACATATCAACTCAGTTCATCTTAGATTACCTTAGCACCCAAATGCAACCTAAGGTTAAGAGCTTTCTCTATTTTATTATTAGAAATATAATCGAGTGGTATCGATGAAATTAAGATTTAATCTACTTAATCTTATCAAAAAAGATTGATATAAAAGCTTAAGATTTAATCTACTTAATCTTATCAAAAAAGATTGATATAAAAGCTTACACCTTTTCCTGATGTAAGCTGGTGTGCTTTCTACTTAGAAGTGTTTATTGACACGCCAACGACATCTCTGATATAAAAACCTACCACATCAGCTTACATAAAAATTATTGGTACTCAATTTCTTTTATGAATATAATAGATCTCATTATAAATGTTACATACCAGACTTGAAAATAGCAAAAATCTCAATTAAAAACATAATTAGAAGAAACTCTTATCCAATGCATGTTTTGTCAGCCTTTGAATAATTTTATGGATGGATTAAACAACAAAAATATTAAAAATTAGAAAAATATAAACATTGTAATAGAAATTTGAGTAAACCCCACTCCAATCTCACTATATAAGCAAAAATCTCAATTAAAAACATAATTAGAAGAAACTCTTATCCAATGCATGTTTTGTCAGCCTTTGAATAATTTTATGAATGGATTAAACAACAAAAATATTAAAAATTAGAAAAATATAAACATTGTAATAGAAATTTGAGTAAACCATACTCCAATCTCACTATATAAGCAAAAATCTCAATTAAAAACATAATTAGAAGAAACTCTTATCCAATGCATGTTTTGTCAGCCTTTGAATAATTTTATGGATGGATTAAACAACAAAAATATTAAAAATTAGAAAAATATAAACATTGTAATAGAAATTTGAGTAAACCATACTCCAATCTCACTATATAAGAAGTGACATTTATCACTATTGGATGATATTATCTAGTAAAGAATAATCCAATTATGATAAATGTATCAATTCTTATATAATAGGATGAAATTGAGATAGTAACTAGCGTGATATATATAATTTTCCTTAAATTATTTATAATTTAACAATAAAACTTCAAAATATTTAACTGATTATATCATTGAATAAGTTAATAGAGTTTTTGTTTTATTTTTTAATATTTTCTCTATTTTTAATTTTTCACCTCTTCAAATAACTTTTTAAATTAAAATTATTTTGTTAACTTTTAGGATATGTTTGGTTCGCAGAATGAGAATTCCTAAAGGAATTTGATTTTCTATTCCCATTCCAGTTTGTTTGCTTGGGACAAAGGATAGTTTGGATACTGAAATGGTTTCAACTCATTTTATTTCATCTCATCATTATAATTTTCTCTAGTTTCTATACAAAATATAATAAATAATTCAATTTTTTCAATTTTTAAAATAATAATAGTATTAAAAAATAATATTTTAATAATATTTTATTCAAGTTTCATCTAAAATCATCTCATCTTATCTCACTATCCAAACTACACCTGAATCTTTCAATAGAATTAAAGTGAAATTTTCAAACTATCCGAGCATTAAAATCTTTTTTACAAACAAAAAAAAAAAAATCCTTTAACTTTAGATTAAAAAAAAAGTAAAACTAGTCTAAAATTTGGAGAGTGAGATAATTTATGAATAGTAGGAGATAGTTTGAGTTATGTATTTTTTGAATTTATTATTGAAACAAAATGCAATAAGGATATTATTGAATCTATTAAAAGGAAATTGAGATTTGATTACTACTTTGTAGTTGACAACGTAGGAAGCAATGGGGGTTTAGCCCTACTTTGGAAACAAGAGGTTGTTGTTGACCTGATAAATTTCACTAAATGTCACATCAATGTTACAATCACTAGTGAATTTAGAGATTTTCAACGGAGATTAACAGGATTTTATGGCCACCTCATTACCTCAAAAAGGAATAGCAGTTGGAGCCTTTTGGAAAATCCCAAACCTAAGGACTCAATCCCTTAGCTTTGTCTGGGGGACTTCAATGAAATTACAAACCACACCAAAAAAAAAAAAAATGGAGAATCTTTCATACCAAGACAAATGGAGGCATTCAGAGAAACCTTGGACTACTACTCTCTCAGTGAGCTTTGGACCAAGGGACTGAGATTTACATGGTCTGGGTAGGGACTTCACAAATGAAAGACTTGATAAAGCTATGGCCAAGTCCTATTGGCATCAGTATTTTAATGATGTTACTTGTTTAGTCCTAACAGCACAAAATTCAAATCATAACCCATGTATATTTTATCCTCCTCTCCCAACTCGAGCCTAAGGAATAATAAGAGAGTTTCAAATATAAAGCTACTTGAAATCTGGATAAGAACTGTGCCAAAACCATTTCTGAAGCATGGAAACAAGCTAATAATGGAGTTGATACAAATTTAGGCATTACCAACAGATCAAATAAATTTAGGATGGCTCTCAAAAGCTGGAAGTCAAATAGCAAGCAAAAGCAAGAAGGGGTTAACAACAAAATTCACTTAATCACTCTACTTCAAGACACTAGAGATGGCAACCATGTTAGCACCATATAACATCTCCAAAAAGAAGTGGATGTAATCCTAATGGCTAAAGATCTAAAATGGAAACAAAGAGCAAAGTAAAATTGGATGAGGAAGTGAGACAAAAATACTAAGTTCTATCACATGTATACAAACCAAAGGAGATCAATAAACTTTATCAAACAAATCTTGTATGAATATGGTGATTTGCTTACTGACCAACCAAGGATTGGTGAAATGTTCACAAGTTTTCTCTCAGCTCTTTTTACCACATCTTTTCCTACTAATATTTCTGAATGCTTGGCTGGTTTAGAAGCTCGAGTCACTACAGATAATGAGACTCTTCTCAAGAATTTTCTGAATTTGAGGTCAAAGAAGTTGTGTTCTAAATGGCCCCATTGTGCTCTTCTGGCTTAGATGGATTCCTGGCTCAATTTTACCAAACAAATTGGGCCACAATTGGAGGTGATGTTTACAAGTTTGTGCTAGATGTTCTTAAGAATGGAAGCTCTTTACAGCAAGTGAATGATACTTTCATAACTCTCTTTCCCAAAGTAAATGAGCCAAAGAAAGTAACTGAATTTAGGCTAATCAGTTTGTGTAATGTAATTTATAAAGTTGTGGCCAAAGTCCTTACTAATCAATTAAAAAAGATCTTGCCTAATATTATCTCCCCAAACCAAAATGCTTTTGTGCCCGGCAAGTTGATTTGAAATAGCACTCTTGTGGCATATAATATCTCGCATTCCATGAACACTCAAATTGCATGGTCCTTGAAGATGTTATGGAGAAAATGGGATTTAATCTTACATGGATCATTCTCCTAATGAATTGCATCTCTTTTGTCTCTTTTTCCATTTTACTTAATGGGGTTTCACAACAAACTTCCCAATCCACAAGGGGAATTAGGCAGGGTGATCCTCTCTCCCTTTATTTCTTCTTCATTTGTGCTGAGGCTCTTACCTCACTTCTCAATCAGTCTAAATTAAAAGGAATTATCCCAAGTGTTCCAATTTGCAAATGCTCTATGTGCATCAACCATCTCCTCTTTGCTGATGGTAGTCTTCTGTTTTAAGAGGCAAATTCTCTGGAGCGAAGCTGTATGATATACATTCTAGATATCTATGAAAAAGCCTTAGGCCAACAGCTGAACAAATAAAAATCCTCCATCTTTTTTAGCAGAAATACTCTTTATTCTATCCAATCAAACATTCTGGATATTGTAGGATTTAAAAGCATTGGTTCTTTTGAAAAATATCTTGGTTTACCTGTTGTTGTACAGATCTAAAGCTACATCTTTCAAATCAATTATTAACAAAGTCTAATCTCGAACGACAAATTGGAAGACTAAGTAGATGCTTGGGGAATAAGATGAGATGAGAATTTTATGAATAGTAGTAAGATAATTTGTAAATAGTAGTAATAAGTGATATAGTTTGAGATAAGTATTTGGAATTTGGGAAATGAGAGAAAAAAAGTTTAATAAAAAATATTATAAAATTAAAATATTATTAGAATATAATTTTTTAATATAAGTTTTGTTTTGGGATTTGAAAAAATTGAATTGTTTTTTATTTTTTATTTGAAATTTTGAGAAAATTGTAAAAATTAATTTTAAAAAGTTGTAATGATTAGTTTGAAAGTGTTTGTATTTGAATTATATTTGGAAATGAAATGATGGAGATTTTCCTTCTCCCTATGTCCATATTCGCAAAAATCAAAAGATTATTGGAGAAATTTTTGTGGGGATATAATGAAGACCAATCAAAGATACAGTGGGTGGAATGGAACCAATTGGGGCTACCTAAAGACAAAGTAGGACTAGGCTTTAGAGATTCATAAGTTTTAATCTTGCAATGTTGGCAAAACAAAGTTGGAGAATAATGCAACATCCTGAATCTCTACCTACTCGACTCTTTAAACAAAAATAATTCCCTTCAACTGATTTTCTGAATGCTTTTATTGGATATAGACCATCATTTTTTGTGGAGAAGCATATTAGAGGGGAAGAAATTTATGGAGGAATGACTTATATATAGAATTGGCAATGGTAGGACAATTCAAATATGGAAAGATAGATCGATTCATAATCCTAATACTTTTAAAATTCATTCTCCAGTTAAAGGGTTGCATGCTAATTATAATGTGAAAGAGTTAGGCTTGGTTTGGATTCAAAGATAAGATGAAATGATTTTAGAGTTAAATAAAATATAGTTAGAATATTATTTTTTAATATTATTATTGTTTTAAAATTTGAAAAAGTTGAATTGCTTATTACATTTTATGTGGGAATTTAGAGAAGTTGTAATTATAAGATGAGATGCTTTCCGAATCCACACGAGGCCTTAATTGATAAAGATCTTCATTGGTGGAAGGATGGCCTCTTATCCAATTTTTTTTTTTTTTCCAAACAAGAAGTTGAACTAATAAAAATATCCCTCTTAGCACCGGGGATAAGGAAGACAAGCTGGTATGGAACCATTCTCAAAATGGCATTTTCTCGCTTAAAAGTACTTATCATCTTCATAGGGAGCTGGCTAACATATATGAAGAGAAAATCTCTCAAAGTGTTCAAATGTGGAGTGGAGGGCTGTATGGAATATGAAAGTGCCCAATATTGTGAAATCCTTCATATGGGGAGCTTGTAAAGACGCTCTCCTCACTTTCTCTAATTTGTGCAAGAGAAAAGTTTTAACTGCTTAAACATACCCCATATGTACTAGGTTTTTTTGAGATAGTAGGACATCATTATGGGATTGTCTTACTTCTAGAAATGTTTGGGGTCAAAGTTGCAACAAAGTTCAAAAGATGATTCTCCACAGTGACTCGGTGGGTACAAAGGTTGACAAAGGAAAAATTAGAAGAGGCAACCACTATTACAAGAGCTATATGGATGAGGAGGAACTCAGTGGTGCATGATAAAGGATTTCTACATCCAAATTTGATCATCAAAAAAGTCTAAAGGACCTACAAATTTTCAAGGAGTCTCAAAGGAATTCGATCCCTACCAGAAGCATAAATTCTCAACATGTTTGTTCTTTGAAAAAAAATAAAAAAAAAAAAAGCCTCCTCTAGGCATATATAAAGCCAACTGGGATGTAGTTTTAGACAAAGGCTAAAGGAAGAACAGGGATAGGAGTTTTTTGAGGGGCTCAGGAGGACAGGTCACTAGCACTCTGAGAGCTAGTAGAGAACTTCATACTACTGTTTTCCAAGCTGAAGTGTATGCTGCTATGATGGCTATTAGATTTTGCAACCAAATGGGTTTTCAACAGATTATTCTTGAGGAGATGCTCCCCAAGTGGTCACCAGGCTAAATAAGGAGGCTCATGATAAGAGTCAATCAAGTTTAATCCTTGCAAATGCAAATGCCTAACTACAGTCTTTTTCAAGCTAGTTTGTGCTCCATGCAAAATGAGAAGCAAACTTTGTTGCTCACAACTTGGCAAAAGATGCTATAATCCTGCAAGAGAACTTGGTTGATATTGAGGAAATTTTAGATTGTATTATTTCGATTGTTATCGAAAGATGATGTAATCTTTGATGATTTATAAAAATTCCTTAGTTCTTTTGATATTAAAAAAAAAAAAAAAAAAAAAAAAAAAAAAAAAAAAAAAAAAAAGAAGAAGAAGAAGAAGAAGAAGAAGAAAAGAAGAAGAAGAGTATCATTAATCAGGTGGCTTGTATAGCTTGTTGCATTGACATCTTTGTCATTATTCAATTTAAGGAAAGTTGGAACAAAGAAATTAAATTCATAATTTGAAATTTAACTCCATTTCAATGTTGAGTTGAGTTCTTTATAAATATTAATGAGTTAAGATGATAAAATGAGTTTTGTGTGACCTACCTAAAATAAGTTTAGATATATTTGAATATTAAGATAAGTTTAGATGTTTGTATAAGAAATTGAAAAAAGACTATAGATCCTGTGTATAAAAATATATTAAATTAAAAAATTTTATAGGTCTCACGTATAAAAAATTTTTGAATTGAAATGAATTTAATAATTTAAGGATAAGGTATTTAAATATTTGGTTCAATATAAAAGTAAGAACTTTAAAAGAAAAAAAAAAATCCTAATTTTTCTGACTTTGACACGAAAAGAAAGACAAGAATACTATGGCTTTCACAAGTATGAGCTGGCGGACTATGATAGATTTTTAAGTATGGGAGCACTCCCTTTCCGTGCTTCCAGGTGTCATACAGTTGTAATATGCCTTTTCTAAATTACCATAAACTCCGTGGTGGAGTGTTTTTATTTCCTGACAAGTCTATGTCCCTCCTCCATTTGCCCTTGTCAGCAATGAAAACGACGACGTTTGACTTACGAAACGGCGTCATGTTGAAAGGGCTGCCCCCTGTCGGTACGGACCAAGAAGAGAAAACACTCCCGAGCTGACCGTATTATCCAGCCCAACGGTAACTTCTGCGGCACAAAACCAACTAAACGACAAGGGAGTCAAAAGCGTTGATGGGAGGACGAACTCGTCATTATGTTCAATGGAAGTTGCCTTGTCCGTTGTAAATTCCTGTACTACGTTTTAGGTTGTTTCTTTAGTTTTGTGAGACCCAAGCGTGGAGAACGGAAAATTGGAAGGAAAGCCGCGGGGAAAGTAGCGGTAGCTGAAGGAGTAAGGATAAGAAGCCACTGCTCGAGAAAGTTTCCATGGGCGAGTCAAGTGACTCAGCTTCCATTCACATTGATATGTTGCCATTTGGAGGGAAGGCAAGCGACCAGAAGCCACAAATAACTTTTTTTTCCCTTTTATTTGTTTGCTTTATCCAATGCAGAGTACTTGTTTTTTTAATCTCCCTTCTTTACTGTTACTCTAATCCATATTTGTTTTGAGTTTATGATTCACGTTTGTTTGTTTGTTTACTTATTTTTTGTTTTTTTTTTTTTTCTTTTTCTTAATGTGATTTTGCAGGAGTTTGTGGTGAAGACAAGCAAAGGTTTAATCTCTGTGTTTGTATGTGGAGACCAAGAAAAGCCTGCCTTGATAACATACCCAGATGTTGCTCTCAATTGTATGCGTCTTTTTTTTTTTTATTTTTTTGCTCATTTAAATTGTTAATGCTCTTGGAGATGTAGTTTTGGTGGGTTTTTGCATTTTTATTCAAAATATTGTCAGTGAGATTGAAGCCTTGATTTACTGAGAAACTGTGCTTAATTCATATGTCTTGAGTTTATCTGCAATGGGTCCTGTTGTACACTCCAGACTTCGTGGAAAAGATTGAGTTTTCAATGATAGGGTAGTGTTTTTTACTTTCTGGGATAGTTATTATTCTCTTGTTATTCAATTCAAATTTGCTAGAACTGAAATTGTTTCCTTGGTTTCTAATCGTTTAATGTTGTTTGGGCGTTCACAGACATGTCTTGTTTCCAAGGCCTATTCTTTTGCTCGGATGCAGCTTCTTTGCTGCTTCATAACTTCTGCATTTATCACATTGATGCCCCAGGCCATGAGGTCGGTATCCTCCATGCATTTATTCGGACATAAAAATCGCATTGCAAATTCTCTCTCTCGCTGATATTAACAGTCTCTGGCTTTCATTATTTTAAAAGTTGTTGCAGGTAGGAGCTGAAGTCATTTCTCCAGATGCTCCGTTGCTTAGCGTCAATGACCTTGCAGACCAGGTAGCTGAAGTTCTTGATTACTTCGGGTATGTCTAATCTCGTTCTGTTTTACCAGTTTTAACTTTTTTAATACTATTGGCGGCAATGGGTCTATAAAGGGAATGGTTGGGCTTTGATTCTCATCATTGGCTACTGAATGAGTTAGGCAATTAAGGTGGATTACACTAACATGTAGTTTGTTCCATCTCTCCTCTTCTTTACCTTTCCGGTTTTCCCGTTTAGTTTTTTTTATCAATTCTGTAGATCCACGATTGCTTTTGTTTTGGAAGTGTACACTGATTCTTATCCTAGTGTTCATTTTTTCTTTCTTGTCCACGAATGCAAAATCTCTCTCCAGTTGTTTAGTCTATTCTTGTGTTGGGATATCAGAGTTCCAAGGTAAGATTTGTTATGCACAATATTGGCAGACATCAGTTCCATCCAGGGAGGGAGGGAGAGAGAGAGAGAGAGAGAGAGAGAGAGAGAGAGAGAGAGAGAGAGAGAGAGATCATGAAGGATTCTGTAGAATTTTCCAATACCAGTAGGTGGAAAAACTGTGGTTGATACTTTGAAATACAGAGATTTTCATCATAAGTTGTCTGGAAGTTAAGAAAAGGACAGACGACTCATTTAACCAGGCCAAATAGATCTATTGTGATCAATATTGGAAAAGACACCAGCTCCATCTAAAAGTGTGATACATTGAAGGATTTTATGAGTTTCCAATGCCGGTAAGAGGAAAAAGAGAACTCTACTATAGGTTGATACTTTGGAATATAGACATTTCCATAATAAGTTACTAGGAATTCCAGAGAAGGGCAGATGACTCGTTTTACCGGGCCAAAATGTTGCAAATCTAATAACCATAATGGATTGTACTGATTGCCCAAATTTAGAACTATATGTCAAGGGATTTTCATGATAATATAATAAACTAGGGGGAGTTTCGAAGTTGAAGGGGATGAGATGATGAGTTTTTCTGTGATATCTTGTCAAGTATTCAATTTTAGAACTCTATTTGAAGCCACAGAGGCATTTTGGAATAAAAACAAACTTCTTTCTTGATTTTCCCATAGTTACTAATTTTCACCAATTTTTTTAGATAAATAATTGTGAAATTGTTTGTTGAATAGAAGTTGTGGTGTTTTAAAAAAACTTCAGATTTACTTGGATGTTTTGTAGGAGAAGCTAACTTCAAATCCCCTTAGGTTGAAACTTGATAGATTCAAAACCATTTATCTAGTTCTTAGATGCGATTTTCCCTGTGTACATGGGCTATACCTATTCTTATTATTTAATATTTTACTTATAAAAAAGGAAAAAAGTTCTTTTTTGTATTTTTATCAGTTATTTTGCCTGGTTAACAAAAAGTAATGCCTACCATTGCTTGTACCATTAGTTACCTTGGCTCCAATAATTGGTTAATTTCAAACCCAGCAGTTATGCTAGATAACAGTTGCTCCACTGCTGGCTTGCCGTAATTCCTCTTGGCTTTGATGTGCACATAGTAGATTAGGACCTCCATGTTGCATTTTGATGATAGATTCTCAATGTATGAGATAAATGCTTGGTTTGCAAAACGGTAGATTTAAGAATCAGTCATTATATATTTTGATAAGTAAACGATTGTATTAATACGAATAGGCATAGCCCCAAGTAAACAAGGGGGCATACAAGAGATAACACCTATTTAGGAAGAAATGGAAACAAGAAAATCATGAAAATCGAGACCATTAAAATCTACAACTTTGGCCTATAGAAATAAAGTTCTAGCAAAAAGTAATCTAATCTCCTCCAATGAATGCTCTTCTTGTCTTTAAAAGTCTGATCATTTCATTCTTGCCATAGGCACCAAAGAATACAAATAGGAACAATCTTCTACACAGCTGTGATTTGTAGAATATCGCCCAGGTTCGTCCAACTGGCCAAAAGATCAACCATATTAGTAGGCATAACCCAAGCTAGCTCTAACCTTCTAAAGACATCTCCCATAATGCTCTAGCAATCTCACAATGCAGTACAAGATGATCCTCAGTCTCACCACTTTTCTTGCACATAAGGCATCAAAACCAGAAAACCGTTTACTTATAGTGTCACACGTGTAAATGGTAAACTGGAAAAGTGGACCGAAACCGAAAAAACTGAAAGTTCCGGTTTCAGTGATGAATCGGTCCATATCAATTCTTAAATTTTTGGTTCCAAAATTTCTCCAAAACTAGACCGAACTGAGCCCATTACTCTCCAAAAAAGAAAGTGATTGTTTTGCAATTGTGTTAAGGACTTATAGAAAGAGCGAACCGGGAATGTATCCCCACCAGAAGAGATTGGGGAGCATACCTTATCCCACTTGACTAGATGGAATTTGAATTCATCCCCCAACCCACACCAAAGGAACTCATGATGGAGTTTCTAAATTTGGATCGCCCCACTTGCTAGAATTGGGAACAAAGATAAGAAATAAGTTGGTAAATTTGACTGATTAGGATAATCCTACCACCTTTCGACAAATACAATCTCTTCAAACCTACCAATCTACGTTCAATCTTCTCAAATACTACATCCCAAATAGATTTAGCCAGAAGCAGCCCCCAAAGGAAGACCGAGGTAACTATGGAAAAGAGGAGATCTTACATCCAAGTGTTAGCCAACAGCCGATGTTGTGTATGTTACCAACTGGAACCAACTCTGACTTAGATAAATTCACTTTCAAACCGGATACAGATTCAAAGCAAAGTATAAGTTCCCTTAATGCGCCAATCTGATTTTGTTCAGCCTCACAAGATATCAAAGTATCATTTGTGAACAATAAATGAGAAATGTTAAGAGTACCCTAATTGGTTGCCCCAACTGAAATCTAGCCAAAAAGCAACGGTTGACCATAGCAAAGATCATTCTAGTAAGTGCCTCCATGAAAATGACAAAAAGAAGTGGGGGATAAAGGATCCCCTTGCCTTAGACCTCGAACGATGTTAAAAAAGCCAACTGGGCTGCCATTCACCAAAACTGAGAACCTTGCCGTCGATATGCAGCACCTAATCCAAGAGCACCACCTCTTCAGGGCCATTATATATGGGGGACTATAAACTATGTAATGCCCCAGTAACAGCCAAATACTTCGGTGCCATCATTTTCCTTTATCTTATTTTTTACTAATTTAGGTGCTTTAGATCAGCTAGTAATGGAAAATTGTTACGTGAGAGTTACTTGTAGTGCATCTGCACTTAGTGTTTCTTGTTTTTAAATTTACCACATTATTATTAATCAGGGATTAGATTTTCATGTTTATATATTTTTCTTTATATACGAAGCCAAGGAACATGCATATATGCTTTGCATTTGGGTTCCCTTATAGCTAACGTATATATTTCTTCAGCTGCTACTTGACACAAATGAAAAAATAAAAATAAAATAAAAATATTTCTTCAGCTGTTGTCAGTTGCAGTTTTTCTTAAGCACTTTTTTATGATATTTCTACTTCAGGCTGAAAGAAGTTATGTGCGTAGGTGTAACAGCTGGTGCTTACATTCTTACCCTCTTTGCAGTAAGTTGGCCAAAGTCAGCTTCCCTTTCTTTGTCATTATTTTCCTATTTTTTAAGTCGCTTTTTTTTTTTTTTTTCAATATGGCAGATGAAATACACAGAGCGAGTGCTTGGGTTGATTCTTGTGTCCCCAATTTGTAGAGCACCCTTATGGACTGAGTGGCTCTACAATAAGGTTCTGATCTCCACGGATAAGTCAACAGCACTTGTAATTTTGAAAAAATAATATGCGGCAGCAGTCACAGTTCATCACTAATTTGAATTTGTGCAATTAATGTAATGAAGGCACTGTTAGGTGTCAGTATCCAACATGGAGCAGAGATGATTTTCAATGTTAGGTATCAGCATCTAACATGGACACCAAGATGAATGCAATAGAACAGTGTATATCAATGTAATTTTTTACGGTCCATGTGTTTACCTAAGTGACCTGACATAACAAATGGGCAGGAGGGGGGTCCTTATTTGTAACTGCACCATTTATACCTTCAGTGGGCTGCACTCATTGTCCAAAGTTCTAACACTCCTCAGAACTAAACTCTTCTTGGTGGATTCTACCTAGGAAAGTGATCATTATTCATAGTTCCGTCCCTCATGTTGTTGCTTTCTTCATACGAAAAATAGAACCATTTGATAACTGACTTGTTAAGAATGCCAGTTCAATCCTACATTACAAATGAAGGATTGAACTTACACCAGCCATAAGACATTTTTATCTTTCTTTTTGTTTTTTTATCAAATGATGTTTATGGAAGGTGGAAAAATAAAAATAAACCAATTACATACTCATTGATTGTGAGATTTGTGTAAATTGTATGGATTTCTCTATCGCAGGTATTGCTGAATCTGTTATACTTCTATGGCATGTGTGGTGTCCTGAAGGAGTGCCTTCTTCAGCGTTACTTTAGTAAGGTACTTCAAGTTACCTTACTTTTCAGACTCTCAGCTCTTGATATATGTTATAATTCTTCTATATATCTACTAATCCAAAAATGGTAACTCTCATATATCTCTGTATTACTTGTCAAAAAAAAAAAAAAAAATCTCCTGTCTTGCAGGAACTTAGGAGTGGCTTGCATGGTGCAGAATCTGACATAATACAAACTTTCAGAAAGGTATGGAAATCTCAGTTTCGATAATTTCTTGCCAATTGCTTTGATTTAAATAATAATATCGACTGAGTGATGACTCTACATCACTTAAACCTTGTTGATTCTTCTTCTTTTCTTTTGGTTTATTTGAGATGTGCTTACAGTTACTGGATGAAAGGCAAAGTTTGAATGTCATGCGTTTCCTTGAAGCAATTAACGCGTAAGATCTTGTCTATTCTATAGACTTACTTTATTAGATATGTTTTCCATTTTTCAAGCTTCTGTTTCCATGTAATTTGACTGGCCACAACCATAACGGTTCGAACCTGTTATTGCAGCTTAAGTCTTCTTGTGGTGCCTCATTGAATTTGGTATCATATGCTTATAGTTGATATGAGAATCAACCTTGCTGGTACCTATGCATTTCACATTATAAAATTTTAGCTGAAATTGATGCTTCTTTTGAAACAAGTGTGCGCATATATACCTTAAGGCAGCTTGTTATGAGACGGTGATAGGTCGGTTCAGTAGATCAGTAAGGGAAAGACAAAATTTTAGTTGTGCTGGCATGCTGTTGAAGCCATTCAAAAGTCCAGAGAATTCTCATATTCTGTATGAATGTCTCGTGTATTGCTCATACTGTCTATCTGCAGGAGGCATGACCTTACAGATGGATTGAAGAAGTTGCAATGCAAGACACTTATTTTTGTCGGTGAAAGTAGTGAATTTCATGCTGAAGCTGTGTATATGAGTGGTAAAATGGGCAGACAAAGCTGTGCTCTTGTTGAGGTAGCATGCTTTTCTCCTCGCTTTCCATTTTCTCAATATGTTAATCCGATTTAACTCTCACTTATGGTAATGGAATAAGTAGCACTGAAAGAAAGAGAATAACATGCATCTATGGTTTAACAGCACCTCTCATTGAGAAGAAAAAAGAAAGGACAAACAATGACACCTTGGCCTCTTGAACAGTTTCTGCAGTTGATAGATATCCAATGAGATGATCAACCATCTGATTCAAGTGTAAATTCATATTGAAGTGTAGATAAAAAAATATTGATGATCTTCAACTTTCTGATTTTGTGGTCTCTTTTTTTGAATCAGCAGGCCAGGAAAAAAAGTTGACAATTTAGAATCAATGAGTTAAAGAACTCGGGTTTATTTTTGTATTATTGTATATATTCACCTTCTTGCTTTTGAATGGCGTTGACTTAGAACTAGATGACTGCATGTGTATCGTACGTCAGTATTCTACTTCTCACATTATGTCAAGTGTAATGAGTTCTTGTATAATGATCCTATTTTTGTGGTTGATAGGTTCAAGCTTGTGGATCGCTGGTGACGGAAGAACATCCATATGCCATGCTAATTCCTATTGAATTCTTCTTGATGGGGCTCGGTTACTACAGACAACAGCATTTTGCCTTCTCATCAAGTAATGGCTCGAACCCAACTAGCCCTTCAAGCCATTCATGCATAGCACCAGAACTTCTCTCTTCAGAGAGTCTTGGGGTCAAGCTTAAACCCATCAAAACCCGAGTAGATATTGAAGTTTGATGTAAATGACTATTTGAAGCGTGTATTCATTACTTGTGTCTCCTGTGAAGCAATTTTCTACAAGGGGCAGTGGTGTCTCAGCTTCACACACAATACAAGCACATGTATGTAGCCATCACTTATTTGTAATTTCTACAGGGATAGCATATTCTTTGATTGTGTTAGTTGGGTTAGGAAATTGTTGGTCATGACTAAGTGAACATATGTTATTTTCAAACTTGGTCGTAGATAAAAGAGGAGGATATGATTCAGATGGAAGATAGAATTAGAATTATTCTTTGTGAAAAGATATTTTCTCTGTAATCATTCATGTTGTACACAAGACTACTTTGTAATTCTAGGAGAAAAATCTGTGTTGATACCTGAGGTATTTTCTCTGAACTGGAAATGTGTCTTTAGTTATAGGTGTAGCTCCTCATCTATGAAAAGGCTCTCATTTGTGATATGGGGTAGTGATTTTAGTTTTTGTTGCAGCTCTTTACTGATTTAAACTTTTATATTATGACCATTATGTGCTTTTTTTATTTAGAGCAAAATTAGTCGTTTCAAAGCAGATGGACCATTTGCCTACAAAGGAAAAGAGACCAGATGAGGCCATTTGCATGATATCAGTTCGGATGCTTTATATTATCATTCTTTTGAGGTCCCAGGACCATCTACTTTCGTTTTTATTTCACTAATGGGGAAGAGAATTCCTTTTCCTTTTTATTCTGGTAACCCTCACCCCATGCTACCTCGGGTGACAAATTAAAATTGGGTTCAGTTGTTTCACGAGTTTTCCAGAGTCTATTCAACAACAAATAACTCATCTTTATAGCTACAAGATCTACAGCCTAAGAGCCCTGGTCAAGAGAGATGTACATTTGAGAGAGCTTTTCCTATCCTAGTGCCATTTTTAACAAGAGGAAGGGCTATATCTACATTTATACCATGCCTAGCTATAAAGCATAATGAAGTGGCTCTTAACATTTACTTGGGCATAGTGCTTGGCCTAATGAGGTGTAATATGCTTTGGCATTTGAAGAGAGAGGAGGAGGCATGCCCCAATATGGATGCCCCTTTAATCACATCTCTTACTCATGTGTAGTGGGCATAGTACTAGGCCTCTAAAAGAAAACTAAGCTATGTGACTACTGAGCATACTTGCAAAATAAAAATGGGAATACTATACCAAATTTCTGAATAAAGAAGATCGTCAAAGCAATATCTCAAAAGTAACTTGTTATGTTCACGTCAAATTTAGTTTCTCTCTAATCCCTCTTGAGTCCAAATGACGCGGAGCAATGATGTAGTTGCAATTATGCCACAACATCAAATAAACAATATAACTTGCAAACAATGAGTAAACACAATACATGTATGTTAACAAATAATCTTCTCTTTGCATTCATGCTAGTAAGTCCTAGTTCAATAGCTTTCCCAACGCTGTCTCTTTAAACCATATTAAACATAGTTTATAGGCAACACAAAAACCTCAACTTCATACATAGTCGAAGGTCACCAAAATACATAAATTAAGGTTATTGACAATAGTCTACGGGACTCAACTGTGAAAAAACAGTGATCTATTCACTCACCTAATTGTAGGTTGGAAATGATGTAGTATGTAATAAATACAAAGATGGAGTACTATTTCCAATAGCGCAAACGTATAAACTTTAACCACAATGATCATAGTGCACGATGAACAATATCATCAACTAGGATAAAAGCTGTATCGGATTATCAACTATAAATACTTAAACAAGTCTCATGTAATTTTTTATGATCATTTCTTTCCACACACGTCATATGTAGTAAGATTCAAAATATTATGTGTCTGCCAAGAGATTCAACTTTCACACATGAAATCCCTTTGTATGACCATGTTAATGCCTAAAATTTGCATAACAAATCGGAAGGGATGAAAGAATTATCTTCGGCCCACGATGATGATTCGAGCTTTGATACAATATTCTTCGCATTCATCCATAAAATAATAGTAAATAAAAATAAATAAATGGAGACACGGAAATTTACATGGTTCATCATAACGTTTACGTTCACTGGTTGTTTGGGGGTGAAATCCACCATAATGAATAATTTTACAATCTCTTATGACCTCATATATCTCGTGGAAAATGTAGAATGTTTTGTCAATTGTCAATTATCCAAGGTTCTTAAAAATTCAAAATTAAGAGCACCTGAAAATTTTATTTAGAAAATAGATCTTTCATCAGAATCGTTACTAAACCTCAATGATCTAAATTAAAACTCACGAACCCATATTCCAAGCTAATTGGTCCTCTCTTCTGTATACCCTAACTTCCCACAAGTGGAGGTATTAGATGTCAAGGCAACCTACATCCCTAAAAATCTGTGGTCTGATAGGCACGGCCCATAGCAACATGTGTAGAAAAGAATGAATGAACAATATATATACTACTAACAATACATTTTTATAGATGTTTGCATGCAAGATTTACATTAACTCGTTCTATAGGATCACTCTAATAGTACTCACAATCATAACAATAAAAAATGTTCAAGCAAGGAAAAAAAAAACGAAATAGTTCTCCTTTTACTCCTGTAAAGAAATTAAATGCATTATCTGGTGATGGTAACTGGCCACTCTTCAGAGTTATATCCACATAGAAGTAATTTTGTGCAACAATTTCAAAAATTGTAGAACAAGTTTTATAGCAATGACTGAAGATAGAGCAACATAGTTGTATAAATCGTTGAAAAACAAATAATATTTAAGAGGTGCAGTGAGACTTATTATTTCAAGTTTTGCAAGAGCAATTTTCAGCTTCATGGAAAGTTGTTTATTTTCTTTGCTCAAGGATTCAACCTTTTTTTGGGAGCCTATATACAATTTTTGTATGAGACATCCGTCTTAGATGACTCAGGCTTCAATGCTTCCATAGTCTTTTCTTGTGCTTACAATTATTGTATGATATATTCAATCTTTTCTTCCAAGTTTTTTTCACCAAAAGTTGTTGGCTCAGACCAATCTTGCTCCCTCTAAGCCATACAAAATGGGTCATCTTCTTTCTCACTTTCACTTAGAACTATCTCTTCAACAATAGGCTCAATGTGGTAGTTTTGAGCAAGTATAACTGCATTTTGGATACGTTGAGATCGCCTGACAACACCAGCATAGAACTTCACTCTTTTATTTGGATTTGATGGTTTGGAAGACTCTGGTTGTTGTTTAAGCTTTGTCTTCACCCTCCCCAATGAAGGGACGCTACTTTCAGACTGTATTTCCATACTGGCTGGGGAAGGATTTCCTTTCTTGGGCTATGATCCCACTCTCCTTGGGGAAGGATTTGTTTTTCAAGGCTGCAAATTCACTCTCTCCTGAGTTGCACTTTTATGTTCAGGATTACACTAGCATAAACACTAATTAGCATATGAAGAAAAATTCCACAATCCATGTTCTCAAACTTCCCAGATAATAATAACTACTTATATGACAGGTGACAACAACAGTGATATATTAGAATATTGTTTAAGTGATGAAATTCATCGATTACCGTTGTCTTAAATTTTTGGGACAAGTGATCTGTAACGGTATTATTGCAGAGTCATAAACTACCACTAGTTCCAAAAATCTAAAAGCAAGGGAAATGGCGAATTTTAACCACTAATAACTAAAGGAATTAGCATCCATGAGTTTTTCTTTTTCTTTTTCTAGTTCCTAACTAGTAACTAGGTTCAATATTTGTATACTTCCTGTGTACTTGAATTTGCCTTGTTACTTGTATTAATAAAATCTTATTAAAAATAAAAAATAAAATTCCAAGAAATTTGCAAGTACAACAAGTCTTTTTTGGGTAAATAA
Source organism: Carya illinoinensis (assembly GCF_018687715.1). Taxonomy (NCBI): domain Eukaryota; kingdom Viridiplantae; phylum Streptophyta; class Magnoliopsida; order Fagales; family Juglandaceae; genus Carya; species Carya illinoinensis. The sequence goes on along the minus strand of NC_056759.1, from coordinate 25,578,456 downwards.
ATAAGGTGGGGAAGTATTTTTCTGCAAACCTAAAAATAGAAAAAAGCCTTGTTCGTCTAAAACTTGTGAGGATGCCTCCTTTTTCAGCAAAAAGAATAATCCTTTGAGAGATACTTCTCCTTCAATGATCAAAGCCATGTTTAAAATGTTACCATGCTTTCCAGAAAGATAAAAGATCAAACTTGAGCTTACATTAATGTTAAAAAAAGAAAAAAAAAATCGACCAAACAACACAACTTTTGTTGTTGGGAGGGAACCAAACAAAAATTATACCCCAAAGCTACAATCCATACATAAGAAGAAATATAAAAAACAATGAACAAAGGGATGAAAAAATTATTTTGGTTTTGGCAACTAACATCTCTATTGTCATGCATACCACCATTAACACAATCGTGAACACATACCTTTAATTTTTTCTAAAGATCTTTTATAAGCAACATAAAAATATAAAAAATGTTTATAAAGAACAGAATGTTTTTTTTATACCATGGGTTCCTTTTCTTGATTCTTTGCAGCTTTGGATTTCCTAACCATGGTTCTCCTTTCTCTCCGTCTCTGAGAGAAATCTACATGAAGGAGAGTATTTATACTTGTGTGGAACAAGTACTCTCAGTAACCAATACTGAAGTGATACAATCATAAGAGTGGATTTTCAACAGATAGAAAAGAGCAGTTATGTCATCTTACACGTACAGGTGAGCATGCTCTATTTGGTCAAGAACTGTTCCAAGCCATATTATAGAAAGATTCTATTCCTCTTCTCTGCATTAAACACTTATACGTATTTTTAATTTTTAATTTTTTTCCCTTAACAAATATGTGGTATAAAGATGATGAATGGGAAAACTCAATTAGTTTAATAAGAATTAAAATAAAAAATGGATGAGCATCATGATAAAAGCTTCTGGATAGCAAAGTTTTGTATCATAACCATCTACTGAGCTACAAAATAGGCCTTAAAATATAAAAATGTCCAAATTTGAATAAAATGTAAGGTTTTTATTGGAATTAAGGGTGTAACTTGTTCGTTTGGTCTAGTTTTGGATAAATTTTAGAACTGAACAAATTTAACACCGATTTTAAAATTTAAGAACCTATATGGACTGATTCATCGCCGAAACCAAAACTTTTAATTTTTTCAGTTTCAATCCAAGTCGGTCTAGTTTTTCCTGTTTATAGTTTACACGTGTGGTACCACATAAGTTGATACTTGAGAGCCAATTCCTCTTATGCTTGTTCTCATCAAAAGTAAGTTTAGATTATTAAGTTAATATTAATATTCATTTTTAAGATTAAAATTTCATATTATATTAATTTGCAAATTAGCATATAATATGTAATATAATAAAAATTATTTTATATATAATATAAAAAATAATTTCAGAGCATCCAAAAAAACCAATTAAAATTATATTTTTCCATCTAACCGAGCTTTGAAAAATTCAATAAACATTTAACTTTACTTACTATAAATTATTGTTAAATTATGTAGTGTCTCATAATTTAATGGATGTAGTGGATATTGTAATCTGTGAAAATTAATAAGAATCTATTTATTTCAATCATTGTAAAATATGAGCGTTTGATTTGCAATATATGACGAAAAGTTGTGTTAAGAAACATTTGACTAATGGGATGAGGGATGAGCAAGCCGATGCTAATGTTGATCATTGTTTTAGGCTAGATATATAATTGTATATATATATTTTTAAGAGAAGGTTTGGATAGTGAGTTGAGATGAGATGAGTTGAAATGAAAGGAAAATGTTGAATAAAATATTATTAGAATATTATTTTTTAATATTATTATTAATTTGAAATTTGACAATTTTAAATTATTTATTCTAATTTATGTGAGAATTTGAAAAATTTATAATGATTAAATAAGATGAGTTAGGAGAAACTTTTATATCCAAATCGGGACTAAGCCAATAAGCATATTAAATAATATTTACATAATCATATAACAATGAGCTATGAAGTATTATTTGGCTATTTAAATTTCTATTACATTATCCTAGGGGTCTAAAAAGAAATACTAGGTCAGAAAAAATCATCATGTTTAAATAGTCATTTTTAATGTCATTAGTACCATGTATGCAGGTAGTACTAGGAGGGATTCACAATTTGGTCCCTGGCACGAATTGGTGGTATTTTGTGCAGGCTATGAAATGCTAGTTGGGGGCAAAAATGTCAAACTGTGACTAAAAGATGAACTATGATAAGTACTACAAGTCTTCTTCAACACGCCTAAGTACATTTTTAACTTTCACACTGAAATTGATCCCTCTTTCAAGCCTTAGTTCAACAGGTAACATTTTCAAACTTCAGTTCCAAATAGCCTATAACTTTTATTCTTCCATGTTACTAATTGTTCTTTGCAATTATTCGATTTGTATGATTTTTGATGCATCATATTTTCGTCTACAGAAATGGGTAGGATGAATAAAACTTTTCACAGAGTTAGGTTTGGCTTAAATAATTTCCAATTTGATCATTTTGATTATTGTAACTGAATTCTTTCCCTGGCTTCAACTAATCTGCTACCTTGGCATGCAAATAATATAATAAAATCATGGTATTGTGCCACATGCCAAACATGCATCTAAATTTATAGTGTAGGTTACAAATCATAATTAGGTATTAACACGAGTTTTGGAAGGAAGTATATAAAATGTTTAACTGTCAAACTTGTCCTAAAGTGCTTCCAACTTGTTTGACAAGGACTTATTACAACCTGAAAATTTCCATTGAGATTTGGACTTTATTTTGATTCTATAAAGCTTGGAATTAATAACTGCATCTTACTGGATAATTTTATTTGTAACAACAACTTCGGTACCAATTTAATGACCTTCATAGTGATTATGAATTAGATGTTGTATGATTTTTATGGAAAAAATGATTTTTTTTTCTTAGACGTATGTAGTTAATAGTTCTCAGTTGTCGACTTACATAAAAAGTTGTAAAATACTTGGCTAAGTTCTTCGGAGGATTACTTGTGGCATTTTAAACTTTGTGACCAAATGAGAATATTGGCTTTGACATATATGAAGGACACTACGTGTGGAACTCATCTGCAAAAGATGACCATATGTATAAAACATGGGTCCACCCCCCACCCATTTCTTGGCTTTAATGACTGTAGGAATGAAAGTGACTTGCATGAAGAATGCAAGTGCCTACATTCATTCCATGACGTTACTTGATTGATTGAAATTAATATAATAATATGGGGTTTATAAAACCAAAAGCGCACCCACATACACACACAAATATTCTAATATATGCAGTATATGCATGTAGCTTACTGTACACATTTCCTTAAACTGAAAATGGAAGAAAAGTGTAATTAGATACATTTTCAAGATTCAAATAAACTTGGCACAGAGAGCAAACTAATTCAATATTCTAAAGTTGGGTTTGATACAAATAAGCTTATTAATATGTTTCTTATTCGACTAATATAAGATACAAGTTGAAAATCATGCCTATAATTAGACAAGGTAGAGGACGATCAAATGGTGTATGCAATGCTGGAGCAAGATCTTTGTGCATAAGTGAACCAAGTAATAGAATACCCATTGTTACATTAAATTTGGGTTTGATACAAATAAGTTTATCAATATGTTTCTTGTTCGACTAACATAAGATACAAGTTGTAGACCATGCCAATAATTAGATGAGGTAGACGATGATCAAACTATGTACGCAATGCTAGAACAATATCTTTGTGCATAAGCAAACCAAGTAATAGAATACCCATTGCTATATTGAATCTCCGAGATGATTGTCCTTCAAGGTTGGATGAATTAACCAAGCCTCTTGATGTCGTCCCCAACTCAAAACCAATCGAGGATGGGTCAATTCACCTATAATCACAAATGGTATTACTATTTCCAAATTCTCATCGATACATAGTATTGTTAGTCATGGTATTTTATCATTTACGAAAAAAATGAAATTATCCATTTTTATAATAATATGGTGGTTAATGTTTCCTTAGTACCATTGCCTACTCAGAAATGTAGGTGTTTCCTACATTTCCTAGATGGTCAAGCAATGACTTTAAGGTAATGAGAGTTTGTCGGAGTTGTCTAATATTGGGGTTTCAAATGAACATTATTTTGGTATTATTTAGACCATTTTGTGTTGAATAGAATGATTAAATTTATATTTTGATGAGCTCATGTACTAAGTCTTACATTATGAATTGCAGAAGATATCTAATTGAAATAAATATAATAGGCAAAAACAGCAAACTAATCACACTGCTAGAAGAACCTCATTTGTACATGACGGTAATCTATTAAAGAGAATGCTGGTAGATGAAAGTTTTGTTCTTAACATCGTACATCTGACAGTTAGTTTGCTTTTCATTTTTAGCATTTGCAGTATGATTCTAACCTAATTTGGATGATTTCTTTAAAGATGTATGATGGTCAACGAAAAAATAGAAATTTGGGACTCCTATAACTAAAAAGCATTATGTGAGTTAAAAAGTTTTCTAGTAAGAAATGAAGCAATTTAATTTAATTTTATTCATGATTGGTTGAATAGAACTTCATGGTTGCAAAGTTAAACTAGCTGGAGTCTAAGAACCACACTAAAAAGATAGCTCTAGAAATTTTTAGAGAGGTCTTGGGCCACAGACCAGGGTAGCTAAGGAGGTTAGAAGAAATAATTATGCCCAAGTCATGCAGAGAAATTATTGAAGAAATGGTTACTGAATTAGCAACAGCTGCAGAAAGGCATGAGAAAGATACCTAGTATTACAAGAACAAATCGGAAGAATTAAGGGGGATGTACAGGTACTCTTGAAGAAACAAGTGGAGTATGATAAGTTTAGGGAGGTTAATCAGGGAGCTACATATTAGCTATTTTTGTGAAATAATAAAATATTTTGCTATTTTATGTTTGGTCCTAGCCTAAGTTGTATATATGTCTATTCCATGTAAGATCCAGCATTTTGTTTATCCACCTAGTGTTCTGAAGCAGTTAGGATTTGTTTGGAATGGTCTTTTGGAGCTGCGATATATATTTGTGTGGTAGCATATGTGTGTGGTGTTGCAATTGGAAGAAAAATAAATGAAGATCAAATTTGAGTTAGCTCAATATAGGTAAACATCTCACCACTACTTCCACCATGTTAGATGCAATGCATTATACACCAATTTTTAGTTTGATAAATATTATCATATGTTAGATAAACCTATTGTTATTGCATAGACTAAACTCCAAAAAATTGGATAATATCGTGTTTGTTATTTCTTATTTGTTTCTTATAAAATCTTTCAGGCAAGCTAAGTAGAGATTGTCAAATGATTAAGTAAGTAGTGTGAAATTAATTTCATATAATCAAATCTTCATCAATGATATTGACCACACATATAACTAAGCTAGCATGAATATTGAACTGCTTTCACGCACATACCATTATTGGAAATTTGGTAAATCTGTCCAAAGAAGATTGATTATCAAATCGATATTCTCGCAATAATTGTTTTGTTTTTTAGTTCTGTATGAGAATTTATTTTATTTAAATTACTTGGTTGTATTTTCATGTGTTGTAGTTGTAGAAGTTTATTAACTTAATTATTTCATGTTCAATTCCTTTAGGTGTTAGAAATTATTAAAGGATGTCGCTAGGTATTTTGCACCTTCAATTTAATGATATTACTTAGGAATTTTGGTGTAGAAGAAGTGTTAATGATGGTTGATTGTTCGATATGATTACTGAACTTTTTGATAAATACATTGTATTGCTCTACAACTTTATATCATTTTCATTGTGATTTGATGGACAAAGTAATGATTTTGGTTGCTACGCAACATTTAAAAGTGTGGAAATAAATAACAACTTTTGCTTGGGATATTCATATCTAGATTAATAGATTGATTAGTTTGATAAACTTAATTACATTTGTGATGTTGTGATTTGTAGTGAAAAGTGCCAGTAATAGCTAGCTGGCCATGTTGTCTTTTTTGTTTTACACCAAGTTTACATTTGTAGGACTAGACCCAAAGATTTCTAAAAATTGTCAAGGTATATTAATTAAATGAACAAAAATTAAATTTCATGCAAATGTTACTGTGTAGCATCAACTCTAAGATTAGCAAAGAAAAATAAGAATATTTTATGGTATAAGTGTAGAAGGGTTTATGTTACAAAATGTACATGGCTTAATTTTTATTGATGAAAGCAATATTTAGGATTAATGATATATATATATATATATATGTGTGTGTGTGTGTGTGTGTGCGCGCGCGCGCGCGCACACATAATACTAAAATTTCATTATAGTAGATTATGAGGAGAGAACCCGGTGATGAGAAGCGTTGTGATGGACACTTTCCTTATAATAGATTATGTCGTCTCCAAATCTAAACTTGCACAAGGCTTCTTGATTGTTTACTCCTGAGATACAACAATGTTGATTTCCGTTAATCTCTTTGTTGGTGCACACAAAATAAAATCCTTGAGCCCGATATAAAATAGCCAAAGTTAAAAGGAAAAAAGACAAAAGAAGAAGAAAATGTTTCTCTAATTTTTATAGAGAATTTGGAGTAAGTGAATTTGTGGTTAAAATTTCCAATTTATAGAAAATGAAATGGCACTTGTGAAAAGTCACAACGAAAATTGTGATGACCTGCTTTTACGTGTATTTTCACTGAAGGGTTGTTTTTAATTTAATTAATATATTAGTTTATTTTATTTTAAATTAATGTATTTTAATTGGTTTTTTTTATTTATTTGAGGATGTGTTTTATTTAATTAGTCGTTTTACGGGTTTTTAATCTCGTTTTTTGCAGTTTTGTTTTGCTTTCCGGAGTGAGAATTGGATCTCATTTCTTTCCTACATCTTTTCTTTTCCCTTTTTCCTTTTTCTCTTTTTCTCTTTTCTTTCCTTCTTCTTTTTTCTTTTTCTTTTTTTCTTCTTCTTTTTCCTCCCCTCTCTCCCGCGCATAACCCCCCCGTTCGTTTCTCTCTCTCTCCTCTCCCACGCCGGAACCATCTTCAGCCCAGAACCACCGCCGCCGGCCACCGTGCAGCACACCACCCCTACCAAAATCTTCCCCTCCCTCCGGTGAACCACCCCACCAATTTTCACCGCCAACGGAGCCGCCGTTTGGCTGGAAAACGCCCAACAAGCCTCACGAATTTTGCCCCCGATCCGCCGCCGTCGCTCCACCTCCGACCACCATCTCTTCACCACTTCATCACCGGCTCCTTGCCGTCCTAACCCACCTATTTCCGGCCTCTAACAGCCACCGGAACAGCTCCCACGAGCTAGCTTTCCATTTTGAAAAATCCGGCCTTATTCCGCCATTTCCGCCGCCACCCACGGCCAAACTTCACTTCCATTAATTTCATAAACATCCTTAGACCCTTCCCTATCAATCCCGAGCCTTAGTTTGTCCCCGTTCAAAAGTGGGTATTTTACAACCCACAGCCACAGTGAATTTTTACTGTTACGTTGCTTTCCTTCCGTCGTTTGCAACGCCGCGTGTTTTTTAAAAATACTATATAGCGCTGTAAGTATTTTCCAAACCCTACTTTTAGATTTAAATATATTTTGCTCATTCAATAATTAATTTTTGTTGGTTGGCTGATTCCGGACTAAGTCCGAAGAGTTCGGGGGTCGGATGGATTGAGGACGGAGTGCTTGGTTTTGCTTGTTTGTGTTTGCTTGATTATTTGGGCCATGAGGCGTGAGTTGCCTTTTGTGTTTATGTGCATTTTGTTTTAATCGCGAAAATTCCATTTTATTGGCGTAAATGGTTTTTGGGTGCGTGTTTCTCACAAGCCCAAGCCGGGATGGGTTATTATCTCGGTGGAGCTCCTTTGGTCATTTGGGAGTGGATAAAACTGAGTGACATCCCCTGGGTTGTCGCAAGGCAACAATCGGATCGCACGATACGGTAACGCTGTTGTGACGACTCCGTGGTCCCTAGAGTGGCGGGGACTAGAGGATGGCCTGGCCAGGTACTCGCGGGGCGCGAGTCTGGGCATCGCTCGTTTAGGTGTCACATGCGTAGTCGTTACCTGCAGTATGGCATAGAGCCAGGGTGTGCGGGTGATCCCTAGGGGAGATCATGGTGCATGCATAACCGGATTGTTTTTATGGTTTTCGGATGTGGGCCATTTTTTGGGAAAATGGCAATATTTGGTTTTCGAGGCTTTTGATCCATTTTCTGGGAAAATGGTGGTTTGGGCCATTATTTGGGATAATGGTGAGGCTTGGTTTTAAGGATATGTTTTTGTGGGCCAAATGGGTTTTTGGCGTGCGTGTAAAAATTATATTTTATGGCGCATGTGCATTGGTTTTTATTTCATGTATATTGTTTGAGGTTTATATGTTTTTATCTAGTGGTGTTTGGAGTTTACTTACCTGCGGCACCATTTTTGGTACCGTAGATTTTGGTGCAGAGATCGAGGATGAGGAGGAGGAGGCTGAGCCCGAGGATGCGGCTCCGCCGGGATGCTGAAGTTTATGCTTTGCTTTTATTTTAATTTATGTTTTTGCTCTGTAATATTTATTTATGTATGTTTTAAACAGCTTTGTGTTAAACAAGAAAAAAATTCTGGTACTTAGTTTTGACTTGCTTTTCGCTACGTATTTCTCGTGCACATTCGTCGCTTTTTCACACACTTAGCACACGTCGATAGGATGATGACCCGTGATGTCATCATCTGGACGTCTCGATTTTCCCGTATTCGTGCCTGGGGATTTGGGGGCGTCACAAAAATAAAATCACAATTATGAGAAATTACAACTTATATAAATAAAATGAGACTTATGAAAAGTCACAACTTATATAAATGAAAGAATACTTGTGAAAAGTCACAACTTATATATAAATAAAATGGTACTGGTGAAAAGACACAACTTATATAAATTAAATTATACTTAGTCACAACTAAAATAAAAGAACACTTGTGAGAAGTCACAACTTCTCAAATTGTAGAGAATACATTAAAAATATTTATAATTTATCAAAGTGCACAACCCTTTATTTGGTGGCCAAGTGGTTAAGGATCCTATCTCCGAAAGGCATGCATTGGTTCAAGTCACCATAATATATTTTCATTTAAATTTTGACAACTAAACTAACACATTGAATAATAACAATGGTTCATATTATTTTTTACTTAACAGTAAATATTTTAATCATTTTTAAGTTTAAAAGCTAATATATGGATGTTTGGCTCTAATCACTTTGAGTTGAGATTATCCCGAAGAAAAACCAAATAATGTTTTTCTTTTTACCTATTATAAATTCAAATACCTCTAAAGTCTCTTAAACTAAGATTCCATTGATTACAGTTGCACGAACTCTTAAACATCAATCTGTCGTAACAACAAGAAGATTATAATTTGTCAAAAAAAAAAAAAACACAAACTATGAAAAAGTTATCATTTTCAACAACACATAGCAAGTTGCACAACAATGTCCTGAAACATTTAAGATTTCGCCCCACTATGTCTTGAGTGCTCAACATCACTCACATCAAATCATAGAGGAGAATATAAAAATGGCCATTAACCTCACAAAAGTTCATCATAATATAAAACACTATCATTTCAAACAAAGAAAATCATATATAAGCTAATATATATAATCGGCACTTGTGAAAAGTTACAACAAAAATGAAATAACACTTAAGAAAAATCACAACTCATATAAATGCAAGGAGGTTTGTGAAGTTTTATACCTTATCTTCAAGTACTATTACTTTTATCCTGTTTTCTCTCCAGAAAAGACCTTTCCCACCATTCGATATAACTCCATCTCCTCTGGCCAGATGGGGGTTGGAGAGTTGACTCCACCCTCCCTCCCCCTGTTTGGCCTTCGTTGGACCTATCTATAGTCTTTTTTCTCGATTTTTTTTAGTTTTATGCCTATAGCACAGAAATGGGCCAGCTGTTGTCCATTGGCCACCATCGATCACCACACACCCCACCATCAAAGCCTCCAGCTACCAATCTTCTAGACGGTAGAAAAAAACTTTTCAAAAGAATGACGCATGTGACTCATAAGCGGCTCATCATTGCGCCAAGGGAGGCCTGCTACTACCACACACGGTGCCAATGGTGTTAGTGGCCCCAGATCTCTTAAATTCGACCTTTACTTTTTTGCAAACAGTAGCGCATGAGCTACTCGCACCTCCACAGTTAGTGGCAGTCCTTCACCAGCAATTTGACCCATTTTCTAGTTACTACTTTTCTATGTTCCTACTTTTTCTAACCAAGGATCAAGAGAAAGCGGTCATGGAAGTCTACTTCAACCAGTCTAACCTAGAAAACTGCAGCATACTTTTTACTATAGCTTCTAACCGTAATTTTATAGTTTGTTTATCAAGCTATATTAAAACTGCTTCAAGTGGCTTCCCCTTGAGGGAAATGGGTGGGAGCTAAACTTATTGGAACCCTCTTTTTTTATTCCACTAGTGTTGTATTTGCTAGTTTTGGGATGACTGTTGAGGATTCCCACCCCATTAAATCTTGTATCTTGTAATCTATAGTTTATACATGAAATGCTTGCTTATACAACAAAAAAATAAAATAAAATGAGACTTGTGAAAAGTCACAATTTATATAAATGAAATGATATTTGTGAAAATTCATAGCTTATATATAAATGAAATGATACTTGTGAAAAGTCATAACTTATATATAACTGAAATCGTACAAAATTGTACTTAGTCATAACTAAAATGAAAGAGCACTTATGAGTAGTCACAACTTATCAAATTATAAAGAATACATTAAAAATGTTTCTAATTCATTAAAGTGCACAACCCTTTATTTGGTGGCCAAGTGGTTAAGGCTCCTATCCCCAAGAGGTATGCATTGGCTCAAGTCACCAATATATTTTCATTTAAATCTTGACAACCAAACCAACACATTGAATAATAACAATGGTTTGCATTATTTTTTACTTAATAGTAAATATTTTAATCATTTTTAAGTTAAAAAACCAACAAATAGATGTTTGGCTCTAAGGGTCATTTTGAGTTGAGAGAGCAAAAGCTTTGAGTTTAACTCAACTATATATTTGCGAGATTACCCTGAAGAAAAACCAAATAATGGTTTTCCTTTAACCTATTATAAATTCAAATGCTGAGTTAAACTAAGATTCCATTTTTTATAGTCGCATGAACTCTTAAATATTGATCTGTTGTAACAACAAGAAGACCATGAAAAAGTATCATTTTCAATAACACCTAACAAGTTGCACAACAATGTCCCAAAACATTTAAGACTTTGCCCCACAAGCTCGTGAGTACTACTCAACATCACTAACATCAAATATTAGAGGGGCAAATAGAAATGGTCATAAACCTCACAGAGCTTCATCATAATATAAAACACTTTTTGATTCATGATCTAAATCTTATACAATTTATTGCTAAAAATTGCAAAAGAAAATCATTTCAAACAAAGAAAATCATATATAAGCTGATATATATATATATACACATACAATATATATATATATATGTATGTATAACAACCTACATTCTCCATTCTCCTGTGTTGATGTGTCATAATTTATTAATAGTTGAATTTATTGTTTAAAAGCAAACAAGATCTGACCTTAATATTGATAAACAATGTCATATCAATAGATGATGTAATGAGAGGATGGAAAATTCTACGTACAATATATTAGGTCTCCTACTGTGTTAACTGTTCATAATGTATCAACATTAATTGAGTTTGTGATTTAAAAGAAAATAAAATCATTTAATAATTTATAGATAATATAGACGGCCTACGGTAACTGGATGGTAGGATAGGGTATCTAATAAAAATTAATATTACTCATTCAATAAATTTTGAGGCAGCCAGTTCACTTTTGACCCAAGCCTTTCTTGTTCAAGGCTTTTAATTAGCTTTAAAGGGTATAGGGAAGGTCCCAGGGCACTCAATACACACCCTATCCTACCATCCAACTACGGTAGGCCATCCAAAAGAAATAGAAACGCACTTAAAGAAAAGTCTATCTGCAATCGCCGATTATCCTCGTTGCAGCCTCGAGGCCTACTTGGCACAAAATGAGAAAAGACGTTGTTTTCATTTTTGAAATATCTCACTCTATTCTCATTCTCTCCTCTATTCTCTCAATCCCTAATTCGATGTCTTCTCTCATCCGACCATAGTGTTCTCTTCTCCACGAACCCTAATCTACCCGTCATCCTCCCTCTCCCCCGAACCTCCATCCTCCGTTTTATCATCCCACTCCTTCGATCTCTGTCTTCTCTCATCCCTCTCTTCGATCTCTGTCTTCTTTCATCCCTCTCATTCGATCACTCTTCTCCACGACCACACAAACCCTAACCCTAATATCTCTGTCGTCCTCCCTCTCCCCTAAACCTCCATTTTTGAAATCGTCACCTCTGTTCTTTTCTATCACGATTTTCATTTTCATGATCCAAGACTAGCAAGGTAGTGCATTTCTCTCTTCTCTCCCTCCGTTAATCCTATGAGGTTCTTCTATGTAGTTTTTCTTTGATTTAGTGTTGTTTGTTATGCTTTTGGTTGGTTTTTTTTTTGTGGGTGTGTGGGTTTTTGTTTGTGTGCAGTGACTGATGAATGCTTGTGCAATTATGATTGGTTGGGAGGTTATTATCTTTTCTAGGTTTTGTTCGAGGGTGGTTTGGCATTGTCCTAACGAACTGTGTGTACTTTGATTAATGTTCTTGGTTGCTTGGATTGATTATGATATTATTTTATATCATCTTGGATTGTTGAATTGATTTGGGTTAATTTAGTTTAGATTATATTTTTATTTGAGTTTTTTTGTTCCTCAATTGACCATGAATTATTTCTTTTTTCCCTTATTTCTTCTGTTCTTTATTTGGGATAGTCTAGCGCAATCTCATATGATTTCATTACATACTTTTGGTAATTCCCATTGTATTATTAAATCTAAAATCTTTAAAAACTTCCCCTCCTTTCTCTTTCTTTTCCCTTTTTTTTTTTGGTATTTCTTATTGCTTTTACTGTCATTTGATGACCAATTTGAATTGTTTCTTTTAGTTATATGAATCAAATTTGTGCTTGTGATTTTTGAAATGTTGATTAATTGATTTGGAGATTTTGAATGATTTTGATTCGGTTTATTTTAGTAATTTGCAATTTGAATTATTTGCTTGTGGATTCGTCTTTGTACCTTACAATCTGGTTTTGAGCTTGACTAATATTTGGTATGGTCACAATATTTTAATTCTCACTTGAATTAGGCTCTTTCTCAGATTTTCCAATGAATGAGAAAAAATATGTTTGGTACATTATTTATTCCAATTATTTCTTTGATGCAGATTACAAATACTACAATTTTTTAATGAAGAATGCACTCAAGATAAGTTGCTCTTTGTAGGCGTACGATTCTGCATCTTTTCCTGATTGAGGTAGATAAGTCTATGACCATATAACAAACCAATAGACCTATAAATCCAATTTACTTAAGTTTCATTTGGGTCTGCCCAGTTGTAACTCGCAAGTTGTATCAATCTTAATAAATATATATCTCCATTAATGTTAATGTGATGATTAGTGGAACTTAAGATACCTTAGTACTCATGTATATAATAAATTTTTATTATATACATTATTTGCATAAATTGTTCTACTAGCACACCAGTTTAATATTTTGGTTTCTTTTCTAAATAAATGGAGATTTTTGAGTGTTAATTACTTGATTTGGAGATTTTGTTTGATTTTGATTCGGTTTATATATTTATTTTGCAATTTGAATTTTTTGTTTGTGGATTCATCTTTGTACCTTACAATCTGGTTTTAAGCTTGACTAATTGTTTTAGATTTCTTTCATTTTTATTAGATGCGGATATTATAGGAAAAATGAGTAAAAATACAATATCACTACTTAGGGATTGTAACTTAGGGGTAAATTGAATAACATTGCATGTTGCATGATATTTTATCTCTTAGGGCAGGGTAGTTAAAGTAATTAATTAAAACTTGCTACTATTCAATTTTATTATTTAACTATTATTCAATTGTTTTATAGGGGTTCATCTTAGAATATCATCATCATCTTCATCAATATCTTCTTTATCTTTTTCCAAACATACTTTGGGTCAAGCATTATGCTTCTGCGAGCTCGAAGCCACTTTAAAATGGTCAATTACTGCAAAAAATCTCAGATGACCTTTCTTAGGGTGTTCAAAATACAATACCCAGGTAACTACATTAATCAGATGTCTAAAACATTTTTTTATATAAATTTTAATATGATGTACAGTTCATACATTTCTAATATTTTCTCAAAATCATTAAGGCTTACCATACTGTAAATTTTTCAAGTGATTGGATGGTAATGAAGTGATTGAGCTACAAGTTTGAGAAAGAATGAACGAATTGTTAAAGAAAGAGAGAAGTTGAGAAGATACTCGAGCATCTCAAAAAGAGAGAGATGGAGCTACGTAAGATAGTGGATCTCCTCGAGAGGTGGAGATGGTACTATCCAATAAAAGCGACGAGGTTATGCAAAAGGAGTTAGTGCATGCATCACAATAAGCTAAAATAAGGCTTTTAGCTTCCCTACTTCTGATTTATTGTTGTTTTGACTTTGTACATGCATGTTACCTAGTGTTATATAAGTATTTTGGGATTTTAGTTACTAGTTCGATGTTTAGGTATTGGAGTTGTATATTTGTATTATCTATTTAGCATTTTGGAGTTATTTTGTGGAATTGGACTGTTTTGCCTCTTGACTGATATTGCTTGCAAGTATAAATTACAATGGTCAAGATATCCGATTATCCTAGACTTTTGGTATTTATAATTATGAAATGTCGTATTTACTCTTTTCTGCAAGTGAGAAATGTCTCTATGACTCGTGTGGGGCCTCATTATTCCCAACCTTAATGGTGCTGTTTAGTTCATATTCCCTGCCTTGATAGTGCTTTCAGATTAAAATTGGGTATGGCAGTAAAGTTCTTTATGGAGCTTCAATCTGGGATTGTTTCACTTCTAGTGCTGTTTCCCTATACAGGAAAGGCATTCTGTTAAAACCGGTTCAATATACTAACAATCAAGATTGATATGCTGTAAAGAAACATAAGTAAAACTTATGCATCTAAAACCGGTTCCTTATAAAGAAACACATTCCAGTTCCTATTTTTTTTTTTTTTCTTTTTTAACAACAAAGAAGCACCAATCCGTAAAAAGTACCAATCCAACTTCACAACAAAGAAGCTAAAATATCCAAAATGCACCAACCCAACTTCACATATTAAAATGCTCAAATACACAAAATATCTTTCCAATCCAGCCCAACAATATCAACATCTCAAATACACAAAATAGCTTCCAACTTAGTGAACAAAGTTTTCCATTCCAGTCAATCCAACTTCACAATAAAGTCATTAATTCCTATCACAACTATTCCAATCCAACTTCACAACAAAGAAGCTCAAATCTTCAAAATGCACCAATCCTACTTCACGTATTAAAATGCTCAAATATACAAAATATCTTTCTAATCCATAACAAATTTTTCCATTCCAACTTCACAACAAAGTCATTAATTCCTATAATAAATTTTTCTAATCCAACCCAACAACAAAGAAGAAGCTCAAATACACAAAATAGCTTCCAGTCCATAACAAGTATTTTTCCATTCCAACCCAACAACAAAGAAGCTCAAATACACAATATATATTCAATCCATAACAAATTTTTCCAATCCAAC
The DNA here is from genome assembly GCF_018687715.1 of Carya illinoinensis. NCBI lineage: Eukaryota > Viridiplantae > Streptophyta > Magnoliopsida > Fagales > Juglandaceae > Carya > Carya illinoinensis. The sequence goes on along the minus strand of NC_056759.1, from coordinate 25,562,728 downwards.
CCAATAAAAAAGAAGCATAAATACACCAAAATAATATAACTGGGAACCCATCATTGCAAAGGTTGTGATCTATCCAACTCAAATTGCATCTGTAAATATTAAATAACAAATATATTATTTACATAATAGAGATTAGTATTAAACTCGAAAATGAGTTAGGATCCACTTACGTTTTCTTAACTCTGCATCACTATTTCTTGGGGTTGGGTTCCAATAATTACTGAAGCCATGCTTCTCTTGCTCGAATAGCCTGATGATATTCAAACGTAAATATATTGCCTTTAATTTTAGGATAAATACATAAATATAATATCAATTAATATACATGCATGTTGGACACATCCATCTCAGAAAGGCTAAATAAATTCCTACATACTTCCACAACAAGTGTATCTTCTCTTTCCGTGATTCGGGTGTCTCCTCCATCTCGCTAATAATGTCGAGACAAATAAAAAAACATTAAATCTTTTAATTCATTAATAAAATAAATTCAATTTCATATTAAGATATATGCACCTCTTTACGTTTCCCCTTCGCTGGTATTTCCTTCGTCTTTGCTTTAGCTTTCCACATGTTTATCTCCATCCTGGATGCTCTTCTCAGAGATGGAAATCTGTTTTTGCCTTTAACAACAGGTGGACTATATACTTCCCCAGAACACCAGACCGTAGTGTCCTTTGTCGTACTATTAACATTGGAACCAATTTGAGTCATCGATGGGGGTTCTTCATTGACACGATACAGTTCAATTATTACATATAACTTAGTTCTCGCATCCTCAATATGCTTTCTCGAACTCACTACATGAGTAATCATCTGATAACATATACTTAAAAGATTTGAATATCTATTAAAATCTGGTCGTTGTTCCCCTTCATCATAGCTACTGTGGATTAATGTGTATCGCCTTTTAATATCTTTCTTCCATTGATTTAAAATATATATTTCTGGCAAATATTTAATATTGTTACACCTAAATACGGCCAAAATATACCAACACAATATCTCCATCATCTCAAATAATCCACAAGAGCACTTTGCAACTGCATCTTTCTCACTAAAGTCCACAAAATGTGTAACCAACTTAGTGAACTCTTCCAAACAAACTTCATCCTCTACCATATATGTCTTTACTACACCATCACTTTTATATAACTTTGGATTCAAGTCAATGATACTGTTGACTTGCTGTTGAACTTCCTTGAACTTAGTCATCGTGTACAATTCTTGAAACTTCTTTTTAATCGGAAATCTAGATATGCAGGGGATTGTGACATTAAGTACATGTTTGGGATTGCGGTGAAAAATATAATTTAAAATTTTAGAGCTTATAGCTTATGACTTAGATAACAAGTTTTACTATTAAAAAGTCGTTTACTGTTTGGTAACAATGTCTCTAAAGTACTTTTAAAGTTAGTTATATTAATTTTTGTAAAATATAGAGTTATTTGCAGGAGCTTTTCAATAAAAGCTTCAATTTGGTGCTTTTTAAAAAAGTAGATTTTCAGTTTTTTTAGGTGATTAAAGCACTTTTTATAAATTTACTAAACATATCATTTTTTGTTTAAAAGAGCTTTTAAACAATTAAAAACACTTTTTAAGTTTTCAAACTCAATCCCAAACAGGCTCTAAATGACTGGAAGTCCACGAGATTTTCATTCTCAATCTTTTTTTTAACGCGTTATCAAATTGGTCTACAAACTCCTTTAAGTTTGTTCTAGAATGTACATAACCGTCAAAGAATGCATTCATGCTCTCACTTTGCTGCGTTGTACTCATTCTAGCCCAAAAACACTCATTCAAAAATGCCAGTACCCAATGTTCACGCTCAATGTATAGGCTCTGCAACCACGTATTCTCATGCAAGTTATAAGTGGTAAGCAACTAATCCCAACATTTCTCAAACTCATCAACACTTTGGGTGTCGTATACACATTTCATCAATGCATTTTTCATCCCAATTTTGTAGGAATCGTATGAGCTAAGCTTCTCGGAAACTTTCTTCAGTATATGCCAAAGACAAAATCTATGCAGGGTATTTGGAAAGACAATTGCGATTACATTTTTCATTGCTCTATCTTGATTAATGATAATAGCTTTCGGAGCAATATCATCCATGCATTGCAACCATATCTCAAATAACCACACAAATGTCTCGGTATCCTCGCTGGAAATCAAACATGTTCCCAATATATTGACTATCCACGGTGGTTTACACCAACAAATGGTACAAAGGGCATCCCATATCAATTCGTTAGGTATGTGTTGTCGAATATAACCACATCGCTGAAATATTGGTACGCTGCTCTACTATGGGGGTCTGCCCAAAGACGTTCTTCAACCTCCCATCATCATCTATATCCATCATATAAAAGAACTCAGAATTTTTGTATTGCATCCATAAAAAGTACTGTTGGAGCGCTCCAGCACCACCTGCACCAAGTCGTAGATGTCTTGCCTTGTTAATATAATTATGATAATCCTTTTCCAGAAATGGGAGGTTCTCGAATCCACCAGACCAACAACAAGAGATTCGTAACTCTTATTTGCTTGGATGACAGTCAAATCATTTGTATTTAGGACTCTTTTTATGGTATCACTAACTTCTCTATTACATTGAAAGAAGCAGGATTTCTTTGGTCTGAGGCCATGGTTATGAATATTATGTACTGCCGTTAACTGAAGCGCTTCATCTTGCCTTAAGGCATTAATCTTTGCCTTACATTCCATCATTCATGTCGGACGTGGGTTGGCAACATTCAACGTCTTATTCCAAGCCTTCCCACCACAGGCACAAGCAAGAGTGACGTATCTAACAGACTCATTTTCTTTCTTCTCAATTCGTTTTATCATCACCACAAACCCGCATTTGTTACCATAGTCCTTATAATAACTTAAGAGCTCTTCAATGGAATTAAACTCCATTCCCGACTTTGGCTTCTCAATCATATCTTCACCAACCACTTAGACATTCTGAGATTTCTCGGCACTGTCATTATTAGATTCCGTAAGATTTGGTCTATCTTCAGGACATTTTTCAACTATAGGAGATCCACATGGCACTTCAGTTTCCCCACCATCAGGTCTATTATCGAGCTCTGAACCAACTATTTTGCTCATGTCAGAGCTTGTATTGCTGATAGGAGTCAGAGGTTCCATGATATGTTGAAATGAGTAACCAGTATTTTGCAAAAAAAAACAAAAGGTCAGCAAATAAGCCACCTTATTTTTTTTATAGTTCAAAGAAGCCAACTTATTAAGAATAAATCCAGATCAGTTATCACCACTTGTATATTGATTGGATATTGGTTACCAGCCAGATATGGTAGAAAAGTTGGTGACCACGTAGGCGCTGATCCAAAGTAACCAAGCATGTAATTTGAAATATTTTGACTAGTTGATGGTTTAGCCTAACATGTTATTAGATAAAGTTGTTGATGTAATTTGGAAAAAAAAAATATCAGCAATACCAATGTTGTTGATTTTTTCAATCATATAACATACATACCTCGGATGGAGGATTTGAGCTAGATAATGTCTGCATAATTGGCTGTTCTTTCTTGTTTTCCATGTTGAGAAAATATAATAGAACTGGCACCAATTAAGTAATTTAACATAAATCTTAAATCTTAAATACTTCTATTTAATCAGATAAACACATGGTAATAATTGCAACCTCAAGTAACAACCAAAGAGAATAAGGAATGACATATTAGTACAGCAAAGAATAAAATAGAGTACATAAAAAAACAGAAGCATAAAAGCATAGTAAGGCAACACAAAATGAGGACCTTGTATTCAAACCACATGTAAAACTAATCTACTTTTAACAACCCAAAAGGATATATGATGAGGAAGAACCAATGAAGATAGAAACCATTTATATTCAACTATTATTAATGAAGAATTAAACAGTATCAAATAAAGGTGAAAACATTAATAGTTGCAACATAGTGAAGAGAGAGACAATATTAAACTCCACCCCAGGATGCAAAGATCCTTCATTGTTTAGAATAGTTTCAATTACTATTTTCAGTCAATGAACTATTCTCAATGTTTATAGTATCACTTCAGCAATATCATGCATCATATGTAAAACTAATAAAACTTATATTTTTGTTTATGGAAGTAGCAAAAAGTAAAGAATAATGAATTTAAAAAAGAAACTAAAAAACTAAACTGGTATGCTAGCATAATAGTTTATGCAAATAATGTATATAATAAAAATTTGGTGGAGATTGATGAGTACTAAGGTATCTTGGGCGCATCCTTCATTCAAAAATTGTATGATACCGAGAGCGTGAAATGTGTTTACTAATCAAGTTTATTGGATTCCAAGTGATCTTGAATTTGCTGTATGATGGTGCGGAATCAGAGATTTTGTAGTCTATATATCTCCACCATTTCTCTCATGTTTGTTGAGCTTCTAAAGAATGTTTTTTTAGGATAATCATCTGTGGTTGCGCCATTTTTTTCTTAAAGAAATGTCTGATCTACAGAAATTATTAAATGGATGCAACCCCTTGGTCTTGTTGTTTCCATTTTACCAGAATTGTTGAACTAGCCAATCTTCTGCCTAAATGTCTCACAAGTACCATTCGCAATGCCTCTCATTTTGAACTAAATGTCTCACAGCCAATCGACATTGCACCTACTTTTATTCTAAAGTGGCAATAAACTTGATCGGTGAACACATTTCACGCTCTCTGTTCCTTAAAATGAGTACTAAGCAATAGAAAATACCAAAAAAAAAAAAAGGAAAAGAAAGAAAGAAACGAGAAAACCAGAGCAACAACCCGAATCAAATATTCAAAGAAAAACTAAGTTAAAACCATTCTCTTACCCATAAATTCATATGAAAGAACAAGCTAAAACCCAGTTAAAGTTCGTCGATGAGGTCTCTGGTTTTAGTTTTGGGCTCCTACGCAGTTTTCCTTGTTCTTCAAAATCACGTGAAAATGAATTTTCCCACCTCCCACATTACCTTTATGGCTTCCTGGCTCCCCCCCCCCCCCCCCCCCCCCCCCCCCCCCCCCCCCCCCCCCAGCGCCTCCTCCTCCTCCTCCTCCTCCTCCTCCTCCTTTTTAATAATTATCAGCTAACGTGGCAACTTCAGTCACGAGGCTACGGCGGGGTTACTCACCGGTAGTATATAGCAGTATTGCGCACTTAATGGTCATCATACAAGCTTGTTAATTTAGGCATAGTTTATTTTTACATAAGAGATAAAATGAATTGAGATAAAAAATTGAAAGTTAAACAAAATGTTGTTAAAATATATATTTTTTAAATTATTTTTGTTTTAAAATTTAAAAAAGTTGAATTATTTATTTTATTTTATATAAAAATTTAAGAAAATTATAATAATTAAATGAGATAAGAATAATTGTAAAAACAAATGAGACCTTAATATTGGTCTGTCCTAGCATGTGCATTTGAAACTTGGCATCATTTCTTTGGACCAATTAGTATAAAGTCTGATCTTCAAATGTGATAATCAAGTTCAAACCCTCCATTCCCACCACCTGTAAAAAATTAAAAAGCAAAAAGAAAAACACTTGGCATCCAAAACTTGAGGGGGGAAAAAGAAAGCAACCAAACTTCCAAGAAATATTGTAAAATTTATGACATTTAGGCTTATGAAAAGTAATTGCACCCAAAAAAAAAAAAAAAAACGGCTTATGTTAATGGGACCATATACTGATTTTCAAGATTTTTGTGTGTATATATGGACATTCATGCCTTTTTTCTGTTGAATTTGCATTTTTGGTTGTTTTTTTTAGCTTAGAATCTAAAAATACGAGATTGTTTAAAAAATCTCACGATTGATTGGATGGAGATCATTTTAACATATCCAACTCATGTAGACCTGCGCAATGCACAAGAATAGCTAAATTTACAAACAAAAGTTGTTACATGTAATTAAATTGGCATGTCTTGCTTAGGTGATAATAAATAAAAATCTTTAAATAATTAGGTTAGCATCTTGATTTTAAAAAATTGAAAAATGATAGTCTATAGAATATCATACATAATTTTTTGGACAATGCTACTAATTCCGATAAACAACCGAAGAAATGAACCGATGTAGTGTAAATAATTTTTATTTATTTGTTTTCTTCTTTTCTTTTAATCATTTTTTACATAATTTTAAATATTTTAAAATATAAAAAAAATATCAATTCACTAATATTCACTTCCTTAATCATTAAGTAAAATTAAAAAAATTCAATCGATCATTTTTATCGATTAATTTTATCAATTTAATTAGCATTTTTCTAATTTTTTAAGATATATATTTTTTTGAGCAATGGTACATACAGTCGTAGAATTACAAACGCCGAGTAATCGCTTTGAAAAAGAGTGGAGTCCACGATTAAAAAGTTAGTTTTTTTTCATGTGGGTCTCATATTAATTCATTTTTTTCAAAGCGACTGCACGCCGCTTGCACAACCACGACTGCAAATATCATTTCTCTATTTTTTTATCATTCTTTCCACAATTATATTTTAAATGAGAGGTATTTTAATTAATTCGGTAAAGTCATTTTATAAAAATACTATCGTTTTAAAACATATATAATTATATAAAATATTATAATTAATTTAGTTGCGTACCTTGTTCTTCTCTCCCTTTACTCTATTTTTGTATTAATGTTGATTATGCAATAAATAAAACGTTTTGAATGAATCTCAATATTTTAGCATTTTAATTCACAAGAATTATTTTTGAAGGTAAGAGAAGCCCATAACTCTTTATATAGCATGACAAAATAATTCTGCACGGGTGGGTCCAAAGGGCCCTGTCTTAAAAAGATTTTCCGATATAAAAAAAAAAATAATGATAATAACTATTTAAAAAAAAAAAAAGATAATAATTTATAGGCTTTTTAACTTCATTGAAAACTTAATAAATTTATTGTTTCCAGTAGTTTAAAAAAAACTAAAATGGCATTAATCAGGAAAAGTAACAAAGAAAAAATAAATTTAATAGGAATCTAAAGGACTCGTATAAAAACTACTGATTTTTATTTAATTATTTTAAATTTAATTATAAGTTATTTTATTTAATAAAATATATAATTTAACTGGATGACAGGAGTGAACAAAAGCAAATATTCAGATAATCAATTTTTTTTTGTTAAAAAAAAAATATGATGGAGAACGAAAAAGTCTTTTTGGCATTAATGTATAGCGAACTAAATACTATTTCTTTTTATTAGATAGATAAATGAATGGTCTTTTTCATTGAATTAAATAGAGAAATAACAAATAAGGGTATTTTTAATTAAATAAAATAAAATTAGTTAAAAAAAAACACATGGTACCAAACTTTTAGACTAAATCGTTTTGAATTTAAATGCTAAAATATATGAAAAAATGTGAAGGCATGGCTCAATGTGAGCAAAACTCATACATTTCTTTTTTTTTTTTTTTATTCTTTTTTAAAGGGGGTGAGGGGATTCAAACTCAAACATTTATTTAGAAAATCGAGTCATATATCATACTATCAGACTCTTGACAAGCAAAGCTTATACTTAGATAATAATATATGTTAAAGATATATTTATTTTGATTTGATGATTTTATTAGATATATTTTATTAAGTTTAATTTAATGATATATATATTATATTATATAATAATAACGCAAATGAGAAGTAATAAAATTACTTTAAAATACTAATTATTATTTGAAACTATAGATCTCTAATTTCTTAAAATAACCTTTTTATCTCTAAAATATAAACAAATTTCAAAAATCCCAAGACCGCCTCTCCTATATATCCTTAAAAGGAAGCGGCTAGTATGACGGCTGAAGTATACTGCAGGCCATACCGCACGGCGCACAGTTGTTTTTTTTTTTTTTTTTTTTTAATTTTCATATTTTTTTAATCATTTTCTTAACCATTACGTAAAATAAAAAAATAAAAAAAATACACCGATAGGTTTGAAAATTGAAATAACTTCCTTAATCACTAAATTCAAAATTAAAAAAATAAAAAATAAAAAAATAAAAAAATAAAAAAATAAAAAAATAAAAAAAAAAAGAAGAAAAAAAAGAAAAAGGCAGCTGTACATTGGACCAATGCAAATGGGGTGGCATAGCAGCGTTTTCCATACTTAAAGAGTCAAAAGTTTTCCGCAAAATTAAAAAAAGTCTTAATCCCCCAAACTTGACACAAACCCAAAAAACTTCTCTTTCTCTTCAAAAATAAATTATTGAAAATACCATTTAGTCTACGAAATTCAAAATAACTCACCAACTCTTGACACATCTGAAAATGGTGGCTCTACACCCATCGCTGGGTTTCCTGCTAGTATATTTTAAGTTTTTTTTTATCATATCTTTTTTTAACATTTTTAAATATTTAAAAAAAAATTGATAATATTATTAAATAATATTTTCTTAATTATTAAGTAAAAAAAAAAAATTAGAGCGGAAGCTCTAACGAGATACCTAACTTTTTCCATCTAAATATCTCATAGTTGATAGTCCCCTCCAAAAAATAAATAAATAAAGTATGCATAGATATTTTTTTTTTTTATGTAAATCCCACAAGCTTAGCTTGAATCTTTGGTCAAATTAAGATCTTTTAAACTCAAAAGTTTTTAAAAGTAAAAATATAAACTTTTCGAAAACCAGCATACACATGATTTTTTTCTATCATCTCTTTTTCCCTTAACCCCCTTCTTTGCCCTTTCCACAACCATAATTTCCAATTTTATTGTGTTTTTCCTAAGATAAAAAACAAAAATTCTTAATTCATGATTAGTTACAACCATGATGTATGTGCATTATAAGTTGGCCTATTATATTATGAGATTGCAATCATAGAGTGCACGCACAATCACCAAGCAATTTTTTTAAAAAAGTGAATAAATATGTCATCAACATGAATAATTAATTTTTTTAATAATAGATCACACTCATTTTCAACAAAAGTGTAGAGTTTTTGCACAACTCATTATTATATTTAACATTACTCTTATATTATTATATATAAATAAATCAACCAAAGGGGACTTTAGAAAGCTTGAAAGTAAAAACATAAAACTCAACAAAATATAACTTTTAAATAATTAAAACCAGAAACTAAAAACTACAAAAAACAAAGAAAGAAAAAAAAAATTAAAGATTAAGATTAAAAATAAAAAATAAAAATCCCCTCCACTGTCATTCGGAAGCATTCTCGTTCACATCCGATGCCCAAAGTACTGAATTTTCTCTAATTTGATATTTATTATACGGTTTTGATCAAAATATTCTCTACATTTAGATCCCTATTTTAGAAAAAATGTTTAGAGAATAAATAATGATTCTCTATATTTGAAAAACCACTATTTATTTTTTAAATTATTTTTATCAATATTTTATTCTAATACATAAAATAAATTATTCTTTCAACTATCTACACTTACTATCATATACATATTTGTTATAGTTTTAAATAATAATTTCAAAATAATTTAAATAATTACGAAAGTAGAAAAAAATAACTTTAAAAATATTATCATATCCATTAAAAAATAATTTAAATTTTTGTTTAAAATATTCAGTAGAGTAATAGTTCAAAACATAACAAAAAAATATTGAGTAGTTAAGTTTGTAAATAAAAATGAGAAAAAAGTAACAAAGAACGAATAGAGAAATATTATTTTAATAAAATATAAAGAATAGAGAAAGTATAGAAGATGAGATGAATGTAATTTTTAAAAGATGAATAAAATTTAATAAAAATTTTTAAAAAATATTATTTTTATTTAAATTATAGAAAATTTTACGGAACTTAATGTTAATGCTCTTATTCTTGATCTTTGCAGACGTTTCTCACATCTCTGTTTGCATGGGGCCGGCAAAGAAAAGTGGCCTTTATTCGGTTATTTCACCATGCCTACCTCTTTACGTTTATTGAAAGTTAGCTATTATTTTCTGTAATTTTTATTCCTTTATTTTATAGGAAAATGCTAAGGGTATTGAAAATAGCTTTCCAAAAGTGACCCAAATTTTTTTTTTTTACTTAATAGTTAATTAAGTTTGTAAATTTTTTTAAAAATATTTAAAGGAGTTTATAAAATGTTAAAAAAAAGTACAATTCGGTATAATGCGGGGGCTACCTTTCTCGGTAGTCTTAGCATTATCCTTTTATATATTTAGGATTTAGTTATTTAAGTTATTTAAAACTTTAATTTTGTTTTTCTTGTTTTAATTTTTAATTTTTTTTCTTTCTGTTATGTTATAGTTTATTAATTTTTTCTTAATTCTTTATTTCTTTTGTATTTTTAAATTTTTAATATTTTCGTAATGTATCAAAACATGGATTATTATTATTATTATTATAGAGTCATGTGTTAGAAAATAATCTTGATTTTCCAATAAGGCGAAACTTTGAGACTCATTGTCATTGTTGTGAATACCGTATGGTACTGGCCTGTATATACCGTACCGACCACTGATTCGGTATAGGTATTTTACTTATTTCGTATTTATCTAAATACCGGTCGTGCCGGTCGATATTTCGGCTTTTACCATTTTTTTTTTCATTTTTTCAAACTACAAGTTCACTTTTTACCCTCAATTTAGACCATTTAATTATAATTTATATATATATATATGTATTTATGTATAATTTATTTATATATAGATTATTATTTTAGAATATAATTTTTATATATTTATATATATAATTTATTAGTATATCGACTATCTCAAAACGGTACACGAAACGGTATTAATATCAACATATTTTATTCTAATACTTTAACATATACGACATCCAATATGGTATTCAAAATATTACTCATTGTTCAAAAAATCGGAAACATGAGTGGATGGATATATGTCAGGCAAAAATTTCCTTAAATGAAAATTTTAACATATAGAGATATAAATACTTGAGAAAAAAAAAAAAAAAAGATATTTATAGTTAGATTGTGCATCCTGTCGTATACTTTTCTTAAAAAATAAATAAATCTAAAATATTTTATATAAAAAAATTATTATTTTGAATACTAAATCTCATTTTCTGGGAAAACAAAAAAAAGTCCACAAAACTGCATTAGGTATTTTAAAAAAAAAAAAAAAAATTGCGTTTCTTTCTTTTCACTTTTTTAGTATGTTCAAATTTAGAAAGTTTCCTTTTATATGAATACGAAAGCATGACGTCATTGATGACTGTAGGTCAGCAAGCCAATAAGGTAGAGAATACAAATTGGTAAAATGATAAAAAAAGAATAATGTCAGGTATAATTATGAAATTTGTAAATATAGGGCAGTTATTCTTTTAAAAAATAATATAAAATTTATTATTAAAAAATTATTATTTTTATATAAATACTATATTTATTTATTTTTAAAAAAATAATTACACGATAATTATATACTAACTACAAATATCGGTTATAGAAGTGTACATCTGCTGCGATTCCAAATCAAGGGCACGGTTAAGGAGACCACAGTTCGGGAAGAACATCAGATGGATCGTGAAGAAGGTAGGTGGCTTAAGGAAGTTTCAAGAAGAAAGAGTCAATAAAGGCATCTCACAACGATGCCGTTTCAACCAGGGAGGAACGGTGCCGTTTCCAGTCCAAAAGGAAGGTCAGTTCGACGATGCCGTTTGCAGCTGATTTAATGATGTTGTTTAAGTTTTATTTCTTAAATTTATGTTACTGTTTGTATGCATTTCCTTTGTAGAATAATCCAAATTCTGTTATGCTCCAACCCATGTATGTTTTATGCGTGGAAGAATATTCTCCAGGTAGTGGGTGTAAAAGGAGGACGGGGGTGCATGGCAGAAGCATGCAGAATCATTGTAAGGATTGTCATTTGGAAGAAGGGTTTGCCTCGAACAAAACCCAGCGTGACACTACTGTCACCATTTATGCATTCCATTCTCTTGTTTCTCATATCATTCCTCATTCTCTCTCACTCTCTCTACATACTCTCCGTTCAATACAGTATTCCTAAATTACAGCTTATAAGCAGCTTCATAGCAATTGGTACCAGAGACCTAGGTTCTGATGGCGGAAGGAACTAGATCCAAGCAGCAGCAGTGGGAAGCCATGCAAAACCAGATTGACCACCACAAGGAAGGCCTGCAAGAAGTTAAAGGAAGGTTAGAGCAATTAACTGACATGTTAAGAACCATCATTACTCAACAGAATGCTGGGGGGAAAATATTGAAATGCATGATAATAGACGAAATGTGACTAGGGGGGTCAGATTGGAGTTTCCCCACTTTATTGGCCAAGACCCTGCCGGGTGGGTTTTTAAGGCTAATCAATATTTTGATTATCACCAAACACCTCCTGCACAGAGGGCTACTTATGGCCTCCTACCACATAGAAGGAGAAGCCTTGTTATGGTATCAAGATACCATGGAGAGGGGTTAAAACCTAAACTAGGAAGCTTTTGCTCAGGCTATCCAACTAAGGTTTGGAGCTACTGCCTATGATGACCCAATGGAGCCCCTCACTAGACTAAAACAGACCACCATTGTAGCTGGATACAAGGCCTAGTTCGAAGCCCTCTCTAATGGATTGAGGGGTTTGTCCGACAACCACAGACTCAGCTGCTTTCTTAGTGGCTTAAAAGATGACATACGTTTACCTGTGAGAATGCTAAACCCTATCAACCTTAATGCAGCCTTTGGGCTGGTTAAGATGTAAGAAGAATACTTGAATAACTCAAAAAAAGGGGTCAAACCAATGGGGGAAATGAATACAACCTTACTAGGGAACTCATCTACCCAATGGAGCCAGAAAAATGTACCAAGAGCCCCTAGAGTTACATCTGTCCAAATGGAGGAAAGAAGGAAGAAGGGATTATGCTATAACTGTGAGGAGAAATGGAACCCGGGGCGTGTTTGTAAAAATCCCAGAGTTTATGTGTTACAAGCAGTGGAGGACATGGCAAGTGATTCTGGAGGGGATGACAATGTAGGACCAAAACTGATTGAGGAAGAAGAAGAAATACCAGCAGGGGCCAAGGTGGAACCCGAGATATCCCTAAATGCCATTACAGGTACTCCTAGTCCCAATACCATGAGAATATTGGGAAAGGTATCGGAAGAAAGAGTAGTGGTACTGGTGGATTCAGGAAGCACCCACAACTTCTTGGATCCCTTAGTTTTGCAACAGTGTAGATGCGAAATGGACAGGTCCAAGAAAATATCTGTCAAGGTGGCAAATGGAGAAATCATCACCAGTGAAGGCTTTGTGCAGTTGGAACTTAAAATGCAAGGTATCAAATTCTTCCTGCCTTTTATGTTATTTCATTAGGAGGCTGTGATGCAGTCTTAGGGGTCCAATGGCTTGAGAAGCTAGGGCCCATTACTTGAGACTTTGCAAGGTTAACAATGGAGTTTAGGTGAGAAGGGAAAGGGGTTCAGTTGAAGAGGCTTGAGAGGAAGGGGTTATCCTTTGAAGGGCATAACAAGTTGATTTTGGGATCTGTTTGCAAGGGAAAGGGGCTGCTAGTCCAACTATTATCCATGGAAGGGCAGGTTAGAGAAGAACCTAAAAGTAAGGAGATGTCTGACCTACTAAGTGAACTGTCTGAGGTCTTTAAAGAACCTCAAGGACTTCCTCCTGTGAGGACTCATGACCATAGAATCCTTCTTAAGGAAGGAACCCCTTCAATTTCTACAAGACCATATCAGTACCCCCATTACCAGAAAACAAAGATAGAAAAAATAGTCTCTGAGTTACTCAGTACTGGAGTAATAAGACCCAATATCAGCCCATTTTCAACTCCTGTTTTGTTAGTAAGAAAGGCTGATAGAGGATGGAGGCTGTGTGTTGATTACAGAGCCTTAAATCAGAAGACTATAAAGGATAGGTTTCCCATACCCATCATCGACGAGCTCTTAGATGAGCTACATGGGACTCGGATCTTCTCTAAGATGGATTTGAGATCGGGGTATCACCAGATTAGGGTGGTACCAGAAGATGTGCCTACAACTGCATTTAGGACACATGAAGGGCATTATGAATTTTTGGTGATACCCTTTGGACTTACAAATGCCCCCTCTACCTTTCAAGGGCTCATGAATGTTGTTTTTAAGCCCTTTCTAAGGAAGTTCGTGTTGGTTTTCTTTGACGACATACTGGTCTACAGTAAGGGAGGAGAGGAACATGTGGGGCACCTAAGGCAGGTCTTACAAACTCTAGTGAACCACCAGCTATATGCAAAGAAAGCTAAGTGCCAGTTCGCAGTAAAGGAGGTGGGTTACCTAGGTCACTTAATAAATGCAGAGGGGGTAAGGGCAGACCCCACAAAAATTGAGGCCATGTTGGACTAGCCTGTCCCTAAGAACCCGAGGTCATTAAGGGGTTTCCTAAGGTTGACAGGATATTACAGAAAATGTATTAAAGGATATGGATTAATTACCGCTCCTTTAACCAGTTTATTGAGAAAGAGTTCCTTTAAGTGGGATAATGAAGCTCAAGTGGCCTTCAGTGAACTAAAAAGGGTTGTGACCTAGCCTCCTGTTTTGAGGCTGCCTGATTTCACCCAACCCTTTACAATAGAGTGTGATGCTAGTGGAGGAGGGGTTGGGGCTGTCCTAATGCAAGATGGGCAGCCTATAGCTTACCTTAGTAAGGCCGTGAAGGGAAAGGCTTTACTACTCTCTACCTATGAGAAGGAGTTGTTTGCTCTCGTCACTGCAGTCCAGAAGTGGAGACCTTATGTGTTAGGGTAGTCCTTTGTGATAAGGACTGACCAACAGGCCCTAAAGTTCCTCTTGAAGCAAAAAATTGGCACAGTAGCTCAGCAGAAATGGATAGCTAAACTCATGGGGTACAACTTTGTCATTGAGTATAAGAAGGGAAGGGAAAACCGTGTAGCAGATGCCCTTTCCAGAAAAGAGGAACAGGTTGAATTGATACATGGGAACTTGGTAGTGGTTACCTTTCCAACTCCCCAATGGGTTGAGGAATTGAAGGGGAGTTATTCGAATTCCCCCGAAGTTCTAAATCTCTGGACCAGACTTAAAAATCAGCTGGAAGTGCCAAA
This sequence comes from Carya illinoinensis, assembly GCF_018687715.1. NCBI lineage: Eukaryota > Viridiplantae > Streptophyta > Magnoliopsida > Fagales > Juglandaceae > Carya > Carya illinoinensis. The sequence continues at coordinate 25,547,711 of NC_056759.1, read as the reverse complement.
GGGATATACCCTGAGGCATGATCTAATACTCAAGAAAGGAAGGTTACTGGTGGTTCCTGGAAGCCCATTCAAGGATAAGGTGTTATAGTTTGTCCATAGTGACCCCTAAGCAGGACATCCTGGGTATCTCAGGACTTATCAAAGAGCCAAGAAGGATTTCTTTTGGGTTGGAATGAAAAAAGACATCAAGACCTTTGTAAGAGAGTGTGATTTTTGTCAGGTTATCAAACATGAAAACCTACCTCCTGCTGGTCTACTGTAACCCCTCCCGATCCATCAGCAAGCTTGGAAGGATATATCACTTGATTTTGTAGAAGGATTACCTAAGTCCTATGGGTATAGTGTCATTTTGGTGGTGATAGACAGGTACTCGAAATATGGGCACTTTCTGGCCCTCTCTCATCCTTATACAGTTCAAGAGGTGGCCCAACTATTCTTTGATGAGGTGTTTAAGCTACATGGGTTACCTAAGACCATCACCTTGGACAGGGACCCGGTCTTCCTAAGTTCCTTTTGGAAGGCAGTGTTTGGATTGCAAGGGTCCAGTCTCCACTATAGTTCAGCCTACCATCCCCAGACCGATGGTCAGACTGAGGTACTGAACAAATGCTTGGAAGGATACCTCAGGAGCTACACAGGGGCAAGGCCCAAGACCTGGTCTAAATGGCTATCTATTGCAAAATGGAGCCACAATACATCCTTCCAGACCTCACTAAAACTCTCACCCTTTGAGGTACTCTATGGGTACCCTTCTCCTAAGTTGGTCTCATACATACCAGGTATGACAACCAATGAACTAGCCGATCAAGAACTCAAGACAAGAGACCAAATCAGAGCACTAGTGCTACAGAAACGGAAGCACAGGGTAGGATGAAACATTTTGAAGACAAGAAAAGAACCGAGAGGCTGTTTGAGGTAGGGGATTGGGTTTACCTCCGTCTTCAACCCTATCGACAGAAGACAGTGGCCATGAAGCGCAACATGAAGCTTGCTCCCAGGTTCTACAGACCTTTTCAGGTGACTCAGAGGTTGGGAACCATGGCGTACCGCTTGGATTTGCCTCTAACATCAAGAATCCACCCGGTATTTCATGTCTCAAGCCTCAAAAAGAAGTTAGGTGCTCGGATCATTCCCCTTCCGACTCTTCCCCTCGTGAATGACGATGGAGATGTGATGCCAGAACTCGAGATGATAGTGGATCGAAGACTCAAAAGGCTAGGACAAAGGGTTGTGACAAAGGTACTCGTGAAGTGGGTTGGGGCTTTGGATGAAGGAAACACTTGGGAAATCTTGGATCGGTTAAGAGGGCATTATCCTCACCTTGTGGGCAAGGTCCTCTAAGTGGGGGAGATTGCTGTGATTTTGAATCAAGGGCACGTTTAAGGAGACCACGATTCGGGAAGAACATCAGATGGATCGTGAAGAAGGTAGGTGGCTTAAGAAGTTTCAAGAAGAAAGAGTCAATAAGGGCATCTCACAACGATGTCGTTTCAACCCGGGAGGAACGGTGCCGTTTCCAGTCCAAAAGGAAGGCTAGTTTGACGATGCCGTTTGCTGCTGATTTAAGGATGTCGTTTAAGTTTTATATCTTAAATTTATGTCACCGTTTGTATGCATTTCCTTTCTAGAATAGTCCAAATTCTGTTATGCTCTAACCCATGTATGTTTTACGTGTGGAAGAATATTCTCCAGGTAGTGGGTGTAAAAGGGGGACGGGGGTGCATGGCAGAGGCATGCAGAATCATTGTAAGGATTGTCATTTGGAGGAAGGGTTTGCCTCGAATAAAACCCAGCGTGACACTACTGTCACCATTTATCCATTCCATTCTCTTGTTTCTCATATCATTCCTCATTCTCTCTCACTCTCTACATACTCTCCATTCAATATAGTATTCCTAAATTACAGCTTATAAGCAGCTTCATAGCAACATCATCCCACCATTGCTTTGATAGAGTATATAATAATTAAAGAATAAATAAGATGCTGAAATTTAGGCCATGTTTGGCAATTAAGGTGCTTTCAAAAGTTAATATTTTTTGATTTTTTTATAATTTTATTTTTTAATATTACTCAAATAAAAGAGTTTTCTATTTTAAATTTTTAACTTTTCATCTTATCATTATTCAAATAAAAAAATTAATAAAAATTTTATAAACTTAAAAATAAAAACAATTTTAAAAAATTATATTCAAACTTTTCAACTATATACATCTTCTTTCACAAATTCCAATATAATAATTATATAAAAAAATATATATGTATTCAAAATTTTCTCTTATTTTCCAAAGCCTAATCTCAAACAAACGCTCAAACACTTTTAATAACTAAACATGCCCTTAATGTGGTTTGGCATTATAATTTACATATGTTCACAAAACTTAGAAGAGAAATATGTCACAAAATGTGTTAGATATAAACTTTCAAACTCCTAATTTTTACTTGAGTATTTACAGTAATAGAATGTGTAAACGTCGCATAATTTTTTTTAAAAAAAAGTGAGTAAATATAATATCCACATGATAAAAAAATTAATTTTTTAATAATATATATCACTCTTTTATAAAAATATTACGTAACATTTACACACTCCACGATTATATTTAAAATTACTCTTTTTATTTCATTATAGCGAGTAAAGGGCCTTCTCTTTTTTTCCCTCAATAGCTTTTGTGAAAGATCTAATTATCTAGTCAGATGATATTTATTAGATAATTTCGAAATATATAATATGACTTGTCATTAAAAGTACTCTGTATTTATCTAAATAATTTTAATAACATGATTTTTTGTATTAAAAAAAATTATCACATTATTATAAATACTCTTAAAATACTTAATAATTTGAAGATGTTTAACATATGCGTGGATCCTCTCCTCCTCATGTGATATTCATGAATCGAGTCCCGTCATCTCAATCCTTCTAAAATAAGAAAGGTACTGTACAAATTTTAAATTGATAAAAGAGTTCTGTTATGTATAACTAAAGTCGCATATTAATCTACGTGTCAATTCTAATTACTTTATATTTAAATTTTAAATTAATAATATTTTTAATAAAATAAACCTTTTAATAAATCATATTATATTGATACGTACACATATTAATATACAGTCAACTAGATTATTCCTTTTGAGTACTAAGATATAAGTCGGTGGTATGGAATAGTTAGAGTAGACCTTGTACCATGTGATCAAGAAAGACGCCGTCCCCTCCACCTTAAATAATTGGTCCCAGTCTCTGCATGTTTTCACGTGTCCTGCCCCTAATTACAACATCCTGAGCATCAGCTACGCCATAGGATTCTAATGACACCACCATATGATACCATGAACAAATTTCGAGTATCATTTTTCTGCCGATTCGGCTTGATCCTCCCAACTCTCACCTGACGGGGCGTACTGATCACATGCATGTTCACGTCCGTCCAAGACCCCAACCTTATAATTATAGTCAATCAATTTGCATCAAGCACCATCAAAATTTCATATAATGGTCGGTCCAACGTCGAAGCCAAAATCTCTTGTAATATATTACTATAAAAAACTAGATCTCAGTTGATCTTGGCGGTGGTAATGTTTATGTTCATGATCTTTAGTACATATTGCACAAATCTAGAAAGGAGCATCTACTGCAAATATGTGTGTTCTTCGTATTTTTTCAAATCTCTGAACCAAAAGATGAGTTTGATAAGCCTGATCATCTCCTTGCAGTGTCGATGATGAGCCAAACAAGCTGGTTGCACCATGTAGCCTCCTTTGCATCGAATAATTTCTCCTGAGAGTGACTTCACTTTCTTCTAAAAGTGTGTGGTGGGCTATCTTTTCTATTCCCTGATAGGACAAAGTCCTTGATAAATGAGAGAGAGAGAGAGAGAGAGAGAGAGAGGGGACAGTTTGGTAAGAGAAGGAGCTGGTTGGGTTGGTGTTTTTGAAGTGTTGCTCTTGAAAATTTTCAGTTTACATGTGGGTAGGAGGAGGTAAAGAAGAGAAAGAAACACAAGCAAACACACATATGTTTGATGGAGCACCAGATCACCAGTTCCACCAGTTGGATAGCGTCAAGAACCACTCTCCCTCTTTCTCCCTCATTTCCAGTACTCCATGCCTTTTCATCCCCTAATATTTTCCCTTCCTATGATCATTATGATCCTTCTCTTTCCCTCCAACCAAACCTTTTGCACCCATTGCACCAGCAATCTTCCACCCACAAAGATCATCATGAAGAGAAACAAGAAAATAACTTGGTGTCCATGAATTTAGACACTGATCAAAGACAGAGATCATTACCAGACCCAATCGAATCATGGGCTAACGAAGAAGTTCTTGCACTGTTGAGAATCAGATCTGGCATGGAAAATTGGTTCCCGGAGTTCACTTGGGAACATGTCTCAAGGTACACTAAAAATAACTTTTCTTAAGCATCTTCTTTAGTGACTATTTTTCGGGAAAAATAAAAATAAAAAATTGCAAGAAGGTTAGCTAGCTTTTTTCCATCTAAAAATTTGGAAAGCTGATGCATGTGAATTGAGTTAGAGGATCAATTAATATTATAGCTTCTTTTTTTTCATAAAACCTTGAGTATTTTAAATTTAGGAGTAGCAGATTAGCGTACGGGAATAAATGCTCTTGCACACAGGCGGTGTCGGATAATATATATGTATATTTATGATGAGTGCAGGAAGTTAGCAGAGGTTGGGTTCAAGAGAAGTCCTTCGAAATGCAAGGAGAAGTTTGAAGAGGAAATTAGATATTTCAATGACAACATAAACTACAACAAAAGCTACAGATTTCTCAGTGAGCTTGAGGAGCTATATCAAGGTCATGATCACCAAAACCCACGGGTTGGGGCCGGAAAGAATCAAAGGATATTGGAAAAGCCAACTGGAGGAGAAGACAACAGCTTGGGGCAGAGTAATTTGGAAGTGGATTCAAGAGATGGAACAGTTGGAAACAAGATATTTGAGGATAGTCATGAGAATGTTCAGGGAAAACCAAAGCGAAAAAAGAGAAAAAGGAGGAAGAAGTTTGAGATGCTCAAGGGTTTATGTGAGAAAATTGTGATCAAGATAATGGCTCAGCAAGAGGAGATGCATAACAAGCTTCTTGAAGATCTGGTGAAGAGAGATGAAGAGAAGGTTGCCAAAGAAGAAGGTTGGAAGAAACAAGCGATGGATAGGATGAATAAAGAGCTTGAAATTATGGCAAATGAACAGGCTATCGCAGCCGTTAGACAGGCAACAATCATTGAGTACTTGAAGCAACTCACATCGAGTTCTTTAGGAAGCCATTGCGTTGAAGAGAGAGTAGTAGTTGTACATGATTCCCTCAAGGTAACAACGAGTTTAAATTCATATCCTTCCAGTTCTTCATGTTCCTTAATTCAAGCACCAAACCCTAATCATAGCTCCCTTTCAACCCAAGTGAACTCGTTCACACCCACTTCCATAACCAAAACCCTATCTCATCAAAACACTAGTCCAGCTCTTTCCCCAAACACTCCAGATGTACCCACTTCATCTTCTCTTCCCATGGCGTCCCAACACCCTAATTCTATAAACACCCAAAAAAACCCACTTACACCCATTTCAACTTGGACACAGAAGGTCTCCCAAGACTCCATAACCAATGTCAAAGATAACCTTGGAAAGAGATGGCCAAGAGACGAAGTTTTGGCACTTATAAACCTGAGGTGCAGTACTCAGTACAATAATAGCAATGGTGGTGGTGATCAGGACAAGGAAGGAATTGCCAAGGCTCCTCCTCTATGGGAGAGAATCTCACAAGGGATGCTGGAGTTGGGTTACAAGAGGAGTGCAAAGAGGTGCAAAGAGAAATGGGAGAACATAAATAAGTATTTCAAGAAAACCAAGGATGTTAACAAAAAGAGGTCCCTTGACTCTAGGACATGCCCTTATTTTCATCAATTGAGCACCTTGTACAGTCAAGGAACACAAGTTGCAACACCTTCAGAGGGGCCTGATCAAAACCGCTTGACTACTTAATAACTCGCCGGAAAACCACTTGGTTCACTGGAGTTCGATCGGCCTCATTAATGTTTCTTCCCAAGGCGTGTCTAGGCGCTAGTTATTCAACTACATTGCAAGTTGCTGATGAAGCAAGTGATCAGAAAAATATGGCCGTACGATGTACAATCTTTCGATTTTGAATTCTAAATCATGCAGTAGTACTACTACTATACTGGCCGGTGATAATGATATATATACTAATAAATGGTACACTTTCTTCCAATAATATTTTGTTTAGTACATGTTTTGTGGAGATATATGCTTATTTAAAATTTCTTGTATTTTAGTGGCCTCCCCACGAGTTGATGATGATCAGAAATGAGAATCAATTACTCTAAATTAATTAATTAGTTAATTTGAGTTAGGTCTAGATCGATCATTTTCATTAATTTATAATCGTTTCTTTTTATTTGTTTCATTGCTATATTCAAAATAATTTTCATTTGCTAATTGTGCAACAACACTCTTCTTAAGAAATTAATTTTGTACAGATTTATAGATTGCAAATCTCTTGCAAATTCTTTTAAAAGATAAACTCATTAGAAAAAACACACATCTCGTGGTCCTACTTTTTTTTTTATTTCTTTTAATAAACATACTTGTTTAAAAATTCGATTTATGAACCCTAAGGTCGCATTTAGAAGTTTGACTGAACTGAATTTAGTCTAATTTTAAGCTGAGTCTAATTTTTAAATTCACAATTCTTAAATTATTAAATTTATCTTAATTCAAAATTTCTTTATATGCAAGATTCACAACATTTTTTAACTCAATGCCTCTTTAAATGCATCTGAACTCATTTCAAGTGGCTCCACAAAACTCACTTATCACCTCAACTCATTATTATTTAAAAAAAAATCAACTCAACTCAACTTAATTTAACATTTAAACAGAACTTAAATTTATATCCAGAAGTAATTTTTTTTTTTCTCCATGGTTTAGATACCAATTAATAATATAAAATAAATAGGAAACAGCTAAATTAGGAGCTAGCTGGAGATTAGATCCTGCAGCTGCTTGGCCAAACTGCTTATAGAAAATATATATGCACCTGTTTCACGTAACAATTGCATATATATTGACATGAGAAATATTTTATATTTTTATAAAAATAAATTTATAATTTGATTTACATATCTGTCGACACAGTTACAATTTATACGTAATTACTAATTAGTCTCTCACCAAAATCATAACTCTTCTGAAACACATGAAGCGAATGTCCTCTCAGCTGCCGACTACTCTGTTTTGGAATTGGATGAATATAAGCTAACGAAAGCATTCAACTTACAAGTATCACGCATATACGATTATGACAACACGAGAACATTAAAGACAAATAAATCCTTTGAACCACTCGTGACTTATTTCTTATGCTAACGTGTGAACTACACGCGCCTCTACATATAGTGATAATTTTATACTAATGATCAGTAATGTAAACTACACGCGCCTTCATAAATAGTGATGATCTTATACTAGTGTATCGATTGATCATCCATCGATTGTTATGTTTCTATATATATTTTCATTTTTTCTAATCAATAATCAAGATAAAATAATCGCGAAAGTCTCTTACAGCCAGTACAGATAAATAAGGTATAGCACACATCATTTCACTATAACTTTTAGTCACAATCTTATAATCTGTTTATTAAACTATATAAAAATCACTTCAAGCGATTTTTCTTTAATGAAAAATGAATAGAAGCTAATTTTTTAATATGGATCTCTCTTTTTTATTTTTGCTTATATTATATTTATTTATTTTAAGATGATTATTGAAGATTATACCTCATTGAATTTAGTGTAATGTAACTAACTATCTATCAATTTACTTGCAAGAGAAAAAAGAAAACATCCTTAGAAAGGATTCCTTTGTGTCTGGGACGATGGGTCCCACCACATGACCAACTGTGCAGAGTGGGGGCCATCATACGTAGATATCTAATGCTTCCAAAACCAAATTTATAAAAATAAAATAAAAATAAAGAAACTTTCATATTATAAAAACGTCGGTTCCATTGTCGTTTTATCCCCAGGTGGGCCCCACCACGTAGCAGAGATCTTTTCCTTCTTTTTTATTTGGTTTTTGTTTTTGCAGTTGCCAACATTTATCCACTGCGACACATCAACGTCACATGCGATGCTGATGATATATTATAATAATATATATGTATATGCGCCACACACATCTTCTGTCTTCACTGCAACAGTAGAGGTGCAAGTGCAGCGCTGGGTCCCACCCAAATCTAACGGTTCACATTCTTTTTAATTCGAAAGTCAACAAGACTGGTTAAATTATCTGCGCTGCGGCAAACGACACGTGTCAAAATATTGACATCCTACGTACTTTAATTTGTGAGTTTTGTAATCTTCTCATCTCCGGTCTTCACATGCATTAGATTTCATCATGAGTACATCCATCCAGACAGAAACGAGATAAGTGACAAAAGAAACCTTGGCTAGCTAAGCATGCACCAACATGTCAGATTCTCCCACTCCAAAACCAAGTCCAAAAATAGGGCATGCTTGTTGCATGAAATATAGCATATATTCTTATTTCAAAGTTAAATTATTATGATTATTTTTTTATTTGTTGAACAAAAATGCTACTTGCAACCGGCTGGGGGCAACCCCCACGTAGCCGGGTGCGCTTTTGATAAAAATATGTATATATATATATATATATATATTTTCAACCTCCCCTTTTATTTCTTGAAAAAGTTTAATTATAAGTATAATTATGCATTAATATGTACACCAATATAATGTGATTGATCAAAAAATAAATTTTATCAAAAATAATACTAATTTAAATTTTAAATATAAAAGAATCAATATTAATACCTAAATTAATACGCAAGTTTGCTTATACTAACAAAATTCATATTTCTTTCCTTCTCTCTCAAATTTTTCCTACCATCTTCTCTTCTTCTTCTTCTTCCTCTCTCTCTCTCTCTCTTTCTCTCTCATGGAATGGCTAGTTTAAAACATCCTAAAAAAATGTCACCAACGGCTAGATAATATTAATGACGCTTAACAAAACAAAAATAATTAAAGAATAAAAATTACATGAGAAAAACAAAAATCAACATCATGACCGAAGAGAGAAGATCTATTGTAAAATGGATCAAAGATCCAAGCTGCATTTCGTACTCTCAAACATGCACGCCGGTGATGTTCCGTTAGACGTTAGCGAAACCTTCAAGCCGCAATTGATCATAGGCTTGAAGTGGCCAATCTTGATCCAACTCAACTTGGGTCTGATTCGAAGATTTAGCCTCCCGGTAATGCTGAAAACCCCATCTGCCTTTTCCGAATCGAAGTTGAAGACCTTGTTGCTGCCTAGCATTAGCAATTGCTAGCCTTTAAACACTGGGCTGAGAGCGGTCGTATTCTTGTGTCCCCCTGGTAAAACGGCATCATGGTCTCGGTGTTGAAGCGCTGGCCTATGTAGTAGGCATTGACCTTAAAGCGGTTGTATATTCCGATCCTCTTGTTGGGGTTCTTGATGGAGACGTTGAGAGCCAAGTTGTAGTGGAGAGTGTTGTTGTTGGGAGTGAAGTTGAAATCAGTGAGCGAGGTGTCGGTGACGCAGAAATTGACCTCGTCGGGACAAAAGATGAGCTAGAAGATGAAGCCCGTGAGGGCAACGATGATGAGCATGGTGAAAAGGATCTAAAGATCAAGGCTTATAAGGCAACTGAAGGTAGAAACGGAAGAAGAAAAAGGGAGGTTTGCTTTGGTTTCCTTAGTTTCATTTCTTTGTTGCTTTTGTTCATTTTATTTTTTTTATTCCACATAAGCAGCCCAATCACCCCCTGTTTGTAAATCCCGATTATATGTAGCAAAACTGTTTATTGAATAGCATGGCCTGGGGCCAAGGTAACTCAAGTGAGAGGACCGTGTTATGATATGTGGACAGAGATTTATGTCTATTGAGAATTTTCTTGTTTTATGAGAGGAGTTCAAACAGCAGACGAGAAACAAGAGGATCATATATCTATCTTGGTATTATCCTTTGATTGAAAAATGCACGGACAATGTTATAGAAAAATTAAGGATACTTTTGGTTACACAAATGAGATAATATGAAAAATCTGTAAATAATAGTGAGATAATTTGTGAAATAGTAGTAAAGTGAAATTGTTTGAATTAAAATATTTTATGGAATTTTAGAAAATGAGGAAAAAAAATTTAAATAAAAATATTATAAAGTTAAAATATTTTTTAATATTATTTTTGTTTTGAGACTTAAAAATGTTAAAATTTTTTTTTTTTTTTATGTTTTGTTTGAAAGTTTGAAAAGTTGTAAATATTAGTTAATGATTAGATTAAAAAGTTGAAATTTTGAAATTGAAAAGTATTTGTGTTGAAATGATTTTTTGATGTTGAAATAAGATGAGATGAGATGGTTTATGACATTCTGTAAAACCAAACGGGTCTTACTTTCTCAAAATAAGGAATAATTCCAATGATATTGGACTAGTAAATTTTGAAAAAAAATCCTTTAATTAACTACACATACAAAAGAAATTAAAGAAAAGAGCTTTTCAAAATATTTTGAGTGGCTGATTTATTGACCTAAGGAAACCTCAAGCCGCATTTGGTTTTATACTTCAAAATGATTAATTAAGATTACAGTAGGAGTTCTTTAAAATCGTTAATAAAGCTTAGATCCATCAAGTAATTATCTTGAGACTTTGACGTACACTCAATGCACGTTTATCATACTCATTTACTTATATTATACCTCTATTACAGGAAAAATGATTATTTGTGATGGATTATATGTTACAAGTATAACTATATGCAATCAAAATAGACTCATTTTGATAGAAAATAATGATTTTCATACGAAATAACTGGCCACAATTGAGTAGTTAATAACTGGCCACAACTGAGTAGTTTTCTTATAGTGTTCTCCTGCATAATGTAAGTCTAGTTTAGGCTCTATTTGGTTAATAAGAATATTTCAGATGATTTATAAATAATAGTGAGAATTGTAATGAAGTAGTCTGAAAATATCATAAAACAGTTGTGTTCTCAAACAGACTTTTAGTGACTTACTTGGTAGCATATTTGAGTTAGCGGGGTTTGGTTCATGTAATGATGGCTATGTATGTAGATATGTATTATGTGTGTGTATGTACAATGAGTACATACTATGCACTTTTTTTTCTTATTATTGTAAACACCATATATGATAAATGCAAATTCATTTCATCCCTTAAAACGTATACCAAACATTTTTTTTTCCCTCAAATCTGGTGATTTGTTATATGAAAATCTTAAATTTGAATAAAATAGAAAAGTCATATCATATTCCTCGCTGATGTAATTTTTATTGAGGGATAAATTGATTGAAAAAAAATTAAAAATAAGAATAATGTTAGATATAGTTTTAAAATTGATTAGCGAGGCTTTGACTTATATGATCAATTATCATTGTCATAGACTAACGAACACCTTGAACCCCCACTTGAATTAACTTATATATGTTCGTTAAAAAAAAAAAAAAAAAAACTTATTTTTTAAAATTTCAGTATTGCACTTGTACTAATAATTTATCTTCATTGGACTTTGGTTGAATTGTGTAGCATATAATCATCATCTTTATATTTTTGTTTCTTCAATTAATATAACTTCTTCAATTAATCTCATGTATGAGCATATACAATATTTATAGTTCTTTTTTATAATCATGAAATTATGAACAAAGTAGTGGTTTGGCAAATGATGAGAGGATAAAATTGAGTTTTTAGAGAGAGGGAGAAGGTAGAGAGAGGTTGGTTAAGAGTTTGGGCTATGAATGTGTAAAGAATCAAGTGGCAGGTTGATGTGAGCCCAATAACTCACTTATGGGCTTCACTTCTGTTCCATTTTTTTAAACAAATTTAAATGGTTTAGAGTTATTTTTTTTTCCCACATTAAGGTTGTGTTTAGACGTTCAACTAAATTAAAATGAATTGAATTATTTACAAATAGTAATAAGTTAAAATAGTAGAATGAATTTTGTCGGCCTCACTTAAAATAGGTTTAGATATATTTAAATGTTAAAATGGGTTAATATATTTATGAGAAGTGAAAAAAGGTTATGAATTCTACGTATAAAGAGGTCTTGAGTTAAGTAATGTTTAGTAATTTGAGAATTATGTATTTAAATATTCCTTTAAACTTAAATTTCAACTCAATTCAGATGAACTCAGCTGCATCTATATTCCAAACGTAGTATAAATTTGTAAAAGCTGCTACATATATATAGATACTCGAAGAGAGTTTTATGATTATTTAATTAACGTTAGAATAACAAGGTTAGAGTGCCTCACATTGTTCTCGTTGGGGATTGGCATGGGGGAACTTTCATCCATTGGAAGTTAGGAGTCTTAGGACAGAAAGTCTAAGCATTGAAATACCTTTCATAATACTACTCTAGCACTAGAGGACAAGGTGATGACTACTTCTCCCCCCTCAAGATCTCTGTATTATTTTGTTTTTTTCTTTGATGTTAGCTGTCTTTGGTTGGTCATGAACTGTATCTTGGAGTCCATGTGGGCCAATCTTCAGACATATTCACGTTCTGTATTATCTCAACCTTTGTTTACTTTCCCGTCTGGTCAAAGAGTACCTACATCTCATTCAATATTTATAATTACCAGTTTGAGAAAGACACAAATAAAAAAATAAAAAAATAACAAAATTCACATTACAAACGATCAACTTGCATTGTTAGAAAATTGCATTCATTTATAATTTTTTAATAATATTTTATTTTAAAAATAAATCTTGTAAAAATAAATTTATAAATAATGCATCTTAATGGGATACAATAGATTATAAAGTTTTTATTATATCAAATCACATCAGTTTATAAATTTATTTTTATAAAAATTTTTAAATAAATTAATATTTTTTTAATTCAAAATAAATAGTAAAATTGTTTTACTTATTACTTTGGTGTGTAATAAATTTTTTTGTGAGCTACTTATTATTAAGTATTGCAAACTGAAAGTTAAAAGAGAAATGTTAGCGATTCCAATACTATGTTTCGAGCATTCTTTTCGATACATGAATTTTTATTTTTATTTTTATTTTATTTAATGATTAAGTAAATTTTTTTTATTAATATTGTGAATTTAATTTATTTTTAAAATTATTTAAATATATTTTAAAAATACATAAAAAAATAAGAAAGAAAAAATCAAAACTTTTTACACTCGTCGATAACCAAATTAAAGGACCGAGTCGGCGGAGGTAGAGCCCCAAGTTACAATGCGATTATTTTACAAATAAACGAGGAAGAAATAATACCTCTCTCCCACCTGTCTGCCTGTCTCCAAACTCATCCAGTGGTCCTATGTCAACCACGTGTCAATTATCCATCACTCCATCATATATATATATGCGCACAGTGACTCCTTGCACGTTGTGCATTTTAGTCAAGATTCAAAGAGGTATAGAAAGACTAAAATCTTAATAAAACTATATCAATATATACTTTATGCAAGTAACCTTATACAAATGTATTTGAGTTTAAATGAAATATATCATTTAATTTATATAACTTTATATTCATGCATAGCTCTATAAAGAGAATACTCAAACTATAAAAGAATTACATAAAAATAATCTTATAAATTGATGTAACTCGACGTGATTTGTTAGATTGTAAAATAAATTTAACAGATTCAATAAAATTACCTCAATTTATGAGATTATTTTATATAATTTTTTTCATATTTACATCCCAAACTCCATGGTGGACGTTCCGGATTCGGCTTAAAAGAGATGAATCTCGTTAGACTAGAAAATGGTTGGTTAATCAAAATTACAATATAAATATGCTAAAGTAAGAATCTGAGTACAACAACCTTTTTAACCACTAATTTGTTTTTGTCCCAGTTAACATTGCCTTTAGAAAGATATGGTAAACCAGAATATTTCTCCAAAAGTAAAGCACAATTCAAACTTCATGCTATTACCCTTTTGGGAATGCTTTCTTTTGCTAAACCATATCAAATTTATGTGGACTACTTTCTTTTTTATTGTCAGTTTTATCAGTTTTATATTGGGAGTCATGATTCTAACAGTGCATGAACACTAGTCATATTTATCCCTTTTTTAGGAATGTTTTTTTATCGGTTTTAACTATACAAGTCTCGCGCAAGTTTTTTATAAAAAAAGAATGTGAGTCTTACACATTTTAGAACTGTAAATATAATTCTTCTTACATTTTTAGGTTCTGTTTAGAATTTAGACTCAATTGACATTATTCAGTTCAGTCTAATTTTAAACTGAGTCTAATATCCAAATACCTAACTCTCAAATTATTAAACTTATCTTAACTCAAAACCTCTTTATACTTAGGATCCATAATTTTTTTTAACAATATCTCTTTACAAGTGGGATCCATAACCTTTTTCAACTTTCTATAAATATATATAAACTCATCTTAAATGAACTTTACAAAACTCGCTACTATTAATAAAGAACTCAATTCATTTCAACTTAGTTCAATATCTAAACGGACCTTAACATACAAGTAGCCTTGAACTCCTTGCATCAATATCTTAATAAAACTATATCTCAATATACTTTATGCATGTATGGATATCAATCACTATATTCAAAGATCTTTTTTAAAAGACTACAACATAAAGATACATCGTAGTAATAACATAATTCTCTCTTTATCTTTTTAAATGTTTAAGATATTTTCTGTGTAAAGTTATATACTCCTACTATTAAAAAATAAATAAAATATGAAGCTTATATAACCTTATACAAATGAATTTGAGTTTAAATGAAATATATAATTTAATTTATATAATTTTATATTCATGCATAGCTTTATAAAGGGAAATAAGGCCCGACTTAAATACTCAACTATAAATGGATTACACAAAAATAATTCTACAAATTGGCGTGGCTAGCTTGATATGGTTCGTTAGATTGTAACGTAAATTTAACACACTATAAGAAAAACAGGTTTTCGAGGCCAATTTATAGCAACGAAAAGACTTTTAGCAACTAATTTTAATTGCTAAAAGTCTTTTCGTTGCTATAAATTGGCCTCGAAAACCTGTTTGTCTTATAATGTGTTAAATTGATTGCTAAAAGTCTTTTCGTTACTATAAATTTGTCGCAAAAGCCTGTTTTTCTTGTAGTGACAGATCAAATAAAATTATATCAATTTGTAAAATTATTTTATATACTTCTTTTATTGATGTAACAGTATTCTTTGATAAATGAATCAAGTCAAATTCGAGTTTGTAGAAGTTTGAATTGAAAAACACTCTCAACATATCTTCTCTCATCATTAAAACTTTTTTTAAATTCATACACAAAATATAATAAATAATTTAAATTTTTTAAATTTAAATTCAACATTTTTAAATCTTAAAAAAATAATAATATTAAAAAATAATATTTTAATAATATTTTATATAAAACTATCTCATCTCATTCTAATTTAAATATCCAATAGTCTGGTTTATGTACATCCCAAACTCCATGGCGGAATCCCCGGATTCGGCTCAAAAGCAATGAATCTCGTTAGACTAGAAAATGGTTGGTTAATCAAAATTACCTAAATATGCTGAAGTTAGAATCTGAGTACAACTACCTTTTTAACTACTAATTTGTTTTTGTCCCATTTAACTCTGCCTTTAGGGAGATATGGTAAACCAGAATATTTCTCCAAAAGTAAAGCCCAATTCAAACTTCATGCTAATACCTTTTCAGGGATGCTCCTCTTTTGCTAAACCATATCAAATTTATGTGGACTACCTCCTTTTTATTCTCAGTTTATTTTGACTCATGATTCTAACAGTGCATGAACACTGAGTACTATTTATCCCATTTTTTAACTAACGTTTTCTATCGGTTTTAACTATACAAGTACCAGGCAAGTTCTTTATAAAAAAAGAATACGAGTCTTCTATATTTTGAAACTGTAAATATAATTTCTCTTATATTTTTAAGTTCCGTTTGGAACTTAGACTCAATTCAGTTTATTTTAATTTTAAACACCTAATTATTAAATTACTAAATTTATCTCAACTCAAAATCTCTTTACGCTCGGGACCCATAATCTTTTTCAACAATATCTCTTTACAAGCAGGAGTTACAACCTTTTTCAAATTCTTATAAAATACATCTAAATTTATTTTAGATGGACTCTATAAAACTCACTACTATTTATAAAAAACTCAACTCATCTTCTTCTCAACTCAGTTTAATATCCAAACGGACCTTAACATACAAGTAGCCTCACACTCCTTCCATCAATAACGTGGTTCTAGAGTTGAATAGAACCAATTATTATGGAGAACCGTTGAGAATAATGAGACAATAGACTATCTCAAAAAACCACCCATGTGGTGACCATTTCTCATCATTCATCTAAGAAACACGAGAATAGACAATTAAAGTGGAGCCATTCTTCATATTCATGTTTTTATTTTTCTTTACCCTAATAACTGAAAGAGAGGCTGGACATTTGGTTTTTGGACCTCTTGGTTGCAAATCAAGAGCAAAAAGGAGGTGGTGGTGTTGGTTCACTTTGTTTCTCCTGTCGGCTTCCTCCCTCCATGCCTCCCTCCCTATTTACATTATTATTATTTTTTATTAATACAATATAAATAAATAAGAAGAAAATACAAGCATGTAATAAATAATACATAAATGTGCCTAGAAAGTTAGAAACAAGTATAATAATAAATATCCTATCAAAAAATTAAATAAAAATTACTTGCACATAATATTCCAATTTGAAGTTGTTTTTTTTTTAAATATATAGTACAATAAGGTGATAAGTATATTAAAATTAATTAATATAGATGTCCATTAAAAATAAAATATTAAACAGATCCAATGAACTAATATTTGTTCTCATATTTAATTGATTTTCTTCAGCTAGTTTAATACTAAAACAAATGATCTTGTAGTAATATCTTATGATCATATCTAAGAAAAAAAAAACTTATTGTATCTCATTATTTATATTTCTTAAGCCAGCAATAATAAAAATTTTATTAATAAGCAAAATAAAATCTTATTTATCAGGAAGACATATAAAAATGATTGGAATCTCGATGATGGATCTCTAGCATTTATCCCGATACTTTTTTTTTTATATATTTTTTATTTAATAATTAAGTAGGTATTTTTTATTGATATTGTAAATTTTATTTTCTTTTTAAAAATATTTAAGAGTATTTTAAAAATACATTAAAAAAAATAATCTTTTGTTGGGGATAGGAGTTGGTGGCGTTAGAGCCACTCTTAAATCTTAATTATATCACAATTGGCACATTTACCAACCAAATATAACGGTCAAGATTGAAATCTATGTTAAGAAGAATTAAATACCAAAAAGGAGGAATATAAAACTTATAAAAGAATAGAAAATTATTCACAAGAAGGAATATTAAGCAATGAATAAATATAAAACTATGCCTTAGCCAAAAATAAATAAATAAATTATAAAACTATTCAAAAGCCCACAAAAGCTGGTGGTTTTACTTTCCCACTTCTTGTCCTTGCTCACCTGACAAACCTATCTTTTAAAACATTAAATTAAATGGTTGAGATCTACAAGAATCTATATATTGAGGGGATCTCTTTTGATCTATCTATATTTAAAGAAATATCGTGTGTGCATTTTATTATATATATTTATTAAAAGTAAATAATATTTATAGTTATAGAGTGGATAAATATTATATAATTTTTTTAAAAAAATAATGAATAAATATAAAATTCACATAAAAAATAATAATTTTTTAATAATAAAATCCACTCGTTTTTAAAATAATTGTGCAGTGATTATGTATTTCACGACTGTACGTAGTATTACTCTTTATTAAAAATTAAATATTAAATTTATATAAACAAGATAAACAAAAGTAAATGGTTTAAGATCCACAAACTACTTAGAAAAATATATAGTGCTAAATGTCTTTTTAATAATAGAGCTTTGGACAAAAATGTGCTATATACTACAATTTTTATTTTACGATGCTAATATAACATTAGATGAACTCTTATATTTTTAAATAATAAAGTCAATAGTTGATAGATAATATCATATTAGCACCAACCGGATAGTAAGCAAATGAGAGTTTAGTATATAGTATTTTTCTTTGATAAAATAATTATATTATATATTATATTTTCAGAGTGGTAATTATTATACAACATTTATTAACTATTTTTATATAACATTTTCCATATTAGCAAAAAAGCTATGACACGTAGGGACAGGACAAAAAGTTTTGAGTTTCTATTAGGGGTGTACAGAAAATCGAGTAACCGACCTAAACCGACCGGAACCGACCTCAGGACGCCGGAACTGGCCGAAACGGGCGAAGAACCGGTCGGCGGTCGAGAGAAAATGGTATGAACCGACGTCGGTCGGTTCGGCGTACGGTTTGGCTCTTAAGAAACCGAAAAACCGGCCGACCGATACTTAACATTTTTTTTTCCTTTTTATATAAATAAAACGACGCCGTTTCACTTAAGTGAGTGAAACGGCATCGTATTTTATCTATTTGAGTCAAAGAAATGAAGTAAACGGCGCCGTTTGTCCTAAAGCCAAACGGTGCCGTTTTGTATTAGGGCAAAAGTGCCCCTTTGCTCTCTCGGCTCTCACTCTTCCAGCACCCCAACATTTCAGTCCAGAAATGTTGCGCCGTCTGACCTCTCCCTCTCTCCCGATTCTTTGGTCGAACTCCGAAGGCTCTCGGTTCTCCAGCAGTCTACCACGCCGTCTTCCCCTCTCAGCAGTCCACCACGCCATCTTCTCCTCTCGGCTCTCTCCCACGCCGTCTCCTCTCGGTTCTCGAAACCTCCGGGCCTCCGTTCGGGTACCCATCGTCCCTTCCTCAGCTCGACGTCGGTGCCCAAAACAGGGCCCAAAACAATGGCCCAAACCGGTGAACCGACCGTGAACCGACCAGAATCGGTTCCGGCCGGTTCCATCCCCTTATACGGTCGGTGGTCGGTCGGCAAATGTAGGAAATTGGGGTGGTCGGCGTGCGTTCGGTTAGGCGCAGTACCGAACCGCAGATGTCGGTTTTCAGGCCTAGTTTCTATTGGTTTGAAAAATATTAATTCATCCATAAATTTAATTATTATCAATTACTCTAGAATTTATTTGAATTCAGAGTATTTTATTATTGTTATAATTTTTTTTAAATTTTTACATAAAATATAATAAATTAATTAATTTTTTTAAATTTTAATTTAATTTTTTTAAATTTTACAATAATAATATTAAAAAATAATATGTTATTTAATTTTTAATTTTTTAAAAATTATTTTATATCATCTCTAAATTTAAACAAGCGAGTATTCTTAAATAAAATTTTATCTGTAGTTATTTTTGTGCATTCTATTGATTTAATTAGTTATGTATTTAAAAAAATTAATACAATTAATCATATTAATAAAATATAAAAAAAATATATAAAAATAATTATATATAATATTATTCATTTTTAAAATATAACATATGAAAAATGACATAATTAAAATTAATTGTAAAGTTGTAAAAAAAAAAAAAAAATCTGTGTACTCTCTCTCTCCTTTCCAAACTCATTTTGACCAATCATTTCTCTCTCTTTCTCATCTATTTCTGTTTCTGTATTTTCTTTTGCTTTTTATATCTTTCTTTTTGCTCTCACTCATTTGTTTTTTATTTTTTATTTTTTATTTGCTGTGTAATGTCTCCCTCCATCTCGCTTTTAGTTTGTCAGTTTGTGTCTGAACGAGAATGGTGAAAGTCCCACTGCAACTTCCTCCTCCGCTCCTTCTACTTCTTCTTCTTCCTCTGCTGCTGCTGCTGCTACTTCTGCAACTGTCGTTTTGTTGAACGTTCCTCTGCCATTGTCCATATTCGCGTTCTTCTTTAGTTTGTCTTCTCCACTCACATTGTGATCTTTCCAATCCCTTCTATCCTCCACGTTCAGGTTCTTCTTCTCTCATTTTCAAGTATCACTTCGAGTTCCACTTTGCTAATTTTCCTTGTCTCTGTATGTATGTATTGGATGCATTTTTGCTTTCTCTCTCGTTTTTTTTTTTTTTTTTAATGTTCAAACGGTGTTTTTATGCCGAGAAATTATAAGAAGGGAAAAGAAATTAAATTATCAAGTCTTTATGTTACAACTATTTGGCTTACTGGTTTGAGTATTTACTTCAAATTCATAGTTTATGATCTTAAAAAAAACGAAGAAAATGTACATTCTTTCTACATTGTGTGCTTCGAGCCAAATCTATTGCCTTCTTATCATAAAAATCTGAGCTATATTCTTTTTTTTGGGTTAAATATTAAGTTGGTCTTTCAAGGGTATCTCTAGTTACATAGTCATTGAAGTGAGAAGCGTCTGTGTTATTGGTTATTAGTTGTTTTTTGGGGTAAAATAGTGGTTGTTTGTTTCCCAAGAAAAACAAAGAATTTTACTTTGCAAGCATATTCGATTCTTGAGTAAGTTGGCAGATAGTGTAGCTCTCCTTTGTTGGCATTTTCTGCAATCACTATCATTCTTCATTACATTTGAAGAATCAAACTTTTGAAGCACAATTCATGATTTTGTGAACATCTATGGGAATTGAAGTAGCAAAGTACATGCCCAGAAGGGGGGGATATAGAGCCAAATCAATCGGATGGAGCAATACGACATTCTAGAGCAAATCGGGAAAGGAGCTTTCGGTTCTGCTCTTCTTGTGAGGCATAAGCATGAAAAGAAGAAGTGAGGATGAAAATTCCTTCTCTCTCTCTCTCTCTCTGTTATTTTGTTTTAATGTCATTGAGCACTATTTAATGTATGATCGATATCACAATGAATTAGTTCACGAGTGTGCTTTTCCTTCTAATTTTGTCTTGTTTTGGTACTATATTAAGGTATGTGCTGAAAAAGATTCGTCTTGCCCGCCAGACTGATAGATCTCGTAGATCTGCACATCAAGAGGTTGATACTCTTTTTTTCGGTCTTTATAAATAAACAGAATCTCGTGATGGCATAATCAATTTCCATTTACATTCTCTTTCTGAATATGTTTGGTGCCACATTAATCCTGGTTATTGTTACAAACATTTTATTTTTATCCTAGGTTCCTGAGGATTCCAATACTAGACTTTATCAGAAGCAAAAACTACTGGAAAAAATAAACAAAAGAGAAAACTTAAGGAAGTTGATTGTGGTGTATGTATAAACTGTTAAAAAAAATACTGTAAGAAATGGTGATCATCCTCACATCAAGATTTTAAAACATGTTAACAGCTGTTGCACATGAGGAAGCATCTGAACATAAGATTCATGCTTTAAACGATATATAGTTGCAGTACATATTAGGAGCCAAATTCTGGACCAGATTGTGGAGAAGGGATTTTAGCTGGTTGGACTACAATTGAACCTCTGATGTTAATTATTCTGGATGTATATATTAGATTATACAGGGACTGACCCATTTTCTGGTTTTGTAGATGGAGCTTATTTCTAAATTACGAAATCCATTTATCGTTGAGTACAAGGATTCTTGGGTGGAGAAGGTGTGTTGTGCTTGTAATTATCTATTATGTATCTGTGCTCATGCCATGGTGGTAGCCTTTTCCAATTTTCTTCTGCTTCATTGATTGGATGACTGAGTGAGTAATTGTTTTTCGTATGTTCTTGTTTTTCTCTTTCTCCCAATGCCAAAATGTTACGGAGACTCTTGTTCATGCTAACTAATTTTCATTCAAAAATATAAATCTATGTAAAATGTACCAAATATTATGACCTTTGATAAATACATCTTAATTCTTGAATTTTAGTATTCACTGGCCTAGTCTTCTCAGACAACAATGGATATTTTCGAATTACAAGTTTGTAAAGATACTTTTCGAAATTGTAAAATACCTATATATGATAAGTAAATATGAACTTGTCTTGTAAAGTTTAATAGAGACTTAAACTTTCGTTTGTTTATAGATTGCTAACAAAAGATAATGGGTGCAATTCTTGTAATTAATTGTTTGGTTTCTTTTTCTTGTTGATGCTTTTTCAACCCTAACTGGAGTCAGGCCATAGATAACAGAGTTGAATTGTGTCAGCAATGTGAATCATTTTGTGAGTTTGATTCAAAATCAACAGTCATCTTTGGATTATATTGGACATACTCTAATCAAGAAATTTTTTCAATATTTTTTATGGGCATGGCTGCATCTTTGATGGGTAGTGTCAAGTTGGCAATTAACACAGTTGCGCCCATGAAGAGTTCTTTATTTTTGTATATACATTTTTTCCCCCATGGGTAAACCTACCTCATTCAAGATTAATTATTTTTGTTTGTTTATAACTTTGTCTGTGACATAGCAGTTTATTCTGTTTTGCTGGAAACCTTACTAATATTCTGTAGCCTTTCATTGTGTCATATTGATGGAATTCTTTTCCTCTCAGGGTTGCTATGTGTGCATTATTATTGGTTATTGTGAAGGAGGTGACATGTGAGTGCTCTTTCTTTCCTGTTGAATCAAAACTTGAGAAATGATGGCTTTTGCTGTCTCAAAGCCTTGGATAACCTCAAACCATCCATGCTAATTTTTATGTTTGGTACAGGGCAGGAGCTATAAAAAAAGCCAATGGCCTTCTTTTCCCTGAAGAGGTTTTTATTCTTTTTTTTTTTTTTGGTGTATTTATTTTCTCCTTATGCTGCAAAAACTGATTTGAATTTTACATTCATTGAGTATTCAACTATCATGCGCCTAATTATTTTATTCTCCTGAGAGTTTTAACATCTGATTACTAAAGATCTACTTTTAGCAGATGCTCTGTAAGTGGCTAGTTCAACTCCTAATGGCACTTGACTA
This sequence comes from Carya illinoinensis, assembly GCF_018687715.1. Classification (NCBI taxonomy): domain Eukaryota; kingdom Viridiplantae; phylum Streptophyta; class Magnoliopsida; order Fagales; family Juglandaceae; genus Carya; species Carya illinoinensis. The sequence goes on along the minus strand of NC_056759.1, from coordinate 25,524,829 downwards.
CTTGCACATGAATCATATTCTTCATCGTGATGTGAAGGTTAGCGGTCTTTCTATCTCCATCCATATTCTCTGAAGTTATATTGTTCTAATAGTGTTCTATGATTCCATCAGTGTTCAAATATATTCTTGACGAAAGATAAAGACATACGTCTTGGTAAGTGATCTTACAGTTTCTGTAGTTCTCACAAAGGGGATCACATGCTTGCTAACAAGAATTAATGATGGGGCAGGTGATTTTGGACTTGCAAAAATGTTGACCTCAGATGATCTTGCTTCCTCTGTAAGCAGTGTGATCCATACATCAATAAATTTATGCATAATTTATTATAATGGAATTATTACCTTGTAATTCAGGTTGTGGGAACTCCAACCTATATGTGTCCTGAGCTCCTTGCTGATATACCTTATGGTTCAAAATCAGATATCTGGTCTCTGGGTAAGCATTGTGTGTGTGTTTGTGCAAGCTTGGCCTGGATTAATTCTGTAGTTCTTTAGTTGAATGTGTTTGTGAATCTTGAAATTCTGTCATCCAGGATGCTGTATATATGAAATGACATCTCATAAGCCCGCATTCAAAGCATTTGTAAGTATTTGGACCCTATTGTTTCATTTTCAAGTGTGTGTTTCATGGAAAAACTTGATCAAGGGCCTCAGGGTCACAGATGATATATTTGGTAACAGTGTACACAATTAGACCATTCTGATACTTCATAATTTCACCAGCATTCAAATGACTTTTGAAACTCTTAGATTCTAATAATCTAATTCTAGTTGGCCTACAAAAAAGAGCCATATTTAAGATAATGAATGTTCAAATACATGCATATGCACACACACTGACCTTCTACATAATTTGAATTTAAAGAAGTACAAGACAGTGGCTTAGCTTAGTTTTTGTATAAGGTTAAAATAATTTCATCGCAAGTCTTGGGTCTGGTGTATACAGAACCTTCATGTAAAAGACACTTTCTTAACATCAGGTATTTTGGAACTAGATAAAATGATAACCAGAAGAAAGTCTCACAATTATGAAACTTTTTGCGTTTTGCACTTCCAACTACATCAACTAATTTATTAGTGCTGCAGGTTAAAATTGATCATTCACTGTTAGTTTAAGCTTTTGGATTTGACCTTTAGCTTGGAATTGTTGTCATGAACTTATTTTGAGATTTTAAATATTTTTATTTTCTTGTATTGCATTGTTATGTTGCTTCCGCCCTCCCAGTGCTTGTGTTCATTTTGTTTGGATTTGGACTGGCAAGTACACTAGGAATTAACAAATGTGGAAAATCTGGCTGATGATTGATTTATCCCTAAGAAATGATAAATGCTTTACTGTACCCTTGTTTTTATCAATTAGTTTGTTTTTCATGGTTAATGCTGTAAGGCTTCCCAGAAAATTCTTTACTTTTAGGCTTTCTCCTGCACGTCCAGTGATTGGTGTATGTTATATATCAGTATTTTTTAGTTACAAGTAGGCTGCTGCCTAGTGGTCAAATGGTAAGCGTAGCATGAACTATAGACTCCTATATCCTGGGTTCGATTCAGCTCTATTATTTACCCAGGATTACCCAATACACAGTTTTGGTAGGTGGGGTCATGTATCTGGGGTTTACTTGTGGGTTGAAGGGGCTCTGCCTTGATGAGGTTCCAGGTTCCAGTTCCTACAACCTGTTTTTATTGTTGAAGTTACTTTACTTTCTTTATCTCGTGCAGGATATTCAAGCACTGATCAACAAAATTAATAGGTCTGTTGTGGCTCCGCTTCCAACAAAATATTCTGGCGCATTGTAAGTCTTACCTGCATTGGTGGTTAAAGTAAAGGTATTATTTTTACGAAGGCTAGTTCCTAAAACCATCCAAGATAGACATTTGGCAGTGAGGTGGATTAAGTGGAAGAGATGGAACAATGGATGGATTGTTGGATAGTTGGAGTGTGCTTAGTTTGTTCCTAGATTTCACTTGTAAACTTGTAACACATTCTATCTGTATACTTATCTTAGTTTCTTGTTGGTGAATTTTGTTGTCCTAACCATATTTCTTTTTTCTGATTTCAGTCGAGGCATTGTTAAAAGCATGCTGCGGAAAAACCCAGAACTTAGGCTAAGTGTATGTATTACTCTTCTCTAACCTGCAGTTTAGAGAAATATATATGAATAGCATATATGCCAAACGAACCGCTTTTTAGATAATTTGCAAAGTTAATCACAATGGATTTGCTCATTCTGCCATTTTTTTTTTTTTTTTTCCAAATCATCTATCCTATATTTAAAACGTGGAGCTAAAATGTGGCACATATTTGTGGATGGACACCGCTTTATATGCCTACATGTAAACTGGTCAGTCACCATTTAGGTTTTGGGGGACAATTCATGGAAATTTTCATTAAACACTGCTGGCTCACAGACATTGCCCTGTGTTTCTGTAATGGTATGCACCACATTACCAATTAACAACACTTGTACTTGGGCTATGCCTATCCTTATGATCAATAAAATCTAGTTTACCGATAAATAAAAAATAGCGATTGTAGTCTGAAAATGTGATGCTCTCGATGGGGGCAATTTGTGGGCAGCGGGATGTTGGTACTCTTGGCATATCAGGATGTAGTGGTAATGAATAATTTTTCTCCATGTAGTAAGCATATTTTCAGTCCTTTTGCTTTCCAAAAGGTGTGAAGATCGTAAAATAAATATTTGTACATTCAAGAATTAGAAAATTAACTACCAATATGCCATACCGAATTTAAGATAGTTTATCTGACTCGTGGATGCATTTTGTCTAGATAGTTTATCTGACTCGTGGATGCATTTTGTCTTCTTTTAATGGGTGAAAGCCACCTTATATTTGCTCTTTGAGACAGCCTATGCTTTCAGAATGCTAAGATTTTATTGTTTGGATAGCATTCTTGAACTATCATAAGACAATAGAAAGGTAACAAAATCAAACATAGCTGTTCCAATTTGCCTCCATCTGCTAACCTGCCATTAAGAAATTTATTGAAATTACATGTTCTTGCTCGGTGATTTCCCATGATATTTGTCCGGTTATAACATTTCTACCACTTTCTATGTTCACATATGCCATGTAAGGTGTGAGTATTACAAAAAAGTTTCTGTAAGAATTGAGATGCACGATTCTTTTCCCGATGGCATGTTGATAGAGGTGGGGGCATGTGCCACTATTTGTTACTTCAGGAGGGTTTTTGTTCCAAAAATAAAGTACATTGTGATATGTGACAGCAGTTGAAAATTTTGGGGTTCTGTATCTAAATTTTCTTAGAATGAAAAATAAGCTCTTGAAAGCAAAATTTCGCATCTTCTCATGACACCTTGTTTATTATCAGCAGCACGCCTCCATAAGAATCACCATCTAAATTCTTACAAAAAATCTGCTTAGAGTACCATTGCTACCATTGGACTTGTAATATTCGCTATAAACACAACACTGACCACCAGTTATGGAACTGTGCCTGTTAAAACAACAATGGACCAACTCCTTCACTCTTTGTTATTAACTCTTTAACTAATATGTAACCGGGACAGTAAGCATGATCGGCCTTTTGCCCATGCCCACAGTTATTAATACCGTCACCCTTCATTTCTATACACATTTTCTCTGTTCCTTAATACAATATCATCTATTGGCATTTGCTAAAATTGTTTCTGTTTTTGCTTTGCAGAAAGAGAAAATATAAGTTTTAAAAAAATAAAATAAAAGTTACTTTTCCTCCAAGGTAAGTATTTCGAGAAGAATATCGAAATAGTGCCATGAACTGTCATTGAAGCAGTTTTAGGAAGGATATATAAATAGAATCATGCATTCTGCCATTTAATGATACAATTGCAAGACTGTTGTGCTTGCAATGCGACCAACAATATTTGAGTTTTTTTGTGTATACAGTTGCTTGAAAGTATATCTTTTTAGTGTGTCAGTGGCACTGAAAATCTGGAGTGAATCTACTGTGGCAGGCAGCAGAGCTGCTCGGGCATCCCCATCTTCAGCCTTATGTCCTTAAGGTTCATATCAAGATCAATAGCCCCAGACGCAGTAGTTTACCATTTTCCAGGCCGGAAACCACTTATATGAAGAAAACTAGATTTTCAGAGCCAAAGGATGTTCCTCTTGATAGGTACAGGGAGAAGCGCTGTTCATTCAGCAATGATAGGGCTTTGAATCCAAGCATATCTGGGGCTGATCAAGATTCTCTATGCTCTACACAAGAAATTCATGATACACCAAGTTTTTTAAATCGAAGGTTGCAAGAGCCATCTGTTGGAGGCATCCATAAGGAGATTGCCATTTCTAAGACTATTATTGCGAAAGCTTCAGATATTACGAAGTCTTCAAGACGTACTCCAGCGAAAGATTCTTGTGCTTCTAAAAGAAGGGAATCGGTAAGATCTGATTGAGGTCTCTCTCTCTACACACACATGCATGTAATGATGCTTGACATGATAATAGTGGTTGACATGTGAGTTTATCCAGCTAAGAAGCTCAAGCTTGAGTATCATTCTCTGTGGAATTGTTTGACGTTTGGATAGTAATTTGCTTGCCTTTGAGTTTTCAATTTCATTTTTGCAGTTTGCCATTTCACCCACTCCAAGAAAATCTGTCACTACAGCCCGAAGAGCTTCTTTGCCCATGTCAACAAGAGGTTCAGGTACTCATAAGTCCCCATGCAGGCCCAATATTGGTATTCTTCGCTCACTAAAATCTCCCGATGTTTCTGTAAATTCCCCTGGAATTGACAGAATAGCTGAATTCCCATTAGCCTCTTATGAAGACCCATTCTTCTTTATCGGTAAAACTTTATCAACCTCGGCACAAGGTTCCTCTGGCTCCCCAGTCATGTACAATGATCAATCCATCACTAAAGACAAATGTACAGTCCAAAGCAATAGAGCTTCTGCCAAACCCAGTTTTCCCGATGCATGGCAGGGACTTCCTCACACCATGCTTGAAGCAGTTAGACAGGAAAGGAGTGATGAATGCTCTGATCAAAATGCAACTGCTGGGGCATCAAGCAGAACGTCATCGGGTTCTCATCACCGCCAGTTTGACACATCCTCATTCCAGCGAAGAGCTGAAGCTTTGGAAGGGGTGCTTGAATTTAGTGCAAGGTTGCTGCAACAGGAAAGGTATGACGAGCTTGGGGTGCTGCTAAAGCCATTTGGTCCTGGGAAGGTCTCCCCCAGGGAAACTGCTATCTGGTTGACCAAGAGCTTCAAGGAGAATGCTCTGAAGCAGGAGGATTAATTAGCACCATTAAAGCTGCAGCCACATGTACCATAAATCTATCTGTAACAACTTAATATAGCCAGATCTATTGTTTTTGACATGTTGAGGCGCTAGGAGTCTAGGCAGAGATGCTGATATAGTAGATTTTTTGTCAGATTTACTGTCATTTACATGACCTCAATGTTCTTCATGCATCGATTTAATGATTTTGATTGAGATGGGAATTTAGGTAACATCTCGTTCATGGATCTTTATGTAGCTTGACAGATGAGGTGATGAGATGAAAGTGTCGTTATATGTCACCTATCAAACCTTTACAACCGGCCGGACCGAGTCAAACAATATTTTGTTCTTCTGATCAAGATTGATAGATGTAATTCATTAACATCAATATTCATAGATATGATCTGCATACAAACATAGCTGTCATATCTATGCAATTGATTCATAGGTGTATAGATATCTGCAATACTCATGATGCAAGCCATGTTGTCACAAGTCGGCTGAGGAACAATGAGGAGTTGGGTTCGAGATGAAGTCTGAAGCTTCAGAAGTCAGTTAGGTCAATAAGAGTTTACGTTGGACTTGGACCGTGAAGTTAGTGAGTGGCCAAGGTTGATGGTCCGTAGTTAATAGGTTGAGTTCTGTTTTAATTTGTGAGTCCAATGGGCCTGTGAGCCCCATCATAGTTCATGGTTGTCTTTCATTTAGTGCACTATAACAGTGAGGTTGCTTTTGAATTTCCCTTTGTCAGTACCTATTTTACTGTAGCACTGGGTGCGGGTTGGTATGTCAGATTTTATGCTATACACAATTTTCTTCTCTCTATCTCTCTCCTGACTTCCCTCAATTTCTTACTGTTCTTGGAGTAGCTCACCCTCGAAGTGAGGCATACCATCTCTTCCCCTGTATGTCCCTGCTAAAAGCCTTATTACAGTATCAGAGTGTTACAAGTGGTATCAAGAGACTCGTTCCCAAGTGACCTAGAAACAAAGAAATAATAATAAAAAAATGGCAGAACGTATTCGTTTAAATCAATTGCAAGATGGCCTGAGAATCTGAGGTTATTCAAAAAATCTTCAGATTCTCAGCTCAAAAGCCTAGTGGCCGAGATGTTGGCACTCAAGAGGCAATTTGATTCTATCATGCAGCAGTTGGCTTCTTTGACTTAGGAGCTGCAAAGGAGGAACAACGGGCTACCACATGGAGAGTCATCTTCAGATTGTCAAAAGCGGCACGTACATGTAGAACAAGGAGGAGAGCCTCCACAACAAGATCGAAAAGAATTGATTTCCCAACTTTCAATGGTAATGAACCCAGTGGATGGTTGTACAAAACAAACAATTTATTCTTTTATTATAATACCCTACCCCAACATAAACCAAGGCTAGCATCCTTCCATATGGAGGGCCAAGCCTTAGTTTGGTTCCCAGGATCTCGAAGAGTCAAGAGTTTTAAGGGATTGAGAAGGGTTTACTAAGACTCTGTTGTTGAGGTTTGGTCCATCTTTATACAATGACGAGGCCTTTACTAAACTTAAACAGACTGAATCTATGGAAGAATGAATACATGTCAAATTTTGAGGCCCTTTCTTAGTGGGCTCAATATTGAAATTAGGTTTTCTGTACGGATGTTCAACCCCAACAACTTACTGGCAGCTTATAACCTTGCAAAGATCTAGGAAGAAAATGTGGGTGAGAGTAGGAGAAACCACAAAGCCAAGAGTCCTTACCAGGATGCTGGTATACTGAAAACTCCCCCTGCAACAGGAAACAACAGTGTTAAATCTGGTCCAAAAAACTCTTATTCTTGTCCAAAAAATTAAACTACAATAAATGAAAGAGAAACGAGATAAAGGTCTTTGTTATTACTGTGATTCTAAATGGAATCTAGGTCACAAATTTTAGTAGCCCAAACTGTTTTTAATTGAAGAGGTGGAGGAAGAGTTAGTGGATATACCTACACCAGTGGAAGGTGGTGAAAATGAAGAGAGAATAGATTTTATTATCAATCTAACCCAACTAAAATTTTGTTGCATGCACTCATTGGGTCCCTAAGTCCTTAGACCCCCAAATTCGCTCATACGGGAAAGTCCTATCGAGCAATCTATTTGGGTGGATACTCCCACCTGTCGCCCGATACGAAAAAGAAATGTTTGAACCATGAAGACCATTTATTGAACTTCAGTTTCAAGTTGGCCAAAGCCTAAATGGAGCGAAAGCTATAAGTGTTCCCGCCCCTCATTAGGATGTTATGTGTAAGGAAGAACTCTCGGCTAGTAAGTCCGGCTAGGCATCCCTGCCTCTTCTAGGGCGCGCCGCCAAATGATGCAATAACTCACGAGGATCCTCAACGAATTAGAATGAAATTGGGCTGGAGCCATGTCTAACACATTATGGATTGGGCGGCAAAATGCTAGCTGCAAGCGACCTAAAAACATGGTAGGATACAACGTGACTTTATAAGCGTACCCCTTAGGATCCATGACCCCCTCCTTGTCTAGTCGTGGCACCTCAAGAATCGTAGCCCTTGGTACATTGTAGCCTGCCTCAACGAATTCAACTTGAAGGAAGTCATTATCGATCGCCATGAAGAACCTCGTGTACCTCTGAACTTCCATGGGAACCTCTGCAAACTCTGCATCCATGAGGATGGGAGAAGGACTTGAGGGCCTAGTTGGTTTGGGGTTCTTAGACCTTCGGGGTTGTGTGAAGGGGATTCTTGGGAGCCATTAGAGGGTAAGAAAAAAGAAATAAAATGGGTGCGGGGAGCGTTGGGAAGGAAGGAATTCGATTACACTAGGTAGAACGTAGGAAGATAGTGTGGAGCGACCTACCTCCCAGGATCATGGAAGTCTGCAAGCTGCACAGAGACTGCAAATCCAGAGCACAAGGAGAGAATGTGGTAAGAGCTGCTTGAAGCAATCATTGCAGATAGGACATAACATGCGCCACCTAATATAAAAAAAAAGTAATTGCCGTAACATGCCATGATAGCGGAAATGGGAACCGTCGCACTACAATAGACGAAAAGATTGGATGAAAGCCAATCAAAATGCACAGGAAAAAATTGGCGGGTGAACATGGTAGCGGTTCTAAAGATGATAACAGATGACCAAGTGAAGGGATGAGGAGATGAGAATTTGGAGAAATTCCCATCAATTGGTCCTATATGAATTGGTGGGGTAACTGTTATGAGGATTTTTTCCAAGAGCCTAAAGCCCAAGAATATTGGTGGCACTAGAGTCACCGCTAGGAACTACCCAGCGGTAGCCCCTAGTGGGCTCCCAAGCATTTCTCCAAGAATATAGGCCCAGACAATGGTTGCCCAGGCAACCTAGGTAAACCCTGGTCCAGCGAGGCCCTTCAAGCATGAAAAGGGAGAAATAAAGGACACTCGGGTCCTGTCGAGCCACCCGACCCCAAAGGAGTAAGCTTGGCAAGTGGCCCGTACGAAACAGAAGAGCCATGAGCCTCTGACAATGAGTGAAGAGGAGAAGGGCAACCTGATGCGTCACACCCACAATATTTAGATGGGACAAAGGTCGCGTCACATTAAATGCTTTTTTAGAGGATCATATTATATTAAATGGGCATGGCTAGAGAAGAAATAGGGAACATGCCACCTTGGCGATAGGGTATGGGCCTCTGATCCCAAACGTAGGTATAAAAACAACTCACAGACACCAAAATGGGGGTTAGACTTTCTGAACTTTTCTCACTACTATGTCTTTCATGCCCTTTCACCTAAAATATTATTGACTTAGGCATTGGAATCTTCCCTAGTGGCCACCACGGATGCCAGATCGTAGAGTTTTTCTTTGTGTTTGTAGTCCCAAGATCAAAGACTCGAGTTGTTGAGAACCTAGACCAAAAGCGTATAAAACACGACATCAACATATATAACAATCTTAATTACGTTGTACATAAAAGTAAAACTACAAATACAAAGTGACAAGTTATTATATAAAATCTGGCATATACGTCGGCCTCTTTGTTTTTTGAAACATGTCAAGAAACATAACTTGACATGACAAAGGTACGTGCGCAACATAGCGACGTAGTAGTCATAATTAGCACTTATGATGAAACACCATATATATATATATATATATGTATATATATATCTTGCACCTGTGACTAATTGACTTATTCGAAATCATGCGTGTATGTGACACGATACCATTAACACTTCCAAGAATATGATCAAGGTTTTGCCTTTTCAGAGGATACACACAGTACTAAAATATCTTTGAAATTAATATGTTTAATATTAGAAGTTATATTAATTAAGAAAAAGAAAAATAAAAGGCGTGTTTGACTTTGAAGCTAGTCCTCCGAACAAGAAATCCAATGTGGACGTTCATGGATACCTTACTTAAAGTACAAGTTTGAAGTCGAGGCATAGAGACAGTTCCCCGATTAAAGGAAGTTTGAAAAGGTTCAGTTTACACCCTTCATTTTTTCCAATTATATTTTATTTTATTGATATATCCCAACCCTTCGTATACTAAAAGGACGTTTCAATTATATTGTCTTTATTATTGTAATAAATCTACTTAATTTATTGACACTATGATATTAAAAAAAAAGAGAGGCTTTAACCATTTATAATTACTAATTAAAAAAATTTCAACTGATAGTAGTTATTGAGTTCTCGTTACTATATTTTTGGCTTTCCGACCACTTAACTCTTTTATTATTTTGTTATTATTCTTCTAATAAAAAAGAAGTATTCATCTTCTTGTATTTTCGCTCTCACCTCTTAATGACCTTTTAAAAAAAAAAAAATTATTCCCACTCATTGCGTGGTTCGACGATTAGTTATAACTAAAGGTTGTGTTTAGTTGTTGAATCAAATTTAATTTATCTTAACTCATGTCAAATGATTATTGATGAGATCTATTAGTTTTTCAACTTCTCATAAAAAATTTAAACTCATCTCAACTTAGCTACTTCATATATTTCAACCTAAAAAGTTGAACCATTTCAATCTAAGAAGTTAAATTCATCTCAATGAAACCTAAAAAATACTATTATTTACAACTCAACTCAACTTATCTCAACATCTCTCAAATTACCAACCTCATCTCAACTCAAAATCTCTTAATTAACCAACCCCAGCTCCAGACGAAGGTACCATAAAATAGTACTTACACTATTATATATAGTCAGATGCATGAGAGAATCGTGCATTTGTACATTTATACATCCGTCTATCTTGACTTTTAATTTGGTGGAATTTGGCACTTTTGATCTAGAACCTCTTTACTTTTTTTTTTTTGGGTCTTCCACGTATGTACGGACGTACTCTAAATTAAAATGGAATAGACTTATATATATAATATATAGTGACGGGCCGGCTGCTTTAAATTAGAGTTTGTAAGACAGACGATTTAATTAATTAATTCTATTAATTAAGGTGAATAAGCAATTATATACATACATACATATATTTATATAACATATGTGACATCGATCGACACTTTTAAATTTTAATACGTACACGTACAGAATGGTCCTTTTCTTATTGGAAAAAATAGAAACTATTATGTATATATTGAGAATGGATTTAACAAAAATTGAATTTTGATTTTAAAAATCTCAGTTTTTATATAGTTCCTTAGAGTTTTTTTTTTTTAATTAATGCTAGGTTTTAAATTTTCTAGCGATTATTTGGACAGAATGGCTTTAGTGTGGAAGATCTATCATCTCATTGGGGCACGTGTCTGCAAGGAAAGAAAAAGAAGGTAGAGTCATACATACATATATATATATATGTATGTATGTATGTATGTATATATATATACATGAGAGTCAGGGTTTGAACTCAAGATTTCTGCTCTGATAACACATGAAATCATCATTTATCTAAAAAAACCAAAAATCAAAAATCTCATCTCATCTCTGATAACAAAGATTTCACATCTTGTTTGATTAACCAAAACCAAAAATCTCATCTCATCTCATCTCAACTCATCATTACACATTTTTCAAATCCCCATACAAAATATGATAAACAATCTAACTTTTTCAAATCCCAATACAAAATTAATATTAAAAAATTATATTATAACAATATTTTATTCATTACTGTTTAAAACATATCATCTCATCTGTATAACCAAACGGAAAGTATTGTTGGGAGTATGTAGATTTAATCATTATATTTTCTCTTAATAGTATGTACATATAATAAAGTTAGGATAGATATATTTTTCCTTCGTGAGCAGCTTAAGCTTAAAGTTTTGGTTAGCATGTAGTTCATAATAATACAAAACATAGAAAAGAAGATGAAAAAAGAATGTATTTTATTATGTAGAATTTAGATGAATATTGCAAAGCAAGTAATAGACCAAATGACCAACCATGCATGCTTCATGGACATGGTCTAAAAGTCTCGCAGAAGCTTCTATATCTGAAGAAAACTTCAATTCCTGTTATATATCTTTATTCTAATATTATACCTACCATATATGGTATAAATGCAAGTACTACAACCTCCTCAAAATCAATTCCTAGTTCATCATCTCTCATCAATTCAAGCCTCTGGTGCGTTCATTTCTGATCTTCTTGTGGTGAAATAAGGAAATCATGGCTTCCAGCTCCAATATGGTGGCTTTTCTAGCTGTTATGTTTCTGGTGGTGCTACCCATGTCTTCCCTAGGCTCAAATCATACTCATCTTGATGATTTTTTTGGTACTCAATATATCCTGATCATCTCTTCCAAAAGCATATACAACTTTGAATACATATCTTAGCTGAAAGACCATATATCAGGCAGAAATAGTGCTACTACCCAAGAAACACAGATATCGGTGTTTTTTTTTTTGGTTGGCTTCGAATTTATTTTGTTATTTTTGGGTTTGAATTGCAGATAAGGTGTGTGAAGAAGTGGAATGTGGAAGGGGAAATTGCTCAGCTGACATCAATTACCCACTTGGCTTCAAGTGCGAATGCGAATCTGGTTGGAAGCGAACTCGTGACGACAATGACGATCTCACTTTTCTTCCCTGCGTGATACCTAATTGTAACCCCTCCTATCTAATCTTTCCACACACACACGTTTATATATATATGGGGGATTAAACACCATTTATATATGTTGTCAAAAAGATCATGAAGTGCTTATTCTCTCGCTCTGTTTTGCAGGTACTCTTGATTACGGCTGCCAGCCAGCTCCTCCACCGGTTCCACAAAAGGAGAATCCACACAATATATCAGCCTTTGATCGTAAATATCCAATTTATATATATCATCTTGATTAAAAGGATCATTTTTCTAAATAAATTGTCATTAATTAATTTTGTTTATATGATTTTATAGCATGCTATTGGGTATATTGCGGAGAAGGGACATGTACCAAGAACAAGACACACACACACACATGTCAATGCGCCTCGGGTTACTTCAACCTTCTAAACATTTCAGCCTTCCCATGTTACGGTGAATGTAAGGACCTCATTAAACCTCTCATATATATATATATATATATATATATTTATGTTTCTAAAATGGAGAAAGAAGGTTAAGGAGTTGAGAGATCAGCTGATAATTGGCTCTATGTTGTTTAATTCTTACTTGAAGGTACAATTGGATCTGATTGTTCAAGGCTTGGGATTACAGTCCAAAAATCTACTACAGATGGTTCTGGTTCTGGGACAAATCAAGGTACGCATATATTTATGAGAAATATGATCATATTTATGAACATAAAAAAAGCATTTCATGAGTTTCTTCGTTTATTATTCTGATTATCGGTATATATAATTATTAATGTTGCTAGCATCCTCATTATTATTATTTTAATAATGATAATAATATATATAAATATATATATCGTTGTATAATCTTGAAGGATCTTTTGCTAAGAAAAATTTTGAGGTTTAGGTCAAATCATGACTTTTTCCTCCTAAAAATAAAAATATTTTCAACAAATTTGTACGTTTTTGTTAGGTTAATTTGGAAGACTAGTCTTTCAAGCTGATCTTCTGAAAACCATTTTTTCCCCATAAGCTGCATGCAATTACACGCAGTTGACTGATCAAGATCAAGTACATGCATGAATAATATTATTGTTATTTAATTTCATTAATCTTTTATTAATAATTATGAGGATATAATATTGACGTTGAATAGACAAAATTAATTACCTCTACTTCAAATACAGAAAATATATTGAGAGACTATATATGATCGATACATGCATGAACGTACAGAGATTGAGAGACAGACATTATACAGACCTGACATTTTTGTTTAATTTGTTTAATCTGATCTTGATCTGTTTTGGTCTTCAGCTACCTCGTTTCTGCCTGGAGAGTTCCACTGGATAGCTATATTGATGGCATCGTTGTGTATGGTTCTGTGGAAGTAGAAGGGTTAATGCCAAGTAGTAATTCATCATGATCGATCGAGATTTGGCATGCATGCATGCATGCGTAGACACACACATTCATTTGGCCTCATTGTTCATGTTTTAATTTCCTTAGTTCCCTAAATTCCCTGGTTTTTTTATGCACAAATTAGTTTGTATGAGTACTGAAAACAGTCATATATAGGAGGACGATGACTGTTGTATACAACACCACATGATGATGAGAATAAATGTTATTTGAGTATTGATAGTTAATGCTTTTTCTATACATTAAATATCACTTCGTTTAGACGTTGTTGCGAGTAATTACCTACTCTCCTATATGGAGAAATCATCTTCAAACGAGTAATCATGATCTATATACAACGTCTTTTTCACAAATCTGCTTTAAATGGATGACGTTTTTATAAAAATCGAGAGCTCTTGTTCTCTGAAATAGGGCGGTTGTGACACTTTCTCTACCATTTTTTCAATCTACGTGACGTACGACTTGAAATTTATTGTTTCTTTCAAGGAAAAATGAAGTTAATTGTACTTATGTACATATGGGTTTTTTTATTTATTTTTAGGTCGGTAAGAAATCTCTTTCAACAACTACCACATATATAGAGGTACAAACAAAGTTCAAGACCTCAACTTTTAATTGTTTCTTCAATTTTTGGTAGAATTCTTAATGGTTTATGTAGGTCCAAGTCCATGAACTTGTGGTTGGTTTAAAAATTTCAATTATTCAAAGGATCACGAGCAGATTTAAAATTGATCAAAAAAAGTGGACGAGATAGACGTACGTATAAAATGGATGTATACTTTTTTGGTATACTTCGTCGCTCCAAATTATTGTTGTCATAAACTTGGTTGGTAATAAAGGTGTTGAAAAGTCAAAACCTTCTATTCAAAGTACAGATCATCTTATTGTTGTGATAAACTTGAAGAGTGAGATAAGATAAAAATTTTATAAATAGTATTAAGATAATTTATAAATAGTAATAAGATAGTTTGAGTTAATATTTTATGAGATTTTAAAAAATGAGAAAGAAAAAATTGAATTAAAAAATATTATATAATTAAAATATTATTAAAATATAGTTTTTAATATTATTTTTTATTTTTTGTTTGAAAATATTTTTATTTTTTGTTTGAAGGTTTGAGAAAGTCGTAATGATTAGTTTGAACATATTTGTATTTGAGTGATGTTTGGAAATAAGGTGAGATAAGATAAGATAAAAATTTTAGAATGTAAACTTTTTCCAAACAAGCCCTTAGACATTTTCATTTAGATGTTGGATTAGTCATGAAATATACAAACACGATACAATCTTTTTTAAAAAAAAGGTGCGCATTATTAAAAAATTATTATTATTTTTTTCATATGAATCTTGTATTTATTTAATTTTTTCAAAGTGATTACACGACGCTGGCGCTTATATATTCCCCGACTGTAAATATTATTTTTTGGATTAAAAAGCTGGAATGAGATTTTGATGTCAGAAAGATCTTAACAAAATTGGATTGAATTAGGCTTCTAGTTCTAATGCTATCAACTGCCCTCATGGGTAGATCACCTTCTCATCTCTGAGAATTAAGGGCCTACTTTAACATCGAAAATAAGTATATGAATGAAGACAAATCTTCCTTTGTCTGACAAAAAGAAGTTCTTGCAGTTTATAATTATTTCTTAGAACTTCCATTTTCCCCTGAAACGCCAATCACTCACTTGATCTCGACCACGTTCTTAGATCATAACCCAATCATGCTAGACTCCAATGGCGACATGAACTCCAAGCTAGCCCAAACTATTCACATTTGAAGCTTTTCTAGACAAGAGAAATCCATTAGGAACTCAATTGTAGTTGAAACTAGATGAAGTTCCACGCCTCCCACCACCACCACCACACCCCCCCCCAACCCCACCCCACCCCACCCCCTTTCAAACGATGTCCAAGGGTCAAAGACATAAAGCAAGCTCTCGAAAAGGGGAACAAAGATTATTTTAGGAAGATCCAAACCAATATTAAATTGATCATTCTCTCAACCATAGACCATACAAAAAGCAAGAGGCTACCATTCAAAGTTGGATCAAGGAATCATATCTCCAGTATGAAGTTATGAACTCCAAGAACAATTAAAGAGTGGGAAAAAAAAAATAATTCTGGAAATAGAAATTAATAGGAAGTAGCTAGGAGCATTACTCCCCTCCAAAGATTTAAATACCAAGTTCTTACTTTTGTCAACCATTATTACGCAAAGAAGATACTCCATTGACTTCAAAGAAAGCAGAGGGCAGCCAATGGGTCTGAAGTAACAGGAAAATTGGATAGAATTAATGGATATTATACACTCCACCAACATTGAGTTTCCCAAGGATCATCATAGTAGAAGATAATTAGATGGTCTATGCAATGCCAGACAATGAAGAGATCCTGAAAACTGTTAATCAGATGGGACCCACCAAAGCACCCAAACCAGATGAAACTAGTTCTTTCTCTAGAAGCATTATTGATTTATTATCAACAATGTTATGTTGTTATCGCCTTCATCTTCATCGAACCCTTTTTTCATGGCAGTTTTCTATTAAACGAGATCAATCAAACCAAGATCACATTTATTTACAAAATTGTCATTGCATCTATCACCCACCTTTCTTCTTCTTCTTCTTCTTCTTCTTTTTCAAATGAAGCAAGCATTTCATTAACATAAATAGATCAAGATACATGAGAAGGGGGTATGATTTCCAACAAACACCCCATTACAACAAACAATGCAAAAGTGAAAAATAGATTGGGCTTTAGGATAAAAAAACTGGTCTCCACCCATTCCCCACAAAGAGGGTGCCTCCTTAAATGCCTGGTTTTTACAATTTGCTGTACGAATTGTGGTGCCATCGTTGGAGGCAGTGGTTGTTGGTGGTGCATTGCAATTTATTGATTTGAGATGTTAGCGAAGGAGACTGATGTCCTCAGCCTTAGTCTCTTCAGTTAGGAAAAACGAAAATATAATAGGATAAAAAGTATTGACTAACCCAAATCACCAGTCTGAATTTTTTCGCGCCCGCTTGTGAGCATGTGGAGTCTATGCGCGGGTGATGGTGAGATAGGGTGGATCAAATCAAATAGATTTTGGGATGAAAAAATTACTAGTACGACATGTGTAGCCATCAAAGGCAAGCAGCACATGGTGGCCATGCGCAGGCCAAGCCGCACGTTAGAGTCATGTATTGAGATTTTTGGCACGGTTTTGCAGTGTTCTAGCACATCAGTATCTGAGGAGTTGTGGGGTGGGGCATGTGTAGACAGTTTCCTCACCAGAAAGCCGTAGATTAGGCCTAGGCCGAACCAGTAGAGAGGAAAAGTATCTTGATCTATTTGTTGGTTTTTAAAGAGAAGACTCTCTTTCTAGAGAAAGAGAAGCTCCAATCATCCACTTTCTATTTGTGGATGCCCCTCAAAATCAAACCAACTCCATATCTTCTTGCCTCCACGTCTATGAGAAGTGGAGTAGAGAAACAACCAACAAAAGTAAGGTGTGATTTGGATAGTGAGTTGAGATAAAATGGTTTTAGATTAAAATATTATTTTTTTAATATTATTATTATTATTTTAAAATTTGAAAAAGTTGAATTGTTTATTATATTTTTTATAGAAATTTAGAAAAATTGTAATGATGAGATGAGATGAAACGCTTTCAGTATCCAAATGTAGTTTCTACTTTAGCAAAAACAAGAGAGTATTTGTCATTTCCATGCAAAGTAAAACATATGGGACTTCCTACATTTCTTAGGACTAAAAATGAGGCACTCGTGACTTTGAAAAAAGTTCGAAATATAATTGTTAGATGGAAAGCCAAAGTTTTATCCCAAGCAAAAAGATGGTTTAATTTTTACACAAAAGCTGACGATTTACCTTTTTCGTGTGATGGTGACTTATTTGGGCTTACTGTCATAGGTTGTTTTACGCAACAGGTTAGCATGCGTTTACCAAAGCTGTGAGGCTTAAAGAACAAAGAAAACAGAACAGTCAGAAACTTTTATCACAATTTCATGTAGTTCACGACCAAGTTGGCTTCCAGATCAAGTTTCTAAAAATTAAAATAACCTATCAACTAAACAAGTCAGCAGAATTTTATGCAACTTCAAATGCAAGAATCCATCAAATTGCCACAACCACACCGATAAAGGGTATGCCCGAAGTTCAGACGAGTTGACACAGATAATCATATCAGCTCTCATTCTTGATGCAGTTCTATGTTGTAAATTTAATCAAAAATTTTGCAAAAGGAAAAAGAATTAGAAGCCTAAACATGCTTCCTAGCGACCCAAATGCATCTATGCATCCACTTCTATTACCTTCTCCTTTCAGGGTCAATGATCTTCAATCTTCTTCAAGCCCTTCATGTCTGTTGTCTCCACTCTGCATTACAAGACATATTTCCGAATTCATGCCATTTTGATATCATGGATCTCTCAGGTTCAAGAAGAAAATAGATCATGGCAACTAATTATGTAACCATATTACAATGGCCAACAATAAAATTCCAAATCATGTAACAGGATATTTCTATAAAAATAAATGATGCAATTTTTGCTCTGTCCAGAAAACAGCATGTCAGAAATCAGAGAATGGGACAGGGCAGGTGACATTTCTGAAATAAAGTTCTCTGCTCTTTTATTTGGTGAAAAATACAAGCTGACCTTCTGACTATGTTGCATACAGAAAAAGTCAACAAAACTAAACCATACAAGGAGGACAATAGGTGATAGCTCAGTCATATCAGAGACTAAGCAGCAATGGAATGTCAGGAATAGTATGCACGCTACCCTATCGCAACATCGTTTAATAGTTCCTAAACTGTTGGGCAACATATATTGTGATCCATCAAACATGCTGACCTGAGCAAATCATTGAGCATGTCAATTGGATTTTTTTTCCCACTAGGCAACTTGAAGCCCAAGCATCGGACCCCATAATTTCTAAAGACTAGGGGGAGTGCCATTCAACCCATATGGTGCTTAGCAATATAGCTATTATTTTAGCAGCCAAACTGTCATTATCAATATGTGAAGAAGAAACCCTCCCTTCCCCTTTTATTTGTTGGAAAACTTTATAACATTTTATGCTTTCAATATTAATGAAAACAAGCATACCAAAAAGTACACTGATACAACCACGCAAACACTCCATGTAACTAATCTCTAACTAGCCTCTTATTTATTGGTGGGCAAAAGGCTAGTTAGCCTATTAAATGATAAAATTACAAGAAGGAAATGTGGTATTGAACATATGATTTCCTCTAAAGACAAGGAAATGGCTATAAGATATTCAAAGCAAACAGAACTGAAAAAATAAACAGTAAAGCAAGAAAGGAAATGGAGACACATATTGGCTAAAAACTTACGTTGTTCCAAACAGAGCAATCTTCTGTACTTTTGTGATATCAGAGCCAGAATGATTATCCTCAATAAAAATTGTCAAGCTGATCCAAAATTTTAGAATACATCCATGTTAATTTTTAATATAATGCAAATAAAAGAAGATAAATATGGAGCTCACCAAAACAGAGAGATTTAACGCACCTACGAACATTTTGAAACTTGACATATTTCAGAACTATCGGTTTCCCCTGCAAAAGTATATGAGGTAAAGTATCAGCCAAATATAATTGTACAGCAAACATTCCAGTAACAATCTATATATATATATAGACGTATGTATGTATATGTATTAACGGTACTATATATAGTTAAGTTGAACATATATCTTTCATTAATAGGAAACACCCTTGCGGTAGAAATGTTGGCACCAAACCCAACCTTGAGACTGTCTGGGGATAGAACAGCTGTGTCACTTGGAGGAAAGTCATTGACATTGCTGCCATTATCATCATGAAGTACAGTCATAAGTTAATAACGGTGCTGGTCACTAAATATAATATCAACATAAGTAATCATCATCAAACTATACCCAAAGCCCATGTTCTCCTTATTTGAATACAATTTCACTGTTTTAGGACCTGGAAAACAATGTTAATGTTAGGATACTGGATAACACAAAAGCCAAAAAATGGGACATTATATAGTACAAAGTCTATGCAGTCTATAAATATCTGAAGATAACAAGAATTCACTCAAAATTAAAAAGATACTGAGAGACCACCAAGGGTGGTGGCTTAATGGTCCTTGGGTTACTCCCAAGTGGTTTGACATGTACTAGGTCCTAAGTTCAAACCCGAATATGGATTCACTCCAGACTATTGGTATTAGCAGCCTAAGGGGATTGAATTTTCTAGTGGGGCTGAGGTCTAAGTTATGGTTAAAGCCCAACTTGAGGGAGTGTCTGCAACTTCCTACTGTCTTAGCTCCCCTGGTCCAGTTCCAAAAGGTGCCACTATGGTCATGTAACACCCCAATGGAATGCCCAAGCCACACGGCCTATAGTCCAAAAAGACTAGTCAATGATACAATTGGAACCCAATTGAGACATTATAAAAAGTAAGAACTTTTTCTTCCCAATCAACGTGGGATCCTATACACTACATACCCTTATCATTCATCAAAATGGGGTATCACAATCTTCCCCCCTTATTCCTGACGTCCTCGTCAGGTTAGTCCGTCATAGGTGGCATGGTCCTCCCACATTTCTAATTGGGATAGACTTAAATACCATTTGTAACACCCTAATGGAAGGACTAAGCCACATGACCTATACTCTAAAAGCACAAGTCAATAACACAATTGGAGCCCCATTGGAACATTGTAAAAAGCAAGAATTTCTCCTTCCTAAATAATGTGCGATCACATAAATCACCTACCCTTATCATTTATCAAAATGGGGTATCAAAAGTCACGTCCAAGCAGGGAAGCTACTTCTGTTTGCCCCCTCCTATGCTTTTTGCCCAGGGGTAAAAAGATAATGAAAGAAAGGAGATAAAGGATGAGGGCATGCAATTAGGATAAACTACAAAAGGGATCTAAAGTCAGCAACATGAATATCCCCGTGCCAATAAAACTCATCAAGACTTTCAGCTAATCAGGATATAACATCTTTTGATTGGTGGGTAATGATAAAATAACCTCCTTGGAAAAGGTGCTGCAAACTCATTTTGGGGGAAATCATACAGAAAACAGGCTCAACAAATTTTTATTCATTAAAAAAAAAAAAAAAACATATGATCCTCCTTAGGCAATATATCAGCTATTTTAAGGAAGATCTTTGCTACTCATCATTCCACACACCACACTTATTTTTATTCATTTTTTATTTTTTTATTTAATTTTAATTTTGTTAGTTTTATTCTTTCTAAACTAATTGAGTTCTTAAACTCCTCATTCATACACCACATATTTTTGGTAAAGGAAAAAAAAATTAAAAATTAAAAATTAAAAAAACCATGTGTTGTGTGTGGTGTAGGGATGATGAGTAGAGCTTTTCTTTACGGAAACTCCCCATTGCCAATTATAACAAAACTACACTAAACTACCATGACTTTACAAGAGCACCTCCAATTTTATGTTTGAGACATAAAATGACCCAGTTATGCCAACGCCAGAATCGCCCTGAGCTCGATAGCTCCAAGATAGACAATATCACAATGGGGCATTGATACTTGAATATAGTAACATTTGCCAAGTCCAAGGCTGACTTCAAAGCCTTCATTGATAGGAAAAGGTGCACACTCTTTCTCTTGTATGAGGTGTTAATGCAGTTGATTTTAGTTTGAGGAATGATTGATAGAATATAATTATTGGCCTGGAGTGTTATATTATTTCTGACCTGGGAGCTTGCTAAGGGGAGGAACACCACCATTCTGGTAGTGACAGTGAGAGAATGTCAAGGTGGCATCAAAAGTCTAGACATGGTCAATGTTAATTTGGGTTTTGAAAAATGTGGCGACTAGGGAAGGTGTTAAGAGGCTCTCAATAATGGTGCTACAGTTGATGTCAATGACTGATGGAACAAGACACAATGGAGTGGTAGATGTGGGGGAGGAGTGAGTAGAGGAATAGTAGAAGAAAGGGAAAGAGTTCAAAAGGCATTACCATGTCCAAGAGGAGAGGAGGGTCGTGGACTGGGGGTCGTATATCAAACCGTATAATCATATAAAAAGTTTATGGGCTGCTGACAATACGATAGAAAGCATGGATGGTTTGGGTCTTCCCAATGGCATGCACTGTACGTTAAAGGAGATGCAAAACCAACTTGCTGAGTTGAAGGCAGCAATTGCTGTGTTATCAGCAAAAATTGAGGGGCTAGGTGCTAAGAGGTGCTAATGGTGCTGTAAGGCCCAACAAGGGTGAGCTTGGTGTGTTAACTGATGGGCCGAATGCTAAAAAGCTAGAAAAAGGGAAAAAGAAAGTTGGGTTTGGCCTATTTTCAATATTTAAACCCAGGCGAGTGTGGAGAGGGAAAAGGAGAAGTGGGTCATCTCCATTCGAAGTGGGTTCTACATCGGGTATTGGCGTGGAGATGACCGAAACAGACTGCCCCTCACCAAAGGTGACTTGGAAATTGCCCACCACGAGTTGCGCAGTCAATGCTCCTTTCGTCAAAACGACAGAACCTGAGGTATTGCCGAGTTTTGGGGGAGTTTCCACTATCCTCAAAATTCAAATAGTGACCATGGGTCCACCACCTATGTCAGATGGAACTAGTGCACCTCTTCAGGCATCTTGTTGGTCAACACATAACTATGGCCAAGGTGGTGACAACATCAATAGCGCTATGGAGGAGATGCGAGGGGGAATTTTTTGGGCTCAGTCCATAGTTTGGAGAGGAGACTGCAGAAGATGTCCCCCTAATATCCCTCCCACCAATTAACAATATAGTTGATTCATCAGATTGGATTTTGGACAAGGTAAATGAGATACAACAGTGTGTAGGGATTACCTGCTAGGATTCGAGGACCAATTCACAGCACTACTCACTGCAATAGAGGTTTGTCATATACTCGGTGCAAAATAAAGATCTAAGAGGAGTAGAGTTAAAGCGTCTTACTTGAGCAATCAACTATGACGATAAGGGAGGTAGTTCAAGTTGAGGGAGGACCAGAGGGAAGGCAGAACCAATTGTATATTTTTAGCAGGCCCGTTCAGAGTTTACAAATATTGAGGAGTGTGTTGGGGAATTTATAGTGGCTTGGCGTATGGGCAACATCTAGTTTAGTGGGATAGGTATTGGTGCACTGGTGGTGGTTTGGGGCTTGGGCTAGGGCTCTTTTAGGTTCATTTTCCTAGTTGGGTTTATCTTTTTTTTGCACCCCAACTAGTTTTCTCTTATATAAATCCAGTGTACTTGACTACGCCTATTGGCATAAATAAATTTTTATATATATAAAGAAAAAAGAAAGCATGGAATTTAGTCTTCATGATTTGGGAGTGTTCCAAATGATAATGGTATGAATGGTAGAGAAGAAGGGAAGAGTTTCCTATTCTTGGGTCATTTGCGGGTAAGGCCTTTCTTGAGTAGTGGATTGTTGAAGCATTCGTTAGTAGTCATTGCATTTAATCAACCTTAGATCTGTTGGATATGTAGATGTTTGTTATTTTACCATATCATAGATCAAGGACTTCTGTCAGTTTACGTTCCAAAAATGCACCTAAAACACATGCAAATTTTTTCCATCCTAAATAAAGAATAAATTGGAAAAGAGGTGCAAGTTAGAACAGAACTTGGATTTAGGGATTGGATTGTTACAGAATGTAGTCTGGAAGTGTGTTAAAAAGAGGTAAGACATAGGTTCCAAAACTTATGAGGAAAGAATGGCTTACGATTCTCTCCTTGTAATTTGGAAACAATAAGGGATTAATTTGGAAATATATTATAGCATATTATAAGTTAAAAATACCAACTACGTTAAAATATACCAAGGTAGGTATTCAATAGAATTAAATTGACAAGTACCTTCTTCCTCAGGTCCTTTGATCAAAAGAGAATGCAGCTTTATAACTTGAGTGAAAGGTATATAAATCAAAAGCTGCTCATCTGCATCGCTCTCCAGATTCAATCCATCATCTTCTCTGTAACCCTAATCCATGAAGAAACAGATTAATTATTACCAGTTTACCTTCCAAAATATGTTTTTCCGATACTAAAATGATAAATTTTAGACAAGGATTTTCCCAGTCAGCCAAGCAGAATTTGGCTACATGGCTTTTATAACATGAGCCTTTTATACTTCAATGAACATTCTAAGGAACAATTTATATATGGGTACAATTTCTTTCCCTTCATATTTACAAGCAGTCATGCCAAAAGTAACAAACACAGCAGCAACAATAAATTATAAATTAAACACACTAGTGGCCCTGGGATGAGCCATATAAACCGGGCGTCCTGAGTTTTGAAACTCTGCATTGACACTCTTGAAGCCATTGAATTGGGAGAATTAATTCTCCTTGAATTACGCGAGATGCACTTAACGGAAACTCCTCACCAAGAGCATACGCACCTTGGTTTAGTCGGAAATTTATTCCCAGATTTCCGGTGCCAATCCCAAAAAGAACCACACTAGTTTGTTTATCATACAAACCTCATAATCCTTCATAAAAGCCAAACCACTTGGAAAAATAAAAGAATTCGTACAAATTACCTGTTTGAGAGCATTCGGAAGAGAGTGACTAGTGCTTTGGTTGAGGCATTCAACCCCAGACCAGTCGATAAAGTCCACTAAATCCACCTGTGATTATCATAACCAGAATCAACACTTTTAACCTAACTCCGTCGGGTTACCTAAAAACTATGTGAACTTAAAGTGGGCTTTCCAAATATAAACCCCCAGATTCCAAGATTTCTTTCTTCCCAGGATTTCCCAGCCACCAAAAAAATAAAAAGCAAACTTGATGCAATTTTTCTCAATAATTCTCCCAAGATTTCCCAGAAACGAAACAAAAGAAAAGAATATTGCTAGTAATAGTCTGTCGGAGAGATTTTTATGAAAATAGAAGAAAGTTAGAAAACTTGAAACTGGGTTTTGAACATGAAAACGAAAGAGGGGGGGGGGGGTGGTGGCGGCAGTTCTCAGATTCCCACTTTTCCCATCGAATTTCCCACCGTTTCCGAACAAAGGAAAAAGAAAAAGTAGAACCCATATAACTTACTTGGCTTCTTTGAATTGCACTGGCTGAATCCCCAGACATGGCTGATTGTATCAGAAAGACGGAGACAGGGTGAGAGGATTGCTGAAGAAGAAAGTAAGATTAGGACAGACTTCTGAACGCGGAACCAGATATGAATATATATATATATATATATATATAAGGGATGGAATCTGCGAACCACAAACAACGACATCGTTTAGTATTTTTAGATTTCATATTTTTCTTTTTATATAGAAATTATGAAGTCTTAACAAAATTTTCAAGCAAAATCCCATTACAAAAGTTTATCACTGTGCTTAATTTTACTTATAAAACCCACCAACATGATTTTATATGCTTGAAACCTAAAAGGAAAATGTTCAGATAAGATATTATATGTTTAATATAATAATGCAATAAATATTTATATTAGATTTAAAATACTAAAGAATATTCTTTCTGAAATATAAAATTACCAATCGAGAATTTTCTTTATTCAAGTTTTTACATTATTTTGAAAGATGGATATTTTGTTGTTTTTAATTTCGAAAGATTAATCGGTTACCATTGTTGTTTGTAATATTCTACCAATGATGATGCATTTATAAATAATAATACTATGTATAATTCAATTTTTTAATTAGTTTATAAGTTTATATATATATATTTTTATATATATATTTATATATACTTACTTTTAAATAATATGATCTTGTTCAATTATCGGATCGAATTAGATAATCAAGTCACCACAGCATTACAACATCGAGAGTTCTAGAGGTGTAATCGGTTTAATTTGGTCAAATTTTGAGTGTATTTTATAATCAAATCGATATATACTGATTTTAAATATTGAAGAATCGATATTGGACAAATTCGCCTTCGAAACTGGTATTTTCAGTTTTATTAATTCAGGTCTAATTCAGTCTGATTTAATTACCTTTTTTTCGATAAACTAGCAAGATTGGATGTTTAGTAAGTCAAGCTTGGAACAACAAACCAATAAATTAGAAAAAATGTCTAAATATAAAAATGATATGGAACAAAAATAAAAATTATAGTAAAAATATTATAGTATACGTAGATTATTTATAAGAATCATGTTATCATAAATGTTAGTGATAATATGATGGTTACATAAAATTAAAATGAAAAGATTTTATGTTATATTAATTTTATGTTATAAAATTAAAATTTATATATTATATCAAATATTAAAATTAGATTTATAAGATTAATTTTTATTTTATATTATATCAAATGTTATATTAATTTTCTGTTCTTAGATTTATTATACATGAATTTTAAGATTTTAAAATTTCATGTTATATTAATTAAAAATTTAGCATATAATATATAATATAAATAAATCATATAAAAATTATTTATATATAATAAAACTAATATATATATATTAACTGGTCGAGTGTATTAAATAAAATAAAATAAAAAAACCCAAAACTAGAACCGGATCGGTTTGAAATCAATTTTGAAAAAATGCAACTGGTACAGGACTGTATACATCGATCCGGTAACGGTTTTCATTTTCAGCTCTAGAGAGTTCATACTCCTCTCTAACAACATGTGGACAGCAATGCAAATGCAAAGATTTAGTACATGTATTTACAATTTTATTTACTATTTTAATTATAAGACTCGTTTTGTCAATTTTTTATTTTTCTAATATCAAATAAAAATATGAAAACATATCTGTATATTAGAAATTTTGTAAATGTTGTTGAAGGAGAAGAAAAGGCCTTATTCATTGAGAGCCTTTTAATAGTAACGTAATTTAAGCATTCGTTTGGATATTAAGTCTGACACCCCCAAATCCCCATATACGGACACAGGAAAATTGAGACGTCCGGATGATGACAACACGGGTCACCACCCTATCGACGAGTGCCAAGTGTGTGTAAAAGCAACAAATGTGCAGAGAGAAACACGCAGCGGATAACGAAAGTCATAAACTAAGTACTAGAAATTTTTCTTAATTTAATACAAAGCTGTTTAAAACTTATATATTAAAATATTACAAGATACAAATATTAATTAAAGCAAAAAGAAGATATTAACTTCAAACTCAGATCTCCGGCGGAGCCGTATCCTCGGGCTCAGCCTCCTCCTCTTCCTCAAACCCTGCACCAAAATCTACGGAACCAAAAATGGTGCCGCAGGTAAGTAAAATCCAAACACCACCAGATAAAAACATATAAAACTCAAACAATATGCATGAAAGGATGCCAATGCACAAAACCCATAAAACCATAATTTTCCACGCACGCCAAAAACCCATTTGGCCCAAAAACATATCGCTTAAAACCAAGTTTCGCCATTATCCCAGATAATGGCCCAAACCACCATTTTCCCAGAAAATGGATCAAAAGCCTCAAAACCAAATCTCGTCATTTTTCCAGAAAATGGCCCGCATCCGAAAACCATAAAAACAATCCAATTATGCATGCACCATGATCTCCCCTAGGGATCATTCTCACACCCTGGCTCTGTGCCACATCGCAGGTAACGACTACGCATGTGACACCTAAACGAGCGATGCCCAGACTCGAGCCTAGCGTGTACCTGGCCAGGCCATCCTCTAGCCCTCGCCAGCGAAGGGCCACGGAGTCGGTGAGTAGAGCGATGCCCAGACTCGCGCCCAGCGCGTACCTGACCAGGCCATTCTCTAGCCCCGCTCCCGTCGTCGCCCAGCGACAACTCAGGGGATGTCACTCAGTATTATCCACTCCCGAGTGACCAGAGGAACTCCACCGAGATAATAACCCATCCCGGCTTGGGCTCATGAGACACACGCACCCGAAAATCCATTCACGCCAACAAAACAGGATTTTCTCAAATAAAATAAAACGCACGTGCATGCACCATGTAAATGTGATTTCAATGCACAAAACAATCAACCAACCATAAATCAACAAATCAAGCAACTCCGTCCTCCATCCATCCGACCCCCGAACTCCTCGGATTCAGTCCGGAATCAGTCAACCAACAACAAATAATTATTGAATGAGCAAAATATATTTAAATCTGAAAGTAGGGTTTGGAAAATACTTACAGCGTTATATGGTATTTTTAGAAAGCTCGCGGCGTTGCAAACGACGGAAGAAAAGTAGCGTAACAGTGTAATTTACACTATGGCCATGGGTAATAAATTACCCACTTTCGAACGGGGACAAACCAAGGCACGAAATTGATAAGGAAAGGTCTTGAGATATTTATGAAGCTAAAGGAAACGAGTTTTGGCCGTGGGTGGTGGTGGAAACGGCGGTCGAAGGCCAAAAAGTGGCTGAACGGAGTTGAGCTCGTGGGAGCTGCTCCGGCAACGGATCGGGGCCGAAATTAGGTGGGTTAGGTCGATAAGAGGTAGGGGAAGAAGCTGCGAAGAGATGGTGGCCGGAGGTGGTGCGACGGTGCCGGAATCGGTGAAAATCCGTGTGGCTTGGAGGAGCTCGTGGTGGCTAACGGTGGCTCGGATGGAGGTGAAACTTGGTGGGGATGTTCACCGGTGAGAGGGGAAGAAAACTGGGTGGGTGGTATAGACCACGCCACCGGCGAGCGGCGGTTCTGGGCTGCGAAAGCAACCGGCGACAGGGGAAAAAACAGAGCAGGTGCTGTGGCTTCCAGGGGCTCGTGGCGGCTAACGGCTGGTCCGATGGCTCTGAAAATTGGTGGGGATGATCTCAGGTGGAAGAGGAAGAGAATGGTGGTGGTGGTGCACTAAACGGTGGCCGGATGGCGGAGAACTGGGCGGTCAAAGGGGCGGCGATGGAAATGGAAAGGAGAGCTGCTGCGCACGGGGAGAGAGAGAACGGGGAAGAAAAGAAGAAGAAAAAGAAAGAAAAGAAGAAAAAGAAAAGGAAAAAGGGAAAAAGAAAAAGAGAAAAGAAAAGAAATGAGGTCCAATCCTCACTCCGGAAACCAAAACAGATCCGCCGAAAACGATATTAAAAACCGTGAAACGACTAAATAAATTAAACACAATATCAAATAAATAAAAACTAATTTAAAACACAATAATTTAAAATAAATAAACCAATATATTAATTAAATTAAAACCATACCTTCAGTGAAAATACATGTAAAAGCGGGTCATCACATTAAGAATATTTTAAATTGTTTTTATAAATAATAGTAAAATAATTTATAAATTATAGTGAACTATTTATTAATAATAATGAAGTAATCTGAAAAGATATGAGAACAATTATATTTCCAAACAAGCCCTAAATATTTATGTGGTGTTTCATATTTTTTATTTTTCTTTTTATTAAAGAAAGAATTTTGGAATTTACAAAATAATAAAAGGTGTTATTACAATGCACGAGAGGAGTGACCGACAAGTGGTATCGAACAATGCATTCATTTTTTTAAATGCAGGAATGTCCTATCGGTAACACTTGTTAGTCACTCCTTTAGGTCTACTTAGCATTTTCCAACAATAAATGTGGTCCTTAGCAATTTTTAAACAAATGATTAACTCGTGAGGGATCAAGTATTAAACAATACTTGGGCCCTCAAATGGGCGGGAAAAGAGTTGGGCCCTCGTCGGGGCGTGCACTCAATTGGCCGACAGGGGGCGGATTGGCTCCCAAGACCGTCCCACCAACACCCACCCATCCAAACAGAAGCCAAAGAAATCATTTAGTAGGATTATAATCAACTACCAACCAAAGAGACTAGTGAACTACAATGAACCAAACTTACAAAGAAGCCAAACAAAATCCAAAGCAACCAAACCAGTACACCATGGTGAATAAAAACCAACTAGAGATAGATACTGGTTAGGGGCAACAAGAAGAGGGAGAGAGACTATAACGACGACTGGATGGGGGCAACCAGATGCATAATAGAGAAATTTAGAGAGGACTCATAAGAGGAGGAGGTTGAACAGGAAGAGAGAGAGAGAAAGGCCAGGAGAAACGAGTTTTTCTATCAAAACCCATTATTAAAAAAATGTCGTTTTATTAAAAAATATATATATAGCGGGCTGGATGGAAATCCTAGATGGGCCCCAAGCCCCATTCCTCGACAGCCTAGGCGTGTGAGCTCCCACCGCCCACCACCAGGATCAAGCTTTGAGTTATCTATGAATCGAAACCCTTCACCATGCCAACATGGCAGCCTTAGAAGGAGAGTCGTGTGGCATACTTGGATCCTTAAAAATATAATTATTTATCTGCGCACAAATAAACTTTACAAATATTAGCAAAAAATAAAAAGTTATTTGTCAAAATTTGTAGATAAAGTTATAAAACATAATAAAAATATTTGATCTAAATGAAATAGCTCGTGAACTAATTAAATGATTTGTTTGTGAACATAAATTCTTAGTTTGATGAAAAGCTCGAGCCCAACTCATTTTGAGCAGAAATTAAACAAATAAGGCTTGACCATCAACCACTCGCTCAAACTCAACTTGTTTAGATGCAAGGGTGATAAGATGAGTATATGATAGATTTTTTATAATAAATAATTCAACTTTTTCAAATTTTAAAACAAAATTAATATTAAAAAATTATATTATAAATTTATAATAATATTTTTTTCAACTTTCAACAAAACATCTTATCTCGTTTAGAGTTTTTAAGCGAACCAAGGATGGCACATTGACATACATGCATATTAACCATGACACGGAGTAACATATAATGAAGTGCTACGAAGTTTATTAGGGATCTCAATAAACAATACTTCCCCATGGACAGCTCTAATTCTTTGGAGGAGTGTTCAGTGCGAATAACCCAACTACATAGATAAGGCCATTCAATTGATCACAAACACATTGGATTATCCAAAAGTAGAGACAGTCAATTATTCTTTGGAGGAGTGTTAGCAAACTTCCATTGAAAATGTTCCATGTTTTGATAGCTTCTACTGCCTGCCACTTCTTCAATGGGTACAGCATCAGATATCTCTTTCAGGTCTTCTTCACTAAGTTTCACCTTCAAAGAGCCAATGTTGCTATCCAGGTTCTTGATCTTAGTTGTACCTATAAAAAAACCAAGGGAAATTAACAGCGAGAAAATGCAGGTGAAAGTCTCAACTTGTTTTGACATTTTTTTCAAGGTGAATAAATAATAAGCAAGCATTAATATCAAAGTTCATGTAGAAATTGCATTATAAAATGAGTCTGGATTCTAGATCTAAATTCTTGAGAACATGAAGATATAGTATTCTTTCTTAATGAAAAGAAAAAGAAAGCAGAAGGTCTAGAGAGGAGACAAACTGATGCCTTGGGTTTGAATGGGCAAAAAACTGAAAGTTCCAAAAAAAAAAAAAGAAGAAGAAGAAGAAGACTTGGATCTCAAAATAAAAAATCATGAGGCAAAGCAAAATATATGTGCATTTGTCTTAATTTAATTTTCCTAAGCTAAATAGACTCGTTTGGACGCTTGGAATATCTTAAATTTTGTGAATGATAGTGACATTATCTAAATTACATTGCTTTATTGAATTTTAGAAAGGAAGAGAAAAAAAGTTAAGAAATGAGAGATAAATGGTTTAATACTATTTTTAGGAAATTATAGAGAAATTGTTTAATATTATTTTTTTATTTTAAGTTTGAAAAAGTTGTGTTGATTTTTGTATTTTATTTTGAAGCTTGCAAAAGTTGTGATGATTGGATAATGATTTAATGATTATTAAATGAAAAAGTTGAAAATTTGAAATTAAAAAATATTTTGTGTTTGAGTGATATTTGAGAATTAAAAAAATATTTAAGAATATATAAAAATACTTGTGAACAAATGTATCGTGAAAACCAAAAAGGGGCCAGAGGGAACATAATCACCCCTCCGTCTCCCCTAGCGTGGCAGCTTTGCTAGCAGGGATTCTCTCTGCCACCTCACCCTTGGACCCTAGGGGTCCTCCTTCATGCCAACTTTTATCTTCATGGTTTGTGTGGTGTAATGAAATAGGCCGAATGTCTTTTGCCTCGTTCTCAAAACAAAACCGGTTATGGAAACCAAAGCCAGTCTTGAGAGGTGTTTCCAAACGTGGGCTTAGGCACATGGATTGAATTACTCCCAACAGTTTTCCTTGGTTTCTATGTAAGTTGATGTCCTCTATGAAATGCAGTTATCTTGTTACATATGTTGCAGGTAGCTTAAAAGGGAAGAAGCACTACACATTTGGAAAGGGCATAGTATTTTAACATAAGCAAATTTTATACTAATTCAAACTAATCATGTCTAAAAAAGTGAAAGCCGCTTACCAGGAATAGGTACAACATCATTTCCATGTTCAAGAACCCATGCTAGAGCTATCTGGGCAGGACTGCATTTGTGCTTTCTTGCTAAGCTTTCGATTCGAGTGTAAATGGTCTTGTTCTTTTCCAAATTCTCTGCTTGGAACCGAGGATGCAGAGCCTCGTAGAAAAAAGACATTCATTAAAAAATATTTTCTTAACCATTAAGTAAAAAAAAAAAAAAAAAAAAAACCGAATTGGTAGAATCTCTCGAGACAAACTATTGGTGGCTTAAGCATTTTCCATATTTTTTTGAAGAGTGAAGCGCAGCTGAGATAAGAATTTATATCATAGTTGCCTGAAGAAGTATTCATACAGTTCATTGGAGACCTGCATATGGGATGGGAAATTATGGGGGAAACATATACCAAGGAGCTATTTGAGGCCAGACTTTCCAGGACTCCTTTGCCAGCAAAAAAACCACGACCAAGAGGACTAAATGGAACTATTCCAATTCCAAGTTCCCTGCATGCACAAAAGAATCAAGAGGAGAATGCTCATACTTTTGGATAGATGATTAAATACACAGAAATAAAAGAACAACTAAGCACCTTAAACTTGAAATTTTCAAAGAAACTTCTTGCATTTCAGACTCCATGTGATGGAGATTTTGGACAAAAAATGCGTGACATTCAGATAATTTTTTTCCAGACATTGCATCTGCGACTAGTTTTCATTGATACTTTGGTTTAAAATTGAACAAACCTGCAAAGTGGTATTATCTCTCCCTCAATGTCACGAGTCCAGAGAGACCATTCCATTTGCACAGCTGTGATGGGATGGATGGCATGTGCCCTCCTTATTGTGTCTGGGCTGGCTTCAGATAGACCAATATACTTGACTTTTCCCTCTTGTACCAGTTTCTTAAGTTCACCAATCTACAAAAACAATAATATCTATCTAATCAGTTTTCTCACATACCGGGAATCAGGATTCAAACTTAGGACTTTCGTTATGATATCATGAAAATTAACCACTTATTCCAAAAGTTTAAGTTGATAGGAATAGGTAGATTTAATCATTTCCCACCATCACCACAATGCAGGAAAAAGGAAATCAAAGGATCGCCAATTGCAGGCATTTTAGCTAGCTAGCTAGCTGAAACAGAAAAGAGAAGCACTTACAGTCTCTTCTATAGGTGTTTTTGTGTCCACCCGATGCTGATAATACAGATCAATGTATTCCACATGAAGACGCTTCAAGCTAGCCTCACAGCATGAGCGAACATACTCGGGGGCACCGTTCACTATCATATGAGGAAAGTTCAATGCCTGGACCCCAAATTTGGTGGCTATTTGAATTTTCTCTCTTGGCAACTGCTTCAAGGCCTGAAAGATGTATCCTTTTAGTTTGCTAATATGGAAAATTATAGGCACATATTTCTCCATATGTGACCATGTTTATATTTACAAGTGAAGGTTCCAAATTTGCAATGTGCACCTTCCCAAGCAGAATTTCATTAGTATGGGGCCCATAGATGTCAGATGTATCAAAGAAAGTGATTCCCTTACTGAAAGCATGCTCTATTACAGAGATTCCATCATCATCAGAAAGAGGAGAATTGTACATTCCACTCAGTGTCATACATCCAAATCCCAACTTTGAGACCTAGGAAAAGGAAAGGAAGATTAGAACCAGAAAGAAATGAACAAGGTAAAGTTAAAAGAAAGAAGGGAACTGGAGTGAAAACAGAGCACAAAACAAAGTATTTTAACAGAGAAAAGTATTATTCTAAAACCATGGAACCTATGCATCTTGAACATTAGGCTTTCATGGTTACAACTTATTTCTGTAGGTCCAAACTTTTATGAGGCTTTTGATGGAAGAAACAAACAAAGACCATAACAATTTTATGTCAAAGCAATCTGCTGCATGATCTTCTTGCTTCACAGGACTAGAACAAAATCTATGGACCGAAAACATTACCCCAAGTAATTGACAATCACCTCAATCAATTTATTTTTAACCAGATTATTTTAAACTGTTGCCTTTATTTTTCTCATTTTTCTAAAACGCCACCAGTGGGTTCTCACAATACCCATTCTTGTAGAATGTAAAATCACTTGTCTCAAAAGTTTAAGATAATGAAAAGAGATATATTTCATTTTAGTTCGGGCTAATGAATTTAGAAGACATCCTGATTGCAGCCAAATCCCATGAATGGTTTATTTTAATGTCTCTCTAGAAACTTATTCCGAACAGGGATGAGCAAAAATTTGAAAATCCGACTCTGACTTTGAATCCAACTCATCTAACTCTACTCTGACTTCAACAAAATGGAGTTGGAGTTGGAGTTGGATGTGTCGCTAGACCGACTCTGACGTTGACTATATGCTCCGAATCCAACTCCGACTTTGAATCCGACTCCGATATTGTATATATATTATAAAAATATGCATTTATTTATATTTATCATACATACTATTATATTTATTTAGTTATATAACAAGAACTTATATAGTTAAATTCAATAATATATAATTATGAGATAATTATTATAAAATTATATACTTATACATAATGTAAATAAAATAATAATAGTTTAGTATATATAAACATTATAGTATTATTACCATACATACTTAAGTATAGAAATAAGTTAGACACTAATATTGAAATAAGCCTAGCATAATAAATTAATAACACAAAATGCTAATTTACTAAGTTATAATAACATATAATTAGACACAAGAAAGTCTAGTATATGATGAAGTTAAAAATAAATTAGACATTAGTATAATAACATATAATTAGACACCTATTATAAGTCTTATATAGAAATAAATTAGACACTAGTATAGAAATAAATAATAAGTCAAGTATAATAAGTTAATAATACATAATACTAATGTACTAAAGTATAATAACATGTAATTAGACACTAGAAATAATAAGTAATACTATAGTATGATAAAGTGTAATTAGACACTATAATATACGTCTAATATAAAAATAAGTTAGATAATTAGTATAAATTAGCAGTGAATGATTTAATTTTAATTTTTAATTTTTGGAAAAACTAAAATCTGAAAGCCCACAAAAAATTCTTTTTAAAAAGTGGGTTAAATATGAAGCTAAAAAAAAGTCCAAAATAAGCTCAAATCCGATTCTGTTCATAAAAGTTGGAGTCAGATTGGAGCCTACACAAGTTAGAGTTAGAGTTGGAGTCAAATTTTGGATTTCAGAATCCGACTCCGATTATGTCAGTGCTCACCCTTAATTATGAAATGGACCTAGAACTAAAGAAAAATTATATACAAGTAAGTGTGAGGACACACTCTCTGCATTGCTCGCATGGCAGGACTTGATTGCTAAGAGATTCAGGGCATGTTTAGATAATGAAATGAGATGATAATTCTGTAAATAATAATGAAATAACTTGATTTAATATGTTTTATTGGGATTTTGGTAAGGAGAGAGAAAAAATTGAATAAAAATATTATGAAGTAAAAAAAATTGATTGAATACAAATTTTGAATATTATTTTTGGTTTGAAATTTGAAAAGATTGTATTATTTTTTGTGTTTTGTTTGAGAGTTTGAGAAAATTGTAATGATTAATTAAGAAATTTGAATATTTGAAATTGAAAAGTGTTTTTTATTTGAGTGGTGTTTGAGGAAAAAAAATTATGAGAAATTTTGAGATGAAATGAAAATATCTCACTTCCCAAATATGGCCTTAATTTTAAATTTTTTCTAGCTAACTAAGGTTACGTTTAAATGCTGAGATAATTTCAAATGATATGCAAATAGCAATGAAAAGTAGTGAATATTTTGTGAATAGTAGCGAACTGTTTGTGAATAGTTTTGCAATAGTCTGAGAGCTTATTTGGGATTGTGTTATAAGTTTTAAAAAGTGTTTTAATAGCCTTAAAATCTCTTTAAAGAAAAAATTAGGTAGCTTAAGTGTTACGTGTTAAATCACTTTTGAATTTTAAATAAACTAAAAAGTACGTTTGAGGAAAATTATTATTTTCTAAATAATGCAGAATGTAATTTGAATTTTAAAAATACTGTCAACGAGTAAAAATATCTATATAGCTTTCAGATAATTACAACTTTTATACTTTCAAAAATATGATCATAATTTTTAAAAAATAAATAATTGTCATTTTTACATCAGAAATCATTTTTTTAATTTGTTTAAAAAAATGTAATATGTTTAAAAATATTTTAAACATATGGTTACCAAATAGTAAATAATTTTTTAATAATATAATTTATTACTTAAACTATAAGTTTTATTTTCTACCGCAATCCTAAACATGTACTGAGACTACTTCACTTACCAAACACGGCTTAAATCTTGTCATCTCAGTAGTATGGAGTGTATATGGTGCACTCTTAAGCATTTAACTAGATAGTCATAACATAACTTAGAGCATCCATATCCGGTTGAGAATACCATCTCATTACCTAAATTTTAGTAAATTATTTTAACTTTTGACAAAAATTCCAATCCATCCGACTGACCATTTTAGGGAAAAGTTATGGGATTTGAACAGTGGCTCCCTAAATATGGGAAGTTATTGTTCATCTATAAATCATTTTTTATAAATATTTTATTCTAATAAATAAAAAAAATTCTTATTCTAATCATCTACAAGACACTTTCTCTCATGTTCATATTTCTTATAATTAAAATTTGAAAAAAATTGTCCCCATTGAGATGATCCCATTTTTTTTCCTAAAAAAGGTTGAGCAGTTGTGAAAATATGATTTTTTTTAAAAAAATATTATTGTTATGAAAGCATTTTGAAAATATTATATTTAGAGAAATAAGTAGTTTAAAAAAAATCATTAGGGATGAAAAATCTAAAACATGAGTACAACAAATAATTAAATAATTACAAAAATGTAAAAAAAAAATTAAAAAATTTTCATCCACTACTTTCCCGAAAGACAAACAAATGAGTAGTTAAAAATGTACAAAGAAATGAGTAGAAGAAATAATAAAAAATAATAATAAAATTTTATTTTAATATAATAGAGAAAAAATAGAGAGTCAGATACAGAAGGTTTTAGAAAGATAAATTTAAAAAGAAAATTTAAAAAAAGAAGATTTTTAGTTAAAATTTAAGAAAAAGTTTACTTATGCGGATGTGAATGATTAGTACCCCCACAATCTTCTTATAAACTATATATACTGTACCTACGCCGTACTATTTACTTACAAAAATAGCACCACAAAGCTCCTGATCACTGAAATTAATCATTCCTCCCCATACATATGTACATCTCATGGGAATCGAACTGCGTCTATCTTGTTCATGAATCTTGACACATACAGTATAAAAGATCAGAGTGAAGCCCTTTAGCGGCATATGATTTTTTGCCACAAAGAAAAAAAATTAAGATTACTTGCAGCGAAATTGGTCGCGCAAGACAAAAATGACCATTTGCAAAGAAAAGACAGGGTGTTTGCGAGGAACAAAGTCGTGGCGAATGTTAAATAGTATTGGGTGAGTCCCTCCCTGACTTGGAGAGATACATGTGGCCGGAAGTTTCCTGAAAAGACAGAGAGAATGAAATTCAAAAGAGTTACCTCAAAGCCTTGATTGCCCAGTTTCACCCTTGGAATTAGCACATGGTTTCCTGCCTCTGTCATTTTTCAAGATTGTGTTTCTTCTCAGTGTCGTCAGAGTCTCAATGCGTTCGCTGGGATACTCCGACAACAATAGAGAGGATGGGAGCAGCGACGGTTCTACTATCCTCCTATCGCCCTCTATAGCGTATTTGAAACCAGATATGATTGTTTATTCTCCCAACAAATCCTTACCTTTATTTTGTGGAAAAAATTAGTTTGCCGCCCAATGTCGCTTCATTTCAACGCTTGAAATTTGTTTTTCTTTTCCTTTTTTCGGTTTTTTTTTTTAAAATTTAATAATTAAGAAAATAATTTTTAGTATATTGATGTACTTTTAATATTTTTTAAAAATATTTAAAAATAATAAAAAAAAATATGAATTTGTCATAAAAATTCTGTTTAAAAAAAAACTGATTTAAAAAATTCTATTTTATTAAAAATCTATTACCATTTACAAAAATCTGCTTTACAAAAAAAATCTATTATGTAAAAAAATTCTGCTATGTAAAAAAATTCTGCTATATAAAATCTGTTTTATAAAAATAAATATGCTATGTAAAAAAATACTAATATAAAAAATCTGCTTTATATAAAAAAAAATCTGTTATATAAATAAAATTCTGCTATATAAAAAACTGCTATAAAACAAAAATTAAAATAAGAAATCTAGTGTAAAAAAAAAAAGAGAAATCCTGGGGACCGGTCCGACTGTTAAAACCAAAATAACAGCCCTCCAATAACCATGCGCCACGTAAGAGGTTCATTGGAAAAAATCTGCATCTGCGTACACCCGATCAAATGACTCTCCCCTCTTTCACTCCTTCGTATTCCCTTTCTTCCTCGCTTTTTCCACTCAATCCCTGAAGCTCTCGACCCCCTCATCCCGCATGGGGCTCGACCCAAACGGTAGCAGAGCTCAATTCAGACGATGAAGAAGACCCAAACGGTAATCTCTCTCAATAATCTTTTTCAATTTTTGCTTTTTTAAATTTCTCTATCGGCACTCTCTCGGTAATCTTTCTCAGTTTTGAGTTTTGAAATTTATTTCAAAGTTTTGTTATTGTCATGATTGTCTCTCGGTGATTTTGTTATCTTCTCATTACTAAGGATTTCTCTTCTTAATCTCATGTCTATGACTTCGATGTATCAATTTGAGGGATGGACATGAAGCCCTAATTAGAACGACAGTGGAGTTTCTTACCAGATCAAAAGAAAAAAAAAAAACAACTCTTGATCCTCATTCTAGCCTCTAATCAGTAGGATAAGGGCAGTGGAAAATAAATGGGTGTTTGAGAATGGTTTGTTGGAAGAAATTTAGTAGTTCATTAGGGGTTTCGTTATATGAAGTTTCTTTATCCGTGTGGGTCAGGTGGTCTGAAAAAATGGAGATGTCGGCGTCGGACTGAGATGGTGGCAGTGGAACTAAGCTTTGTTGGGCGGCAAGGATTGATGGCTGTGCAAAGCAACGCTGAGCTTGGAGCGAAGACGGAATGAACCTGAGAGAGAATGGAGATGCTAATTTCTGGGTAGTACTTCTAGTGATCATGTGTGGTGAGGTGTAAAATATTTATGATGTTTTAGCTTACGTGTCGCTTTGTGAATGGCAGGCTGCTTTTCAGGCTTTGACAGACGGACCGCTCCACAGCGCCTCGCAAAAAAAAAATCTGCTATAATCCTATATTAGACTATTAGTATTAGTATATATATATTAGTGTTAGTTATAGCTATATAATATATTAGACAATATAATAGTATTAATATTAGACTATTAGTATAGTTATATATTAGTATTAGTTTTGATGATTTAGTATAACTATATTAGTATAGTATAACTATAGTCTATATTAGAATATTAGTATTAGTATATATGTGATTATTTTTTATGTGATTAAAAATTATATATAATATAAAACATATTATATATAATATTAATATATAAATAGTACTGGTCTGGTCCGGTCCGATCATGTCCGATCCAAAACTAACTGGAACCGAAACCGGACCAATTCCAACCAGTTTTTCATTTATGGAAACCGGTTCCGGACCGAACGGGTCCAAAACTGGCACAACCGATCTGGTTCAGTTCGGTCCGGACCGGTTTTCCGGTTTGCTAGGTTTTTTTTACACCCCTAGTTTTACACTAGCGGTAAGCTCCAAGCAGCATGCTAGCTTTAGTCTTATTTATTTTTATTTTTTTATCTTTATAACTAGATATGATATTCACAATGACTAATATACTGCGTTTGGATGTTGAACTGAATTGAATTGAGTTGAGTTGAGAAAAAAAAATTAAAAGTTAAATAAAATTTTATTATAATATTATTTTTTAAAATTATTATTATTTTAAAATTTAAAAAAGTTGAATTATTTATTATATTTTGTATTGAAATTTGAGAAAATTATAATGATTGGATGAGATGAGTTGAAGTGAGTTGAGGATT
Organism: Carya illinoinensis; assembly: GCF_018687715.1. Taxonomy (NCBI): domain Eukaryota; kingdom Viridiplantae; phylum Streptophyta; class Magnoliopsida; order Fagales; family Juglandaceae; genus Carya; species Carya illinoinensis. The sequence continues at coordinate 25,484,855 of NC_056759.1, read as the reverse complement.
TAAACTAACCCGTCTTAAAGCTGTGTTTGGATGTTGAGCTAAATTGATTAAGTTAAGATAAAAAGTTGAAAATTGAATAAAATATTGTTAGAATATTAATTTTTAATATTATTATTATTTTGATATTTGAAAAAATTGAATTATTTATTATATTTTGTGTTGAAATTTGAATATTTTTTAATAATTAGATAAAATAATTGAAATAAATTGAAGTGAGTTGATATGCAAAATGGCCCGCCTTTTTTACCAACACTACACACCAGGTGAGGTTGCTTTTCTTGATTGTAAACGAGCCGTTTTAACCTCCTCTCTCCCAAATCTCAAATCATCCCATTAGAATGCCCATTCAAATTTTTTTCCCCTCCCCCACCTACGATCTCCCTCCTTTGCCAGGCATAGATCACAACGTTCAGGTCAAGTGACATCGTGAACTTGCAGGCGCCGCCGATGACTCTGAGGTTCTCTCTCTTTCACACTATACATCGCTAGGTTATTTTTACACTTATTTTACAGTTCTCCTCTTTCGTAGCCCTCACTTCCATCTCTCACCCTCGAGGCTGCACTTTCTCTCCTCCATCTCCTCACTTCCGTAGCCCTCTCTAACCCTGATCTGTGACTCGAAGACATGTACAACGAGTAATGCGTCTAGATTTTGCTAAAAAAAGCCACTACCTTATCATCTCCTCCCACATTCACTTTACGCCTATTCTCTCTCTCTCTCTCTCTCTCTCTCTCTCTCTCTCTCTCTCCATGTCTAGAAAGAGAAGGAGTTGTGGAGAGAGACAGTGGAATTGGTTCTATAGGACAAATAGAACCCAGATTAGAACATGCTTTTGCATCTGAAAGGCGATTAGGAAGCGACTATTTAGATTGCCTTATGTACTGTACTGAGATAGAGACAATAGTGTGAGATGGAAGTTCTTAGGATGAACAAAGCCAACATTCGAGGATCCCTTTGTCTCAATTTGATAGTTTTTTTGGAGGAAAGGGATATTATGGTGGGCATTTTCTCAAGGTTGTCTGTCAACAGGGCAGGACATCGTTGAACTCAGAGTGCCCTTGTAAGAATACAGCTCTCTCCTTAAAAATGATTGGTTTCTTCTTCTTTATTTGCATTCTCGTAATCTTGTGTCTTCTTCTTCTTCTTCTTCTTCTTCTTCTTTTTGCCTAACCGAGCCTAAAAGAATTTCGATGTTGGACTGGGGTTGACTGTTAAACCATTTCATTGGGTCCTACGATTTGTGAAGTTCCGGTTTGATTTGGTCTTGCGTTTTGGAGATATTGTCGGGATCTGCCCCTTATGTTTGATGCTAGATATTGTTATTAAGCTTCAAACTTTATGAAATATTATAAATTTCTTCTGTTTGGATTTGATTGTTTGGTCGTATTGTATATTTTCCTTTTCTTTTTCTTTGAGCTGGGCCTATTGTATCTAGACGGCCTGATCTCAGACTTCTAACCATTCACCTGCTGTCAAATGAATTATCCATAATTCTCAATTGAATTTTCAATCTGCTTAGAGGACTTGGAATAAGGAATGTGCTATTTAAGGGGATTCCGGTAGTTAGCTGCCTATAGCCTAGATCAGACAATTGGTTTGAACTATTTGATTGGCGGAGACCAAGGTCTCTGAAAGATTTAGGACCTTAGTGTTTTGTTTTTTTAGAAAACACTATAGACACAAATGAATCCCACAAAGGGATTCTACACACTGATGTGGCACCCTACCAGTGTGCCACATCTTTTCCCCCTCCCTATTTTTTTCCCTTCCCCTTTTCACCCGCTACCATCGAAACAAAGTTTTGTCTTCCTCCATCGTGAGCCACAAAGCAGCTGTAACCACCTTCCTTCGTTCAACCACCCCTACATCGGAACCATCCACAGAACGTGATGCCAGAAGTTTCCCACCAACTCAGATCCACCGATTGTCCTCCCCGTTGGTTCCCCGTGTAAAGCATATCTCCCCCACTCCATTATTCTCAGGTGGACCTGCAGTGCCACTTCGTCCAGCAAGACTTCACCATGTAGAGGAAGTCGCCATGATTGACTTTACCAAGTGTCCGACCACTAGGCTGGGTGCGGTGGCGCAGTGTGGCTGGGAGGAGGAGAGGGGCTCAATTTCGGGAGGAGGAGAAGGAGAGGGGCTGCATTATGGGGGGCTGGGTCTAGTCAAAGGTCACCGGTGAGGGGGAACGGCCACTGGTGGTGGCCCCTGACGAGCTGCGGTGCCGCTGTTGTGGCTGGGAGAGAGAATAGAGTGAGGGGAGGGGGCGCACAACTGTTGGTTGGGAGCTGAAGGGGGGAAGAGGAGAGAAAGGAAAAGTGGGGGAATGAGGGGTTAGGGAAAATATTGGACAAGTGGTACACTGATGGTCTACCACATTAGTGTGTAGGATCTTTTATGAGATTCATTTATGTATCTAGCAGCTCCTTTTTTTTTTTTTTTTTAAATTGAGCTGTACATGCTATTCCTTTTTCTACATGGAGAAATTGTTCTTCCTTTTTACCTTTCGAATGAAGCACCTTATCCTGCTTCAACTGTAGCATATTTATATGATTTTTCGTCCCCTCAACCTTTTTATGTGTTTTCACTTGATTTGATGTTTGTGCATGGGAATTTTTTGTAGATTTTTTGGTTTAATAATGCTTTATCCGATGCAGGATGAGAGGGAAGCATTGCCTCTAAACCCAGTAGTTACAGGTGTAGCTACCGGTGCCATTACTGCTTCTCATGGGATTGAAGTAGCAGTGGAGTTTAAACCGGTAGAGCACCGGACTTAGCCTCGTGACAATGATAGACCTATTCAGTGTCCATTACCTGAACCTTCAATTCTCAATGTAAGATTGAAACTTGTTGTATCTTTTATTATTTTTTGTTATAGACAGCAACGGTGTAGGAACGTTTGTTTCTGTCTCTTTGTGCAGTGTGGTGGCTTGCTCTAGATAGGTTGGTTTGATTAGTGTATACCACACCAGTTTTTTATTTTTTATTTTAAATTAAGTTGCAATTAGACACTTTTTATTACCCTAAACAGTGGTAAATTCTCTAATGGAGATATGACCAAAACATTTCTGGATAATAAAAAAATCACAATCAGCATGGATAATGTATTAATTGTTTTGTACATGCAGCAGATTGATAAATCCTTTACGATTTCACTCCTGGTCAATAGGCCCTAATCTCCCCTTTTATGATTTTATTCTTCAGTTACATTTACACTTTGTCAGACTGTTTTGGTTTTCTTCCGTCTCAATTAAATGACAGCATTGTTGGTTGACATCGGGAGAGAAATGTAATCTCTCTCTCTCCCATGACATGGTTATTGCAACATTTCCATGTTGGTAATTGGCATTTGATAACATGGAAAAGTATGCCAAATCCAATTTTGGAAACGATCATAACCCATTTTTTTAATCAAAAAGTTTTCTCACTCTTATTTTATTTATTCTACTCGAATTGCTTCCAAGATAACTTAAAAGACAAAAATGTAGATGTACTCTCCACCATGGTCCAAATCCAATCTGGGGTATACAAAGCAAAGGATGCAGGACCTATTCTGTTGAGCTAAAGCTCAGACAAAGCTCCTTATCTTCTTTAATTTTTTTTTTGGAGAGCGGAAGGTTACTTGTCCAATAGTGAACCCTTCTCATTTTTATTAAATAGAACCCTTATTTATGGTAGAGGAATACCGTGGTAACAAAAATAAGACCCAAAGAAAAATCCAAGGAAGCCGCAGCCAAGAAAACTTTTCTAAAACAAGCCTATGAATCAAGAATGAGAATAAAACGAAAGAAAAAACCAGACCTAAACTCGTAAAGAGGGAAGGCCTAAAACATTCAAATAGAGAAATCCTCTAAGAATCCAAGGCATATTATAGTTATTAGAATAAGCCAATTCTGCACCTGAAGTCCCAGCTTTGGCTAACCAAATTAATCTGCCACCATATTACCTTCATGAAAACATGCTGAAAATGGCAGTGAATAGTATAGGATAGCCTAACAATTTTCTCCCAAAAATCTTCTAGGTACCACACACCACATCTCCCTCTAAGCCACCAAGAGATAACCACATTCGAATCCATTTCTACTATTACATTAGTGATATTTAAAGTTTTACAAATTCTCAAACCTTGAAGGAGCGCCATGAGTTCTGCTTTGTTATTGGAACCAAAGCCAACATGTGAGGCATAAGTTTGAACATGTTGCCCTGACTCGTTACGAATAACCCCACCAATGACACAAGAACCCTAGGTTGCTGAGACTACTACTATCTGTATTCAATTTGTGCCAGCTCGACGGTGGATTAACTCACCTTACCACTTTGCAACAAGGGACTTTAGGAACCACCGGTTTAATCCGCAGGGCCTCAAGGATCATGCCATCTCGGTGGGACAGTCGCGTAGGTTGTTTAGCCACCTGAAAAAGGGAACCTAACCACACACAAATAGAATGAACAACAATTTCATGAATTTCCAGAATACCTTCCATCCGAGTAAGACATCTCTCCTCCATAAGCGCCAAGTAACAATGATGGGCATGATGCCCACAATAAATCCCACCTGCGAGGATGAGCTAGCACACTTGAACCAAGTCCTAGAATTCTGTTACCAAGATCTACCAATAGGAATATAAAAAAGAGTGCCAAAAAAGGACCATACTTTTTTAGGGAATTCACCCTCAAAGAGCACATGGTTCATATCTTCAATATGTCCTACATTACAACAATCACATTTGGAAACAAGGGAAATACCAATACAATGCAATCTATCATCCACACTCAATGCCATATGCCAAACCCTCCAAAAATGTATAGACATTTTTAAAGGAAGACTCTTATGCCAAATCCAAGCATGCCAATCAAGAGGAAAACCTTTGATATGAATACAATCCCAAATAGATTTGGTAGAGAACATACCTGTCTATGTAGGAATCCAAACAAGAACATCCTTTCCAGAATTAGGCTGTGATAAAGAGGTTAAAATCTCATCCACCTTATCCTGCCCTACTAAGCTCTCCAAAAGATCCACATCCCAACTATCCGACAATCGACAATATTTAATTTTTAGCAAGGATGAATCCACTAGTGGCGTCTCATTCATTAGGGGACCATTATCCCCCCATTTATCATGCTAGAAAAAAAAAATCTCACATTCTCTAATCTTCCATTTAGAATTATTCAACAAAAAGGGAATATAATTAGTAACCATTCCTCAAAATCTAGTCCATTTAGAGGCCTGTGTTAGAAACCAAGGTTTCGATCCCACATATTTTGCTTTAAAAAAATTGGCCCATAAAGAATTGCTTTGAATAAGGTTCCAACCAAAACGCATATGTAAGGCTTTCTGAACATTTTGAAGGGCCCATAACCGGAGCTGCCATTCTTCCACAGGTTTGCAAATATGTTTCCAGGCCACCCATTTCTTTTTATCTCGCCCATCGGAGTCTCCCCAAAAGAAAGAACTCATCAACCTATGGATCTTGGAGATAGTAATTTGAGGTACCTGTAAAACAACAAAGAGGTGAATTGTCATGTTGGATATAACATGCTGCAACAGAATGAGTTTTCTACCAGTAGATAGTAGTCTTATCTTCCAGTCACAGATTTTTTGCCTCACTTTATTCACCATGTCTTCTAAGTGAAATTGCTTAAGTCTCCCCAAAATTATCGGCACTCCCAAGTATTTGAAAGGAAAATCCGCTCCATAAACTCATACTACGTAAATGTCTCTGCTTTAGCCTAGAGGAAATTTTGTTCGAACAATATAATGTCGATTTTTGTATATTAATGGTCTGTCCCAACCACCTTTCATATTGGCCCAAAATTTGCTGTAGAACTCGAACCAACCTCTGACTTCCATTGGAAAATATCATTACATCATCAGCATACATCAAATGAGAAACAATAGGTGTACCTCGGGCCTGAGAAAAAGGCCCAAACTTGTGCTCTTGCACACTACCATGGATCAATCGGGATAGTACCTCTTGCTGAATGATGAACAAAGATGGTGACAACGGATCACCTTAACGAAGACCTCAACCTCCCAGGAAGAAACCCTTGACCGTACCATTCATCATAACCGAATAGCAAGGGTTAGAAATACAGAAATGCACCAAATCACATAATTGAGTAGAAAAGCCAAACCTGCGCAAGACCGTAGTTAGAAAGCCCAATCCATGTGATCATATGCTTTCGCCATATCCACTTTCAACATAAGATTGCCCCCATGAATGCTTTTATTAATGGATTGAACCATTTCCTGGGTGAGACTAATGTTCTCAAAGATACTTCTTCTAGGAATAAAGGCACCTTGCTTAGGAGAAATCAGATGAGGCAATAGACCTGTTAATCGAGTAACAATAATCTTGGAGCAATTTTTATAAAAAACAGAACAAAGGCTAACGTGATGAAACTTATCAAAACCTGTAGGCGCCTCCACCTTTGGTATTAACACCAAATATGAGGCTGTAAAGAACTTAGGAAGGAAAGAACTTAGGAAGGTGCTTGAATATAAAGAATTCCAATACTGCATTCCACACATCAGCTTTAACCACCTCCCAACATGTTTTATAGAAACCCAAATCAAACTCGTTGGGACCCGATGCACTATGAGATGGAATGGAGGACAAAGCCTAAAAAACTTCCTCGAGACTGGGAGGCCGAATGAGAGAGGCATTTTCCTCCTCTGAAATGATTGGCTCAATGTACTCGTCCAGGCTAGGTTGCTCTACCGATGGGTCCCCTTGAAGGAAAGAAGAGAAAAATTCTACTACCCTTTGGTGAATACTTTCCGGTGTCTTATAACTCACCGTATTCGATCACATTTCCAACACTCTTTTTCTTCTTTTGTTGGCAAGACAAGCATGAAAAAATTGGTATTACGATCACCATCCACCTGCCATTTTAGCTTGGCCATTTGTGCCAATCTCAATTCTTCCCGTCGCCTTCAATTGGCCAGATCCAAAACTGCCTCATGTAGTTCCCTCTCCAAGTTATCCTCCCAATTTAATTGAAGTCGTTGCTCAATCTCCTCAACCTATTTTTCAAGAGCATCAATACGACCCAAAGTATGACCAAAGACCCTTTTATTCCATTCTTGAAGTGCCACCTTTGTCTACTTTAGTTTTCTAGTCAAGATCTGAATAATTGACCTATCCACCCGAACATTCCAAGTTGTCCGAACACATTCCAAAAAATCATGGTGCTCCACCCACATTTGTTGGAAATGAAATGGGGCCAGGCCATAAGAGAAAGGATCTTTCTTGAATTCAATGAACATGGGAGCATGATTGAGTAGAATGCGACAAATATGAACAAAAAGCATTAGGAAACAAAGCAATAAAAGAACTGTCCATGAGATCATGATCAAGCCACGCCCATGAACGAGCAAGCCCTGATTGCCCATTACACCAAGAAAAAAACACTCTCTTTCGTAGTCATTTCCATAAGCCCCTTTGATGGATCCAATTATTAAAATCCTCCATAGCCATACTAGGCCGAGGCCTACCTCTCCTGATTTCTGAGTTATTCCGTATAATATTAAAATCACCCACAAAGACACAAGGGTCTGACCCCAAATTATTAATGCTGAGATCATCCCAAAGGAAGCGTCTCTCCGCTAAGGTACATTTGGCATATATTACTGTAAGCAAGAATTTTGTGTTTCCTTCACCAACTATAATATAAATAAATTGCATACCATCCAAACAAATTGCACCTCATAAGTACTATTATGAGTACTATTCTAGAAAATCCAGATTTTGCCCCCTTCAACCTCATTAGAAATAACATTATCAAAATTCAACCATCTTGCCAATTGACGAGCACCCTCTAAATTTTGAAAAGGCTCTACAAGAGCAACAATTTTTGGCTTCAATTTTCCAATCAATTTCTTTAATCTACTTTTAGAGGTTCCAACCCCTCTAATATTCCATACAAAAAGGGAATCAATCATTGAGCAAGGTTAGAAAGTCGGGCATGAACCTAAGAAGAGCTTCGCATTTTAACAAACATTTTTTTATTATACTTTTTTTTTTACCTTCATTGCCTCGGACTCCGTAAGATATTCTTTCTCCTATGGGAATACCTTTGATTGAATTTTTGGCTCTGGCTTTGAAACGATATTTTCCAGCACAAACATCTCCCCCCTAGTTCATCTGCATTTTCCTCTGCCACCATTGTCTTAGAGCATTGACATTGGATTGGCTATCCCAATCTTCAAAATTTGAAAAATATGTAAGTTTTTAACTTTTAGCTAATCACTCAACACTTAAAATCTATATTGGATTAGCCATTACATTCTCTATAATAATAAAATATTACTATTTTTTATTATTTGTATTTCTTTAATAAATTTTTATTTTTTAATTAATTTTTTATTTTATTTTCCTAATCTTCAATAACCTCCAACAATCATATTCATTTTCATTTTCACAATCTAACAATTTATAATATAATAATCTCATATATACATAGATGATAAAATCTCATATGTAAATAAAAATTCCATATGTACAATCCATAAAAATCTCACACGTACTATAATATAATAATCTCACATATACATAGATGATAAAATGTCATACGTAAAATAAAAATTCCATATGTACAATCTATAAAAATTCCACATCTATAATATAATAATCCCAAAATATAACAAAATAACATAAGAGAAAAAGATGAAATTAATAAACAATTGATATAGACTTGCTATAGGACTTTTCATCTTTGAAGAAAAAGATGAAATTACTGTAGCTCATATTTGGGATGAAAAGGGGTTGACTAATTCAATGTGGGCCAACTTTTGATAAAATGAGTTAAATTTAAAGATGAAAAGCAATTTAAAGAAGCCAATGTGGATGCTCTTAGATTGCACCTCAAATAGTTCCACTCCTGCACTGGCCATCGAAACAGCAAACGATTCCAAATTCTGAATCAGATTCGAGCAGCCAATCATTGATAGCCCCCCCTGAAAAATACCTGTAGCACTCCCATCGCACTTAGGAGCATTATAGTCCAACACTATATCCTTTGCACCCTTTGTTTCCGTAACTTTCACCAAGTCACCAACATGATCAAGCACCGATGGATTTTCCTTCTCAGGTATTAACAACGGTTCCACTAGCACCATTGGGTCTTCCACAGGTACTAGAACATCACCCATCGGCTCAGACAGAGGATTTAATTCATACGTGACCAGCACCAAATCCTCCACTGCCCCCTTTGTTTCCTTACCATTCATCATATTATTTTCTACACCAACAGCAGGCGTTAGATTTTCCGCAGTCTCATTTATACTTGGCTCTTCCCCATTGTCAACTACAGGTTTCCCAGTGTTAGTATTGCCTTTCTTCCCTTTCCGTCCATTCCCAACCTGCCCAGATTTTTCAGTTCTACATGTCCGAGAATAATGACCCTACATTTACACGCAGAGCAATATGCAGGGAGCCCTAGCGCCCCAATCCAGAAGTGGATCAGCGAAGGTTTTATAGCATCAACCTCCACACATAATCATGCTCCATTCGTTCTCATAGCACATCGAGTTGGATCATCACGTCGGATGAATGTCCCAATCGGTGCCATAAGGATATTCAGAAAAGCTTCAAGATAAAAGTTTAGAGGGAGACTCGGTAGAGAAATCCAGACCGGTACCCTCAAGGGCTCTTCTTCTTCGTTAAATTCTGAAGTCCAACAAAGCCCCTATCAGTTGTGAATGAACACACACACGGCGTCTAGAGAAGAACGCTGCTTCAGAAACTTAAGCACAACAGAGTAGTGGAATGGCTCCGCTGACTGTGCAATCTCCTCTTTGGAAAACTGGAAATAGACCTCACCTTCAACCATATTTGGAAGTTTGGGCGCTGGCACCATCTCAGGGATGGGCTAAGGGACATCAGCCACCAAGTCAGCAAAGGAGGGCTAACTGGTGACACCATTTGCCTCACTTAAATTCCAGTCCATGTGGCAGAATGCAAACCCTATTCACTAGAAAGAAAAAGGGTAGAAACGGAAAAATCCTCCAAAAATAGGAACCTTATCTCCTTTAATTGGTAATATATATGTTTCATAAATCCATCGGTGCTGCAAGATAATCCGCATTATCACTTGAAGTTTGAATTTCTTATTAAGTATTATATGTGTGTTTTCACGTCATGATTCATAACTGGTGAAATTGTATGAAGCATTATGTATGCATTCCAGTGTCAGCTTCACTTGCACGATAACGAAAAGTGTAGAGCAGTATCCAATGCAATTATGGATTGCACATGATGGCTTATATAGATCATGTTAATTTGTACCATCTAGGATGTCCTTTTGATGCTGCATGCACATTTTGCAAATTAGGATTTGAAAAAAAAGCATAATGGGCATAGGTTCACTAAGACTTGGATAGGAGAAAGACAGTACAATCCTTCTTCCTCCTTCATACATTTTATTCTACCAAAATTACTTTGAATGGGCCATGTAAAGTGGCTTTTATTAGAACCAAGAAATGTTATGGAATTTGTATAGAACTACAACTAATCCACGCAACTTCTTACTAGAAAGTTTATGCCTGCTCGAAGTAGTTGATGTGTTTCAAATAGAATCACCAACCTGTTGGTGTGGCTTGAAAGCGCTATTAAAGACCTCCCAAATTAGCAAAAATTCTAGAAGAAAATTTATGCCTGCCCGAAGTATAACACGATATAGCATATTTTTTTGTCATATTTTTGTATTAATTTTTAACTTTTCATATTTAACGCTTGAAATTGTCAAATTGCATGCAGGGAGAAGCAAGATGCCAATTCTTCATATGGGCTAATATATTTCAATTGGTAGAGGAGAAAATTGTAACAAGAGAGAATGCAGTTTGGAAAAGAGAGGATGGTTTATTGTTGCGCAGGTATAAAGTTAAGAAAAAGAAAGATAAACTAATTGAGAGAGAGAATGCTATTCATAAGCAAGATGATAAAATTAGAAAGAGGATTGTAGAGAATAGATGTGCATGTATATTATTGTGTATTTTCTTGGTGTTATTGATTGTAATAGTTTTTGGTTGGTTTTGATTGTAGATGTATTTATTACTGTTAATTGTAAATGGATGGTTCGGACTAAGTATCTTACGGATATTGCTAATTTGATTATGTGGTTGGTTTGGACTATAGATGTATTTCTCAGGTCATTATTTTTATATTGTTTTTCTTTTGTTTACTTGCAGAATCTATGTAAGAAAGTTTCTTATTCTGACCTTGTAAAAAGAAAAAATTCATTCTTATTCTGATCTCCCAATTAGCCAACTAATCCACACAACTTCTTGGTAGAAAGTTTCTTATTCGTTTCATGACATAATGACTAAGCTTTGGCAGATTTCCTTTAAAGATCAATAGACCCAAAAAGTATAAAAGAAAGTACAACCACAATTCTTCTCTTGAAGTTGCTAATCCGAAACACCAACATTTCTGAAAAGTCATTTCCCAACTATTTTCTCATTATAGACTTAAAAAATCCTGCATATTACACCAACATAAATTATAAGCTGTACGTTAAACAGTCTCACACTTACAACATATTTCATCACAACACTAAAAAATACTACAAACTATAACTTCGCAACAACATTCTTTACAACATTTCATCACAACAAGCAAAAACAAGTTACTAAATAAAAACCACGGCCTCACATGTCCTCATTGCCCAGTGGCATTAATGGTTCTATGATAGTATTACATTGTGTTCCAACAACATTAGCACCAAGTTGATCGATGTTAACACCAAGTTGAGCTTTCAATACCTCACCATGATGTGATTCATTATCAAATATTTTTTTGCAAGTCTAAATTTCAAACAAAGCATGATACACATATATTAGAAAGAAATATGAATGCAGTCCAATAAATATAGAATTAATATGAAAAAATATTTATTATCTATTTCTTCTTTCCCTTCATCATAGCCTTCTCCATAGGCGAAACTTTCCTTTTCACTAGAGGCCTCCCTTTCCCTCAGACAACTTGCGGGCTTAATATTTTCTTACCCTTGTCCACGACCACATTCTCTTTTACCTTGGTTGAACTAGACTCAAGTGTTAATCTTTTAAATTTATTCTCAAAGTCATCCAAATGAAGCATGAATGCATTAACATGGTCATCACTTGGGGATACACGAGTCGCTAATTTTAGATATCGTTTCACCACAAGCTCATACCTCCATGAGTCCACATTGCTTTGCAAGTCATCGTAGCTACTTTTGACCAGTGTGTATCTCCTCTTTAAGTCCTTCTTCCATCAATCCAAGACATACTTCTCTGGTAACACATGTCCGTTCTTCATTTGACAAACTTTCAATGCATGCCTACAGAGAATTCCCCTCATCTCAAACAACGCACATGTGCATTTCACTTCACACTCCTCCTCGTTATAGTAAACTGAGTACTGGACGCGTTTGACATGGTCATCATCCATGATAATTTCATCCAAGACATCAAAAGTGGAAATGCAAACTTGCTTGCTGATGGGTATGCAATTACATAAAATCATCCCTCACACCTCTTTTTGGACCTATTAAAACTTCGCATTTGTATACAACGCTTGAAACTGCTTCTCAATGCAGAATGAGAATGAACAAGGAATGGTTTTGTTGCATGAATTGAAATCAGCTGTGGTCTTGACCTCCACCTTTTTCCTCAAGCATTGTCCGACTGATCGATGAATTCTTTCAATGTCGTACCAGAATGCACAAACCCATTGAAGAAAGCGTCCATGCTCTCAGATAGTTGTGTAGTGCTTATACTAGCCCAAAATACATCCTTTAAGTAAGTTGGTACCCAGAACGACGTCTCGTTGTACAACACTTGCAACTATGCATTATCACCAAGGTCAAGCTTCTGAATAAGTTGCCTCCACTTCTCCTCAAATTCTTCGCATGTCTGTGAATCATATAGGGCACTCTGGATGGAAGCCTTCATTCTTACGTTGAATTGGGAGTGGGATCCTAATTTCTCAGGCAATTTTCGCATTATATGCCATAAACAATATCTATGTCGATTGTTTGGGAATACCAATGCAATAACACTCTTCATTGCTCGGTCTTGGTTTGTTATGATCGATTTTGAAGCCTGACCATCCATGCACTGCAACCACGCACAAAACAATCACACAAAAGTTCTTGTATCCTCGCTTGAAATCAAGTCAACCCCTAACAGTATAGACTGCCCATGATGGTTTACACTAACAAAGGAACAAATGGCATACTGTATCTATTTGTTAAGTATCTCATATCGAAAGTGATAATATCTCCGAAATACTCATTCGGTGCTCGACTTCATGCATTAGCCCAGAACACATTTCTGAGTCTCAACTCCTCATCCACATCAACCTCATAAACAAAATCACCATTCATCAACCTCATCCTCTTAAAGTACTAGGTAAGTGCTTCGCCACCTTCTTTATTCAACCTTAAGTGTCTAGTTTTATCAATAAAATTTCCACAATCTTTTTCTTGAAAATCAAGATTCTCAAACCCTCCCACATCAACAACAAGTGTGCCGAAATTCCTGTTTATTCGAATACCTGCTTTATCATTCAAATCAAGCATCCTTTGACTATATTCATCTAAACACTTGTGCAATCTAAAAAATCTAGACTTTTTGGGGCTGACAGTACTATGATTATGGCTATTCTCAACAGTGGTCACCACCCATACACCTTTCACCAAGTGAGCATTTATTCTTGCCTTACAATCCGTTTTAATTGTTGGTCGTGGCCTTGAGATATTACTATGGCTAGGATGGTACTTGCCACCTCACGCACACCCAATTGTCAAATACTTCACACTCTCATCTACCTCTCTCTTCGTCCTTAGTGTTATAACACCAGAACCTTGTTGCTTGGCATATCGCTTGTAATATGCCATAAGCTCTTGATCAGTGGCAAACTCCATACCGGGGGCTTCTCAACTTTGTCATCATTATCTGACACTTCATTAATCTCCTCGGCCTTTACCTCTACGTCCAATGAAGTTTCTGATAATGAAAATGTACTCTTAGGATTAGCATTTATATTATATACATATACTAGATGTTAAACTGATTGGGTTAAAAGTTAAATACTGGTACTCATATGAAAACTTTGATTAGTCATGCGTGAATTACCTCCAAAATTGTTTTCACTTTTAGATCTAAATGATGCAGAAAACTAAGTACTTGCAAGCTTAGGGGTCTTTTCAGATCTTATCAACTCCTCTAGAATACTTGATGGAGGGCACGACATTGATGGGGGCTGTAATTAGGCACAGTGTTAGAACGGCTCAAATGCACGTAAAGAAAAAAAATTTAAAAAGTTAGAAAATAATCTACTGGGATCGTTTGTTGAACTCGGCTCGACTCCTCCGTATTACTCTACGGAGGGTAAATGATTGTTGTTTCAAAAGGTGGCATTGATGGGGGTTGTAATTATGCACTATGTTAGAATGGCTCAAATGCATGTAAGAAAAGAAAATTTTAAAAGTTAGAAAATAATCTACCAGGATGGTTTGTTGAACTCGACTCGACTCCTCCGCATTACTCGACGGAGGGTATATGATTGTTGTTCCAAAATGTGGCATTGATGGGGGCTCTAATTAGGTATAGTATTAGAATGGCTCAAATGCAGGTAAGGAAAAAAATTTAAAAAGTTATAAAATAACCTATCAGGATGGTTTGTTGAACTCGGCTCGACTCCTTCGCATTACTCGACGGAGGGTATATTTGTTCCAAAAGGTGGCATTGATGGGGGCTGTAAATAGGCACTATGTTAGAATGGCTCAAATGTATGTAAGAATTTTTTTTTTTTTTAAAAGTTAGAAAATAACCTACCATGATGTTTTGTTGAACTTAGCTAAACTCCTCCGCATTACTCGACAGAGGGTATATGATCGTTGTTCCAAAATGTGGCATTGATGGGGGTTGTAATTAGGCACTATGTTAGAACGGCTCAAATGCACGTAAGAAAAAAAAATTTAAAAAGTTAGAAACTAACCTACTTGGCTACCTCATCTGTATGTATATGACTTTGGATATGGCTAGTACAAATTTTCTGGACTATAATATCCCTATAATATACAAATAAAAATACATTAACTAATTGAAAATTTCAGACACAACGACATTTATATTATTATTATTATTATTATTATTATTATTATTATTATTATTATTATTATTATTATTATTATGACCAATGTTTATTGTACATGAGTCATTGGAATTGATGTAGAAGGCCTGGGTGGCCTTTCATCTCCCTCTTTGTCCATCACGCTATTTCAATTGAGTTCACAAAATGAAGTTACTAAACAGAAATGCGTAAATCATTTCAACACTTTGCACTTCTAAATTATTGAACTAATTAAATTTTCATGTTTTAATGCAAAAAGAACAACCCCTTTTTTCGGTTCAATGCAATTATAGGCCTCTCTAATTTTGTAAAGTAAGACTCTCAGTTCAGGATACCCTCAATGTAATTATAGTTATAGAGTCCTAGTTTAGGATACCCTCTCTATTTTTGTAAGTTTTATGTAAATGGAGAGGCTGAGGTAGAAAATGTACCATTTATTCCAAAACATATAAACGAATAGTTAGCAAGCAGGTCTGAAACTGGTCTAACATAATCCAGTTCGGCCTGCAAGGTATCACGGTATTGTTTGTGTAGAGGCTTCACATGCAACTGAACATTGTACTACTGAAACTTACTTATTGGGCATGTAGAGATTGCCTGAACTATAGAGCCTTGGGTAAGCAAGAAATAAACACATAAAGTAGGCTTCATTACATATATATATTGGACATTTAATGCTTCTTAGCAAATTCACTCGAACCATAAAAACTGCAAAATCCACTTCATGCTTCCCTTCTTCTCACTTTAGAACCTAAAGTTTGGTCCAAATACTCAGCGGATACCCAAAAGTTTAGCAACTAAGTAGACTTGCAAATTTGCAAAGCAATAAGGTACATGAAACTTTTCTTGAAAATCAAATCCTTCTATATTGCAGAGGAAAAAAAATCAAATCTTTCTATATTGCAGAGGAAAAAAAATTTAATCCTTCTATATTGCAGAGAAAAAAAATCAAATCCTTCTATATTGCTGTGTTTTTTAGTACTGCTGTGGTTTTGGGTACTGCAAAGAAAAAAAAAAATTAAATCCTTCTATCTCAAACATTAACATTTTAATCCACCTCTCTACATTGTAGAGAAAAAAAAAATGATTCTTGGAATAAGTTCATCTGATCCAACAATTTATTCTCTATTATTCATCCCCTCCCAGATGTTCATATAGCTTTCCACCCATAAATTACTGCATGTTCATACAGAAAGTTCTAATTTTTTGATATGCCAAAAGCTCCCCAAGACCTACTTTCATTCTTTTCTAGGTATGCCGAAAGCTTCTAACCCAGTTGCAGTTTTGATGGTTTTGGTTTGATGTACGAAATTCAAGTTGGAGATTATAAAATACCTTTTGAATTGATATTCTGATAGCACACAAGAAAGGAAGTGAATATTGAACTAAAGAAAGAAGCAGAGCTTTATTCGTCCCCTCCAACTTGAAAAGAGAGGACCTTTAGAGAAGAGCTTCACAATAGCTTGCCAGATCCGTTGTTCTTTGATCGATCAGGGGTGGACGTACTGCAGCATGGCGGAAGGTGCGAATCCAAAGCGTGGAGGGAGAACTTGAGAAGGAAAAATTCGAATGGAGGTAAATGGAGAATGAGGAAAACGTGGGGAGGAGTCTAACACATGTTTGGGGGAAAAAAAAAAAACAAAGCCAACATTGCCTGGTGTGTGGTGTTGGAGAAATAAAAGCTTAAGAGTAGAATTCTATTGACAATTGACAATCAAGAATTAAAATATTAATATCCTTTTTATAATTAATTGTTCATTAGCAAGCTTGTAAGCATATAGATATTTTTTTTAATAAGAAAGGACAAGTTTTGAATCTAATTATTACTTGCAATGAAGAAAACAATTAGGTCTTGGATAAGAGAGGAAAGCATGCGAATGATAATTGAATCTGGAAAAAATGCAAATACAATATGTTGGAGAAGAGATGAAAGCACATTGGAAAAGACAGTAAGAAAGTTTGGATTGTGTTGATGTTGGGTTTCGTAGTTTGGGCAGTCTCAAAAAAGGCCCAACACAGCAACCTGCAACAAAGAAGAAGGATGGGCTCAGGTGTGGTCCGGGGTCCCTCCAATGCTAAAGTAAGATGAGTTCTTTTTGTATGCGATGTGGAGAATAAGAGAGTGAAGGAAGAAGAAGAAGAGATTAGAGAGCTCCCCCTTGGTGGGGCTAGGGTATTAATACTTGGCTTGGGTTCTGCCGTTGAGGGAGATCATGGGGTGTCAGGTCGTACTCGAGTTAGACCTTTCACTAGCATCCCTATCAGGCGGCAATGTGTTAGGCCAAGGTTGTGTCGTCCTACATCACCTCAGGCAGCATATCGTCACGTGTAACGCTTCCCTGACACGCATTAAATGCGACGTGGTCTCTGGCGGTGGTGTACCCTCCTCCACATTCCATTTAATGCAGCGTGCTCTAGGCTAGATGCACCCATTCTTGGACATGTCCAGCCACTTGGGCTCTTGGGCAGGTGTCTGTCTCATCCTTTCTCGCAGGACTTTGTTGGCCACTTGGGTCTCAGGTGGTACCCGTCCAGGGTGGGCTTCTCAACTGGGTTGAGCCTGGTGCTCTGGTCTCTCCAAATGGGTTGGCATGTCATGGGCTCAATGCTCGGGCTTCCTAACCTGGGCCTTGTGTGTGATTCGCCTCTGGGTATGCCTAATCGGTAGATTATTGATTTCCACAGGAACTTTGTGATGGCCTGGGTGGTGATGCTTGTCAAGGCCTTTGATTCAACCCATTTTGTGAAGTAGTCGACTGCCACAACTACGAATTTTGCCCTTCCTCTGGTCAATGGGAATGGACTGATCAAGTCCAGTCCCCACTGGGTGAAAGGCCATGGGGGAGGTGATCGAGGTTAGCTCCTTTGGTGGGCAGCGCGACACCAGTCTTTGCTCTTGACACCTCGAGCACTTCCTTGCGAAGTCTTCTATGTCCCTGAGGGAATAGGATTAGTAGTATCCGGCTTGAGTTACTCTTGCGGCCAACTCTCTTCCACCTAAGCAGCTCTAGCAGATTCCTTAGTGGATCTCTGCCAGCATGTATTATGTTTCATTCGGTGAGAGGCATTTGAGGAGTGGTTCACAGAAACTCCTTTTATACAAGACTCCTTCCAGTAAGGTGAACTGAGCCACCCTATTCTTGACATTGTGTGCTTCTTTCGAGTCGCTTGGTAGTTTGCCCTCTTGTACGAACTCCCTGATATCTGCTGCCTCCACATTCCATTTAATGTAGTGTACCCTGGGACAGATGCGCCCATTCTTGGACATGCCTAGTCGCTTGGGCTCTTGGGCAGGTTTTTGTCTCATCCTTTCTCGTAGGACTTTGTTGGTCACTTGGGTCTTAGGTGGTACTCGTCCAGGGCGAGCTTCTCAGTTGGGTTAGGCCTACCACTCGGGTCTCTCCAGATGGGTTGGCGTGTCATGGGCTCAATGCTTGAGCTTCCTGACTTAGGCCTCGGGTGCGATTTCCCTCAGGGTATGCTTAACTGGCAAACTATTGATTTCCATAGAAACTTTGTGATGGCCCGGGCGGTAATTCTTGTCAAGGCCTTTGCTTCAAGCCATTTTGTGAAGTAGTCGATTGCCACAACTAAGCATTTTGCCCTTCCTCTGGTCTCTGGGAACGAGCTGATCAAGTCCAGTCCCTACTGGGTGAAAGGCCATAGGGAGGTGATCGAGGTTAGCTCCTTTGGTGGGCAGTGCGGCACTGGTCCGTGCTCTTGACACCTCGAGAACTTCCTTGCGAAGTCTTCGTCCCAGACGAAATGGGGTTAATGGTATTCGGTTCAGGTTACTCTTGCGGCTAGCGCCCTTCCATTTGAGTGGCTCCAGCAGATTCCCTTATGGATCTTTGCCAGCATGTATTGTGTTTCATCCTGTGAGAGGCATCTAAGGAGTGGCCCTTATACAAGACTCCTTCTAGTAGGGTGAATTGAACCGCCGTATTCCTGACTTTGCGTGCTTCTTTCGAGTCACTCGGTAGTTTTCCCTCTTTCAGGAACTCCCTAATATCCGTTGCCTACTTGAGGGATGCCGGGGCGGTGACAGATACCTCACCATAGATGGATGGGGTGTCAACTATTCTGACCATAGTGTGCATGGGAAGGGGAAGCTCCTTCTATCCTAATGCGACCTTTGCCAGCCAATTTGCTTTCTAGTTCTCTCATTTTGGGACTTGCCTAATGTGAAAATAGTGGAAGAGGTCGCGCTCTTCGTAGAGTAGCTAGAGGTACTTCTTTAGCTTTCCTCCCTTTATGGCGAAATATCCTAACACCTAGTTGATGACTACTTGGGAGTCGGCCCTTAGCTTTACTTCCTTAGCTCCCCAGCAATCGAGCTGACATCCCTGCTAGCAGTGCCTTATACTCGGCCTCATTGTTGGTAGCTTTGAAGGCCAGTTTGACTGCATAGTTGTGCTCCTCTCCTTGTTTGGTCTCTATGTGCACCCTTATACCCCCCCAGCCCGGCAGGATGAGCTCTCTACATAGACCTGCCAGGACTTTCCTTGGGGTGCAATTGGGACTTTCTCTGGGAAGCTGGTGAATTCTGCGACAAAGTCCAACAACACTTGCCTTTTGATCACTATGTAGGGTAGGTACTCTATGTCGAATTCATTGAGCTCAATTTCCCACTTGTTGAGCCCGCTTGAAGTATCTGACTTTTGTAGGATCTTCTTGAGGGGAAGGTCGGTGAGCACTTTCATCGAGTGGGCTTGGAAGTATGACCTTGGTCTTCTTACAACAATGACTAGTGTGAACACCAACATTTTGGTTTGGGGTACTTAGCTTAAGCTCTAAGGATACTTAGCTTCGGCTCCGCGGAAAGCTCAGCTCATGTAGTAGATGGGCCGTTGCCCTTCCTTCGTTTCCCAGACCAGTATTGCCGATACAACGTGTGGGGACATGACTAGGTACACGATCAAATCCTCACTCAGCTTTGTTTGGCTGAGCAACGGGGCTGGGCCAAGTATTTCTTCAGGCCGGTGATGGATTCTTCATAATCTGCATCCATTTGTGGGTCTTCCTCAGAACCTTGAAGAAATGGAGACACCGGTCGATCGATTAAGTGATAAAGCGGTCAAAGCTGCCACCCATCCTGTGAATCTCTAGACCTCGTGAAGGTTATGGGGGGAAAGCATCCCTATTATTACTTCAATTTTTTTTGGGTTGGCCTTGATTCCTTGCTCGGAAACCATAAACCCTAGGAATTTCACCGACTCCACCCTGAATGCATACTTCGATGGGTTGAGCTTCATCTGGTACCGTTGGAGGACTGCGAAGGCTTCGCGAATGTCTGACAGTTGTTACTCAGGCTTTTTGCTCTTGACTAGCAGGTCTTCCAGATACACTTCTATGTTCCGTCCGATCTGTTGCTTGAACATCCGGTTTACCAGCCGCTGGTAAGCGGCGCCAACATTCTTTAGACTAAACAACATAGCCTTGTAGCAGTAGAGCTCTCGGTCCATGATGAAAGCCGTCTTCTCTTCTTCGTTCGGCCTCATCCTGATCTAGTTGTATCCAGAATATGCATCCATAAAGTTGAGGAGGGGGTGCCCTTTTGTCAAATCCATAATTAGGTCGATGCGCATCAACATAAAATTGTCTTTTGGGCAAGCTTTGTTTAGGTCGGTGAAGTTGACGCACATATGCCATTTTCTATTTGCCTTCTTCACCATAATTACATTGGAGAGCTACTCTGGGTAGTGGGCTTCTCAGATGAACCTCGCTGCCAGGAGACAATCTACCTCCTTGGCTATGGCTGCATACTTCTAGGCACTGAAGCTTTGGCCTTTTTGTTTGACTTTTCTGGCCTTCGAATCCACACAGAGTTGGTGCTCGATGATGGAGTTGTCTAACCTTGGCATATTCTCATAACTCCAAGTGAACACGTCCTGGCGATCGATGAGGAGATGATTCAAAGCCTGCCTTAATTCGGGGTCTAGCTTGGTCGTGACTCGAATTGTTCGATCGGGCTTCTGTTAGTCAACTGAAACCAACTCCAAGGGCTCGCTTGGCTCAACTTGCCAAAGGGCCTGTTCGTCTCGCACCTCTTCGTCCCAATCAGCTAGTTCTCATGGCGAAGGTAGCCTAGATGTCTCCCCTGCCTTCCCAATCATTGCGATTACCTTGACCTTATGCCTCCCTCAAATTATTCAAGGTTGGACACCCCAGTATTGCATTGAATGAAGAGGGGGCCTTAACCACCAGGAAATTGGCCATAGTTGTTGTGGTCTTGGGGGCCTTCTCACATAAAATGGACAAGTTGATGTCTTCTATGAAACCTTTGAGCGGCATAAGGGCCGGGTGCAGTCGGTCCGGGCTAATCTCTATTTTGATGAAAGCTTCCCATAATAGAATGTCCACTGAACTGCTGTTGTCGACCAAGATTCTTTGAGTATTAAAGTTCGTAATTTGCATCGTCACCACCAACCCATCATCGTGCGGATGGAGGATACCCTCGTAGCCCTTTTCGCCAAAGGTTACTGTGGTGCTCCGAGACTACCTCAGGGCCTCGGCAGAGACTCTCCCGATCGTGAACACCTCCCCATACCGCACTCTTTGGGTGTGTGCCCTCTGAGTCGATGAGGTGGTTCCTCCTCCTGCGTATCCCCCTGCGATTGTGTGGATCTCCCTGATCAGGCCGTTTGTTTTGGCAAGGCTCCTGCGCAACGGGTTCCTTCGAGCCTCCCTCTCAATTCTTGCCTCATCTGACTCATACCTTGTCGATGCCCTAGTCGGTCGGTCTCGTGCTTCCTTGTCAGTCCTCGACTGTCGCCTCTAGTTCTGTAGGTCTTCTTGGACTTCCCTTCTCCTCTTCAGAGTATAGTAGTCCTCGGTGCTGTGTCGGTCCGTTATATGGCAGTCGCAATATTGGTAGCTCACTTTTCCTCGCCTCGACTCCCCTCATGGGCTTGGTGCTCGGTCCCCCTCTACAACCAAGTTTGAGTGGGCATGAGGCCCGTCAGGTGGCTAGGCTGGCACTTCTCCCTTTCGTTTTGCCTTCGGTGCTCATCGCTTACCTCCTTCGTGGCCAAGCCCTCGTCTTTGGACCATCGCAGAGGTGTCAGGGTCTTGAGGGTGTCCTCCGCATTGATGAACCCGTCTACCCAGTCCATGAACTCCCTCAAAGTCATGGGGGTCCTTCACGCTATCTCAGCCATGATTCCTCCCAACAAGGCTGCCAAGGTGATCTTCTCATCCTGGTTGTCTGTAGTCATGCATTCCTGATTGAATCGGGAGAGGTACGACTTCAAACTCTCCCTGTCTTGTTGTTTCATCATTAGGAGGTAAGCAGCCAAGCGTCTCCTCTTTTGGCTTGCCATAAATTGTGTCATGAAAAGGTGGGCCAATTCATCAAAGTTGTCCATGGTCCCTGGCTGCAGGGACCTGTACCAGGCTTGTGAGGCTCTTTCAGGGTTAGTGGAAAGGCTCGGCAGGCGATCTCTCTCGGGAAGCTGTGCAAGGTCATGTGGGCCTTGAATGTCCCCGGGTGCTCTAGTGGGTCCTTGGATCAGTCATATGCCTCCATCTAAGGGACTTTGAACTTGGGCAGGAGTGGTACTGCCATAACTTCTGAGCTGTACAACAGGTCAGTATTGACAAGTAGTTGATCTATCGTGGATGGTGTACCCATCTACTTAGCCATCTTCGCATACTTGTCCCCGAGCTCTCGGAGCTCAAGGTGCATCTTGCTCCTCTCTTTGTCGGTTGCGGCGTTCTTGGGGGCTCATCGTGACTCGACATGCTCGTTGTCCCTGAGTTCTCCTCCTCCTGTTAGTTCTTCGTTGGTCCACCTGAGTGCGGTGTTCTCCTGGCGAAGCGCTCCCATTTCCTCCATCAGCTTCTTTATTGTATCCATTGCTTCATCCTGCTCCCTTTCTCTCGATGTGGTTTGGGATGGTGTTGCTACCAGCATGCGAAGTACACGCTTCTATAATAAAAACCCCGCAGACGGAGCCACTTCTGATGTCATGTTTCGCAGCTTGGGTAGTCCCACGGATGCCCAACATAGCAGCTTGCAACAAAGAAGAAGGATGGGCTCTGGTGTGGTACGGAGTCCCTCGATGCCAAAGTTAGATGAGTTTTTTCTGTATGTGATGTGGAGAATGAGAGAGTGAAGAAAGAAGAAGAAGAAGAGATAAAAAAAAATTTCCCCTTGGTGGGACTGGGGTATTTATACTTGATTTGGGCTTGATCGTCGAGAGAGATAGTGGGGTGTCAGGTCGTGCTCGGGTTAGACCTGCCACCAGCGTCGCTATCAGGCGGCAATGTGTCAGGCAGAGGTTGTGTCGTCCTACGTCACCTCAGGCAACACATCATTGCTTGTAACACTTCCCTGACACGCATTGAATGCGACATGGTGTTTGGTGGTCGTGTACCCTCCTCCACATTCTATTTAATGCGGCGTGCCCCGGGCCAGGTGTGCCCATTCTTGGATATGCCCAGCCTTTTGGGCTCTTAGGCAGGTGTCTGTCTCATCCTTTCTCGCAGGACTTTGTAGGCCACTTGGGTCTCAGGGGGTCCCTGTCTAGGGTAGGCTTCTCAGCCTGGTTGGGCCTGGCGCTTGGGTCTCCCCATATGGGTTGGCGTGTTAGGGGCTCGGTGCTCGGGCTTCTTGGCCTTCGATGGTGGCCTACCTATATCTCGTACAACATGAGGACTGAGTAATTTTGTTAAGCTCACACTTGTGGGATCTGTGGGATCATTACCTCTAGAAGGTGTGGTCTGAAGTCTTGAAGAAAGATAATTGGCATCCACGACATCTAGCTATTGCAGCATATCATTACAATTTTCCTCCATTTTAGAGGCATTTGTTGCTAGTTTACAACATCTCTTCGTAATTCGATCATATCTCCATGCCTCAGGCTCTTCACTCAAGCCCTTGTAACTACCCTTAAAATGGGTATACATTCGTTTTAAAGTAAATTGAAAATGCAACTAATTTGAAAAATTCATCAGCATTAATTTTATAATCAACCTAATATGTTGAAATTGCACATTATGTTTCCTAGCATTGCAGTAGATTGTTCCCATTATTTCCTGCTGCATTTCCTTAAACCTTGCATTTGTGTACACATGTTAAGATTTCTTCTCAAATGGTAAACGAGATATGCACGGAATTATGCAATTAAAAGAGTAGAAGTTTGCTGCATTCTCATTCTTAACCTTCTTCCTAAAGGCATTGTCAAATTGAGCAACAAACTCTTTTAGAATATTGTCCAAGTGAACAAAACCATAAAAAAAATGCATTGATGCTTTTCACTACGTGTGCGGTGCTCATTTTTTTTTTTTTTTCCAAAATGCATCTTTTAAACACACTGATATCTAATACATCCTCTCATTGTATAGATTTTATAGCTATGCATAATCATGCAAGTTGTAGGTGTCAAGACATAAGTCCCAATGCTTCTTGAACTCCTCTATAGCTTGATAGTCATACACATAATGTTGAAGTGTACTTTTCAGCCCACTATTGTGCTGAGCATTGGAAGCCAACTTCTTTGGCAATTTCTTCATAATGATACAAGAAATATTTATAACAAGTTTGGGAAAAAACAATTGAAATTGCATTTTTCATTGTCCTGTCTTGGTCCGTTATTATAGTTTTTTTAGTTTTTCCATTCATATAATACAACCATGTTTGGAATAACCAAACAAATGTAGTTGTGTCTTCGGATGATATTGATTCTGCCTCTAATAACATTGGTTGGTAAAGATTATTCATACCCACGAATGGTGTGAATGACATACCATACTTATTAGTGAGGTATGTAGTATCAAAAGTCACAATAAATCCAAAATACTCATACTCAAAGCATTGTCTAAATCTATCAAAGTGAAAAACTCATTATTCATGATTTGCATTCTCATAAAATATTCATAGAGTGCCTTAGCACCTCCTTTGCCCAAGCGAATTAGGTGTCTAGCCTTATCAATAAAATTACGATAATCCTTCCTTAGAAATAAATGATAATAATTAAAAATATATGTAGAAAAGAAAGTAAGAACAAATATTCTCTTTCGACAAAAGATTGAATAATAGAAAATGCTTCTTAAAGAAGACTTGAATCGTCGACTTGGAGCCACGGCTGAATAGGAAGGCACATGCACCACAATCACCGGCGGAAATAGAGATTTGGGAATTAGGGGTGAAGTGTGGTGGTCATGTATACATTTTTATATGAACTTTCAATTATATTATAATAATTTTTTAGCATGAATATATATAGATATATATATTTTTATATATAAAGTGACTATCTAACAGAATTTTGTTGGTTTAACGGTTTTTGTTGTTTTACCGTTAAATTAACGCCGTTAGTTGCATGAATAAATTAAAGTAGCTCTCTCTTCTTAAAAGTTCTTATTTTTTTAATTTCTCTCTCCCCAATCACTTATGAATAAATTCATAGTTATCAAAGTTCATGCAGCATGCATCGATCCTAGAATCCATGCATTGATGATCATTTATTTAGGAGGTATATTAGATATATATATATATATATATTCTATTATATATATTTATATATAAATTATATAAATAAATATTATATATTCTTCTGCACTGCACAGTTTTGGTTCAATTTTTTTTTTCACGTATTTGTTATTTCCAGCCGTACCCAAGAGCACATGCAGTAGTAAATAATAAGATTTTAATTCTAAATTCTTTAAAACTGATTTAAGTCTATCTTATTATTTGATGTTAGAAATTATATTTTTTTTTCTAAAAGTATTACATTATTAATCAAAATTTTTTCCTTAATAAAAATAATATTAATTCATAAAAATAATATTTCTATACACTGGGTGAACGTCCCTCGGACGATGCCCAACTACTAGTGTGTGTGTGTATATATATATATATATATATATAGTACAACACAAGGCATGCTTTTGTAAAGGAATCCGGTGATATTAGTGGTATCGATCTCTATATTTTTTTTGGGGTTCATTTTTGTTTAATATAATATTTTAAACCCATCATTAACAATCAGTTTAGCACCATTTTTTTTTTCTTTCATTTCCAATTTATATATTACAATTTTTGCTCAATTTTCTGTGCTTAACCAGCATAAAACAAAGTTGTATCTCATAATATTCTTTCTTTAACTGTTGACTCATTTAAGTTTTTTTTGATAAGTGACCTTTTCTCATTGACTAATTTGCGAGTTCTTAAAAAGAGATAAAAAAATGGACAAAAAATGAGGAGACTGGCGGTGGCCGCCGGCACAGTGGTCGCTGGCATAGTGTTGTATACTACATATATACTGGTGTTTAATATGCGGACGGTTTCTATATATATCAATAATATATAATAAACAAGCTTGCAAATAGATATTTTCTTGCAGTACTAAAACAGTGGGAAATTTTTTGTCTAATGTCCACAAGTGATGCGCATATCCGGGAGAAGATAGGAGAGTATAAGAACTATTACATCACATTTGCATGCTGAGCTGAGTTAAAATATATTGAATTCTTTATAAATGGTAATGAGTTGAGATGGTGAAGTGAATGTTGTGAGATCCACCTAAAATAATTTTAGATGTATTTAGATGTTAAGATGAGTTTAGATGTATTTATAAGAAGTTAAAAAAGATTATGACCGTCTTGCATATAAATAGGTGTTGAGTTAAGATGAGTTTAGTGATTTTAGATTTTGATGTTTGGATATTAGATTCAGTTTAAAATTAGAATCAATTGATCAGTTGATCTCAATTCAGTCTAAATTCCAAACATGACCAAAGAGGATGACAGAAAAATATGTATTCTAATATGCAAATATAATGCACAGTTCGAGAAAGAAGAAATTGTGTGTTGCATAAGAGAATTAACGATTGCATCTAATATACAAATATTATATATTCGCAAATTTGAAAACAAAAATTGATATTTTTAAGAACAATTATTAATAAAAAGTGCACTATATGGACATTAAAAGTTAAATCTAACCACATAAGTTTATAGAGAAACATTAACAAAAAATTTAAATAATTTCTACAAGTCCTTTTATCCAAAGCAATATGCATGACATGTTCTTATCCAACCTTTCTTTCATTATAAATAAAAAATCGTGGTCAACTACACGTAAATAATTGCCTCTTTTTCATCATGAATTATATATGTCAAACTGAATACAAATTATGGTGGAGTTGAATATGGTGTTTTCTTGATCATGAAAGCTTGGAATAAGCTGTAGTGTTTCCTCGTCATCAAAAGGATAAAGAATTTTCTGAGAACATCTTGAGCTTATCTCTTTCAATCTGTCACACAAGCATGTGATCACCCCATGAAAATTACATAGAGAGTGTAATTAGAACTTATTCATGTAACTAAACATGGATGACAATATCCAGTATAGTTTTAGTTGAATTGAGTTGGCCAAAATACTTTCCACTTTGAGGTGGCATGTTAGAGGAGATCAACATCAATAATGCGTCCATCACTAAAAATTTTAGGACGTTCCATGCTAAAAGATTAACTGTTATGAGTTCGAGTCTCCTTATATACAATGTAAAGGAAATGATATTAATGTCCAATATTTATACGTACATGCTTGTATTAGCGTATAGCTCAAATTCAACTTAAAAAATTGAATTGTAAGATGCTAAAAAAATGTACAAAATACAAACCCTAATCTTCTTCACCTTACCGTTTTATCAAAATAGATAAACAATGCATCAAGTCACATGCCCCATAGTTTTTTGGATTCTTATAATAATTGTTTCTTGTTCTTGAGATAGGACTCATGACATTGAGGTGGCAATTTGATGAGTGAGACAATTAAATAAAGGCTTACCAATCTCAGTTGGGTACCAAACTTGTAGTAATTAAATTCTTAATCAAGTTGGACATCTTAGAAGGATTACTTTTTTTAATAAGCCATTTCTATTATTATTTTTATTATTTAATAAAAACTTCTTAAATATGTAATATAAATATAAAATTAAAGGGCCCATGAGTGTCATATTCGATGGATGGGCACCGGAAGAGACGCAAGATGTTGGCCTTTTACCTTGCGTTTGACATTTCTATGGATCTACGAAGGCATGTTCCGTGTTTTGCATTCGCAGCATCGCTGTGTCAAGCTTGCTTGGATGAAATACTTGTCTATGAGAGTGTTTTAGAA
This sequence comes from Carya illinoinensis, assembly GCF_018687715.1. Classification (NCBI taxonomy): domain Eukaryota; kingdom Viridiplantae; phylum Streptophyta; class Magnoliopsida; order Fagales; family Juglandaceae; genus Carya; species Carya illinoinensis. Next base: position 25,456,600 of record NC_056759.1, on the reverse strand, counting down.
CTCCACTTTTTATTTTATTTTATTTTATTTTTTAAATAAAAGTTTGTTTCTTTTTTCATTCTCTTCTCAAAAGTATATATATATATATATATATATATATATATATATATTTATCTTTTAACATATTTTAATTTTTAAAAGATTCTATTATTAAGCAAATATGTAGAGCATAAGGCTTTATTTAGATGTTGAACTGAGTTGAGTTCTTTATAAATAGTAAGTAATTGAAATAATGGAGTTGATTTTTTTGGGACCTGTCTAAGATGAGTTTAAATGTGTTTGGATCTTAAAATGAATTTAGATATATTTATGAAAAGTTGAAAAATGTTATGGGTCCCACGTATAAAAAGGTTTTGAGTTGAGATAAGTTTAGTGATTTAAGAGTTGAGTATTTACATGTTAGACTTAACTTAAAATTAAACTGAACTGAGTTAATCTTAATTGAGTCTAAATTCCAAACAGGTGTTTATATATTATAATATGTTTTGAAAAATAAATTTTAAAATTTGAATGTTACAGTATAAATCTTACTATTTAAATAATATAAATTATATACTCTATATACTGGCTTGATAATAGAATAATTTTTTACAAAAAATTCTACATACTACACTCTTATCTCACTTTTATCTGCTTACTTTAATAAGATGGCATTATCCATTAAAATTAAAGATGGATCTAAAAATAATAAAAAATGTATGTAATATGAGAATGTAGCATACAACACTTCTCATTATTTAAACATATTTTTAAAATTGGGCTCACATTTTATTAAACTTTCCTCTCAATTTTGTTTCTTCAATGTTCATAAAAAACTTCGAACCTTTTCCTCTCTCCCTCTCTCATTATTAATACCGACCACCCCCCAATCTCATTCTTAACCGATCAAAGAGTTATTCCAAAACACATCTTCCTTCCCATCTACCATCTTTTCCACACACCTTTCCGCCTATTTGGTTGCTGCTTTTCTTTTGATCTTTACCATTTTACATTAATAATCTTGGGCAACCATGGTGGCCATTGTCGCACTGTTGTTTGTTACTTCTGCTATATTCTTCAACGCTGCCGCCGCAGATCCTGACTTGCTTCAAGATGTCTGTGTTGCCGATCTCGCTTCTGGTACTATTCCTTGCCTAATACTTCTTTTTCATTTTTCTTCTTCCATTTAATGTGCTATCATTTTCTTATTTCTTCTTCTTCCTTTGATTTTTCTGGTATTCCTACTTTATTTTCATCTTCTGATCAAGAGCAGCTCAAAACCAGTCCTAGTTTATCAAGAGGCTAATTCCTCCTTTCTTTTGGCTTCCTCTCTTATTTATTTATTTATTTTTTTAACTTCGGTGCTAATGATAGTGAACTTAGGAAAAACTTCGATGCTAATCGTATAGGTTCCTATGCCACCAACGTGGGCCAACCATGCATATATATATATATATATTCTTGGCGTCTATGATTACTTACGTCATTTCGAAGTAAAACATTATTAGTTCTGAGAATGTGAGACAGTAATTAAAGGTTAAGTAAATGAAACTTGGAAATATTGGTAGAAACAAATCTTGATTCATGAATATGAGCTGTGATATACAAACAGGTGTGAAAGTCAATGGGTTCACGTGCAAGGACATTGCGAACGTATCTGCAGCAGACTTCTTCTTTGAGGGCTTGGCCAAACCAGGCCTAACCAACAACACTTTAGGCTCTCTGGTCACTGCAGCCAATGTTCAAAAAATCCCAGGCCTTAACACCCTCGGTGTCTCGCTCTCCCGCATTGACTATGCCCCCGGCGGCCTTAACCCACCTCACACGCACCCCCGAGCCACCGAAATAGTTTTTGTACTCTACGGTGAACTGGACGTGGGATTCATAACCACAGCAAATGTGCTCATATCCAAGTCCATCAAAAAGGGTGAGGTTTTTACGTTCCCAAAGGGTTTGGTGCATTTTCAGAAGAACAATGGGAAGGTGCCTGCAGCTGTGATAGCTGCGTTTAACAGCCAATTGCCAGGCACACAGTCCATTGCTGCCACCTTGTTTGCAGCCACACCTCCGGTGCCTGACAATGTCTTGACTAAGGCATTCCAGGTGGGTACCAAGGAGGTTGAAAAAATCAAGTCTAGGTTAGCTCCCAAGAAGTAGAGGAGTACTGAACCATATACATGGGCTTTCTTCTATATTGTTGTAACTTAAAATAATTGTTGGGATTTTGATAATTATTGTGGGACATGGTCTTCTAAATTTCTTTTAATTTTGGAATCGAAAGACAATTCGATTGCTGGCTAACCGTTCGTTGTGCATAATCGATTCCTCCCTTGATGGCTCAAACAATTGGACTGATAAAAAGAACCATCAATCTTCATCTGCTTTTGTAGATGTCTTTTATTCAAAACACTTCAATAAGTTGCGCCGCATGCAGTCCAAGAGTTGTCTGCTGCCATTTATGGTCCGTGACAGATATTAGTTGACAGATAAATAGATACAAAACATTAATTCAAGCTGCCATTAATAGACTCCTTTTACAGGTTTTGCTCACTTCTCATTATACATTATTCATGTGCATTTTTCAGTTTGGTTATCAAATTGGTGTAACATCTGAAGCACTTTGAAAATGTACATAGTTATCAAATATTGTTGGAACGCCTTGGTGGTTACAAATGCGAATGAAACAAGTCCCACTGCAATCAAAAAACACAATACATGAAATAACATCAAGGTAAAAATTAAAGACCAGAGAACATGCTTTATTAGCAAAGATTCAAGACAGAAAGTTCTTCAGTTTCAACCACTAAGATAAAAGATGCAAGAGTAGTCCCATAAAAATACAAAATAGAGAGAGAACACCACCAATTCTCATCGAATAAAATTACGTTAAACAGTGATGCTAATGTTGATAAATCCCAGAAAACTGAATAATTCAGATTTATGTGGTTTACTTCAAACCAGTTTGCTGCCTGCCATCTGGAATCGCATACAAAACTATAGGCTTTGAAGGCCTAATAAAGGGAACATCACATCTGAAATATCCTTTCCGCTCCAGCTGCAATATCTCTCCCCGATGCAAATTCCGCAGGTTGGAATCTCCTAAAGCTGCAGTCTCCTTTTTCGTGCATGGGTTGACCACATCAAGGAAATCCTCTCCTTCTTCAAGCTGCAATCATAAGTTACAAACTTACGTGTATCGTACTTTCCCATATGGAAACCATGAGTGGAAACTTTTTTATGGAAAATTATTACTAGATACTCTCAGAATATGCATGAACTCCAACCCTATCACAACTTGCCATATAATTAAAATTGTATATATAACACTAAGTTTGACATAGCATCCCATGATAGGATGATAGTAAGGCATGTCCGTACTCTAGGACTAGCAAACAATTACTCCTTTTTCACATGTTAACCAAGTCAAACATTTAGCATTCTTTAGATACCACACAAAGCCAGTCTAATTTCTAAAACATGGAAGGAATATGTGTATACACAGAACTTATTCAATGGTTCATGATTCAAAATGCACTTTTGCTCAAGACATGTTACACAGCCAATGTTTTTCACCTTTTTTTCTTTTGGGTAAAAAGGGTTATGAAGGGCAAGGGTGGAAACCAAGATTTGCAACTCTATCTATGTGCAACTGTATCAAGCTTTACGCATTGAAAATCTATCAGGAGAAACCTAAACACGCCAGTAACAAGCCCTTTACATGGGGTCAGAGATAAAGAGAGCCATAGGTTGATCTCCTACCAACTTCAGAACGGTTAGAATCTGGTGGCTGGGTATAATAAGCATGAGTTTATTCCCTTAGCATTGAGTCCGTTGGGACTGGATCTCATGACCTCTCATCAGATAAACCCACGGGAGTAAACATTGCAACTAAGGCAACCTTTACGGTGATCAATGTTTATATGAATTAATTATAGTGAAAAAGGCTTTAAATTTTGCCACATGCACATGCCATAAGTGAGGGCTTTTTTAATAAAAATTGAGATTCCGTCCCCTTTTCAAAACCAAAAAAAAAAAAGTTTTAATGAAAACATCCTGAAAACCATGGGACACAAATATGACAGACTGGCATCTTTGTTCAAACAGCATATTAAAACCAAGAAATGTCTCGGTGCAGGATATTGTCAGGAACGAGATTACCAACAATTCAATGGTCAACCAGGTTGTAAACTGAACTTCTCCACCCTACTGTTTAATATTTCAATTGAACATAAAGCATATAATTGACACTAGACAATTTAGCACTGCATGAAATGCACATATCTGATGGAAAAAAGCATACTTTATCAGTTGACTAGCACGTACCTTTTTCTTTGTAATTAAATAGTCGAACTCCACCAGTGTGAGGTTAACTAGTTCACTTGTTTCAGGTAGCCAAGTAAGCTTCAACTTTGTGGTCTTTACAGATCCTTCCAGATGCAAAACTCCTGTCAACTGGGTGATGTTTCCATCTTGGTCCTTCTCTATTCCCTTCACTATGGCATTTCCCCAATCCATTAATGTTATCTCCTCATCTACCGAGATGGATTCAGCATCAGAATGGTCAATCAATATCCTCTTTGAGTAAGTTGTACACTTCTCCCCAGCGCCTTCATATTTCTTATGCCTAGGTATGATGCGAGTAAATGGTTCCTCAGGGCCATCTAACAGAATCAAGAGAACACACCGTTCTTCAACGACAGCAGTATGTCTGGGGCACACAGGATCGATGATCTTCTTATTAATGGTCCAGAGTTTATCCCATTCCATCAGATTGAGATTTTTTGATGCTCCCTGAAGCATAATAAAACAGAGATAATCAAGAACATTTCCATGATGATGACAATCCAAGAATGACTATCTTGTACAATATATGAACAACCAGTTCCACAGCGCAGAACTAATAACAGTTATAAGAAGCGTGGATCAGATAAATGCTTGAAATTACCTGTTCAAGAATAAATTGTACCAATGCTTCAACTTTTAAACCCCTACGAACAATTCCCTGAACAGTAGGAAAACGTGCATCATCCCATCCATCAACCTTTCCATTTTCAACAAACCACAAAAGCTTACGCTTACTGAGAAGCGTATACACCATATTCAGGCGGCTAAATTCATAAATGTGAACCTTTCTTACCCCCATATCCTCTTGAATTCGTTGATACTGAGCATTACGATCATGGTACTCACTAGATCTTAATGCATGTGTTATACCTTCAATTGCATCAACAAACGGACATGCAAAATCATAGGTTGGGTATATCTTATAATTGGAACCAATCCTATGGTGGGGAACTGGATTGCAACGGTAATAGACTGGATCACGAAGTGATTTGTTTGGGTCTTGCATATCCAGCTTCCCACGGAGACAGCACTGTAAACCCCTTTCAGATCCAGCAATCATTTCCTTCCATAATTTCATATTCTCCTCCAAGCTGTTGTTTCTACATCTTGATTCAATGCCATCCATTCTTTCTTTCTGCAATTGCTCACGTGGTGTATCATCAACATATGCTTTACCCTGGCAAATCAACTTCTCAGCCATCTCCATCAATTGGGGGAAGTAATCTGAGGTGTATGTAACAGAATCATGCTCAATACCTAGAGTCTGAATATCCTTCAAAATATTTTCCACAAATTCATTGCTCTCTTTGGCAGGATTTGTGTCATCAAAGCGTATGATAAGTTGACCTTGGTACCGCTGAGCAAAATACCGGTTCAACAGAGCCGCTTTGGAGTGCCCAATGTGAAGATAACCACTAGGTTCGGGTGCGAATCGCAGTCGCACCTTCCCTAACTCAGCATCTGGAAGATCTACTTCAAAGGAGCTTTTTGATTGGTTATTCTCACCCTGTTGCTCTTTTGATTTGGCTGCAACCAGCTTTTTTTTGCCAACATATATTGCTGTGACTTCATTCAAGGCATCACTATATTCCAAGAATATAGAATTGAACCACCGCACAAGATTTTGGTACTTCTTTGACTTCCTCAAACTTTCCCATCTCTGCCCAGTTCCTGAAAAGCATACAATACGAAAGGTCTGTAGAATGCACTCAATGCCAAAGGTTTGACCCTATTAGCTATTATGGAAAAATTAAGATCAAGTAAAGAGTAAAAGTCTAATAAGAATAAACTAGGACCAAAAAAACCCTGACCCTGCATAACAATTCAATCTCATATAATAAATACGAATAACATTATGTTACTAAATGAAAATAAAATCTATGCAATTAAGTTGAAGTTGCTAAACAAAAAAAATAAATTTGTAATACCTAAATGAAAAATAACATATCCAAATGAGTGTTAGAATATAACTAAGATAATTAAATTTACCTCTTTCCATCAATTTAAGCTTTTAAGACAAGTGCGGAATTAACATAGTATCAGAGTAGAAGTCCTAAGTTCAAACTATGACCCTACACTTTTCTTTTTTTGGTATCAAGGAACCTCTCCAAGGCAGTGCCCTTCAGACCTACCCCTATAGAATAAACCTTGGTCCCGTGCACCGCACCCTCGAAAGTTTCCCTACAAGGAATTGGTTAAATCGCTGGCTTTTTACCAGGGGTTTAAATGATTGTTTGCACCCATGAGATGTTGAATCTTGGATCTCGAGGGGAGTGATCCCCCAAGACCAAAGCCTTCACCAAATGGGCCAATCCCTTGCTGTTAACTACGACCCTACACTTCACTCCCTTAATTATATATTCCACTACTTCCCATCAGTTTAGGTTTCTTTAGGCATGTCTTTATAGTTTTTTCAAGTCATATTTCTCTCATTCACTATTAATTTTCACTTAAATTTAGTTGTCTCTTGGCTTGTTTGGATTAAAATATACTCTCATCTCATCTCATCTCATCCAATCATTACAACTTTCCAAACTTTTAAACAAAATATAATAAACAATTTCAACTTTTTCAAATTTAAAAATAAAAATAATATTCTAACAATATTTTATTCAACTTTCATCTCATCTCATCTCAACTCAACTCAAATCAACTCACTATCCAAATCTCCCTTTGTTTTATTTAGCCATGCCTTTTTAGTTTTCTCAACTCATGCTTTCTCCTCTAATAGTAATTCACATTCAAATTTAGTATACTTTTGTTGTTTTCTCAAGTCTTAACTCATGCATTTTGAGTTTTGTAACCAATAGATTCATAAAATTATTAGACTCCAGAAAACTTTTATAGAGGTTGTTTTGATAGCATCTTAAAAAAGTGGTGCGGCCCGTTGAAAATATACTTGAATGTAAAAATCTCTAGAGGACATTTTGATGATAGAATAAATTATTTTTATAAAAAAGCCATCCCAAGCTGCCAATGGTGTCCAAAGACTCTGGACCATGAGGTGGCCAAGAAAAGTGGCCACATAACTTTAGTCACCATGACGGCCAAATTGCGCCACCCATGGTGGCCAAAGGAGCCACCACAGGCTGCCCGATCTGGTCCACCTTGTGGTGGTGGCTGTAGCCTGTTGTCATTTTTTCAATTTCTTAATTTTTTTAAACAATTATTATTTGAAAGATGGTTCTTTGAGCTTTTGGTGTCTTTGAAAAGATTGGAGTTCTACATTATAGATGTTGTATGTTCGAGAATGAAAACATCTTTGACTGAAAAATCATCGCTGACTTTAGAGATGATTTTGGTATAAACATGCCCTTATTGGCCAGAGTTACTTTGACACACTATTCATAGACTACATATACTTTGGTTTGTAGTGTATCCAAGGAGACAACTCCTTGCCTGATGGTTTAGCTAATTTAGGACTAGGAGCAGCTGGTCATGATGCTACCATTTCTAATTCTTCACATGTAACGTTCCAATGGAAGGCCCAAACGACATGACCTATATTCCAAAAGGACTAGTCAATGATACAATTGGAACTCCATTGAAACCTTACAAAGAGCAAGAAACTTTCATTTCCAAGCAATGTGGGAAGGCTTGGATACCATTTGTAACGCTTCAATGGAAGGCCCAAACCACATGGCCTATACTCCAAAAGGACTAGTCAATGATACAATTGAAGCCCCATTAAAACCTTGTAAAGAGTAAGAACTTCTCATTCCCAAGCAATGTGGGATCCCATTCACCACCTACTCTTATCCTTATCATATGGGGTATCACATCACAGCTTCCTAAACACTTGGTTGGAATTTTAGCAATGGATCGAATTGGCCTACCAACATTTAGATAGGTAGATCTTTATATTTTGTTAACTTCTTGTTATACCACAGGTTAGACAGTTTTAATACTCTTAGCTTCCTTTTTCTTCTTGTATTTAATATAGCATTCTTTAGGCTTTTACAAGATTTTTGTAACCCCTAAAACTCTTCATCTTGTATAAGGTATTCATCCACCATAAGTAAGGGTTATTAATAAAATTTGGGGTTTGGCTTTTTTTGATAAGTAATAAGAAACTTTATTCCTATGAATAGACAAAGCCCAAGTACACAAGGCATATACAAAGGAAAAAACTACATCTTTCTAATAACAAAAGAAAATCTAAAAGAAGTTCTGAAAGTTATCTTCCATTTTTGGGGTTTGGCTTCTTTAAAAACAATACACACTACATATAGATCTATGACTAGCTTATAGTATAGTACTGTGGATACTTGGCTACCTAGACAACTTGCAGCTGGCCATTCTTTATCAACACTTGGTTTATTCACATACTATATAGTTTCATTTTCTACTGCAATTTGTAATTTTCATTACTAATCAACATATGCTAGTGTCCAACATTTTCAGAAAGGGATATCAACATTTGTACAGGTGACACTTGGAAAGAAGCGCAGATACCTCTACAATTGGTCCATTTGCACAAAATTCATTGCGTAAAATATAGTACCTTGATAAATGACTCTCTCTATGTATGTGTGCATGCATGTATATCAGGAACTGCTTAGAGTATAAAAGAGTGCCATGCATAAAAAAATCCAATAATGCAATTTTGCCAAAACAGGGTCATCCTAAAAATTACTCCCATATAAGCAATAAGGTGGTCCTTCTAGAGGGATGAGAGAGAAAACTTTTGTTAGGCTGTCCTTAGAAAGGAATTCAAGGAGAATCAGATTCACTTATAAAATATGGGGAACATACACATTTAATTGACCAATTCACAAAGCATAAAACAACATAAGAAGATATAAATAGGTATCCTCAGAAGCTTCTACCTGCAAGACCTGACCAAATTGCTATGTCTGCAATTGATAAATAGTTACCAACCAAAACGGTATGACTCTGCAAAAACTCATCCACATATTTGCATGCATTCTCAAATGCAGAACCCAATGAAAAGACGGGAGCATATTCAAGCCATTGATCAATCTGAGAAGTGCAAGGAAAAACAAAACCATGCAAACCAAGTATTAACCAAACAGCCCAAAACAAAATGTGGAACGACATCAGTAACATTCTTTAATTGCAAAAATCAAATAAATCACCTGGCCAGATTCATATGCGTTCTGCCCATAGAAATTGGGAAGGGCGGCAACCCGACCAATATAACGAAGAAGCACATATGTTCCATGCAATGTCATCCTAGAGTGAATACAGGTTGAGTTTTAGTGTACCGGATCACTTGTACCAATTAAAACAAAATGCTACCGTATCATACAGCAAAATGTAAACATCGATAAAGAGCAGTTTTTTGGTTGTAGCTTCATAAGTGATTGACGGGATCCAAAAAAGGGCTACATGCAAAAAAGAAAAGAACTTCCACATGGGTCTCCCAACATGTAACAATTCCAAGAAGCGGGAATTTACCATAAGATAATAAAGAAAAAATAGGAGACTTAAAAGCCAATATATGAATTCAACGCCCATGGTGACATAATAAAGATAATCGAATAATACCCATTTGAGAAGAGAAGGGTGGGAGCAGAGTCAGGAGGGAGGGACGTGTCCGTTGGAAGAGCAAAGCCGGAAAGCTTGGCGGCTACTATTACCGATAGTGGAGGGCTATCAGCTGGGAACGACAAAACCTTAATCTCCATTTTCAACAGCTAATCAGGAGTCCAGAGATAAAGAGAGCGCGCTTTTATCGAAATCTTCACTCACGGCTGTTTGGGACGCAATCAACACGAGTACCACCGTTCCATACCTTATCGTGTTTTGATGAATAGTGGCCTAAGCTCTTGATGCTTGTCGTCAAGAGCTGCAGAGTCGCAAAAGTAGAACTGCAGAGCAAAAATTTACCTTGGGGAGTCGTGGATATGGACAATGGTCCGGTCTACGGTGGTCCTCTTGTTGAACGACGGTGGCAATAGCGGCTGGATCTTGCAAGGGCGAAGCAGCGACGGTGGTGGGAGCAGCAGCTGGCTGCAAGCAAAGGAACTTAGGGTTTTTTTTTTTTGACCTTTTTTTTTTTTCTTGTTTACTCGATGGAAAATACCCTTTACCCATCATAGCGCTAGACTTTTGGGTGGGTTTTTTTTTTTTTTTTTTTTTTTTTTTTTTTTTTTTTAATCTTAGGTATTTCATTCAAAATTTAATCCCATTATTCAATCATTTAAATCTATTTGGCAATAAAATACTCTTTTTTGAATTCAGGGCATCACCTTCGACCACCATTCAAATAACAGTTAATAATATAATATAATTAATTAAAAGAAATGCTAATTTTATATATTCTCATAATAAAAACTCCCAATCCAAATCTTAAGGCCAATTTAAAATTTAGATTGAGCTGAAATTAATTTAATTTAGTCTAATTGTAAACTTTGTTTAATATTTAAATACTAAACTCTCAAATTATTAAATTTATTTCAATTTAAAATTACCTTTTTATATGCAGGTCCTTTTTTCAACTCAACACTCTTTACGCGCATGATCCAAAACTTTTTTTTAACTTTTTATAAATATATCTAAACTCATCTTAAAATCTAAACTCATTTGAGGTGGGTACCACAAAACTTACTCTACCATCTCAACTCACTACTATTCATAAAGAACTCAATTCTGCTCAACATCTAAACGAAGCCTAACACTATATTTTATCAAACTAGAAGACATACAAAAAGTACTAAAGAATATAATTGAAACAAAATCTCAAATGAATTTGTGAAAAGCAAAAGGTATTATTAACATAAACTCAAGAGAATTTATGCTCGCAATAGGGTTCTTCAAGGATGACATAAAACTATAAAGAGTCAGAGGAGAATCTATTCCTTTTGCTGCTTTCTTTTGACATCAGAATCAAATACTATACCACGTCAGTGGCAGTGCAAGAAATGGACAAACCACATACAAAGCAGTTCATACCAACAAATTGTTCGTTAGGCTTCTTAGTTGTTAGTAGCATGCACGGTAGGACATGTTCAAATTAAAGGTGATAATATATGACAAGATCCGTGACCTTAATATAAACACAACTCCAAATTAATAGGTTTGCATTTGATATTAACGAATTCAGATAAAAGAGAATTAACTTGTCAAGACACTACTTATAAATAGGTCAATAACAAGTTCAAACCCATGCATAGGTTCAATATATATACTTTCTACCTAAACAATGGCAACAAAAACTTAACAATGGCAATGGCAATGCAAACCGATATATACAAATTAACTAAAAAACATTCCAGTGCATTTTTTTTTTTTTTCCTTTAAACTAAACCGTCAAGAGTCATTAATATATTTGGAAGTGTACCATGCGGCCTCTGGTATAGTCTTTCCATGCTAAAAAAAATGATAGGAAAAAGTGTTCAACTCAAAGATGTACCATAGCATGAGCTTACAATTATGAAAACATGGCAGCAGTTAATCTTAACTACAGAGAAGAAGGCAATATTCACATAGCCAAGTGCCAACTACAACTTAATAGGAAATATTAGACCACATAAAAAGCATGTGCCAAAGCTGTTAGAAATATTTTTTAAATAATTATATATTATATAATTTATTATTAACAATATTTTAGAATTTAATTACATAGAGCATTCAAACCTTCGGTAGTGGGCACTTTTTGAAGACTTGTAAACGTAGGCCTTGGTGTCAAATCAAGTAATTCCGTGTGTGTGGAATCTTGAATTGAAGAAGCATGACATTTGTAGTTTTTTTAAGGTCCTAAATGAGATAGTCATGATAAGCCAAAAATTATGTAGGAAATATTGCAAGGAATGAATTAGTCTATTGATTGAAATGAAGTTAAAAAATGAAATAAAGAACACAAAGAACATCAGTCAATACAAAGTATTTACTTATCCTTACAATTCTAATATATATGATCGAGTGATTGAATTAAGTAACCTAATAGAGTATTTACTAATCTTTACAATTCTAATATGAGTGATTGAATTTAGTAACCTAACAGAGGGCGCTTCAGTGATTGAAGTAATGTTGGTTAAGTAGGAAAGGGAATACACACTATGTTCAGTGGCTCTAGTGTCTATAATCGGCCTGCATGAATCAAAATCATGTTTTGTTGGGTTTTGAATAAAATTTGAAAACAACAAGATCTCTTATCAAATCTATGTAGAAATATAATAAAGAAAGCATACTTGTAGCTATTGGATAGAAGAGCATAGTGGTATGATCTTCCACGTCCAATATTCACTCTATAGTAAAAACTCACAGTAATAGGATGTGTGGAGTAGAAAGTGAATCTGGAGTGAGGATTATGACCTTATATAACACTCAGAATTTCAGTTTTGCCCATCATAAAATAATGGAATTACATAGGTTCTTAATGGGTCTCTACACATTAATTGGGCCTGTACCAGTACTTTATGCTTATGACTTGACCAAAATTATGGCCTTCTAGAGATGTGTTTGGCCCGGTTATGTCACTTTATTAATCATAGTTATTGGGCCTTACAAACATTATCTAAATTTTATATCAGGCAATTATACAATATGAAATTTCTAGTCTATGTAAGTTCATTAATTTAAATAATGCTAACATGTTTATGATTCGTTAATTTGTGAGAAAAAAATTAAATGTTCAGCCAGCGCATATTTGCATTGGGTAGTCGAAACTCCAAAGAGTTGTTCTTGCTGAAAATCATGTCATTTGTAAGTCAATTATTTATATTTTCTTTGTGAACTAAACATTTCACTTTAGTAAATATGATGACTATTGCCTTGAGAAAATCTTCCCTTAAGGGCAAGGTTAGGTTTCTGAGTTGAATTCATTTATATCGCTCAGCAATTTAATTCTTTAGACATAGAATTGAGGATCCAAGAAAGGAACATGTTGTTGCACTAATTATCAGGCATTGTAACACTAATGAGTGACAAATTATATGCATGATCATTGATTTGCACCCGAGTTTTGTAATTATCACCTGTGTGAGAGATTAATTGACTGGCAGTGATCCATTACTGTTGTCATTTTGAAGAAAATAGGGATTGGATGAGTCTTCTGGAGAGTGAGAAGAATCAATTGACCCAACAGAAGTAGACGTACGTGATGGACATTGGACACCATTGAAGAGCACGATATGTTTGACAAGATTTAGTACTATCACTCTGATACCATGATAAGAACCAAATACTAAAGAGAATTTTCTAATTCATTCATCTTAAAAAATGTACTGTACTACTTAAACTTTAGGCTTCTTACATACAGAGTTGGCTAATTACTTCTTGATATTAAAATCAACCCAAGTGTGAGTGTGAAATGAGTTTGGGTTTGCAGCCACCAACTCATGCTCACCCACCACCACCCACCACCACCTACCATTGTTAGGCATCCCACCCTCTCCCAAGTCAGAAGAAGCTACAACAGGTGGGCTGCTCTCTTCTATAAATAGAAGAGAGCTCAGATGCAATAGAGAGCAGTGGGTGAAGAGAGAAAGAGGGACGTGAGAGAGAGAAATAGAATTTTGTAGATTGTTTTGTAAATCTCATACAAATTCTATAAAAGAGGCTCCAGTGGACGTAAGCAATTTGCTGAACCACTTTAAAATTGTTTTGTGTGATTTTTAGACTCAAAATTTCAAAATTCTAACCGTATGGATCTGGAAGAGACAGGAGTTCTGAACATGCCAGTAGCTCGGGACGTCAGTCCACTGTGTCAAATGCCAAGTTTGAAATTGAAAAATTCGATGGAACAAGCAACTTCGGTATGTGGCAATGTGAAGTCATGGATGTGTTGATCCAACAAGAGTTGGATATTGCGTTGAGAGGAAAGCCAAATGATATGACTGATCAAGGTTGGAAGAAGCTTAATACTCAAGCTTGTAGTACAATCCGATTATGCATTACCAAAGAACAAAAGGATTTTGTCATGAGAGAGACAGATGCTAGGGTACTTTGGCAAAAATTGGAGGATAAATTCATGAAGAAGAGCATTGAGAGCCGTTTGCACTTGAAGAAGAAGCTCTTCAGATTCTAATTTCATGAAGGTATTTCAATGTTTGAACATTTGAATAATTATAATCAAATTCTTGCTGATTTGTTAAACTTGGATGTTAAAATCGAAGATGAAGATAAGGCTATACTACTGTTGAATTCCTTGCCTGATACATATGAGCATTTAATTACTACTCTATTGTATGGGAAGGGAAATATTAGTTTTGAAGATGTATCTAACTCTTTAATTAGCAATGAGTACCGGAGAAAAGATAAACAGGTATAACAAGATACATTAAGTAAAGCGCTAACAGCAAGAGGGAGACCACAGTCAAGGTATCCCGGAAGGAGGAAAGGTTTTCATTCGAAAACTCGAGCCACATCACGTGGTTCATCAGTCGGCAGAAAACTCGCTAGAGACGAGTGTTCTTTTTATCACAACAAAGGACACTGGAGGAAGGATTGTCCCAACCGGAAGGGACAACAGCAGAATCAACCAACCACAGCCAATGTCATGGACAGAGATGACGAGTCAGATTTTGCCTTGGCAAGTTCATCATCCATTTGTCGTTCCGATGAATGGATTATGGATTCCGGATGTACCTATCATATGTGTCCCAATCGGGACTGGTTTACTGACTTCACAAAAATTGATGGTGGAGCAGTACTTATGGGCAATGATAGTGCCTGTAAGACTCAGGGAATAGGTAGCATTCGGTTAAAGCTGTATGATGGCAGCGTCAAGACTTTGACAAAAGTTCGGTATGTTCCGGACTTGCGGAAGAATCTCATCTCACTGGGATCTCTGGATTCAAAGGGATTCAGAATCGCCATTGAAGACGGAACTCTCAAAGTACTAATGGGAGTTCAGGTGGCAATGAGGGGTTTGAGGCGAGGAAACTTGTACTTCTTGCAAGGAAGTATTGTTGATGGAAGAGCTTCCACAGGCTGTGAGAAGCTAGATGAGACTGATGCCGACACCACCAGTCTTTGGCATATGCGTATGGACACGCAGGAGAAAAAGTTTTGCAAACACTGGTGAAGTAAGGCTTACTTAAAGGTGCCAAGACAGGTAAACTGTCTTTCTGTGAGCACTGTGTATTGAGGAAGCAGAGGCGGATCAAGTTTGGAACCGCAGTACACAATACATAGGGAATTCTTGACTATGTGCATTCCGATGTTTGGGGACCTACCCAAAATGCATCTTTGGGAGGTAAACATTGGTTTGTAACTTTTGTTGATGATTATTCTCGTCGTGTGTGGGTGTATACGATGAAAAATAAAGATGAAGTGCTGAAAATCTTCCTTGATTGGAAGAAAATGGTTGAGACACAGACCGGCAGGAAGATCAAGCGGCTCAGATCTGATAATGGAGGTGAGTACACTTCAGACCCCTTCATGGAAGTATGCCGGAGAGGGAATTGTCAGACACTTCACGGTACGAGGTACACCGTAGCAGAACGGTGTGGCAGAACGAATGAATCGTACTTTATTAGAGAAAGTGCGATGTATGTTGCTGAATGCTGGATTCAGTAAACAATTTTGGGCTGAAGCTGTGACATATGCCTATCACCTCATCAACCGACTACCAGCAGCTGCCAATAATGGGAAGACACCCATTGAAATGTGGAGAGGTAAACATGCTACTGATTATGACTTTTTACACATTTTTGGATGTCCTGCTTACTATCATGCTAAAGAAAGTAAGCTTGATCCTAGAGCCAAGAAAGCAAAATTCTTGGGCTTTAGTACGGGTGTAAAAGGGTATAGACTCTGGTGTATAGAGTCTAAAAAGGTAATCATCAGTAGAGATGTTACATTCAACGAATCTGATATGCTTAAGTCACATAAGCATAAAGATTCCAGTGAAGGCAGCAGTGATGGCGAAACATCAGATGATTCATAGAGTGTGAAGTTTATTTCAAAGAAGTTGGGAAAGCATGGACAAGATGAGGTTGATAATCCAGTCACAGTACCTCCAAGTCAACATGAGTCAATAGCAACCAACAGACCGAGACGAGAGAAACGTGTACCGATACATTATGCAGACTATGTGACATATGCATTACCAGCTGAAGGGGGTGAGATCCCAAACACTTACAGAGAAGCCGTACAGTCCAGTGAACAAGTTGAATGGACAAAGGTGATGAATGAAGAGATGCAGTCTCTTCACCAGAACCAGACTTGGGAGTTTGTGCCGCTTCCAAAAGAAAAGAAGACAATTGGTTGTAAGTGGATCTTCAATCAGAAAGATGATCAAGCTGCTAAAAATGGAGTGCGATACAAAGCTAGGTTGGTAGCCAAGGGCTATGCTCAGACAGAGGGAATTGACTACAGTGAAGTATTCTCTCCTGTTGTGAAGCATTCATCCATTCGGATATTGTTAGCTTTGGTTGCACAATATGATCTTGAGTTAGCATAGCTTGATGTAAAAACAGCTTTCTTACATGGTGATCTGGAAGAGGAGATTTATCTGTCTCAACCAGAAGGATTCAAAGAAGCTGGCAAAGAGAATTGGGTATGCAGTCTGAAGAAGTCTCTCTATGGCTTGAAGCAGTCACCTCGGCAATGGTACAAGCGTTTCGACCGCTTTATGATGGATCTGAAATACACTCATTACCAATACGATCATTGTGTATATTTCAGAAAACTTGCAGATGGATCTTTCATTTATTTGCTTTTATATGTAGATGATATGTTAATTGCATGTAAAAGTAAGGGGGAGATAGATCGCTTAAAAATTCAGTTAAGTAATGAGTTTGAAATGAAAGATCTAGGAGAAGCACGAAGAATACTGGGGATGGAGATCAGTAGAGATAGGGTGAAAGGTACAGTTCACCTTACTCAGAAGCAGTATTTGAAGAGAATATTGCAATGATTCAACATCGACTCGAAGACGAAGCCGGTGAGTACTCCTATGGCCCCATATTTCAAGCTCAGTGCATTGCAGTCTCCTAAAACCGATGAAGAGCGGGACTACATGAGGAATGTCCCATATGCAAGTGTTGTTGGAAGCTTAATGTATGCCATGGTGTGTACACGACCTGATACCTCCCAGGCCGTTAGCTTAGTTAGTCACTATATGCATAATCCTGGAAAGGTTCATTGGCATGCGGCTAAGTGGATTCTACGGTATATTGCGGGGATCATAGATGTTGGTTTGAGGTTCGAGAAGAGTGAAGATAGTCTAGTAACTGGATATGTTGACTCAGACTATGCAGGTGATCTTGACAAACATCGATCGACAACTGGTTATGTGTTCACTATGGCTGGAGGACCAGTTACTTGGCGATCAACTTTGCAGTCAATAATTGCACTATCATCAACTGAGGCTGAATACATGGCTATAACAGAAGCCGTGAAAGAAGCTATTTGGTTACAGGGATTGGTAACAGATTTGGACTTTAAACAGCAAGAGGTTACCATTTACTGTGACAGTCAGAGTGCAATTCATTTAGCCAAGAATCAAGTATATCATTCTCGAATAAAACATATAGATGCCAGATTTCACTTTGTACGTGAAATATTAGAAGAAGATGACATCAAACTTCAGAAGATTGACACTGAAGATAATCCAGCAGATATGTTGACGAAGGTCGTCATAGAGATCAAGTTCCAACACTGTTTGGACTTGATCAGTATTGAACACTGTTGAGCACCCTCGGGTGCATTGGAGCGTATTCGATAGCAGAAGTCTCTCATGTCAAAGAAAGAGGTGCATTCATTTGAAGAATGAATCAGTTTGTAAGCATCCTGGTATGGCACACTTGGGTGGAGGGGGTGATTGTTGAAATCAACCCAAGTGTGAGTGTGAAATGAGTTTGGGTTTGCAGCCACCAACTCATGCTTACCCACCACCACCTACCATTGTTAGGCCACCCACCCTCTCCCAAGTCAGAAGAAGCTGCAACATGTGGGCTGCTCTCTTCTATAAATAGAAGAGAGATCAGATGCAATAGAGAGCACTGGGTGAAGAGAGAAAGAGGGACGTGAGAGAGAGAAATAGAATTTTGTAGAGTGTTTTGTAAATCTCGTACAAATTCTATAAAAGAGGCTCCAGTGGACGTAAGTAATTTGCTGAACTACTTTAAAATTGTTTTGTGTGATTTTTGGACAGGCCGGAGGCACAACACTTGAGTTATAACTAAACTGAATGATTTGTATGATCTGTACAATATGGCCATGCAACTATATATGAATGCATATATAATTCCTAGCATTGGTGCCATCGATGTGGTCATTTTCCAACAAACATGTCCTATCTGTCTTACGTACGTGAGTCCATGTACACAACCTGATCATTGAGCAAAACAATACTGAAAAGTCACAACAACTTTGACAAAACTTAAATATACAATACATTGGATTTTTATAATTGGAAAAGTACTCACATGGCTTACAGACTAATGTTCCAATTATCACTTAACCCGTGCATATGGTAGCTAGCTAGAATATATACTCTATGATAGTTGTTTTTTGAAGTGTGTCTGGCGGGTGCTAATGAAAGTAAAGGTCATATTATTAATTAATAATACAAAATCTAGGGTAAATGTGATCATAGCTGAATGCATATATTTGATGTTTGTGCTTGTTTGCTAAAGAGATCGTGTTGTCTTTGGAAAGTTTCATTTCTGACGCAGGACAAAATTAAGATCATTAATATGACATTTCAATGAGCGAAGTCGTCTCTATGACGTTGATTTAATTTTGTGTGAAACCTTATCCATCCCCCGATAGAGCCATGCAAAATGGTCCCTGGCCATTGTATACATACAGCTTCTGTGGGTGCGGGGTTCATGGCTGATGCTAATTACGTTACACCACACACAAGTGGAGATCGATAGAGAGATATCAATAGAGCCATGCATAGAGATGGGCAAGAGTAAATGAATTAACTCTAGTTCTGAAAGCCTTTTTGGAAACCCTCAGTACAAGCTGTCTCCATGTGGTGGCGCCGCAGGCCTGCCTGCCTTCGTGACAAAATATTCAATTTGCTAATTCCTTAGGGACCACATGCATGCATGATCCTTTTGTTTTTGTTTGCTAATTTTATGTATCATCCCCTCATTTCCTTTTGGATTTCAGCCCAAATGAAAGTTATAAAATCAACAAAATCACTCAAAAATAGCCCTACATTCATCTCAGGAATTTTTCATATTCCATTACATGAGTAATTTGCCACAGCTTACGTCTCCAGATCAAGTAATATATATGGTACTGAAAGCATCGTCATGAGTACTTGATCATTTTATTCCAAGGTTTAATTTCAGATAAATAATAAAATGTTATTCTCCTAACCCACCTTTGGATTTATGATGCATACTTAGACGTCTTGGGATATATACCAAAACAGGAATTAACCCAAATTCTACTTTTACACACACACACAGAATATAAATATTATCATGATTTTTATCGCTACTAATTGTTATTATTATTGACGAAAGGTAATTATCTTGACTATTTAAATGATCAGATACATTCTATTTTGTTGAATTATTAATTGTATTCATATGAGACAAAAGTTACAGGCTGTTTGGAACTAGCAAGACTGTCGTGAAGATGGTAGAAGTACTGGCACTCCTTCATAATTTCTGTCTATATATATCCTCTCTTCGTTTCATATCTACAGACTCTTCAACCAAAAGCAGAAGAAGAAGAAGAAGAAGAAAAGGGTGGAGAAGATGATAATTAAGAGGAGTCGAATCGTGCACCACTTGCAGTTGAAGCTGCCAGCATGATCTGAGCTTTCTTCAGCAACCTAAATATATATGCTCGAAAGCATAGATCATATGGCAGTTTCACCTGTTGATGGAAGCATGAGAATAGTTCCCATATACAGAACCCTAATTCCATCTTCTTATTCATATGATTCAAGCAACCCATTAGGGTTTTTTTAATTTCGCTTAGAAACCCCCCAGAGAAAGGTATCTTATCGTCTTCCATCATATTTTCACTCGTTTGGCTACAATATTCCATTTTACATCTGCAGACTTCGTTTTTTTTGGCTTTTTTTTGATACATATGAAATTTGGGTTTCTTGTTTGGGAGATCTCATAAGCTGGAAAGAGATGTCAGTGTCTTGATTGACAATTTTTCTTTGTATAACTATGTATCGTTGTAATTCCAGATAATTATTTTGAATATATAAGCAATGTTTCTGCACATATGCTCTTATCCATTATATTTACAGCCGTCTTCATGTATTTGATTCTTTTCGCGGATGATCTTTAGCCAACTATATATATCGATGTTAACCCAGCTTGGATGTGAATTTATTTCCCCTCTGAAAAACTACTGACATGAAATCTTAGCCCTACTAATTACTTTATTTATTTTCAGAATTTTTGGAGTTTAATTATCAATATGAAGAGATTCGTCAGATCTGAATAGTTGGTATGCATGAATTCTGTATTGGAGTAAATCCCCGGGCCTTTTGAAATTTTGTAGCGATTTCTTTAAGGAAGACACCTCCCCCCCTCTCCCTTTTTTTTTGGAATTATTCATGTATAGTACTAGTGTATATACAGAAGTTCAAAAGCTCATACATAAATTTCACCAATATAAATATATATATATTTATATGTAGAAGGAAATTGATGGCTTTACCCTAGCTTTCTCAAAAGCTGACCGAGCTCGTGAAGTTCTCATGCATAAAGGCAGTTTTACATATTAATTTCTGGTTTTCATCGATTGCTCTATCTCGTATCGGTGTTGATCAAAATTAAAGCCAACATGATATTACTAGGTTGGAGTCTGGGACCAACTTTTAGTTTCTCTGTGTACGTGCAAGTAGTAGATGACAATATTTGACTCTCTCTCTCTCTCTCTCTCTCTCTCTCTTTCTCTCTCTCTCTGTCTCTCTCACAGGTTCATTTATTTTCTTGGCATGCGTAATGTGAAGTTCTAAGCCGATTGTAGTGTAACATTAATTATATATACAATGACTGATCAAGATTCCCTCAAAATTCTTATATATTACATTTGGCAGTTTAAAGTGGGAGATATATAAACATATAAATAATATTTAATACTGTTCAAAAATCACATAAATAATAAGAAATATTGTGTGAACCTAATTGACGTGCCTTTCTCCCTCTGATCTCTTTTTCCTTGTTAATTATTACTGGGCATAAATTTCCAAGTAAAGGCGGTCAACTTTCTACGCCATGAATGCAACTTCACCATGCCTTGTTTGTTCTTCCTTTTCTATGCGTGCAATGTGTCACTGCCTAACTTTTTTCTCCTTCAAAGAACTTTACCTTCTTTCTCTCTCTGATCTCTCTGTCATCTTCAAACGCATCTGTGTCATGTTGGTGCATAGGTCTGTACGCAATAGATAAGGTTAGTCAGGGGGACTGCATTTAAGTACTAGAGCAACATAAAACTCAATGTACCCAATTTATAAGGTGTTGGAGGTTGCCAAACCAGCTTTTGTTTGGAAGCTGCATCCAGCTAAAATCCACTAAATCTTTTCAGATTCTCATACATATGTATACGAAGACACGTAGCAGAAACGTCACGAATTCTCACAAAATCTCTGACAAGTTTTTTTCATTTGTCTTGATCTTCCTCAAGAGAGCAAATAAATGGCTGATGGGTAATTGCTAGCTTGCTGGAGTGGAGTTTGTTACATGCCATTAATGGGACTTTCCACTGAAGTGAAGCAAAGCCATGAATGGAACTTAAAGCCATTTATTTTGAAGGTGTATATGTATAGCTACTGTTATTATAATGGCTATAATATTTGTCAATTTATGGCGGGTGTGATTAAATTGATCGAAAGCGCGACCAGCTTTGAAAATTCACAATAAGATTAAGAATTTAATCATTTTGGGAGAATTATTATGATCTCAAGTAAGGGACAACTTTCTGTAGATTTTGGGAAATTTAGGATGTCGATTAGTTAACCCAGTAATTATCACACGTGGATTGATGAATAATATTGGTTGGTGGTCTTTGCCGACGTACTTTTGACACATGAGATGCATGCCGTCGACTTTTGATGAATCGATGATTCTTAATTTCAACAATAACAGATGGCATGGAATGATTAATGGATAGTCTAAGGTTAATTGTTCCTTATAGGTGACTTCGAGTCATTAATTTTTGCTCTCTTTGGGCTTTGGTTGGAAGATAAATCCCGTCAAATAATCTTATATATTCATAATTCGTACATGATATACTATTTGAAATCAAGAACTTTGAAACCATGTATTCGTAAGTGCTTGATTTTCTTTTGATTTTAAAACAGTTATGTATTTAGTATATCCTTTTTTCCGAGGATATGAAGATTTGTTAAGTATCATTAATATAGGTAGCATATTTTTGCAGTATGACAACCAATGACATATGACATGGCCACCATGAGTGATTGGAAGCTTAATTCAAAAGGATTCATGCATGTCAGAGTAGAAGAAAGAAAGAAAACGAAATGAAAATTATAAAGAAAAACTAAAAACCAAAAAAGAAGAAGTCTTGAGAAAATTAATCTTCAAGCGCTCAATTTATTGGTCAAAATTTATTATTATTATTATTTGAAATAGATTTCAATTCAATTCATGAATGAAGAAAGTTACAGCTGTGACCAATAAGTCCGAGTAACAAGCCCCGATTACAAGCCAATTACTTATCGGTTATAAGCTCCCTTGCACACAACTTTCATTGTGCCGAACAATGTCTAAAAACTTAACAAACTCTTTAATGACACAGCTCTTCTGAAATGCAAGACTCTATAAAAATAGAGGTGTCCATCTCGGCTTGTCTGTGAGAAACAACTCATTTCATCCCCACCCTCCAAAGGGAGATTTTCCACCCTCACACTATAAAGAAGGATAGGGACTCACTACCCTCCTCCTCCAAAAGAGGAAAGGGAATTGTATGTTTCAATTTATTCTCATTAACCTAACAAACATAACAAAAAAAATAAAACACCACTAACATAACCCTAACTGAATAACAAAAAAGAAAAAAGTACTATGCTCTCCACTGTCTGCCCACACCATAAGCCCACTCTAGTGAGAGAAAAAGGCTCACTCTCTCAGAAACTCTAGTGAGAGAAACTCTCCCTTCTTTCTAGGTAAAAGATTAGAAAATACCATTTGAGGGAGGTGGGAGCCTCGGCTTCTCCCTCCCTTCTCCCCCTTTTTCTTTTTCCCGTTATTTACGTTTTGTTTTGGTGTTGCGTTCTTTTTTTTTTTTTTTTTTTGGTAATAAAAGCCGTTTGGCTGCGATTTTGGTGGGTTGAAAGGCCATCACCAGGCTTGGTCTTGAGTCCTCTACCATAACAAACAACCAGCTGGGTGGAGAGATATTGCATGTTGGAGGTGGAGGATCTCGACTTCGTATGGCCGGTGTTCCTGACTGTTTTGTATGGTCTTCTGAAGGGACATATCAGAGGGTTTACGTTGTGAGCGGGTCAGGGCTTCTTGCTCTTGGAGACAGAGGATTGCATGCTGGTTTGGGGTGCTCTCTCGTGGGGTTAAGGAACTCTATTTTATCCATGGAAAACAGAGGGGGTTTTTCGAGATACATGCCGAGCTGCATGGAGGGGATTAAGGCGTTTTCTGGGGTAGAGCCCGACCGTAGCTCATGGCAGATATTCCCATGGATGGTGGTCGGAGTACGGGTGATGCAATGTTTGACGGTTTCTTGGTTGTTTTTTAATTTTTGCTAACTCTGTTTTTTTGGTTATGGGTGTCTATAAATAAGCCTCTCGGTGGCTGTGTGCTTGGTTGTTTAAAGAATAGAGGTCCTCAGTGGCCCTTGGTTCGTCTCTGGTTTTTGTCTTTGCTAGCCCAAAGAGGGGGATGTCTCGCTTGGAGGTTATTGGAAATGGGAGACAATGTCTATGGCTTATCAGGAATGGGAGAGGCTGACAGTGATGGAGCTAGACCTTTGTTCTTGGTCAAGGGCTGGGTAAAGTGTTAGGAATCTGGTGTAGTTGTGAAATTGTGAAACTGTGAATTGTGTGCTATGTTGTGTTGTATGCCAAACTATGATGTGCCATGTCATCCCATATATGCTTGTTGCATACTTGCATTTTATGTATTGCATGTCATTAAATAATATTAATTGTATTTTATCTTGTATTGTACTGTAAACTTGGAAAACCATGGTTTTCGTGTCAAAAGTCTAAAAATCGTGTTTTTGTGGGTGGGTGCATATCATAACCCAAAGCCGAGATAGGGCATTTTCTTGATGGAACTCCTCTGATCACTTGGAAGCTTGTAAAACTAAGTGACGTTCTTTGGGTTGTCGTAGGGTGACAACTGACTCAGACAAAACAGTAACGCTCTCATGCTGACTTCGTGGCCTCTCAGTTAGTAGAGACTAGAGGATGCCTAGTAATGTATGCGCTAGGCACTGAGTTAGGCATTACTCATTACGAAATCACACTTACTGTCGTTACGCGTGGTGTGACAAAGGGAGTCAAAGTGTGTGGATGGTCCCTAAGGGAGACCATGGTGCATATTGTAACTAAATGAATATTTTGCTGCGTATAAAATGGGATTTTAGTAAATTTTTCTGGTAAAGGGAAAGGAAAAGTAAATTTTAAGAATATCCTTTATGCTTTTCTTTTGCGTGTGGTTGTCTATTTTCCATTGTTTATATTTCTTAGTGGTTGATATGTGGATTTATTTGCTAAGATTGTGAAATCTCATTGTAGTATTCTCACTTGCATTTTCGATTCATGGAGCTATAGATTTTGATGCAGAGGATGTTTATGAGCATGGAGGATCAACCCCACCTAAGGAGTGATAACCGGGGGTTTATCCCTATTGTAGCTGATTGGGTTCATATCTTATCTTTTTGTCGGATGACTACAATAATCTTTTGAGAACTTTGTTGGATTGTATATTAGATTTTCAAGTACTTAGTCTGGACTACCTTATTATTTTCCGCTGTGTTTATAACTATACATATATAGCATGTGCACACACACTTGCACACTGTGTTGGAGGGTGTGTGATCTATGTCGTCAGCATATCGGCGTCGTGACTCCCTCCAAATCACACAGGGAGGTGGTGGGGGGGGGGGGGGGGGGCACCACATTCCAATTAATGTAGTTTGTGTTCAAAAGCTGAAGAGTCAGATATGCATGTGTTTAGCTCTTGCTGTTTTGCATCATCAATTTTTGGCTCACTTTGACAAGATTTTTATTTTGGAAAAATCTAGTTGCAAGCATAATTGTGCACTAATCTGCGTACCAATTTAATGTGATTGGTCAAAAAATAGATTTTATTGAAAACAGTGTTAATTTAAATTTTAAGTATGAAGAAATCAGTATTGATATGCAGATTAGTACGTGACTTTATTTGCATATAGCAAAACTCTTTTATTTTTTGGAGTCTCTGGATGTATAACTTTGGACTGGGGGGACAAGTTTGGTACAATATGATATTGTTCTTTCTTTAACAATGGCAGTTTGGTTTCTATTCTTGCTCATCTTCTTCGTATTTAATTCATTGGGAGCTGTAGTTGGCTCGAAATTTTGCAAGGCACGATGATATCATTAAGCCTTCTTCAGTCATTATTTGGAAAGTTTTTCATTACTAAATAGCTGCTTGAGATAACTTTTTCATTAAGTCCACAAAACTCTACCTAGAATAATGAATATTGTTGTTGACTTTTCTACACATCTCGAAAATTGCAACAAAAGTAAGAAAACTATTGCTGTTTTGATAGATATTTTCCCCTTCTGGGAAGATAGAATTAAACATTGATGGCGCCTCAAAGGGATATTCCGGGCTTACTGGCTATGATGGTTTTATTAAAGACCATCTTGGAAATTACGATTTTAAGAGACATGGCTTGTTACTATGCTAGCAGCTTAATTGGTATCCATGGTCTAATAGTTGGAACTAATTCCTTGCTTGTGGTCAATTGCTTCCAACACGGAAGGTAGCCATTATTATAGTTTTTTGAGCCTTTGGCATGATATTATCTCGTTCCACAATTTAATACCCTTTCAAGATGTCTGTCATGTTTCAGAGAGGGAAATAGTATAGTAGATAGATTTCCAAATTTAGATTATGCTGGATATTATGTATTCTTTTCTATAGTTTCTCAACTAATTCCAAAGCATCTTTTTTATATCTTCTTTCTTGCTTGATAAATCATGATTTGCGATATTTCAGAGTGGAAAAAATTATACTCATCATCTCACACCACACACTACACATGATTTTTTTTTCTTAATTTTACTAAATGTGTGGTGTATGGATGATGAGTATAAGAACTCAATTAGTTTAAGAAGAATAAAACTAAAAAATTAAAAAATAAAAATAAATATGGTATGTGGGGATGATAAGTTACAAAACTCTTTAGAATGAGATGACTTTTTTCATATTTTATAATGTGGTATAGTCTAACTTTTGCTTAGGTTAGATTGAATACTTGTGTAGATGATAGTTGAGTTTAATACAATTTTCTCATAAGAGTTTGGTTTTGGGATTTTATAACTCCCAACCTTTCTTTCTTATATGGTACTCCTCCGCAAAAAATGAAAGCAATGAATAAAATCTTGATCATGAGTATCATCTCTCTTCCTTAAAAAAAATATTTTCAACCATTTTGTATTACTCCTTCCATTTTGAAGGAGAATAATTCTTTATGTAGTCCCAAATAGGGCCTGGTGCACGCCAGACATGGGTAGGCTATGTAATATGTGAAATTCTTCGTTTCATTTAAGTGGAAAAGGGTATATCAGTAAAATGCATAGTTTCATTTGGCTACCGTTTCAAGCTCCTTCTCCTAGGCCCTAACCTTCTTTTCCTTAACTAAATGTGCCCTAACCTTCTTCTCCTTCATGCATCGTCCCCTTCTTGAGCAACATAAGTCCCTGTACACATCAGAACTCCCTCAGCATTTCACGAGTTGTCCTATTTGGTAGCTATGAGATGTCCCAAAAAATCTTTATCATCGAGTTCTTAGATTTTTCACCCTAATGTAATAATCATTTCAAGCAAAAGACACTAGCTCTTTCACTCCAACCAATAGTTAATTGGGTTCATCTCTCAATAGTGGGATGTGAGATGCTGTGTTTGGGTAGCAGAAGATGTTAGAGACAATAGTTGTCCATTAGGGCTAAAAAAAAAAGGAACAAATATTTTATCCAGACTAATGCTAATGGTTGAGATGCAATTGTTGTGATTTAGGGGCCTATAAGGATCTAAATCATGTCTTGATGAATGGAGATTTTGTTGAAATGATTTGGGAAAAAGTTTTTGATTGTGTGTGTTTGCAATCTATGAGAGGAAGGCGATGGCATGATAGAGTGAATTGTTAGTTTCAAAAAGCAAAAAGCTCCTCCAAGCTTGGTTCTTTGTTTGGCATAATTTCATGTATTGTTCTATGGTGTTTATGGAATAGAAGATGTAAAGCTAGAATGAAAGAGGTACTCAAACCAGTGTAGTCGGCTTGGGCGAGACTTAAAGTCTCCATTCACTGGTTTGCTACTAAACTCAGAGATAAAGTTGTGTTGTCAAGCCATGATGAAGATATCCTGAGATCACTAGCTATGCCATTTCAACATAGAATTTCGAAGAGGCCAATGCTTGTCTAATGGCGTTCGCCAACTGCAGGGAGAGTTAAATTAAATATTGATGGTAGTTGTATCGGCAACCCAGGTATCATGGGCACTTGTAGAGTCTTTCGAGATCACCATGGCAAATTTCTAGTTGCTTTTTCGAATCATTTTGGTGAAGTACAAATAATAAAGCTGAATTATTAGGATTGTTGAATGGTTTGTGATTTGCAAAATCATTTGGTTTCCTAAATATTGATTTTGAGATGGACTCCATGCTTGATAAAAGATGCTCTGTTTGGTATTTGGAAGATTTTTTTGGATGAAATTCAAGTCTTGTTGAGAGAGATGAATGTAAATTTTCAACATATTTTTTAGGGAGGGAACTCTTTGGCGGATTATCTTGCAAAAATTGGAGTGGAAGGCTTGTCAGATCACTAGGTGTTTTATGAGGATATTCCTAAAAGGGTTTTAAAAAATTGAAATTGGGTCTTCTTCAGTTACAGATTTAGTTGAGGTTTTGTATAGTTTTATTTTTCATGTTGAATGATGTTTATTGTTTGATTTTTGACAAGTGGGTTTAAGATGTAACTATGTTTTTCCTTCGCTAAAAGTGAAGATTTTAATAAAGTTTTGAAGGTACCGTCCTCCTTATCCAAACAAAGAAAAAGAAAAAGAAAAGATAACATAGTAATTGTTTACCAAATAATAATTATAGCAACAGTGCAATAATTGCAAGTTTAGGGAAAAAACACAGTAGTTGCAAAGGACAGAACATAAATGTGAAGTAAAGGAAAAATAAAAAAGAAAAAATACAACCAACATGGTTGTTGGATAGGCCAAAATCTGCTCTAGACCTTGAGGCCCACCTATGTGGCTTTAAGAACCTGGGCCCAAAGGAAAGAACCCATGACAAGCAGAATTGTGTGGGTCATCCACTCAGGATCCACATGTCACCAGCAGAAAGGGGCCTAATAGATTTTGCATTAGTAGGGTAAATTCAAATACATTCTCAACGATCAAATAAGAAGGGAGATTCAAATCACTAACCTAATTTAAATAAGAGATAAGGTTATTATGGAGACGAGGGTAGACCCTTCCCGACCTCTACTTATACAAGAATAGATGAACTAGCCAAGCAAGTAAACAGAACAATTCCTTTGACTTATACACCGGAGGC
Organism: Carya illinoinensis; assembly: GCF_018687715.1. Taxonomy (NCBI): domain Eukaryota; kingdom Viridiplantae; phylum Streptophyta; class Magnoliopsida; order Fagales; family Juglandaceae; genus Carya; species Carya illinoinensis. Next base: position 25,427,618 of record NC_056759.1, on the reverse strand, counting down.
GTTTCAACACCCTTCAAGCTTTTCTCGATTAGAGTATTGTAGGTTCACAGCGGGCTGCGAAACAAGTCCAAAACAATTAGGTTCCCCTAACTGTTTATTCTTATTTTATTCTCATATATCCTACTTTTTTATTCTTCTATTTTAGTTTCCTTGTTTCTTTTTTTTTCTTGGTTGTCGTACGCTGGATACGTTTCTTTTTAAGTTTTTATCCACAATTACCATGCAAGACTCCTCTTCAATTGAGCTGTAGCTCTCAATCCCACCAAGCCACTCCACCAAGGACAGAACTGCGTAATGTTGCAACTCATATGCCACGCTTCTAGTGGCTTTTACGAGCCTTTAGAGCGTCGCACCTGTTCAACTCTTTTGTATGAGTTTAGATGCCTCTTTTTTAAGGAATAATTACTTCTTTTACCCATGGTTACTAAAGAGAGATCCTCATCAAATGCCTTAAATAGTTCCAATGCTTATCTTAATGTTTAAGGGTCCTCATTCAATAGATTTCAAGGTGGTTTTTTTATGAACAAGAAGATGACAAATATGGGAATGGAACCGTTAGGTTCAAGTTGTCAGTTTTTTTTTTTTTTTTTTTTTTTTTTTTTTTTCATTTCATTCATTGTAACATTAATTTTGAAAAAAGAAATAAAAAAAAAATTAAAAAATCCATAAAAAACGAATCCGCGTACCTTTTTTTGTTTTTTGTTTTTTTTTTTTTCTCTTTTTGAATTCATATTCTATTAGGTTTTAGGCATTCATGAAAAGAGAGAATTAAGTGCTTGTTAACATCATCAATAGCATACAATATATAGCATGTTCAGTTAAGTGTGTGATTGGGTAGTGAGATCACTTCACTATTATTCATTATTTTACTTATTTTTTTACTAATTTGTATTTATATTTACTATTATTTAATATTTTATTATTATTTTATCATTACTATTCGCATATCATCTGAGATCATCTTACTATCTAAACGCAACCTAAATCAATGGGATTGGGGGATAGAGGCTCAATCGACCCCTTTTGAAAAACTTTCATAAAGAATTAAAAAGAATTAAGCCTGATTTGGTTTGGTAGATAATCTCCTCTCATTTAATCAATACAAATTTTCTAAATTTTCTTATAAAATATAATAAATAATTCCACTTTTTCAAATTTTAAAATAAAAATAATATTAAAAAACTTATATTCTATCAATATTTTATTCAACTATTAACTTTCATCTCATCTTATCTGTGTAACCAAATTAAGTCTTAGAAACTTTTATGGACTACAAATCAATACTATATAGAACGGTTTCTAGCCAGTCGAAGGTGTCAAAATACTTGAGGACTAATTTCGTATTTTAGCTTGGTGGAACGTAAAGTATTGCATATAGAATAAGGAGCCGTGCGCTGGATACAAAATGAGTTGATTGGATTTTTTTTTTTTTTTTGAAAATAACCTCATAAGAATTTCATTCATCAAATCTCAAGCATTACATTGTCTATCAGCAGCAATAAAAGAATAAATACATTCCGGAACCTCTTCCATCCACACTATTTCATCTTCAACATACTTTAAAGCAAACTTTCCTAAATGGTGAGCAGCTTGATTACTTTTTCTGGACACATACTGTACTCTCCACGAAGATTTGTCCATAAGAATGCTTTTAACATCTTCCAAAATCTGTCCATACCATTTGCAGTTTTCATCTGAGCTATTAATCTCCTTGATTGAACTCTGGGCATCCCCTTCAAACACTACAGCTGTGAGTCCAAGTTCCAAACAGAAAGTTACAGCTCTCCACAAAGCTAACAACTCTGCTAAAACTGGTTGAAATACTGACTCCTGAACCTTTGCCATAACAGCAATCACCTCACCCGTCGAATCCCTAACCAGAATACTTGCACCCATTCGGCCAGCTTCCACCTCTATACCAGCATCCCAATTAAGCTTCAACGTGCCAACTACAGGTACCCTCCAAGAGTTAATCCTTACAACTGGATTGGTGAAACTATCATCTTCTTTAGGAGACTCTGTGCCTGCTGAAATTCCTCTCTCTCCCTCAAACCGCTACTATAAACAGTCTTGGGGTCAGCAAACTTTCCTTCAAAAATAAACTGATTTTGCCTAAGCCAAATCCTCCTCATCACACATGCAACCTGTTCAAGTTGTTTTAGACATAAGCCTGTAGTTAACAGCTCCCACAAACTGCAGAAATTCATATCTCTACTATCCCACTTCTGAACCACGCTGAACTGATCTGCCCATACATCAGAGGCAGCCATACAACTCCATACCACATGACAAGTAGTCTCTTCAACCTGTTTGCAGATGGGACACAAAGCTGAATCGACAACCCCACGCCTAGCCAAATTCTTCCTTGTAGGTAGCCCTTCATGAATAGCTTTCCAGATAAAAGTCTTCACAGTTACAGGGACTTCCATCTTCCATATATGATGAAAACCCCCTTTAATCCCATCTTTACCTGAATGCTCCCCCGCTAAACTGCCACTTCTGTTGAACAACGAGAAAATAAGCACTTTTGACACTAAATTTACCATCTCTACTCATACCCTAAATCACCTTATCCTCTTTTCCCAGCTTACTCAAAGGAAGACTGCAAATAACTCTTGCCTCTTCCTCACTCATAATCTGGCCAACTAAATCTCTTTTCCACCGCTTTTCTTCAGCATCAATCAGTGCACACACTAAAGAATCTTGCCTCAACAATTTAACAGGAGACTGCACTCTAAAAGTAGTCCGAGTGGGCAACCAATTATCCTTCTATATATGCACTTTTTCCCCATTTCCAATCCTCCATCTCAACCCATCTCTCACCAAAGATACTACCCCCCTAAAACTCCTTATATATGAAGGAGACTGTCCCATTTTTGCAGACAAAAGATCCCCCTCCCGATAGTATTTTTCCTTTAATATAGTAGCAGTCAGAGAACTAGGATTATGAATTAACCTCCACACTTGATTAGCTAACAAGGCTTTGTTAAAACATAAAAAATCCCTGAAACCCAAACCCCCCATACTTTTGGCCTCCCCCACCTTATTTCATCTAACCCATTGCATTCTTTTACCCTGTTCCGCACTACTCCACCAGAAATTAGCAACTAAAGAAGATATCTCAGCACATAACTTCTTGGGAAAACAGTTAACACTCATAGCATAAGGGGGAATAGATTGCAAAACAACCTTAATGGGTACCTCTTTCCTAGTTTGGGAAAGAAAAACATTTTTTCAATTTTGAATCTTATTCCAAATCCTTTCTTTTATGCCTCGAAAAGAATTGTACTTAGATCTCCCAACCATAGTGGGCAAACCCAAATACTTCTCCAAATCCCCACAAGCTCTAGCGCCTGACACTCTCAGCAACAGTTCTCTAGTTTCAATCCTAGTATTCCCACTAAAAACAATAGAAGTTTTTTGAATATTTAATTTCTGCCCAGAGGCCCCTTCATAAATATTAAACAAACTTCTCAAACAAATCTAATCTTCCAAAGTGGCCCTAGAAAGAAAAATACAATCATCTGCAAAAAGCAAATGATTCAAACTGGTAACACCCCTTGCTATAGCTGCCCCTTTAATCCACCCCTTCCTTTTTGCGTTATTATTAATAAGTGCATTAAAGCCTTCAACACATAAGACAAATAAATAGGGGGAGAGTGGATCCCCTTGCCTTAAACCCCTAGAAGGAATAATAGGCTCTCGTGGCTGTCCATTAATCAAAATGGAATACTTGACAGAACAAACACACTCCATTATTAAATTAACCCACCTCTCAAAATCCAATTTCTCCATAATTCTTCTAAAAAAAATCCACTCAATCCAATCATAAGCTTTAGTCATATATAATTTTACGGCCATATATCCCACCCTCCACTTCTTTCTTATCTTCATAGAATGTAACACCTCATATGCAGCAACTATATTATCAATGATAAGCCTTCCTTGAATAAAAGTGCTCTAATTTGGAGAAATCACCCCAGGCAACACACACTTCAACCTATTAGCTAAAGTTTTTACAATAATTTTATACAAAACATTACATAATCTAATAGGTCGATAATCACCCACCTCCTTAGGATTCTTATTTTTTGGGATTATTATTTTTTGGGATTAAAACAATATAAGTCTCATTTAAAGAACTGTTAAAGATCCCAAAATTTAAGAAATCCAATGCTACTTTACTAACCTCATCTTCCACTTTACCCCAATAATTATGGTAGAAGCACGCTCCAAACCCATCTGATCTTGGAGATTTAAGAGGCCCCATCTCATTTAAAGCTTCCTCAACCTCACATCTAGTAAACGATCTCATCTGACACCTTAGGAATAACTTCTTTTAAACATTCTTCAATCTCCCCTTGGATCTAAAGAGCTATAAACCTGTTGGTAATTGGATTTGAAAATATTGGAAGCTCTTGTGTGTGCATATCTAAATCACTATGTTTGAATCAAAAGTATTTTGATAGAATTGTACATATAGATTGTTATCAGTTAGACTTGGATAATATTACAAAAAAGTTGGTTTCTACTAGTTATTTTATTTTCTCTTTTCGTTTTGTGATACTACTAAGTTCATTTCTAACTTTCCTATCGCATTTGACCAGCAATATTGTAAGAATATTGTATGATGAGTACTGAGGTATCTAAGTCAAGATTTTCATTTTTTTTTCTAAGGAAAGTTACACTTCATGCAATTTTCAATTTTTCTTCTCGGCAATCCTTGTCCCAATCCTTGACCAAACCCCCATTCGCCTACCCTTGTTAACCGGATGGGTAGACTTCAATGCCACTCTTCTTGAGCTACAAGGTTGGCTCGGATCACTAGCTAGGGGGTCGCCCTCGAGTAGTGCTTGACCAACTTAGCACCCTGGTTTTTCCTGAATAGACCTTGTGGGAACACTCGCTCGGGTATGCTGGATTTTCATTATCACCAAAGCGGGATTGTCCTTAAGCCTCACTTGAACATCTCAATCCCTCGCCACACTCTAGTGAAATGACTCAGGTTTGCAATTCTCGAACTTTGATTTGATGATTTGCACTAATCAATTTGATTTTTGGAGAAAACTTCGTGGGATAGCTGGTGATCCTAGAGTCAAGCACTAGCAACAACACGGTTTAGCGACATCTGCCACTAGCTTACAAAGTCAAGTGTTAGCAACGTGCACCCGATTGAGGCCAATACTCGCAACCCCCTCGGGTGATGATGGTTAACAATGCATATGCGATCAGGGTTAGCCTAGCCTAATGAGCAGTCAAGCATCTCCTTCAACAAAAGCCAAGTGTTGGCAACACACATGCAATTATGGGCAACATTTGTATCCCTTCGGGCGATGATGGCTAACAACATGCATACAGTCGGGGTTAGCGATGAGTGGTTGAGCATTTCCTTGAGCAAAATTCGAGCATTGGCAACATACATGCAATTGAGGCTAATACTCACACTCTGGGCGACGACAACTAAAATTGCGCATGTGATCGGGGTTAGCCTAACCTAATGAGTGGTTGAGCAAATCTCTCTTGCCTCAACAAAGCTGGGTGTGCATGCGATTGGGGTTAGCCTAACCTAATGAGTAGTTGAGCATCTACTTTAACAAAAGCTAAGGTTAGCAACACTCATCTAATTGGGGCTACACTCGCACCACAGTAATGTGGTTGAGCAAAGCCTCCTACCACCTTAGCAAGAAATGTTAGTAATGTGCATGCGATCAGGGTCGATACTCTTACCATAACAGCCACCAGTAGGTTACCTTTGGGAACGAACGTTTAGGCCACACAATCAGCTCCCGCAAGTTACCTTTGGAAATGACTCAACCATTTAAGTGCGGGTTACAATAAAAACACTCTAACCGTTAAGTCATAAATCACCTCAACAAGGAAAAAATCCACTAGTGCCAGCAGTAATAAGAATAGAAATATGCATATCCCACAAGGATAGCTGAACGTTCACACACAACTACAACCTTACTTAGTTATCCTACATATGTTCAGACAGGCAAGCATCCTAGAGGGCAATCCTTATTGGCCCTACTGAGATTTACATATCTCCTCGAGATCCACCCTCAAAGATCTTCATTACCTCATGCCATGTGGTAAAACCAAGGACAAGTTCCCAATGTTCATTTGCATGTAGTTTCCAGGGATAATCTCAATTTTGTTAATTGGAAGATTTCCAAGGCTCTCTTGTTGGACAAGTCAGTCTTAAGAATCGCAGGTATTTGTTAATAACCAAATTGACCAGACTTAGACCATTAGGAAATGATTATTTAAAGCTAAAGGAAGTCAAGAAAAGACAAGATAAAGGTTAAGGAAGTAATAAAGCACAAAAAGTTAGGTTAGACATGCAAAGGTGAAAATTAATTACATAAAGTTGGCAGGAGATCAACCATTCCCAAGGCCATAATAAAAACAGACCTCCTTACAGACACCATTGACTCCTAGATGACTTCTATAAGACTTCTCGGGGGGTTGAGGGGGTCCCGTTACCTTTATCTTGGGGAATCTAGAGACATCATCTTCTTCATCTAGGCAAGGGGGTGCTCATACTCTATAGTACTATCCATATTGTGCTGAGAAATATGTGAAACTATAAGAGACTACACAAATCACAAAATATAGTGGATTTGCCTCCAAACACCCTGTGGACATAGGCTTTATGTTGAACCACATAAATCTGTATGTGTAACACCTAGACCCCAGCCCAAGCCCAGGCTCAAATTGTAGAGGAAAAGCCCAATTTGCCAATTAAATGGCATCGTTTTGGTAAATATTTTTTCTTCTATTCTTGCTTTTCTTCCCTTCTTCCCCGACGGCTTCTCCCCCTTCTTTAGTTCCTTTTTTTCTATGATTCTCTTTCCCTTTCCACTAGTTACATTTTCATCCTCCCCAATCCACACCCATCATACGCCTCATTGCCATAACTGTTCCTTTCGTTTGGTTCATATTGATTTATGGTTGCCGAAAACCTCTTTGCCAGATTTCTTTTGAGCAATGGTAAGCCTTATTTCCCTTTGTTCCTCCATGCCCCACCCTTTACAAGTTTTCTTTTTCTCTCTCTTGATTGTCTTTTGTAGTAGGTTTCAATTCTTGTTAAGACTTACGTTTTCTTCATTAGATTACCAGTACGTTGAGGCCTCTACGTATGGTGTTTGTCGCTAAAACTTGTGTCTTGGTTCCACACTACCGTGGTTACCACACCAGTAAGGCTCCTTGGCTATCTCTCTCTCTCATACTCTTTTTTTGTGTGAATTTACCCTACCCCGAGATTGATATTTTCATGGAATACCCAGTACATTGCCACCTCTGTTTGTGGGCTCTATTGCCAACACTATCATGGAATACCAAGATTGTCAACTTTGTTAGTGCTACCATCATGAATAGTGGAAGTAGTGGTATTGCATAGCCGCTATTCGAAGTGCCGCCAAGGTAATGCTTTTGTCCAATTTTAGCCCCACTGCCATGTAATAGCCCACAGTGCGAACTCAGTTTTTGATGTCATTGTGGTAGTTCACAAGGTAGTATTTATGTCCTTGGACAGTGTTGCTTCTCTCTAGAATTCCATAGGCCATCACACGAGATTAGGTATGAAATCAGATTATTAGGCCCATTTTGTACCATTACATGTGTGATATGAATAATTGGTTGTTGGATTTTTTTATGAATTATGTTTGAATGGTTGAACTTGAAGGTTGTGTGAATTGTTGGGAGTTGCTGTTTGGAAAATCTTGTGACTGTAATATTGGGGAGTGGGAAGGGATGAACACAAATTGTGGTGGTTTGGGTTGCCATTTGGATTGTGTGCTACGTGGGGAGTCACTATTAGTCTGTGAGATGTTTATTGCTTGACATGTCGGGAGTTGCTAGTTGTAGTGTTATGGGTGGAGATGAAGCGATAGTGTGGTTGTTTGGATTGATATTGTGGGTTGTTTGTGCTTATTTGACATGTTGGGAGTAATTAAGTTGGATAGTTTGAAAATGCAATTGCTTTGTTTGACAGGTACATGATGAAGTAATTACTAATTATGGGCTTGCATTAATCTACTATTAGAATTGTGTAATTGCTGTTAGTTGGATTGATTTTGTGATTGAGTTGGTTGTTAATATGTCAATGAATATTTTCTAGTTTAGGTGTTGATATTATTATAGTTCAAGCTCAAGATTTAGCAATACACCAAGAGAGGTTGGTATACGGTGCTCTTATGTTAGACTTTGCCTGAACCTTGACTGAGTTTTATTTTTGTGAAAACTTGCATACTTTGTTATGGAATGTTGGGAAACAATCTCAATTATCTTTTCATGTATTTCATGTTATCTGCACATGTACTGTAAGATTTTTTGTCATGACTAATGTAGACATGAGCATTTTTGGCACTTCATTCTTAACTGTATAAAAGGAGCGAATCCGAAATCTAAAATTTTGTATACAAGTATGTGATTTGTATCTGTTCAGCACTTTGTTCTGATATGAAATGTTGCATATTAAAACCTCTGGCATGACTCTCTGTTTCTGCTTCTGTCACGACCTTACCATGGGTGTAAAAATGTAGTCTCTGTTTTATTGTTGTGAATAATTGTTTTCTAAAGTTTGCTATGAAAATTTGACAATCTGTTTTGTTTTGCATTATGTATTAGCTCATGGTTACATACTAGTATATGTTCACTACTATTGAGTTGTTGATAACTTACCCAATTACATTCAATATTTTTAAATGATTTTAATGGTTTAGCCGAAAATCAGGGATAGGAAGCATCGATAGGATCAGTTGAGGATAGTAGATTTATTACCTAAGGGTACTATGATTACTGGAGGATTTTATTCAATAGATTGGATCTTATTCTATGGATTGGTTTATTGGGATGTTGGTATTTTATTGAGACTTTGTGGATTTGTTGATTTACTTCATTGGAACATTTTTGATTTATTAGATGCCTTAAAGTCTCTAGTACTTCGAAACTTTGCCGATGTTGTTGGACTTTGTGAAGTTCGTTAAAATTTTAATGTGTTGAAGGACTTCATTGATGTGAGTTTTGTGGAAATATGTATATTTTTATTAAAGGAGCTTTGGCGAGTTGTAGAGTTGTTGTCTTTATAATTCACGGAGTATATATATTGTATTGTTGGGAGATGAATTAACAAAAACTAACTCCCCAGACCTTCAGGTATGGGGCGTTACAGTCATGTCTCTCTTTCATTTACATTTAATTTTTTATTTATTGCCATGGATGAACGTAAGGCCTTGGTATCTATGCTTAAGCCACTATCGTGGGCTGATGATTGCTAGCTCCTTCTCCCTTTTAGGCTTGTACCAAAAAATGCATTAAAAACTACAATGCTCCATCTTCCCGTGGCAATATCCTCAACATAAGCTATCCATTTCAATTTCTAGGCCATCCATCAAATTGCGGAGACCAAAGGTACGAGCCCTCATGTGATGAGAAGAACCATACATCATTATCATTCTTTTGTCAAATATACTACGTACGTAAGCCAAATAAATTACCATAACCACACGATTCGAATTGTAGACTCATTCATTCAAGAGGATAATTACTCCTTCATCCATGCCTATTTTTTGAATTTCAATAATTTCAGTAGGTTGGGTCCTTATACCAGAGATGAGAAAAATTGGAATGCATCATGAATGAGAGATTCCCAATTCATACAACTATCAAAAGCCGTGATTATTGTCAACTGTGAAAAGCTAGTGATGAATTCTCCTTCCTAGATATTTGCATATATTTGGAAACTACTTCAACTTGCTCTTTATCCTAAGATTCCAAAGGCTAAATATATAATTGGCAGTTGGTGGCACCTGTGAGATTTCATCCCAAAAAATTATGAATTTAAGAAACCACTGCATATATTACTCATGATTGCGTTCTTATTACGTCAAAATAAAAATATTAGTATAGACCAATTATAAATTTTCGTGTGATCGAGATCAGGATCATGTTTGCGGTACTTTCCAAGCTTGTAACTTTTTAATATACCAACAAAAAGTACACAAGGCTCAGTCATTAACAGGAATGAATAGTGAATTTTGTTTGACATTTTTTTTCCATTTATGCCCTTGTGTGGCTGGGTCTTATTATGGTTTTGTCCTTGGCTATTGTATTTTACTTTCCACGTGCACTTTGTGAGCCACTATTATTACGATTTTGCCCTTGGTTCATGCGTTATTTGTTTTTTTGGTTACGTTAATGCCCTTGTTTGACTGAGTATTATTACATTTTTGCCCTTGGTTGGTGTGTAATGCCTAATCGACTTCTCCCATCTATTACATTTATGTAGGGCTAGGCTCCGACTCCGACGGAGTCGGAATCGCCGATTCCGACCTCCGACTCCGACTGGAGTCGGATACGGAAGTTCACTTCGACTCCGACTCCGATCGGAGTTCGGAACTCCGATCGGAGTTCCGATAGCTTCCGATCGGAGTTCGGAGTACGGGACTCCGATTGGAGTTCCGATGGCTTCTGATCGGAATCGGGCTCCGACGTCCGCCCGATTCCGATTCTGAGTTTTTTTTTTAAATGATATATATACATATAATACATATTACATGTTTAAGAAACTCTTATACAATTGTCCAAAACATTGATAATAGTTTAAATGCTATTCCGAACATCTTCCAATACCAAAATCAAAACATCTTCCAATACAGAGGTGCTCCAAAACATCTTTCAATACATCGTGGTTTGTCGTTGGTGATACCTGAAATTAAAATAAAAGTCACAATCAATAAAAAGAAAAAAAATGATTCAGAAAAAAATGATTATCATTTCTCACCTTCCATTTTTTAATCGTGAGTTTATCAACTTAGCCACTCCAAGTATCAGTCATCGGCAAGTATGCTAGAGTTCATAATTATTTCTATGAAATCATAAAAAGTATAAGGTTAATAGATTTATGAAATTATAAAAAGAATTAAATAAAAGAATTGAAATACTCGAACAAAGTTACCCGATTCAAGCTTATAGCTCTCAGCATCAAAGCCAATGGTATCTAGTCCAATGGGCGTATCACTCAACCAATTCTGTGTGCAAACGAGGGTCTCCACAGTTGATGGTGACAATGAACTCCGGTAAGAATCTAATACTCGACCTCCAGTGCTAAATGCTGACTCAGAGGCAACCGTAGTGATTGGAATGACCATCACATCTCGGGCAATACGAGAAAGGATCTGATGCTTGGTGGAATTAACCTTCCACCAAGTTAGAAGCTGAAATGACTCGCTAGGTGCCTCGACCTCTTCCATAAAATACCGTTCAATTTCAGAAGTACACTGCATAATATTCCTCGTTGCAATGAGCTGATGATACTGATTCACAATATTATAACCTCGACGAGGTGGATTTAATGAGTCATCTGAGCTACGGTCATCGAATAGAGGTGTCGGCCTCGAGTGTGAGGTGCCCGCTGCGGATGAAGGCTGACCAATATTGTTGTAGTGAGAATATAAGTCATCAAGATCCCTTTTAAGCGCTGTAATAAACTGTGCAGCCTTCACTACCCCCATTGTGGAATTTGTCCAAAATTCTATCAAGGCCAACTTATATCGGGGGTCAAGGATCACAGCCACAAAAAGTAATCTATTTATTTTCTCAACATCCCCCCAATATTTATCATATTTGGCCTGCATCCTCATAGCCATACCAGATAATAATCTACATGAACCCATACAACCTTCTTGCAAGTGGTAGTGAAGCTCTAAGAGCTCGCTGAAGAATAAGTTTGCAGTTGTATATGCGGATCCAGATATCCGCATAGTCATATCATAAAAAACTTGTAAAAATCTCACAAAGTGCCCCACACTAGTCCAATCATGTGTGTCTGGCGCATCAAGCCCCTTTCCTGCAGGTTCCAGCAAAGCATACTTAAGTGCCCCATCCTCGACCTCCATCCGCTCGAATGCAGCTTGGTACTTTTGTGCCACATCCAACATAAGATATGTTGAGTTCCATCGAGTCGGAACATCCAAACACAATGTCTTAGAACATGAAATTCCAAACTGGCTTGCTATTGCCTTGAACTTTGACAGCCTTTGAGGGGAAGCCCTCACATACAGCACAATGTTGCGGACTCTAGTAATGGAATCATCAACCTCTTTTAACCCCTCACTGACAATCAGGTTGAGGATATGAGTACAACATCGAACATGAATAAATTCGTGGTTGCGGATGACATCAGCTTTCATACTCGTATTCCGCTTGAACCATTCAATTGCGGTGTCATTGGCACTGGCATTGTCAACTGAAATACATAAAACCTTTTGAATTCCCCAATCCTTTAAACAATCATCCATCAGTGCCCCAATTGATGCTCCCTTATGATCAATAATTTTTTTGAACCCAATAATCCGTTTTCTCAAATTCCATTCACTATCAATGTAGTGCGCTGTGATACACATGTAGGAAATGTTCTGTATGGAAGTCCATGTGTCAGTCGTAAATGACACTCTCTGGCTAGTGGTAGTGAACATCTTCTTCATCTCCGCCTTCTCTTTTGCATGCTTCTTCATACAATCCCGCATCACCGTATACCGTGATGGCAATGGAAATCGTGGCTCAATAGTCTTGACAAACATTCGGAAGCCTCTTTTATTGACTGTGGTAAAAGGCATCTCATCTTCAATTATCATCTCTGCAAGCATATCCCTCACCAATTTCTCACTGTATTGAGGGATGACCATTTTCTTAATCTGTGTACCAGCAGTGGCCGTAGAAGCTTCATAACTGAGCTTGGTCTGATCAGTGGCTGCGCCTGCCTCTCCCTTCGACATTTTATATCGCTGGCAACCTTGGAGATGGGCTATTAAGACAGCGGTGCCTTGCTTCTTTGAATGGCATTTGCAGAGTTGCCCACAGTGGTGGCAGCTCGCCTGTGGGTTCTCAGGATTACCAGGAATCCTGGTAAAATGCTCCCATGTCCAAGACCTTTTTCAGTATTTCGTGGTTGAGATGGAGTTGTAGATGGAGGTGGTAGATCCCCAATACCCATCTCCTCATCCTCATTAAACTCATCCTCATCTTCTATGTCTACTGGCATTGGGAATCGGCTACTTGCACAAGAAGTAGCTGCTCTAGAAGTAGGTCTAGATCTCGGTGTCAGTGACGGGATTGTGGTGCTTGGATTCCCTTCTGACCTTCCATTAGGTGAAGCCTCCATATCTATCATAAATAAAATAAAATAGATCTAAAGCATACAATAAAATAAATGAACTTCTGACCTTCCACAAGCATACAATAGATCTAAAGCACTCAGTCGATTTTGTGGAGGTTGCAAGAGGTCTCAAATCTCAATCAACTATAACTTAGAAGTTCAAGTACTTTTCAGAGTTAAACTAAAAGATTATATCATATCTGTACTTATCAATAGTTTGTTTAAATTCCTATGTTAATTAAATTCCTATGGGAACTTAATCTGGGCTCTTAGATGGTTACAACTTCTGTTATTGCATGGGGGTTCAGAATGTATAAGGTTCACTTTTGATAGTAAGAGCCAAACTTTTTCCAATTTCAGAACAAGCTCTGAGAGTTCATTTAATGTATTTGCATGCCTTACTAACTTTTACTGATATTGATCTTTTGAAGCAATACATTCTTCTGTTAAAATGTATACAGCACGTGGTATGCTACTGTAAAGCAACTTGAAATTGACAACTATCATTACACAAGGATAAGAAAAGAAAACAATACAAAAGTCATCATACAGCAGCAACAATGCAAAGCTGTGGCGCTTAGATCACTCAATGGTGCACTTCAATCAATAGTGCATCAAACTGAAATAAAGTTCAACACATCACTATAGAGGGAACCCAACCTTGAGAGGAAAAAAAATAAATAAATAAGAAAAGAAAAAAGAAGACCAACGATATCTTTCCTCTTATTGCTAACCCTACAGTAAGGAGAAAAAAGTAGAAATTTTTTAATGATCAGGAACATAATAAAACCAAGATCAAATCTATGAATCAATTATATCTTTTGGCCTTAGATTTAATATATCAAGCATGTACCATCGCACACTGCTAGATCAAAAATAAGAATACTAAAAGGGATCCACTAACTGCACTGAGATCACGTGACCAGTACAAGAATGCTGGAAACAGATAGGTGAAGACAAGTTCCCACCCCATTAAGAGCTTACATATTGGAAACAATGGATGAGCCAGAGAACAAAGTTAGTCAAATCTTGGATGAATTGCTATCTGGTAATTTTGAAGATCTGGAAGGGGATGCAGCAGTCAGTCTTTTACAGAAGCACTTGCAGATCAAACCCATTGATCTAGAGAAGTTAACTCTCCCAGACTTGAGAGGTTTTCAAAAGATCAATGCGAAATCTTCAAGGAAAAACATGCCAAAGCCTCGGAATACTCTAATGGATATAGGTAATCTGTTAAAATGAATTAGCAGTGAAACACCTGTGAAGATGATACATGAGGCAGAAAGCTCTATTCATCACCTAGCTTCACCAACACCCTCAAGAAGTCCATTTGCTCCATTATCATTATTACAGAGACGACTTTTGCAGTCGAAGCCCTCAAGTGATCCATTTTCAGTTCCTGATTTTGGGGAAGTTGACATTGCAACTGCTAAAACAGGTTCACCTGAGGTGGCTAGTGGAGATTTTACTTGTACATCTCAAACAGTTGTGCAAGGTAAGTCAAGGAGACTTTCTGTTGGAGTTGATATCAGTTCAAGTGGAACTTGTGTTGGCAATTTGGATAACGTTGGAGGCACTAATATGGATAATGAAGTTATCGATGAGCAATTCAGTGAGCATGATGCTAATATTTATCCGCACTCAAATGGATCCAATAACTTGGAGGAAAAGGTAAATCTTTTTTGTTTTTATTTTTTTTTTCAATTGTGATTTTTTTTTTAATTTGAATGCCATGTATTTTTACCGTGACATAATTCAGGTGGAAGACATGCTAGGAACTGTGGAAGTAGTGGCTTCTCAAACGCCCAATCGTATCATGGCTGACTCAAGTGAGGAAAAACTCAAACTACATTCAGACTTCATTGTTTATGATTACATTTATCTGTTTTCGCGTTATGATAAATACTTGTGAGAGGCCGATGACTAAATTTTGGATTTTTGGGTTAAATTAGTACGGTTCATTCTAGTAATGGATGCAGGAGTTGATTTTGATCATTGTTTGGTTCTCTGTAGAAAAGAGGACAAAGCACTGTCTAGACTATTAGAAGCAATGCAATGAACCTCTAAGCTAGATTCTTAATCCATAGCATAATCAAGGAGGTCCTGAAGAGATAAACTTGACCATATGATATATTGTGACTTCCTAATCCTCTGATAGATGCGAGAGACTCAGATCATGATGGATTTCATGTGAACCATTTAGATTTTCAAAAGGTTGTTTGTCCCCTCCAAAGTGGGTGTTACAAATTCATGTTGATTATCTGTATCCATAATCAACTAGTTCAACCAAGACAAGGTAAATGGAACTGGCAAATAGGTACTTTAACACATTATCAATGAACTATTTTGTGTCATAAGCTTTTTTTTTTTCTTTTTTCTGTTTTTTTTTTTTTTCTGTGGCAAAGTTTCCATTCTTGATGAATTTGAATCCTAAATTTTGTAAGGCAGCTATAATTTCAGTTTCCTGTCCACTAGAATTCTATGTTTTGTGCTTTAGATGGTTTCAACTTATCTGTGCCTTTTGTCATCTTCTCTATCAAATCAATCAAGTCCTCTTGTCATTGAAGACTCTGCAGTACATGGACTCTACAGAGCCTCAAACAACATCCCAGAATAGCATAAAGAGGTTACCATTTTTCCCTATTCATTTTCTTTCATCCATTCTTTTATACAGACATGTATATATTCATATTCTAGCCAATCTATTTCGAAAACAAGAAGATTAAAAAAGAAGATTATATATATTCTATTCAAGTCAATCTATCTTCACTATCAAATATGCTTACTGGTATTTAGTACTGAGGAGTGACTCGAGTGAGGCGTGGCGCCGTGGGGCGTGGGCAGCGGCACAGTTAAGCTCGCTGAAGACGGCGCCGTGGGCAGTGGCAGCGGCACAGATTCGATTCTTTCGAAGGCAGCACGAAGAACAAATGAAGGGAAATTAGGAATTGGAAGACGAAATGAAGAAGAATGGGGAAGAAGAAAGGGGCGGCCAGTGGCTGAGTCGCTGAGCAAGGGATTGGGGATTGGAGATTCGGGATAGACGAAATGAAGAAGAAAGGGATGGCAGCATAGGTTTAAAATTAGGAACCAAACGACGTCGTTCCTATTTCAAGGAATGTCGTCGTTTAAGTTAAGGGGGGGGGGGAACAAAGATTCAAAACGACGTCGTTTTGAATCTTTGTTTTTTAATTTTTTTTAAAGTCGGAGTTCGGAGTTTGGAGTTTGGAGTAAACATGGGCTCCAACTCCAACTCCGACCTCCGACCCCATTTTCGGAGTGCCTCCAATTCCGACTCCGTGTTCCGAAAATTCCGACTCCGTCGGAGTCGGCGTCTGAACGGAATTCGGCCGGAGTCGGAATTTTCAAAAATTTGCACACCCCTACATTTATGTCCCTAGTTCTGTTCATTTCTTGTTCGCAAAATGCCATATCGTCCCTGTATGACTGAATATGAGTCTGTGTTTTTGGTGTCCCTCATTCCTTTCCATGATTTATATTGTTCTTTTAGTGACGATTTTGGTTCTTGTTCATTGGGTATCGTGCATCTGGTTGCTTCAGCTTTTCTCATGAGTAAACCCTTGGTTGATCCTTTTATCCCCTAGACATTTAACTTTCCAGCATTTATTTATTTATTATTTTCAAAATCTGTGGCATGAATGATTTTAATCGATATTTTAGTCTCTAATCATTGCTATGTATTAAGTTGTAAATAGACAAATTATAACCATTCTTATAATGTATCTCCATTTTTTTTTTGTCAAAATTTCTCATCCATCTCATTCTCTTTGCGGATACACAAATATTCTAAGCTTTCCTATTTCATATCTACAATATGGCCTCACATTCAAGTAAAACTTCTAAAAATATTTCAGATTGTATAATCCTTTCTATTGTGAGGGACCCTATCTAGGTTACATAATCCTCTTATGACCCAATTGCTCCTTCAAATTATAGATTGCTCCGCTTTATGTATTGACATGTGGCTATTATAAGACCCAAGTACTACATTTGTATTTGTTCACCATACTTTATATGTTCTATATTAATATGATCCTAAATCTTTGATAACCATGCTTCAACTCTAAATTCATTTAATGCAAGAACATTTACCCTATATCCAAAACATTGCAACATTGTGCTAAAAACAAAATGGATCATACAACTGGGTGCAAACATAGATCAACTTAGAAAGCAGCGCCACAAAAACTTCAGTGTTTTCTCCATAAATGCTGTGAACGAGGAGAACACACCACCTCTAAATGCATAACCCCCAAAACTTTTTAACCACCATTTCAATGGTGAAGAAAACAATTCGGTGATATTTAGTTGTTTAAGGAAGAAAATGTAATATGAATTGGCAAGATGATTCTTTATTTCCTGAACTTGCTTGGATCTATGGTTTGTTTAAACTTATTACTATTTGAATTAGTAGTTTCTAACTGGAATGAGCTATATTATCCTTGTTTACTTTATCATTAAGTTTTCTTCTTCACTACAATAGAAGTGGTTTCGTTGCAAAAAACTGTGATTTTATCATCTCAAGGTCATTCTAATAACAATGTCCCAAAAGATATTTAAGGACAAAAATACAATTTCGTCCAAAAAAATATCTTTTGGGACGAATTTGAGCAAAATTAATGTTCGATCACATTAGAACGTAATATTTTTTTTTGGACGCTTGAATTTAGTCCCAGAATCAAACAGTACAAAGTTGATGTTTGAAAGCCAAATATGTTTGAACACGCTCTTTGTGAGTGTTCAATCACCACTCCGTTCAACCAAATAGGCATGAGAAAACGTTTGAACAAACAATATAATATTCAAATAGTAAAGTATGTTTGAATGTATTGAGTAAGATGTTCGATTGGACCATGATACGATCGAATGATTTATTATGAGATGACGTTCGAACGCTTATTTAATGTTCGATGATTTTATTTGAACGATTTCAAGTACTATTCGAACGTTTAATACTGATTACATTTGAATGTTCTATATCAATGTTCTAATGGTTTTACTTATTTTGCTCGAATGGTTTTTGGTCGTTTGAACGATAATTATTTTATTTTATACAATAATGAAAAACCAAATAGACATACATAATATTTGAAAAAATATATTACAATTTATTCAATACCTACAAAATAGTCTAATAAGCATGAACTATATAAACAAAACAGTTGTACTAGTGTTCTCCATATAGAAATAGATTCCAAAATATGTACATATAATGTAAATTAGTTGCTTGGAGGCTTGAATCACTGCATAAGCATATGCAAATATTGCACCTCTCTCCTAAACTCTTCTTGTTGTTATTCTTATTATTTCATGCGCATCTCCATGTCTGCTTGTTTCATCAATTGAACCTTGATAAAGGGTTAGAATTGCATAATTAAGTTGCTTTCATGAGTGATTTATTTTATCAAATGAGAATTAAGCACTTAATTCTATATCAAATTCTAGTATTGGATGTCAAATTAATTGATGCCAGTACTTTATACACATAAAGTTCAATATTTGTCTTTAAAAGAAATACACTTTTAATGTAGTGCAGGGCATTATGAAAATACTAGAAGCAAAACCCGACTGGACGTGGAGCAGGATAGCAGAGGAAATCAAAACAAGATGCAGGTGCAGTTTCGGGTGGCATGGGATTTTATTCTGCATATTTATTTTGTATGTACCTGGGTGTCGAACAGAGTAGCAGACCTGAAGCACGAGCTCAATGTAGACATCTTTTTGGCTTTTATGGATTGGGTGTAGATGGCGTGGCGTGGAAAGGCTCCTTTCTCACTGGATATTTTTTTTACTCGTTTTTACATTTTAGTTTAGGGGGGACGGCGTGGAGCTGCTCTCTTAGTTTTAGTTCTATTTTTGTTTTCATTTCCTGGGTTTTGGGTAGCAGACTTTAGTGAGCTAGATGTGATGCCCCCAACTCCCACGTACGGACACATGGAAATCGAGGCGTCGGGATGATGACAACATGGGTCACACATCCCATCGCCAAGTGCCAAGTGTGTATACATGCAACAAGTGTACAATAAAATCACACAGCGGATAATAAAAGTCTTATAACTAAGTACTAGAATTTTTGTTTAAATACAAACTCGTTTAAATCACACACAATAAAATATTACAAGGCTCAAATATTGTTTCAAAACCAAATTACAAGACATAAAAACTAGTAGAGATAATTTTTAACATAAAAGACTCCAAGTCAATACTTTGGCGGAGTCGCCTCCTCGGGCTCAGCCTCCTCCTCCTCAATCTCTGCATCAAAATCTACGGTACCAAAATGGTGCCGCAGGTAAGTAAATCCAAATGCCATAAGATAAAAATATATTACATTCAACAATATGCATGAAAATATGCTGAATGCACAGGTCCCAAAATCTACATTTTTGCATGCACGCCAAAAGTCACATTTGGCCCAAAAATAATTCATTTTCAACTCATGCAAAAAGTCTCATTTGCCCAAAATCCAATTTATCCGAGTGCACCATGACCTCCCCTAGGGGTCATTTGCACACCCTGGCTCCCTTAGTCACACCACGGGTAACGACCATGCGTGTGACTTCGTAACGAGCGATGCCTAGTTCCGTGCCCAGCGCATACGTAGCCAAGCATCCTCTAGCCCCTGCCAGCAGAGGGGCCACAGAGTCGGTACGAGAGCGTTACCATCCTGCCCGCTCCCGTTGTCGCCAAGCGACAACCCAAGGGACGTCACTCAGTATATTGCGCTCCCGAGTGACCAGAGGAGCTCCACCGAGATAACACCCCATCTCGGCTTGGGGTCATGATATACACGCACCCAAAAATCTATTTACGCATGAAAACCCAGTATTCATTATTCAACACATGTACATGTATGCCACTATGCGAAAAAACTAATTTTTCCTTTTTTAAACATGAACATGCATGCTCCATGCAATGCACACCTTAAGACACAATTTATCCAACAAATCTCAACATCAACAAGAAACAAATAACTCCTTAAATCCATCCGACCCCCAACTCCTCGGAGTTAGTCCGAAATAACCAACCAGTCACAATTTATTGTAAAAGCAATAATATATTTAAATCTAAAATGAAGTTGGGAAAATACTTACAGCGCTATATAATAATTTTTGAAGGATCAACGAGCTGAAAAGAGTGAAGAAAATAGCAACGTAACAGTGTAAAAACACTGTGTCCGTGGGTTGTAAAATACCCACTTTTGAATGGGGACAAACCAAGGCTTGGGATTGATAGGAAATAACTTAGAAGTATTTATGTAGCTAGTGGAAGTGAAGGTTGGCCGTGGGTGGCGGAGGAAACGGTGGTGGAAGGCCAAAAAAACCCAAAACAGAAAGGGTGGTCGTGTGGGCTACTTCGGCGATGGATCAGAGCTGGAAATGGGTGGTGTAGGACGGCAAGAGGTCGGTGATGAAGCTGTGAAGAGATGGTGGCCGGAGGTGGAACGACGGCGGCGTTGGAGGGAAAAGATAACGTGGCTTGGAGGAGCTCGTGACGGTTAACGGTGGCTCGGATGGAGGTGAAATTTGGTGGGGATGTTCACCGGTCGGAGGGGAAGAAATCTGGATAGGTGGTGTAGTACACGGCGGTGGCGTTGGGCAGTTGAAGGCAAACGGTGAAAAGGATAGAGAGGCTTCGTGCGCGCAGGAGGAAAATCGGAGGAAAAAAAGAAGTAAAAGAAAGAAAAAGAGAAAAGAAAGAGAAAGGAGAAAAAGAAAAAGAGAAAAAGAAAAGATGAGGAAAAGAAATGAGGTCCAGTCCTCACCTCTAGAGTCCAGAAACTGATCCGACGAAAATAACTTTAAAAACTATAAAATGAATAAAATAATTTTAACATCACATCTAACTAAAATATAATAAATAACTAGTAAATACTAACAACATAATTTTAAATCCAAAAACAAACTAAAATAAATTACACAGTAATTTAAACTCAAAACAATAATTAATATTAAGAAAGCTCTACAAAATAATTTTCACAGCTAAATAAGTTCAATTAAAATACAATAATTTAAAATCAAAGAACCAATATTTTAATTAAATTAAAATACTCATTCAGTGAAAATACACATAAAAAGGGGATATCACACTAGTTAATATTTTTTTTCTTGCTTTACGTATTTAGCATTCTTTATTTATTTTTTTTTTTTGAGTTTTCGTCCAGACTTTTGGAGGCAGCGAGGGATCTCTGTCCCTCGGTTTGCTTTGTTTTATTTTCCAGATTTCATATGGAGAAGAGGGAACTCTCTCTGTGTTTTAGTTTTTATTTCAGTTCGTTTCTTGTGGCGGCTGTTTCAACCTCTACCTTTCATCTTGCTTTTACTTTTTCTTTATATTAGACATGACTTTCATTTACGGATTCATTTCATTTGGCCTGTTAGTGGATTTGGCTTCTTGTTCTTTTCATTTCCTTTGGGCAGTGTGAAGCTTCATTTTATTTTTCTTAGTTTTATTTATTTATTTAGTTTTGATTTGTTTTATTTCTTTGAGCTTTGACCATTTGAACTGCTGGGTATTTTATAGACCATCTATTTTGCATTCTAAGATTTATTTTATGTTAGTATTTTCTTTAGTTTTTAATATGACTTTACTTAGATTACTTTTTGTTGCTAGAAATATTATGCGTAGCTAATTTCTTAAACTTGGATTATGGAATGAGACTTGATTTATTTTGAGTTCTAGTTTAATGCAATATTTTGTTGATAAATACTAATTTCACTATGTTACTAGTCGAATTTGATTTGAAAATAGATTGCGGCTCTTGTTCTTGATTTGTTGTTGACGTAAGACACAACAAAAGCTTAAAAATTATCAAGGCTTCTCAGTTGATTGTTAATGTGTGTTTGGCTAGTAAAGTAGATAATCCCTTAGGAAAATATTGCAAAAACTTGAGCATAACTTTTTATCTTCCGTTTATCAATGCCTTGATTGGATTGTTAATCGAGAAAATTTTCGAGGACCCGAAACAAAGAGAGTCCCATACCTAACCCAAGTGTTTGTTAATTTGCCTTTTTGATTAGAAACTCTAACTTCAGCTTTGATTAAATTTTTACAGAAATTAAATTCATACTTTTTTTTCCTTACCTCATTTTCAATATTTTTTTCACATTGCATTTTTTTTTTTTTTTTATTTCCATATCTCATAGTCGACACATTTGTACACAAGAATCTCACAAACGCTTTGATAACCATTTGTCCCTGTGGAATACGATCCTGAACTTATCCTTGATACAACTTGACACTTCTACATTTGGAAGCACATTCGAGACCGAGTCAAACCTCTATCTCATGCTACCTTGCAGTTAATTATTCGATCTTGAAATTCACTTTCTCTAACGCTACAGAGGTGTTAAGAGGCAAACCCAGACGATGAGGAAGAGCTAGAAGGTTTTACATGGTAATCCAAACCTCTCAAATATCCTAAACGTTAACCCATAACTTGTGTAAAAATTTCAACATCACTTGTTGAAAAATTTTGATCTGATGCAGATTCAACACGTTGGGCAACTATTTTCTCCTACACACAAGAGAAAAAATTAATATCGTCACAAATATTCAAATATGTTTAATTGAAACAAATTATAATACTTGCATAATTTTCACGAGCATCAGGATGAGTCCAATCTCCATTATGATCAGTATGTGTTGCAGCATATAATTTTGTTAGATCATAATTGGCATTTGACTCTTGCTACATGAGACATTTGTTGAGATATAAATAGCATTATCAATTTCTTAGAGGTGATGGAAATATCTTGAACCTGCATGATGATGAATCTTTAACTTCAACCTATTTGTTTTGTTTATAGAACTTTGCTCCTGCATAGAAGTTGTAAATATTAGGAAGTGAAAATTATAAATAGGACACATAAAAAAATTCATTTAGTTTTACCTTGTATGATGGATCCTCAAATATGTCACAAAATTTTTTGCAATCGGAAGGGCGGACATCCTAGAAAGGATGCTGGCGTGTATCTTCTTTCTTCTTGAACTTATTATAATACTCATGACACATTACCTTATATTTGCAGAATGCATTACACATAAGCTCATCGATAGTCTTACGCTTCTCTCTTAAACCAAGATTTAGTTCGAAGCCATCATTGAAAAAACATATACACAAGGATATTATCACCCAGAACATTCTAAATTTTGAATACATATTAAATAATATTAATATAAATAAATTATTTAAACATTACCAAACAATGCTTCTTGACACTCTTTCATATCTTGGGAGATTTTTTGCCATGAACTCGTAACCAAAGGCGCATAAGCTCATGTAAAAGCACCCACATGCAATGCAAGCCAAGCTCCTGGTTGTCCTTCTTCCCCTTCAAATTGTTCGTCAGGAATGTTAACCTTAATCTTACTCACTTTACAATGTTTTTCTACTGTCACGACTCTAGTAGTGTCTTGACCTTAACAATATTGTACCATTAACTCTATAAAATATAATATTCGTTGTAGAAATGAAGTAAATGATAGTTAGAAATGATGTAATATATCTATTTTATGACCTTAATTAAAACAAAATGACTATTAGATTTTTACCATGTTTGTTCTGTAGTGTCAATCTCTAGTAGTGAGTTAGACGGAGAGATAGGAATAGTTGGAGTGGGATGCGAGCTTCCTTCCTCTTTGGAGGCATAATTTGCGAAATGTTGATACATTATTACATAAAATATTTTCCATAAAGTGTAATGTGAACACAAAACTGGTCAATCATTTGTATTAGTTTCATTTGACTATTCGCCCTCATCATCTGTAGATACTTCAGATGACTCAACATTTGGTTCAATTGTCGTATCAAGAATTTCAACCTCTAATATCTTCCCTATGTAATGGACTTATCTCATACTAGTTCAAATCCACTAACAAGTTGAAGACGGGCTGACTCTCTTCATATGCTTCTTGAGTAGAGGGATCATCTTCTTCGTCATCTTGTCCTTCCACCTCAGGACTAACATCATATATATTTCTTGAAAAAAACTTGTGTACTACTCTCCATTGATTTTCTAACTCAGGATTATCTAAGTAGAATACTTGAGATACTCGGGAAGCTAAAATAAAATGATCATCTTCATACCATTTTTTTGATGTATTAATATTAAAAAAATATTCATTATCACGGACTCCCCTTCGAGGATTACTTAAATCCCACTAATCACACATAAACAGATACATTACAAGCTCCCCCAAATATCTCAGTCCAATTATATTGACAATAACCTCATAGAAATCAATATTTTCTTCGTCATGTCTTCCTTCGACAAGGATACCACTATTTTGTATTTTCGTATAGCGTTCTCGATCCATTGTGTGATACCTACTTTCCCGTGAAATATATGTAGAATATCGAGCATCACATCTCGAGGGGCTACACGCCAATGCATACAGTTCATTTTAATATATCTTTTGGATTACTCATATGCATTTGTACAACCTACATATTGAATAAAGTATAAACCATATGGAGGGTCTAATAGTATCCCAGCCCAACCACGGATGATGATAGTGGACATGACCCAAATTATAGGCTAAAGGCCCACGAAGGCCTAGTACTTTTCTGGTTAGCAGAATGGATTAGCTAGATATATGCCGAACAGATTACTCCTAATATTTAGGGACAATCTTCACGCCTATTTAGTCATGAAGATAATCAAGTTGTCGTACTGAACCCATACGACCCTACACTATATGGGGGTACCAGGTAACTCTAAAAATATCTCTGATCAGATACTTGAGTTAATATACATCCCTCTTTACTGACTTAGGCATTGGAGTGGCTGCAGGCATCCAGTGCCATCAACCTTTGATTTGCAAGTTGACGATTACGCTCGGTGGTGGGACATGTCCTTTACAGTGGCATCATTTGTGGGATACTGCTATCTTTGATTTCAGTTTCTTATTGAACATCAACGTGGTTCCCACATGCCGCCATGGAAGCACGATTAGCTGCAACGGAGGAAAAATTGAAGATGGCATTAGACACCATGGAGAATCTGAAGTGTGATACCCCCAAATCCCCATGCACGGACACGGGAAAATCGAGACGTCCGGATGATGACAACCCGGGTCACCACCTTAAGACGAGTGCCAAGTGTGTGTAAGAGCAACAAATGTGTAAAAGGAAACGCAACGGATAACGAAAGTCATATAACTAAGTATCAGAATTTTTCTTAATATAATACAAGCTATTTAAAACAGACATAAATAAAATATTACATAATACAAATACAGTTCAAAAGCCAAATACAAAACATAAACCAACTCAGAACTCCGGCGGAGCCGCATCCTCGGGCTCAGCCTCCTCCTCCTCCTCGTACTCTGCACCAAAATCTACGAAACCAAAAATGGTACCGCAGGTAAGTAAAATCCAAATACTACAAGATAAAAACATATAGAACTCAAACAACATGTATGCAAGAAAAGCCAATGCACATGTCCCGTAAAACCATAATTTTACCACGCACGCCAAAAACCCATTTGGCCCAAAAACATATCCTTAAAACCAAGCCTCGCCATTATCCCAGATAATGGCCCAAACCACCATTTTCCCAGAAAATGGATCAAAAACCTCGGAAACCAAGCATCGCCATTTTCCCAGAAAATGGCCTACATCCGAAAACCATAAAAACAATCCGGTTATGCATGCACCATGATCTCCCCTAGGGATCACCCGCATACCCTGGCTCTGTGCCACACCACAGGTAACGACTACGCATGTGACACCTAAACGAGCGATGCCCAGACTTGCGCCTCGCGCGTACCTGGCCAGGCCATCCTCTAGCCCTCGCCAGCGAAGGGCCACGGAGTCGGTGAGTAGAGCGATGCCCAGACTCGCGCCCAGCGACAACTCAGGGGACGTCACTCAGTATTATCCACTCTCGAGTGACCAGAGGAGCTCCACCGAGATAATAACCCATCCCAGCTTGGGCTCGTGAGACACACGCACCCGAAAATCCATTCACGCCAGCAAAACAGGATTTCTCAAATAAAATAAAATGCACGTGCATGCACTATGTAAATGCAATTTCAATGCATAAAACAATCAACCAACTACAAATCAATAAATCAAGCAACTCCGTCCTCCATCCATCCGACCCCCGAACTCCTCGGACTCAGTCCGGAATCAACCAACCAGCAGCAATAATTTATTGTAAGAGCAAAATATATTTAAATCTAAAAGTAGGTTTTGGAAAATACTTACAGCGCTATATGGTATTTTTTGAAAGCTCGTGGCGTTGCAAACGGCGGAGGAAAAGCAACGTAACAGTGTAATTTACACTGTGGCCGTGGGTTGTAAAATACCCACTTTTGAACGGGGACAAACCAACGCTCGGGATTGATAGGGAATGGCCTTGAGATATTTATGAAACTAAGGAAAATGAGTTTTGGCCGTGGATGGTGGTGGAAATGGCGGTCGATGGCCAAAAAGGGGTTGAACGGAGTTGAGCTCGTGGGAGCTGCTTCGGCAACGGATCGAGGTCGGAAATGGGTGGTTTAGGTCGGCAAGAGGTAGGGGAAGAAGCTGTGAAGAGATGGTGGCCGGAGGTGGTGCGACGACGCCGGAAACGGTGAAAAACCTTATGGCTTGGAGGAGCTCGTGGCGGCTAACGGTGGCTCGGATGGAGGTGAAACTTGGTGGGGGTGTTCACTGGTGAGAGGGGAAGAAAACTGGGTGGGTGGTGTAGGCCATGCCACCGGCGAGCGGCGGTTCTGGGCTGCGAAAGCAACCGGCGACAGGGGCAAAAACAGAGCAGGTGCAGCGACTTCCGGTGGCTCTCGAAGGCTAACGGCTGGTCCGATGGCTCTGCAAATTGGTGGGGATGATCTCTGGTGGAAGGGGAAGTGAATGGTGGTGGCGGTGCACTAAACGGTGGCCGGACGGCGGAGAACTGGCCGGTCAAAGTGGCGGCGACGGGAAGGAGAAAAGAGAGGAGCTGCGCACGGGGAGAGGGGGAAAACAGGAAGAAAAAGAAGAAGAAAAAAAGAAGAAAAGAAAGAAAAGAAGAAAAGAAAAGGAAAAAGGAAAAAAGAAAAAGAAATGAAAAGAAATGAGGTCCAATCCTCACCTCTGGAGTCCAACAACTTATCCAACGAAAAAAAGTTTCAAAGCAATAAAACTAAGAAAATATTTTAAACAGAACGTAAAGCTAAAATATAATAATTAACTAGTAAAAACAAATTATTTAATTTTAAATCCAAAGACAAGCTAAAATAAATTAAACAGCAATTTAAATTCAACAGCAATTAAAATCCAATTAAAATCTGATAATTTAAAATAAAAAAACTATTATATTAATTAAATTAAAATATTCCGTCAGTGAAAATACACATAAAAACGGGGTGTCACATCCTCCCCCTTAAAATAAATTTCGTCCTCGAAATTTGTGAGATCAATATCAGCGCCAAGTAGGATACACTACGCAACTCAGAGTATACTTGAGAAAATCATACCATCAGCCATTTCCACACAAGTATGATTAAAGATCTCTCCAATTATACTCCTAAAGCAATTCCATCATATTCGTACTAGTCTCCCAGCGACGCATCACGTCTAGAACTCCTAAAGCAGCCACGTAAACCGGAATCACCATATCGTCAAGAACTTCAAAACCACACCCAAGAAAATTCTAAAAATTATTACTTCTTAGAATGAATTGTATTAACCTCAATCAACCTTCATGCTATATCATCGAAACTTTCATTGTATACTATATCTTGGTAACCTAATAGTCACTTCCAAAATAAACCATCAATAAACATAATTTGCCCAAGTAAAATATTACTCTCCAATTACAAGCACCTTCTTGAAATTTTAAGTCATCACTAATTACTCAAAATTAGCACACTTAATCATGAACTATCACTCCTATTTCCTCAATTATCTCTAGCTACCTTAACTAAATCAAAATTCCACAACGACACCCATGATCATCAACAAAGAAGACGATATCAATCAATTGCAACCTTCCAAATTAAAAACAAGTATCATTATCTCAAAGTACGCCAATCTCATCTAAGATAAAGAACATAGGGCTTGAATCTGTCCCAACCAACTAATAAAGCACCTATAACTCCTACTTAACAACTTACACTTTCAAGACCATCACCTAAATTTTGAATATCATCTAATTTAGAGATAACTAAATTCACTATGAACCACGATTAAATTCACGCTAACCTTAATAAACCCTTCTTATAAACTCACTTACCTACTTCTATTCTCATAACCCTAATATTAGCACGACTATTTCCTTCAATTGCATACAAAATTAAATCTCAAGATAGATCATGCTATTCAAACCTCCAATCCATCAAAACTATGGCACTACCCTCCGGACTTCTACTACTTATTACCTTACGTACCTGTTTAGGCTAATCACCATTGATTCCCAAACTTCCACTTTCAAGATTTTATTATCCCCTACACATGGCGACTCAACAATCTCTCTTCAAGTTAAATAAAATGTATATAATTCTCCCAACTGGACACTCAAACTCCAAAGGAAAGTATAGCCTCAAAATTTAAATTCCTGTGTGACCTCAAGTCACAATTAATTCTTGAAGATAGTCTCAACAATAAATGTCAACCATCACTCCAATTGGTAACCCACTTCAACTGTACACTCCGATCAACTCACTAAGAACTCGAAGTTAAAATCTATTGAATTTAATACTATCACATCTAATCCACTTCAGTACTCACCAAAGCCACTTCTCTCAAGCCAAAAAGAGACTAGGATTTGTACTCTCCGAAATCCATACACCCTCACCACCACTATAAATGGATCTCATGTACCCTTAGCTAAGATCAATAATCATTCTAACGTATAAGTGATCCATCACTTCCATTTCCAACATCCGTACCTTATCCTCAAAATAAACAAAATTTCATTTCCCAAAACCCGCATCATCTATTATCCTCAACTCGGTATGAATCAATCCTAAAACTTGTCACTATAACCTCGAGTTATAACAATTATTGCCAACCCACATTCCATTGACTAACACGCTTCGACTGAACGCTCGAATCGATTCACCACTATCACGTGTCAATCTCATACGTCCTTAGCCGAAACCAATAGTCATTCCAACGTACAAGTAATCCATTACTACTATTTCCACCATCTGGACTTATATCCGCAAATTAACATGAATCATTCCTATATCTGCTTAACTTATACCCTTAACATCAGCAAATAGTTATCGCTTAAAGTTTTGTACTGAAAATGACCTTAAACCTGCTAATAATCCGTTCCCAAAAGTCTCTAGAACATAAGGTCTCAACTTCAATCGAATTCAATACCAACAATTAAACTATTGCTTCCAAAACCTCAATGGATCTATTTCTTCCGAACCGACAAAAATCATTTCCTAGAATCGATTACTACAACCTCGAGTTAACAATCGTCATTTTCTAAACTAAGTCAATATCTACAATCCTCAAAGAAGTATATGAGCTAAATCATTACCTTCCATTCTCAAAGAGATGTACCCCAGAAAAATTTCATATTATTAACTAAACTCTGATCAACCTCATTTTAATGGTTGCAAACTAATCACTCTCCAGAGTGGATCAAGCTAGCACCCCAAGTCTGTAAAATTAAGAACTCAACTCTTATTATAAATTGGTCCTTCAAATCTGTAATTCTAAAACCTTAAATCAAATAAGAATAATTTCTAAAATTTCTAAGATCAATGAGGTTACACCCCATAATAGAACAATCGGCTCCCAAAGCTTTTAAAATCTAATACACTAACGGATAATAAATCATTTTCTGAAATCCTCAAGATTGATGGCTTTAATCCAAAACATTCACCTTAAAACTTGTAAATTTTAAAACCCCAATTGCCACCAAATTGTTCATCCGAATCAACGAAATTTAAAACTTGAAATTTAATTATTTCCCCCAAAGCTTGTCGAACCTAAAACCTTAATTACCAAAATCTTATTTCCTAAAATCTATAAGGCCTCAAACCTTAGATAAAATTATCTTAAACCAATCCTTAAAGTTCGTTGAACCTACACTCTCCTATTCTATAGCTTCATTATATAAATTCTACAAAACCTAAGACCTCAACCATCTTAAGCGACTTAAAGCTAACTCCCCTCCTTAGTTGCAACTTACATTCCTACTCCCAAGAAATTGCCTAATCCATGTCGTTCCCTTCTAGCCACAATATTATAAAAGTAGCCCACCTCTATAAAATTCAACCCTACTACACTAAGTATTTATTCCTACCAACGACATTTTCGATAGTATGGTCCTCCTGCCATAGCATAATCCTCAACCCCACTTTTTAACTCCGGACAAAACAAAACAAAACAATTTAAAACAAAATAAATAAAATAACATATATTGGAATAACTAAAACAAATAAAACAACATACTTTCAATTCAAATAACATCAAATCAAACCAAATCAAATCAAATGGAATTAAATAAAATAAATTCAAATCAAATAAAATCCAATCAAGTTAAAGAAAAACAATTCAAATTAAATAGATAAAATAATTTTAACTCAAGCTTTTAAAACTTTCTGGTACTCCACCTATGGGACATATGGTTTTACCCAGAGCCGAACCGCTCTGATACCACCTATGACGCCCCCAAATCCCCATGCACGAACATGGAAAAATCGAGACGTCCGGATGATGACAACCCGGGTCACCACCCTAAGACGAGTGTCAAGTGTGTGTAAGAGCAACAAATGTGTAAAAGGAAACGCAGCGGATAACGAAAGTCATATAACTAAGTACCAGAATTTTTCTTAATATAATACAAGCTGTTTAAAACAGACATAAATAAAATATTACATAACACAAATACAGTTCAAAAGCCAAATACAAAACATAAACCAACTCAGAACTCCGGCGGAGCCACATCCTCGGGCTCAGCCTTCTCCTCCTCCTCGTACTCTGCACCAAAATCTACGGAACCAAAAATGATACCGCAGGTAAGTAAAATCCAAATACTACAAGATAAAAACATATAGAACTCAAACAACATGTATGCAAGAAAAGCCAATGCACATGTCCCGTAAAACCATAATTTTACAACGCACGCCAAAAACCCATTTGGCCCAAAAACATATCCTTAAAACCAAGCCTCGCCATTATCCCAGATAATGGCCCAAACCACCATTTTCCCAGAAAATGGATCAAAAACCTCGGAAACCAAGCATCGCCATTTTCCCAGAAAATGGCCCACATCCGAAAACCATAAAAACAATCCGGTTATGCATGCACCATGATCTCCCCTAGGGATCACCCGCATACCCTGGCTCTGTGCCACACCGCAGGTAACGACTACGCATGTGACACCTAAACGAGCGATGCCCAGACTCGCGCCTCGCGCGTACCTGGCCAGGCCATCCTCTAGCCCTCGCCAGCGAAGGGCCACAGAGTCGGTGAGTAGAGTGATGCCCAGACTCGCGCCCAGCGACAACTCAGGGGACGTCACTCAGTATTATCCACTCCCGAGTGACCAGAGGAGCTCCACCGAGATAATAACCCATCCCGGCTTGGGCTCGTGAGACACACGCACCCGAAAATCCATTCACGCCAGCAAAACAGGATTTCTCAAATAAAATAAAATGCACGTGCATGCACCATGTAAATGCAATTTCAATGCACAAAACAATCAACCAACCACAAATCAATAAATCAAGCAACTCCGTCCTCCATCCATCCGACCCCCGAACTCCTCGGACTCGGTCCGGAATCAACCAACCAGCAGCAATAATTTATTGTAAGAGCAAAATATATTTAAATCTAAAAGTAGGGTTTGGAAAATACTTACAGCGCTATATGGTATTTTTTGAAAGCTCGCGGCGTTGCAAACGGTGGAGGAAAAGCAACGTAACAGTGTAATTTACACTGTGGCCGTGGGTTGTAAAATACCCACTTTTGAACGGGGACAAACCAAGGCTCGGGATTGATAGGGAATGACCTTGAGATATTTATGAAGGTAAGGAAAATGAGTTTTGGCCGTGGATGGTGGTGGAAATGGCGGTCGAAGGCCAAAAAGGGGCTGAACGGAGTTGAGCTCGTGGGAGCTGCTCCGGAAACGGATCGAGGCCGGAAATGGGTGGTTTAGGTCGGCAAGAGGTAGGAGAAGAAACTGTGAAGAGATGGTGGCCGGAGGTGGTGCGATGGCGCCGGAAACGGTGAAAAACCTTATGGCTTGGAGGAGCTCGTGGCGGCTAACGATGGCTCGGATGGAGGTGAAACTTGGTGGGGGTGTTCACCGATGAGAGGAGAAGAAAACTAGGTGGGTGGTGTAGGCCACGCCGCCGGCGAGAGGCGGTTCTGGGCTGCGAAAGTAACCGGCAACAGGGGCAAAAACAGAGTAGGTGCAGCGACTTCCGGCGGCTCTCGAAGGCTAACGGCTAGTCCGATGGCTCTGAAAATTGGTGGGGATGATCTCTGGTGGAAGGGGAAGAGAATGGTGGTGGCGGTGCACTAAACGGTGGCCGGACGGCGGAGAACTGGCCGGTCAAAGTGGCGGCGACGGGAAGGAGAAAAGAGAGGAGCTGCGCACGGGAGAGGGGTAAAACGGGAAGAAAAAGAAGAAGAAAAAAAGAAGAAAAGAAAGAAAAGAAGAAAAGAAAAGGAAAAAGGGAAAAAGAAAAAGAAATGAAAAGAAATGAGGTCCAATCCTCACCTCTGGAGTCCAACAACTGATCCAACGAAAAAAAGTTTAAAAGCAATAAAACTAAGAAAATATTTTAAACACAACGTAAAGCTAAAATATAATAATTAACTAGTAAAAACAAATTATTTAATTTTAAATCCAAAGACAAGCTAAAATAAATTAAACAGCAATTTAAATTCAACAGCAATTAAAATCCAATTAAAATCTGATAATTTAAAATAAAAGAACTATTATATTAATTAAATTAAAATATTCCGTCAGTGAAAATACACATAAAAACGGGGTGTCAGATGAAGAAAGAAAACGAAGATATGAAGCGACGAAACTTGGAGCTTAGCGATGCAACCATGCCCAGCCATAGCGAACAAGGTGAAGGAGAAGTGCATAGCAATGAAGGACGGAATGTGGAGGATATAGAGAAGAAAAAGATGCATGATGAGTTGGGGAGCCTTGCCAAAAAATATGGTGAATAAGATAGGGGATCTTCTTGAATAGAACATTTGATGAGCCGGACCGACTTATTATATAGTGAGAAGATTATGGCCATGCCGCTTCCACCAAAATTCAAATTACAACAGATAGAAATGTATGAAGGATCTATGGACCCAATAGATCACTTGGAGAATTTCAAGGCGCACATCACTCTCCATGGCTTGCTAGAGAAATCACCAACCAAGCTTTTCCCCTGACCTTGAGAGGAATGGTGAGAGGATGGTTTGGAACTCTCTGA
This sequence comes from Carya illinoinensis, assembly GCF_018687715.1. Classification (NCBI taxonomy): domain Eukaryota; kingdom Viridiplantae; phylum Streptophyta; class Magnoliopsida; order Fagales; family Juglandaceae; genus Carya; species Carya illinoinensis. The sequence continues at coordinate 25,394,044 of NC_056759.1, read as the reverse complement.
TCGAGGTCGACAGACAGCTTTAATGAATTAGCCAAGTAGTTTCTAACATAATTCATGCCTAGTAGAAGGAGTTGGCACCCAGCAGCGTGCCTTCTAACAGTTAAGCAATGAGAAGAAGAGAATTTGAAGACATACCTCACCCATTTTAACAAAGAAAGGTTAACAACTGATGATCAAGACAAGAAGATCACTTTAGCTGCCCTTCTGGGTGGGATTTGGCGACGGAGCCCCTTCATGGCTAAGCTGGCCAGAAAGACTTCTTCTACCCTAAGAGCATTCATAGATATGGCAAACGACTTCATTAATGTTGAGGACACACTTCAATCCTTTGTAGATCCAAGAAAAGGCGAACACAAGACAGTATGGAAAACCAACTCAAGCGACAAAAAACCTATATCAAATCATCAAGGTAGAAGATGGGAAAGGTAGCCTGAATACAACAACAGATTGATACACAACAATCTAAATATGCAAGAGAAAGAGGAACTAGATAGAGAACATCGCTAGTCTAGGATTTCAAATGAATTTGCATTGGATAGAAGATTGCACGACTATGAAGAAAAGAGTCACTGAACTGGTGGGCTCATGAGAATTAGAGCAGATGGTCGTAGAACATTCAAAGCCTAAGTAGCGATACAAATTAGGTAACAATTCACAAAGGAGTAACAGTTCTGATAGGCGGCGATCACATTGGGAAAATACTTGTGTAATGATAGAGATCGAGTGCCCACAAATAATGACAAAGATAAAGACAGGGCCTCAATAGGGGAAATCAAGGCCATAGTAGGGGGATTCGCCAAGGGTGGTGTCTCCTCGTCCAGCCGAAGGGCGCACGCAAGAAGAGCAAGTTCTGAAGAAGTTTATGTGGCAGATAGGTACCCTAAGTCCCAAAAGCTCAACACCCCAACGACCATATCCTTTGGAGAAGAGGACTGGGAAGGAGTTTTGTACCCACATGACGATGCATTAGTGGTAACCCTCCTGGTCACCAATTATACGACTAGGCGCATACTTATTGATAACAACAGCTCAACTAAAATATTATTTTGGGAGGCCTTCACAAAAATGGGAATTGATGCGGCGAAGCTAAGACCCTCCTCGACACCATTAAAGGGCTTCTTTGGATATATAATACAACCAGTGGGCACCATAACCCTCCCAGTTACAGTTGGAACAGGAACACGTACAACCACCACCATGATCAACTTCATGGTCATGAAGGCCCTGTCCTCATATAATGCCGTACTAGGGTGACTGATGCTTAACAACCTCAGGGCAGTCACATTCACCTATCACCTTAAGATGTCCCAACCGATAGAGGGGTAGGTGAAGCACGAAGCAAGCAAACTCTAGCAAGATAGTGTTATGTACAGGAGTTGAAAAGCAATAAGAATGAAGTGTGCACAGTTGCAAGCAGCAACAAAAATTGCAACTAGGAGACCTTGCCACCATCCTTACCCCCACCCCTAGCAGTCTCCTTAGAAAAAGGCGTGGAGGTCAGAGATGAACAAAACTTATAGTAGGCTGAAGCCAATGAACCGTTGGAGATAGTGATGTTATATCCTAATGAACCCAACGCCACCACACGTATCGGGATCGAAGCCCCCCCCCCCCCCCTCAGAAGATAAAGAAGCCCTAAAATAGTTACTGGTAGAACACTGGGACATATTTGCCTGGAGCCATGAAGAGATGCCAGGAATAGATAAGAATATTATAGAGTAACACCTTTGTGTAGATCCATGCACAAGAAAGTATGCTAGAAGAGGACGCCATCACTAAGGAAGTAGGATGCTTGCTTGCCACTGGTTTCATCAAAGAAGCTCACTACCCCGAGTGGCTGTCTAACGCTGTCCTTATGAAGAAGGCAAATGAGAAATGGAGAATATGTGTAGATTTTACTGACTAAAAACAAAGCATGCCCAAAGGATAGATTTCCCCTACACAAGATGTTAAGCTTCATGGACGCCTACTCAAGCTATAATCAGATCCAAATGCGGCCAATAGATGAAGAGAAAATGTCGTTCATTACAGACAAGGGGTTATATTATTACCAAGTCATGCAATTTGGTTTGAAGAATGTGGGGGCAATCGATTAGAGGCTAGTCAACCGAATGTTTAAAGACCAGATATAAAGATCGATGAAAGTATATGTGGACAACTTATTGGTGAAAAGCAAAGAACTCGTCCAACAACTAGCCGACCAAAGAGAGGCATTCACGATCTTATGTTAGTATAAAATCAAATTAAACCTAGCGAAGTGTGTGTTCGGGGTTAGATCTGGGAAGTTCTTATGGTTCATTGTATTTGAAAGAGGAATTGAAGCCTCTTTTGAAAAGATTGATGCGATCCTAAACATGAAAGAGGAGGGATAGAAATCCACATAATTAGTCACGAAGGCCAAAAATATCATTACATGGTGAGCCTTACCTTCAAGACGACCAACAATGAAGCAGAGTATGAAGTGCTGGTGGGCAGGACTTTCGATAGCCACGGCATTGGGGGCAAACGAGGTGAATGTAAAATCAAACTCACAGGTGTGGTCAACCAAGTGTTGGGGTTGTATGCCACCAAAGGCGAGAAGTTAAAAAAGTATCTAGCTTGGGTTTGGGAGGCGCACGACCAGTTCTCATACTTTAGCATATCCCAAATACCCTGAGAAGATAATGTAGTGGCAAACAAGTTGGCACTCGTGACATCAGGGATGGAGGTGTGCATGATGGGCTCAGACATCCCCGAGTGGGCTGACGACGTGGTCAAATATCTTAACATAGGCGAACTCTCGGAGAGAAAGGAAGAGGCAAGGAGGACAAGAAGGAAGGCGGCAAGATTTATGCTTATCAATGGGATTCTCTACAAAAGGGGCTTTGCAACCCCCTTACTCCGATGCATCCCCCACAAGAAGCACAATATGTTTTGCTCAAAATACACGAAGGAATATGTGGAAAGCATTCAGGCGGGAAGGCGCTAGCCAGGAAGGTGATAAGAGCTAGGTATTATTGGCCCAACGCACTGAGGGACGCTAGGGAGTTTACAAAGAAGTGTCTCGAGTGTCAGACGTACGCGCTAGTTCCCCACGCCCCCTTAGAGGAGCTAACCCCTATGACCGCCCTTTGGCCATTTGCCCAGTGGGGAGTTGATTTAGTCAGACATCTCCCACCCATAAAAGGGGGCGTAAAATTCATGATTGCAGTAGTCGATTACTTCACCAAATGGGCAGAGGTGGAGCTGCTAGCAACCATAAAGAGCAAGGCCATGATGAAGTTCTAATGGAAGAACATCACTTGCCGATATGGAATTCCACAAAGCATTATCTCAGACGACGAGAGCCAATTTGACTCAGATCATTACTAAGAATGGTGCGCCGAGCTAACAATACAAGTTAAGTACCCCTCTCCAAGACACCCACATGCAAATGGGCAAGCAGAGGCGACAAACAAGGCGCTGCTAGCAATTATAAAGAAGAAACTCACAGACAAGAAAGGAAAGTGGGCGATAGAATTGCCAGGAGTACTATGGGCTTATAGAACAAAAGTGAAGACACCCACGGGAGAGACCCCATTCACATTGCATACAGATGTGAGGTTGTACCCCCAATAGAAGTAGGGCTGCCAACTTTCTAAACTCATCACTTCTCGACGACACAAAATGATAGAGCTATGGAGGAGCACCTCGACCTTCTAGAAGAAGAAAGGGAGGCAGTCAAGATCAGAATGTTGCATGAGAAGAAAAAAGCTGAGCAATACTTCAACAAAAGAGTAAAACCTAGAACATTCAAGATATGAGACCAGGTCATGAAAGAGAGCAGAGTCACCACCAAAGAAGAAGGCAAGTTAGGACCCCGATGGAAGGGACCATATGTGGTAGTAGCTAACCATAGGCCAGGGTCCTACCTTTAAAGGACAACCAGGGCAAATAATTACAACACCCTTGGAATGTAGAGCTATTGAAAAAGTTTTACCCGTAATAGCATTTTATTCTCTACTCTTGTAGAATTTATTTTTGGAATTTTGTTTATGTTGGCGAGTCATTTATTGGAACTCCATTATTATCTTCTCCTATTATGAATAAAGTGCTCCTTCTAGTACCATGCTGTTCCAACAAGGGCGTGGAGGTTAATAGACCACGCCACCCTTAAACACCAATGACTAGTTTAAAAGACTCACGATGCAATGTAAAAAGGGTGCGGAGGTCAATAAACCATGTCACCCTTAAATACCAATGATGAACCTAAAGGACTTGCAGTACCATGTAAAAAGGGTGCGGAGATCAACAGACCATGCTACCCTTAAATAGCAATGATGAGCCTAAAGGACTTGTAGGGCCATGTAAAAAGGGCGCAGAGGTCAACAGACCACACCATTTTTAAAAATTCATTGCGCATAACATTAACGAAAAGGGCAAAAGAGAACAAAGGGGAGCAAACTGCATCACCCAACACCCACCTAACAACAAAAACAAAAGGTAAAAGTAAGGCAATTAGTCATAAGAGCAAAATCACAACCCAAGCAACACAAAAACACTCTAGGAGTATGTAAAGCTAAGCGATTGTATAAAGCCAAAATGGATGATCATCTGAGTTACAAAAAAAAAAAAAAAAAGTCTAATACAAAAGAGATTCAAGCATTATCGCTTGTAGAAGGCTGGGAGAAGGATATCCTTAAAAGTATTAGGCATTTCCTTTCGACCAAAATTGTCAACAAAGTGGCGAGAGGTTGCATTAGGTTTGAAGAGGTCCAATCTAAGCACTTCAAATTAGTTAAAGGGTTGGTTGGTGAGCAAATGGGACTTGAGCCTCAGCATGCCAGGACTGTATCTGTAAGCAAAAGCACAGTCTCTCGCTGCAACGGCAAACACCAATTGAGGATGCAGGCGAGTAATTACCCCCAAATGGTCAGCAGCTTTCTCTGCTCCTCGTTGACATTTGCTTGACTCTTCTTGTATTGCTCATGTTGCTGATGTAGCTCCTCTAAGGAGTCTCAGACCTCAGATTGATCAGCCTCAGCTAGCCACCCCTTCTCTCGTGAAGCCGCCATCTCTTGCATAAGTCCATGGCTACAATCCTGAGAACAAGATTGCTCCAAGTGAACAAAGTCCAACTCCCCCTTATGGGCTAGAAGCTCGGAGTGAAGGCGACCTTGCTTGAACTCAAAATCCCGTTGAATAAGGGAGAGTTCAACCCTAGCAGAGTCCTGCTTCGATTCCAACAACCCTAAGGCGAGGTCATCTCTGACTTTCACTTCCTTAGCATGACAAGGTTCATCACGAAGGTGAAAAATTCATCACGAAGGATCTCCAGCTCACCATATAAAGAGCGGGCACAGCCATTAGCCTACTCCATTGTTACCTCCAACTCCACCCTCCTAGCTTTCCATCACTCAAACTCTTTCTTGGCATAGAAGCCAAACTTGCATCTCTCCTGAACTTGCTCCTCCAAATCAACCCGATCCGGCATGATCCAGGCTGCTAAGTCGTCAATGCCCTGTAGAAGAAGGTAAATACCAAAGCAGAATAAGTAACAAGCAAACAAATAAGTAAGTGGACATAGGATCATAAGCAATAGAAATTACCCTAGAAAGAAAGTGCCTCAGTCGATTGGCCATTTTGGTGGTAGCTTCACTCTAGGCAGTGGCGGAGGAGGAAGATGCACCACCTCGAATCTCCTCAGGACCATGGCAACCACTAAGCAAAAAGGCCCTAGGAGGTAAGAAAGTTGAGTCAGCTCCCCCTTAGGGAGGCCATAAAAATCCCCCAACGGGTGAGCAGTACTTTTGTAAGCAAGGTCCACATCGACCAAACTAACACCCTCGCTCACAAGGCCGCCCAAGGAAATGCAGTGCTCCAAGAGAGAGGACCTAGTATCATCCCCAAAAGAGGAAAGGAAAGGAGAAGGGATAGAAATGCACTTACTGCTCACCCCCTCATTGGGGGAGGGAGTCTCCCTCCAGAGATAGTGGTCGGTAGCAAATAAGGAAGGGAGCTTCTCACCTCAGCATCTTCATCAACTTCCTCTGTATGAGGAGATCCATCATTGTCTTCACCGCCCTGACCGTCCACGCTACCTAGTGGGACATCCTCTCGACTTTCCTCGTGGACAGTATCTACCTAGCTACCTAGGATGGCATTTGTCTAGTTGTCGCGCCCGCCAGAAATCAACTAGTGGGTGGCAACCTCCTCTTCGACCAAGTGGAGTCTACCTCCCCAACTATAGTCTTTTCGGCAACAGAGTCAAAATGAAAGGCCATCGCCCACCAAGTTGTCAAACACGAGGAACTCAAAAACAGGGCTAGATGCCAAGACAAGCGTCTGGTGAGGAATTTCAAACTCAAATGTAGTAGCTAAGTTGGAGAGAGCTTGGCCTGCCAGACCTTCGTTGTCGCCAAGGCTTGGGGAAATCGTGGGTGCGGGTGATGTGTTGAACTTAGAAGATGGAGTATCAAAAGGAGTAGCCTGGAGAGGGGTTCTTCAAAGCTCTTTTCTTTCTTGCAGGAGAGGAAGCAGCTTTTGAGTGGGTACAATTCTTCAAAGCTTGTTTTGAAGCTCATATTGGTGGAAGCAGTAGCAAGAATAGGTGAACATTGATGTGGGAGCAATTGGGAGTCATCAAGAAGTGGTCAATCTTGGTTGGGGTCAGCAAGTACTTAGTCCAAAGATCATCGTTGTGATCCTCTACTCAAGTATGAACTATTTCAATTCGGGCTAGTTCCTACTCAAATAAGGGTTCTAAGGTAGCCAACAAGCCCATTTCCTAGGAAATTTTTCCCCAAGTGGCCTATATGGGAAAATCCCGTTGGAGATTCTCTGAATTTGGGAACTCCCAACTGATATTAGAAATGAAGAAAAACTTGGCAGCCCAATTTTTAGCGTTTGAGTGGCAAGTCTCGAACCAGGCCAATGTTTATCCTTTATCTTTCTTCCTAAAGCTCAAAATGTTGCCCTTAGTAGATGGTCACAGATGGTAAAATGCCAAGAACTCCCTAGCAGTTAGATCGGGGTATTCTTCTCCAGCAGGCTCAAGAGCCATGCAAAAGACAACACATGCACAGAGAAGAACCCTCCACGCTTGAGAATGAAGTTGGGTAGGAGCAATGCGAAGGAGGTCAAGAAGGTAGCGTATGGGGAGATAGAATGGGAACCTCAAGCCGTGTGACAAAGAACAAATAGTTAGGGCAACCTTACCACTAAAACCTTCTTGATGTCCACAACTGCAGTCAGGGATTTGTAGGTGAGCTCTGTCTGGGACACCAAAATCTTCCCGCAAATTTTACAGATCATGAGACCTAAGAGAAGAGCGCCACCCATACCCTTCAAAAGTTGGGACATCTAGGACATGAGAATATCCCACATTAATGAGACGAGAAGAAATGTCGTGTTTCTCCATTGAGACTCGAAAAGGAAGTAGGAGAAAAATACGGAGGGAGCAAGAAATGGTAAGAAATTGCAAGAAGGGAGCAGCAAGAAAGGAGAAATGAGAAAGGGGAAGCAAATGAAAAGCAAAATGGGAAACAGGAGTGGCATGCAAATCAAATGGGGAATACGAGGAAACGACAACAAGAATCATTATGACTTGACAATGTGATGCGATGGAAAGGGAACAGTTGTACGTTACCCAATAACTGTTACCACGCCCTGAGTAAAAACGGTGGGAAAAAATAGTTAATGGGCTAGCGAGGTGGCCCATCGGGTTCAGTGAAGGGCTAGCAGGGTAGTTAACAGGCCCGGAATCCAGTCCGGTCACTCACAGCTCGAAAAGTGAATTTACAGCTCTGGAATAAATCAACATAGTCATAAGTATTAGCTAATGATAAATTCCCCACGCCTACAAGCAAAGTGAATTAGCGAGGTAATTGGAGGGTCTAATAGTGTTCCAACCCAACCATGGATGATGATATTGGACATGGCCCAAATTACAAGCTAAAGGCCCACGAAGGCCTAATACTTTTTTGGTTAGTAGAATGGATATGCTATATATATGGTGAACATATTACTCATATTATTTAGATATACACTTCATGCCTACTTAGTCATGAAGATAATCAAGTCACTGTGCTAATCCCATACGACCCTACACCTATGTATATGGGTACCAGGTAACTCTAAAAACATCTCTGATCACATACTTGAGTTAATATACATCACTCTTTAAGCATCAGAGTGGTTGTAGGCATCCAATGCCATCTACAACCACTCTGATGCTATCAATCTTTGACTTGAAGGTTGACGATTACGCTCGGTGGTGGGACATATCCTTTATAGTATAAAAATAAACAATCACTATATTTTTTTGGTAATTTAAAATTACATCTGTAATGTCATTACCCTTTGCTCAAATCATTTCGGGAACTTCTTCTCATGTTTCTGGTTTATATCATTTACACCCAATTCTTTGAACACGTTAATATGATCACTAAAGTTGAAGATTACCAAATAATTTATATTCTTATAATTTTTTTTAAGTAAATCACAATATTAATTAAAAAATAATGACAACTTACTTCAAGTGGCTCTTTATCTCACGTTAATTGTTCAGCATGTACCACTGAGTTTTCTTGAACTCTCTTCCACACAAATCATAACCACGTGCTGCACCAAGTGGACATACTCGTTGGGAAACCACAGAAAATCCATTTCATTGTCTTGCTTGGTTAACATCAAAGTTTCTTTCCGGCCGATCAAAACTCATGTCAACTTTGTGGAAGTATTTGGAACAAAATGTATGACACTCATCATCAATATATGTTTATTCAATTGATCCTTTTGGGTGGGCCTTGTTACCCATTGTGGATTTCAACTTCCTAAGGAGTCATTCAATGTGATACATCCATCTATACTGGACTAGTCTTGCAAGTCGAGCCTCACGTGGCAAATGAACAGCTAGGTGAACTATGACGTCAAAGAATGGTGATGGATAAATACTCTCCAATTTACATAATATTATAGAAAAGTTTCTGTTCCATATGATCCAAAACTTCTACATTCAACATTATTTATATATATGTATATATATAAACCAGTTATATAACAAGTTATATAGTGCGTAGTATTATATACAAGCATATACTATATATCATATGGTGATATATAGATATAACATATATATAAATAGTGATATATACTATATCGTGATACATATATATACTATAGATGATATATATCAATGATACTATAGTATAGTGATATAGTGATATAACATGTACCATATAAATACTATAATATATATAGTACCATATTATAGTAATATATGATATATTATAATATGGTATATATTATAGTATTTATATATGAAATCACTATATAATAGATCAGACATATAATATCATCTAGTATATAATATATTAAATATAAAAAATCAATTAATTTACTAAATTTGAAATAAACATAGTTCGAACTGTATATACTACTATTCAAACGGTAAGATAGTCTCAAAATTGTTCAAACCGTATAACATATCGTTCGAACGGCTCTATAGATATAAGGTATCGATAGAGGCTTTTGAATGCTTTGTCGCCCCATAACAGCATTCAAAATTTCTAACGTAACCCAACTCAGTCGAACACAGTCGTCGCCGCCATCGTCACCGTCACCGTCGAAGACTCCTTTCCTTTTAGTTCCAACGTATATGTTTCAAGTTCGAACAGTGCTGTAAAAATTATAACGTTCGAACGGTTAGGGATTCTATTGAATGGTATAACAAAAAACAGTCTTACTGTTTTCATTAGTATATAATTATGTGAATATTCATGTATTATAATTTATAATTAATGTTGCATAGATATTTTATTTTTTAGATTTTGGTTGATAATTTCTTATAAGGGACGTATGCATGGTAGATCAGGGCAGCCTTTCATCAAAATGGTTTGAGAGAGAACTATTTTATTAGAGTGTGAGGTGAAAATTTATGACTTTCTGACTCTTATTTGGGAGGGTCATTTCATGATATTAGACATCATTGATTGTGGTTGGACATCAATTCTAGACCATAAGCAGTGTTTTTCTTGTATTTTCACTTAGGATTCCAAATTAAGAAATCTAATATTGTATAACAAAAAACTTTAATATCCTTATTAATAAGTTTATTATTTATCTGAAACTTAATTTTGATTTAACTTTGGTGAGATCACACTCTTGAAAATAAATAATATATATAAATTATATAAAATTCTAGGACTATAGGAAAAAAATTAGAGAGATATTTCTAAGTATATTGGAATTTTATAAAATTTTGTAGAGCATTTAGGAATTATAATTTTTTTTGGGGAAAGGGGGGGGGGCATTTTCTGTATTTATAATAATATTATGATTAACATCTACGATATATTTTCCTTAGGTAAATGTAGGTCTGCCCCTGACCATAATGACGAAGCATGGGACCTCGTTTCTTATATTGACATCGTCTCCGAGTTTTATAAAGAGCTCAGTGGTGCTAGCTCAGATGATAGAGGTGCATACACGATCTTTATTTGAGGAGCTTTAGTTATATTTTCAACAGACAGACTCGCCGATTTTATTGGTATTCCTAGATTGCGCACTACATATCCAAACGTGGTGCCTAGAGAGTCTCCAGCTTTGGGTGATGGGGAGAGTGCTAAGGACTAGGGATTTTATACAGATGAACTCGATGGCCTCTCTGATCATGAGGTGAGGCAGTTGGTTGCTGGCCTAGATGCTCCTCCTTATGATGGGATGAAGAGCATCAAACAGGCAGATCTATTTGGTTTCTTACTGATCATGAACTTGATCATCACCAACAATATTAATCCTCAATAAGACAAGATAGAGGTTGGCATGGATCGGAAGAAGTTTATGATATGCGTTGCTCGTGGCATTCATATAGACCTAATGGATTATATATTCAATAGGATTCGATCAGAGGCTCGGTACGTTAGGACATCTATATTGTCATTCGGGATCCTGATCACCTAGTTTCTACTATATGTCGCGATCCTACCAAATATTGTCCAGCATATTCGGGAGTCGATGAGACCGATCTACTCCTCCACCCTAACACGAAGCACGAGATACTTAATACTTCGTCTTTGTGATCCTATTCCAGACCATGTCAATACTCACAGAGATCCACAATCGGAATATCGTGGAGTATCGGCTAGTGAGACATCCACACAGGCCGTGGCATAGCACATAGCTACTTGTGAGGAGATGACTGATATAGTGCATGTAGAGATCAGCGGACATACATTAACAGTGATCGATATAGTGCGTATGGTGATCTGTACTGCCATGTTTGACTTACATATAGAAATTAATGCTGACATCTTTGACTTACATACAAAGATTGATGCCATATTTGCGACTCAAGTCTTGATCAGTACTCAACTGACAAAGCTAGAGACACGCCTGGTTGCAGTCGTGGATGTAACACCCCTTTCACATACTGGTCAGGAATGTCACTTGCTTACGTACATATTGCCAGGCAAGAGACTTACATAATTTTCATATTTTACTAAAATCTTTGTTCATCACTTAAAGAGTTTATAAAATAAGCAGTCTTAAGAAAACATAACCAAATTGTCAAATTGGCTGGATTGAAAATACTAAATTCATAGTCTGTTCATTCTAAACTTGGCCCGCCTGCTCGTAATGATCATCATCCTGACCTAGGTGATTTAACGATATAAAATTGAACTAAAAGGATTCAAATACTCAATAAGCATTATTTCATACAGTCAAAATATACTAACATAGATTTTCAGTCATTCATTCACGTTCATCTACGTGTTATACATAATACATGCATTTCATTTGAAACATTACAATGTGTGTTTTTTTTTTTTAAATGTTTTCCTTTCTCATAAAACATCACCTTGTACATTCGCTCGTAAAGAGCTAAATGATCCGACAACATTCATTTCTACTGTTATCACTTTCCTTTCATTTTCATTTCATATCATTTAGAAAAATATATAAAGTACAAACATAATACTTACCTTGCTGCGCTGCTTCTTGAATCTTATTTAGTAACTCATCACTTATAGGAAGTACTAAATAATATTTAATCTATCTAAAATAACATATGTTAATATTTTCTGTGAAACAAATTTATGGGATAAAATAATTATTTAATCAAAACTAAACCAAATTTAAAATATTAAGCCCAATCTAAGATAAACCCAAACTTGAACACATAAGGCCCATGAAGAATATACCCGAAACCTTTAAAATCTTTAATCTACCCTCTTCACAAACGTAAGGTTAATAACGTAAATAGCTCAACCTTTATAAACACTAGGTTTATGGGTGAGTCAAAAAGAATTTATAGCTTTGAATTTCAGAATGGAAAGATGGGGTATTGGGCGGCTGCAACTTACCCAGAAGGATAACAGAATTGAAGCCACCGTGCAGGAGAGCACTCAGACGAAGCTGGCGTCGCACCTAGAGAGAGAGAGAGAGAGTGAGAGAGATGGAGAAAACGAGGTGGGTGATCGGCAGCTGCTCACCAAGAGGGAGGAACACGTGGCTGAGCTCGGCGACCCGAAAGTGGCTGGACGGAGGTCAGTGGCGCTAGGCAACCTCCTCTGGGACGGTCGTGGAGAGCGGAGCTGCGGCGTCGTCGCTTGGTTTCTGGCATGCACGGGTTGAGAGCACCACCGTGCTCTGTTTTGGTTGCTAAAAACAGAGGTCAGTTGCGTAGGGTGGCAGTGACTGTTGGTGCGTCAAGGTCTGGGTGGCAGGCGTGGAGGGGTTTGGCAGCGGCGTGGAGGTACTCGGGTTGTTGCGTGAGGAGGTGATTTCCGAGATGTGAAGGTTGGTGGTGGAAGGCTCGGTTTTTCTTCATGCTTGGTTTGAAGGGTCCGGTTTGTTGAAGGAGAAGACGTATTTTCCTGGTCTGGTATTCGGTGTTTGAAGTGTAACGGACTTACAATTTCTAGGGATATCAAATTGTGTGAATGGTCGTGTTTGTCTCATATCAAATGGATATTATATTATATGAGTAAATCCAAATCCGATTTGCTAAGTTTATTATATCAAAATATCAAATCATAACCTGATCCATTTATTTAATTATATAAAATCGAAGTTAAAACTTATTTGGTATTTGTATTATATAAATTGCATAAAATCGTTTATTTGCACTTAGAGATGAGCATTCCAACTAAAAAATGGGACAAGATGAAAAAAATTGTTTATTTTCTTCCGTGTTTCAACAGTATATTGTTCCCATGAAAAATTTGCCAAAATTTGAAGCATCACAACGACATTTCAACCAAGATTCAAAGCATCACAATGTTTTCTTCCTCGCAATGATTCATGCTTTAATGATATAAAATAGACCCAATTTCTGGATTTTCAAACAACCCATAGTAAAACTATCCGGAAGCCATGCCAATGAAATTCTCTTGATTATCATTTCTTTCTTACCGTTGAAATAAGCCATCCACTCATTAGCATCATATATGGCATGAAACAAAGAACATAGGCTTTGATGAGTTCTTTATTGGAGTTGGTGAATCCCATATAAGTAAACAAAATCTTAGAGGCAAATTTTCATAGATTTTGCAAGACAATGGATGGAGAACTATATTAAAAAAAACTAACGTAGATAAATTTAGGCTCTCATATCGAGTCTTCATTAGTGATGGATTTTGAATTTCAAATGTTGAAACGGTTCCTCCTATCTATATATCTTCCATTTTGCCAACTTTTCAAAATATAGTCTATCTTTCAAAAAATCAAATAGAGAACTCGACAGAGCCTTTGCAATCTCTCTTCAAACCGAAACACTTACCTCACTGCTATCGGAAGACACCTAGAAGGTGTTGAAGGTGAGTTATCATAAGGAGAGTCGGAAGACCATTTAAGTAACCCAAAAAGTTCTGACCCAGCCACCACCATAGCAATCTGATCTTCTCTCGATAAGATCATGTTGAATCCTCTTTCTTTTCTCCACTATTCTTGAGCCTAATTAAGCCTAAATTTATTTTTTGCTGCACAAAAGCCTTCGTTGTGGTAGTCACAGTCCAGCTACCAATTTTGTCACAATCTATCCTTCCTCTCGGTGAGTCTTTCGCACGACCCCTTTTGCTTGAAAATTATTTTCTTCTCTAACGTGAGATATGCAGCTTTAATTGTTAAGTAAATCATGTTATTTTCCTTATAGCCTCCATTTGTAAATCATAAAAGAAGTTAGATTTGCTTTTGTCAATTCCGTAGTCTCCCTCTGTAAATCATAATAGGTTAGATTTGCTTCTTAATGGCTAAATTACATTCCAAACCTTTTTTTTTTTTTCAAAAGTGAATACTTTATTCTTTTAAGATTTATTTGCCTCTAGTTTTTCCGTTAGACACATGTAGAGTTAAAATGATTGCATAAAAAACGATCTATCCTTATTAAAATTATTACCAATTTGAAGACCCTTATTATATAATTTCTCTTGAATTATAAATCATGACAAAAGTGATTGCTTTTTAAGATTTGGGCTTGATTTGAATTTGTTTTAGTTTGGATTATGTTTTTATGAGAATGACACTTATATTCAATGGCAGTTAAAATATATTACTAAGTATTGATTTATAATTAGATTACAGTAATAAATTATAAAGGATTTTATTTAAGCATGATTAATTCTATTTATGAACCAGCATTATGCTATTTCTTTTAATAGATGTAGATAAAATATAACTATTCACTAAGTTATAATTTGAAAATCAAAAAACATTTAAATAATATTATTATTAGTTCTATATAAAAAGCTTAAAATTTTTAAAATTATTTTCTATAATATATATTTACTTGAATAAAATGTTATGTCATGTATTTCTAATAATTTAGTGAAGTTTGACACTCAGTTAGTGGCACGTTTGTCTAAAAAATTTAGTGACATAGAGATGATGTTTAAACATATTAATTGTTTAGTGATGTTTGATCAATTGTTATTAATTATTAATTTTAAATAGTTTTAATCATGATTATGCATAGTGCATATTTAAACATAGATCTAAAAAAATCTACGTCTATAATTTTCTGCACATTGCGTGGGTTACATGCTCGTTAACATAACAAGTCGTGTTGTATCAATCTATTTATGTAAATGGATTGAATATACTCGAAATTAATTGGTTTGACTTGATTAAATTTAGTATAATTTTATATAAATGTTAAAATCACATTAACAATAAAAATTATAAATCAACTATTAGTTCAAAATTACAATCTAAATAATAAAAATATCGAAATTAAAATTCTAAAAATGTTACTTTTAGGTATAAGGATATAATTATAATTTTAATTTTATTAACGGGTTGATTGTTATTAACCCGTTAAACAATCATGTCTTAATGAGTCAACCTATTTTGATCCGAACCAGTTAAAATTAAACTCAAATCCGTTATTATCATATCATATTTGTATTTGGTTAACGAATTGTGTCACATATTATCATCCCTAAGAATTTCTACGAATGGTGACTGTAATACTCGTTCTTGTGGTGGGTCTTTTAGAAAATAATTTTATGAAAAGAGACGGGAATTATCATTGGTTTTAGAATTTCTTTTCCTTTCATGCTAGGATACAAAAGACTCAATATTTATAAATAGAAGTGTTTCTTAATTTAGAAGGCTACAGCGGAAAACATTAAATTTATAAATTGAAGTCTCTCGTACAAAACGTTGTGGTTAAGCTTTCGTGCTCTTCTCCTTGGGCTGTGTCTGTATTGACACATCATACTCATCTTGTCCCTAGGAGGGCACACATAAAAACTAAAATGAGTCGATGACTCGTAAGCATTACTTCATACAGTTAAAATATAACAACATAGGTTTTCAGTCATACATTCATCATTCCATGCATACAATACATAGACATTCATTTCTTTTTAAAACCTTGTGAGATGGAGTTTTTCTTTAAAAATGGTTTTCTTTCATGAAACAATTTCTCACGCCTTGCTGTCTTTATTTCTTAAAGAGTCTTAGCATGTATACATTCTTTCTTAACATGCATACATTTTTTTTTTATCACTTTCATTGGCCGTTACACACTATTACATCCTATGTGTGAGGGTTAGCGATATTTTGGACCTTGATTCTACCCGTGGCCACGGGTTAGGAATCCATTCCTTTAGGGTGTAGCATTGGGTGCATTACCAGTACTACTTACTCGGCATTACAATCTACCCAGTCCAGTCCTTTGGTACCCTTACCCGTTCATTCACGTGGCCATTATGTATTTTCTTACATTAAAGCATTCAGTCCTTTCATTCATTTTAGTCCTTTCAGTTCTTTTCAATTTTTTCAGTTCTTTCAGTAATTCAGTCCGTTCATTTGTAAAAGTTTTTTAAAAGCATGAGTTTAAACATCGTCTTTTATGGCATCATTTAAAACATCAGTTCATGCATCCTTTAAAGCATTAGTTCATAGGGACATTTAAAACTCTTTCCTTGCGTCGTTTAAAACATAAGGCCTAAGTCTCGCATTTCATTTCGTGAAAATACATATAATACTTACCACGTATACCATCCATTCACATGCATACACTTACATACTTGGGGTGCGTAAAAAGGGGCTGCCAAGGAGTGCCGTTACATACTTATGCTTGAAAACTTATACCTAGCATTCTTTCATAAACATTGTATAGGAAAAGCATTTCATTTTCATTTTCATTACTTTAGAAAACTCTAGAAGAGTATGAACATAATACTTACCAAGACTACATGCCATACTCATTTCATGCAGTCCATTCATATGTATGTCAGATGGCAACTTACATGCATACACATAACCTCAACGTCATTCTCTATCTAGTATATAAGCAACTATAGTAGAACTAGAACTACACTTCACTTGGAACACTCTCCATTCATCCCTGTGTTCTTATGTGCCATTTACTATGCTAAAACCTTAGGGGTCCATTTACCATCACTACCTCTATCTTCTATGTCTTCCTTATCACGTTTCCTCTTTCTGGGACCCACTTGGGTCATCTTTTCCAATCTAACGTTATACTTTGAGGTCTTATCCTTTAAAGTGAACCTCTGTGATTCACCTTAGGGTTAAGACACTAAGACCTTTGTTTTACTCTCTTATTAACCCCATTCCAATGCATGACTCAGACCAGCTAAATCACTCATCTCAATCCTAGACAACATACCATTTACTACCTTCATGCATCCTAGCCCATTCTCAATCCTCATTCCCATCCATACATGCCACATGACTTTAAGTCAACTCTGAGACTTAAACATCGTGCAACCATACTTAGGACATATTACTCATTATATCTGGTAAATCCGTCCGGTACACATGTCTCACCAGATGCACATGTACCTTACCCTTTATCACATAAGAACAACTTATAGTCCATTAAACGCTTGCTTGTATAAACAAGCTCCATACTCTGATATCAACTTCCACTCAAACCCTGTCAGCAGCACCTTCCTATTTCCCGGCCCTTTACAAGTTCACCCCAACACTTACACGACAAGACTCATTCATTCTACGCCTCGGTCTCATCGAGTAGCTTAAGACTACTCCCAAGCTACATCGTGAGACTCGTCACTATGAAGGGTCACATTACAACTACTTTAAAACACCGTTCCACAGTTCCCAACATTGCACTGTATGCTCTACGCTCCTCAACTACACCATCCAAACCTTCGTGCCACATCGTCACACATCATCTGGTGTATCATGACACTACAGAGAGTACACTTCACGTGAACTCTCTTCCATTCACACTACGTTACGCATCACTACGACGCATGCCACACGGTGCATCGCCGCACTATATGGAGTACACCTCACGTGTACTCCCTTAACACACTAAGCCGCATTACAACTACGACACACACCTTGCACCCATACTTCACAACACAGTCCACAACACTACACATCACACTCCACAACACTACACATCACACTCCACAACTACACCTAACACTTCACTACACAACCACACTTCACTTCACAACTACGCAGTAAACTCCACAATACTAATAGCACAGTACACAACCTATCAACTAACATTTATCATAAATAATGAGGGATATAGGTTTATAGCATCAACGGGATAACCCGTGCGTTGCTCGCTGCCAGTCACGATTAAAGGTGTCGGAAGAGTCGTACATGGCAGTTAAACCCCGTACGGTGGCTATTTAGGCTATTGAAGGTAGCTACAGGTGTGGATCTGAGCGTAGGAGGGCTTGGTTGTGGCCCTAGAGTGGTGGTCTCATGGTGGTGCCGAGGTGGCACATGGTGTAGGTACCGTGGTCCATGGAGAAGTTTGGGCCATGTATAGCTAAATTGGGAAATTCATAGGTTTCAAGGCCGGGGGTTAAGGCTGGCCATGGAGGACTTAGGAGGTGCCATGGTGGTCAAGGGAGGTGCTCTGAGGGGTTAGAACCTATGCACATTGGCGCTAGGGCCTTCGGTGGTGGTAAATCCTTGTGAGAGACCCATTTATGGGTTCTCGGTGTGTTTGCACGACTGAGAGGGAGGGGAAGACTGGGTTTGGTAGAGGAGGTCCACAGGTGGCAGGGGAGGCTATGGAGAGGTGGCTGACAGCCTGGGTTGCTGCATACGACGACGTGGTGAAGGAACCAATATGGGTTTCGTGCATGTGTGTGGGGGGAAATCCGAGGGAGGAGAGAGGGCTGCGGGGAGCGGAGGTTGTGGAGATGGAGCCTGTGAGGTTGTGGTGCTGGTGGAGGTGCTCAGAGGCCCAGTTGGCCACGTACGGTGGCCCAAGGAGGAGAAATGGGCTTTGAAACCCATTTCGGTTGAGCTACTCTAGGGGGAGAGAGAGAGCACGTGAGGAAGAGAGACCAAGGTAGGGGAGGTCACCGGAGGGAAGGGGGTGGCTGGTGACCATCGGTGAGACTGGGTGGCGCACGGTGGCGCTGGGTTGGAGAAGGAGAGGGAGGAGAGAGAGGAGAAAGGGAAAAGTGAGGGGAAAAGGGTAGGGGTTTGGGTAATTAATCCAGGTCATTCGTCTTGGGATCTTCAAAACGATCTAACGGTGAGTTTAAATACTGATTTGAAAATGCATAAGCATTTACTTAATTTAAAACATTGAGATGAATTAAGATATAATATTATTTTATAAACTAAAGTTCATAAAATAATATTCCTTCATCATTAAATAAAATGATCAAGTCTTGTTAATTACTTGAAGAGAATAAAACTATTTAAATTAATTTAGAGTTTTTAACATAATTTAAATATCATAATATTTTTAAATGACTAAAATCATTTAAATTAAATAATTTTTCATAATTATAATATTTTTGGAGCTGTTCAAAAATATTATAATTTTGTTATTTAAAATTAAATTTAGTCTAATAATACTAAAAATATCACATATAAATATTTTTAACACATTTAAAATATTCGTAAATTTTAAAATACTGAACTTACTTTAAAATTACATGATATCTTTAAAAATATGTCATTGATACTCGACAAACAAAGTTTATAATTATAAAAGAAAGAAATAGCGGGTTGTTAAAGTGAAATAAGGCGGAGACTGTAAAACCGCTGATCCGTGAAGGAGATAAAGATAAGAAAAGGGCGAGAAGGAGGCAAAGTTGGCCTAGGTGAGGACTGAGTGGGAGGGTTGGTACGGGTGAGTGGTTGAGAAATAAGGAGATGCTGTGGCGTCGGAAAGAATAAAAAAATAAGAAAAGATTTGGGAAAACACGTAAACAACTTCGTTGTTTTTTTAATCGAAATTTTAATTTGGTCCCAACGTCTCTTTTTTTGAGATCATTTTCGTTTCATTTTTAAAAATAAATTTTTATTATATATAGTACTTGTATACCGGATGTTTATATTTTAGAACAATTTTTTTTTTTATAATAATATAGGACAAACGTGCTGGCGCGTAGCTCCATTACTCGTTCATAAAAAAAAATATATATATATATATATATATATATATCTTGTTGAACTCAAACTCTAGGGTTTTAACTTCTCTTTTAAGAGAAAAATGCACATGCCTGCCACTACCGAAAGGCTATTGAGAGAACGATATGAGAGATACGAGAAAAGAAAGCCTCTCTCATGGTATTATCTGTTCTTAATTACACAGTGCGAAGTGGGGCTAATCTACATCATCTCTATGCATGTGCAAACATTTTCTTGGATGCTTCATCATGCCAAAATGTCAATAGAAAGACTCAAAACTAGTAGTCCCCAACGTACAATCTTTTAATCTATTCTTAATTAAAAATTGCAGAGCGGAGCGTATAATCTTGGTTGAAAGAATGTGATCATGTACTATTTCGCATCCAATTTCTGAATAAATATGTACGCGTGCGTAAAACGATGCAAGAATAGCTAATTTCTTTTTCTTTTCTCTTCACAGTAATCAGAAATCAGCATGCGCGTCAAGGCATAATTTTGTAGAAAACAAGTTGGCCAACAAAGCTGCATGCACTACCAACAATAATTTTGCCTCGTCTCTCATAGTATTCACAATTGACTCCATCAACCCATGCAATTATATTCTTGTGAACTTCTGTTGATCAATGCGGGCTTATGTTTACTCCTCCTGGACCTGAATGTACCTGAATGTAGTACCTTTATATCTCCATTATTGTACATTTTATATATATGTTTGTCTACAGACAGCTGTGGAAATTAACCACGCCCTCTTTCCTAATCCTAGCTCTTCCTTTCTCTAACTCCCTGATCTCTGGCTCTCTCTGTTGATGGGAAGAAGAATGGCCTTCTCTGCTGGACTCAGGGTCCTTACAAGTACCATTCTGGTCCTAATCCTTGTTCCTTCAGCTTCTAGTATTAAAAATAATCATCATTATTGTCCTCCTTCTTCCTGTGGCAATATCCCCAACATCAGTTATCCGTTTCGACTAAAAACCGATCCACCAAACTGCGGAGACCAAAGGTATGAGCTCTCATGTGATGACAATAGCCATACATTGTTATTTTTACATGGTAGTAAATACTACGTAAGCCAAATCAATTACAACAACTACACAATCCGAATTGTAGACTCAGGTATTCAGGAGGATAATTACTCCTTCATCCCTCGTAATTTTCTAAATCATGATAATTTGAGGACTTGGCCAGAATTGGATATTTCATATGATCTACAATATTATATGAGACCAATATCAAAAGTAGTGGTTATTGTGAATTGTGACAAGCCAATGCCTTCGAGTAACTATTTCTATTGGTACACGGCTTCTACAAATTGTTCTAATATCAATAAAGGATCTGGGTCTTCTTCCAACTCGTCTTTATCTCAATATTCCAAACGGTACATATATCTTATTGTTGGCCGTGACCAAGCGAGTGTGATGGATGTGGAGGAGTCGTGCACGATAGAGCAAATGTCTCGGACATCGTGGCCAGGAATAATTGATGCTGATCATCCTATTAATATTTCCACATGTACAGACCTCCACAATTTATTCTCATATGGTTTTGTGCTTTCATGGTACCGACTTTATTGTGGAAGCTGCAGCTACGATTATTGCTACGTGCATGACGATAATCAAGTTTCTTGCCTTGAAACTCGTGAGTAATTAATAAATTTGAGCTCAGAATTCTAATGAGATATTATATATATGCTGTGCTGATCTATGTCGATCTTGAATGCTTCGTTATGTTGCTTTTGCAATTTAAGTACTACTTGTTCGGACCTGGCTGAATTCTTGGATATCCCACTCCAACTGATTAGCAGTAGTACCATGCATTATTTATTGAACTTAATTATTTTTAGGATGAACATTTTTTAACACAATATCCATTTCAAGGGATATATACATGATAGGGTCTATATTGACCTCATTTTTAATTGAAGATTCGCTAATGTGATTCCTTTTTTTTCTGTCAAAACATGCAGGATTATTTGCTTTCTTAGTACTACTGGCCGGATATGTAGGTGATCAGTTTTCTATCTCAACCATATGATGTTAGAAATATTATAACCTTGTGCGCGGGCATCAGTGATTTCTAAGTACTGTTGGATTATTAGACATCACATTTTTTACATCTCAGAAACAATAAACAAAATGAAAAGACAATTTGAAAATTTATTAACAAACTAGCTCCCCCTTCTTCATTGAAAATTTTAAAATTACTGTCTACTTAGGACTAGTTTTAAAAAAGTGATTTTTTATTTTTATTTTTTTAAAGAACAGTTGAACTTCATTCAAACAAGAAACTAGCAAGATACAAATTACAATGAAAGTCAACTGTCAAGTCAATGATGTACATATCATTGCAAATACTTAATTAAGGCATATAATCACACTATTAAAAATAACATCTAGACAACTATTCCACCATTAAAGGGTATCATCAATGTCACGAGCATGCCACGCTAACATATGTGCAACTTTATTACCCTATCAATCGTCCCACATATAAAATTTCAGATTCTAGAAAAAAGATGAAGAAGGCTCTATATATTCATAATTAATGGTCTCCGTGGTGAAAAAAGATGCATTCTCAAAAAGATGAGCTAGTTTTACAAAAGTGATTTTGTACCATGATGCATGCGTAAGGCAATTATATATTTTATAAGTTAACTTCTTCTAAGTCAAGATCTTGCCAAGTCATTGTGTAACGACTTATCTTTTGTAATAAAAAAAAAAATTATATAGATGTAGTAATTCTCTGAAAACTGTTCTCTATGGCCCTATAGATCGCTAGTGGGTCAGACTTAAGAAATATTGATGCGACTCTACATGAACTAGTTATTGTATTTATTGGTAACATAAATGAATAGATTTGTTTATACAGTTTTGTTTAAATCACTTTTCTGTATATATTAACTGATCACTTACTTTTATTTCTCACTGCAACAAATTATGGTTTTTCCTACGAATTCTTTCTCCATGACACAAACTGGTGGGAAAAACCTACTAATTGTCTCCAAAATTATCCGTGACAAAAAAACAGGCTTTTTATCATGAAATTAATTCGGTTAGAATAAGAAGCTGCAGCCCATGCAGAAAAGATCTTTTCTGCATGGGCTGCAGCTTCTTATGCTGGATTAGTCCTGCCCAGGGGTAAGAATTCATATCTCTTCGATCTATTTGTCTTCTTTCATCTTTTAACCCATCATTATATATGAAACATGAAAATAGTTTAAACTTGCAGATATGTGCAACTTTATTACCCTATCAATCGTCCCACATGTAAAATTTCAGATTCTAGAAAAAAGATAAAGAAGGCTCTATATTTCCATAATTAATGGTCCCCGTGGTGAAAAAAGATGAACTAGTTTTACAAAAGTGATTTTGTACCATTATGCATGCGTCAGTCAATTATACATTTTATTAGTTGACTTCTTCTAAGTCAAGATTTTGCCAAGTCATTGTGTAACGACTTATCTTTTATAATAATAAAAAAAAATTATATAGATGTAGTAATTCTCTGAAAATTATATAGATCACTTGTTAAGAAATATTGATGCGACTCTACATGAACTAGTTATTGTATTTATTGGCAACATTACTAAATAGATTTGTTTATACAGTTTTGTTTAAATCATTTTCTATATATAACTAACTGATCACTTACCTTTATTTCTTTTCTCCATGATCCGCAGCTTATTATACTGGATTATTAAAGCCCATCTGCAAGAATTTATATCTCTCTGATCTATTTGTCTTCTTTCATCTTTTAACCCATCATTAATTATATATGAAACATGAAAATAGTTTAAACTTGCAGATAAGATAAAATATATTAATTACAAACACACGCATATGTAAATATATATGTATGATATACAAAAAATTATTTGTACACACATATATAGGATGTGCAATGCCCATACAATATTTTTAGAAGAAAAATTATACTAATCATCTCCACACACCACACACTACACTTATTTTTATTTATTTATTTTTACATGGTATTATAGTAGATCGAG
The DNA here is from genome assembly GCF_018687715.1 of Carya illinoinensis. Classification (NCBI taxonomy): domain Eukaryota; kingdom Viridiplantae; phylum Streptophyta; class Magnoliopsida; order Fagales; family Juglandaceae; genus Carya; species Carya illinoinensis. The sequence goes on along the minus strand of NC_056759.1, from coordinate 25,370,187 downwards.
ATACTAAGTTTATTAAGGGATAGTCTGACCCACATGTGAGAAGAGTGTTAAGATAAATATAAATAATTAAATCTACTACTTCCCAGTGTCTTAACCATTTGATACAAGTGACGGTTTTAAATTAACAACTAATACTTGGGTTGTTCATTTATTTGGGCAATCAAAAAACACAACTCTTGATGTTATAAACCAATATATAATTAGAGAGTACAAGTATTAACGGCAGTCATTATGTTAGTTACAAATCCAAGATATGTTAATAAACTTATTGATGTCCAGTTGGACATGTAGTACCTTCTCTCATATTTATGGACCTTTGACATCATCAGTGAGGAAATATTTACAGAATGATTCTCCAAGCCGGAGCGTCAAAGAATGACTCGAAAGTACTCTACTAAATTTATCCTTTTCGTCAATCCGACTTCGAATAATTTGGGTCAATAAACAAGTGTAAGACGATTGTACTCTAATTTTTCTGATTTGTAGTACCATTATTGATATGCTTAATTCTGAGGATTAACGTTGAACTTACCTTTAAGATCACGAAACTTAATTATATTCTTGCTGAATGACACATGAATATCACATTAAATTGTTTATTTGTTTTTATTTATTTCCTATAAAAATAAATTCCAAATAGTCATTCTTGTAATGATATATATTAGGACTACAGTTATTGATCATAGTTTAGCTTGCATTATAATAATGGCCTGATTGTTAATTATTGAATTCAAACGCTCACGTGAAACTTTCTTTTTTTTGTCAAACCTGCAGTGCAGATAACCCAATATTATATGCCTTATAACATGAAAAATATTGGTGAGTTTTCTATTAGATCGATGTATAACACAATTAGACTATTAGATCGATGAATGCATTCTATGCATGTTGGCGCATTAATAGATTCCTTTACTTCTTTTGCAGTTGTTTTAATATATTACGCAGGTGTATTAATTGGATTACTGCTGGGTAAGAATCTCATGCATTTCTCTCTTTTTATCTTTTTTAATTTTTTTAGTGAATTAATCATTCCTTAAACTACGAAACAAGAAATAGTTAGACATCATTATTAAATTGACATTAAAAATAAAAACTGTGCCAAACCACAAGAATTTTGAAATGGAAATTAAAAGAATAGGATCACTTTCGTATAATTACTTTTGTGTTTTCATTTCCAGAATGGCATGTGGCAATTAGTGTATTAGGCGCTCCATTTGTGATTGCATTTTTGATATATAAATGGCGAAGAAGGCACTTATCCATGTACGACAATGTTGAGGAATTTCTGCAAACCCAAAAAAACCTCATGCCAATAAGGTACTCTTTCTCAGAAATTAAGAAAATGACCAAAGGTTTTAAGAAAAATTTGGGTGAAGGAGGATTTGGCACAGTTTTTAAAGGAACACTTCGAAGTGGACGTCTTGTAGCAGTAAAGATGTTAAGCCAATCCAAAGCAAATGGGCAAGATTTTATCAATGAAGTAACGACCATTGGAAGGATCCATCATGTGAATATAGTGCAACTCATTGGTTTTTGTGTTCATGGTTCAAAGCGTGCCCTCATATATGAGTTCATGCCCAACGGATCTCTAAACAAACACATTTTTTCATCAGAGACAAATATCCTCAACTACGATAAAACATATGATATTGCTTTAGGAGTGGCTCGTGGAATTGATTATTTACATCAAGGATGTGACATGCAAATCTTACATTTCGACATTAAGCCCCACAACATTCTCCTCGATGAGAATTGGAACCCCAAGGTTTCGGATTTTGGCTTAGCAAAATTGTACCCTGTGGAAGATAGTATTGTTCCTTTGACTCATGCAAGAGGAACATTTGGATACATGGCTCCTGAAATAGTTTACCAAAACATTGGAGGCGTTTCATATAAAGCTGATGTCTATAGCTTTGGAATGTTGTTGATGGAAATGGCGAGTAGAAGAAAGAACTTGAATGCATTTACTGAACATTTAAGCCAAATTTACTTCCCCACTTGGATATATGATCAATTGCATGATGGAAAGAATATAGAAATACAAGATGCTACAGAAGATGACAGGAAAATATGTAAGAAGATGATGATAGTCGCATTATGGTGCATACAATTGAAGCCTACCGATCGTCCATCAATGAACAAAGTCGTCAAAATGATTGAAGGAGATGTTGAATGCTTACAAGTTCCTCTCAAGCCTCTCCAACCATCACCAAATAGAGAGATAAAGGGTGCTAGAGATAATTCAAATCAAGCTTCATCGTCAATTCAGTCACACCACCCTTAGTACTTGGAAAGTTTGTAAGTTGGCCTCTAACTTACTCTTGGATATTGTTTTTATGGCTTTGTGTTGATTTATAAATATTCTTTTTATAAATATTATTTTGATCATGAAATGTCTAATGATACATGATGAGCATTTAGTCACTTGGATGACATGGGTTAATTATTTGTTAATTTTGCATGTTCAACATGTACTATTGAGCATGATACATGAAAATATATCATTTTTGTATGAAGCATATTATATGTTAAGAAAAGAAGCACACGTCGTGAAATTTGTTTTGTCATGAGCATAGCATGAGAAACATTTTTGTCATGACACAATACTATGATGGAGAAATATCCTATTGAAACTCCTTTAGTACCCTGAAGTGATTAAAAATGGAGTAGTTCTGAGTTAACGAAGAACAATCAACAAGTTTCAACTAGTTCCACTTTAAAGGATCCCAGGGCGAAGTCAAGTTATGGCATCTAATGCTAGTGGGTGCATATGTTATGAAAAGTTACGATCAATGCATTGAAAGTTATATCTAAGCAACTTTGATGACATAGTATGAACTGAAGTTGTGCTACGGTCACTGGTAGGTACTCATAGTGCAAGTAGAGAGCCGTGATGATACTGTATGTTAATGATGGTTCTAATAAAAGAAATGGTATGTTTTGAAAAGATGAAGTACAAAATATTCTCTCTAAGAAAATGTGCATCAAAACATTTTTTGAATGATTGTGAGGAATCTAGATCAGAGAAAAATATAGTTTTTCACATATCTTGCATGCATGCATGCATTATATGTTTATTATCAATCATATTTATATTATATATGTGTATGTTAGTTGTTAACGTACTAAGATTTTAAAGAATCTCACTATAGTAGTCCCAACTACCATTTTAATATAGAAGTTGTGACAGGTCCAGAAGATGGTGATGAATTCCAACCCCTAGCTAAGGATGATTAAGGACAAGCCAGACCCTGACCGTCAACTAGAGTTAATTGTGATGTTCCTAGAAATGGTCATGTTCACCATTCAGCGCATCTAAGAGATGCTTTGAAATTGTTTTGTTTTGAAAGCTCCTGATGAACCCAATATGTAATAAGTAGATATAATATCCATAAAAATGTTTGAACTATTGCGTTGCACTTGGACATCTACTAAGTAAGGCATTAATTATGTTTTAATTAAGCGTTGGGATGTTTAGTTAATTTTGGTGCGAACTTTTTTATAAGTTGCCCTTTCTATTGCGAATTATTATATACTGTTAGAAGAATGCTAAGATACATTGCATGTTATCTATCATGGATGTGAGTATGTAGCCTTGTGTTACATGTCTTAATACTCCAAGTCTCCGTTCCATCCAGAGCGAAAGTTGGGAGGCGTCACATGGTGGTATCAGAGAAATTATGTCTCTAGATAAAACCACATGTCATGGGGATATTGAACCAGAATGTAGGTTTGAATCATTAATTCGATTAGGCGTGAATTGTTGAAGTTTAAAGCTCAATTTGATGTACACTTATCTTAGGATTTGGAAGCTTAAAGCGAAATGGTACGTGACGGACGAAACAAAATGATGATGGATCCAATAACCGAAGAGAGAAAGATCATTCGTTGGATGGAGGACACATGTTGGTGGATGCAATCCATCAAATGACTAAAACACTAAAACAACAACATGAGTTGTTTCTTACACAAAATCAATAGCAATAATAGTATCGAGCTAAAAGACAAGCGAGAGCCAAAAATAGAGACTACTCCTTTGAACAATTCTGGTATACATGAGATATCCAAATTTCATGGGTGCATAAGGACCCATGAAAACAAATAAATAGTCACTAGATCTCAAACGTCCTATCGAAATCAATGGATGCACAGATGAACATAAAGTACAATACGCTAGACATTTATAAAATAATTGTTTTGACAATTGTTTTTTGAACTTTTATCTGCCTCTCTCTTCTATTTGTTATTTTCATTTCTTTTCTTCTTTTTAGTTGTAATTGTGACACAGTTCTTTTTAGTTGTTGCTACCATCCAGAATATCAAGGTCCTTAATAGTTGTAAACTGAAAAAGGTTGTCGAATTCATTTTATTCAGACTCATTTTATTCAAAAGTTGTTGTGAAAAATATACTATCCACATCATTGATGCAGTAAAAATTAAAGAATTGTTACTTGAAAATTGAAACTTAAGACTAATAAAGAAGAAATGAAAGATTTTACATTGACACTACTCCCTTTGGCACTGGTTTTTGTTCTTCAGACCATTTCTTACAAATATAAATTTTCAAATTGGTCCAAATATTGTACTAAATTTCACACAAACCAATTCTTTTTAATTTCAACAGCTCTCACAATAGGACTAGGCAACAATCTATGCACAAGGTTCTAAGTTTTGACAAGAGATGCTTATATATGTTATTTCATTTACGACTGTTGGGTAGACTTTGGAATGTACTCTCTATTATCTTTTCAAACATCTGTCATTCTATATATATTTTTTATCTAATATTATATTATTAAAAAATATTTATTATTTATTATTAATTTATTAATCATTTTGTGACATCAAAAATTATAAAATATAATAACTGAAAGAACGAAGAATAACAATTTTTTAATCCAAGAGCCAGAATATCACATGCCCAACATCTTAATGCAAAAAATGCATTGTGCAAGAGTGTCCCAACTCCCACGTGGGATGGATGGGAGCTTGTAAATGGAATTGAATTGGGAGAAGTCATTTTATGTCATAAAGCACGTGTAGTACTATAGTACTCTTTAGGAGTTTTGTGTTACCACATAGCAAGATCAAAAACCACATGATCTCCCCTAACGACTTAAATGTCAAGTTTGTTGACAATCAAGATATCATCTTTCGCTTTCTAGAAATGAAGACATGCCAAACAGAGCACTTCTTATTTGCAGAAGTTCCCTATACCATTTCCCAAATAGTCATCAATTGCTAAAGCTAAAAGAATATCCTTTGCAGAAAAGGAATAATTGCTTGAAACATGTGGCTAATCCCCAACCGAGATTAATGATTGTGGTGATGGGCGTTGGCTAGAATGTAGAGATTCCAAAGGCATAGGTTACTATATATTATGTCGTCCCTCATTTCCACTTCACATTGCAATTTATTCAACTTGCTTCGCTTTATTAGTTATTTCACATCTCCGAAACAGGTTACTCACAATTGCTTACACTAATCACGATCAAACGCTTTTTGTTTCCTAGGCAGTCATAATCGAAACTTAGGCCTAATTTTTTGATTACACATACCATCTCATCTCATCATTATAATTTTTCCAAACCTTAATTTTCAAATAGAATACAATAAACAATTTAATTTTTTCAAATCTCAAAAAGCTTCCATTGGGAGCATAAAAGCTTTCCTTATACATACAACAAACAGGAGATCGATATAATAGCTCAACTTAAATACTTTTCCTGAACCATAGATAATTTTCTATTCAATCATAACCAAAACTTAAATAAAACATGCCTTTTCTCAGTGCAACTTAATGAGCTATATGGCCTCCTTGCCATCAGCAGCACAAAGTGAGCCTAGTTGAACTGGAGCTTGGGTTCCAACCACCTTTGATGATCCATAAACAGCCAGGTCAACACCTTGAGCCTTCTCCTTCTCAATCTGTTCCTTGATCCAAAAGTAGGTAAATCTCAGGCCATCTTGCAACATAGCGTATTGAGATATGCAATTAGTGGGTGAGCAAACCTTGGTTTAGAACCAATAAAACACGAAGGTAACCTTATTTTTTACACAAACTCAGGATTTATTAGGAAACCTTAAACGCAAGAAAGTAACCGGCATTCTATAAATACCTTCAACTTCATTGTTGGAGCCCAACCAAGTTTCTCTTTGATAAGTGTGTTGTCTGAGTTACAACCGCGGACTCCCTTTGGGCCAGGAATGTGGTGGATAGGGAGCTTCTTGTTCTCAAAGCTAAGAACAATCTCAGCCATCTCATTCATGCTAACCATCTCATCGCTTCCAATATTCACAGGCTCACGGAAGTCCGACTTTGTCAATCTAAACACAAGAGTTGATTATAGGGCAGTTAATTCATGAGAAGTGGGAAGATATAATTTTAGAACCCAAACATGCAAATTGGTATGTTATGAACACCCTATCATAAATTTTTCATGTTAAACAAAAGACTGGGTACAACAAACAATTACTATGCAGTCTGGGACCCGTTGACATCCTAAAGAGTCATATTTATATATTTAGTTTCCAAAATTATGCAAAATAATTAGAATGCTTACTGAAAAGGTCAAATACAAGTGATATTTAAAAAAACAACCATATATTTACCATGAATTTGTAATGATGTGACCTCAATCCAGAATTATTATTTTTTCAATAAGTTAAATAACAAAAGGAGATTTTTTCAATAAGTAAAATAACAAAAGGAGAGAGTGGAACAAGAAAATCCAGAATTGTTAAATAAATACAATAAATGTCAACATTATAACAGATAGAAGAATCTCATCAATGAGAATATGAATTTCAGCTATACAAGCTATAAGAACATCAAGCACTTACCTAAGTACACCTTCTACACATTCATCAATGAAGGTGAAGGATCTGGTCTGAAGTCCATCTCCCCACATCTCAAACTTATCAGTTGAAGTAAGAGTCTTTCTACCAAACACAGCTGCACGGGGCCTACTCTCTCCCACCCGTACAACAAATATAACCAAGTAATAAAATTAGGAAAAATCCAACAAGCAGCAAATCATGCATATTTATTAGGTACCACTACAATCAAAAGCTTACCATAAATGTTGTGGAACCTTCCAATACGGCACTCTTTGCCAAAACCTTTTGAGTAGTGCTTGCACAACTCCTCTGTTGCAGGCTTCTCTAATCCATAAGCATCTTGAGGCTAAACCTAGGTGTAAAATTTAACTCATTAACTCTATCCATAACTTATGAAGGAAAACTATGAGATTAAAACAAATGTGACCAGTAAGAGTAACAAACCTCAGCGGCCAGGCATCCGACTCTTTCAAGTTCACGTTAGTTTCCAATTGCTTAAATTCAGGGTAGATACAAGCACTAGAGGCACAGAAAAACCTGCACAAACTCAGATAACAAAATTAAATACAAAAAGAAAAGACATATATGTGCACTCAAAGGAGAAATTCCATGTGCAGCATGGGCAATTTGTTCATAGGGAGTTCGCTACAACAAGACCAATGATATTAACTAAATTAAAATAACAGCTTATCTCTACATTTTTAAAACCCAAACAAAAAATATAATCAACCTTAAAATCTTCCCAAATTTTCATTTGAAGTAAATTCTTATCTTCAACATTCATCGGCCACTATTTTTAGTTAAGAATTTGAAATACCTCGTTCAAATTGAACAAAAATAATAGAGAGAAGATCCTCGGTAGCTAATGTAATAATGGTATTTCATTCACAGAGCCCAACAAAACATTCTCTTCACTTCTTTTTTTCTCGGAATTTCCTTTTTCTTTTCTTTTTTTTTTGAAGGAAAAAAAATCTGATCCTATCACAAAATCCCCAGCCCCCGACTACCATGAATAACTAACCCTATTGTATATCGCCACATGTCCTTCTAAGGTCCACCACCACCATGCTAACGTTGTCGGTACTGTGCCTAGCCAAGGCCAGCTTCGTCAGCAACATCGACGCGTCCGAGCACGCCTCGTCGGAGGTCTTGAACCGGCCACCTCAGGCACACGGGGTGAACACAGAGGTGCCTGGCCCTTCACTCACAGGCACACACTCGCCACCCCACATGCTTCTTTTGGCATTGGCGATGGGAAGAAATTAAATAATTTTTAATTGAAAATTGAAACTTGAGCCTATTAAGAAATTAAAGAACTAATATTGCTCTTTTTTGCACTAGTTTTTGTTCTTCAAGCTGAAGTAATATATGCACAAAGTTATAAGACATTTTGGCAAGAGATGCTTGTGTTAGTTCTTCTAGGACAATTGGGAAGACTTGGAATTTCACAAACCATTTTTGACCTTAGAATTAAATGAATCAAACAATAACCATAAGAAACTCATTAGACCCGAGACATATACTACACCAAATTTCATTACGTGTGATTTAAGCCCTAGCTATGATCTTAAAAAAACTTTTTGATCCACTAGATAACACTTAATCCAACACTAGATTAAAGCTTAATAACAAACTAGCACCTTAGATTCATGTCACACATAATCATATCATCAAAGTAACTCATGATATGACCATATTTCAAGATGAATACAAGTCATTAACTAGAAATCTCAAGCTTGCACCGAAATCATGCTTTCAAGAATACACTTTATAAAATCAACTCAAACCTCGGCTTCATCATTCAAATCAATGCTTAACATGTTGATCTAGCTTCTAATAAAAAGAGTATGAAAGATCTAATCGCCAATCTGAAGCTTAGATGCACACAAGAACCAACTCTCCAAGGGTGTTTAGAGTAACCTCTCAGGTTCACTCTCTTCTAAGGGATCTATGGACTCTTAGCTCACAAGAACTTGTGTTACACTTGGTGACGGTTTGAGGTGAAGAAAGGAAGGAAGGGTGAGGTTAGAAGGCTCAGTTTGCAGAAGTGAAATGAAGATAGACTTGAAGAGATTCTTGGTAGTGCTCAATGACATTTTCAAATTGTGTGTGTGCATGGGTAGGGTGCGGAGGTAAATAGGGTCACATGTGAAGATCAGATGGGGTTTTGGTTCCACAAGGAAAACCAAATGTAGTTGTTGGTTTCTGCCCCAAGTCAGTACACTTCCCTTTCTCGGTTTAGCTTCATTAAGTTCAGTTTGGATCTTCAACCCACTTTAACTCATTTCAACTCAACTCATCTAATTATTATAATTTTTTCAAATTTCAATACAAAATATAATAAACAATTCAACTTTTTCAAATCTCAAAATAATAATAATATTAAAAAAATAATATTCTAACAATATTTTATTCAACTTTTAATTTTCATTTCAACTCAACTCAATATTCAAACACAACCTAAGTGCATTCTCCATAAGCTTTTGTAGGTGATGTCAGTGCTGCATCCCACTATGAAGACAACCCATTACATGATGGGAAAATGGATGTGATTTGTAGAAAAGAGAAGGTATGGTTTAGGTGGATGCATAGATTGAGAAACAAGGCACAAGGCCTTCTCAATGCTTGTTGCACTTCTTCCAATTTCCATGACATGTGTAGGGCGATTGATTAGCTGATTAGGTGGGCGGTTTTTGTATTCCTTTCCAGACCTGAATTGTAATTCAAGTGAATGGTGAAGGGGCTAAATTTTGCTAGCCTTCAGCCCTAAGTTTCCTTCAAGTTGGATCTTAATGTACATGTGGGCCCTAGATTTAGGCCTCACTTTGGGAAAAATGTGAAGATTGTAGTCAAGCATATAAAAGTGTTAATGAGAAAAATACCTAATTGTTAGATTAAATTCACAACGATTCTTGTGAATTTGAAAGTTTTTTTAACTCGTGGAAGAAATCGATTTTTTATAATTTTTAAATAAACGTATGTTAATTTATTAAAATAATAAATTTGATGATTTTGGAAAAAATCAAAGAACTCTTCCATGGAGTTGAAAATCAATTTGGTATAAAAGAGTTTAATTCATTTGGTCAGTTATTGAGAATTATCTATGAAGCTACCGCTTGTGTCTTTCTTAGAGATGAAATTAAATAGCCGTCCATATATATTTTTTTATTGGAATAAAGTGATTTTTTGAAGAGGTGTATTTTTTTTATGAAATGGAAATTTATTTTTAAATCGGAAAATTAGTGGGGGTCAATTTTTTGGAAGATAATAATTTTTTTTGAAAAGATTTTGCCCCAACGTATTCTTCAGGTTGATTTTCTTTGAGTTTTGGGAGTAGTAACAAGTGGTTGATATTTTGGTGGTCGGTGAACATTTGTGCATTTTAGAAGCGCGGGAAAACTTTTCCAAACAATTTTGTATTAACATCAGATACTTTTATATTCGTTGCCGTTTGGTTTGTTTTTAATATCAAACCGTTTTTGAATTTAAGTGTGTTTTATTGCATGCTTTGGCTGCCGTATTGTTTGCAAAATTCAGCCATGGAAGTTGAGTTGCTTTGGCTTCAATAAGGAAGTAAATTGATTGAAAGATTTATTACATGAGATTTTCTCGTGGGAAAATCAGCTTCACTCATATTAATACATTGTGATAGTACTGCTACAAATGGTAAAGTACAAAACCGTTATTATAATGATAAATCCAGATCTTTTAGAAGAAAAACACGTACAGAGCTGTGAGATTTTATTTAATTAATGGTGTTATTAACGTGGATTATGTTAAGTCATGTGATAATCTTGCAGATCCACTAACTAAGGCCTCGACAAGATAATTGGTCTGGAATACATCGAGGGGAATTAGATTAAGACCTATAAATTCATGGGCCATGTAGGAGAATACCCAACCTGGAGATCAGAGATCTTGAGAACCGGGTTTAATGGAAAAAATGAATCATGTGATTGTCATAAGAAATGCACTATTTATTTTATTTCTCATTCCTATGATATGAGTGTATTTATTCTGTAATGTTGTGGAGGACGAGGTTTTTTGAGAAACTCTTAATGAAATTCTATAGTCTTATGAGTAGGGTATAAGAATTACAGGAACATCCTTACCAAATTTCACTTATGTGAGTGTGGGAGTGGGGCTGCTCTATATGAGAATTGGGTTTATTCTCAAATACACTCATGAAACCAGGATTAACACAAAGCCATAATGTGCTGGCTAATAAAGCTCATGTTAACACCTGGATTGTTATGTGTGAGTAATAAGTCTTTATTTTCCTTAAGCAGTCATAGTTCAAGTTTAAGACCACTATTGACTTTGGAGTAAATGTTATTATTTCACCAAGTGAAGGTTCAATTTAGAGGACACCTTCGTGATGCATAATAATCATTCCTTGTTTAGAAGTATTTTTTCTATTTATATTATTTTTAAAAAATAGTGAGAATATGTTGGTATTTTTTTATAAATATTAGTTGTAACGTTTGTTTATTTTTGGCCATTGAGTGTCTTTTAAAGTTGATCAGTATTTTTAATTTTTTTTTTAAATTTATAACTGATAAAGTTGGTCAATGTGTAACCATGCTCTTAATTTCTTACTTTGCTTTCAGCAGGCTTTCTCAAACTCCAGGCGGTTTTTAGCTTTAATTGTTATTTGTATTAATGTTGGTTTCTCAATTATTTTGTTATCGTTGTCTCTTTATTCTTGTAAATGAAAGTTTATCGTCTGGCCTTAATTCCTTATGGTGGGAATATTAAAGCGATTTTATGGCCTGTTGTACGTTTCTGTCACTTACTAATAACTATTTGCAGCTTTATTGAGGTTTTATTGAGGTTTTAATTACTTGGTAATTAGTTCTTGTATTTGGAAAAGATCACCTATAGGGGTTTATAGGTGTGGCTGCTTTTAAGAGTCTGACTGACTTATCAATTTGGGTACAACATAGAAGAGTTTAATTGAGAAATAATAAAAGAAGTGTATTTATATTTTTGAGAGATTTTTTAGATAATAGAGAGGCATATTTTGAGTAGAGTTTTGAGTTTAACCATTTATGTAGAGTTGGTTCAGGTTATACAATGATCAGTTGGACCGTTGTATCTTAGAGGAGTTAAGTCGAGGAGTTTTGCTATATTCGCTAATTTGAGACTTTGTACATCACAAAAGGCTTGAATCTTCTTAAAGAGAGCGAAATTTTTGTGTCTCAGTCTAAACTAGTTTAGTTTGAATGTTAATTTTATTATAATTTTAATTACATTATTTTGTATTTCACAAACACTTCTTTTGCAGATGCTTTTACAGCTTTGGGAACTCTATTAATTGGACTACTGCTTGGTAAGAACCTGTATCCTCTTTGTAATTTATCTGTTTTAACAGTGTAAGTAAATTAATCATTTCTTAAATAACAACACAAGACTAATTAGACATCATTATTAAATAGACAATAAAAATAAACAGTACTGTGCCAAACTACAACAATTTTCAAAGGGAGTAATTAATTGGTTATGAGTACTATCTATATATTTTTTCAAATGTAACGACACAATGCTGACAACATGCCGTAGCTAAACTGATAGTGCAAGTTGCAACAACAAGATAGCTTTCGTATAATTACTTGTGTTTTCATTTCAAAAATGGCATATGCCAATTAGAGTATTTGGTGCTCCATTTGTGATTGCATTTTTTATATATAAATGGCGAAGGAGGCGCTTATCCATATATGATGATGTTGAGAAATTTCTGCAAAGCCAAAATAACCTCATGCCAATAAGCTATTCTTTTTCAGAAATTAAGAAAATGACCAAAGGTTTTAGGGAAAGATTGGGTGAATAAGGATATGGCATAGTATTTAAAGGAATACTTCAAATTGGACATTTTGTAGCTGTAAAGATGTTAAGCCAATCCAAAGCAAATGGGCAAGATTTTATCAATGAAGTAGCGACCATTGGAAGGATCCATCATGTGAACATAGTGCAACTCATTGGTTTTTGTGTTCATGGTTCAAAGCATGCCCTTATATATGAGTTCATGCCCAACAGATCTCTAAACAAACACATTTTTTCATCATAATCAAATATCCTCAACTAGGATAAAACATATTATATTGCTTTAGGAGTGGCTTGTGGGATTGATTATTTACATCAAGGATGTGACATGCAAATCTTACATTTTGACATTAAGCCTCACAACATTCTTTTCGATGAGAATTTAAACCCTAAGGTTTCAGATTTTGGCTTGGCAAAATTGTACCATGTGGAAGATAGTATTGTTCCTTTGACTCATGTAAGAGGAACGTTAGGATACATGGCTCTTGAGATGGTTTACCAAAACATTGGAGGCGTTTCATATAAAGCTGATGTCTAAAATTTTTATTATTTATCTTTCTAAAATTGAACTACCTCTTTCTATCCTTTTTTAAGAGAAGACTTTGTATTGACTGAACTATGAAAGTTTCGCTTCAAGCCTACAAAAAAGAAGAAGAGAAGATCGACAATATAAGATCATAATCTTTCTATGCTTATCGTGTATACTACGCAGTGCCTTAAAATAAGTATCAATCTAAATATAGTTTGATGCTACTCATCCATGTATAAAGTTTTTAAACCTCTCTCTCTCTCTCTCTCTCTCTCTCTCTCTCTCTCTCTATTATTTCTTGTTCTCACTCCTTTCATCTATCTCTTTTTATTATTTTCTCTCTACTTTTTTTCATTTATTTAATTTATAAACTAAATATATAAAAAAATTTAGATAAGTAGTTGAATAATGGTACTCTTAAAAAATAGTTAATTAAAATAAGAAAAGTAGGATGTAATTAGTTTTTCAAATTAAAAAATATAGATTAACCATTAGAAGTGCTCTTACAATACGTAATGTTTGATCTCTGTGGTAGTGCCAATAATATGTTATTCAGAAGTGATCATATTAGTAATTGGTAGTAATAAATAACCATAGCATGAAGTGGATCATTTTGGATCTTATTAATAAGCTAAAATTTAGAAAATTCCAATTGATATTTATTGGATTTTTCTTGAATAGGCTACGGGCCCCAATATTTTATTTGATGGATTATGGAATTTGGAACTTTGTTGATTTTGATTTAGGTACGTAGGATCACAATTACATAAAAAGAATTGCACCATTTGATTGGTTAAAATTTTTAAAAGTTGAAGTGTAATAATTATATATTTTTTTAAATTTTTGAATGTGAAGTGGACCAATAATAAAATGCCACGTGTCACCATAGTGTATCTCGATATTAGCTGGTGGCGTTGGATAACACATCTGAAATAGCTTTCCATTACTTTCTTTATTGTAGCAACAAATGTTTAGACTAGAAGATGTGTGGGCTAATTTTAAACCAAAACATAGTTGTCATTCCCCTTGTCGCATGGAGTAATGATACACTTACATTTCCTTTATTATTGTTTTACTATTTAACTATTTTTTTTTCTTTGAATTTAGATTAAAACTCTCTAAACATGACCCTTTTGCATAATTTAAAAAAAAAAATTCAATCAACTAACGTAATCATGTAATTAAATTAAATTAAAATTCAATTTTATAAAAATTGGCCTTCCTTTGCTCTTTAGGCCAATTTTTTATAAAATTGAATTTATTTTTAATTAAATTATACAATTTTTTTAGCTGATTGAATTTATTTTCTTCTAAATTATACATGAAGGTCATATTCTAGAATTTTTAATCCAGATTCAAATAATAAAATGAAAAGAAAAAAGATAATAAAACAATAATAAAAGAGATATAATGATATCATTATATTGTCACGCATCCTTTCCCTTTCTTCTTTTTAATACTCATTTATTTCATAAAGCAGACTTCCTTGTATTTTTTTTCGAGATGCACATTCAGATTTAATGCTATTGCCAAAATGCCCACAATTCCCACCCAATGCATTAATACACTTAGTTCAACTGCTCCCTCTTTTCCTCGACAGACCCTTCACTCTCGCACTCTCCTTTCTCTTTCTTTCCCCCACTCAACATCTCTCTCATGCTCTTTTCTTTTAAGTTGCATTTAGATGTTGAGATGAGTTAAGTTGTGAATAGTAGTATTTTGTCGGTCCGATTGACATGGGTTTACCTTTTTTAGGTTAAGGTAGATTTAACTTTTTAAGATGAAATGTATGAAGTAGGTTGAGATGAGTTTAACATTTTTATAGGAAATTGAATAAGTGATGAGTCCCATCAATGATTGGTTTAAGAAGAATTGAGATGAGTTGAATTGTGTTCAACAACCAAACACACCCTAATTTACCTAATTTCCACTCAATTTCCGACTGAGCCTTACCTAACCCAATATCTCTCTCCCTTACTCTCTCTCACACAGCACTTCCATACTGAAGTTGAGCAAAGCACATCATTGCTGATTACACGCTATTTAAACACCATGATTTCTATTATTTCTTCTAGTTCCTTTGAACCCTAGACCATTATGAGCTACCCTCAGCAGGTGACAACCCCCAAACACCAAGACCCATCACTATCGGACAACCATTGCAGCCAAGCTCCTCCATCACAAACCACCATAGCTTCACTTTCCCCCTCACGGTAGTAGCATAAACTAGCAGCAGGAAGCAACAGCTGTAGCTCATGTCTCAACCATGACAGCACCGCTCAAAGGGAAACTCAACCTTGCTCGGCCCTAGCACACCCTCAACCACCTAGGCCAACGTTGCCACCCATGTGAGCCACCGTAGCGTCCACAAGCCCCTGTATAGCCAACCCAAAAACAAAACACTCATCCTTCTCCATTGGGAAAACACCACCATGAGCTTCACCTAACCTTTTTCATGTACGATCTGCCACTGTGTTCTGCAACCACCGCCAGTGACATCAGAGGATGCCAATTGGACCATCTTCGTGGTTCAAATCTGCCGATCTCTTTCTTTCCTTTGTTCTCCACCATTTTTCTCGGCCTAATCATGTTGTTCCACGCCACCGAGATCCGCCACCTACAAACACCCCATCAAAGGTCTTCTAACCAACAACCATCCACTTCCCTCATGCCTCTTAGATCCCTTCCAATCTCTCTCTATGCCTCTCTCTCTCTCTCTCTCTCTCTCTCTCTCTCTCTCTCTCTCTCTCTCTCTCTCTCTCTCTCTTTGTATGTAGGCTGCCCCTATGCACATGTAACACATCCTTGGTTTAACGAACAATCTCACATCGAGGGTGAGATTGTACAGAATAACAAAAAACATTTCCACAACTGCTATTGCCTATTTAGTAAGCAACACTGAGGGAGTTTCATGAAGGTTTAGAGTGTAAGTTACGTTGAGTTGTGAAAGTATGCGCAAGTATGGCACTTCGCCCAAAGTTCTTGCTGAACCATGGAACTCAGCTATGTAATGGTCGCTATAAACATGTCCCAATTTGATACGATGTCCTCCCAAAAACCAGACGGGTGAATGCTACTGGAATACTATGTAGGGTCTGAAATGTAGGCTTATTGACTATGTAGGCAATAGTAGTAAAAGAAGAACCCAATGAAAGATTAGAATTTTGAGTTTCATGAAAGTTTGGAGTGTAAGTTACGTTGAGTTGTGAAAGTAAGCACAAGTATGGCACTTCGCCCAATGCTCTGGCAGAACCATGGAACTCAACTGTGTAATGGTCGCTATAGAACATGTCCCAATCTAGTATGACAACCTCCCAAAAATAGACTAGTGAATGCTATTATATCAAATTAGCAATACATAGTGCCTGAAATGTAGGGTTATTGATTGTGCAGGAAATAGTAGTAAAAGAAGAACGCAATGAGATATTAGAATTTTAAGGTTCACTTGAACCATGTATTTCCTCCTAGAGGTCAATGTTGAGTTTTAACAGATTAGCATTAGTGATAACAAATTGGGTTTTTTGACATTAGCAGGGTTCTCAATAATCTCAAAACTTAATTTTACTGTACCTACAAAAGAGTTGTTGTCAACATCTTCAAATCCAAAGGTAACATCAGTATCACCTCCAAGCATAAAGGAAGCAATGATATGAACCCGCCGAATTGGAATTCCTTGAACCCACAATCAATTTGAAAACTCACCCAAGAATGCCAAAATCAAGTCAATAGATGGAAGAATCTAGACCCATTTAGGAACTAGTTTCAAGAACCTAGATTGTATGAAAATCTAGACTCATTGAAAAACCTGTCTCAAGAACGATTACAAAGGAGGAACGCCACAAAGGTTGTGATTTATCTTTGATAAGTTTAAAAATTCAATCAAGAAAAAGAGGAGATAAACTCAACTCACAATGAATAAACTTCATCAATTTTTATAAACTTTCATCATATCTGTTAAAATGAGGTTATAAAGAGTATTTAAACTAAAATCTTACAAAACCCTAGATAAAATAAAGCTCCATCTTCCAAAAATGCTCCTGAGTGAATAGTGTCGCGGTTACAGTAACGCTCTATAGTAACTCGGTTACAGTAACCCTTTTGAAACCCTAGTTCAACAAAATAATGATTTTCCCAACATGCCCTTAAGTCCTTCTCATAATAAACCTAATTATTCTAAACTAATAAAATAAGTCATTTAAATGAATTAAACAAGTTGAAAGCCTTAAAGTGCCCAAAGCCTTTGAGTCATGTTGTAGCCCTCTTCTATAGCTTATATCAAATTAATCAAAACTAGATCTTCATCCTTCAAGCCCATCTTGAATGTTGGGCTTTTGCTAGACCTGTCCTAGGTGGATTACACCAATCCATGCATTGTTTCCTTGCTATTATTAGCTCTCAATCTTGTGCCCCATCTGTAACTTGCAAAGGATCTCTAAGACTCGGCCCACCTTGGGGCCCATTGATTCTTCAAAGCAGTTGCCTTCTTTTCTCCTCCTCAAAATTTCATGCTAGAAAAGCCACCAAAAGCTTATCCTTCTTGTCCCCGTTGATTATAAAAAGACCAGCAAACACTTGAAGTATTTAATGTTCTATATAACAATGCACAATCTTTGGATCTTTGTTCTCAAGATATTGTAATCTTTCTAGTTTCTCGATTCGTGCATGCAATTGTGTTGTATTTGTAAACCAATATCCAACTCCAACAGCCCGCATTTATTGCCAATATCTAGCAATAGTGACATACTCAAGAAAAGTGAATGATACATTTAAGGAGAACTTGACATTACAGTTCAACAATTTCTAAGACCAACTCATATTAATTGATAGATTGGTTGTAACAGTTGCAAATAATCTTTCTCTTCCCTTATCAAATGGCTCAAATACACCCCCTAACTTGTAATTCATCAAACAACTAAGGAGAAAAATTCTTATATCTTCAGAGTATATAAAACAACGCCGCTTTGAAAATCCCATTGATTTTGCAATCTCAAAAATATCCCCAAAACAAGCAAAAATCATGTTTTTATTACATAAAGGGTGTACGACCCAGTGCCTACAAAATTTCAACCCATATATAGTAAAAGTATTATTCATGGACTACAATAGGGTGGTAGACTTGTACCCATCAGTGCTGTTCTTCAAAACCACCCATTTTTGGAGTGTATTGGTAAGAAGGTCATCTCTATGTTGCTTGAGAAGGGCCTGACTGAAGCTCCCAGGAACAAGATTATTTCAAAACCAATTGTTGAAGTGCTTTTCTTACTTTTGGAAGCGTGAAACACGTCTATTAGCTTAGCCACTAGTAGCTAGAGAAAATTGAAATAACCTTGGGAGACAAATAATATCCAGATCTGCAAATAGATTGCACAAAAATGGTGAGACATCATTAAGAGACTCTAGTCCTCGTAGATTCAATAGTAGTAGTACCCCAATTTTCTCTTCCAGGGCATGCAAATTAGATTATATCCGAGCTCCACTATGCATGCTCATGCCCGTTAAGGAAAATCTTAGTGTGAGGCCAAAGACTTCTTAAACCCAAAATCGAATGCATGTCATCCCACTCTATCTCCCCCTCCTCTCCTCCTTGTCTTTTCCAGTTTTCCTCCTGCTCCAACTACTATTGCCATCCAGATTGGAAGCTCTCTTTGCTTTCTAGGATTTTTTGTTTGTGGACATGCCAACTTTGACGTGCAGTGCTGAGGAATCATCATATCCATTCTCAATGGCTCACTAACATCATTTTCCCTCTCTGGTTTTCCCCACACTGCCCATACTCATTCCTTGCTTCTACATAAACTCAGCCTTACTCATCAACAGTCAAACAATGCCACCAACAAATGGCCGCTTGAACAAATTTATCACTGGCAAGTACCTTAACTTGGATGGGAACCCCAAGTTTGGTCTCTGGTGGGTGTCCCAGTGTCCCTTTTTGGTTCCACCCCTATGTAAACAACTTGCCACTATGGCAAATGACAGAATGTGCAGATGTGCCCGATAACGATACCACCAGGGTCAAACTCTATTCTGGTGCCCATGAAATCGGGAATGGGAGGCTTCCACTGGGTGTACTTGTCTTCAACTGTTGGCTGTTGGGACTGGGGTGTGAGAGGTTGGGAGTAGATGTTGGGTTTCTAATGGTGGAGAAGGAGATTCTGCATGGGGTGTGATGTTTTGCTCTAGTGCGTGAATGGAGGACGAGGCAAAAGGGGCAGTAAAAGAGTTGGACCTTTTTTTCTTCCATAGTAACTACATGTTCTTCTTCCTGTATTTTGAGCTTTGGGTCTCCAAATAGTTCAAGTTTTCATTAAAGTTGTTCTTGCATTCCTTTAATTTCAGTAGGATAACTTCAAGGGTGGGAACCTCTTGATTTTGAGTAATGGTGCAAGAATTTCTTCCATAGATTTTGATAGCATAGAGATCAATGTCTCTTTGATATCAATTTGTAACACACCCTGAGAATAGAATGAACAATTTCACCTCAAGGGTGGGAACCTCTAGAATACTAGAATAACTAGAGAGGAAGAAGAAGGATGAATATGAAAATAAGGTTTCCATTAGTTTCTAGACAAAGCAAACAATACGCTCCCCACAACTATAAGTAGGAATTCCCTAGTGGAAGACTTTCCATCTACTGGCCTCGTGGACCATGGTTGAAACAACTAACATAAGCATAACAAGAAAATTAAAAGAAGTTCATTACATTAGTAATCTACTTGGGCCCTAAACCCATGACACTAACTAAACTAAACTCGGCTCCTACTCCAATCCTGCAGTCCACGCAAGCTGGCCCCTACTGTAAACTGAATTTTGACACCACACCACACATCTCCTTCGCCACTCACGACGCACTAGCCATGGAGAAGAATATCGGAGCAATGTCATGCATCTAGAAAATCCTCCCCATCCATGGAGGTAAGTGGTACTCGGTAATGGGCTCCAAAATGTTGCTATTGGGTTTGCAAAATTTGTCATGTTTATGGATCTTTCTATTTACATGTTTAAGAGTTGTTGATAATCTAATCAAAATACTTTTACTTGATGTCCCTTGAATCCTTTGTTATGTATATTGTGAAATTACTGTGGATAGACTATAGGATTGGTGCTATGCCTCTGTTTTTACAGATGGAGATTCATTGGGTGTTTTGGTCGTTGCTTTGGTGATGAAACCATGTTATGTGAAGTCTAGTTGTGAGTTGTGATTGGATTATTTATGTGAAGCTTTGGGATTGATCAAGGGCCTGGTGGAGCATTGGGAATTCATTGTAGTTGGTTATGAATTTGTGGCCAAGGGCCTTGTGAATCACATGGAACAAATTTGCAATGGTTGTGAAGTTGGGAATTGAATTGATGTAAAATTGTGTGTTTTTGTTTTAATTCATAATTAATGTTGTTAATATTTCATTCAGTAATTAATTATTGCATGATGTCTGCATTATATTTGTTACCTGTCATTAATATTTATGTAATAGTGCTATGTTTTTGTGTATACTGATACATGTAAATTTTTTTATTTTTGGAGTCAAATGATTATTTTGTGGGTGCGTGTATATTACGACCCCAAGTTGAGATGGGACATTATCTTGATGGAACTCCTCTAGTCGCTCGGTAGTGTGTAAAACTAAGTGGCATCCGCCACAACAAGCCGGGCAAGATGGTAATGCTCTCAGGTCGACTCCAATGCCTCTCCGCTACCAGAGGCTAGAGGATACTTGTCACATACGCACTGGGAGTGGAGCCTGGCATTAGTTGTTACTCGTGGTGTAACCAGTGGAGCAAAGAGTTTGTGGATGGTTCATAGGGGAGACCATGGTACATACCTTAATCAAATGGATACTTGCAATTTAAAAAATGTGATTTCCAAATTTGTGGTGTCTTGTGTGAGAAATCGGTATACACTTATTGATGGGCCCCAAGGTAGACCGAGCCTTAGAGATCCTTTGTAAGTTCTAGATGAGGTAATCATAAGATTGAGAACTAAGAAGAGCAAGAAAGCAATGCAAGGATTAGTGCAATCCACTTGGGACGAGTCTAGTAAGAGCAGCCCAATATTCAAGATGAGCTTGAGAGAAGGAGATCCAGTTCTCATCCACGTGATACAAGTTATGGAAGAGTACAACATAAATTACTATGATAACCCTCATGTTATAGGAAATTTGCAAAATGTTATACTTCTTTTGAATTTCTTATTTTGTATAATTTCATATTTTTCCTGTGATAACCATCATTTCTTTGTGTTTTTAAGTGTTTATTTTATTAATTATTTTATTGGTTCTTTTATTTTAAATTGGTTATTATTATTTTGGCTATAGTATTTTCTTGTTATCACTGCTTAAGTTGTGTAATTTAATTTATTGTGCTTTTTCTTATTATTAATTATTATCTATTATTTATTGGCTCATTATTTCAAATTATATACATTGTTGGTTTTTACTATTTTATTTTATTATTAATAAGTTGTGTTTTATTTATCTTTCTACCTATTTTAAGTTAGTTAACTCTATGTTTAATTTCTCACCGTTGAATCAGTTTGAAGACCCCAAGATGAAGGCCCTGGGATTAAAACCCAAGTCCCTTCCTCTTTTTCTACATTTCCTTTCCTTCTCTCTCTCCTCACTCTCCTTCAGCCCGTGCAACCCCCCATGTCCCCTCACTGATTCCCTTATCCTCCAGCCCAGCCACCGATAACGCCCAGCCACCACCGTTGCCACCCCCTCATGTCAGTGACCTTCCCCACACCAGTCTCCACCCTCTGTAAGCCTCCCTATCTCTCCATAGCTCAGCCTAAAACCAACGGGTTCTTCAACCCAGCGCTGTCGTCCGCTGTCCCCTGGCCACCACACCACCACTAACAGCTTCCCCTTCCATTGGCGACCTCCCTTGGCCACCCTCATGTCCCACCATAGCCCCTAGCCACCGCACGCCCTTTCACTCTCCCACGGTCTCTCTCCGCTCATTTGGCCCCGATTCGCAACCCACACCACTGTCACGAGCTTCCCCTGACCACCATCAGCCTCACGTTGCCACCCATAGCCCCGATCTACCCTCACGCACGCCCGTCTCTCTCATGGGCTCTCTCTCATGCATGGCTTTGATCTCCACCATGCGCCACTGTCGCCAGCCTCCAACCCCACCGAGCACCACCACAATGTCACCAAGACCACCTCCTTCCTCCTCCCCTTGACCCAAAGCTCCTAGCTTCCCCTTCCATTTTTTCCAGCTTTGAGACCCATGGCCAACCCATTGGAAAACACAGTCTGCCGCTACTTCGCCACTTTTGGCATCACTGTGATCTAGCTTACCTTTGATCTTCCAGATATGCTTGATTACACTGTAAGTAATTTTGAAAAAAATTTTCTTGAGATTTAAATATATTTTTACACTAACTTAAGATTTAAATATATATATATCTGCTGTTTGCTATACCATGTAATCAAATATACTATCTGCATGCATTTGCATATTTATGTATTATGTTTGTTTGGTGTTTTGTCATTTGTCGTGATTGAAACTGCGTTTCCGTGTTGAGAAATGATTTTTGGCTGGAGCGTGCGTATCACGGCCCCAAGTCGGAATGGGGCATTATCTCGGTAAAACTTCTTTGGTTACTCAAGAGTGTATAAAACTGAGTGACGTCTCCTGAGTTGTCACTGGGCGACAACGAGATGGTAACCCTCTCATGCCGACTCTATGGCCCCTCACTCATTGTGAAGTCAAATGCACGGTCTTTAACCATGGTGTGACGAAGGGAGCCAGGATATGTGGATGGTACTTGGGGGAGACCATGGTGCATGCATAATAAATGGATATGTTTGGACCATTTTTTGGATATATGTGGGCCCCTAGCTTCCCCCTCCGTTTTTTTCCAACTTTGAGACCCATGATCAACCCATTGGAAAACACTGTCTGCCGTTGCTCCACAACTTTTGGTGTCACTATGATCTAGCTCACCTTTGATCTTCTAGATTTGCCTGATTGCGTTGTAAGTAATTTTTTAAAACATTTTCTTGAGATTTAAATATATTTTTACATTAACTTGTTTCTGCAGTCTGATTGGTAGTAATGGGCCTTGGGTCCATGAAGTGTTGGGAAAATAAAGGTAGTTGTTGTCGGATGTTGGGCCTTGGGCCGGATTGGAGGATGGGTTTAATTGTGGAGTTGGTTTGTGAAATTTTGTGCTTCGTGACTATTGTATTGATTTATTTTATCTGATGTGTGCTATGCCATGTCATCAAATATACAATCTGCATGCATTTGCATATTTATTTATTAAGTTTGTTTGGTGTTTTGTCATGTGTCGTGATTGAAAACTGGGTTTCCATGTTGAGAAATGACTTTTGGTGGGTGCGTGCATATCATGAGTCCAAGCCAGGATGAAGCATTATCTCGATGGAGCTCCTCTACTTACTCAGGAGCGTATAAAATTGAGTGATGTCCCCTAGGTTATCGCTGGGCGACAATGAGATCAAACGAGATGGTAACGCCCTCGTGCTGACTCTGTGGCCCCTCTACTAACAAGGGCTAGAGGATGCTTGGTCATGAACGTGTCACATCCACGGTTGTTACTCATGGTATGACAAAGGGAGATATGGTGTGCGAATGATCCCTAGGGGAGACCATGGTACATGCATAATCAATGGATATGTTTGGGCCATTTTTTGGATATTTTTGCAACCCTAGCTTCCCCATCCATGTTTTCCAGCTTTGAGACCCATGACCAACACATTGGAAAACAATGTCCACTGCTGCTCAGCCACTTTTGGCGTCACCATGATCTAGCTCACCTTTGATCTTCCAGATTTACTTGATTGCGTTGTAAGTAAATTTTCAATGAATTTTCTTGGGATTTAAATATATTTTTATACTAACTTGTTTCTACATTTTGATTGGTTGTGATCGGCCTTGGGTCCTTGAAGTGTTGGGAAAATAAAGGTAGTTGTTGTCAGATGTTGGGCCTTGGGCCGAATTGGAGGATAGGTTTACTTGTGGAGTTGGTTTGTGAAATTTATGCTTTGTGACTGTTGTATTGATTTATTTTATTTATGTGTGCTATGCCATGTCATCAAATATACTATCTACATGCATTTGCATATTTATTTATTATGTTTGTTTGGTGTTTTGTCTGTGATGTGTTTTGACATGTGTCGTGATTGAAAATTGGGTTTCCGTGTTGAGAAATGATTTTTTATGGGTGCGTGCGTATCACGACCCCAAGCTAGGATGGGGCATTATCTTAGTGGAGCTCCTTTGATCACTCAGGAGCATACAAAATTAAGTGATATCCCTTGGGTTGTTGCTGGACGACAATGAGATCAGATGAGATGGTAATGCTCTCGTGCTGACTCTGGAGCCCCTTTGTTAACGGGGGCTAGACGATGTTTCGTCACGAATGCGATGGGCACAAAGTTGGGCATCGCTCGTTACGAAGTCACATGCATGGTCATTACCTGTGGTGTGACGAAGGGAGTCAGGGTGTGCAGATGATCCCTAAGGGAGACCATGGTGCATGCATAATAAATGAATATGCTTGAGCCATTTTTTGGATATAGGTGGGCCATTATTATGGAAAAATGGTGCATTTATAATTGGACTAGTCTGGGAAAATGACGGATGGAAATAAATGGACGTGTTTTGGGCCAAATGAATTTTTAGCATGTATTGGAAAATGTGTTATTTTTGGAGAAAAGTGATGGTTTTGTTTCTTGCATATTTTATTATATGAATGCATACATGTTGGTTGTGTTAATATGTTTTTATCTCTTAGATTATTTGGTTGATTACTTCCTGAAATTCATAATCTCACCGTGGTATTCTTACCCTGTAACAGCCCACTAGAAATTCAATAGTGAAATTTTTATAAAGTTTAGAAACCTCGTGAAAACTCCATAAGTTTTCATTAATCGACTAATCCCAAAAGTTTTAGTCTGTTAACATAGTCAGTGTTATCACTCACTATGGTGTTAGAAATATAATTTTAATTGTTTGAGGTAGTTAGAAGTGTCAGAATACGTTATGATTTGTGCCACTAGACTTAGTTGATTATTTAGGATTTTATGGCACAATAACTCATTTTCATAATTTCGGACAAAACGGCTGTTAAAAACTGTGAAATTATTTTTAGGGGCACTTCGGGGTTGAGTTTTGATAAACGATTTTCACTCTAGGTTAATATGAATATTTAGGATTTTTCAGTATTAAGTTTATTATGCATTTTTTCTGAGTTGGCCTTCAAACCCTTTTTTATCCAATTTCTAGTATTGTGTTTAATCACTTGATTAAATCACTCACACATAATTTCTCAAATTCTTATTATGACATTATTATCCAACATTTTAAACCTTAGAAATTTGATTGGGCCAAGAAAAGTTGAATTTTGGCTTGATAGCATCTCAAAACCTAACCAAACCCCCTTTAAACCCCAAATTGAAGTCTACTTGATTGAGGCCCACCAAGACCCAAGAATTTGCTCACCTTGGCAAAGCATCTTGAAGAAGTTTCCTCCCCCACATGGCAAACCATCCACTGCCCTTGGCTGCACTCAATAGTGCATTGATGTGAACGAGAATCCACCTCATCAATCTCCATACCTCACAGCTTCTGTAGGCAGTCCTTTGGCCCTCAGTATTCTCTACTTTATGTCACATAGCCACCTCTAATCAATGGTCATTCAAGCCCATATCTTCCCCCTCCAGAAGCCTAGAGTTATGCAAGACACACTTCTTTCCCTTTAATCACTTTTTCACCCAATTATGAGAGAGAAACTCAAAAGAGCTCTCTCGGGTAGATTTCTAGGTCTTATTGCATGGATATTGTCGACCTTTTTTAAGTATTTTCAGACAATGATTCTTTCATAAAAGTTGTTCGTATTTGAGTTTAGTTTCCATAGATATATTATTCGTCTCATTCCATGGTCATTTGTTTGGTCAAAAGTATTTTTAACCATAGAAAAGTCATTCTGGGTGTAAAACTGGAGAGTATGTTATGTTTTGGAGTTTTTGACCAAGCTAATGGACATATCTTGGTCCAAAAATTTTATGGAGTGCTGTTAGCATATGTTTATGAGTTTCCACTAAGATTTTGTTGCATGAATAAAGTTTTTGATGATAGATTTTATTAGATTTAGAAACTTCAAAATTGGAAGTGGAAAAACGGTTTTTGTTTGGAGAAAGTTTGAATATTTCGTGGTTTGATCTTACTCTAAAAGCGTTGATATTTTTATATGATGATCCCAAGTCTCTTAATTTCATGTTAGGATGTTATTTTGAAGATATTTAGTATTATTTTTAAAGATATGATTTTTCTATGCAAGATGATTTCAGTTAGGCCAAAAATTTGATTTTTTGGGTTAGATCCATGTTTTATTGCATTTTAGCCATGTGATTTTAAGTTTGATAGTTGGATATTCTTTAGGACACATTTTTAAACCATGTGATGTTTTAGTTTGAAGATCTCATCTTTTTAAACCATAGATCAAGAGATTGATCACAGCTAGTTAAGAAAAAAGTTTCTATTTTTGGACTAAGTGTAAAACCAAATGTTATTTTGTGATTTTGGTGAATTTAGTTTGATGATTTAAAGCATGATTGACCTTAGGTTGATGTTATAAATATGATAGAAGTAATATTTTATTTTTTGGAATTCTTGGAGATGTTTTGATTTAGGGTCAAAGCTTGTGACTCAAATGTTTAGATCTTTTTACAAAAAGTTTGGTGTTAATTATTAGTTTTTTCTAAATGGATGTTTTAAGTATGTTTTTAAATTTAGGATAGGAAAATCTTTGTTGCAAAATTTTGGTTTAAGTATGAGTTTTGAAGTTGGAAGGAATTGCAACAAAAACCAAGATAAATGGCCTATGGATGTTTTGGCCATAGTG
This sequence comes from Carya illinoinensis, assembly GCF_018687715.1. Classification (NCBI taxonomy): domain Eukaryota; kingdom Viridiplantae; phylum Streptophyta; class Magnoliopsida; order Fagales; family Juglandaceae; genus Carya; species Carya illinoinensis. The sequence continues at coordinate 25,343,125 of NC_056759.1, read as the reverse complement.
TGTGTTACATAGTTGTGATTTGTTTTAAATTTTTTTGAGTTGATATTTGAGTTTAGGAAAAAATTTACATGAGGAATATAAATTTTAGAAATTTTTGGAGCTAGGATGTGAAATCCTTAAGTTAGAGGTAAAATGGTCATTTTTCCACATGTAGAGGGTAAAATGATAATTTTACTCTAAGTTAGCTTGTTTTCATGCTTCTAATTGTTAGTAATTCAATTTCTAACTTTTAGAACACCCTCTTACAGTTCCTCATGTTTCGCACTTTATTTTTATAGAACGCGACGATCGAGGTAAATTAGATTCTAACTTACTATCAGTTTACTGTGTATGTATGATGGGTAAGGGAACTAAAATTTATGTATGTATGTTATCAAATATGTCATGCCATGTCACATCATTACATGTTTATCTGTTATGCATGATTTATTCTGTCACGAATATTTCTGTTACACAATCTATTCTATCACGACACTATTGCAAGTATGTCATGTTAAGTAAAGAAGTCATATCAACTTTATGTTAAGTCAAGTTTCAGATCACGTTTATGTTAAGTTATTCATGTCAATCACGACCCTAAGTGCTAGGATGGGGTAATATCCTAGTGGAACTCCTTTGTTCACACTGGAGTGTCTAAATAGGTGTGAAATCTCTTGGGTTGACGAAGTACAATCAACAGGTTGTGAATGTGGCCTAACTAGCTAGTCACCAGAGCACGCTAGACACTAACACCAATGGAGTCATATTTTATTTTACATGTGTTCACAGCAAGTGTGGCACAAACAATTCATGGGGCCACAACAACTATAGAACATGAAGTATGGGGATACAACAATTGTGGAGTATACACTACATGAGACATAGTAATTGTGATACGTAGAATATGTGGGACCACAACAGCTGTGGAGTACGTATTAACGCACTCGCAATTGGTGTAGATACTTGTGTTATGATGTGGTAATCGACAGGGACACATGGCTCAAGGGGACCCGTGTCGCACCCATATGGTCACGTTATTAATTAAGTCTATTGAACAAGATTCTAAGTTCATGTCAAGAAGTTAAGAATAAGCAATCATGGTGACTCTATGAGATAAGAATAAGTAATCATGGTGACCCCATGAGATAAGAATAAGCAATTATAGCAAACCCATAAGATAAGAATAAGTAATCATGGTAACCCCATGGGATAAGAATACACCATTATTGTAACCTCATGAGATAAGAGTAAGCAATTATGGTAACCTCATGAGATAAGAATAAGCAATCATAGTAACCCCATGAGATAAGAATATACCATCATGGTAATCCCATGAGATAAGAATAAGCAATCATGGTGACCCTATGAGATAAGAATAAGCTTCAGCAAGTTCATGTTATGTTATGTTATGTTCACGTACATGTTATGTTCATGTTTACGTTAAGTTTCAAGTTCATGTTCATATCATGTTATGTTCATGTTTTTGTCATGTTCAAGCTTACGTTCCTGTTATGTTATGTTCATGTTTACGTTATGTTTCAAGTTCACATTCATGTCATGTTATATTCACGTATACATTATGTCTCAAGTTCACGTTTATGTCATGTTATACTCAGATTTATGTTAAATTTAAGTTCATGTTTATGTTATGTATGTTCATGTTCATGCTATGATTCAAATACATGTTATGTTTCAAGTTCACGTTCATGTTATGTTGCTAGCCCATGTTATATTTTAAGTTCAAGTTCATGTCATGTCAAGTCAAGTCCAATTCACGTTTCAGTTCAGGTTATGTCAGTTATGTCATGCTATATGTCAAGTTATGTTATACTTACTTACGACTTTAATTATGCATTCATGCTTTTACTGCCATGCATACATCATTAATCTGTGTGGGAGTTTCCCATTAACTTACTGAGATTTGTGATTAAATCTCACCATGGTAGTCTCAACTACCATTCCCCCCGAATGGTAGGCGATGTGTCAGGATCAGAGCAGGGAGCGGACACTTGTAGACTAGAGGAGGTCAACTAGATGCCGCAAACACGACGTGGAGTTTACATCTTCCATAGTTAGTTTTTGGACAGTATTCTGGCCTCGTTAGTTGAGTTACATAAGTTACTCGACAAACTTCCTCAATAGTGTATTTTGGTAATGTAAATGTCGAGTCTGGTCTCCCATGTTTTTGAGATTACAGTCTTCTGAGACTCGTACTGAAATCATGGATGTTTATTTTGTTAAGTATGTTTGGATTACGATTTAACTATTTGGGATATTATAAGTTTGGTGCATAGTATTGCTCAAAAGAAAATTATCCACTGCGAATATTTCATAATGCTAGATGCATGTTAGGAATATTGCATCTTATATGTCATGAACAGGGGCAGATAACCTTGTGTTGCATGTCCTGACGCTCCAGATATTCATTCGATCCCAAGCGGAATCTGGGAGCATCACATATCCTATGGTTCCGTTTTATAGAATTGTAGATTTTGATATAGATGATGACATTGAGCTTGAGGGATCGGCTCCGCCAGATGAGTAACTTATTGTTGCTTGTTGATCAAGGGATTTATTTCCCCTTTTGATTATTTTTTTTTGATTTTTTATTTTATTTTGCTGGATAACTGTATAACCTCTTTGAGAATCTTTTACTTTCATGATTCTATTTTTAAAATTATGGTACTTAGTTAACCATATTTTATTTCTCTGCTAAGATTATTATTGTACACTTAATTACATGTTCACACACTAATCACTTGACGATTGGCAATGCGTAACCCATGTTGTTATCAACCCAGTGCCACGATTTCCCCCAAATTACAGTGGGAGTTGTGGGTGCCACATTTTCACCTGTTTGTATTTTGAGTATTAGTTTTGGTTTCACTTACGAAGATTTTGTGAAATCTCACTTTGGTATTGCCACTTGTGGTTCCTCTCTGACTTTGATGCATAGGAGTGAAGATTTGGGGCCTTTTCCCCATTTTATTTTAAGTGTTGTTATTTGACTTGATTTTATTTGGATGATTGTAATATTTTTATGCCAAAATTTGGAAGACTCGTAGCTTATGGATATTAGCTTAGTGAAGTTGTTTTAATTTATGGTGCTGTTAGAATTAATAGTTGCCATTTTTATTTTTTCATTGTGAACTAACTATACACTATTGTATTGCCTGTATGCACACACATCGCGCTGGTGATGTACGACCCGAACGGCCAACATCTTGGAGTCACAACTTCTGCCACAATACAAGCAGGGGTTAAAGGCGCCACATTTCATCATGTACGTTCTCCACTTTGTGATCAGTGATCCCCTGCCAAAAAACATATCATTAAATAATTAGATTAATGATATATGTTCTCTCTCACTGCCTAATTAGTTGGTTTCAAATCAGTTCGAACCTCACTAATAAATCAACATTTTTTACTCATAGGAATCGACCGTAATGAATCCGATTATCGAAATTCTGACACATTTTGCTAAAGAAATACCACTCACCGATTTTTGAAACAATTTAATTTATAATGTTACGACCCTCAACATCTGCAAGGTAATTTATCTTATTTAATTAAATTGTGAAACCCTCGACCCTTCAGTACTTCACCCCAAATCTCCATACCAAAAAGAATTTCCAAGCTTTCAACAACTTCTTCCCTTAATATCTCACGTGTCTTTCTTCCTCCTATCTTTTGTCCTTGTTAATTATTTACTGGATATAAATTTGCAAGTAAACAAGGTCAACTTTCTACGCCATGAATGAACCTTCACCATGCCTTATTTCTTCTGTTGCTTTTCTAGGTATGTAATATGTATTATGTGGATAGGCGTGTACGCACGTACGTAATAGATATGGTTCGTCAGAGGGACTGCATTTTAAGTACTAGTACTAGAGCAACATAAAATCATTGCTTGCTGGAGTACTGGAGTTTGTTACGTGCCATTAATGGGACTTTCCACTGAAGTGACTGTGAAGCAAAGTCATGAATGGAACTTAAAGCCATTTATTTTGCAGGTGTATATGTATAGCTACTGTTATTATATAAAATGGCTTTAATTTTTGTCAATTTATGGCGGGTGGGATTAAATTGAGGCTAATCCCTGTAATCTCTAGTGCAGACTTTGATCGAAAGCAACTAGCTAGCTTTGAAAAGTCTCAATAAGATTAAGAATTTAATCATTTGGGAGAATTATTATGATCTCAAGTACTAAGGGACAACTTTATGTAGATTTTTTGAAAATTTAGAATGTCGATTAATTTACCCAGTATTTACACGTGAATTAATGACTAATATTGATTGGTCATGATGTTTGCTGACTTTTTACACATGAGAGCATGCCGTCGATCAACTTCTGATGATTCTTAATTTCAACAATAACATGAGATCCAATGATTGGTGGGTCAGGGAGATTTGGACAGCAAGTTGAAATAAAAATTGAAAGTTGAATAAAATATTATTAGAATATTATTTTTTAATATTATTATTGTTTTGAGATTTAAAAAAATTGATTTGTTTATTATGTTTTATGTAAAAATTTGAGAAAGTTTAAAAAATAAGATGGAATAAGATGAAATATTTTTTATATCCAAGCCTTAGCTAAACCTTGCTCCCTTCAGGTGACTTCGAGCCCTGAATTTTCGTTTTTTTGGGCTTTGGTTGAAAGATAATAAATCCTGTCAAATAATCCTATATTCATAATTCGTACATGATCTACCCTTTGAAATCAAGAACTTTGAATCCGTACATTTCTAAGTTCTTGATTTTCTTTTGCTTCTAAGACATGAGTCATCTATTTAGTTTATCTATTTTTTTTTTTTTTTTTTTTTTGGGTGGATATGATTAATATAGGTAGCATATATATTTTTGCAGTATGACAACCAATGACACATGACATGGCCTCTTGAGTTATTGGAAGCTTCATTCAAAAGGATTCAATTAATTAAGTATGCCAGAGTAGAAGAAAGAAAGAAAACGAAATGAAAATTAAAAAGAAAAACTAAAAACCAAAAAAGAAAATTCATAAGAAAATTAATATTGAAGCGCTCAACGTGGAATCCCATTTGGCACCTGAAATTATGTGTTGGTTTAGAAATTATGGAATGGTGTTGTCCCTTTGGACAACAAGATTGGAGTATGTTGTATTGCTTTAGCTCTTGCTGTTTTGCATCTTCAATTTTCGGCTCACTTTGTTAACATTTTTGGAGTCTCTGGATTATATATAACTTTGGATTGGAGGGACAAGTTAGGTACATGATGTTCTTTCTTTAATAATGGCAGTCTGATTTCTATTCTTGCGCATCTTGATTCATGTTTAATTCTTTGGGAGCTGTGCTTAGCTCGAAATTCTGCCAGGCACGATGATATGATTAAGCCACCTTCAGTCATTATTTGGAAAGTTGCTAAATGGCTGCATGAGATTACTTTTTCATGCACGTCTCAAAAATTGCAACAAAAGAAGGAAAACTATTGCTGGTTTGATAGATGGTTTCCCTTCTGGTAAGATAGAATTAAACATTGATGGTGCCTCAAAAGGGATATTCGGGGCTTGCTTGCTGTGATGGTTTTATTAAAGACTAGCTTGGAAGTTTCAGTTTTAAGAGATCGATGGCATGTTACTATGCTAGCCAGCTTAATTCGTATCTTCGATCTAATAGTTGGTACTAATTCCTTGCTTGTGGTCAAATGCTTCCAAAAAGGAAGGTAGACACTAAAGTAGTTTTTTGAGCCCTGGCATGATATTATCTCATTCCACAATTTCAATAACCTTTCATGATGTATTTCATGTTTTCAGAGAGGGCAATAGTATAGCAGATAGATTTGCATACTTAGGTTCTACTGAATATTATGTATCCTTTTCTGTAGTTTCTCAACTTCCAAAGCATCTCTATAGTATCTTTTGGTTGCCTGATAAAACTGGTTTGCTATATTTTAGAATTAGATGACTTGTTTTTGTTTAGATACTCTGTTTTATAATGTTTAGGAGATCCTCATCAAATGCCTTAAAACTCAGATAGTCCCAATGCTTACTTAAATGTTTATGGGTTCTCATTCAACAGCAAGATGAGAAATATGGTACTGGAACCGTTAGGTTCCCTTGTCAGTTTTTGTTTTTATTTCATTCATTGTAACATTAGTTTTGAGCTGGTTGTTGCGTCTCTCACCCCCAAGTTTTTGTACTTTATTTTATTAATGAGTAATACTATGAACAAGCCCCAAATGCACAAGTTTCATGCAAGTCTTTTGTAGAAAAGTATAGTAGCTCGTCAAGAAAAAATGATTCATGGTAGGTCCACTTTTTCATCAAAGCATGTGCATGCCTTGCATATTTGGAATTTGTATATATCATTATTTTTTATCCAAAAAGAAAGAGTCTTGCTACACTTATAAAAAAAAATTGATAACGTAATTTCCCTTTTCTTATTTATTTTTCTATACCCTTACACATTTTAAAAAAATATATACAATATTATTCAAAAACACTTTTTTAATCACTAATTAAGAAAAGTGTTAGGGCCCATGTCGGGATCCAATTGCCTGCTCTCGTTAAATGGACGGGTGGATTTCAATGCTACCATCTATCCAAATTAACTCTGCATCCAAAATCCACAGCTCCAACACTTCTAGGAAAATTATCAACATCATCAATCTAAATAGATCACCAAACAACAGCAAGTTAGGGAGATTTGATCACTAAACAAAGTAGCTTTGACGTTTCATTTGATCAAATCATCAAATCTTATTGTAGATTTAACCTAAGAGACATTTGATTTGAGAGACCCTCAACATTTGGGGAGATGAGAGAGTGACAAAATAATAGAAGCGGAGAAAAAGAAATAAGAGAAAATGAAGATAAGAAGTAAAGAGGAGAAAGGAAGAAGACATAGAAGCTATAGACCGAGGGAGATGAGAGATGGAGAAAAGAAAAAGAGTCATGCTACATTCACTGAGGATGTAGCCTGACAAATTGTCCCGAGAAGACTAAATGCTTTTTTTTTTCATACATTTTTTTATATTCTTAAACATTTTTAAAATAAAATTCATAACATCATTAAAAAAACACTTTCTTAATCACTTAAAAGCAAAAATGTTGGGACTCATATCGAGACCCACTCTTGGTAGCTATATCATTTTCCAAAGAAAAATGATAGCAAGGATAAAGAGTTGGAACTTGAAATACATATAAAATATACACACACACAGATATATATATATATATATATATGTTATATTTATATTAACTTATCAAGTGGTTAAATAAAACCCAAGACAGCGGATGGGCCACTCGCCACCTACTCGGTAAATACAACCCAAAAAAAGAGCCAACTTGGGCCTTGGCTAGCCGATTCCTAGTTGGGCGGGTAGGTCAAGTTTGGGTAACCCAATGCCCTCCCCGACCCCTGTCAAGTAAGATAAAATGACGTGGCCATAGACTACAATATCATGACAAATTAAAAGATGACTTGTGTCATCTTATGTATAGTAGACATTTGAAAATTTTAAAAACTACACAGTAAACATGCCACGTCATCATAAATATTAAAAAGATCTAAAAAATCAGAAAAGAATAAAATGATTTAAAAAGACAAAATTATAAAGTCTTAGAAAATTAAAAAAAAAATTATATAGACACAAAATATAAAAAGCATTAGTTAAAAAATAAAACTAATAAAATTATAAAAGTAATAAAATTATTAAAAAAATTAAAATTTAAACAAGATTGATGCTATTGTATCGTCCAGCTTTAATCACTGGTCACGCCTCCTGGTACAAAATGTAACTTTTTTATTTTTTTTCCTTTTTTTCTTCCCACAATTTTTTAACATCTTTAAATATTTTAAAAAAATAAAAAAATATCAATATACGAATAGTTACTTCCTTAACTATTGAAAAAATAAAATTAAATACATGAGCGGTTAAAATCAGGAGGCAAACTCATGGGGCATACTATCATTTTCTTTACAAACATTAAAATGGAGAAAACATTAAAATATATTAGAAAAAACTCAGAAATATGAAGAAAAGCATTGAATTTCCTTTAAACACTTAGAATTTAATCAGTTCATAAAGAATTTGTTTTAAATGGTTATAAATGTTATAAAAATAAACAAAAAATTATATTAAGATAAGTTAGGTAATAAAAAATTAACTGCTTTATCAAATTTATAAATATATATATATATATATATATATATATATATATAAAATAAAACAAAACAAACAGAGAGTAGCAAACTTTTTACGCTCATGGGTTGCCGGCGGCCGCTCTAGACTGTCCAGATTTGACCGCTCAAGGGGTGGCCTGAATATTAAACTCAACGGGGGCAACCTACATCAGGTGGTCCAAAGAAGTTGTTGTCCAATGGGATAGCCACGCATGGACACTCCTCATCACTGGATAGTTTGTTGTATTCTTTTTTTTTTTTTTTAATTTGGTAAGTTAGTTTTCTTTTTAATTTTTTTTTTATTTTCTAATAACAATCTCAATGTTCTTTTAATTATGAATTTATTGAATTTGAAGTTATTTTTGAAAATTAATTTTATGGTTTTTTAAAAGAAAAAGTGAATAGTTTTTCCTTTCTTTGTGTTTTAATTCTTTATTTTGTTGATTTTCTCAGATTTTAAGACTCACTTGATTTTAAAAATTTTTTAATTCTTTTTATTGTTCATGCTGATGTGGCATGCTAAATTTTTTAAATCTTTAAATGTTGAATGTATATAAGATGACACATTTCGTCCTCTGTTTGCTCATAACATGGTAGTCACGTCAGCATTTTTGGTTAGGAGACTAGTTTTGGTTAGAAAAGTTTCTCTTTTTTTAGATCCATAATGCTTTCTAACTGTGCTATCCTATAAAATAACGTGGACACTCCGAGTTATCTCAGTGGGACGCTCAAGTTAATTTTCTCTCGTTCAGACATAGATATGATTGGGAGAGCGATAAGACATCATATTTATTTTAAATTGTTAAAAATAAATATATATATTTTTAATTATTGTACGAAATAAGATGAAGATAATTCCCTTTTTTTCCCCAAATAATATCATATGGTAATAGTTATAATATTTTTATGAATACTGTAAGTAGATTGAGTTTATGTATTACTGTAAATAGATTGCTTGTATTGAGGTGAGTAAAAGCATCTCGCAACAGGGGCAGCACATTAAAGAATAATAGTGCTCGCCAACCTGACTGAGCACACAAAAAAGTAACAATACTCGCCAACTCAGGCAAGCACACGAAAAACACGTGCTTTTTTTTTTTTTTTTTGAATCATCAAACAATACCTTTCATTCATTCATCATAAATTGTGCAAAAACAGTACCTGATTACAATCACTCAAAAACCATCTCATAGTTCCACATTAGAGCAAGGTTTTTCTTTAATAATATGACTAACAATCTCTGCAGGTCCTTCTTCAATCCAACACCATTCCCCTTCAATTCTCAAGGCTCTCTTGGCAAGTTCATGAGCCACACTATTGCCTTCTCTATGTATGAACATCACAGACCAGTCAATTCGATTTAGTAGCCTGCCACGCATATCTTTGAACATCTGATCCATCCAAGCATTTACTCCCCTTTCCTCTGTTACCCCTTTAATGATTCTTTCAGCATCTCCCTCAAACACTACATTCCTTATATCCAGCTCCACTGCTAGATCCATAGCTTTCCAAAGTCCAGCAACTTCAGCCATATCAGAGGTACCATGAAACAGTCTTGAAGCACTAAAGGAAAACAGAATCTCCCCCAAATGGTTTCTTGCTATTATGCCCAACCCCATCCTGTTTCCAACCTTATCTATGGTCGCATCAAAGTTTAGTTTAGAGGTTCCCATATCAGGTGGCTTCCACTTGGTATCCTCCCTTCTTTTTGTGTTGGAGTCCTTTATCAGTTTCATCTCAGCTCGAGATGCTTGAAAGCACTTAAGCCTGGATAATGCATTGGTGACAACTCTGGTTGGACTCTCAAACTTGCCTTCAAAGACCAAGTTATTCCTTCTGGACCATAAGCCTCTCAAGATCATAACTGCCTCTGCTACCTTGTTTTTCTGCAAAGTTTCCTGCATATCAGTCCAGATTTTGAAGAATTCCCTTTCCTCACAAATCCACTTTTGCAGGCCACTGTCCTTTTCTGCCCACACATCAGCAGCAGCTGGACACGACCATAGCACATGATCAACTGTTTCATCATTTAGATCACAAATAGGCTAAGAAGCATCTTCAATAACTCTCCTCTGACTTAAGTTCTATCTTGTTGGCAAGATGCTGTTTACAGCCTTCCACAGAAAAAGTTTATCAGAATTAGGAACATCAAGACTCCATATTCCTTCCCATACTTTTTTCTGATCTTGTCTATTTGAACACTCACCAGACCCTTCCCTTTCCATGTCATTACACAAATGATATGCACTTTTCACAGTAAACCTGTCATCCTTAGTGTAACCCCATAGAATTTTGTCTTCCTCTCCATACCAACTCAATGGTATGTTACAAATTTGAGCAGCTTCATTTCTACTAAAAATCTCCCCAATCAACCTCTCATTCCAGCAATGGATATCTTCAAAAATAAAAGAGCTCACCTTGGAGTCAACCTCTAACCGATTGACTAGGGATCTAACTTTGAAACCTACAACATTGGGAAGCCAATTATCAATCCAAATGGCAAACTCTTACCATTTCCCACTCTCCACACACTTCCTGCTTTGACCAAGGCTTGTGCGGCCAATAAACTCCTCCACATAAAGGAAGGTTTATATCCAAGCTTAGCCTCAACAAATTGGCCCTGTCTATAATGCTTCTCCTTAAAAATCCTTGCTGCCAATGAATCAACCTTTGTTTGTAGCATCCACCCTTGCTTGGCAAGCATAGCCTTGTTAAAATTATCAATATCTCTGAACCCCAGCCCCCCCTCCTTCTTATTATTTCCCATTTTATCCCACCCTTTCCAATGAATACCTCTGCCCTCTTTATTACCATGCCCCCAGAACCTTGCAAACATAGAATTAAGCTCTCTACTCAGCTTCTTTGGGAATCTAAACACATTCATGGTATAAGTTGGAATAGATTGTAAAACAGCCTTAGTAAGTATCTCACGCCTAGCACTTGACAGAAATGAGTTTTTCCAGTTGCTGACCTTCCTCCACACCCTTTCTTTAATGCCTTTGAAAGTTTCATATTTAGATCTACCAATCATAGTAGGAAGACCCAGATATTTACCATAAGCCCCTAGAGAATCATCACCAGCTTCTTGCAAAATATCCCTCTTAACTGAATCTCTTATATTAGAACTAAAGAGCAAAGCTGTCTTCTGTCTGTTTAACATTTGGCCTGAAGAGACCTCATACAGCTTCAGAACCTCATGATAGCTAGCCATTCCTCTCTACTTGCTTTACTGAAAATCACACAATCATCAGCAAAAAGAAGATGATTAATACGGGTCCCTCCTCTTGCCGCTGCTACCCCTTTGATTCTTCCATTAAAAGCAGCTTGACTCAGCATAGAACTAAGCCCTTCTGCACATAAGATAAAAAGATAAGGAGACAATGGGTCTCCTTGTCTTAAACCTCTCGTTGGAGTGAATCTCTCTCCCACCTTTCCATTAATAATAATAGAATATGAGACTGAATCCACACAAGCCAACACCAACTGGATCCATTTTTCACAAAAACCTAGCCTCTCCATGATAGCTTTCAAAAAGGACCACTCTATTCAATCATAGGCTTTAGACATGTCGAGCTTTAGTGCCATGCTTCCCTCTCTTCCCCTTTGTCTTGCTTTCATGGTATGTAGGATCTCATAGGCCACCATCACATTGTCAATTATAGATCTGCCTGGTACAAAAACACTTTGAAGACTAGAAATTATATGAGGTAAAACATGCTTAAGCCTGTTCACTAATACTTTTGCTATAAGCTTGTACAGAACATTACAAAAAGAGATAGGTCTAAAATCATTAACAGAAAAAGGGGCTTCTACTTTTGGAATCAAAACAACATTTGTCTGGTTCAAGTCACTATGCATACCTCCCCCATTTAGCACTTCTAATACAGCCTTACTCACTTTAGGACCCACGACATCCCAATGGTGTTGGTAAAAATCTACTCCAAATCCATCAGGACCAGGAGATTTAAAAGGCCCCATTTGTTGAAGAGCATTAGAGACCTCATCTTGCTGAAAAGGAGCCACTAGATCTGCATTCATCTCCCTTGACACTCTGCTACTTATGCATTGAAGACAAGCCTCAATGTCTTCTGCCCTTGGGTTTGAGGATGAAAAGATATTCTGAAAGTGTTCTTTAAAAGCATGAGCAATATCAACCTCATTACTTCTCAAAACACCTTCAGAATCTCTAATTTCTTGTATGAAGTTCTGTTTCCTCCTTTGCATAACACATGCATGGAAAAACCGTGTGTTTCTATCTCCCTCTTGATACCAATGCTTTTTAGCCATTTGCCTCCATTTGAGATCCTCTTTATGTAGTAAGACCCCCAGTTCCTCCTGGAGTTTCACAATCTCAACTTCATTATGCTGGTTTTCATCATCCTGCAGCTGTTTCAAGATTGCTGACTTCTCTTTTATGACTTTATCAAAATCTGAGTTAGAAGATCTTCTCCATCTTGAAAGAGACACTCTACTCATTCTAAGATTATGTTGAACATGTCTGATAGAATCATCATTGGGCCTCTCGTGCAACCATACTTCCCTGATGATCTTCTTGTAGCCTTCATCTTTACCCCATGCCACTTCATATTTGAATAACTGGTGGCCCCCTCTTGAGAATGGAGACTACTGCCCATATGAGAAGCATAATGGTCTATGATCCGAGCTTCTAGCAGCCATATTTTCAACCTTTAGAGTTTTAAAATGGTCAAGCCATCCTTTGTTTGCTAACCCTCTATCCAGTCTTTCAACTGTAAAGGTTTCATCTCTATGCTTGTTACACCAAGTAAACCTTGAACCAGTCCATCCCACATCAAATAGTTCCCCCATCTCTAAGGCCTGCCTGAATTTATTCATCTGAGCCTCACTTCTCTCATTCCCTCCTCTTTTTTCATCTTGTGCTAAGATCTCATTGAAATCTCCATAAGTAAACCAAGGTATGTGATTAGCAGGTTTCAAAGACACCAGTAAATCCCATGACCCTTGCCTCTTGCTAGCTTCAGGATGACCATAAAAACCCGTAAATTGCCATTCAACAGCCTCATGGCATTAATATGAAATCTAGAATAGGATTGAATAGACACCCCTGTTTCTAGCCTCCATAGTAAAACCAAACCTCCACTTCTGCCAATAGGATTGACAGCAAAACACCCCTCAAATTTCAGTTTCCTCTTAAGGAACTCCCATCTATGAGAATCTAACTTGGTTTCCATCAAGAAAACCAAATCTGGTTGCTTTTCCTTCACTAGGCAGTGAAGGTCATGAACTGTACGGGGGTTACCAAGACCCCGACAGTTCCAACTTAAGGTTTTCATTGCTCTTGGCGGCGCTGCTCCGCAGCCACCGCCAAGTTTGATATTGTACTGCACACAACCCCTTCTCCATTAAGTTTTACCTTTTTGCTCTCTACTTCCCCATCACCAACCTCCTCTTCATCCTCTAGTCCCCTCTTCCTTGAAACACTTTGGATCCTGGGAATGGTAACTGTGCCTTGTTCCCTAGCACGTTTTTTCCACCCCCTTCTAGTCCTTGGAGGCCTTATGACTGTATCAGGTAAGTGAACCTCAGCAGCAGGTTCAGTTTGGTTGTTTCCCACAGCCAACTTCAACATGTTCTTGCTTCCCTCACCTACCATACCTGCTATTTGGGCTACCACAAAATGGTCAGAGCCTGGGCCCTCAACCAAACCAGGATCCAAATCCAAGCCCAGGCCCAAAGTTACCTCCTTATCTTGCAAAGGAAGGGTCTGTTTGACACAGCCCGAAGATCTCTCCTCAGCATTTATCTCTTGATCACTACCCTTATCTTCAACCACTTTATCACCTGCTAAATCCATCCCCTTATCATTTGTAATTGCCATCGGATCAAAAGCTTGCTAATTAGTACATGCAACAAACTCTACGCTATCCTCATTATCCAAGTTCAAATTTGAACTTAAGTTAGATCTTGGATTTTCGCCAATCTGGTGTCCCAAGCCTGACTCTGATTCCCCACCTTCCATCGGACCCTTCTTCCACCTTTCACCATCACTTCTGCTATACTTCCCATTAAGAGAAACCTTTTTAACATAATGAGGTGCTGCCCGAAGCCATGGCCCAAATTGTTGCATCTTCCCAGCATGCTGAGATAGATTCTCACTCTTAGCTGTGCAACCATTCTCTTCATGAACAAGGAACCCACACATAAAACAAACTTTTGGCAATTTTTCATACTTAATGGGAATCCATACATTATCACCATGGGCATTAATCATTCTTCCTCGATCCAATGCTTGATAGAGTTTCAGTTTAACTTTTATTCTTAGAAATTCTCCCCAGCCAATGCCATCATCTGGGAGGTCCACCTCAATGACTCTTCCAAGTGTTTGCCCAATCTTCTCCCCATGCACACGATTCATGTAAGCAAAAGGCAAGTTGTGTAACTGCACCCAGAACTCTTCACTATCAAACTTGATCTTGCTTGGTTGATTAAAACCATCAAACAACTTGAGAACAAACACGTAATTATCAAAAAGCCATGGCTTCCCAGATAACACTTTTTGCTTATCAGCAATTGTAGCAAACGTGACTATAAAAGTGTTTGATCCACACTCATGGAACACAACCCATTTGCTTATCCACCACACCTTGGCCATTGTTGAGGCCAACACTTCCTTGCTCACCATACGGTCTGAAAACACCTTCCCCACCAGGCTTCTCTCACCCTTCTCCTTTGTCACAATCACCTCCTCTTCGTCCAAATTCAGTACACTCGACTCACTCTCTGACAATCTCAACTTGCTCCATCGCTCTTGGATATCCTCCATGCTATTCTCACGTAACCCAACAGCCCAGACAATAGTCACCCGCCTGCCTTTGAACTTCACCTCGTGCTCTCAGAGAGAAAACAAGAGAAGACTAAACCTTGGTGGATATTCCATGCTCTTAAAAGATCATATATATGATCTTCAATTTATTATTGTTTAAAGCATCAATGCCAAGTCTGCTACGTATATACTTATATATAATAGGATTCAAATCGCGTAATTCAACTAAAAACACATGTTGACCCAATCAAAAGGGCTATTTTCATAATTCAACTAAAATTGTTTCATAGAAGAAGTTCGAAAAGGGTTTGAAAATCAAATTGAAATATTGACAAAAAATATTACATTGGAGAAAAATATATAATATAACATTATTGCTGTACTTAACTCATTCTTTCTGATACCACTACCCAACTATCTCATTGAGAATTCTCTTGTGGTCATATATTGCCTCTGAATTATTCTCCAATTATTTTTTATAACTAGTCATGGCATTTGATATATTAATTGAAAGGGTGAGTTCAACAACTCAGTAAGTGAAAGATCTAGTGCTCGTAGCATGAAGGAATGAGCATATTACATTAAGCAGATGTTAGTGCACAAATAACATCCATAAGATAATAGTGCACAGATAATCATGAACGTGTAGCGATAAACAGATTGAAATTTAGCCGTAGCATGAGCCTTCATTAATTAATGTGGATACCTACACATATAAAAATTATCAGCAAATTCATTCTCCTATAGATGTATTGTACTGTCCCAAAATCAGATTTGGTACAAATCTAAGACGGAAACTTCTTTAGTTTAGCCTTTAATCATAAAAATTGACCAACATTAACTCCATAATTCCATCAGCTTGTTATCAGGACATGCTTAAAGCAATGTCATTTATGTGAGCATGCGCAACTTAAGGAGTGATGGAAAAAGGACCCAAATTTGTCAATTTTAATAGTTTTCAATTAATTGAATATATAGCAGACATACTGGAATGATAAGTAATAATTAATCAAACATAAGAGAGACAATATCAGTTAAGCAATTAGTTTTGAATCCCAAAAAAAAAATATCAGTAAATAAATATTTAGTCAAATCCATACTAATAATGAACAAATAAACCACAAACTTATTTATAGGATTGTCATAAATCCCACATATCTTGATCAATAGATTTTTTACATATGAAGTACGTTATACTTTATTAAACCCCTTCTCTTATGCACATACCCATTTTTTTTCTTCAGCACAAAGGAGAGGCGGGGATGACTAGTGTAACAACCCTCCTTGGGTATAACCATAGGAGCCCCTCCCCGCTGTGGAATGTCTGGTTTGAGGGATAGCTACTTCTCCAAGTGCAAGCCCGTTACACAGCACCTCCAAAGTATCTAGCTGGTTCAAAACCCCATCTCATGGCCTAAAGGTCAGGCTTTACTACCACAGGCTTTACTACCATAAGTAGTTTCAACTTATGTCCAGACTAGAACTCCTTACCTTGAAGCCATGAAATATGAGCTCGTACCAACTAAACTAGAACCTTGGTAGTCTCTTTTGCACATACCTATTTTTTTAGTTCCTCTCCTTTGTCACTGTCAAACCTACCTCCACTTCAATTTTTCTTTTCCTTCCTTTCCTCACCTACTTCACACATTGTGAAACTCCCTGCCTAATTACTCATTAGGATTAACCTTTAAACTCACTTAGTTTAAGCTTATAATTTGGGCTTTAAATATAAATATATATATTTATAAGACTTATTATTATTTTATTTATTTTATTTTTAATTTATTTGAGATAGTTAGACTTATTTAGACTATGGCACTTAGTGTCATTAATGATTAATCTTGAGGGTTAAGACTATGTGGTTTAGTAAGAAAGCCTATTAGTGATTCACTTAAGGTCCTTAGAACCTTTACAAAGTTATGGGCCAAGACTTAGAAACCTTATAAAAGCTCAAGTTTTGGTAAGTAAGCATTGGTAAGGATTGGCCCAAATATGAGGAACACATAAGGCCTTTTGGGCCTAACTTGGTATTATGATTGAACCTTGGGCCATTTATAATAAGGAAAGCCTTTCAATCTCCATCTTTTTGGATCTTGAGGCCTCTCATAATCCCTCAAAATTTGGAACCAAGGCCTCTCAACCAAAGCCCATGAACCATATAACTCACACTCAAGGCCTTTTAAGCCCAACGAAGCCCAAAGCCTTGTCTTGTTTTTCTTTCACTCTTCTATTTGAAGCCCAATACACTATACAATTGGTTTCCTCACGTCCATATTGTACCCTAAGGAATTATTTGGACACAAAATTTAGTTTTGAACATGGGTTAAGAGCATTGATCAAGCTAGCCATGATTAGTAATCTTTAAATTATATTTTCAGCTTAATTTTCTTTCTTAATCTTTCTAGCCTTTTTTACTTGAAATTTTCTTGTTTTATTATTCAATTACATCATTCTTAGATCATATTAGAACCCTAGATAAATCTCCACATATTTCATTAACAATAATGACATATCAAAACCCTAAAACCACACTGATCAACACACATGTGTGCCCTTGTGTGCAATGGACTGAATAGCCCCTAGCCCAAACTTTTTGTGCCTTTTTCTCAAGGGAATTATGTTATTTTATCACCTCATATCATTCCTTTAGAACAAGACCAAAATTTGGACGAAATTGGTTTGAAGAACCCAACCAAAAGTCCAAAACCAAATGAACCTAAACACTTAATGGATGGAAACCGAATGCTTGCATTGTTGGTTTGATTTTCTGCTCTCAAATAACCTACACCCTCAGGCCACCTCCATCACTATCCAATCCCCAAGAGACCCTCAAAATGATTATGAACATTTGACCAAGTTTTTCCCACAAAAAGATTACAGCAAACCGATGGCATCTAGCCACTACCACTTGGCAACACCCTTCCCTTCACCTCTTCTCTTTGACTTTCCACTTCTTCAATGCTATGCAGCCATTCCACCAACTTCTACCATCTAGAAAATCCTTCCCGGAGTGACTCATGACCTGCATAAATTGTCCATGAAGAGAGGACAAGAGGGTGAGTCAAGGAAATGATCAAAACTATCCAAGGATTTTATCCTTGAACCTATCGGTCACTATGCTTGTTGTCATAAAACTTTTTCTTTTATGCACCCTCTCCTTGCATGGCAGCACCTTGAAGGAACTCATTTGATTTGGGTCACTATTCACCTAAACAAGGTGATGTGACAAAGTTGGAAACCTCACCTCCTCATACCATTGCCCACTTCACCCAATCACCATAAACCAAGGCCAATGCCGCCTCCCCCATTGCATCCTATAAAATGCCCCTCCACTCCCTCATTTCCTTCACACCTCATCTCCAAGCTCCTATTGAGCATCGAGATTCTTCTTCCTTATGAGAGTTGAGAGTGAATACGAAAGGTTTGTGTGCTAGAGTGTTCTTGGAAGTTCTTGAGAGTTTTAAAGTTGGAAGCTCAAGAGGGCCAAACAAATTGTGAGTTTTCTTGCCCTAGATCTTAGTTGCATTTCAAGTCTTGCTTTTAAGTGTTGAAGTGAATTTTGGTTGAGTTTAAAAAACGTTACCATGCTTAAATTCAAAATCGGGTTCATTAAGGATGGATTAAGTGCATAAATTGTTTTAAGTGAAAGTTTTAGCTATGGCATGTCTTATCATATTTTGATATGATTTGTTAATGTCTTAGAATGATAATTGAGGATTTGATTTTGAAATTAGAAACATGTCATGATAGGTTTTACTTCTAGCTTGTGTTGATCATCAAGCATTTGGTGGTATTTTTGTAAATACCAGAAAAATTTGGGGGTCATGAAGTTCATGAAGTTTGGTTAAATTTGAGGTTTGTTTACAAATAGTGAAAATTAAGGACTTAGTGACAATTTTCGAGAGTGTAGGGGTATTTTTGTAAACATTCATTTTTGAAGCTTTTTGATTATAAATATCTTCCGTACTGGTATAAATCCTAACTTAGTATAAATTTGATTTCAACCGCTACTATTTTTCAAACTCAAGAAGTTTGTAAGTTGGCCTCTAACTTACACCTTGATAAGTTATTTATGATTGATTGATAAATGCGACATTCATGTTATAATTGTCATTTTGAGCATAAAATATCATGTTATATGATACATTGAGAACATACCTACATGACATGTGAAAGTTTCACAATTTCTTTTAGCATATTGCATATAAATGTTATTTTCATACGAAAGCTTGCTACACATGCACATGTCATGAACTACATTTTTCAAACATAGCATGAAAATAATTTTTGTCCCGATCCCAAAAGTTAGGATGAAGAATTATCGTTGTAAAACTCCTATATCCACTCTGGAGTGTTTAAGAATAGAGTGGTAACCCCTGGGTTGACGAAAAATAGTCAACGGGTTCCAAATAGGTTTTTTTTAAAGAACGACAGAGTGAAGTCAAATGTTATGATACCTAAGGCTGGTGGGTGTATATGTTATGATATTATTTTATGTTACAATGCATTGAGAATGAGTCTACAGACAACGTAGTTTCAATGTGAGTTGTACTATGGTCACAAGTATGTACTCATAGTGCATATGGGAAACTATGATGATACCATGTGTTATGATGTTACGATTAAGTATGAATTGCTAAAAATGATGAAATGTTATGATACTTTTGTGAGTTGAATTGAAAAATGTTCTCTGTAAGAAAATGTATGTCTCAATTTTTCTAAAAATGTTGAGGAATCTAGATGGGAGACATACACTGATTTTTATGCATTGCATGCATTTTATATTTATCATTCATCCTACATAATTTATCTTTGTGCACGTTGATTGTTTAACTTACTGAGATTTGAAATAAATCTTATCCCTTGTAGACCCACGAAATGAGGGAAGTTGTGTTAGGACCTGACAATGAGGGACTAGATGAACTAGTGGATCCAACTAATTGAAGAGGAGCCAGACCTCGATAAAAGACTGGATCCCATCTTGATGTTTATAGCCCTCACCCTTCATGTATTAGAACAGATGAAGTAGTTGATTTAGCTATGGAGACTTCTTATCTTGAGTAACTATACTAAGATGATGCTACTATATATTTTGTTTAAACTTATGATGGTTATGAATGAATTCAGATGTTTTAGCTGTTCTGGTCTAAGTTTTTTTAGTTACCCTTAATTCACTGCGAATATTGCATTATGCTAGTTGTACTTATATGATGCATTACATGTTAACTGTCATGTATGAGGATATGTAATTTTGTGTTACATGTCCCAATACTCTAAGTCTCCATTCCATCCCAAGTAAAGGTTGGAGGCGTCACAGATTGCCTCTTTACTCTCTCATTTTTCACTTTTCACTACCTGTAAATTACCCAATATTGGTCCCTCTATATATAGCACTAGGCACTTGGCACCTTACTGCTTAGATAAAAAAGTGTGAAGTTGGTTAAGTAGGGCTTATATATCTATTGTCGGCCAACTGCCAAGTCCAAACACTCTAAGTTTAGGCCGACAGCATTTCGGCCGTCCTCCTTTTCTATTGCTCTCTTCATACTCTTTGTTCATGTGCTCCATCATTCTTAGTATATAGAGTCCTCTAAGTCTACTCCTAATATCTATCAAAAGCAAATTACACGCTAACATGCCGCTAATTATTTTAATTTATTATAAACTATTCTTGACAATTATGAACAGTTTATGAACTCTCGAGCCCGAGCTCCCAATGTGGCATTTTTGTTTTATATATATACATATATATATATATATGTATATATATATAATGGAACACATACCATTATACCCTTTTCTCCTTAATCATGCTCTGCTAGGGTTCATTCGACCGTGTACCATATGGAGGCCGCTAGGACTCCTCCTGGGCCATCAGTGAAGGCTAGTCGCCAGTGTTCATTTACTGTTTTGGTGGCCCATTCACCGCAGCCGTTACCTGAGATTGAAGTTCCATTTCATCCTGCCAAAATCATTGATGGTGAAATATGTGTTCTGTTCTCCAAGAAAGAAATTGAAAATCGGCTGCTCCCTTTCGATTTTCGATGGTCCTTAAATTTCTTAGGCAGCATCCGTCCCTTGATGCAAACAAAGTGTTCATTCGAAATCGTTGGGGTTAGAGCTCGCGGCCGATGGTTTCAACAATGAGAAAGCCTGAGAATGTGTTTATGCGTCTTACTAATGAGGCTGATTTTGTGAAGGCATTGTCAAGCGAGGCTACTGATGTAGATGGGGTTCCCTATCGAGGATTCCATTGGCATATGGGTTTTGATGGGGGATACAAAGCCTTCTTTGGTGCCGGTGCGGGTTTTCCCTCCTGGATTATCACCAATCTATTACTATGAATCTTTCTTGATGAATATTACCGCCCCTTTGGGTCGGTTTTTGAGTTGTAATAATGCCACCAAATGTGCAACGAGAATCAATGGGGCACGAGTTTGTTTGGAATTAGATGCAGCAAAGGAACTAGTTAGGGGAATTTGCATTGGAAATCCTCATCATGCCTTAAGTTTCTATATTGCGATTAAATATGAGATGCTCCCTACTTTTTGTTCTAAATGTTGTGTTCAAGAGCATAACTTAAAGACATGCAAATGGAAGGGAGGTGGCACTAAGGCTGTGATCGCAAAAACAAGGGTATTGAAAAGGAAACAGAGAAGATGGTGAATATTTGGAAGCCTAAGCCAGCTACGGAAGACACACCAAATGAGGTATTGACTCTTGCTACTGCGCCAAATGATAATTCGGTGTCTTTACAGACAACTATGGAGGTTTCTCGGTCTCATGAAGTGCCTGTGAATGACATCGTTGTTGATGTGGGAATGGCTGCAAATGTGGATAGGGGTTTGGCTGGTCCTAGTTATGCCAAAATGCAAGGTTGTAATGTAGATTATGTTGGTAAATTACTTGTGATTGGTAGTCAAGACCCGATGGAACAGAGTCATGAATTAACTAGCATGACGGACACGCAAACTCATGAATTACTTGCAAATATCTCTGTTGTTGATGTTTTAGTGGTTGAAAATGTGCATACAAATATGGATGTTCCTAGTTCTTCGAAAGTGCAAATATTTGGTGGAGCCGGTGATGATATGGAAGTAGTGTTGGTAGTATCTAGTACTGTGGCCACAAATCATGATGTGGATCCAATGTGCTCTCTGATGGTGGTGGAGCCATGTGGTATGATGGTGACTAAGGAGTTAGTTGAGAAGATGGTAGAGGATGGGCCATTACATGATTTTACAGAAGATCGAATGATGAGGTCTTTGGCTGTTATGATTCTAGTTGATAAGGTGGAGTTACAACCTGATGGAGTGGTTGAAGATTATGCCTCTGAGCCCAATGATGAAAAGGTAGAGCATCACTTTAAAAATAAAGATTACCCCTCTGATGGGGATGCTATAGAGGGTAGAAATGTAATTAAGGGTGGAAGAACTCTCAGAAGCTCATCTCGGGTTCCTAACAAGCCCGCTCGGATGAATTTATGATTTGTCAACCTCTCTTTTGGAATATCCGTGGGATTCGATCGTCTTCAAGAAGAATTTTTAAGTTGGTGAGGAAGTTCCAGGTAAATTTTATTATGTTGGCTGAGCCTTTTGTTGATGAAAAAGTTTTGAAAATTGTTTGAAGTTCGAGTTTGGTTTTTCTAATCAAAGTGTTGGTGGGAAATTATGGCTGTTATGGAAGGATGGTTTAGAGGTTTTGGTTAGTTAGTTCAGTACTCAGCATGTGTCTATCTTGCTTAAGGTTGACTCACGCTCTGTTGTGGTTTCTATGGTTTATGCAAAATGTAATCATATGGAGAGGCAAGATCTTTGGAGGTTGTTACAGTTGGATGTAGTGCATGTTACTCCTTGCCTATGTCTTGATGATTTCAATATTATTCATGGGGATGATGAATGTAGTGATGGTATACCCCGATCGAGAATTGCAATGGATGAGTTCAATGATTTTATTGAGGACTGTGGGTTAACTGAAATGAAATCTATGGGGACCAAGTTTTCTTGGTGTAATGGACAGAGATGCTTGGCTAGAAGCTAGTCAAAACTGGACAATTGCTACTAAATCCTTTGATTGTGGACTTGTTACCTGATGCTTTGTGTAATTAT
Source organism: Carya illinoinensis (assembly GCF_018687715.1). Classification (NCBI taxonomy): domain Eukaryota; kingdom Viridiplantae; phylum Streptophyta; class Magnoliopsida; order Fagales; family Juglandaceae; genus Carya; species Carya illinoinensis. The sequence goes on along the minus strand of NC_056759.1, from coordinate 25,320,074 downwards.
TTGCCTCGCTCGACTTCGGATCATTCTCCGATGTCCTTTGTATTAAAGACTCAGGTACGTAGAAATGAGCCTTCATCATTTAAGTTCCAACAAATGTGGGCGTCTCATGAGAATTTTAGAGAGGTTGTGCAAGGCTATTGGCAGGTTCCAGTTGCTGATGTGGGGCTTTTTCGGCTAGATGCTCAATTAAAAAAGTTGAAAGTGGTATTAAAGGATTGGAATCATAGAGTTTTTGGGCACACTGAGACTAATATTAGTGATTTGGAGAAGCAAATAGAAAGACTTGAAGGTCAGTTGCAAGCTGACTTTTCTGAAGAGGTTGAGATGAAATTATTAATTGCCAAGGAAGAGCTTGCCGTTTGGCTTCTCAGGGAGGAGAGTCGGCTATCACAACAGGTTAAAATTGGGTGGATGGAGAACGGTGAGGCCTCTGCTTAGTCTTTTAAAACGTTTGCTTCTGTGAATAAGCCGATTGTGTAGGAAATGCGACTTCAAGACGGTTCTTGTTTAAATTCACCAGAGGCTATCCATGTTGGGGCTGTGGATTTCTTGAGTGACCTCCTTAATGCAAGACCAAGGAGGGATCCCCAAGATTTATCGTTGTTTGTGCAAAATGTTATTTTGGAAGATGAAAACAATATTCTACTTTAGCTCCCTTCAATCCAAGAGGTGAAAGAGGCTATGTTTTCTATTCTGACTGATAGTAGTCCAAGTCCAGATGGCTTTGGTTCTAGGTTCTATTCTTCATGTTGGGATATTGTGGAGGCTGATGTGGTGGCAGCAGTTAGGGAGTTTTTTAGTGGCTCCCCTCTACCCAAATTCTACTCGGCTTCATATATTATGTTGCTCTCGAAAGTGCAAAACCATACTGGGTTTGACAAATTTAGACCCATCAGTTTGTGTTCCATGATCTATAAGGTCTTTTCCAAAATTTTGGTTCGTAGATTGTCACCTATTTTATATAAGATTATTTCTCCAGAGCAAGGAGCTTTCTTGCCTAGAAGGAGTATATTTGAGAATATTACTTAGGCTCAAGAGATGATTCACTTGTTGAATAACTGGGTTCGTGGTGGCAATGTCCTAGTTAACATGGATATGGCTAAGGCATATAACAGTGTTGACTGGGATTTCTTATTATAGGTCATGTCTTTGTTTGGTTTTGGCCCTTGGGTTTGTGAGTTGATCAGTCAATTTATCTCCAGTCTATGGTTCTCTATGGTTCTGAATGACACAATGAAAGACTTCTTCCCCAATGGGCGTGGTTTGAGGTAGGGGGATAATTTATCTCCCTATTTGTTTATTTTTGTGGAATAAATGTTATCCAAATTGTTAAAGCATAAGTTTGGAAATGGGATGATTGTTCCATTTTCTCATCCTCGGGGTGCTTCTCTTATATCTCATTTATTGTATGCTGATGGCATTGTTGTGTTTGCTAATAGTGGGAAGTCCTCGCTTTGTGTTATCAGGGATGGTTTTGCTCAGTATGAAGATTGGTCTAGTCAGGTTGTGAGTAAAGAGAAGTCTTATATTTTTTTCCCTAAGTATTTTACAGTGCTAAAAAAAGGAGTGCTTTGAGAATTATTTCTTTCTCAAAGAGCTCCTTTCTGATGAAGTACTTAGGCCCGCCTTTGGTTTCAGGAAGGTTGAGAGTGACTCATTTTGATGAGCTAATGCACCGGATCCGTGGCCAACTTGAAGGATGGCAAAAGAAGTTTATATCGTTTGGTGCTCGCATGTTGTTGAGGCATATTGTGGCAAGTATCCCGATTCAATTATTTTCTATTTTGTATGCTCCTAAGGTTGTGGTGGCTAGCCTTAATCAACTCATAAGTACTTTTTTCTGGGGCTCCTTTAATGGTAAGCCAAAAAGGAAGTGGGTTTCTTGGGATAGAGTGTGTAACTTGATTCTTGAAGAGGGCTTGGGACTAAGGAAATTTGAAGATGTTCAGGTGTCGCTCTTTATGAAGTTTGCATGGAATTTATTAACTCAAAATTTAGTTTGGGTCAATTTCTTTAAGGAAAAATATGTCAAGGATAGACATGTCTCTTTGATTGATGCTAGTAAAGGCTCTTTATTATGGAAGACAATAGTAGCAGTGTTACCTAAGGTGTTGTGTAATTCCTTGTGAAAGCTAAGGGATGGTCAAGTTTCCTTCTCGAGGGATAACTGGTTGAAATCTAGTGCTATTATCAACTCCTATGAGATCTCGAAACTTCCTTTTCTCACAATAAGGGAGTGTCGAATTCAGAATGGGTGGGATGTGGAGCTTTTAAGAAGACTGGTGGGGGATTCTAAGCATGAGGAAATTTTGGCATGTTTAGGTGAGCATAAGGACAGGGCAAATATCCTGATTTAGAAACCGAATTTGAATGGTAATTTCTCTTTGAAAACAGCTTGGAATTGTATTCGTGTTAGGGCCCAAAATCTGAATGGGCTATTTGGATTTGGCACTCAACGCTTTCAAATAAATATTCTATTACATTGTGGAAGGCTTTAAATTTTTGCCTAAGTGTGGATGTGTGTATTAAAGATTTGGGCATTCCCGTGGTTTCTAAATGTGAATGTTGTGCACGGGGTTGTATGGAAGATCAAGATCATGTCCTAGCCACAGGTTTGCTAGCAGCAAAAGTTTGGTGCTAGGCATCTCTGAGTTTAGCGATGCCTTATCGTAACATCCCACTCCTTTCTATTATGGTTACGAGCCTTGTTCTGTGTGCCGAGCCTCGATGGCGTGTTTTTAAAGATATCAAGTGATTTTTAAATCAAACCCGGTGTTTTAAAACCTTTGAATATTTTAAATGTTCTGAAAATATTTATATGGGATATTTACAGTGTTATTGAACCAAGCTTGATTTTAAATAAGATAATTATAATATTTTTGAAGAGTTGCAAACATATTATAATTGTGAAAAATCATTTTAATTAAATGATTTTAGTCATCTAAAAATATTATGAGATTTAAATTATGTTGAAAACTCTAATTTATTTAAATGGTTTTATTCTCTTAAAAATAATTAGCAACACTTCATAATTTCATAAATGATGAAAATTAGATTTTATAAACTAAAATTTAGTTTAATAATATTCTATCTTAATTCCTCCCAGTGTTTTAAGTTAAATTAATGTTTACACATTTTCAAATCAATATTTAAAGCCCACCATTAAATCGTTCTAAAGATCCTAAGACAAAGGATATGGATTAAATACCTATTCCCTCTCCCTTTTCCCTCACTTTTCCCTTTCCCCTCTCTATCCTCCCTCTCCCTCAGCTCATGCAAGGAAAGCCCCCCATGGCTGAATCTTCCTCTAGCTCAACCCAGCTCTGCCGTGCATTGCCCAACCTTACCGCCACCACCGGCGTCCCCCTCTCACGCCAGCGAGCTCTTTCCCCCACCAGTGAACCCCACACAACCCTCTCTCTCCACCTGCGGTATGCCAACCAAAATGGGTTTCACCCATTTCTTCCTCCCTTACACCGTCATACGCGGCTACCCACGCCACCGCTGACCACCATGACCACCTCCTCTCACCGACATTCACCCCCATGGCCTCCCTTCCCCGCAGCTCTCTCCCTCTCCATCAGATCATCTCACGCACACACACATGAAACCCATGGATTTTTTCCACTGCACCACTGAGCGTTGCCACCTAGGCCACTACACTACCACCATTGAGTTCCCTTCCCCCGCCGACCTCCCTCTAGCCCCCCAATCCCCCACTGTAGCCCCTAACTCCTACACGCATCCTTACTCTCTCACGCACGAGTTTCTCCACCCATGACCAGATCCACCACCATGTCGCCTTCTCCTCACCACCACAACTCCACCGCACTTCTCTCAAGCTTCTCCATGCCCAGCCAAGCTCCCTTAGCTCTCTCTCTCCATCTCTTAGTTAAACCATGCATGGCCTCTACCCCCACGAAAGCCATTGTGCCTCCACCGTGTGTTACCTTGGCACCACAACGAGGCCACCACCCCAGGGCCACGACCAAATCCTTCCCCGCTTAGATCCATACCTGTAGCTACCTCTAGTAACCCAAACAACCACTGTATGCGATTTAGCAGCCACGTACGACCCTTTTGATGCCTTAACCGCGATGGGTAGTGATCAACACACGGGTTAATCTTGATGATGGTATAACCCTCTCTCCCTTGTTATTTATATTAGATGTTAGTTGGGTGTTGTGGAGTTCATTGTGTAGTGAAGTGTTGGGCATAATTGTGGGGTGTGTTGTGTAGTGTTGTGGACTGTGCTATGAAGTGTGGGTGTGAAATGTGTGCTATAGTAGTGATGTGGTGTGGCGTAGTGTGAAGGGAGTACATGTGGTGCGTACTCTATGTTGTGCAGTGATGTACCATGTGGCGTGCGTCGTAGTGATGTGTGGCGTAGTGTGATTGGAAAGAAGTTCACGTGGAGTGTACTCCGCGTAGTGTCGTGATACACCGGATGGCGTGTCATGAAGGTTTGGATGGCATAGTTGAGGAGCGTATAGCATGTTATGTAGTGTCGGGAACTGTGGACCAGTGTCCCGAAGTAGTTGTGACTTGACCCTGTCATAGTGACGGATGTGTAGTGTGAATGGGGTCTTGTTGTGTAAGTTTTGGGATGAACTTGGAAAGGGCTAGGTAGGGGTGTAACCGGTCCGGTTTGGTCCAGTTTTGGACAAAATTTAAGACCGAACCGGTATGTACCGGTTTTATATTTTTCAAAACCGATTACGCACCGGTTACTCTCTTAAACCGGTACTCCGGTTTTACCGGTTTCCGGTCCGGTTTGGTCCGGTTTTAATGTAATATATTATATTATATAATATATAATATAATATATTATAGTATATAATACTATAGTGATAATATATTGTAGTATATTATAATATATATTATAATTGTATTATAGACTATAATGATATATTACAATATATAATATAATAATATATTATAGTATATTATAATATATAGTGATATAGTCTTAGTATAATTATTAATATGCACTATATAATACTAGTATAACTATTAATACAATAAACAAAATGATATAAGATTTTAAAATTTAATATTATATTAATTAGTAATTTATCATATAATACAAAACTATTTTATATATAGTTACATATTATATATAAATATTATATACAATATAAAAATTTAAAATATATATAAATCGGTCCGCTCCGGTCCAGTCCGGTTTTAAAAAAAGAAAAATTAGAACCGGACCGATTTTGACCGGTTTTAAGAAAACTAAAACCGGTACCGGACCGAACCAACCTCGGGACCGGACCGATGCCACCGGTTTGGTCCAGTCCGGTCCGGTTTACCGGTTTATCGGTTTTTTTTTACACCCCTAGGGCTAGGAAGTAGAAAGGTCCTGCTGACCAGGTTTGAGTAGAAATTGGTATCAGAGTATGGAGCTTATTTATGAGAGCAGGCATTCAACTAGGCTTGTTCATCTGGGTTCCGGACCAGGTACCTGAGTATGCTCGGCCCAAAACCCAGGTTTCAAATCTGGGCTGGCTTTCAGCTTGGGTACACTCGTTTAGGACCTGAACCAGAATCCAGGTTGGACCCTTTAAAAAAAAAAAACCTATATAATTAAATTTATTTTAAGAAGCATTTTGTTTTTATCTTAAAGCCTATATTCTATTACAAATTTTTCAAGAAAAAATGTTGAAACGCATATTATTTTGTATATAAAACTAATTATTATTTTTAACTAAATTCATCTAAAATAAATAAATTTAATATCTATCATGTGCATGCAAAAAAATAAAAATGCAATCACTAGATATTATATTATTGGTATTTATACATTACATTACAAAACACAATTACAATATATGAAATTACATATAAAAAAATGGATTACATAGAGCCACCAATACATATTATATAATATGTATGCTTCATGCAATCAATGCATTCCTCTAGCCACTGTTGGTCAAAGCTTATCTGCAAGATGTCTTCAATAACGTTCTTGGGCTACTATATCATAGTTTCCTATAAAAAAAAAAAGATGCAATCATAAGAAGCAGAAAACAGATTAAAATAAACTGCACCTTTATAACCAACTAGTAATTGGGCATTAAAATAAACTTGGACTACGAAATCATATTACCCAAAACAAACAAAAAATGAAGTTAAAGATGAAGATGAAAATTTGATTATGTTTTCCATGATATTGACACTCCTTCTCCCAAGCAAATGATGAACATGACCTTCAAATGTACACATAAATGCCCACTTCCCTAATCCTAATTACAAGCTATAAGTTCAATCAAAATATAGATGTTACTTGAGGCTCTCATAATTGAAGAATATTCATCCAAGAACCATTATACACAACTCTAAGTAGTATATTTGTCATTGAAAGGGCTCCTGTTTTATATATTATATCTTTTAGTTTCTTCTTTTTGGAAAATCTAAGCCATTACTTGAGGGTCATGAAACTGCAATGATAAATTTTAAGTCTGCTCCAAATGGGAGCAGCATGGTTCATAAACCACTAAATTCATCCTCATCTCCTGTAATGTCTCGTGGGAGTTCTCAGACTTGTTCTGCATCTGTGTTAAATTTTGCCAATGATCTTTCTAGTTCATGTTTGAGCAATCTGTGGCTATTGACCTCTTGTGCTAGTTTCAACAATTATGTCCCAGCAGCCAAGCGACGAATGTTTCAATGAAATCACTAAACTTTGCTTCAGTGGCTGATTGTGTGAATGGGATATACTTTTATTTTCGGTTTTGACCTTTGAATGACATAGCCCTTTAACTTGGTTTATCATTTGTATCCATGTACATCACTTCCATTTTCATCATGGCACAATAATTGAAGAAAGTAAAGCAAAAACCAGATTTAAATATTGGTATAGAATGATATGGACTAGGAGTTAATATTGCTGCCAACAAATTCGAGTGTGCTATCAGATACTGCAGCATGATGTTATTCATGGTACCTACCTTATAATTAGTTGCCTAAAAGAACTACTCTATCCCTCAACCCCATTCATTCATGGTCCTTTTCAACTTGCCTAACAAAGTAACAGCCTTGAATCCTTTACAGTTAATCAAATATTTGGTTGGAATATTCTCAAGTAATCCTAACAACCTTCACCTAAGAATATTCTCAAGTAGCTACTCTATCTCTTTTTTCTTTTCCCCTTTTGCGCATTTACGCAAGCACCTTCAACATGAACCACAATTAATTTCTCTGTTTCTCTCCCTCACAGACAGCACAAATGCTACAAAACCCAGAAAGACAAACAACCCATATTATTTTTTTTTTAAAAAAAAGAGCAGATCGAGCCAAATTTTTATTTTTATTTATTTCATAATTGTCAAAAGTTTTATTTTTTGCTTATCTTCTGCATACAAACATCACTACAACAAACTTGGATTCCCAAGCACATGCGCATCACTACAGATCTTCAACGACGGAGCAAAAAAGTAGAAGGCGATGGAGCAAAAAACTAACCTTGGGTTGTAGAAGTCGACGACAAAGAAAAAGTAAAAGACGAAGCTGCAAGTAACAGATCTTCGATTGGGAAAGGAAGAGTGACAGTCTTTCATCGTCTATAAAGAAAACTTTGCAGAGCATAGCAGAGAGAGGGAGAGAGAGAGAGAGAGAGAAGGAAGTCTGAGGGACAAATCTCAAGGGGGGCGGCTACATGCAAAATTGATTTACAAACCCTATGATAATTTTTCTTTTTATAAAACCTGGGTACCAAGTACAGGGTTTAAAATCTGGTACTCGGCCTAGATTCATCCGGTTTTCAAAATTCAGGTTTCAGCTAGGATTTGATCCGAGCCAAAAATCAGAATCGAAAATCTGGTTTTCTGGGTTTCGATGAACAGTCCTACGTTCAACGGATTATATGTTGATCTTAGGTGATAAGGGAGTAAGGGACATGTGCATTTGGTGAGACATGTGTATCGAGCAGATTTACCATATATAATGGGTAATCTGTCCGAAGTATGGTTACACGATGTTTAGGCCTCAGAATTGGCTTAAAGTCATGTGACATGTATAGATGGGAATGAGGATTTGGTATGGGCTAGGATGCATGAAGGTAGTAATGGGTATGTTGTCTAGGATTGTGATGCGTGACTCAGTCGGTCTGAGTCATGCATCAGAATGTGGCTAATAGGAGAGTAAGACGAAGGTGTTAATGTCTTAACCCTAAGGTGAATTATGAAGGTTCACTTTAAAGGATAAGACCTCAAAGTAGAACCCTGGATTTAGAAAAGTGACTCAAGTGGGTCCTAGAAAGAGGAAAAGTCATAAGGAATACATAGAAGACAGAGGTAGTGACTGTAAATGGATCCCGAAGGTTTTAGCATAGTAAATGGCATGTAAGAACATGAGATAAAAGAAGAGTGTTCCAAACAAAGTGTAGTTCTATTTCTAGTTTAGTTGCTTATGTACTACATATAGAATGACATTAAGGTTATGTGTATGCATGTAGGTTGCCATCTGGCACGCACATGAATGGACTGCATGAAATGTGTATGGCATGGAGTCTAGGTAAGTATTACATTCATACTCCTCTAGAGCTTTCTAAAGATATGAAAATGAAAAAGAAATGCTTTTCCTTTACGATGCCTTATGAAATGACACGAATGATGTTTTACGAAAGAATGCTAAGTATAAGTTTTCAAGCATACGTATGTAATGGCCCTCCTTAGCAGCCCCTTTTTATGCACCCCAGAGTATTAAGTGTATGCATGTGAATGGATGTTATACGTAGTATGTATTGGATGTATTCTCACGACATGAAGTGCGAGGCTGATGCCTTATGCTTTAAGATACTTTAAACGACACGAAAAAAGTGTTTTAAAATATCTTTATAAACTGATGTTTTAAATGATGCATTGAAAGATCATGTTTAAGGATGTCATAGACTGATGTTTCAAACGATGCTTATGTTATGATTTCAAAGATTGCTTTTAAATGTCAAGGTTTAAGCCTATGCTTTTAAATAGTGCTTATGAACTGAATGGACTGAAAAGAATAATGAAAATGACTGAAAGAAAGGACTGAATGAACAGAAGGACTAAATGCTTTAATGAATGAAAATACATAACGGCCACATGAATAAATGAATGGGTACCAAATGAATGAATGGGTAGATTGCAATGTCGGGTAAATAGTACTGATAGTGCACCCAGTGCTGCACCCTAACGGAAAGTGATTCCTAACCCATGGCCACATGCAAAATCAAGGTCTAAAAGACCGCTAACCCTCGCACACAGGGTGTAACAGTGTGCAACGACCCATGAAAGTGATAAGAAAGAATGTATGCATGTTAAGAAATAACGCATGTATGCCTAGACTCTTTAAGAAATGAAAGCATGAGAGGTGGGGAAATGTTTTAGGAAAGAAAATCATTTTCAAGAAAAACCCTGCCTCGAAATGTTTTAAATGAACAATTGTCTTATGCATGATATGTATGGAGTGATGAATGCATGATTGAAAAACCTACATTATTATATTTTAACTATATGAAGTAATACTTACGAGTTTTTGACTATTTTAGTTCTTATGTATGCCCTCCTAGAGACAATATGGGCAGTACGCGTCAGGGCGGACACGGTCCAAGGGGAAGAGCATGGAAGCTTAGGTACAATGTTTTGTACAAAAAACTTTTAATTATAAAATTTAATGTTTACCACTGTAACTCTCTCTAAATTAAGAGTCACGTCTTACTTTATAAACATGGAGTCTTTCATATCCTAGCATGGAAGGAAAAAGTTTTAAACGAATGGTAATTCCTGTCATTTTCTTAAAATCATTTTCTAAAGGACCTACCACAAGGATGGGCAATACACTTATGATCCATCCCGACCTTGGAAGGCTACTATGGAGCTTTGGTTTAGACAGGCCTCACATTCTTCTCAAAAAGGTACGTTGCTTGGTTTGGCTTCAATTATTTTAACTTGGTCCCTTTGGGTGTGGCGGTGCAAGGCTCGACAAAAAATTTTTGTGTAGTCGTTGCGGGGTGCAATTAAGGCAGCAATTGCATGAGTGAGATTACGCTTGAAGGCGAGTGAAAAATTAAAAGATAGTGATGATCAAATATTGGCTACCTTTTCTATTCTAGTTAAAGCTCCTTTACGTAAACAGGTTTGTTTGGTAAAGTGGAATAGACCGAATAGGGGATGGTTTAAGTTGAATGTTGATGGGAGTTCATAGGGAAATCTGGGTTGCATGGGGATGGGTGGCCTCATTCGGGATGGTTTAAGTTGAATGTTGATGGGAGTTCATAGGGAAATCCAAGAAGTGGAATTATTAGCTTTTTATTATGGGCTACAGCATTATAAGGAGTTGGATTTGCATAGAATTGAGATTGAGCTTGATTCTTTACTTGTAGTAAATTGGTTGGAAAGAGGTAGATGTGCCATTTGGTATAGACTATTGGGACGAAATCCAAGAGATCTTATCCAATTTAGAGGTCAAGATAAGTCATGTTTATAGAGAAGGAAATTCAGCAGCTAATTTTCTTGCTTTTCTGGCCTTCAATCATCAGTCTAGTACGTGGATTAATTTTAATGATATTTCGTGGAAGCTCAAAGGTATTTTAAAGGTGGATAAATTAGGTCTCCCTTCTTTAAGATCAATTACTCAGGCGCTTCGATTTTGAGATGTTACAACGTAAGGGTTGAATCATTCAATAAATTTCATATTCTCGATGTTTTCAACATAGCAGCAAATTCCCTAAACTCCTTATTTTCTGTTTTCGTTCTATTTCATCAACCAAATTTCTTCTCGGTGAGTTCTTCCTCTCGTCTTCTCTATTAGTTTAAACAACATAAAGTCAAATTTTCACTTCCTAGATCTCTTTCTCTGTGCCACAGAAAAATCAATTTCTCACCTTGTAGTCTGTCTAGCCTTCGAGGCCCACAACATTCTTCTTCCACCAGCAGTAAGCCTCAACGATTTACTCTCTTTTCTCTATTTTCTTTTATTTTTAGAGCCCACTTTCACTTGTAACATTATTGTATTTACCGGATCTATCGCAAGTATTTTCTCTCACGGTGAGTTCCCTATCACATGATACCTTTCTTCTTCAAAGCGACTTTTCATTTTCGTTTTCTTTGTAAGTTATCGGAGATCCATATTTCTTTTACATTTCATTTAATTCTTTAAACATTTCAAGATAGCTTTCTGTAGAAATCTCTAGAAGCCTTTTAATTTAGTGTATTTACAATTCAGCCCATGTTCATTACTAGTTAAGTTACATGTTAATTTCTTGGGAGTTTGTAAATCGGCTTTGAGAATGTGGGCTTTACTCATGATAATTTTAATATTTGGTTTAACCGCAATTTTATGGGCTGTGGTAGTTGGGGTTTTCTTTTTTCTTCTTTTAATTGTTAAGAATACAAACTGTTTTGAGGTGAATTAGTCTATTTAAAGAACTTCCATTTAAATAAATTGTCAAAAAACATCTTATGTTTAGAAATATGTAGGAATTAAATTATGTTATTTAGTACTATTATATATATATATATATATAAAACAGATTACTGCAATGTTATATGAGAATTCAGATTTTAGTTCTTAGATATTTTTAATACAATTAAATCTATTTTGTTAATTGAGTTTTCTTTGACTTGTTTAATAAATTTGTAGTAAGTATAAATTATGCTATTAAGTATAATTGAAAAATTAGATATGATGTTAGTGTTTAAATATTAAATGAAATTAGTAGGACATTACCAAATGTTTTTAATTGTTTTCTCTATACAGTGGTTAATTTAATGAAATGTGATGACATGCTATTCTAGAAAATTAGTTCCGAATAGTGTTTCATATAGGTAACAGTCACGAACTACAAAGTGAGGTTGTAGTAGCAATGCTAAGGGGTAAGTAATTTCATCACAAATTAGGATTATTACATAGATAGACTATTACCATTAAAGCAAATTATTTTATAGCCGTTCTTTTATGTACCATGCATGTTGTGATCTATGTAAGCATATCAGTCATCAAAGCATATGTACCATGCATCATGTTCATGTTCAGCATGTTTCAATTATTTATATTAGTATGAGTGTCATGAATCTCACGTCGCATAAGACACATAAGCTATCCTAAGTTCAAGTACAAAATAAGATCATATCAGTAAATTAGATCAGTTAATTAGATGGCCTTTCAGTTCAGTTTCAGGGTGGATGTGCAAGCCACAGACTCAAGCGTGGTCCACCGTTATATGCCAGAATACTACTCAGCGCTCCCCTTGCTGCAGCGGAATGTGGGCCTAGTTCACAACTTTACACACAGGGTTAAGTGTGTGGGCTAGTCAGTTAATCATTTAATTCAAATAAATTAAGATAGTCACGCATAGCATGAGCACCAGCATGATATGACAAGAATTTTATTCTTTCAGCATGAAAAATTTATGAAATGCCTTTTATTTATTATGGTTACATTGTGGTGAATTCTCACTGAGTCTTAGACTTATTTTAGTTTTTATTTCATTTTTTTAACCTTCTAGGTGAGGAGAATGAAAACTATGAGTAGGCGGACCAAGTTTAGAAGGAGCGGGCTATTGAACTTTAGACTATATTTATGGTTTCGTTTTTATTTAGTTGGTTTGGAAACTTGGATATGACTATCTTTTAGACAATGGTTTTACTTAAGTTTATTTTGGGAATGAACAAACAATGTTTTTTTTTTCTTTTTTTCATGAAAGTCCCTTACCTAGCTTAAGTTACATATGTACATTACATTCCAAATACTAGGGAATGGGATGTTACAATAGAAGCCGCCGACGGTGTTGCTGGAGTGTGGTCACTGGTTGCGCCGGCGGGGATATGGTAGCGTACGGTGGTGGATTGTACGGTTGGAGTGTGGTCGCGGTGAGCTTTAGGTGGCGGGGTGGTCATAGCTTGCGGCCGACAATCGTCGTCTGTTGGCTTGGGTGGTCAGGAATCACCCTAGGGGGGTAGACATTACCGGCTAGGGAAAGGGAGGAGGGGGAGAGGCATAGTCGCAGGGGGGCAGTGCAGATCATGGTGTGGCTGGGGTGGTCCCGGATTGTATGGCTTACTGCTGTCGTCTGGTGGCTAGATATTGCAGGCGAGGGAATGGGTGAGGGAAATGGGAGGAGGGGGAGAGGCATAGTCGCCGGGGGGGGGGGGGGGGGGGAGGAAAAAAAAAGGGGAAAAAAAGTGTAACGTGACATCTTGTTTAGTGAACCACTTCTTTTGTGTCTCTAGCAGCTCCCTAATTTTAGAAAAAAAAAAAACTAAATTCACAAAACAAAAATTATAGAATAAACTGAATATATTATTATATCTATGTTATTGGCTTGACATAATATTTAAACAAAAATTCTACGTGCAGTCATTTTTGCGTACTCTTTTGTGCACTCCAGTGATATGATTGGTTGTGTATTAAAAAAAATTAATCCAACCAATTATATCAGTGGAGGGTGCAGGAAGTATGCAAAAGTGACTTTATATAGCATTAATCATTTTTAAAATGCAAATCCAGATTTTAATCAAGTTCAATCGATCAGCACCTAACTACTAATTCATATTTATTAAGTTAGTGATTATTGTTCTAGGTATTACAGATATTTTTCAGATTATATTTTACCCTGGCCGATTATTGTTCTAGGTATATATTACAGATATTTTCCTATGCTCTGCAAGCTTCTTTCCCATCGCATTTATTACTAGTCATTTTTTGAAATTTTAATGAGTGCAGGGATTGTATTAAAAAAAATTAATTCAGCCAATCATATCAGTGGAGTGTGCAAGAAGTATGCAAAAGTGACTTTATGTAGCATTAATCATATTTAAAATGCAAATCCACGATATATGCATAATCTGAATTCTAGTGAGAGAATCTCTATCTTCTCTCTAGGTAAAAGAAATTGAAAACCGTCCGAGGGAGGTGGAGCTTCGGCTCCTCCCTCCCTCCCCCAACCCTTTCTTTTTCTGTTTTTCATTTCCTTTCTTCAAAAAATAAGATTTGTGTCCTGAGGCCTCCACCAGAGGCTGTGTCCCGAGGCCTCTACTTCATTTTTACACCCAGTTGGGCAGAGAGCTTTTTCACTTTGGGGGTGGAGGTTCTCGGTTTCGTTTTGGGCGATGTTCTTGACTGTTTTGGTATAGTCTTCTGTGGAGATTTTTCAAAGGGTTACGGTGTGAGTTGATTCGGGTGACTTGCTCCTGGAGATGATGTTTTTGCATGTTGGTTTGGGGTGCTTCCCGCGGGGTAAAGGATCTCTGTTTTGTACATGGAAAACAGAGGGTTGTTTTTTCGAGTTGTATGCCGAGCTGCATGGAGGTTTTAAAGGGGTTTTGGGGTGGAGTCCGGGTGCAACTCATGGCGGTCACTCCTTTGGATGGTGGCCGGAAATTGGGTGTCGCAGTGTTTAGATGGTTTCTTAGTTCTTCATTGTTTTCGTTTTGGTTGTTTAGATCTACTAGATCTGGTTTTTTGGTTTGGGTGTCTAGAATAAGCCTCTTGACGGTTCATTGGTTTTGTCTCTGTTTCCGTTTAGTCTAGCCGAAGTGGAGTATGGATGGCTTTGGTGGTTATGGGCTGGCGACGGTGACGGGGATGAAGCTGGCGACGGTGAGAAACCCTTGTGCAGGAAGTGGATCTGTTACGGTTGGTTTGTTGTCAGAAATCCTTGTGCAGGAATTGCGTGGTGCAAGCTACCTGAGCGTGATGCAGGCTACAGTGAGAATCATAGGTGCTGACAGAGATCTGTGTGCAGAAAGGGGTTGGGCGAAAGGCGAGTGAGCATACGGCATAGTGTCTTATTAGTTTGTTTTTTCAGTCTCTGTTATGGTTGCTTTTATCTTAGATCTTAATAAATATTTTCTGAAATAGGCAAGTACCTCTCTTCTTTTGAGGATGGGGGTTGTGAGTCCTCTCCTCTTATAGAGGGTGAAGGTTGGATAGTTCCTCTTCTCTTTTAGAGGGTGAGGATGGTTTGTGTTGTTTTTCTGGCAGACGAGCTGAGATAGACACTTCTGTTTACCAGAGTCGCATCTCAGTATGGTGTCGTCATTGGAGAGCTTAGAAGTTTTAGACATAGTCCGGCGCAATGAAAATTATGTACGGGGGAGCGTACAACCGATGGGTAGTTGGCTTCTAATCGGGGCTTGTTACCCGTTATTATTGGTCACAGCTGTAACTTCCTTCATTCAGTAATGAATTGAAGTCTATTTCAAAAAAAAAAAATTCAAATCCAGATTTTAATCAAGTTCAATCGATCAGCACCTAACTACTAATTCATATTTATTAAGTTAGTGATTATTGTACTAGGTATTACAGATATTTTTCAGATTATATTTTACCCTGGCCGATTATTGTTCTAGGTATATATTACAGATAGCATCACTCCCACTCAACACTGCCTCTCGGTGAAAAACGCTCTCTCTCTCTCTAGAGAACAAAGCCGATAGTCCTCCCAAGAGAGAGGAGGGAGCCTCGGCTCCCCCTCTCTCCCATCCCTCCGATTATTCTTGTCTTTGGGTTAGGTCGGTTTAGTTCTAATAATAAGGCTGGAGGTGGTTGTTTTATCGGTGGCTTAAGGTGTTTTTGGTGTATATCTCATGCAGTGGTATTTCTGTGTTTGGTGTTTGTTTGGCCTCCGAAGCTAGGTATCGGCATGCGATCGTGAGCTCTGTTCTCATCTTGAAAAGCAGAGGTTTGTTCACATCCGGGATGGTTGAGATAGGCGGCATGACCGTAGCCTACTACCAGCCACTCTGAAGCATGCTACTAGTCAATCCGTACTCGCTTGCGAGTGGACCATGATTTTCAGAGTCGCGTGCGAGTGAACCGTGAAGAACTCAAACCGAAGCATGCTGCATCGGACTATTTTATGGAAGATTTTCAAAGCATGCTAAGCACGTACGCCGGACTGGGGTAGGACTGGGCAAGAGACGGCGGCATGAGGGCGAGGGCCGGGGCGAACCGTTAGTGATCTTGTGATGAGGCCTTTCTCGTACGCTGGTGTAGGGGCTTCGGCGGGGGAAGATGCAGAGGAAGGAAAGAGGAGATACGGGTGGCGGCGGCAGAATATGTTTTGGAAACCCTAACGGGTTTGCGCCCTCACAAGCACTCAATCTGGGCTTTTGTCTCAGGCTGGGCCATTTGATTTTACAGCCCATAAGTCAGTTTTTTATTTGTATTTGTTAGTTTAGTTTAGTTTAGTTTTATTAATAAAAAATAAATAGATTTGTGTCCCACTCCTCTTTTGGAGGAAGAATGTGGGTGTTAGTCCTACTCCTCCTTTGGAGGAAGGTAGGTCTTTGCACTCTTCCTCCTTGGGAGGAGAGAGTGTGGTAGTACTCCTCCTCCTTGGGAGGATGGAGCGTGTGTATACCTCTCTTCTTTGAAAGAAAGGTCGTTTAGCTCTCTTTTGACAGAGCGCTTTCTCTTTTGACTGCTGTCAGGAAAGAAGGTGTAGAAGTTTAGAAAATGTCCGTCACAAAGAAATTTGTTGACGGGGAAGCTTCTGAGCAGTTGTGTTAGTTGACTTATAGTCTGATTCTCCTGTATTGATAATTCACAGTTGTAACTTCGTTTAATGCAATGAAGTATATTCCCATAAAAAAAAAAGTATATATTACAGATATTTTCCTATGCTCTGCAAGCTTCTTTCCCATCGCATTTATTACTAGTCATTTTTCAAAATTTTAATGAGTGCAGGGATGCTGGAGTTGGTTCGACGCCATATTGCTATCGATCCTTAAGCATTAATGAGCTGCTGGAGTAGGCTCACCGCCACACTGATGTTGACCCTTTAGCATTAACTATTTAGTGCTCCCTAATCACCACTGATCATGCTTCCCATCTCTAGTCTTATATTGGGTGATATTTTTACTTACGCAAGATCGCCACTGTACCCATTCTCCAAGGTTTGGTTTTTCACATTGACAGGCGTTTGGTATCATGCCTTTGTTCGAGGCGGCCTTCACAACCAACAGTTTTACAATTAAAGAGCTTAACTGCAATTTCATCCGTAGGAATCAGGATAGTCAATAAAACCTTTGACGTAAGTCCTAAGGATGTGTTTTGCACACCAACAGCCGCGTCTGCGTTCCTCCCAGGTGATCTTGCTTCAACCTGAAATCAGAAAGTAAGATGGGCTTGGCCTCCTTGGCTGGGATTGCCTCCTAGGCCTAAATCAGTTACCACCAAAGATATTTTTCTTAGATCATTCAAATGAGAGAGTATCAATGTACTTCTTTGATGGAGCATGCTGTCGCATTTAATGCGTAACCCTCTTGACCTCGGGACCACTATTGCCTATCCCGAATTTGGCCCCTCGAGTGAGTGCATTCCAATGAAGGCCCCTCAGGCCAATCCGCGTGCTCTTTGTGAAGGGCTTCTTATGAGTAAGGAGGTATCGGCTTTCCTTGATGGCTCTGCCCCTGTTCCTAAATGACAAGCCTTCGAGTTGCTCAACTAAATTTCTTGCCTCATACACAGGACCCAGTGTAGTAGGCTTGTCCAATGGGCCTAGTTAGGATTATACTTTTTAGGCGTCTAATTTAGGCCCAACAACCCTACAAATTTTTGTTGTACACGTGCAATGATAATTTCATTAGTTTCCATAACTGGCTTCTCATTGTACCTCTCGTGGGGAACACGTAAAAATAAAATAAGTCGAATAGTCGGTAAACATTACTTCATAATGTAAGAATATACTAATATAAGTTTTCATTTATGCATTTATTATTCCTCTACATACATTACATAAAACATTTTCTTTCGTTGAAACATTACAAGGTAGAGTTTTTCATTAAAAATGCTTTCATCCTTCAAAAATAAAAAATAAAAAAATCACCTTGTACATTCATTCATAAAGAACTAAACCAATTCATACATCAAATTAACTGTTATCACTTTTTATTGGCCGGTACACATTATTATAACCCTTGTGTTAGGGTTAGTAGTCTTTTGGATCTAGACTTTGCCCATGGCCATGGGTTGGGAATTCCTTTCTGTTAAGATAGAACCACTAAGTGCACTAACAATGGAACCAATACAGGATTGCAATCTGCCCCTTTTCTATTTCTACCATCGTTCATTTCCCCACAGCCGTTACGTAGTTTCATACATTAAAACATTAATTTCTTTTCATTCAATCATTAGAACTAGTCACGTCCTCCATATCGCGATGCAGCATGGGGCAACAAGCAACATCGGTGTACACTGAAGTGCAACTCACTACCACGGTGCGAAGTGCACCTAGGCGGAACTCTAGCCTAGGTGGGACGTTGCGGTCTCTCCTTTAGGGGTGCTACTTGTGACATCCCGTTTTTACGTGTATTTTCACTGAAGGAGTATTTTAATTTAATTAATATATTAGTTCTTTTATTTTAATTTATTGTATTTTAATTGGTTTTATTTTAGTTTGATGTGGTGTTTAATTTATTTTAGTTGTTTTATAGTTTTTATATTTGTTTTCGTTGGATCAGTTTTTGGACTCCGGAGGTGAGGATTGGACCTCATTTCTTTTCTCCATCTTTTCTTTTCTCTTTTTTCTTTTTCCCTTTTCCTTTTTTCTTTTTCTTTTCCTTCTTTTCTTCTTTCTTTCTTTTCTTCTTCTTCTTTTTCCTCTTCCTCCCACGCGAGCTGCACCTTCTTTCTTTCTCTCTGTCGCCGGTTGCTTGTGCTGCCCAGCACCGGCGCTCGCCGGCGACGTGGTTGACACCACCCACCCAGAAAGTTCCCCCTTCGGCCGGCGCACCTCCCCACCAAATCTCACCTCCATCCAAGCCGTCGTTTGCCGCCGAGAGCCCATCTAAGCGGCACGGTTTTTAGCCATTTCCGCCGCCGTCACTCCACCTCCGGCCACCATATTTTCACCGCTTCCTCACCTACCTTTTGTCGTCCTAAAACACCTATTTCCGGCCCTGATCCATTGCCGGAGCATCTCCGACGAGCTCAACTCCGATTTGCCCTTTTTCCGCTTCCACCACCATTTCCACCGCCACCCACGGCCAAAACTCACTTCCATTAGTTTCATAAACATCTCTAAGCCATTCCCTATCAATTCCAAGTCTTGGTTTGTTCCCGTTCGAAAGTGGGTATTTTACAACCCACGGCCATAGTGTAAAATACACTGTTACGTTGCTTTTTCTCCGCCATTTGCAACGTCGTGATACTATAAAAAATATCTTATAGCGCTGTAAGTAATTTCCAAACTCTATTTTAGATTTAAATATATTATTGCTTTTTGAATAAATTCATTGACTGGTTGGTTACTTCCGGACTGAGTCCGAGGAGTTGGGGGTCGGATGGATTTGACGACGGAGTGTTTGATTATTGTTGATATTGTTATTTGTTGGATGAATTGTGTCTTGAGGTGTGCATTGCATGTATGTAGATGTGTTGGAACTTGAAAACTGGGCTTTCAAGCGAGAAATGTTTTTGGTATATGTGAACGATTGGATTGACTGGTTTGAGTCAGAGGCACGTGTAGGGATGGTGGTAAACAGGGAGGGTGGTAGAATCCCGCCTGTGGTTCCCGCCTACGGTGCACGCGACGTAGAGATGGTGGTAAGCAGGGACGGTGGTAGAATCCCCCCTGTGATTCCCGCCTACGATGCACGCGTAGGGACGGTGGTGAGCAGGGATGGTGGTAGAGTCCCGCCTGCGATTCCCGCCTACAGTGCTCTGATGGTTTGGTTTTTGGGCCATTATCGGGGATAATGGCGAGGTTTTGTGTAAAGGATATGTTTTGGGCGTGCGTGGAAAAATGTGGATTTATGGGTTATGTGCATTTGGCATTCTTTCATGCATATTATTTGAGTTTAATATGTTTTTATCTTGTGGAGCTTGGATCTTTACTTACTTGCGGCACCATTTTGGAACCGTAGATTTTGATACAGATGTCGAGGAGGAGGAGGAGGCTGAGCCCGAGGAGGCGGCTTCGCTAGAGTTTTTTGATTTGGAGTGTCATGCCTTGTAGTTTGGTTTTGAAACGATGTTTGAGGCTTGTAATATTTTATTATGTATGTTTTAATCGGGTTTGTATTAAACAAAAATTCTGGTACTTAGTTATAAGACTTTTATTATCCGCTGCGTGTTTTTATTGCACACTTGTTGCATGTACACACACTTGGCACTTGGCGATAGGGTGGTGACCTGCGTTGTCATCGTCCCGACGTCTCGATTTCCACGTATCCGTACGTGGGATTTGGGGGCGTCACACTACTGACATGGTTTAGGCGGGGGTACCCCCTTATCGCACCCTACCCTGGCATGGGTGGAGGGGAAGTTTTACCCATTGGACCCTGGCCCAGACCACAAGGCCAAATTCTCCTGTTTGCCCACTGCCCTCCCACGACGAAAAAGCCCATAAATCCAAAACAGAAACTGGAAAAACAATCAAACAACAACAAAAAATTCCAAAACAAACTGAAAACAACAGCAAATCCACATATCCATCATCCAATGGTTACAAATGTATAAAAGAAATCTACTTAAACGTTTGGACAGAGATCAGCCATTCCAACAAAATTACCTTTTAGGATGGTATTTTCCAATCCAAAACGTTTCGTCCCATAATCCATAAAAGCGTTCTGAAACAAAATTTGTCAAATTCATTTAAAAGCGAATTATTTATGGCATTGTTAATTCCTCCACATGGCCACATGATCAGGAATCTTCAGTTTTCAACAAGGTAGATTGTACTTACAATTGTACTTACCCGACGAAACTCTATATAAATATCAAAGGTAGTTTGATCTTTAGATTCCAAGTTGGACTTCTATCTTCTAAATTAGGAATAACTTCGAGTTTTCCTATAAGTCGTAATCCATCATGTCCTAGTCCTCTCCTCTCAGGGTGAGGTTTCTCTCTAGTATAGAGTGAGTCTCTTGAACTAGTCTCTACTAGTTCGAAGGGTCAGATATGGAGGAAGAACTAGCTAGACAATGGGAGGGACTTTGTCTTACTGAGAAAGAAAAAGAAGGGCTGGTTCTACCAGCAGAAGTATTGAACAGTGCAATGCACTATGGCAAGTTCTGCCTATTAGCAATGATAGTGGCTGAGAAGTTTATAAACAAAGAAGCATTCAAAGTCACTATGACTAAGATCTAGAAATGCGACAGCTGGGTCCAGTTTACTGGAGTCGGATCCAACAAGTTCTTGATTGAGTTTAATCTGGAGGAAGACATGGAAAGAGTAACAGCTGGAAGACCCTGGTCCTTTGATAGGTGGTTGATATGCCTGCAGATCCTTGACAGCAGCAAGTCCATTGGTGAAACCACCTTCACTAAAGAGAAATTCT
Source organism: Carya illinoinensis (assembly GCF_018687715.1). NCBI lineage: Eukaryota > Viridiplantae > Streptophyta > Magnoliopsida > Fagales > Juglandaceae > Carya > Carya illinoinensis. The sequence continues at coordinate 25,298,809 of NC_056759.1, read as the reverse complement.
GGATCCAAGTTTTCAACATGCCCTTTGTTTGTATGACACAGGAGATTGGAGTGCATGTTGACCAATGAGGCATTGGATGGGGGAAGTTCCTAAGGATAAGAGTGGAACTGGACATAACAAAACGTCTTCTAAGGGGAATGTTCATATCAGTAGAAGGGAAACAAACTTGGATCCAGTTGAGGTATGAGAGACTACCATCCTTTTTGTTTTAACTGTGGCACAATCAAGCACACAACACAGGGATGCATTTCTAGTAGAAATGAAGAAAAGAAGCAATATGGAGCATGGTTAAGAGCAGCTGCTCAAAGGGAGAGTGACTTGCTTTTCAAAAAGTATGGCAATGATCTAAACCAAGAAGCCGGGCCAGAGAGGCAGTCATGGAGGAAAGAAGAGGAGGTTAGGGGTGAAGTCCATTCGAGGCAACACAGAAGTCAGAAGGTAGATCAGAAACTGACCAGGGAAGTGCAAGACCCACTTTTGGCAACTGCTACACCTATAGCTAAAGTACCAGAGCAGAGTAGATAGCAGAATGACAGGCTTCTGACCTCTCCAAAAGCAATCATCAAAAAGGAAAGTCTGACAACACCTTTCCAAGAGAGGCTGGCCACTACCAAAATAGTGAAAGAACAGGATCCAATGTCACTGCCTCAGAAAGCTGAAATGAAAAGCAAAAAGACTAAAACAGCACCCATTGCTGCTGTAACCTCGATGGACCTTAAGGCCCAAGCAGCAGCCCTAAACCAGCTTACGACTGAACAAATCAAGGAGTTGGAACAGACTACAAAAAAATCCAGCTAGAAAAGAAGAGCTCGAGATAATTGTTTTGTAGGCCTCAAGTTAAGCCCATCAAAGATACAAGCAAGCATCTCATACCATAAGAAGAGGCCTATCAAATTGTTCCAGGGAAGACAAACTAGATCCGTAGCCAAAAAAGCAAGAGGAGAGGAGAAGGCACCAATGGAAATACAACACTTAGATATGGTGGAGGCTGTTTTACAGCCCCACCAAGAGTTATGATGTGCCTAAGCTGGAACTGTCGTGGGCTTGGGAACCCACTGACAGTTCAACACTTGCACCAACTGGTGCAAGCAAAGCTCCCAACCTTTGTTTTCTTGATGGAAACAAAGGCCAGAAGAAGCAGTGTTGAAAGGCTTCAGAGGCAATTGCATTTTTCCAACAGTTTTATAATTGAAAGTAAAGGGTTTAGTGGAGGTCTAGCCCTCTTCTGGAGTGAGGATGTGGTTGCTGAGGTTTTGTCATACTCTCAGCACCATATATCCTTACTGATCTGTGGGGACACAGGTAGTAGAGAGTGGGCTCTTACAGGCTTCTATGGAAACCTTGAAACAACAAAGAGAGGGGAGAGCTGGCTACAAGCCCTCAAGCCTGCCATGGAGGTGGGGTGGTTGTGTGTTGGTGATTTTAATGAGATACTTAGCTCAGGAGACAAGAGTGGGGGCAGGCAAAGACCTTTCAACTAGGTGGAAGCCTTCAGAGCAGCAATTAAGTCATGCTCTCTTTTTGATATGGGGTATGTTGGTAATAAGTTTACATGGACCAATGGCAGGTCAGGACAAGCTTTTATCAAAGAAAGGATTGATAGAGCTCTATGTAATATGGCATGGTCTGAACTATTCCCATTCTCCAAGGTCTACAACCTCCCAATTTTAAGTTCAGACCATTGCCCCATCCTCGTTTCTGTGGAATAGTTTGAAGTTAATTCAACCAGAAAATCCAGACCCTTCAGGTATGAGGCCAGCTGGGCCTTGAGAGAAGATTTCTATGAAGTACTGGAGAAGGCATGGAGTTCATCGAGAAGGGTTGATAACAAGCTACACCAGGTCATAGAAGGCCTGAACCAGTGCAGATTGGATTTGGTAAAGTGGAACAAGCAGTATGCTGGAAACTACAGGGTTGAGCTAAAAAGACTTTGGGACCAGGTGTCTGAACTACAAAAGGATAATGAAGGCCACCTAACAGAAAATATAAAGCAAGTGCAAAGTAAAATAGAGAAGCTGCTTGAAGAAGATCACATCAAGTGGAAACAAAGGGACAAACAAAAGTGGCTGAAAGAAGGGGATAGAAACACAAAGTTTTTTCATCAATGTGCCACACAAAGAAAGAAAGTAAACCAAATCAAAAGGCTAATCGATGATAGTGGGCAAGAAATCACATCAACAGCAGGGATATCTAATTTGTTCCAAGAATACTTTCAAAATTTATTCTCCTCTTCTAACCCTGTGAATATTGCAGATTGCCTAGAGCCAATGGAGGCCACTGTCACAGAAGAGCAAAATAGAATGCCGCTGAGGCCTTACATTCAGCAGGAGGTGAAGGTTGCTCTCTTTCAAATGGAAGGGCTTAGCTCTCCTGGCGCTGATGGGTATCCTGCAAACTTCTACCAAAAGCACTGGAAGTTAGTGGGTGATCAACTCAGCACTGCAGTGCTGCATGTCCTAAATGAAAATGGCAATCTATCTGAAATAAACAGCACCTACATTACTCTTATTCCCAAGAAGAAAATTCCTACCAAAGTCTCTGAATTCAGACCCATCTCGTTGTGCAATGTCTTATACAAGTTGATCTCCAAAATCCTAGCCAATAGACTCAAGAAAATACTTCCTTCCATAATATCCCCATCTCAATCAGCTTTTGTACCAAACAGACTAATCACAGACAATGTAATTGTTGCCTTTGAGGCTCTACACACAATGAAGGCCAAGATGACAGGAAGGGAGGGTTACATGGCCTTAAAACTCGATATGAGCAAGGCATATGATAGAATTGAATGGGAGTTCCTTAGGAAAATCATGCATAAGATGGGCTTTTGTCATCAATGGGTGGACCTAGTAATGAAGTGCATTGAAACTGTCTCTTATTCCATCTTGGTCAATGGAGTACCACAATAAGTCTTTCACCCTTCAAGAGGGATCAGACAAGGTGACCCCATCTCACCATACCTTTTCATCCTATGTGCAGAAGCACTTAGCAAGCTCATTGGCAGAGCTGAGGCAACTGGTGCAGTTCATGGAGTACCAATAGCAAGAGGTCCACTTCGAGTATCTCATCTCTTCTTTGCTGATGATAGTCTCTTGTTTTGCAAGGCCAATGCTTTTGAGTGGGGAAGGCTAATAAACCTATTGAGAGTCTATGAAGAAGCTTCAGGACAAAGGCTAAATATGGACAAGACATCCATTATGTTCAGCAAGAACACCTCCAGATTAACCGAATACTACATCCTGTCAGTTGCAGGAATGAGGTCCTCTATGACCTATGAAAAGTATCTCGGATTGCCATCCATTGTGGGGAGAAGCAGAACTAGTTCCTTCAAAAACATTCTGGATGCAGTTAGAAGGAAGGTTAGTGGATACAAAGTGAAAAGTCTATCTCAAGCTGGGAAAGAAGTCTTCATAAAAGCAGTAGTCCAAGCCCTTCCCACCTACACAATGAGTGTCTTCAAATTGCCCAAGACCTTGTTGCACTCCATCAATAGTGTCATCAATAACTTTTGGTGGGGCCAAAAGGAGAGGGAACACAAAATCCATTGGATTTCCTGGAAAAATATGGGAAAAGCTAAATCTGAAGGGGGCATGGGTTTTAAGGACCTCGAGTGTTTTAATATGGCAATGTTATCTAAACAATGCTGGAAACTTCTACAAGAGCCTGGCTCAATTGCAGTAAAAGTTTTGAAGGCCAAGTATTTTCAAAATAGCTCATTCATGTCAGCCAAACTGGGGTCAAAACCATCTTTTCTGTGGAGAAGCTTCATGGCAGCAAGACAAGTGGTGAAAGCAGGAACTTGTTGGAGGATTAGCAATGGAAGAGAGGTTCAAATCTGGCAGGAAAAGTGGCTTGGCCATCTAGTGCCCAGGAAGGTTATGAGTCCAGTAGCACAGCTTGATAGCAAGGCAACGGTCTCTGAACTAATTGACCAATCCTCAGCTCAGTGGAAGGAAACACTTGTGAGGGAGGTCTTTGAGGAGAGGGAAGCAGAATTGATACTACAAACCCCACTAAGCTCAATGAATGCTAAGGATAGAGTAAGCTGGCAAGGGACAAAGGATGGCAAGTTTTCAGTGAGGAGTGCTTATCACATGGAAAAGGCACGAGAGCAAGAAGAGAAGGGTCAAGCCTCTTGTAGCAATAGACTCAAGGAAGTGTGGAAACAACTGTGGAAACTAAAGGTACAGCCAGGTAATAAGGTGTTTGTATGGAGGGCATGCCTCGAGGCCCTCCCAACTCGAACCAGTTTGAAGAAGAAAAGGATAGTGGACCACCCACTATGCCCTGTGTGCCATCAGGAGGAAGAGTCAGTGGTGCATGCAGTTTGGACCTGTGTCTCAGCTAAGGATGTCTGGAGTCTAGCCTCTAAAAAGCGACAAAAAATGTGTCTGTCCCCCTCTTTGTTTGTGGATCTCTCTGAATCTCTCCTGCACGTGTTGGATGAGTTTTCAATTCAAGAGTTTGTTGTAGTGGCTAGGAGGATTTGGTGGAGGAGAAATTGCCTTATTTTCAATAATGATTTCAAGCACCCCAAGTCAGTGATAAGAGAAGCTCAAGCTACATTGGCCCTGTTACAAGGAGAGAACAACAACATAACCCCCAATCCAGCTCAGACCTGCCTGTCTCCTGCTGTCTGGACTAATCCTCCACCACATTGGTATAAAATCAACTGGGACAGTTCAGTAAGTAAGCAGAAAAGCCTAGAAGGAGTTGAAGTGATTGTAAGAGACTACGAGGGGCATGTTATGGCAACCATGAGACACAACAAACATCTGTTCCCAGACCCTTTACTTGCTGAGTCGTATGGGGCTCTTCAAGCTGTTAAGTTTGGGATGGATTTAGGCTTGAGACAAGTCATCTTAGAAGGTGATTCTCTGCAGGTGATAAATACCCTCCGTGAAGATAAGGAAGGCTTTAGTAGTGCATTAATGTTCTTGTCTGAAACAAAAGTCTTGTTGAAACAGTTTGCTAAATGGGAAATTTCTCATGTTAAGAGAAATGGCAATGTGTTAGCCCATGTTTTAGCAAAAGATTCTCTTTCCATTATTGATTTGGTTGTAACAGTGGAGGATGTTCCTCAGCGTATCTTCCCATTAATTCAATGAAATGGTCTAAGAGTTTTCCCTTCAAAAAAAAAAAAAAATTAGGAATAACTTCACGTCTATCTTCTAAATGCAAGTGGCTGCAATATCACGAGTAGTTGTAATCATAGCAAACAAGTTGGCCGACAAACCACTGGCGCTGCCAATAATAATTTTGACTCATCTCTCACGCTAAATTGACTGCGTCGACCCATGGAATTCTATTTCTTGTGTGAACTTTCCGTGAACGCGGGCTTATGTTGACTAGTCCCCTCCTGTACTTGCATCGTGTAGTTACCGCTATATCTGCATCCTCATTATCATTCCATTTAAATATATATATATTTATATTTACAGAAATTTAAATAAAGAGATAAAAATGACAAAAAGAAATACTATTCTTACATCGAAAATTTCTGCCGAATTGTATTTTGATTTTTTCACTTAATGATTAAGAAAACATTTTATAATAATTTCCTAAATTTTATTATTTTTTTAAAAATAGTTAAAATGATTAAAAAAATATGTAAATAAAAAAGAAAAAAATTTACACCATTCGGTAATGAATTTTCTGTAAGCTTAGTAGCACTCAATGACAAATAACATACTTATATATGTGAAGTAAAAAATGATAAGTAGAATTTTCTTAAGGTAAATATATATATAATCAATAAGATTGTATTTACTTGACAAAACTCTCTCTCTCTATTATATATATATATATATATATGTGTGTGTGTATCAAAGATAGTTTGATCTTTAAATTCCAAGTGCACATTCTTTAAATCTTGGACTTTTATCTTCTAAATTAGGAATAACTTCATATATTGAACCATTATCTTCTAAATTAATGTAAGTGCTGCAATATCACGAGTAGTCGCAATCTATATACTTTCGTAGCAAACAAGTTGGCCGACAAAGCTGAGGAAACCATGCCCTCTCTCCTAATTCTAAGATGTTAACATCTCATAAACAATGAACAAATGAAACAATCTTCCCCTCTTCAATGAAAATTTGAAAATTAATACCGTCTACGGAGAACTAGTTTCAATTATTTTATGAGTTGAGTTCTTCTAAGTCAAGACTTTGCCAAGTGATCGTGTAATTATTCTTTTACAAAAGAATTAGTGTAGACATAATAATTCTCTAAAAATTGTTCAAAGCTACTGTAGTTGCTGCATTTTTACATATTGATTAGATATTTTATTTTATGTTATTTATAATTACCTAAATTATTACTTTTTCATGAATAATAAATATTTAGACAAAATGCGATAAAATAGAGAGTATCAAGCTGTAGCTTAAGCATGTACTGTCCGTGCGTTTGATTAGCCCAAATGAATTTCTTCAATCTAGGAACGAATTGTTCTTGCATGTGACTAACTCATTAGACTACTTTTATCATAGTGAGAGTGTGAATTTACTATCCAATATAAACTTGTGCAAAAATTAAATTTTAAAAATTAATAATTTGGCACTGTGGATTAGTTCTTGCTAAACGTATTTATTATTTTTGTTCTAACTTAAATTAGCGTGACAAATTTCTTAAATGTATGTGCAATTAAACACGCGTAGAATAATAACTTTGAAATAACAGAAAAGCTGAAAGCGTAGTATGCACGTATATATAATCTGTTTCCTTTTTTCTTCAGAGGATTTTCTACGAACCAAACTATGAAAATTGGGCTTCAAAGCAAACGTGCAAGATTGATTGTGTTTAATTGTTGCTGTAAAGATATTAGGCGACTCGAAAGCTGTGTTTGAGTTTAAAATTTTATTCAAAGAGGAGTTTTCTCACTTATATATGTTAACTGTAATTATATGACATCATCACTAGTTGATCTCCCTACGCGAAGATCAGATAGTTTTAACTGTAATTAGAAATTTCCGAGCCGCCACTACTGGGTATGAAACTACACATATAATTAAACTGTTTCGACAGAGAGCCATTCCAACAAAATTACCTTTTAGGACCCAGATTTTCCATTCCAATAATTTACATTTCTAACTGATCCCTAAAATCATCTTGGGACCAAAAGGTCTATAACAAAATTAAAGCGTTATGAAACTAAATTAGTAATTCATTTAAAAGCGAATTATTTATAACGTTGTTAATTCCTCCACATGGCCAGGGCACACTGGTAATTAGTCAAGAGATTTTAGCTTAAGAAAAATGTTACTTATAATATCTACACTACACATCAATATGTGATTTGTCATTTTTATTATTCTATTTAAATATATATATTTACATATCAATATATGTGCATTTAAATAAAAAGACAAAAATAACAAATATGCTGGACAAGTGATGATAAAGTATAATTTTTCTTAGCAAAAATCAACAAGATCGTATTTACCTGACCTAACTCTATATATATATATATATATATATATCAAAGATAGTTTGTTCTTTAAATTCGAAGTTGGACTTTTATCTTCTAAAGAAATAACTTCATTGGACCTTTATCTTCTGAATTAATGTAAGTGGATGCAATATCACGAGTAGTCGCAATCTATATACTTTCCTAGCAAACAAGTTGGCCGACAAAGCTGAGGAAACCATGCCCTCTCTCCTAATTCTAAGATGTTAACATCTCATAAACAATGAACAAAATGAAACAATCTTCCCCTCTTCAATGAAAATTTGAAAATTAATACTGTACGTCAACGTAGAACTAGTTTCAATTAGTTTATGAGTTGAGTTCTTCTAAGTCAAGAGTTTCCCAAGTCATTGTGTAATTATTCTTTTATAAAAAAATTTGTGTAGACGTAATGATTCTCTTAAAATTGTTCAAAGCCCCTATAGACTAGAGCCTCAGACTAGAGAAATATTGATACGACTATACAACTAGCTGACACTTGCAAGTAAAACTAAACTAAACACTAGCAAAGTCTATTGTAAATCAAAGTTTAGCTGACACTTGCAAGCCATGCATGTTTACCTTTGCGATAGGTTTGTACATTTTATGGATAGTCAAGCAGAACAAAAATCAATTTGTAACCAAAGAAATTGCACTCAAAATAGAGACCACTATTTTATACTTTTGCAGAGCCATAAATCATAACAGAACAAAATCTCATGCCTTGGGATCTTCAGATACAATGCAATAACAAAAATATTATACTGATTAGACAATATCATATAATCAGGCCGGTCAAAATTTCAGATTTCATACTCACATTTTTTTTAGTAGAGACATAGAGTACAAAAATTGCTCATATCAACATTAGTCACGATCAAATTTCACTTTTTTCTCCAAAGTGATTGCACTCAAAATAGAGACTAGTGCAGATAATAACCAAGGTTGTTTCATAACAAAATATGCAAGTTTTCCACAAAACTAACCCTAATCAATTTTATGCAACATCTAGCATAGGTGCACCACTTACCTAGACTTTTTAGCATAACCGACTTGTCTCACAACATAATAGCCAAAACCATTCCATACCTAAACGAAATTAGTAAAATATATAAGTTAAGAGTGAAAAAGCAGTGGTTCTAACAATCACTACACCTAGAGGCGGGGGTGAATAGGTGTAATCTAATTTTGATGTTTTTTCAAAATCATAGCCAAACAAACAATTAATCAATGAATCAAATAATACAAATAATCAACATAGTGATTTTAATCATGAAGTGGAAACTCATTTGAAGAACGTCTTCAAAATCTAAAACCACTCCGGGTGTAAGACACCACCTCCTGAATCAACAGTAGCTCTGGACTCTTTCGGCCAATCAACACATCCACTTCAATAGACTCATATAAAGTTTGATCTTGAGTGTGGTGTGGTGGAGATGTGTTTATCCAAGAGAGAATCAACCATGTGGGGGAAAGATTCCTCTCAAAAGCTTTTGGAAGCACTTAGAGTTTTTGCTCTGATTCTTCACACCTAAGGACACAAGTAAGCTGTTCTATTTATAGTCCCAAGTGAAAGAGGTGCTCAAAACCCTAAATTTTAAGTTGTTTGAAATATTGGCTCAAGTGAAGTGTAGAGCAAAAGTCGAGCGCACGCTATCTTTCAGAAGCTATATCGAGTGACCCACTCTAGAAGGATCTCACTCGAGCACCACGTTGAGCACACCTCAAGCTACCCACTCTGGAAGGGTCTTGCACGAGCATCACGTCGAGCACACCTCAAGAGACCCAGTCTAGAAGGGTCTCACTCGAGCCCCAGTCAAGCACCAGTCGAGCGAACTCTCTGCATGTTGAGCACACTTCAATCCTTTTCATGTTACACCACTTCAACACTTGTTACAACATAATTTTACACAGGTTTTCACAAGAATATGCCAATCAACTCATTTTTCTCTCAACAAGTAGAATTTAGCTAGCACCTCTACAATAAGACATAAGGTGCTAACTCCAAAATTTGAACTTTCTATCTCGTGACCTAATGACCCAACTTCCACACTAGTGTTGCGCAGCAGGTCAAACCTCCCTATAGAAGACCCGTTTTTCACAATTTGATAGTAACACACCCAACCAACCAAATTTCAAAAGCATGTTTTTATACCAATCGACTTACTAGTCATCCAATTGATCTTCTTCATAATTCATCCCCACCCACTTACATCCATCAACAAGTCAACAACCAGATTCCATCTAGCCTCTTTGAAACATTACAATAACCAAACCAATAATCCACCTGGCAATGTAACAGAGGCGAAGCTGAGAGATGGAGAGTGAAGTAGATGAAGAGAGAGATGAGAAGGGGTCGAGGGGCTTACCAGCATCATGCTTGTGGTTGGGATCAGGAGCAGCGATGGTGGCAAGTATAGTGAACTAGATATGGGGCTAAGGCTTGAGGCAAAGAGTAATGTTTGAGGCATAACAAGCTTGATAATGGTGGTTTGTGGTGGGGGCGACTATTGCAATGATGCAGTGTAGGAAAGAGAGAGATGGGAGATGGTTAGAGAGACAAGGAGTGAGAGCCACAGATGGAGAGAGAGAAGAGACAAGGCCTTAGCAGCGATGTGGCATGATGATCTAGGACACAATGTAGATAAGATAAAGAGAGAGAGGGTGGGTGAGAGAGGTGACAAGAGACTATGAGGGAACCAGCCTGAGAGAAGATACTATGTGGCATGGAGTTCCCCCACCCTTGGAATGCCGAGACAACCGTTGCCACTACTATGAAGCTAAACCTTGGATTCCCTAGGAAAGACCTCCACCCTCTTACTCATGTATTGAAGATCGGCCAAGCAACTCCCATTCACGCATGCCAAACTCCTCCATGCACCATTGCGCAGGAATTGTGAGCTCAACCATGAAGTCATCGCAACACGTCGTTCTATTATTTGTGTATGATAGAATTGGCATAATTAGTGTGATATTTAATTTTATTCATTTATTAACTTTGATTGAATTTACGTTTTGAAGGTAATTCACACATATTTGAACGTGAAGGACACATTTGAAACAACTTCTGAATAGAAATCAATTGATACTTGTGATACTAAGTAGGTTTGAATATTGAGATAAGAATTCTTGATTTTAGATGAAAGTTTAAAATATTATTTTTTTAATATTATTATTGTTTTAAAATTTGAAAATTTTGAATTATTTATTATATTTTGTGTGAGAATTTGAAAAGGTTGTAGTGATGAGATGAGATGAGAATTTTGTATCTCATCCCACTTGCCAAACCTAATGTTTGAATGTGTACAACGTGCAAGGGTATTCTTGCAAATCCAAACGTGTATCTCGTCAAGTCCAAACTAATGTTAAACTAATGTTGAACTAAAAAAATTAAACCATTCAAACGTCACATTCTCAACATTCAAACAACGTGTATGTGCGAATGTATCTTACTAACCGTTCGCATTACTATAATCTGCTATTGGAAAAATAACGCTCAAATGTTAATCGGTCAGGTTCACATTCACGTTCGAACGCGAAGACTTAAGTTCGAACATATTTTATGTGATGGAAATGGACCGTCACAAATAGGTCATCATGTTTGCACAAAAAGCCAAACGGTGGACTTATGAATGGAAGAAAAAATACTTTTTGTAACGTGATTGTTATGTCAGTATGAGGACCCTTTTTAACTATTCCAGAAAACATTTTGTGGCGATCTATTTATTTTTTTACTATTTCATCCATCACAAAAAATATAATATGTTGTAGTGAAGTCAAAATTTTCATTTTTTTCTAGGAAAAATTACACTTCAAGTGGTTTTTGATTTTTCACCCCTACAGCCCATCCCCACTTCAGAAAGGTGGAAATTTTTTACCCACCCCAATCCTTGGCCTAAACCCATTAGCCTGCCCTCGTTAAATGGACGAGTGGATTTCAATGCCACCGTCCGTCCAAATTACCTCTACATCCAAAATCCACAGTTCCAACACTTCTAGGTAGATTATCAACATCATTATTCTAAATATATCACCAAACAATGTTCTCTTGGCACTCCTTTTGGCTTCAATATGTGAATGTTGTACTCAAGGGTGTGTGGAAGATCAAGACCATGTCCTTACCAACAGGATGGTTGCAATAGGTATTTGGAGGCGTGTCTCTTTACAGTTAGGTAAGCCGTATGACCAGATTAGATCGTGGAAAGCAACTATGGAATTATGGTTTCGGCAAGCTGCTCATTCGACTCAAAAAGGTACATTACTTGCTCTTATTCATATTATTGTGACTTGGTCTCTTTGGGTTTGGAGATGTATGGAAAGTAAAAGGATTTTTGTGGGCTCTCTATGGGGTTCGATTAAGGTTGCTATTGCCTGGGTTGGACTTCGCTTGTGTGCCAGAAAAAAGATGAATGGTGGAGACGAAAAAGTGTTGAATTTTTTCTCTATTCCTATTAAACCTGTTAAGAGATAGAGATCTTGTCTTGTGAAATTGATAAAATCGATCTCGGACTGGTTTAAATTAAATGTGGATGGGAGTTCCTTGGAAAATCCAAGTCGTATGGGTGCAGGTGGTTAAATTAGAGATGAGAAGGGGAATCTTACTTGGACTTTTACTAAAGAACTAGGGCATAGCTCTAATAATAAAGCTAAGCTCATTGCAATTTTCTATGGTCTTCAATATTGTAAGGATTTGGCTATTCTAAGAGTAGAGATTGAATTAGACTCTTTGTTAGTGGTTCATTGGATAGAAAAAGGGAGATGTGATATATGGTTTCTTGAAGATTAATGGGAAAAGATACAAACTATTCTTTCTACCTTGGAAGTTAATTAAGGTAAGACATATTTATAGAGAAGGAAATGCAGGAGCAGATTTCTTGTCATATTGGGGATTATCTAGTAGAAAAATGCAAATAAATAAGCAAATATGACCATGACCAATGCTACACAGGGGCTAAAACGAAATCAGGATAAAGGGGGAAAAATTTCAGAGGAGAGAGATAATTAAAAATGTTTTACATGTATGAACAGTAGTCTATAAATGTACTAGAATTACTGTAGCTACTTGAAAATAAAGATGATTTACAACATCCACTAGATCTTTATTTTGATCAACATTCTTCATATTTTAAAGAAAATTGTACTTTAAGGCATCTCTTAGGAGTGCTCTAAGTTAGTAACACATAGCTAGATGTTACGCCTAGGAATTGAAGTGCCCATAGGATCACTTCAATTGCACTTTAACGGCTGAGTTTTGCTCAACCATGTGAAATAAATAAGGGTGTAATTGGTCTAGTTCGATCGATTTTGAATAAATTTTAAAACTGAACCAGTATATACTGATTTTAAAATTTAAAGAACCGATACCATACCAGTTAAATAATAGGGGTACGTGTAACTGGTCCGGTTTGTCCGATATATTATATAATATATATAATAGAGTATATATTATAGTATATAATAATATAACGATAATATATTGTAGTATATTATAATTGTATTATAGACTATAGTGATATAGTATAATATATAATATAATAAATATTATAGTATATTATAATATATACTGATATTGTATTAGTATAACTACTAATACAAAGATCTACAGTGATAATATATAGTTATTTATATAGGATTTTAAAATTAAAACTTATAATTTATTATATAATACAAAATTATTTTATATATAATTATATATAAAATAAGTATATATTTTTTATTTTTTATTTTATTTTTCTTTAATCATTTTTTAAACATCCTTAACCATTAATAAGAAATAAAAAAAAAGTTAAAAATTCACTAATAGTCATTTCCTTAACTATTAAAAAAAATAAAAATATATAAATAATCATATTTAATTAATGAACATATTTAAAAGTCATACTATCATTTTCTATATATGTATAATATATATTTTAGCCACCGGTATATAAAAATACAAAGACAAACTGCATGTTCGGCCAGATACGGCCACTCCAACAACAAAATTAAAGCGTTTTGAAAATGATATTTTTCAAATTCATTTAAAAGTGAATTATTTATTACGTTGTTAATACGTCCACATGGCGGCCACCTCGGGCAGACCGAACTAAAGAAGCTAGAAAAGGAAGTTTCAGTTTTCTACTCCTTGGGCACGAATGCTACTTTGCATTCATATACAACGCATTAATATATAATTTATTATTTTTATCCTTTTATTTAAATATATATATTTATATCAATAAAAATGATAAATAACTTGTTGATATATATGTGAAGCAGGAAATGATAAGTAAAATTTTTCTAAACATAAATAAACAAAATCGTATTTACTTGACAAAACTCTCTCTCTCTCTCTGTATATATATATATATATATATATATTCAAAGATAGTTTGATCTTTAAATTCGAAGTGCACATTCTTTAAATCTTGGACTTTTATCTTCTAAAGGAATAACTTCATCCATTGAACCATTATCTTCTAAACGTAAGTGGCTGCAATATCACGACTAGTCGCAATCTATGCAATTTTGTAGCAACCAAGTTGGCCAACAAAGCTGTGGAAACCACACCTTTTCTCCTAATCCTAACTCTCCCTTTCTCTGATCACCCTAATCTCTGGCTAGCTCTCTCAGTTGATGGAAAGTGGAATGGCTTTCTCTGCTGAACTCAGGCTCCTTATAACTACTGTTCTGGTCCTAATCTTTATTCCTTCAGCTTCTAGTCTTAAGAATAATCATCACTATTGTCCTCCTTCTTCCTGTGGAAATATCCCCAATATCAGCAATCCGTTTCGACTAAAAAGCGATCCACCAAACTGCGGAGACCAAAGGTATGAGCTCTCATGTGATGACAACAACCATACGTTGTTATATTTACATGGTAGTAAATACTATGTAAGCCAAATCAATTACAACAACTACACAATCAGAATTGTAGACTCAAGTATTCAGGAGGATAATTACTCCTTCATCCCTCGTTATTTTCTAAACTACGGTAATTTGATGTGGCCGGACTATTGGGATTCAGAACCAATATATTGGAGTAGTGCTTGGAATCGGACAGTGCGATCACTATCAAAAGTTGTGGCTATTGTGAATTGTGAAGAGCCAGTGACTTTGGCTTCCTCTTTCCATTTGCACACGACTTCTACGAATTGTTCTAATACCAATAATGGATCTGGGTCTTTTTTCCCACTCTTTATCTCAATATTCCAAACGGTACATATATCTTATTGTTGACCGTGGAGCGAATGTGATGGATGTGGAAGAGTCGTGCACGATAGAGCAAATGTCTCTGACATCATGGCCAGGACAAATTTCTGTTGATCCTAATATTTCGTGTACAGACCTCCACAATTTATTCTCATATGGTTTTGTGCTTTCATGGTACCGACTTTATTGTGGAAGCTGCATCTACGATTATTGCTACGTGCATGCCGATAATCAAGTTTCTTGCCTTGAATCTCGTGAGTAATTAATAAACTTCAGATCAGAATTCTAATGAGATATTATATATATGCTGCTGATCTATCTCGATCTTGAATGCTTCATTATATATGTTGCTTTTGCAATTTAAGTACTTAATTGTTCGGACTTGACTGAATTCTTGGATTTCCCACTCCAACTGTTTAGCATTGTTGTGATATTCTTGGACAACTATTGAACTTAATTATTTTTCGGATGAAAGAGCTTATAATTATTGACCTCATTTTTAATTGAACATTCGCTAATGTGATTCCATTTTTTCCCCTTTTTATCTGTCAAAACATGCAGGATTAATTGATTTCTTACGACGACTGACCGTATTTGCAGGTGAGTTTTCTATCTCAATCATATGATGTAAGTATATATAACCTTGTGCGCGGGCATCAGTGATTTCAAACTGTTGGATTATTAGACATGATCACGTTTTTTACATCTCAGAAACAATGAACAAACTGAAAAGAATATTTGAAAATTTATTAAGAAACTAGCTCCCCACCTCTTCAATGAAAATTTTAAAATTACTTTGTCTACTTTGAACTAGTTTTACAATGAAATTCAACTGTCAAGCCAATGATGTACATATCATTGTAGATACTTAATAAAGGCGTATCATCACACTATTAAAAAGAACATCTACACAACTATTCCACAAGAGTATCATCAATGTCACGGTAATGCCGTGCTAACATATGTGCAGCTTCATTACCCTATCCGTCGTCCCACATGTAAAATTTCAAATTCTACGAAAAAGATGAAGAAGGCTCTATATTTCCATAATTAATGGTTCCCATGGTGAAAAAATATGCATTTTCAAAAAGATGAACTAGTTTTACAAAAGTGATTTTGTACAAGGAAAATGATAAAATAACTACCCATTTACAATTTCTCTACAACCTTTCAAAAAATAATATTTTTTTAATTATTTATTTTAATTTTGATTTTGATTTCATGTGTTCGAAATTTTAAAAAAATATATTATTTTATTGATAAGTTGTAAATGAATTGTAAGGTTATCATCTCCCTTTGTGCAATGATGCAGCATGCGTCAGTCAATTATATATTCTATGAGTTGACTTCTTCTAAGTCAAGATTTTGCCAAGTCATTGTGTAACGACTGATCTTTTATAAAAAAAAATAAAAAATAAATTATATAGATGTAGTTATTATATTGATGCTACATAAACTAGTTATTATATTTATTGCTAACATAACTGAATAGATTTGTTTATACGTACAGTTTTGTTTAAATCACTTTCTATATATAGTTAACTGATCACTTACCTTTATTTCTTTTCTCCATGTGCCGCAGCTTCTCATACTGGATTATTCAAGCCCATCAGTAAGAATCTATATCTCTATGATCTATTTGTCTTCTTTCATATTTTAACCCATCATTATATATGAAAAATTCTATTCACCATCCCCACATTCCACGTACACACTATACTTATTTTTATTTTTTATTTTTTTCTTTTATCAAATATGTGATGTATGGAAGATGAATAGAAGAATTCAATTAGTTTAAAAAGAATAAACCAAAAAAATAAAAATAAAATATTTAAAAAAATAAAATAATATATTTAAATAAATAACAATAAGTGTGGTGTGTGGGAATAATAAGTACAAAAGCTCTTTTTAGAAAAAAAGTTGGCTCCACCTCCAAAAGGTGATTTTCTCATGTTATGCCTAGGTTCTTTTTAAATGGACTGCCCTAGGACTTGCACTTCCTAAACTTGTATATAACATTACTTATATATAAATAAATATTATATATATTTGTAATATTTAGTAATATATAAGGGTTGTTATATATCTACGAGCCAGTTAACATAACATATCACATCTTAAGTGTCTTTTAACTTTGATGAAATTCTATGAAGTCACTTAAAACATGTTAGAACAGATACTGGTAGAGGAGATAATAAGATACAATATGAGCAGTGAAATTTCTAAAAATTAAATAACTACTACCATGAAAAGCTTTAAAAGGCCGATTGTCACGCCCCATACCCAAACCCTTTAACCTGAAACCTACAATAATAAGAACTTAAATACAAAAGCCCTCCAAAATCAAATATTTGAAAATTCTTCCAAGTAAACTAAACTAAACACTAGCAAAGTTTCTCTTAACTTTGACAAATCTGCTTATGCCACCTAACACTAATCTCACATCTCTCTTGTAATTCTGTCATGTGCCATCTATTCCAATTGTCAGTACCTTCAAAATCATTTGAAAAAAAAAAAATTGATGGATATAAAGGGTGAGTCCCCCGAACTCAGTAAGCAATGAATCTAAACTAGTATGTAAACAAGAGCTAGTTACAGAATGTATAAACAGACAATTCTAAAAAATATGACAATTGTATTTTCAAAAGATTTTCATTATAATAATAATATATTCAAAGACCTTAGGAACAAGCCTACTCAAACAGCATCCGAAATAGAAACAGAGAACATCTTTACCCCCATGGTAGAGTTGTGCATATATATCTACTGTTAGTCAAGCAGAACATAAATCACTATTTTGTTACCAAAATGAGTGCATGCAACACATAGGCTATTTTATCCCTATGGTATAGTTGTACAATCTATGGATAGCCAAGCAGAACAAAAAGCAAATTGTCACCAAAGTGATTGTACTCAAAACAGAGACCACTATTTTATACTTTGGCAGAGCTAGAAATCAAATCAGAAAAAAAATCTCATACCTCAGGGTCTATAGATATAATGCAACAATAAAAATATTATACGGATAAGATAGTATCATATAATTGGATCAAAATTTCATATTTCATATTCATATTTTATGCAGTAGAGAAATAGAGTATAAAAATTGCTCATGGCAACACCAGTCATTATAAAATGTCAAGTTTAAATATTCAGAAACAAGGACTAGTGTAGATAGTAACGAAGGCTGCTTTCATGACAAAATATGCAAATTTTTCACAAAACCAACCTCAATCAGTTTTAGGCAACATCTAGTATAGGAGCATCACTTACTTGGACTTTTTGGTACAACTGACTTGTCTCACAAGATAATAGAGCTCAAACCAATCAATACCTAAACAAAATTAGTAAAGTGTATAAGTTAATAGAATTTAACTAGCACATCTACAATAAGACATAACATGCAAACTCCAAAATTTGAACTTTCTATCTCATGACCTAGGGACCTGACTTCCACAGTGGTCTCATAGCAGGTCAAACCTCCTTATGGAAAATCTATTTTTCACAATTTCGCAGTAAAGCACCCAACCAACCAGGTTTTAAAACCATGTTTTTGTACCAATCAGTACCTCACAACTACTCCAAAATTGTTCATGTAATACTTCATTCCAACCCACTTACTTCCATCTCTAAGTCAACAACCAGATTCTCTCTAGCCTCATTGAAACATTAGAACAACCAAACCATTAATCCAATGAGAAACTCAATTGAAACTCCAAAATTTTCCTAGAATTGTCCAGTCACTCCACAAAACAAGTTAGCCATAGCCTTAACATATAAAGAAAAAGAATGTCTTACCACCATATAGCAGTGGTCGGCTGGATTTGGTGACGAGGAAGTGCAACAAAAATATAGTGGTGGGGAGTAGCTGAGCGTGTGGTGCAGGGGCCTCCACTGTTCACAACAGCAATACGGTGGCAACTTTGTTGTGGTGCAAGGCTTGGACAGTGGCGGTGTTGTGTTGGCAGTATGATCGAAGTGTGATTCATGATGGACATAAAAACACCTATTCCCTTAGCATTAAAGTGAAGAATGTCACCCTAGCACCTTGCAGGAAGGGAGCTATTTCTACTCCTGATGGTGAAAAGGGACACACTCTTCTGTCAAAGGCTAGATTCTTAAAAAAGGCAAAAAAGAAAGGCATGGTGTTTGCCTTGGTGCCAAGTGACGACCATGGTGGGATGGACCATGAGATGCTGCCAAAAGTTAAATATATACTATATGAGTTTGTAGATATAATGCCAAAAGACCTTCCCTTTGGCCTTCTCGCCTATGAGATAGTCGGATAGTGGTGACGAGGAAGTGCAACAAAAACATAGTGGTGGGGAGTAGCTGAGTGTGCAGTGTAGGGGCCTCCATTGGTCACAACAACAATACGGTGGCAACTTTGTTGTGGTGCAAGGCTTGGGCGGTGGCGGTGATGGGTCGCAACACAAAATGCGGAGATGAGAGAGAGAGAGAGAGAGAGAGAGAGAGAGAGAGAGTGAGTGATGTAGGGGGATCCGAGCACGAATTTGAGGCCTAGGAGGCTTAGTTGATAGATGCGATATTAAAAGTACTGGACTACTTTGAAAAGGTAGACTGGCGCAAACTTGGTGGGAAGAGATAAAGATAGGGTGAGGAGACTTTGCCTTCGATCAGGTGAGGAGACATAGCCCTCGGTTAGGCGAGGAGAAGTAGCCTTTCTCTGCACATGTGTCTTGGGACACTTCTCAACCCCAAAATCAACCCCTTTTTTTTTACTCCGAATCATTAGTTTTAGTCAATTCTTCCATTTTTCATTTTTCTTTTATGGTAATGTCTATTTTTAATAACGATTTTATTTCAGATTCTTAGGCTAGATTCAAGCCATAATTATCTTATTTCGTATCTATTCTTTGGCCTTAATTACAATTATGCCATTTTTGGTTCGCTATTTAAGCCTGGCTTGTTGGCCTTAATCTCGAAGTTTATCTTAGATTTTCTCACTATCTGTTAATTTTTACAATTGCAATCCCTAGCTTTCATTATTAAGTAGTTGTCAGAATAATCTTCTATTCTGATCTGGCATCAATTCGTATCAAAGCCATAGCTTTTTTCTAGGGTGAATTACTGTCAGTTCCATGGTTGGTGGTAGAGGTTGTGGTCGAGGTGGACAGGTTCCGAATGAGGAAGTCCTCACGATCGTAATGTACAGGATGCGATGATTGCATAGGCAAATAGTAGAATTATCCCAACATCTAGAGGTGCAAAACCTAGAGGGTTAGACTTTTGATCAAGAGTCTGAATCTAGTTTTGTGAATCCATATCACCAGCGTGCTTATTTTACAAGAGTACTGGGTAGGGAGGAGCGAGGTGGAGACCTAGGCTTTAGAGTGGATCTACCAGAAGTTTCTAGTAAGGTAGAGGGCTTCATCGATTGATTGCATGAAGTCGAATGTATCTTTAAATACAAGGATGTCCCAGATCTTATGAAGGTGAAACTAGTTGCCATCAAGCTAAAGCATCGAGTGTTTGCCTGGTGGGAGCAGTTGCAGTGGTCTCAAGAGCGATAGTGTAATGCCAAGATTGGCGATTGGGAGAAGATGAAGAAAAAGATGAAGGGTCACATTTTACCCTTTGGATATACTCAGTCCTTGTTTCAGTGACTTCACACACTAAGGTAGGGAGTAAAATCTATTGATGAGTACACCGAGGAGTTCTATCAGTTGGTGGCCCGTAATGATCTTTCTGAAATTAAAGAGTAATTGGTAGCACGTTACATGGGTGGTTTGTGACATCCTTACAGGATGTCCTCAGCCGTCACTCTATATGGATTGTTTCTGAGGCTTATCAACCTACTCTAGTCGTGGAGAAACAACAAACAAAGTGACTTGCACCAAAGGGCAACCATAGCACATGAGGAGTCTGTCCACAGGAGACTCACCCTACTACGCAGCCTACTCAAGGTCAAAGCCCAAATGCCAATATTTGGTGCTTCAAATGTGGGGAGCCTGGTCATAGGGCAACAGAATGTGGAAAGTTTACCACCCAAAAAGGAAAAAACCTTCTAATCAATAAAGATGACACGGAGGATGTTGAAAACATGGGAGAGCCGATCTATGACGAAGGTGGCGAGGAAGGGGATGTCTTGTACGAAGATGCTAACGAGACCCGAGTCATCATGAAGAGTTTACTAACTCCCAAAAGGGAGTCGGGTGAAGACTAGTTGAGAACTAATATTTCTCACACTACTTGCACTATTTTCCGAGAAGGTGGGTAAATTGATTATAGATAATGGTAGCTGTGAGAAAGTAGTCTCCAAGGAAGCAGTTCAAAAGTTGCAACTCAAGTTAGATAAACACCCGAAGCAATAGAAACTATTGTGGCTGAAGAAGGGCAGTGAGGTCACCGTTGACCAACTGTGTTTGGACTCATTCTCAATTATTCAGAAGTATTTTGACAACACGTGGTGTGATGTGGTATCCATGGATACTTGCCATTTGTTACTAGGCAGGACTTGGTAGTATTATCAAATCGTGATTCATGATGGGCATAAAAACACCTATTCCCTTAGTATTAAAGGGAAGAAAGTCACCCTAGCACCCTGCATGGAGCGAGTTGTTTCTGCTCTTGAGGTTGAAGAGGGACACTGTCACAACCCCACCCTATCAAGAGCGAGACCGTGATCCCATACCTGTTCTTTTTCCTATTATAATAGTAAATTTATTTATAAATGAATGCCCATATTGTTATTAGTATTATTATTTTTTTTTAAAGATAATGTGTGACGGTTCGAATGCATCATGCATAAATTCTAATTTCTAACTGAAAGAAACATCTAATAGACATACCTTTATATTCCTTTACAAAGGACTCTCAGAGTCCGTCATCCATTTATTTAAGATAACTACTTTAAACAAAAAGGGACTCAGTCCCTTCAGTCTTTACAAAAGAAAACTAACTTAAAGCAGGAGGGGTTTCCATTACCCCACTATATACCTTATACCCGAAGGTATCTTGTCTAGAAGTTAACTCAATAAAACATCCCCGTGTGGGGTCCAGTATTAAAACGTAAGAAACATATATCGTCATAAAAAGAAACCAAACTACCCAGGGACTACTAAACGTCGGCCCCTCCCTCCTCAGCAATACTCAGCTCCTCAGTAGATTCGTCTGTACCTGGACGTTTAAAACATAAACACAAAGTGAGTCTAATACTCAGTAAACAGTACACCATGCTGTTAACTTAATAAGCATATAGTAATTTCTTTTGAAAACATAAATCCATAAACCAATACTAATTCTGAGAATACTTCCATGCATATGCTTTCTTTATAACATCATGCATACACTTCTTACTATCATGCATATACTCACTTAATACTTTCATGCAAAATCTTTATTTCTTATTTTCATACATACTTATATATCATATCTTCATGCATACACTTAATTTAATCTTTCACTTTCTTTTGGCCAACACACTATTAAGCCCCGTGTGTTGGGGTTAGCGGTCCTAGTGGACCTGGATTCCACCCGTGGCCACAGGTTAGGAATCCCTTTCTGTCAGGGAGCAGCACTGGGTGCACTACCAGTACTACTTACCCGGCATTGCAATCTGCCCATTTCTTTGATATCATTTCCTTTCATGTGGCCATTACATATTTTCATACATTAATTCATTCATTTTCTTTCTTTGAAATCATCATTTTCAGTATCTTCCTTAGTCCGATGAATATGCATTTATTTTGGAAAATAGCATTTTATGTCATACTTACATATAAATAAAATCTTAGTTATTTCAAGAAGCATGTATGAAAATTTCATGACTTAGAATCTACATGCATGCATTACCATATACACATACAATCAATTATAATCGATAGGATACTTAACAGGGGCTACCAAGAAAGACTTGTACATAATATAAATTCATTTATTCTTTAATTAGAGGAACGTTTGGAAAGAGATAGAGATATATTCTTCCACAAGAGAACTTGGCGAGGGCACATGGTCAAGCTACTTACCTCGATCCGCTGCAATCCCTTTAACTTCATAAAATCCTAATCCAATAAATAACAAGTGTGTTAAAACTCATCCAACATCCTTTAGATCCCATTTTTAACGATCGCTAAAATATTATAAATCTAACGTCGTTTTCTACCCTTAATGTTACTTTAAATAACTACCCTCTCGACAAATCCTTACAAGAGTAACATAAGAAGATAGTTAATTTAGTTAACATAACATCAAAACAGCTCCATATATGCATTTAATCACTTAAAACAGAACATAATTATATATATATATATATATACAAAACACAACATCAAAACAGCCCTATATATATATAATTAATCCCTTAAAACAGAGTATATATGTAGATATACAAAACATAACATCAAAACAGCCCTATATATATAATTAATCCCTTAAAACAGAGCATATATGTAGATATACAAAACATAACATCAAAACAGCCCCATATAAGTACTTAATCCCTTAAAACAGATCATATATGTATATATAAAAAACATAACATCAAAACATAAGCTAAACAATTTAGTTAGCTTCCAAAATCACATTAAAATCAAAGGAGTCAAAATAGGATTTTTACCTTAAGCTCCTAGATTCTTTCAAGAGGTGAAGTGAAGGTCCAAAGCTTGAAGAAAATGAGAGGAGTTTGATTTCTTGAAGAGGAGAAGAAAAGAGGGAAGTGGCGTTGGCTAGCATGGAAAGGAAGGTGAAGAAAACTTGTTCTTCATTTCTTGGGTGTAGACCGACGGCTTGAAGGGGGAAAAGGGACTTAAAAAAAATTGATTTAATTGAACTTATCCCATAAGTCTTCAAGTAGCCGATGGAAAGGAGGTTTCATGCTTATCTCATATGCTTGAAGATGAGCCAATCAAATTTAAGGAAAAACAACTAGTCTTGGTCAAAGCTTGTCTCACATGTTTGCAAAGGTGACTAACGGTTTTAAGATGGATTAAAGGTACCAACAACTTTTAGTAAAGGAGACCTACGGATTCAACATGGAATAAATTAAGGTTTAAAACTTGGTCAAAGCTTCCCTTAGAAGTTATTAAGCTTGATGACCGATGGTTCATAAGAGAAGAAGGCTTAGTTAAATTTTTGGTCATTAAAAGCTTAAGGAAATGGAGGGCTAGGATTAGATTTAGGAAGATAACTATTCCAACTACCAATCCAATGGTGGGAATCATTTGTGCTCTTTCATAAATAATAAAATTATAGGGTTTAAAGAGAAAATACTATAAGGCCTTAAAAATCATGTACTTAATTTATTTTAACAACCCACATAAAAAATAAAATAAAAACACACCCATCTAAAATAAAATAATAAAAATCTTTACATGAACATATTTAACTTAAGGAATAAAATAAAATGACGTAAAGACTTAAGTAAGACTAGGGTATTACAGAAACACTCTTCTGTCAAAGGCTAGATTGTTAAAAGAGGCAAAGAAGGAAGGCATAGTGTTTGCCTTGGTGCCAAGTGACGACCATGGTGGGATGGACCGTGAGATGCCACCAAAAGTTTAGTAGATACTATCTGAATTTGTATATATAATGCCAGAAGACCTTCCCCCTGGCCTTCTCGCCTATGAGATATATACAACACCAGATTGACTTGGTGCCAAGATTTATTTTAACCAACAAGGCAGCATATTGCCTCAGCCCCAAGGAATCAGAAAAATTACAATGTCAAGTGCTAGAATTGTTGGAGTAAGGCTACATTCGTGAGAGTATGAACTCATGTGCAGTTCCTGCCCTCTTGGTACCCAAGCAAGATGGTTCATGGCGAATGTGCGTGGATAGCAGAGCCATTAACAAAATCAACGTAAAGTACAAATTCCCAATTCCCTGTCTGGACTACATGTTGGATTAGTTGCTAGGCTCTAAGATATTTTTGAAAATTGATCTTAAAAGCAGGTATCTCCAGATCCGAATACACCCTAGCGATGAGTGGAAAAAGACATTCAAGATGCAGCACTATCTCTGTGAGAGGTTGGTCATGCCCTTTGGGCTATCCAACGCACCCAGTACATTTATGAGATTTATGCATCAGGTACTACAGCCGTTTATGGGAAAGTTTGTCATCGTCTACTTCGACGATATCCTCATCTACAGTCCAATATGGGAAGCACTTGTAGAACACCTCAAAGATGTTTGCAAGATGTTACGAATGTCAACCGGAACAAGTGTTCCATTTCAACACTCTAATCACGCCCATCGCCGAGTGCCTGAAGGGGCAGACATTTCAATGGTCCGAGGTAGCGGAGACCAGATTCTGATTGGTCAAGCAGAAGGTGATTGAAGCACCAGTTCTGGCACTCCTTGATTTTGAGAAGATCTTCGAGGTGAATTGTGACACTTCCCGAGTGAGGGTATTGGCAGTGTCCTGAGTCAAGAAGGACAACTTGTTGCATTTTTTAGTGCGAAACTATTAGGATCAAGGAAAAACTTCTCCATATACAACTTGGAGTTCTACGCCATTGTACAGTCTTGAAACACTAGCGACATTATTTGATACAAAAGGAGTTCATCGTGATTACTGACCATGAGGCATTGAAGTACATTAACAAGCAACACAAGCTGAGCAGAAGACATGCTAGGTGGGTTGCCTATCTATAAAGTTTCACGTTTTTAATGAGACACCAATCAGGGAGCTTGAACTGAGTTGTGGATGCTTTAAGCCAACAGGTGGCACTTCTCACAACCATTAGTACCAAAGTGGAGGGCTTCGATACTTTCAAAGATTTGTACGCCAAAGATCCGATCTTTAGAAAGATTCTTAAGGAAGTAACTGACGGAGGGTGAAGTGATTTTCTCTTGCACAACGGATTTTTATTCCATCACCTACAGTTTTATATCCCAAATTGTTCCTTGAGAGAGCACAATATACGAGAATTTCATGGTGAGCGACACTTTGGGTGAGAAAAGACTTTGGTTTTAATCATCATAGATTAATACTGGCCCAAGTTGTCCAGTGACATGACATGATTCGTGGTGAGATGTTTCATGTGCCAAAGAGCGAAGGGAACCCTCACCAATGCTGGGCTTTACACTCCATTACTTGTACTTGATGATCTGTGGCATGACGTGAGTATGGATTTTGTCTTAGGCTTACCCAGGACCCAACGTGCCATGGATTCAATCTTCTTCATGGTCGGCAAATTTTCTAAGATGGCCTATCTTGTAGCTTGCAGAAAGACCATGGACGCCACCAAGATCGCCCACCTTTATTTTAAGTAGATTGCTTAGTCTATCACCTCAAACCAGGATACAAAGTTTATGAGTAATTTCTAGAAGAGTTTGTGGGAACAACTCAAAACGAAGCTAAATTTTAGTTGTGCCTATCATCCCCAAATAGATGGGCAAACTGAGGTGGTGAATTGAAGTTTGAGCAACTTCCTGAGAAGTCTAGTAGGTAATAAGCCAAAATAGTTTGACCTCACCTTATCGCAAGTGGAGTTTGCTTACAATTGATCCAAGAATAGAACTACCTGATTGAGTCATTGATATGGCCCTTGTCCCACAGATTGGTTGACTAAATGTCAAGGCCGAGGAGATGGAAAAACACCTTCAAGGAGTACACAACTAAGTTAAACAAGCAATTCAAGCAAGCGATGCAAAGTACAAGGTTCACATTGACAACTGTCACCACCAGATACTATTTGATGTTGGAGATCTTGTTTGGGCTGTACTAACTCGTGATCATTTTCCTATTGGCAAGTATAATAAGTTGAAGGATCTTCCTATTGGACCTTGTGAAGTTCTCCAAAAGATCAACAACAATGCATATAGACTACGTCTTCCCAATCCTGTGAGAACTTTGGATGTGTTCAACGTCATACGCCTCAGCCCCTGCTTTGTCAAAGATGGCGTGAACTCGAGGGTGAGTTCTTTCCAACCCGCAAAGGCTGATGCAGGGGGTTTCGAGTAAGAATTCGAGGCTAAGGAGGCTCGACTGACAGAGACGTTGAAAGCACTGGATTACTTCAATACGTAGACCAGCACAAACCTGGTGAGAGGAGATAAAGATTTGGGCAAGGAGCAGTGGAATTGTGGAAATACGATGAGTATACAAGTTGTACAATGCATGAGAGCAAACCGATGTATGTGATTGATGATGAGACAGAGGACAGCAATATATTAAGTGCTTAGAAAGTCTCTGGAAGACATATGGTGAATGGAAAAAAAATACCAAATAACACATTCGTATGAGACTTTCTAAGCACTAGGACATCAGTGGCTTTGATGCCATGATAAACAAGTTAAAAGGGAATTAAGAGAGAGACGAACTTGTATTTCTTTGTATCTAAATGTACAATAGATTGCCATATATAGGTGAACAAGACTAGAGGAATAATGTAAATACAATAAATACAAAATAAATGAAAGATATTATTTGTTATAGATTAACTATAATAAGCTATATATGGTATAAGTAAGGCATATTACCATGCATATACTAGAATATTATAGATATATTTTATCATAAATATGACAATATTCTAACAAGTCAGACTTTGAAATGTAAATCGCACACATATCCGAGTAAGAATTAATTAACTAGTGCATCAAGATGTAATGGTCCATATATATATATATATATATACAAACACAAACACACACACACTAAGTGTCCCAAAAATATGTGTTCACCAATAATAATCAACAACGAAGCTAATAACATCTATGTAGATTCTATGCTCACTACCGATTGCGCATTGCTCGGCATGTTCTCCACTCATGGTTAGTGATCTCAAGCCGAAGAAACATACCATTAAGTATTCTCATCCTTACACTAACATACATTCATGTTAAAACTTGTTGACATAATATCTTATAATAAATTCAGGCAATTTTTATCTATACTTTAAAATGATTTAATAATTGTTAATATATATTTGTTCTTCAATTTGTATTAGTCCATGTTTGGTAAGATAAATTAGTTGAGACTATCTTATCTAATCTCAAAACTTCTTTCCCAATTATCTCTCAAACACAAAACATTTTTCAATTTTAAATCTTTAACTTTTTTATCTAATCATTATTTAATTATTACAAATTTCCTAAACATCCAAATAAAATACAAAAACAATACAACTTTTTCAAATTTCAAAATAAAAAATAAGATTTAAACAAATTTTAAACTTTAAAATATTTTTATTCAATTTTTTCTCTTTCATTTTCTGAAATCCAATAAAACATCTTAACTTAAACCATTATACTACATTTCACAAAGAATTTCACTACTATTAACATAATTCTCATCTCATATTCTTATACTCAAATATGCCCTTAATGTTCAATTTTTTTCTTTTGGCACTCATTTCAAGGGAAAGAAATTTGAAATGATATTATTAAGGGCGTAACCGGTCTGGTTTTAGACAAAATCTAAGACCGAACCGGTAACACCAATTTTGTATTTTTTTAAAACCAATTATGCACTGGTTATCCCCTAAACCGGTATTTTCGGTTTTATCAACTTCGGTTCAGTTTTTCGGTTTTAATATATTAAGTATATTAGTATTACTAATGTATTCATCAAATTAAAGAAATATGTTGAGAATTTATTAGGTAATAAAATGTATTTAATATACATATATATTATATTTAAAACATATGATCAAATAAATATTCATATTTAAAATTAAAATATTATGTTATAAATTATAATATATTATTTCATACATAATTATATATATTATATATAAAAAATTATATATAATATAAAATATATTATATATAATATTAAAAATTAATAATATATATATAAAATATATGAACCGGTTCGGTCCGGTCTGGTGTTGGAAAACATAAAACCAATTCCATACTGGATTTGATTGGTTTTTAAAATGAATAAACTAATTCTAGACCAAACCAATAGAAAGCCGGACCGAACCAACCGGTCCGGTCTGGGCGGGCCAGTTTTCTGGTTTTTCAGTTTATTTTTATACCCCTAAATATTATTAAAATCACCTATGGTTTCGAGTATATATAACTCATTAGGTATTTAATTCGAGTATAACTTATCACCACTTTAGAAGTGTTCTACCCTATCTAGTACTGATGACTCTTA
Source organism: Carya illinoinensis (assembly GCF_018687715.1). Taxonomy (NCBI): domain Eukaryota; kingdom Viridiplantae; phylum Streptophyta; class Magnoliopsida; order Fagales; family Juglandaceae; genus Carya; species Carya illinoinensis. The sequence continues at coordinate 25,270,103 of NC_056759.1, read as the reverse complement.
ACTCCATAATTGAAAGAACTCAAATTCTAGCCAACAAAAAATAAATAAATAAAAGGAAAGAATGATTATAGAAGAAAAAACTCAAAGTTCTTCTGCCATCATTACCTCTCACAAAATTTTTATCATCATTCAACTATGTTTTATTTCACATCTATATATTTGGAATATCTTTATTAGTTGTAAGCCTTTTTTATTAGATTCTTTTTCGTCTTTTAATTTGGTTCTATTGTTGATCAAAGCTATATATAGCCCATCATTGGCCCAAGCCCCGTTTGGATTTAGAGTTAATCTCAACTCATCTTATCTCATCTAATCATTACAATTTTCTCAATTTTTAACACAATATAATAAACATTTCAAAATTTTCAAATCCCAAAACATTAATAATATTTTAAAAAAATAATATTCTAATAATATTATATTCAACTTTCACCTTATCTCAATTCATCTCAACTACTCACTATCCAAACCTCATCTCAATCTTTTGGCTTATTGTAGGCTTTGTTGGCTTTGGTTTATTATCAACCTATTGTTAACCAAAGCTCTAGGTTTCATGATAGTTCACCTGTCGGTTACTTCATCACTAATGTCACTTTTATCATCTCATGACAATCAATCAATAAATATGAAGACTAAATTCAAATTTCAAACTAATATTATAATAAGTATAAATAATTAAATCTAACTCTTCTAACCAGTTTAAACTTTTGAAATAAGTAGTTATTTTATATGGTATTAGAGTAGAGATTCTAAATTTGAATCTTGACTCTACACTTCACTCAATTAATTAAGTGATCCACGTGTTAGTCCAGCTTGCTTATTAAGAGATAATCTGAACCACATGTGAGGGTTGTGTTAAGATAAATATAAATAATTAAACTACCTCTTTCCAGTATCTTAACTTTTGGGACAGGAGACGGTTTTAAATTAACAACTAACACTTGGGTTGTTCATTTATATGGGCAATCAGAAGACACAACTCTTGATGTTTTAAACCAATATATAATTAGAGTACAAGTATTAATGGCAATCATCATGTTAGTTACAAATAATGACTCGAAATTACTCTACAGACTTAAATTTGTCCATTTAGTCAATACGACCTCGCATATATAATTAAGACGATTGTACTATAATTTATCCGTACTTTCCTCTATTGCCCGATTCTATTTAGTTGTACCATTATTGATATGCTTAATTCTAAAAATCAAATTAAATTATTTATTTTTTCTCATTTATTTTTTATGAAAGTGATTAGTTTTTTAATTTAATAATGGCCTAATTGTTAATTATTTGTCAAACCTGCAGAGTCCATAGTCTACCAAGTAGATTCGTCGTTACGATATCGTGAGTTTTCTATCTCAGAAAGATATCAGATGTATTATATATAATTGGATGAGTTTTGCTTTGTGATAACACAATTAAGCTATTAGATTGATGTATAATACAATAAGGCTATTAGACTGATGAATGCATTATATGCATGTTGGCACATTAATTCTTTTACTTCTTGTGCAGGTATTTTAATAATTTTCTCAAGTTTATTAATTGGATTACTGCTCGGTAAGCATCTCATGTATCTCTATCTTTTTATCTTTTTAATTGTTTTAGTAAATTAATCATTTCTTAAACTACGAAACAAAAAATAGTTCGACATCAGTATTAAATTGACATTAAAAATAAACACTGTGCGAAACCACAAGAATTTTGAAATGGAAATTAAAAGAATAAGATCACTTTCGTATAATTACTTTTGTGTTTTCATTCTCAGAATGGCATGTGGCAATCAGTGTATTAGTTGCTCCATTTGTGATTGTATTTTTGATATATAAATGGCGAATGAGGCACTTATCCATGTACGACAATATTGAGGAATTTTTACAAACCGAAAATAACTTCATGCCAATAAGGTACTCTTTCTCAGAAATTAAGAAAATGACCAAAGGTTTTAAAGAAAATTTGGGTGAAGGAGGATTTGGCACAGTATTTAAAGGAACACTTCGAAGTGGACGTCTTGTAGCAGTAAAGATGTTAAGCCAATCCAAAGCAAATGGGCAAGATTTTATCAATGAAGTAGCGACCAGTGGAAGGATCCATCATGTGAACATAGTGCAGCTCATTGGTTTTTGTGTTCATGGTTCAAAGCGTGCCCTTATATATGAGTTCATGCCCAACGGATCTCTAAACAAGCATATTTTTTGTCAGAGGCAAATATCCTCAACTACAATAAAACATATGATATTGCTTTAGGAGTGGCTCGTGGGATTGATTATTTACATCAAGGATGTGAGATGCAAATCTTACATTTCGACATTAAACCTCACAACATTCTTCTCGATGAGAATTTGAACCCCAAGGTTTCGGATTTTGGCTTAGCAAAATTGTACCCTGTGGAAGATAGTATTGTTCCTTTGACTCATGCAAGAGGAACGTTAGGATACATGGCTCCTGAAATGGTTTACCAAAACATTGGAGGCATTTCATATAAAGCTGATGTCTATAGCTTTGGAATGTTGTTAATGGAAATGGTGAGCAGAAGAAAGAACTTAAATGCATTTACAGAACATTTAAGTCAAATTTACTTCCCCACTTGGATATATGATCAGTTTCATGATGGAAAAAATATAGAAATACAAGATGCTACTGAAGATGAAAGGAAAATATGTAAGAAGATGTTGATAGTTGCATTATGGTGCATACAATTGAAGCCTAGCGATCGTCCATCAATGAACAAAGTTGTCAAAATGCTTGAAGGAGATGCTGAATGCTTACAAGTTCCTCTCAAGTCTCTCCAACCATCACCAAAGAGAGAGATAAAGGGTGCTAGAGATAATTCAAATCAAAATTCATCGTCAATTTAGTCACACACCCTTTGTACTCAGAAAGTTTGTAAGTTGGCCTCTAACTTACTCTTTGATATTGTTTATATGGCTTTGTACAAATAACATATTCATTTTATAAATGTTATTTTCATCATAAATTGTCTAATGATACATTATGAGCATTCGGTCACTTGGATGACATGTGTTGATTATTTTTTAATTTTGCATGAACATGTACTATTGAGCATGATACAAGAAAATATGTCATTTTTGTATGAACCATATTATATGTTAAGAAAAGAATCACACGTTGTGAAATTTGTTTTGTCTTGAGCATAGCATGAGAAACATTTTTGTCACGACACAATGCTATGATGGAGAAATATCCTAGTGAAACTCTTTTATTCACTCTGAAGTGATTAAAATGACATGATAACCTCTGAGTTGACAAGGACCAATCAACGAGTTTCGACTAGTTCCACTTTAAAGGATCCCAGGGCAAAGTCAAGTTATGGCATCTAATGCTGGTGTGTGCATATGTTATGAAAAGTTACCATCAATGCATTGAAAGTTATATCTGAGCAACTTTGATGACATAGTATCAACTGAAGTTGTGCTACGGTCTCTGGTAGGTACTCACAGTGCAAGTGGAGAGCCCTGATGATACTGTATGTTAATGATGGTTCTAATAAAACAAATGGTATGTTTTGAAAAGATGAAGTACGGAATGTTCTTTGTAAGAAAATTTGCATCAAAGCTTTTCATGAAAGATTGTGAGGAATCAAGATGAGAGACAAATACAGTTTTTTACATATCTTGCATGCATGCATTATATGTTTATTATCAGTCATATTACTATTATCTATGTGTATATTAGTTGTTAAATTACTGAGATTTCAAAAAATCTCATTATAGTAGTCTCAATTACCATTATAAGATAAAAGATGTGACAAGTCCAGAAGATGGTGATGAATTCCAACCCCTGGCTAAGGATGATTAAGGATAAGCCAGACCCTGACTGTCAACAAGAGTTAATTTTGATGTTCCTGGAAATGGTCATGTTCACCATTCAATGCATTTGAGAGATGCTTTGAAATTGTTTTTGTTTTGAAAGCTCTTGATGAACCCAATTTGTAATAAGGAGATATAATCTCCATAACAATGTTGAACTATTGCCTAGGACTTGGACATCTACTAAGTAGGGCATTAATTATGTTTTAATTAAGCATTGGGATGTTTAGTTCATTTTGGTGCAAAATGTTTTACAAGTTGCCTTTTTTATTGCGAATTATTGCATACAGTTAGAAGAATGCTAGGATACATTACATGTTATGTGTCATGGATGGGAGTATGTAGCCTTGTGTTACATGTCCCAATGCTCCAAGTCTTCGTTCTATCCAAAATCAAAACTTAGGGGTTGTCACAAGGTGGTATCAGAGCAATTACATCTTTGGATAAAATCACATGTCATGGCGATACTGTACCAGAATGTTGGTTTGAATCATTAATTCGATTAGGCTTGAATTGTTAAATTTTAAAGCTCAATTTGATGTACACTTATCTCAGGATTTGGAAGCTTAAAGCGAAATGGTACGTGATAGATGAGAACAAAATGACGGTGGATCAATAACCAAAGAGAGAAAGATCATTCGTTGGATGGAGGACACATGTTGGTGAATGCAATCCATCGAATGACTAAAACGTGAAAACAACAATAGGAGTTGTTTCTTAAACAAAATCAACAGGAGCAACAATATTGGATTGAAAGACAAGAGAGAGCCGAAAATAGAGGCTACTCCTTTGAATGATTCTAGTATGCATGAAATATCCAAATTTCATGGGTACATAAGGACCCATGAAAACAAATAAATAGTCATTAGATCTCGATAGGATGTTCGAGATCAATGGATGCATCGAGGAACAAAAAGTACGATATGCTAGACATTTATAAAATAAGTGTACGACAATTGTTTTTTAAACTTTTATCTGCCTCTCTCTTCTATTTGTTATTTTCATTTCTTTTCTTCTTTTTAGTTGTAACTATGACAATTCTTTTCCATTGTTGCTATCATCTAAAATATCAAGGTCCTTGATGGTTGTAAACCGAAAAAGGTTGTCGAATTCCTTAGACTCATTTTATTCAGACTCCTTTTGTTCACAAGCTGCTATGAAAAATATACCATCCACGTCATTGATGCAGTAAAAATTAAAGAATTTTTACTTGAAAATTGAAACTTAAGACTAATAAAGAAGAAATTAAAGATTTTACACAAATACAGCTCCTTTTGGCACTAGTTTTTGTTCTTCAGACCATAAATCATGGAGACAGAACTTGCTATTAAGGCCAACATGACAGCCTCAAAAAGCTTCCATTGGGAGCATAAAAGCTTCCCTTATACATACAACAAACAGAAGATCGATATAATAGCTCAACTCAAATACCTTTCCTGAATCATAATAATTTTCTATTTAATCATAACCAAAACTTAATAAAAACATGGCTTTTCTCAGCGGCACGAAGTGAGCCTAGCTGAACTGGAACTTGGGTTCCAACCACCTTTCATGATCCATAAACAGCCAGGTCAACACCCTGAGCCTTCTCTTTCTCAATTTTTTCCTTGATCCAAAAGTAGGTAAATGTCAAGCCATCCTACAACATAGCATATTGAGATATGCAATTAGTGGGTGAGTAAGTCTTTGTTTAGAACCAATAAAACACGAAGGTAACCTTATTTGACACAAACTCGAGATTTATTAGGAAACCTTAAACACAAGAAAGTAACCGTCGTTCTATAAATACCTTTAACTTCATTGTTGGAGCCCAACCAAGTTTCTCTTTGATAAGAGTGTTGTCTGAGTTACAACCACAGACTCCCTCTGGGCCAGGAATGTGGTGTATAGGGAGCTTCTTGTTCTCAAAGCTAAGAAAATCTCAGCCATTTCATTCTAACCATCTCATGGCTTCCAATATTCACAGGCTCACGGAAGTCCAACTTTGTCAATCTAAACACAAGAGTTGATAATAGGGCAATTAATTCATGAGAAGTGGGAAGATATAATTTCAGAACTCAAACATGCAAATTGGTATGTTATGAACACCCTATCATAAATTTTTCGGGTTAAACAAAAACTGGGTACAACAAACAATTCTTACGCAGTCTGGGCCCTGTTGACATCCTAAAGAGTCACATTTATATATTCATTATGCAAAATAATCAAAATGGTTATTGAAAAGGTAAAAATAGGCTACCATCTTCAGATCTCCTATCCTAATACAAGTGATAGTTAAAAAGACAACCCTATATTTACTTTGAATTTGTAATGATGTGACCTCAATCCAAAATTTGTTTTTCAGTAAGTAAAATAACAAAAGGAGAGAGTGGAACAAGAAAATCCAGAATTGTTAAATAAATAGAATAAATGTCAACATTATAACATACAGAAGAATCTCATCAATGAGAATATGAATTTCAGCTGTACAAGTTATAAGAATATCAAGCACTTACCTAAGTACACCTTCTACACATTCATAAGTGAAGGTGAAGGATTTGATCTGAAGTCCATCTCCCCACATCTCAAACTTATCAGTTGAAGTGAAAGTCTTTCTACAAAACGCAGTTGCATGAGGCCTTCTCTCTTCCACCTGTACAACAGATATAACTAAGTAGTAAAATTCAGAAAAATCCAACAAGCAGCAAATCATGCATATTTATTAGTTACCACTACAATCAAAAGCTTACCCTTCCATGTTCCAAAAGGACCATAAATGTTATGGAACCTTCCAATACGGCACTCTATGCCAAAACCTTTTGTGTAGTGCTTGCACAACTCCTCTGTTGCAGGCTTCTCTAATCCATAAGCATCTTGAGGCTAAACCCAGGTGTAAAAGTTAACTCATTAACTCTATCCATAACTTATGAAGGAAAGCTATGAGATTGAAACAAATGTGACCACTAAGAGTAACTAACCACCAAAGGCCAGGCATCAGACTCTTTCAAGCTCATGTTAGTTTCCAATTGCTTAAATTCAGAGTAGATACAAGCACTAGAGGCATAGCAAAACCTGCACAAACCTAGTTATCAAAATTAAAGAAAAGACATGCGCACTCAATGGAGAAACTCTATGTGCAGCATGGGCAATTTGTTCATGGGGAGTTCGCTAGAACAAGACCAATGATATTAACTAAATTAAAATAACAGCTTGTCTCTACATTTTTAAAACATCAACCTTAAAAGCTTCCCAAATTTTCATTTGAAGTAATTTCTTATCTTCAGCATTCATCGGTCACTATTTTTAGTTAAGAATTTGAAATACCTCGTTCGAAATTGAACAAAAATAATCGAGAGTTGATCCTCGGTAGCTAATGTAATAATGATATTTCATTCACAGAGCCCAACAAAACATTCTCTTCACTTCTTTTTTCTCAAAATTTTCTTTTTCTTTTCTTTTTTTGAATGAAAAAAAAAAAAAAAAAAAAAAAAACCCAATCCTATCACAAAATCCCCAACCCAAGACTACCATGAATAACTAACCCTATGGCATATCGCTACGTGTCCCTTCTGAGGTCAACCATCACCACGCTAATGTTGTCAGTACTGTTCCTAGCCAAGGCCAGCTTCGTCAGCAACATCGACGCGTCCGAGCATGCCTCGTCGGAGGTCTCAAACCGGCCACTTCAGGCCCACGGGGTGAGCACGGAGGCGCTGGGCCCTTCCCTCACACTCACACACTCGCCACCCCACATGCCGTGTCGGTGGCCACCACCTCCCACAGCCCGTTGCTTGCCAGGATCAGACACTCATCTTCTGCTGTCTGATCCATGATCGTCACCTCCGGCTCGCAGCTCACGTAGGGTTTCAAATAGTTATCATCTGCAGTCACAAAACATTTCGACGCATTGAGAAATTTGGCCATACATACATTGCGTAGTTCAAGAGCAAGATGTAAATATAACTCATTTAACTCTATCCATAACTTCGCTTTTATTTTGTCTTTTTCTCTTCTTTTTTTCAAATAAATTCATTCCTCAGTTAAATGTAACTTTTTGTATTGATTCACAATATTATTTAACAATATTTTCTTAATCACAATATAAATAAATAAAAAATGGAGCGAATGCTCCAGCAGGATTCCTATCATTTTCTGGAATCCTTTTCTTTTACACTATTACTACTGCTTGTTATGGCATCGGCGATGGGAAGAAATTAAATAATTTTTACTTGAAAATTGAAACTTGAGACTATCAAAGAAGAAATTAAAGAACTAATATTGCTCCTTTTTGCACTGGTTTTTGTTCTTCAGGCTGGCAATTTCTTAGCATATTTTCAAATTGGTCCGAATATTGTATTATATTAATTTCACACAAATCAATTCGTTTTATTTTATACTATTACGGCCTGTTCATTAGGATATCGATATTGTTAATTTCAACAGCTCCCACAACTGAAATAATATATGCACAAGGTTATGAGATGTTTTGGCAAGAGATGCTGGTGTTAGTTCTTCTAGGACAATTGGGAAGACTTGGAATTTCACAAAACTTCACAAACCCCATGTATTTCTTATTCTAAATCCATTTTTTACCTTAGAATTTAATGAAACAAACAATAACCATAAGAAACTCATTAAACCCTAAACATATACTACACCAATTTCACTACGTGTGATTTAAGCCCTAGCTATGATCTTAACAAAATCTTTTTGATCCACAAGATAACACCTAATGCAACACTAGATTAAAGCTTAATAACAAACTAGCACCTTAGATTCATGTCACACATAATCATATCATCAAAGTAACTCATGATATGACCATATTTCAAGATGAATACAAGTCATTAACTAGAAATCTCAAGCTTGCACCGAAATGATGCTTTGAAGAACACACTTTATAAAATCAACTCAAACCTCGGCTTCACGATTCAAATCAATGCTTAACATGTTGATCTAGCTTCTAAAAAAAGGAGTATGAAAGATCTAATAATCACCAATCTTAAGCTTAGATGCACACAAGAACCAACTCTCCAAGGGTGTTTAGAGTAACCTCTCAGGTTCACTCTCTTCTAAGGGATCTGTGGACTCTTAGCTCACAAGAACTTGTGTTACACTTGGTGGCAGTTTGAGGTGAAGAAAGGAAGGAAGGGTGACGTTAGAAGGCTCAGTTTGCAGAAGTGAAATGAAGATAGACTTGAAGAGATTCTTGGTAGTGCTCAATGACATTTTCAAATTGTGTGTGTGCATGGGAAGGGTGCAGAGGTAAATAGGGTCACATGTGAAGATCAAATGGGGTTTTGGTTCCACAAGGAAAACCAAATGTAGTTGTTGGTTTCTGCCCCAAGTCAGTACACTTCCCTTTCTAGGTTTAGCTTCATTAAGCTTAGTTTGGATCATCAACCCACTTCAACTCATATCATCTAATGATTACAATTTTTTCAAATTCCAACATAAAATATAATAATCAATTCAACTTTTTTAAATCTCAAAATAATAATACTATTCTAATAATATTTTATTTACCTTTCAATTTTCATTTCAACTCAACTCAATATTCAAACGTAAACTAAGTGCATTCTCCGTAAGCTTTTGTAGATGATGTCAGTGCTGCATCCCACTATGAAGACAACCCATTATATGATGGGAAAGAATAAATCTTCCCAACACCCCAACACTCCAACACCCCACCCCTTTTTTATTTTTTAATATTTTTTTAATATTTTTTTTTGAATTTATTTTTTTTAAATTAATTTTATTATTTTATTTATTATTTATATATTAAATATTTGATAAAAAATAAAATAATAAAAATTAAAAAATAAGTGGGGTGTTGGGGTGTTGGGGTATTGTGTAGCATAACCCGATGGGAAAATGGATGTGATTTGTAGAAAAGAGAAGATATAGTTTAGGTGGATGCATCGATCTTCTCAAGTGAATGGCGAAGGGGCTAAATTTTGCTAGCCTTCGGCCCTAAGTTTCCTTCAAGTTGGATCTTAAAGTACATGTGGACCCTGGATTTGGGCCTCACTTTGGGAAAAATGTGAAGATTGTAGTCAAGCATATAAAAGTGTTAATGAGAAAAATAGCAAATTGTTATATTAAATTCATACCGGTCATTGAGAATTTGAATTTTTTTTTTTTTTTTATAACTTGTAGAAGAAATGGATTTTTTTATCATTTTTTTTATTTTTTAAATAAACGTGTTAAATTTATTAAAATAACAAATTTGATGATTTTGGAAAAAAACAAAGAACTCTTCCATGGAGTTGAAAATCAATTTGGTAGAAATGAGTTTAATTTATTTGGTCAGTTATTGTGATTTATCCATGAAACAACCACTTGTGTCTTACTTAGAGATGAAAAAAAAAATAGCCGTCTATATTTTTTTTTTTATTGGAATAAAGTGATTTTTTTAAGAGGTGTATTTTTTTAATGAAATGGAAATTTATTTTTAAATCCAGAAATTAGTGGGGGTCAAGTTTTTGGAAAATAATATTTTTTTTTTCAAAAGATTTTGCCCCAACGTTTTCTTCAGGATTATTTTATTTGAGTTTTGGGAGTAAAGTCACATGTGGTTCATATTTTGGTGTTCGGTGAACGTTTATGCACAGTTTTCCAAACAGTTGTATTAACATCAGATACTTTTATATTCGTTGCCGTTTGGTTTGTTTAAAACTTGTATTGTGTTAATTTTGGAGTTAGTGCCAAAACCAAAAGTTTTTCAATGTTCGGTTCCTAATATCAAGCCGTTTTAGAATTTAAGTGTGCTTTATTGCATGCTTTGGCTGCATTATTGTTTGCAAAATTCAACTATGGAAGTTGAGCTGCTTTGGCTTCAATAAGGAAGCAAATTGATTGAAAGATTTATTACATGAGATTTTCTTGTGAGAAAATCAACTTCACTTATATTAATACATTGTGATAGTACTGCTATAAATGGTAAAGTACAAAACCATTATTATAACGATAAATCTAGATTCTTTAGATGAAATGCACGTACAGCGTTGTGAGATTTTATTTAATTAATGGTGTTATTAACGTTGATTACGTTAAGTCATGTAATAATCTTGCAGATCCACTAACCAAGGCCTTGACAAGATAATTGGTCTCGAATACATCGAGGGGAATGAGATTAAAACCTATAAATTCATGAGCCATGAATTGAGAATACCCAACCTGAGGACAAGAGATCTTGAGAACCGAGTTTGATGGAAAAAAACGAATCATATGATAGTCATAAGAAATGCACTATTTATTTTATTTCTCATTTCTATGATATGAGTGCATTTATCCTATAATGTTATGGAGAGTGGAGGGACCATTCCAACTGGGGAGCCCTGGAGCATATAAAGGGTTTCCATTCCAACCGGGGAGCCCATAATACATTAAACACCAAGAAGCCCAGAGTTTGGGCCCAGCATGAGCCCAAAAGTCACGAAGGGATAGATAAAAGGAATTCAAAAAGAGATATACATGGCGCCACCTTTAACGGAAGGATAAAAACAGCAAGAAGTGATAGGATTATTCAAAATCCTAAGCCTTGATCTGTGCCGATAAATACTGGATGAGATATGTACGGCAAAGGAGCCTATATATACAGGTAATCTTTAAGGTTTAAGAAGATATAATCTCTCTGAACTAACTTGAGCATCAGAGTGTTTGCAGGAGGAGCCCCCCTCGAGTTTTATAGAAGAAGAATGGCTGAGCTGTGGGAGATTGGAAGTGAGACACGTCCCGAACATTTGGCGCCGTCTGTGGGATCTTATGATTCAGCGTGGTTCTCACATGCCAATTGTAACACCCTCAGTAGCAAGCTGAACAATGGACGTCGGACCGTCATTTGTGGAAGCGCGACTAGCAGTAGCAGAGGAGAAGTTGAAACAAGCTCTGGAGGCCATGGGAGTCTTGCAAAAAGAGAATGACGACTTGAGGCGAAGGAACGCCAATTCTCATAATGACGATGTGCCTGCTCACAATGAGCAAGGTGAGCAAGAAGCACATTGTAGGGTCGAAAAGGATGCTGAACGAGAGGAGAAAGAAAGGATGCATGATGAGTTGAAAGAGTTAGCGGGAAAATATGAAGAGATGGCGAAGAAGATGGACGGTTCTTCCTCGGTGGAAAGTCTGCTCCACCAAACAGACTTGCCGTATAGCGCCCGTATTATGGCTGTACCGCTCCCGCCAAAGTTTAAAGTTCCCCAGATCGATATAGATGATGGGTCCAAGGACCTAGTAGATCATCTGTAAAACTTTAAAGCTCACATCACGCTTCACGGTTTCTAACGAGAGATTGCATGCCGAGCTTTCCCTGTGACCCTAAAAGGGACTGCTCGAGGATGGTTTGGGACCCTTAGACCAAGGTTGATAGATAGTTTCGAGGAACTGGTAAAGTAGTTCTTGGCTCAATTCATGCCTAGCCGAAGATGTCGGCGCACAGCTGCCTACCTGTTAACGGCTAAGCAAAGGGAAGATGAGAATTTAAAAGCCTACTTAGCCCGCTTCAACAAAGAGCGCTTGACAACGAATGACCAAGAAGAAAAGATCACTCTGGGCCCCCTCTTAGGAGGGGTATGGTCACACAGTCCTTTCATGGCGGAGTTAGCCCGGAGGACTCCTTCCACCCTCAGGAAGTTCATGGACAGGGTGGATGATTTTGTCAATGCAGAGGATACTCTACAGGCCTTGGTGGACCCTTGTAAAGAAGATACTCGGGTCGAGCGGAGAAACAAGCGGACTGACAAGAAAGGTAATCTTAGTAGGCGAGAAAGAGCGAGGGAAGGGCGATCAGATTGCAACCTCGAATTAGTACACAATAATTTGGGCGTACCAGAAGGAGAAAGAGAAAAGGAAAGTCGGCGCCCTGTCAAAACAAACGGTCGATACTGCAAGTACCATTAGATGAGCTCGCACTGGACTAAGGACTGAACAACCATGAGAAAGAGAGTCGCTGAGTTAGTAGGAACCGGCGAGTTGGAGTGAATGGTCGCAGAGCGGTCAAAACTTAAAAGGCGTCAGGAGGCTAGGCAAAAAGCAAGGAGGAGTTTCAGTCTGGAAAGAAGGCGCCATGCCAAAAACCGCCAGGATAGGAAGGCGAGGTCACCCCCAAGAAACGATCAGAATAGGGCGCCCATAGGGGAAATAAAGACCATAGCCGGAGGTTTTGTTGGGGGTGGTATTTCCACATCCAGCCGAAAGGCATATGCACGAAAGGCAAGATATAAAGAGGTGTTCATGGTGGATAGAGTACACAAACAACCAAAGCTCAGCAATGAGTGAATGGTGATATCCTTCGACGAGGCAGACAGGGAATGAATCATATATCCACATGGCGATGCTCTGGTGATAACACTCGTGATAGCTAATTACACGACTAGATGGGTACTAGTAGACAATGGGAGCTCGGCTGATATACTGTTCTGGGAGGCGTTTCTCAAAATGAGGATTGATGTTGGAAAACTGAGGCTCTCCCCTACACTGTTAAAGGGCTTCTCAGGGGATACCATCCAGCCAGTAGGGGCGATCATGCTCCCAGTAACTGTGGACACGGGGGCGTGAACAGCAACCACAATGACCGACTTCTTAGTAGTGAAAGCTCCTTCCTCCTACAATGCCATACTGGGCAGACCGACACTCAACCATTTAAGGGCAGTAACGTCCACCTACCACCTCAAGATGAAGTTCCCAATAGATGGCGGCGTGGGAAAGGTGAGAGGCGAGCAAGCCCTGGCTCAAGAATTTTATGTGCAGGAATTAAAAGTCAAGAAAGAAGTCTGCACGGTCGCAGGGCAGGATGGGGCCTTGCCGCCACCTGTGGCGGTAACTTACGAGAAAGATATAGAAGTCAGGGATGACCGGGTTCAACAACATGTGGAAGTCAATGAACCTCTGGAACTTGTGACGTTGTACGCTGACCGCCTCGGGAAAACTACCTAAATCGGGACACAAGTCCCACCAATAGATAGAGAAGCCCTGATAAAGTTGTTAATAGAACACAGGGATGTCTTCGCACCTAGCCATGAAGAAATGCCTGGTATAGACAACGACATCATTGAGCATTGCTTAGGTGTGGACCCGCCACACAAGGCAGTGAGACAGAAGAGGAGATCGTTCAGTGCAGAAAAGTATGCTGCCATTAGTAAAGAAGCTGAAGAGTCGCTCGCGGCCGGCTTCATCAGAGAGACCCATTACCCAGAGTGGTTATCCAACGTTGTCATGGTGAAAAAGGTGAATAGGAAGTGGAGAATGTGCGTAGACTTCACGGATTTAAACAAAGCTTGCCCGAAAGATAGCTTCCCCTTACCACGCATCGACGTCATTGTAGATGCTACAGCGGGGCATCATATGTTGTGCTCCATGGACGCATATTCGGGTTACAACCAGATACGGATGAACGCGGTGAACGAAGAAAAGACATCTTTCATCACAGACCGAGGACTGTATTGCTACCAGGTCATGCCCTTTGGAATAAAGAATTCAGGGGCAACCTACCAAAGGCTGGTAAACCGGATGTTCAGGAAACAGATTGGGAAATCTATAGAGGTTTACGTGGATGACCTACTAGTAAAAAGCAAAGAGCCCGCCTAGCACCTTGGGTATTTGTGAACGGCGTTTGGAGTCTTACGCCGTTACAAGATGAGGTTGAACCCATCGAAATGTGCTTTCGAGGTCCAGTCAGGGAAATTCTTGGGCTTCATCGTATCGGAGAGAGGAATTGAAGCTTCTCCAGATAAGATAGAGGCCCTAATTAATATGAGGCTGCCAAAGAATCTGAACGAGACTCAACAACTGGCAGGGAGAGTGGCTGCCCTAGGAAGGTTTATAGCCAGGTCAACAGACAAGTGCCTCCCCTTTTTCCAAGTACTGTGAAAGGTACATCCTTGGAATGAGCAATTAGACGTTCAAAAAGTTAAAACAGTATCTGGCCAGTCCATCCCTTTTAAAGCGACTAGAGAAGGGAGATGTACTCTATGCGTATCTAGCAGTCTCCCAGCAGGCTGTATCCGCCTTCCTCATAAAGGACGAAGAAGCTGTGCGACATCCGATATATTATGTGAGTCGAGCACTCAGAGGAGCAGAAGCCAAATACCCTCGAATTGAATTGTTGGCATTTGCCTTGGTAGTGGAGGCTAGGAAGCTCCATCCTTATTTCCAGGCCCACGCAGTGAAGGTACTGACAGAAGCTCCATTGGCAAAAATACTGAGGAAGCCAGATTGTACAGGGAGGCTGATAGGTTGGTCAATCAAGCTGAGTGAGTTCGATATAGAGTACGAGCCAAGGAAAGCCATAAAAGGGCAAGCAATGGTGGATTTTGTAGCAGAATTCTTAGGTTTTCCCCAGGAAGAGGTGATAGCACCGACAGGAAAGCCCTGGGTATTGTTTATAGACGGGTCATCCTGCCGAACAGGCGGAGGCATGGGAATACATTTACTGAGCCCCGACGGTCAAGAACAGTATTACATGGTCACACTGGCGTTCAAAGTAACTAACAATGAAGTTGAGTATGAAGCATTGTTAGCGGGTTTGTCTGTGGCTGCCCAGATTTGGGCAATTGAAGTAGACGCTAGGTCGGATTCACAAGTAGTAGTAAATCAAGTTTTGGGCGTGTACGCTGCAAAGGGCGAAAAGTTGAAGAAATATCTGGCACGAGTTTGGGAAGTACGCGATCTCTTTTCATACTTCGCTATAACTCAGATACCAAGGGTGGACAATGAGGTCGCAGATAGATTGGCACGAGCGGCGTTAGGAGAGGAGGAAGTACCCCTACCATGGCCAGTCGAGAGAAGGGTTGTCGAGGTCCCAGCTATGGGTGTCGAAGTAGGAGTTCTGGGGTCAAGTACCCCAGACTGGGTGAGTAGTATAGTGGAGTACTTGGATGGAGGAAAATTGTCGAAAGCAAGAGAAGAGGCAAGAAAGATAAAGAAAAGGGCGGCCAGGTTCCCACTCATCGATGGAATCCTTTATAAAAGAGGTTTCTCTGTTCCTTTACTACGATGCATCTCCGCACAAGAAGCACAGTATGTCCTGGCTGAGATACACGAAGGGATATATGGAAACTACAGTGGGGGAAGAACCTTGGCTAGGAAAGCGGTTCGGGCAAGCTATTACTGGCCTAATGCTCTGAGGGACACGCGAGAGTTCGCTAAGAGGTGTGCAAAATGCCAGACTTATGCACCTATACCGCATGCCCCTCCAGAGGAATTAGCATCAGTAACAACACCATGGTCATTCACCCAGTGGGGGGTAAATCTGGTGGGACCCTTCCAGCCAGGAAAATGTGGTGTTAAATTCATGATAGTCGTTGACTATTTTACAAAATGGGCAGAAACGGAGCCCTTGGCGACAATCACAGGCAAAGCCGTGAAAAAGTTCTTGTGGAAAAATGTCGTCTATAGGTTTGGGATTCCCCACAGTAGTGTAACCGATAATGGGCACCAGTTCGATTCAGATCACTACAGAGAATGGTGCGCGGAGTTAAGGATCAAGGAAAAGTACTCCTCCCCAGGCCACCCCCAAGCAAATGGTTAAGCTGAGGCGACCGACAAGGCGTTACTCTCAATCCTCAAGAAAAAGGTCGCGGAGAAGAAAAGAGATTGGGCGGACAAGCTGCTAGGGGTACTCTGGGCGTATAGAACTATAGTAAAAACTCCAACAGGGGAATCCCCGTTAACACTGGCTTACGGATGCGAGGCAGTTGCAGTAGCGAAAGTAGGGCTGCCAACCTACAGAACATTCTCGAGTACTTGGAATGACAAAAAAATAGAAGAATACCTCGACTTACTCGAAGAAGAAAGAGAGATAGCCAAGGCTCGAATCCTACAAGAAAAGAGGAAAGCCGTGTAGTACTTCAACAAAAGAGTAAGGCCCAGGACCTTTAAAGTGGGTGACCTGGTTTGGAAGAAGAGTGGGGTAACTACCCAAGGCGAGGGAAAAATGGGACCCCGATGGGAGGGTCCTTATCTAGTAGTAGCCAACAACCGGCCTAGATCATACAGATTGAAAGACAGCGAAGGCAAGGAACTACCGCACCCATGGGACGTAGAGCATTTGAAGAAATTCTATCAATGATTTTTGTAGTACTCATTGATTTAAAAGTCCCTTATCTTTATTATGTTTGAATGTTTGAGGCATCACTATTTATCAATATATTCCGTTTCATTCATTAAAAAGTTTTGTACAGAAAAAACGTTCCCAGGGGAAAACATAAGCACCATGAAAAAAGGGCGCGTAGGTCCTCAGACCACGCCGACCCTAAACACCAAAGACAAGCCTTAGTAGCTCGTGGTGCCATGAAAAAATGGCGTGTAGGTCCTCAAACCACGCCGACGCTAAACACCAAAGACAAGCCTCAGCAGCTTGTGGTACTATGAAAAAATGGCGTGTGGGTCCTCAGACCACGCCGCCCCTAAACACCAAAGACAAGCCTCAGTAGCTTGTGGTGCCATGAAAAAATGGCGCGTAGGTTCTCAAACCACTCCGACCCTAAACACCAAACACAAGCCTCAACAGCTTGTGGTGCCATGAAGAAAGGGCGCGTAGGTCCTCAGACCATGTCAATGCTAAACACCAAAAACAAGCCTCAGCAGCTTGTGGTGCCATGAAAAAAGGGAGCGTAGATCCTCAGACCACGCCGACCCTAAACACCAAAGACAAGCCTCAGCAACTTATGGTGCCATGAAAAAATGGCGCATAGGTCCTCATATCACGCCGACCCTAAACACCAAAGACAAACCTTAGAAGCTTGTGGTGGCATGAAAAAAGGGCGTGTAGGTCCTCAGACCTCGTCGACCTTAAACACCAAAAGCAAACCTCAGCAGCTTGTGGTGCCATGAAAAAAGGGCGCGTAGGTCCTCAGACCACGTCGACCTTAAACACCAAAAGCAAGCCTCAGCAGCTTATGGTGCCATTAAAAAGATGAGAAGCAGAGAAACGCAGAAGCCAAAAACACTCAACAAAACAAACCAAAGTCCAAAATTACAAGTGTGTGACATATATTGAGAAACAATGTTGTTCTTCACGGTCAAATACAAATAATGGGTTTAACAAAAAATGGGAAGGGGCATTCAAGGGGCATCTTCAGGTTGGAAGGCTCGAGACACATTAGCAAAAACGTTAGGCATCTCTTTCCGCCTGATGAAGCGCTAAAATTGCATGATTAAATTACTTAAGTGAATAAATTGTTTAATAAAAAATAATTTAAGTACTTAATTATGCAATAGATCACAATACTTGAGTCAATTGATAATTATGATATTCTTAGTGCTTTTGAAGATTTATAATGCAATTATTTCACATGAAAATAAATATTTCAATTTTATTTCTCTTATAACAGGAAAGGTTTGGAAGAGAAATGGAAGAATCGAGAAAAGCCCAAAGAGCGAGGTGTGGAAGAATGTGAGAAGAAGAGTAGGAACCTTTGCTGGGAGTGCTGGGCTTCGAGAGATTGAGAGAGAGATCATCTGGGTTTCTTTTGTTATTTTTCTGTTTTTCTTTCTTTTGGCTGTTGAGGTGCAGACCGTAGGAGGCCCTCTCTTCAGTTATTTTATTTTATTGTTTTTTCCTTAGTTTGAGCTGAGTGGTAGTCGGCGTGAGGTTGAAAGCAGAACTGAAGCTCACACATGCAGAAAACTTGGGAGCATCATCACTCACGGATGGAAAGTAGCAGAACCAAGCACATGGCTGGGCGACAACTTGATTCTCTCTTTACTTTGCTGAACATGGCCTGAACATGGTAGGATGCTGGAACTCATGCACGCTGAAGAGATCAATAAACCTGCAGCAAAGAAACTCACACGGACGGACATCACACACTCGGAAAGCAGGAGCAATGCAGCTCATGCATCATTTCTTTGGAAAGCAGGAACACACCGAATATATCATGCTGGACGCAGCACGTTGCAGGAGAAGAATGGGAGGCATAGAGGATTATTCGGTTTTAGCTTTTGCATAGAAGCACGTTGAAGATAGCAGCTGCTGCAGCAAGGAAAAGCACAATGCACATGCAAACAATGCAAAACATTCGGACACATGCAGAATCTGCAGCAGAACACATGGATGCACACATGCAGAAAGTATTCAGACCATTCAGAAAAACAGACACACATGCAGAAAGTAAAATGCAATGGACAGCACATGCAGCAGCAAGTTGTTCCCTCTTGTTCGAATAGCACATGCAGCAGAAGATCAACAAGCAACACACGGCTATAAAAGGAAAGAGAGCTGAAATGAAGGAGAGAGTTTTTTTTGTTTTAGTTGTTTACTTATTTTATTTTCTATTTAGAAGCTAGAGGCAGCAGCAGAATTTTGTTCTAAGCTTTGAGTTCTATTTTATTTTATTTTCTTTTGGTTCTTGTTAGTTTAGAGTTTAAGAGACATTCGAATTTATTTTCTGTTACTTTTACCTTTTCGTTTACATTGCTTGTTGTAGTTTTTATACTTGTTCCTTTCTCTTTTGTCCGGATAATATTAGTTTTTCATCTCATTTGAATATTTTCTCACAGATTTTAATATGGCTTTGTTAAGATTAATTTTTGTTGTTAGAAATAACATGTGTAGCTAATTTCTAAAACTTGGGTTGTGGAATGAGACTTAATTTATTTTAGGTTCTTGATCGATGCAATATTTTATGGTTGAATGTTGATTTCACTAATTTACTAGTTGGATTTAAATTGAAAATAGATTGAAACTCTTGCTCTTGTTTTGTTGTTGACGTAAGGCACAACAAAATCTTGAAAATTATCAAGGCTTCTCTCGTTTGTTAGTTAATGTGTGTTCTGCTAGTAAAATAGAAAATCCCTTAGGAAAATATTGCAAAAACTTGAGCTTAACCTTTTTATCTTCCGATTATCAATGCCTTGATTGGGTTGTTAATCGAGAAAATTATCTAGAATCCAAAATAAAGAGAGTCCCAAACCCAACCCAAGTGTTCGTTAATTTGTTATTTTTAGAAACTCTAATTTCAACTTCGATTATCTTTTTGCATTGCATTTGAATTTTACTTTCATCTCTCAAACTTGGTTCATTTGTTACTCACAAATATCTTATACGCTCTAATAACCCATTGTCCCTGTGGAATACGATCCTGGACTTATCCTTGATACAACTTGACACTTCTACACTTGGAAGCACATTCGAGACCGAGTCAAGTTTTTGGCGCCGTTGCCGGGGACAACTGGTGTTTATTAGAGCATTCCTCTACTGCTGAGAGGACGTTTGTGGAGCTGTGAATCTCTTCACAGCTTGGGTGACATCTAATTTTTTTTCCCCTTCTCTTTGTTTATTTTTCATGGTCTTTGATTATCTGCTCTTGTTTGTATGACTAGTTGGACTAGAGACCATACATCTCGACTATTTAGGACACAATCATTGACATCTTTTAGCTCTGCATCATCTTCTGTAGAATCATCATCAGACACTGATAGCATCATAGCTGAAAATGAGCATCATGATAGGGAAGTGGAGAATCCAAACAGGACTCTTAGAGAATATCTTCAGCCTGTTAGGACTAGCACACCTTCTTGTATCATTTTACCTATTAATGCAAGTGCTTTTAATTTCAAACCCGGGATGATTCCATTGTTACCACACTTTCATGGTATGGAATCCGAAAACCCCTATTTGCATATCAAAGAGTTTGAAGAAGTGTGTTCAACATTCATGGATAGAACATGCACTGATGAAGTCATAAGATTGAAACTGTTTCCATTTTCCTTAAAAGACAAGGCTAAGACATGGTTGAATTCCTTAAGACCAAGATCCATTGGAACTTGGCAAGAAATGCAAACGGATTTTTTGAAGAAATTTTTTCCCATGCATAGAACTAATGCTTTGAAGAGACAGATCATGAATTTTGGCCAAAAGGATGCGGAAACGTTTTATCATTGTTGGGAATGATTCAAAGACCTTTTAAATGCATGTCCCCATCATGGATATGAAAATTGGAGGGTCATTAGTTTTTTTTATGAGGGGTTGCAACCAAAAATGAGACAATTTGTGGAGACCATGTGTAATGGAGCATTTTTTAACAAAGAACCTGAAGAAGCTTTTGAATATTTTGATTATCTAGCTGAAAATGCACAATCATGGGATACATCTGATGTTCATGATAGGTCAGAAAGTTCAAGGACAATTTCAGGGGGTGGGAAATATAATCTGAGAGAAGTAGATGATTTGAATGCTAGGTTGGCTATGATTTCTAAGAAATTAGAAACCATAGAACTGAAGAAAGTGAATGAAGTACAAGCTGTACCTCAAATTACCTTGAGTTGTAATATTTGTGAGGGCCAAGGGCATTCAACTGATGATTGCCCAACCATTCCAGCTTTTAAAGAAGTTCTTTTGGATCAATCTAATGCTGTTAATATGGTTACTAAATCTTTTTCAGGTCCTTATTCCAACACATACAATTCGGGATGGAGAAATCACCCTAATTTCAGTTGGAGAGGTGATCAAGCTGCTTTACCTGCACCCAACATGGCTGGTCCTTCACAAATTGTACCCTACACTACCCAAGGAGGTCCGGGACCATCTCAGTATGCCAACCACATGATGCCAGCCCAGAAAAAGAACTTTGAAGACAGTTTCCAGCAATTATCCACCAATTTCCAGCAACTGTCCACCAATTTTCAGCAATTCATGCAAAGCCAAGCTGCTATCAATAGTCAAAATTCACAAGCCATTGCTGAGATTCGAGGGTCAGTCACAAGGTTGACTACAACCATGAGTGCTCAAGAGAAAGGGAAATTCCCTGCACAATCTCAGCCTAATCCCCAAGGCCAAAACCACCAATTTCAAAATGTGGCAGGAGATTCAAATGTCAAGCAAGTCAAGGCTATTACAACCTTGAGAAGTGGTAAAGTGATTGGCGTTCCAGCTCAAGAGGTAGAAAAGAATGGTAACACTTCTAAACCTCCCTCTGAAAATGAGGCACATGATCCTTTGAAATCTGAAAATGTCCCAAGCACTGCACTTGCACCTTTTCCTCAAAGGTTAGCCCCTTTGCACAAAGATAAGCATCACGCAGAAATCCTTGAAATTTTTAAGCAAGTTAGGATTAACATTCCTTTGTTAGATGCTATTCAGCAAATTCCTGCTTATGCAAAATTTTTAAAGGATCTATGCACTGTGAAAAGAAAATTGAATGTGCAAAAGAAAGCTTTCCTTACTGAGCAGGTTAGTGCTATCATTCAGAGTAATACACCACCTAAATACAAGGACCCTGGAGCACCTACAATTGCTTGTGTGATAGGAAATTCAAAAATTGATCACGCTTTGTTGGATCTTGGTTCAAGTGTCAATTTATTGCCTTACACTGTGTATGAACAGCTTGGTTTAGGTGAACTGAAATCCACACCTATCATTTTGCAACTTGCCGATAGATCTATAAAAATGCCTAGGGGTATAGTTGAGGATGTTTTGGTTCAAGTTGATAAATTTTACTATCTTGTGGATTTTGTGGTGCTTGATATGAACTTGTCAAATCCATCTACTTCCCAAGCTCCTGTAATTCTTGGTAGACCATTTCTTGCTACATCTAATGCATTAATTAATTGTAGAAGTGGAGTTTTGAAATTGAGTTTTGGAAATATGACCTTGGAGCTAAATATTTTTAATCTTTGCAGGCAACCGCAAGAAGTTGAAGAAGTTCATGAAGTGAACTTGCTGGAAAATTTCATTGATGAAAATTCTGCACTTTACTTTCAACTTATTGAGTCTTTAGAAGAATTTGAAGAAGATTTGAAAATATTTGATAATGTTAATGACTCATCTTTTGTTTCCTCAATAGGTCAGCAAGTTACACCATCATGGAGGCCAAAATTTGAGCAACTTCCACCATTGACATCAACCCTCAAACCTTCGGAGGAGCAATCTCCAACTTTGGACTTCAAACCTCTTCCATTGGAGTTGAAGTATGCTTTCTTAGGACCACAAAGCACCTTCCCTGTGGTAATTTCTTCTCACTTAACTAGTGAACAAGAAGATAAATTGCTAGAGGTCCTTAAGAAGCATAAAAAGTCTATTGGATGGACAATGGCTGATATAAAAGGTATAAGTCCCTTGGAGTGTACCCATAGGATTTATTTAGAAGATGATGCAAAGCCTTCGAGGGAAATGCAAAGAAGGTTGAATCCCACAATGAAGGAAGTGGTTAAAGGTGAGGTGTTGAAATTGCTTGATGTGGGTATCATTTACCCCATCTCGGATAGCAAGTGGGTAAGTCCCATTCATGTAGTTCCAAAAAAATCCGGGCTTACCATTGTTAAAAATGAACAAAATGAATCGATTCCTACAAGGATTCCTACTGGTTGGCGCATGTGTATAGATTATAGGAAGTTGAATGCCGCCACTAGGAAAGATCATTTTCCTTTGCCTTTTCTTGATCAAGTGTTAGAAAAAGTTGCTGGACATGCCTTTTATTGCTTCTTAGATGGATTCTCCGGTTACTATCAATTAGAAATAGCACCAGAGGATCAAGAAAAGACCACCTTTACTTGCCCTTTTGGTACTTTTGCTTTTAGAAGAATGCCTTTTGGTTTATGCAATGCACCAGCAACTTTTCAAAGATGCATGCTTAGCATCTTTAGTGACATGATTGAAAACACTCTAGAAGTGTTTATGGATGATTTTTCTGTATTTGGTGATTCATTTGAGAGTTGTTTAACCAATTTACAAGCTGTTTTGGCCAGGTGTGAAGAGAAGCAATTGCTACTTAATTGGGAGAAGTGTCATTTCATGGTACAACATGGCATTGTTCTGGGACATATTGTTTCATCTAGAGGACTTGAAGTAGATAGAGCAAAAATTGAGTTGATTTCTAAACTTCCTATACCTAAGTCAATAAAAGACATTAGATCTTTTCTTGGGCATGCGGGTTTTTATAGGAGATTTATCAAAGACTTTAGCTCTACTTCTAAGCCTCTATGTAAGCTATTGATGAATGATGTAAAATTTGATTGGACACTTGAGTGTCAAGAAGCTTTTTGTCGGCTTAAAAATTTGCTAACCACTGCTCCTATTCTTCAACCTCCAGATTGGTCACTTTCTTTTGAAATCATGTGTGATGCAAGTGATTTTGCTGTAGGAGCTGTTCTTGGACAGCGTAGGAACAAACTTCCCTATGTCATTTACTATGCAAGTAAAACTTTGAATTTTGCTCAGAAAAATTATTCTACTACTGAAAAAGAATTACTTGCTGTGGTATTTGCTTTAGAGAAGTTTCGTGCATATATTCTTGGTTCTCCTATAGTCATCTTCACTGACCATGCAGCTCTCAAGTATTTATTGACAAAGAAAGATGCAAAACCAAGGTTGATTAGATGGATACTTTTACTCCAGGAGTTCAATATTATCATCAAGGATAAGAAAGGAGTAGAGAATGTGGTAGCCGACCATCTGTCTAGGCTCACAGTTGCTGAAACTGAACAACCAACACCTGTTCTTGATTCTTTTCCTGATGAACATCTTATGTTAGTTGAAAATTTGCCTTGGTTTGCTGATATAGTAAATTTCTTGGTGACAGGACAAACACCACCTCATTGGAGCGCTCAAGATACACGGAAATTCATGCATGAGGTGAGATCGTTCTTCTATGATGATCCTTACCTTTTCAAGTATTGTTCAAATCAAATCATTAGGAAGTGTGTGCCCAATGACGAAATTTCTGGTGTCTTAAATTTCTGCCATACGGAAGCTTGTGGTGGGCATTTCTCAGCCCACAAAACAGTGGCCAAAATTCTTCAAAGCGGATTTTATTGGCCAACCATGTTTAAGGATGCTTTTAGTTTTTGTAAAACTTGTGAACCTTGTCAGAAATTAGGAGGAATCACTAGGAGAAATATGATGCCTATGCAACCCATGCTAGTGATTGAAATTTTTGATTGTTGGGGGATAGATTTTATGGGACCATTTCCTTCCTCTTATGGCTATTTATACATTTTGCTTGCTGTTGACTATGTTTCTAAGTGGGTTGAGGCAGTACTTTGCAAATCTAATGATCATCAAGTTGTTTTAAAATTTTTGAAAGAAAACATTTTTGCAAGGTTTGGCATGCCTAAAGCCATAATCAGTGATAATGGCACCCACTTTTGTAACAAGCATTTCTCGGCCTTAATAAAGAAGTATGGTATCCATCATAAAATCTCTACTCCCTATCATCCTCAAACCAATGGACAAGCTGAACTAGCAAATAGGGAGATTAAAAACATTCTTGAAAAAATAGTTAACCCAAACAGGAAGGATTGGTCTTTGAGATTGTCTGATGCCTTGTGGGCTTATAGAACAGCCTTTAAAACCATTTTGGGCATGTCTCCATATAGACTAGTGTATGGTAAGGCTTGCCATTTGCCTGTAGAGTTGGAACATAGAGCGTATTGGGCCATTAAGCAATGCAATTTTAACATTGATAAAGCTGGTTGTGTGAGAAAATTACAGTTGTCTGAGTTGGATGAGTTGAGGAAGGATGCCTACAACAACTCTAAGTTGTCCAAAGAAAGAATGAAGAACTTCCATGACAAACATATCCAACGTAAGACTTTTGAGCCAAATCAAAAAGTGTTATTGTACAACTCTCGGTTACACTTGTTCCCTGGTAAGTTAAGGTCTCGATGGAGTGGGTCTTATGTGGTACAAACTGTTTTTCCTCATGGTGCTGTAGAGATAATGAATCCTCTCAATGGTAACATTTTTAAGGTTAATGGTCAAAGGCTCAAACCTTTTATTTCTAACTTTGCACCTGAGGAATCTACTCTACATTTGATTGATCCTAATTGATGGTTCTTGATCTATCCATCTCTTTTCATTGTTTTCTTTTGTTCTTTAGTTTTTATTTTTGCTGCATTCCTTTCAAAGCTATCCAGGTACTTCCTTTTCCTCTTTCCTTCAGTTTTTCTTTGAATTTTCGGTTCTTCTTTTAGTTGTTTTTGCCCCTTAACTGCTCTTTTTGTGTAAATTCTTTCGTTTCTCTTGCATCATTGAGGACAATGCTACAAACTAGTTGGGGGGTGGAAGAGAATTTATTTCTCTGTTTGCATGTCTTAGACATATCTTGGTCCTTTTAAAAAAAAAAAAAAAAAAATTGGTTGAGGTCATGGAACATGTGGAAGGTAGTGCAAATAAGAGTATATGTCAAAAGAGGGATTTATCCATTTTATTTAGTTGTTAAACCAAGGGAAAGATGTTAAAAGTTTTGCTAAAACACACACAACACATATCCGGAAGGCCTAGAAAGACTACATTGAGTCATTGTTGGTTGATTTACATTTCAATTGTTTGAGACTCTAATGAACCATATCCTAATGGCTTAGGAAGAAATTTGAAATGAATTATATGAGAAAAGGGACAAGCCAGGGATCCAAAAAAAAAAATCCTTTAGGTAGACTAGTGGTAAGGGCTGACTTGTGAAAGTGTGGATAGGCGCACATTCATAGGTCCGATTCCCCACTAAGAAATCTAAAAACCTAAAAAATAAAAATTACATTTGTGTAGTGGAAAAGGCTGCCTATTACCAGGGTCCTTACAAAAAATAAAGAAAAGTAAGCGCTTTTCAAAGTGTAATAGCGTGAAAGCCGCCACTACAATGGTTTTGAATTAGAGTAAGACCATGTGGTTTTCTCAGATTGGTTGTTGTGATTGAAACTGTTAAATGTCTCTTGGTAGTCGATCTTGGAATTCTAACCCCATTTCCATGCACTTGAAAGAAAGCAAGCTTTGTTATATGTAATTCCCTTGGTTGATTAACTAAATTGTGTATAAATCTCTTAGTTGATACAAAATTCATATTAATCTATCTCCAGTATTCTTAAACTCAACAAGTCTATTTCATAGCATGTGATTCTCGAAATTCTTTTGAAATTGTAGTTGGAAATCTCACCCTCGCATGAATTCGTTCACTTTATTTGCTAGAGTCTAGCAAAAAGCTAGTTGGGGGGTGTGATGAAGCGCTAAAATTGCATGATTAAATTACTTAAGTGAATAAATTGTTTAATAAAAAATAATTTAAGTACTTAATTATGCAATAGATCACAATACTTGAGTCAATTGATAATTCTGATATTCTTAGCGCTTTTGAAGATTTATAATGCAATTATTTCACATGAAAATAAATATTTCAATTTTATTTCTCTTATAACAGGAAAGGTTTGGAAGAGAAATGGAAGAATCGAGAAAAGCCCAAAGAGCGAGGTGTGGAAGAATGTGAGAAGAAGAGTAGATGAATTTTGAGACTAAACATTTCTTCAATATCGGGCTTGATGGGCTTACTAGTAGCTAGATAGGAACCTTTGCTGGGAGTGCTGGGCTTCGAGAGATTGAGAGAGAGATCATCTGGGTTTCTTTTGTTATTTTTCTGTTTTTCTTTCTTTTGGCTGTTAAGGTGCAGACCGTAGGAGGCCCTCTCTTCAGTTATTTTATTTTATTGTTTTTTCCTTAGTTTGAGCTGAGTGGTAGTCGGCGTGAGGTTGAAAGCAGAACTGAAGCTCACACATGCAGAAAACTTGGGAGCATCATCACTCACGGATGGAAAGTAGCAGAACCAAGCACATGGCTGGGCGACAACTTGATTCTCTCTTTACTTTGCTGAACATGGCCTGAACATGGTAGGATGCTGGAACTCACGCACGCTGAAGAGATCAATAAACCTGCAGCAAAGAAACTCACACGGACGGACATCACACACTCGGAAAGCAGGAGCAATGCAGCTCATGCATCATTTCTTTGGAAAGCAGGAACACACCGAATATATCATGCTGGACGCAGCACGTTGCAGGAGAAGAATGGGAGGCATAGAGGATTATTCGGTTTTAGCTTTTGCATAGAAGCACGTTGAAGACAGCAGCTGCTGCAGCAAGGAAAAGCACAATGCACATGCAAACAATGCAAAACATTCGGACACATGCAGAATCTGCAGCAGAACACATGGATGCACACATGCAGAAAGTATTCAGACCATTCAGAAAAACAGACACACATGCAGAAAGTAAAATGCAATGGACAGCACATGCAGCAGCAAGTTGTTCCCTCTTGTTCGAATAGCACATGCAGCAGAAGATCAACAACTGCTATAAAAGGAAAGAGAGCTGAAATGAAGGAGAGAGTTTTTTTTGTTTTAGTTGTTTACTTATTTTATTTTCTATTTAGAAGCTAGAGGCAACAGCAGAATTTTGTTCTAAGCTTTGAGTTCTATTTTATTTTCTTTTCTTTTGGTTCTTGTTAGTTTAGAGTTTAAGAGACATTCGAATGTATTTTCTGTTACTTTTACCTTTTCGTTTACATTGCTTGTTGTAGTTTTTATACTTGTTCCTTTCTCTTTCGTTCGGATAATATTAGTTTTTCATCTCATTTGAATATTTTCTCACAGATTTTAATATGGCTTTGTTAAGATTAATTTTTGTTGTTAGAAATAACATGTGTAGCTAATTTCTAAAACTTGGGTTGTGGAATGAGACTTAATTTATTTTAGGTTCTTGATCGATGCAATATTTTATGGTTGAATGTTGATTTCACTAAGTTACTAGTTGGATTTAAATTGAAAATAGATTGAAACTCTTGCTCTTGTTTTGTTGTTGACGTAAGGCACAACAAAATCTTGAAAATTATCAAGGCTTCTCTCGTTTGTTAGTTAATGTGTGTTCTGCTAGTAAAATAGAAAATCCCTTAGGAAAATATTGCAAAAACTTGAGCTTAACCTTTTTATCTTCCGATTATCAATGCCTTGATTGGGTTGTTAATCGAGAAAATTATCTAGAATCCAAAATAAAGAGAGTCCCAAACCCAACCCAAGTGTTCGTTAATTTGTTATTTTTAGAAACTCTAATTTCAACTTCGATTATCTTTTTGCATTGCATTTGAATTTTACTTTCATCTCTCAAACTTGGTTCATTTGTTACTCACAAATATCTTATACGCTCTGATAACCCATTGTCCCTGTGGAATACGATCCTGGACTTATCCTTGATACAACTTGACACTTCTACACTTGGAAGCACATTCGAGACCGAGTCACCGCCTGAACTCGTCAACCACTCGGAGGGAAGCTTCCTCAGGGTAGAACAAATTCTGGTCAAGAATCCTGAGGTTGGCAGCAGGATCAGCCAGAAGATGGTCCCTTAACCTCCTAATGCTGCTTCCATACCCAAAAGCGAAGGCATCATCTCTCGTAGCAGGGACATGGGCCAACTGGTCACGAAGCCATGCGACCTCCTCCCGAGCAGCAGTCAACTCCCCCTCCTTCTCAAACAGACTCCGTTGGCTGGCTCCAAGGGCCAAGTTTGCCTCCAGAAGACTCTCCTCAGAGGACCTGCAGCTATCTTGAGAACGGGCCAGGTCTCCACGAAGAGAGGATAGTGCCTCATCACGGGTAGCAAGACGAGAGCTTTAAGCCTTAAGACTCTCCTGAGCCTCCAAAAGTTGCCGCCTGGCAGAGTCCCTCTTCGAAAGGAGAATTGACGAGGTGAAGTCGGCCTTGGCCTTGGCCTCGTTTGCTAGGCGGGCTACTTCACGCAGCATGAGGATTTCAGCCTCGCGTATCTCCAGATCACCCTGCAGAGAGTGGGAGTAGCTCTCTGATTGCTCCAGTAGGATTTTCAGCTCCTTCCTATCCTTAGCCAAAGCAGCCAATTTAACCCTGTCCATCCGCCAACTCTCCAAGGCATGTTTGGCTATGTAGCATAGCTGGCGACGCCCTCTGACCTCCTCCTCGAGATGGGCACGGTCGACAACAATCCATGCCTCCAAGTCATTGATCCCCTGAAAAAAAAAAAAAAAAAAAAAAAAAAAGGGCAAAGGTATGAAATAAGTGTATACGAGAAAGAACACAAAATACAATACCTCAGAAAGCTAATTTTTTAGACGATTTTCCATCTGGGCAGTGGCCTCTGCCTAAGAGTGGGCTGATGAATCACCCCTCATGATCTCGCCAGGGGCTGGAAGATTTTCTCCCTCAGGCCTTGCAGACAGAGCCATCGTCCTCCCCGATGGGTCAGGCAAGTGTAAGGGGGGCAAAGGAGGTGGTGGTTGAGCCAAGTTAGCATCATGAAGGCGGGCTTCTTCCTCCAAAAAATTCTCCCACTCCTCCTCAAGGAAGGAGTCAGTATCCCCACCAACAGAGGAGGCATGGGTAGGAGGAAGAGAAAGTCCAGGCCCACTGCCAATGGGCGAGGGGGTTTTTCTCCCAGAGATGGTGTCCGGCAAGCTCTCTGGGGAAGTTGGGATTGAACCAACCTCACTGCCTGTTTCATTTGGGCGTGGAGGGACGTCCCTTGTGACGCCTTCCACCCTATCCACAGGTAAGGCCGTCGGTGGGCAAAACAGTGGCCGCCTCTACAGGGGCAGCAGTAGTGGAAGGGAGCGAGCAAGCTCCTCCAGAAGTGATTGAGTCGAGATTGAGGGCCGCAACCACTCTGGCGCTTAACTCGAACTGGGTCACCCGCCCCGCCAACACAGGAAACTTAAAAGCAGGGACAGATGTTGGGGTGGGCAGTTGTGTCCCAGACACGGCCTGGGGGGAGGAAGCCAGGCCAAAAAGGGTCAGGCCAGCTAAACCCTCAACGTCCCTCAGGCTACGAGAGCGTGGCGGCGACAGGGATGGCGGTGGCAATGAGGGCCTAGTGGTACTAGGCGTGGTAGAGCCCTGGCTATGGCCCTTCTCCAAAGATACTGCAAGGACCTCCAGTTGGGGCGACACGGACTCAGCGGCGACCAGCTGCAGAGACCCAAGAAAAGGTATGCCCTCCTATGGCACCAAGTCTTGGGCACCCCTTGAGGGTGCCAAAATCTCCTATAGAGCAAAAGAAGGCGGAGAGGGACTTCCAGAGCGAGCTTTCTTTTGGTGATCGCCCGCTTCGTTTTTCTTCTTGGTCCTCTTCTCTCTCTTCTCGACGGCCACCTCCTTTTCTCCATCGTTCTTCTTTTTGCTCCTTTTTTCCCTCTTCTCGATGGCCTCTTCCTCCTCCTCCTCTTCCAAACGCTTCTTCCGCTTAGAGAGTTTAGACCTCGCAGTTTTATCAGTGGACTTTGGCAGGGAATGAGGAATGGTGTCTGTAATCATGAAGTCGCACCCTTGAACAAAAGACCGGTTAGGGGACTTCAAGAACGGATCAATGTGGGCGGTGGTCAGCAAGTTTTCAATCCAGAGTGCCTCTAGATTAGCTTTGGCCCAAGAATCAACTGTCGCGATTCGAGCCAATTCACGACGCGACAGGGCCGGCATCTTACGCCATAATTGCTTCTCATCGGGAAGCGGGCACCAAATTTTTCTAATCGGGAAATCACGGAAAACTTCTTCCATGCCGGGGTATTCCCAATTTTGGCCGGAGACATAGAAGAACCTAGTGGTCCACGCCTTGGCGTTGGAATAGCGAGTCTCGTACCAGGCCAACATCTACCCATCATCTCTTCTACGGAAGCCGAGGACATTTCCCTTGGAAGCTTCCCTTAGGTTATAGAAATACAAAAACTCCCGGGCGGTCAGATCAGGGTAAGGGTCCCCGAGAGGCTCCAAAGCCATGCGAAACACAATACAAGCACAGAGGTACGTCCTCAATGCGAAAGGGTGCATTTGAGAGAGAGCGAGGTTGAGGAGATCCAAAAGGTCACGGAGAGGGCCGCAGAAAGGGAGCCTCAACCCATGCTGCAAATGAGAAACAGTGATAGCCACTCTAGGGGCAAAACCCTCGCTATCACAAACTCCATACTCAGGAAGGCCTAAGACAACAGTCTCAAGAATACGATAGTCCTCCCGAATCATGGGAAGATTCTTCTCTCAGAAACATGAACGCCACCGGTACCAAGTGAAGACTGTGCCCTCAGGGATCGCAAAGGGGCTTTCAGAAACCTCACATTCAACATAAGAAGTCGTTGGAAAAAGATAGCAAGAAAAGAGCAAGAAGTGGCAGAGAGCGTAACAGGGAAAAGAGTGAAGAGGCAGAGAATGTAACAGGGGAAGGAATGAGAGACAAGGAAAAGAATGAAGTTTTGAAGGGTAGTGAAATGCGAAAGGCCAAACGGAAAGAAAAACTAACTATGCAAGAAGACTAACCAGCACAAGTAAACAGTCTGTCTTCTCTGCCACAATAGCGGGAAATGATATCAAATCTACGGTTCTTTGTAGCCAAATCTTTATAGGGGGAAGGAAAGGAGATAAAAAGGCCAGAGGGTGTAATGGGCCAAAAAACACAAAAAGGCTGTGGGTTGTTTGGGCCCATGACCATGTCTATATAATTTCCAAGTACCCAAGCCCATGCAGTCACACCCAGCACTTTCACAGCGACAAGATTGGTCAAAAATAAATTCCATCCGCCAGAAGGTGATTAAAATTGGCGGGGTAGCTGGAGGGACCATTCCAACTAGGGGGCCCTAGAGAATATAACAAGGGCCCATAATACATTAAACACCAAGAAGCCCAGAGTTTGGGCCCAGCATGAGCCCAAAAGTCACGAAGGGATGGATAAAAGGAATTCAAAAAGAGACATACATGGTGCCACCTTTAACGGAAGGATAAAAACAGTAAGAAGTGATAGGATTATTCAAAATCCTAAGCCTTGATCTGTGCCAATAAATCCTAGATGAGATATGTACAGCAAAGGAGCCTATATGTAAAGGTAATCTTTAAGGTTTAAGAAGATATAATTTCTCTGAACTGACTTGAGCATCGGAGTGTTTACAAGAGGAGCCCCCCTCGAGTTTCATAAAAGAAGAACGGCTGAGCTGTGGGAGATTGGAAGTGAAACACGTCCCGAACAGAGAGGGTGAGGTTTTTGGAGAAACTCTTAATGAAATTCTGTAGCTCTTATGAATAGGGTATAAGAATTACAGGAACACCCTTAATAGATTTCACTTATGTGAGTGTGGAAGTGATGCCACTTTCTATGAGAATTGGGTTTATTCTCAAATACACTCATGAAACCAGGATTAGCACAAGGCCATAATGTGCTGGCTAATAAAGTTTATGTCAACACCTAGATTGCTATATGTGAGTAATAATTATTTATTTCTCTTAAACAGTCATAGTTCAAGTCTGAGACCACTACTGACTCTAGAGTAAAAATTATTATTTCACTAAGTGAAAGTTCAATACAGAGCAGACCTTCATGATGTATAATAATCTTTCTTTGTCTGGAAGTATTTTTCCTATTTATATTATTTTTTTAAAATAGTGAGGGAAAGTTGGTATTTTTCAATAAATTTAGTTGTAACGTTTGTTTATTGTTTGAAATAATCTTTAGATTAGCCACTATTTTGCAGCATCCAAAACACACCTTACGTGGCCGACAGTGAATTTCCATTCCTCTTCCTGTCATGCTGCACATTTCCTCTCTCAAATTTCCCTCATTTGAAATTCGACTACATCCTCCCCCCCCCCCACTTCGTCCCGCGTCGCCTATCCTGCCCCCACCCCCATCCCCGCATCGTTCATCCTCCCCTTCTATGTGCAAACTCGACCTATATAATTCTCACATACAAGATTAGGGTTTTGTGTCTTCGTATTCACTGAATAGCCATCATCGCATACTCTTGCTCGCTTCCCCACTAAGCTCATCCCCTCTCCTAATATGGTCGTCGGGTACTGTACTCTCAATGTTTCTGTTATTCTCTCTCCATGTAAAATAAGATCCTTGGATTTGTTAGGCACCAATAGTTTTGGTGTTTGTATGGAACAGAAAGAATAAGACGATTCCCAAGGGGAGGAAAGCAGGCAAGAAGAAGGCGTGAGTGTCATCTTCCTATTTGATGTTAACTCTTTTTGTTTTTGCTTTTCTTTCTTTCTCAAGCATTGTTGTGATCTATAGTTGTATATATGATTAGGGCCGATCCATTTGTGAAGAAGGATTGGTACGATATCAAGGCACCTTCAGTGTTCGCAGTAAAAAATGTGGGCAAAACCCTTGTTACTCACACTCAGGGTACCAAGGTATCTTTATTAGTCATTTAATTTCTCCGTTCGTTTTGTGCTGTTTGGTTGGTGAGAAAATATTGGCTAAGAAGTTAAGTTAAAATTTTGGCCTGGATTTCTGAGTTCTCCACTTTATGTCATAGGCTATATCTGCTGTAAAGATGCAATATTTCAGTTAATTTTTTTTGGCTTTGGCTTGTCCAATCAATTTATATGCGTTTTTTAGCTTAATAGTTGGCGGATGGGGTTGATGGTTAAGCAACCCTTTCTCATTGATATATGACTTGATGTGATTTAATGGTGCTATATTCTATTTAAGTGAGTTTTTCGCTTTCTTATCAAAGTTTCTGGAACATATTGTTTGGTTATGGAGAAAACCAAGTTTCTAATTCTACTTGCTGTCCCGTTGGCAATTTTGTATATTTTCTCAATGGAGGCGTTTCATTTCTTTGCTTCTAGAATGATACTTTAATATTAACTTCATAAGACAACTTTACCTGTATTTTTAACAACCTAGGGTCCTCATAGTTTATATTAAGTAGTTTTGGACATGCATTTCTCATGCAAGTCCTTGTACTGAGTTATATTTTAAGTAGGGTAACACCTAGATTTTTTCTTTAGCAATTTAAATCTGAATTAAGGTTTCAAGTTTTTATGCGCCTTCCTCTGTCCTTTTAGAAATTATAATACCTCCTTTTTTGTTTATTAAGTAAGAAATTATGATATTTTTAAAATTAAGTATTGATATTACACGGTAAGAATGCTTGAGTACGTCCTGCTTTTACTTTTTTTTTTAAGAAAATTGTTTTCATTTCCACTTTTTTTTTAGTCACCTTGTATATTGTTGTTCTTTTTACACCGTAGAACATAAAAGTTTTCAGTTTATGACTTTGATTCTGGTTGTGGCATCCTTGCCTTTATGTGCTTTTCCTCCCTCAATGTGAATTTGGTGTTATTCTTTTGTTATCTTTACTCTGTTTGTTGATGATGAGCATACTTTTTATCTTCCACAACCATTAAGTTTTTAACTTGCTTAGAATTTTCCAATTGCCAATATATGTTATCTGTGTACCTACTGATGCCTCTATTGTCACTTTCAGAGATTGCCTCTGAAAGGGCTCAAACATAGTCTCTGAGGTATCAATGGCTGATCTTCAAGATGATGAGGATCATGCATATAGAAAGATCAGATTGAGAGCTGAGGATGTTCAAGGGAAGAATGTTCTAACCAATTTCTAGGTAGGTAATGTAGTTTCATCTGCGTCCAACATTGTTAATGCTATTTTTTAATGAAAAAACAAACTTACGTTATCTTTTAAATTGTTTTCAAACATTTAAGGGAATGGATTTTACCATGAACAAGTTGAGGTCTTTGGTAAGGAAATGGTAGACAATGATCGAGGCTCATGTGGATGTGAAGACTACTGACTATTACGGTTTGAGGATGTTCTGCAATGGATTTAATAAGAGGCGGCAAAATGAAGTCAAGAGGACCTGTTATGCCTAGTCCAGCCAAATTAGACAGGTGATGCTAACTAGATTATCTTGTTAACTAGATACCTATATAACTATTTATCATCAGACAGAGCAAACATTATATCTTGGAAGACTTCTTTTGCTTTATTTTGTATTATGTTTGTGTTTAGCATAATTTACTGTGGAAAAATTCTTTAACTTACTGGCATAAATGATTTGATTTGTTGTTAAAGTGCTTGATAAATGCGATAATAGATAATATAAAAGATGAAGTGCACTCTCTTTTTCTGGATGTCTGTTTCTATTCGTTACGATTTATTGCTAACTCCATGTGGTTGGTATTTTGACCTTCTTGTCGACTGAATGCCATGTTTAAATGTTTATTCTATCTGAACAGTACATATAATATAGCTTTGGTCATGTCAGATCCGTCGTAAGATGAGGGAGATAATGATCAACCAAGCATCGTCTTGTGATCCGAAGGAGTTGGTTCGCAAGTTCATCCCAGAGTCAATTGGCAAAGAGATCGAGAAGGCAACCTCGGGCATCTACCCTCTACAAATCCTACATATGGAAGCTAGCATGTTAATTTGCCTGTTATGATCATATGTGTAGATTCATGGTGACTATTCAGATGATGTTGGTGTCAAGGTGGAGAGGCCCACTGATGAGACTATGGTGGAGGTGTCTGCTGAACCAGTTGGAGCCTGAATGTAGGACTATATGAAGTTGCCTTTTAGCTTTTGCTATTTTTCTTTTTTTGGCATGAGAATTGTGTGGCTCAATTCTGTTTATTATGAACGCAGTTATGCGTATGTCATTAACAAACAATTTTGGTCCGTTCAATCAAAGTGGACAACTTGTTGTTTTCATCCGAAATGTTTGTTTTAAGGAAGATGCTATATATTACACATTTTATCTCACTCTTACACGATGATTTGTCAATATTTATTAATCCTTGAATTTGTTATTTAAAAATGTAAGAATTGATCTCCATGATATTTACTCTATTTCTCGATATATATATATATATATCTTTATTTTGTGGGTTTTTCCATAATTCACCGTTTTAAATTCAATCAGTCCATTGTGGTAGGAGAACTACTTGCGATCTATATAAACCAAAAATATTCCAACCTTAAATAACTTCCTAGAGAAGTATAGTAGCATAATTAGAATGTAGAAAATCTTCCTCACATTGAACTAACTTACAATATCATTCTAGATATCAGAAAATCATGATCTCTCTCTCAACATCAATATAGAGATGGGTGCATTCTTTGCAACCACATAGGGTGCTAAAGTCATTAACTAAATTATAAATATGCTGCAAATGCAAATCAACATCTTCTCTGGGCTTCCAATCTTGTCAATGTTAGTCAATCCTTCAAGTTTATTTTCTTTCAAAATACTGGTGGAGGGTTTACCAAAGGGAAAGACCAAACTGAGACCAGATCATCCAAAACATATGCAGAACCATAATAATTTACGGATGAGACCAGTTCATACAAACATATGCAGAACCATAATAATTTTCAGTTTAGACCAGTTCATCCAAAACAAAAAAATCATACAACCAATTGCATGCAGTTTTTTTAATCAGGAAGGCAAACCACCCCCACCCCCTCTTTTTGAATACAAATAAACTCTAGAAGTAGAAATATTTTACACTTCTAAGTTCACATAAAGAGAATAAACTAACATAAGCTTCCAAACGTACCTAATAACATTCTTTTCAGAGCATCCTGCCATAGAAATCTCACCCAGTTCAACATTTATGACTAACCATTGAGTAGAACCAAACTCAATCCTATTGCTTCATATCTTCAAATTTTTAGTTTAAGGAGTGAACTTGTTGCCCAGATGACTAACACAAGAGGGGGGTGAATTGAGTCGTATTAAAAAATATAACAATTATAAATCAAATATACAATATAAAATATAAACAAAATACGAAACAGTAATAAATATAAAGAGTAAGGGTAAGAGAGAAGCAAACTCAGTATGTTAACGAGGTTCGGCCCCACTGCCTACGTCCTCGCCTCAAGCTACCCCTTGAGGATCCCCAAATTCATTATTCAACCTCCTTCAGGTGGAGATAGAAACCTATTACACCTTTGAACAACACCGCTACAAAAGATCCGTGTAGAACACCCTCTACACTTGCAATCACCTTACACGTGGTGATTCAACTATTCCCTGTGTAGAACACTTTCTACACTCACAAGGGTTATACACACCATTTTACTGATACAAGAGCTGATAGTGGGTAGGTTATCAGAAAACACTCCTCAATGAGTGAAATAAGAACAATACAGCGCAAATTATATTTCTCTCAAAATGAACAAGGATTAAGGCTCAATGCTTAGAGAAGAGAGAATGAAAGCTTTGAATGAATGTTGTATGCTCTAGATGTTGTAAATGTGAAGCTCTCAAATGATCTATTTATAGGCATGTAAGACTTCATATTCAAATTTAAAAAGATTCACATGTCAAAGACAACATCATTCACTTTTTAAAAAAATTCAAATAAAAGGCTCTTCTTTTTCAATTGTCAAAGACAACATCATTTATTTTTCAAAAACTTCAAACCTAATCTTTTACTTTTGGCATATGACAAACGGAGCACACTTTACTTTTCAAATATTTCAAACCTAATCTTTTACTTTTTGCATATGACAAAAGGAGCACACTTTACTCTTCAAATATTTCAAACAAAAACATCTACCTTTTGCATAAGTCAAAAAAAGCATCAATCACTTTTGAAAATATTCAAATAAAACATGCACATGTGAAAGATGACAATCAATCATCTTTAATATTTTCAAAGTTCAACCCTTTAATCAAGGTATGCACATGTGAAAGATGACAATCAATCATATTTCAAAATTTTCAAATTTAATTTTCAAAATATTCATGCACATGTGGAAAAAGTATTTTAATGCTTTATGATAAAATATTAATTTTGAGCCTTAATCATAATTTGGAATTTTTAAGAGATTTACAACATTACTCTATGACTTTAATGTGAATTTGTTCCCTTCTTGCTCATCCTTGTTTCCTTGATGTGCTTGACTTCATTGTGTAGACAACTTGAGCTTGAGACTCCTTTATTCTTTGAATTCATTTGTTATCATCAAAATCTATGTGTAGATATATAATTACACAAAGCTTCAAACCTTAGGTTCAACAATCTCCCCCTTTTTGATGATGACAAATACTTGATAGAACCTGAAGCCTGTATTAATACTTAAGCTCCCCCTGAGAATGTGCGTCAGTTTTTCAAGCAAAAGTATGAATATAATTCCAAGCATATATAACAAGTTTAGCAATTCAAACAATGTTAATGTTCTAGTCTAACACTTCTCCCCCTTTTGGCATCATTAAAAAGGATCTGCAACAAGTAAATGGATTGAAGAAAACGGTGTGTTAGTAGAAACTGTAGATAGTTGAAAAAATGGATCCGTCTGTGACCCGACAAGTGTGGCTGGAGATTTGAAAAAAAAAATCGCCTGATGTTGTTGACAAACGAGATTGAGGGCTCCAAGTTTCTAAAAAAATGTCATTTTCACCAATCGGTAAAAAAAATCACATTGCTCTTTGACTTGGATGATAGCTCGTCTTGTTCTTTATGCTATCTCTATAAAATCAGTCTTAAAGTTCATCCAATCTGCATCAAGTTTTCTTCTCATCTCTATAACTCATCTGCATTCCTTCAACATTCTCGCTTTAAGCCTTCAATTCTTTTCTCAATGGCTCATTCTTCTAACATTTCTCTAGATCCATCTATGAGGCATTCTGCACCTGAACCTCCTGTCCTTTCTGCAGCTGCCATTGGTGCCATGTTGCAGCAAGAAAATAATAATTTGGCTAATAAGTCAGATTTCGATGCTATCTACGACTTGGTGAGTCTTGGGACTCGCTACTCCTTCTCTATTGTTGCTTTTTCTCAGCGGCTACAAGTCAGAAATCATGAAATTGAAAAGCTTAAAGAACAAATTATTGTACTTCAACAAATTGTTCAAGAGTCTCACACAAGGGAAGGAATCATTCGGAAAAAGAATAAACAGTTGAAATCTTTATTAGATTCTTCATTCCGCTTGCCAGTTCTCATGGATAAGAATGATATGATATTGTATGAAGAGAATGAGCGTCTCAAACATGAGGCTAAGAATCTCAAGTTTATGTAAAAGTATTTAAAAAATCTCTCTTTATTTTTATTGACTATGGTCTATCTTTTAAGAGATATTCGTAGCATGCATCATACCTATTTCTCTTCTGATCATACATAATCTATCTTCTGGTAAAGGTTTTGTGAAAATATCTGCTAACTGATCGTGTGTTTGTGAACTCTAGTACTATATCGCCTTTCTGCACATGATCTCGAAGAAAATGATATCTTATTTCAATATGCTTAGTTCTAGAATGTTGTACTGGGTTCTTTGAAAGATTTATAGCACTTGTATTATCACATTTGATTGGAATGTGATTATACATGAGTTCAAAATCTTCAAGTTGTTGCTTCATGTAGAGAACTTGAGCACAACAACTACCCGCAGTAACATATTCTGCCTCAGCAGTAGATAGTGCAACAGAATTTTGTTTTTTACTAAACCAGGAAACTAGTGCATGACCTAAGAAATGACATGCTCCACTAGTGCTTTTTCGATCTATTTTACAGCCAGCATAATCTGCATTTGTGTAGCTGATTAGATCGAAAGATGTGTGCTTAGGGTACCATAACCCTAGGTTAATTTTACCACTAAGATATCTAAGAATGCGCTTAACTGTAATTAAATGTGATTTTTTTGGAGATGATTGAAAGCGTACACATAAGCACACACTAAACATAATATCTGGTCTACTGGCTGTTAAATATAATAAGCTACCAATCATACCTCGATATATCTTCGAGTCAACTGGCTTACCGGATTCATCTTTATCAAGTTTAGTTGATGGGCTCATTGGTGTTCCAATTTCCTTAGCACCTTCCATCCCAAACTTCTTTAGTAATTCCTTAATATATTTTGATTGATTGATGAATGTCCCACTTTTTGCTTGCTTAATTTGCAATCCGAGAAAGAATGCAAGTTCTCCCATCATGCTCATCTCAAATTCTTCCTGCATAGTCCTAGCAAAAACTTGACACATATTTTCATTAGTAGCACCGAATATTATATCATCAACATAAATTTGAATCAAAAGAATATCATCATTTTCATGTTTAATGAAAAGAGTTGTATCGATTTTTCCTCTTGAAAAATCTTTTTCAATCAATAAACCACTGAGTCTCTCGTACCAAGCTCTAGAAACTTGTTTGAGTCCATATAGTGCTTTTGTGAGTTTGAAAATATGATTTGGCGAAATATGATTTTCAAAACCTAGAGGTTGCTCAACATATACCTCTTCATTTATAAAACCATTTAAGAAAGCACTTTTAACATCCATTTGAAAAAGTTTGAAATATTTATAACAAGCATATGCAAGTAGCATTCGAATAGCTTCTAATCTTGCGACTGGTGCATATGTCTCATCATAATTGATTCCTTCTTCTCGATTAAAACCTTGGGCTACAAGTCGAGCCTTATTTCTAGTAATGATTCCGGACTCATCTTTCTTGTTTCTAAAAACCTATTTTGTTCCAATAATAGTATGATTTTTGGGTCTAGGAATAAGTGTCCAAACTTCATTTTTTTCAAATTGATTCAACTCTTCTTGCATAGCTAGAATCCAAGATTCATCAATAAGTGCTTCATCAATATTTTTGGGTTCAATCTGAGATAGAAAAGCAGTATGATTGCAAATATTTCTTAGAGATGATCGAGTACTTACACCTCGTGAAGGTTCTCCCAAAATTTGTTCCACTAGATGATCTTTCACAAATTTCCACTGTTTGGTTGCATCTTGTATTAAATTTTGATGATCTTTCCTGATGACTCCATGTTGAACTTCCTCTATTGTGTTCTCTTTGTTGAGATTGAGACTTTCCGTGTTATTTATACCTCCTGTTTCTTCATCAATAGATTTCTTGGAGAGTGGAGAATTAGATTCATCAAATACTACATGCATAGATTCTTGTACAGTCAAAGTCTTTTTATTGAATACTTTATAAGCTTTACTATTAGTAGAATACCCAAGAAAGATACCTTCATCAGATTTTGCATCAAACTTACTTAAATTATCCCTGTCAGTCAAAATAAAACATTTGCATCCAAATACATGAAAGTAACCAATGTTGGGCTTTTTCTCATTCCAAAGCTCATAGGGGGTTTTATCTAACTTAGACCTTAGCATAACTCTATTTATAACATAACATGCAGTACTTACCGCTTCAGCCCAAAAATAAGTAGGCAAGTTGTTCTCATTGAACATTGTTCTTGCCATCTCTTGAAGAGATCTATTTTTCCTCTCTACTACCCCATTTTGTTGGGGAGTTCGAGGAGCAGAAAAATTATGCACAAAACCATTTTCATCACAAAATGTTTCAATATTTTTATTAGCAAACTCTTTTCCCCTATCACTTCGGATACTAGAAATTGTATAGCCCTTTTCATTTTGAATTCAATTGCATAACTTGGTAAAGGCATTATGTGCCTCATCTTTATGAGCAAGAAAGATGACCCAAGTATATCTAGAGAAATCATCAACAATAACAAATGCATAATATTTTCCTCCTAGACTTGCAACTCTATTTGGTCTAAAAAGATCCATGTGTATCAGTTGCAATGGTCTAGTAGTGGAAATATATTTTTTGGTTTTAAAAGAAGTTTTTGTTTGGTTACCAAATTGGCATGCATCACAAATTTTGTCTCTAAGAAAATTTGTTTTTGGAAAACCTCGCATAAGATCATTTTTTGAAAGTTTGGAAATAAGTTCCATGTTGGCATGACCTAATCTTCTATGCCATAGCCAACTAGTTTCATTTTGAGCTGAAAAGCAAATAGCATCTTGTGAGGTAATTTCTTCAAAATCGATTGTATAAACATTGTTACTTCTAAAAGCAATAAAACAAATATTACAATCATGATCATTCAAAATAATGCACTTATCCATTTTGAAAGTAACTATAAATCTTTTATCACATAATTGACTTATGCTCAAAAGATTATGTTTTAGACCTTCAACAAGTAGAACATCTTCAATTATGAGAGAAAATTCATTACCAATTTTACCTATTCCCACGATCTTCCCTTTCGAGTTGTCTTCAAATGTCACGTGTCCTTCTTCTTTAGATCTAAGATCAAAGAACTTAGTCTTGTCTCCCGTCATGTGTCTTGAACATCAACTATCTAAAAACCACTTGTTTTTGCTTGTGGATGACTTCATGCATACCTATAAAAACAATTAAAATGATTTTTCTTGGTACCCAAGTTCTTTGGGTCCTTTATTTATTAGTATTAAAAGAAACAAGATTTTTAGGTACCCGTATGACCCTAATAGTCATTGTATGATTTCTTCTAATAGGACAAGTATGATAATTATGATCATTTCTATTACAAAAATTGCAAATAGCATGTGACATATATGAAGAACTTGAATGATTATAATAATATCTTTTTTTGATAAAATTATTTTTATGAAAAGAATTTTGAATATTGGTCTTTGATGTAGAAGGATTATCAAAGAAATTTTTATAAGGTTTGTATTTTTGTTTTGGCATATATCCCAAACCTGCCTTGTCAAAAACACATCTTTGACTACCAAGAAGTTTTTCAAAATTTCTTTTTCCATTCGTAAAGTTTACAACAATATTTTCTAAATCGGTTTTCTTCTTATTCAACTCAAGATTTTCATCTTTCAAAATGATACTTTCTTTTCTTAAAATATCAATTTCGTTTGTTAAAGAATAATTTTTCTTTTTCAAAATAGTTTACTTGATACCCAATTTTTCAAATTCCTCATATACCTCTTCTAAAACATTTTGCAATTTTTCATACGAAGGATCTTCAATATTATCAAGATTTGTTACCTCAATGTCATCTTTAGCCATACGACAAAGATTTGCTGATTCTCCATTGCTTGCTTCACTATCTGAACTACTTGAATCATCATCCCATGTAGCTTTCATTGCTTTCTTGCCCTTGTTTCGATCTTTCTTTAGCAGAAGACAATCTGGCTTGATATGATCAGGCTTATTGCATTTATAACAAATTAAAGTGTCATTTTTACCTGAATCTTTCTTGGAAAACTTTTTGAAGGATTTCCTCGGAGGAGTTTTATTTTTCTTTAAGAACCTCTGAATTCTTCTTGTTATCATCGCAACTTCTTCATCTTTGTCGTCATTTTCCTCATCTTCATCACTTTCACTTTCATGAGGAACAGCTTTAAGTGTCAAGGTCTTATTTGGCTTTCCTTCTTCTCCTCTTTTCAATGTGTACTCATGGGTGATAAGTGACCTGATGAGTTCATTCACTTCGAGCTTCTTGAGGTCTCTAGCTTCAAGAATCACTGTCACTTTTGATTCCCAGCGTTTTGGTAGAGAATTGAGAATTTTTCATACTATCTCCACCTTAAAATAAACTTTGTCAAGAGCTGTCAAGCTGTTTATGATGTTAGTAAAACGAGTGTGCATACTAGAAATAGATTCATCATCATTCATCTTAAACATTTCATATTCATGAGTAAGAATATAAATTTTTGATTCCTTGACTTGCGAAATTCCTTCATAAGTAACTTCCAAGTTATCCCAAATTTCTTTTGCCGTAGCGCAAGTCATTATTCTATTAAACTCATTTCCATTGAGAGCATTAAATAATAAATTCATAGCAATTAAATTCAAAGTATAAAGTCTATTGTCTTCACGATCAAACTCTTCTTCTTCCTTTTTGACCTTTACTCTATCAACTACTTTTGTTGGAATATAAGGTCTATTTACAATGCATTTCCAGATTTCTCGACCTTGAGCCTGAAGGAATATTCTCATTCTAACTTTCTAGAATGAGTAATTGTCTCCACAAAAGAGTGGAGGCCGACTGCTAGATTGACCTTCACCAAATGAAGCTGCAATGTTAGCCATAAGATCTTAACTCAAAAGATAGTTAATCTTATAATAGAGCTCTTAGCTCTGATACCAATTGTTGCCCAGATGACTAACACAAGAGGGAGGGTG
This sequence comes from Carya illinoinensis, assembly GCF_018687715.1. Lineage (NCBI taxonomy): Eukaryota > Viridiplantae > Streptophyta > Magnoliopsida > Fagales > Juglandaceae > Carya > Carya illinoinensis. Next base: position 25,225,821 of record NC_056759.1, on the reverse strand, counting down.
AATTGAGTTGTATTAAAAAAAAATAACAATTATAAATCAAATATACAATATAAAATATAAACAAAATACGAAACAATAATAAATATAAAGAGTAAGGGTAAGAGAGAAGCAAACTCAGTATGTTAACGAGATTCGGCCCCACTGCCTACGTCCTCGCCTCAAGCTACCCCTTGAGGATCCCAAATTGACTATTCAACCTCCTTCAGGTGGAGATAGAAACCTATTACACCTTTGAACAACACCGCTACAAAAGATCCTTGTAGAACACCCTCTACACTTGCAATCACCTTACACGTAGTGATTCAACTATTCCCTATGTAGAACACTTTCTACACTCACAAGGGTTATACACACCCTTTTACTGATACAAGAGCTGATAGTGGGTAGGTTATCAAAAAACACTCCTCAATGAGTAAAATAAGAACAATACAGCGCAAACTATATTTCTCTCAAAATAAACAAGGATTAAGGCTCAATGCTTAGAGAAGAGAGAATGAAAGCTTTGAATGAATGTTGTATGCTCTAGATGTTGTAAATGTGAAGCTCTCAAATGATCTATTTATAGGCATATAAGACTTCATATTCAAATTTAAAAAGATTCACATGTCAAACACAACATCATTCACTTTTTCAAAAAATTCAAATAAAAGGCTCTTCTTTTTCAATTGTCAAAGACAACATCATTTATTTTTCAAAAACTTCAAACCTAATCTTTTACTTTTGGCATATGACAAAAGGAGCACACTTTACTTTTCAAATATTTCAAACCTAATCTTTTACTTTTTGCATATGACAAAAGAAGCACACTTTACTCTTCAAATATTTCAAACAAAAACATCTACCTTTTGCATAAGTCAAAAAAGGCATTAATCTCTTTTGAAAATATTCAAATAAAACATGCACATGTGAAAGATGACAATCAATCATCTTTAATATTTTCAAAGTTCAACCCTTTAATCAAGGTATGCACATGTGAAAGATGACAATCAATCATCTTTCAAAATTTTCAAATTTAATTTTCAAAATATTCATGCACATGTGGAAAAAGTATTTTAATGCTTTATGATAAAATATTAATTTTGAGCCTTAATCATAATTTGAAATTTTTAAGAGATTTACTACATTACTCTATGACTTTAATGTGAACTCGTTCCCTTCTTACTCATGCTTGTTTCCTTGATGTGCTTGACTTCATTGTATAGACAACTTGAGCTTGAGACTCCTTTATTCTTTGAATTCATTTGTTATCATTAAAATCTATGTGTAGATATATAATTACACAAAACTTGAAACCTTAGGTTCAACAGAACTATATACAAAATTGAATAAAGTGAAGACAAAAGAATTTTCAAAATTCTGTGCAAAGTTACCAAACCTATATGCACTCCATTGTCATCAAACACAACAACTAGCAGAGATACTCCAAAAGGCCTTACACCACTGCCAAGAACAAGAGGTAAGAACCAACCATATTGAACTTAAAAAAATTACAAAAAAAGGCCTTACACCACTGCACCACAAAATCTCTATCATCACAAAATCCTCTACAAAATATCCAAAAAATCCTCCATCATTACAGCACACAAGATGGTCATGGATTCATTAATAGCATACTATTAATAGCATAAAATTATTACCGGTTTCTTCTTTTCTTCAAATTCTGGAAATTCAGGAAATTCTTCCCTAAAGTCATCTGGACTACTCAACGACGGAGGGTATTGCATATATCAACACATTCATCAACCATGGGTGTTGTTAGGAAAAATTACAATCAGATTAAACAAATTAGCATGTTAATTGTTGGATATTGGTTAAAAAATTATGAGATGTAATACCTGGAATGATTCTTCAAATCACCTAAAGTCCTCCGGATTACTCGGCGAAAGGTAGGGCATATTTACATCAAATTGATGCTGCAATTATTCAATTAGTTAGATTCATGAGCACATCAAACACACTTTATTAAAAAATAAATGACATCAACATGCCTACTCACATGGTAGCAAAAGAAGAAAAATGAACATTATTGTATCAAAACTACATAATACAGAATCTGAAAAGTAAAAAAAAAAAAAACAAAAGTTGTACAAGAAGCAAAAGAAACATATCAGAAATTATATTAAGACGATCTCTCTTGAAGCAAGAAATTGTGTACCAATTACAAGAGCATTAAATAATCTTTCGTTGGTTGCCAAGAAAGTACGAGAATAAAACCATGAACAAACCACATTTTCAGTTTTTCAGATTATAAGCTTCTTCATGAACAAATTTAATAGCAACTAATTTAAAAGAAAAAACATGATTGACTGCTAGTTAGCCATGACCTTTCTTGATGACTCGTTTTGAAATTTCTTAGGCACTTGAGAGAGCTACAGTAAAGACATTGGATTGCCAACTTCAGAGGACATTAATGTTGATTAGTGGTTATTGGACTAAAAGGATTTTGTAGAAGAGGATTTTGGGCTTGGCTTTTTCAGTGGCATGGACATGATTTCTCTAGACATGGGTGGTTGCCACTGACCAACCTCAGAACAGTTGAAGGGGTACTTCATAATTGGACACTTTTTGGTCCTAATTCTTCCGATTTCCAATGTCTGTTTAAAACAACTTTAGAAATTTTTAGCAACAGCAAGTTGTGCAATTAGAATACTTACAAGAATTCTAGCTGCTTAATCCCACAAGGATATGGGTATATAGATATCAAGTATGAGTTGGAAAAGTGTGTTTTTTTCCCAATATATATGGGAGGATTCCCATCTATCAATCTTTTCTCAAGTACACAAGATTGGAGCCAATTGGGGATTTCTAAATGCATAGGATAAAGCAGATTGCTACCTATACCAACCACACACCCACCCACCCCCCCCCCCCCCCCTCCTTTCCCTTTTATCTTTTTAGATTTTAGAGTTTGTAATATTGCTACCAACGCTATATAAGATTGCTACCTATTACCCCCCCCCCCCCCCCCCCCCCAATAATATTGGTGCAATAATATTCTTTTCCTTATTAGGAAGGCGGAAGCTCCTTTAACATTCTTAGGTGGGGAATGTATTTTCCCATTGAAAATCTATCTGCATGCTCTTGCTCTAGTTAAGATATATAGATGAATATTTGGTTGATCAGCTCATGGAACAATTAATAGAAAGGCCATTTTACATCTAATTTCCTCTCTATAAATTATTTCCAATATCTATTTACATTCTTCTCTATACAATGTTAGAAAGATAGTGAATTGATGGCATGATTATAAACTCGAAACACACAAAATGCAGTAAAGGGGGCATATCGAATCCAAGCATTAAAGCTTATTCAGTTGATATGCATTGAAATCCCTGGAAATTGAAACGATGGGAGTCGACCTTTAATTTAAATGCCTAGATCTCTACATATTCATACAAACCATTGTCTACATACTCTGATGACAATTAAAACAACGTTTTTCAACAAGACAATCTTAACAAGTAAAATAAAAAATCGAGACATTATTAAGTTTAGCAAGAAATCTTTAATCACAAACTTTATCATTGTCCTCTACTTTTATTTTTGGGTAAATATATGAACTGTTCAATGGAAAAAAGACATTTTTCAAGTTTCCACACTAGTATTTTTCCTATGTCTACGTGACCGTAAGAAAAACGCATAGCTTGATTTCCCTTACATACAAAAACTCAAAAGCAAGCACTCAATGCATAATAACTCAGTCTTGGTTTTCTCATTTGCGCCAGTAACATCGTAATGGCTACATATAGAGCAGGTAACAAGGTGATGCATGTGAAAATCTTAAGTGAAAAAGAGCTTGTTCTCTCCTCGCTTAAGTGAACTATAATCAACAAGAGGAAAGGAATTCACTTTATAAAAGCAGAGGTCCAAAGCAGAGGTCAAAAGCAGAAGAAATTGCATGCCCTAAGCCGCAACACCCATCTCACAAAACCCAAACCCCACCTCTCTCAATACACAAGAAGAACGTAATCTAGAAGGAAAATTGAAGCTTGAAATGTTAGCTATGAAGCTAAGCAGGGGCGGCAGTGAAACAGAACTCCCCCGGAGCAATGTCACTAACTTTGCGTTAAATGAGCTCGCGTGGAGGGGCAACAAAATGCAAACGGATGATCTTCGAGGGGTGGCGCTGAAGAGAGGAACGGCGTCGCAGGGTGGCATTGGGTAGAGGTTAAAAGCGATGCGGCTTGCTTGGCCACGGAGGAGGGGGGTCTTCACAGGATGTTAATCGGTTCGCTCCATCGGAGGGGCACTCGGGGAGTTGGAGCGGCAGATGGAGGAACGTCACTCGATGTCGCTAGACAGAGAGACGACGTCGCTGGGTGATGCTCGATAGAGGAAGGTGATGCGCGATGTGGGCAGGCGAGTTCGCAGGACAAATTCAAATGGGGAAGGAAGAAAAGCCAAAAATCAAATCAACCGCGTACAACAAACAAAACGCTAAAAAAAAAAAAATAGAGCCACGTAGGGTGCACTATTACTCTGTTTGTTTACCATTGGGTATCTTTTTAAGTTGATCAGTTTTTTTTTTTTTTAATTTATAGTTGATAACGTTGGTCAATGTGTAACCATGCTCTTAATTTCTTACTTTGCTTTCAGCAGGCTCTTTCAAACTCTAGGCGGTTTTTAGCTTTAATTGTTATTTGTATTAATGTTGGTTTCTTAATTATTTTGTTGTCGTTGTCTCTTTATTCTTGTAAATGAAAGTTTAGCGTCTGGCCTTAATTCCTCATAGTGGGAATATTAAAGCGATTTTATGGCCTGTTGTATGTTTCTTTCACTAACTAATAATTATTTGCAGCTTTATTGAGGTTTTAATTACTCGGCAATTAGTTATTGTATTTGGAAAAGATCAACTAGAGAGGCTTATAGGTGTGGCTGTTTTTAAGAGTCTTACTGACTTATCAATTTGGGTACACACATAGAAGAGTTTAATTGAGAAATAACAAAAGAAGTGTGTTTATCTTTTTGAGAGATTTTCCAACAATAGAGAGGTATTCTTTGAGTGGAGCTTTGAGTACAATCACTTGTGCAGAGTTGGTTTGGGCTATACAATGATCAGTTGAGCCGTTGTATCTTAAATGAGTCAAGTCAAAAGGAGTTCTGCTGCACCTATTAATTTGAGATTTTGTACACCACAGAGGGTTTGAATCTCCTTAAAGAAAGCGATATTTCCGTGCTTCAGTCTAAACTGGTTTCGTTTGAATGTTAATTTTATTGTAATTTTTATTACATTATTGTGTATTTCACGAACACTTCTTTTGCAGATGCTTTTACAGCTTTGGGAGCTCTATTAATTGGACCACTGCTCGGTAAGAATCTATATCCTCTCTGTAATTTAACTATTTGAACGGCGTAAGTAAATTAATCATTTCTTAAATAACGAAACAAGAATAGTTGGACATCATTAATTGGTTATGAATACTACACCAATTTTGAAAGGGAGTAATTAATTGGTTATGAATACTACCTATATATTTTTTCAAATGTAACGACACAGTGGTGACAACATGCCGTAGCTAAACTGATAGTGCAAGTTGCAACAACAAGATCGCTTTTGTATAATTACTTTTGTGTTTTCATTTCCAAAATGGCGTGTGCCAATTAGTGTATTAGGTGCTCCATTTGGGATTTTATTTTTTATATATAAATGGCAAAGAAGGCACTTATCCATGTAGGACGATGTTGAGAAATTTCTACAAAGCCAAAATAACTTCATGCAAATAAGGTACTCTTTTTTCATAAATTAAGAAAATGACCAAAGGTTTTAGGGAAAGATTGGGTGAATGAGGATATGGCACAGTATTTAAAGGAACACTTCGAAGTGGACATCTTGTAGCTGTAAAGATGTTAAGCCAATCCAAAGCAAATGGGCAAGATTTTATCAATGAAGTAGCGACCATTGGAAGGATCCATCATGTGAACATAGTGCAACTCATTGGTTTTTGTGTTCATGGTTCAAAGCATGCCCTTATATATGAGTTCATGCCCAACGGATCTCTAAACAAACACATTTTTTCATCAGAGTCAAATATCCTCAACTACAATAAAACATATGATATTGCTTTAGGAGTGGCTCGTGGGATTGATTATTTACATCAAGGATGTGACATGCATTACATTTTGACATTAAGCCTCACAACATTCTTCTCAATGAGAATTTGAACCCCAAGGTTTCAGATTTTGGCTTGGAAAAATTGTACCCTGCGGAAGATAGTATTGTTCCTTTAACTCGCGCAAGAGGAACGTTAGGATAAATGGCTCCTGAAATGGTTTACCAAAACATTGGAGGCATTTCATATATAGCTTTGGAATGTTATTAATGGAAATGATGAGCAAAAGAAAAAACTTGACTGCATTTACAGAACATTTAAGCCAAATTTACTTCCCCACTTGGATATATGATCAATTCCATGATGGAAAGAATATAGAAATACAAGATGCTACTGAAGATGAAAGGAAAATATGTAAGAAGATGATAATAATCGCATTATAGTGCATACAATTGAAGCCTAGTGATCATCCATCAACGAACAAAGTAGTCAAAATGCTTGAAGGAGATGTTGAATGCTTACAAGTTCCTCTCAAGTCACTCCAGCCATCAACAAAGAGAGAGATAAAGGGTGCTAGAGATAATTCAAATCAAGCTTCATTGGCAATTCAATCACATGAATCAAGTCTTACTTAATTTTTATTATATATCTTTCTAAAATTGAACTACCTCTTTCTATCTTTTTTTAAGAGAAGACTTTGTATTGACTGAACTATGAAAGTCTTGCTTCAAGCCCACAAACAAAGAGAAGATCGACAATATAAGGTCATAATCTTTCTATGCTTATCATAGTATACTACGCAGTGCCTTCATATAAGTATCAATCTAAAGTTTTTACTCATCCATGTATAAAGTTTTTATACATCTCTCTCTCTCTCTCTCTCTCTCTCTCTCTCTCTCTCTCTCTCTCTCTCTCTCTCTCTCTCTCTCTTTTTATTATTTTCTCTCTACTTTTTTTCATTTATTTAATTTATAAACTAAATATATAAAAAATTTAGATAAGTAGTTGAATAATATTGGTAGTCTTAAAAAATAGTTAATTAAAATAAGAAAAGTAGGATGTAATTAGTTTTTCAAATTAAAAAATATAGATTAACCATTAGAAGTGCTCTTACAATACGTAATGTTTAATCGTCTCGACAAGGCCCATAATGGCAAGTCATGTTTGATCTCTGTGGTAGTGCCAATAATATGTTATTCAAAAGTGATCATATTAGTAATTGGTAGTAGTAATAAACAACCATAGCATGAAATAGATAATACTATTGATTTAGTGGATGATTTTGGATCTTATTAATAGGCTAAAATTGAGAAAATTCCAATTTATATTTATTGAATTTTTCTTGAATAGGCTATGGGCCCAAATATCTTATTTGATGGATTATGGAATTTGAAAAATTGTTGATTTTGATTTAGGTACTTAGGATCATAATTACACAAAAAGAATTGCACTATTGGATTCGTTAAAATTTTAAAAAATTGAAGTGTAATAATTATATTTTTTATTTTCAAATTTCAAGTGGACCAATAATAGAATGCCACGTGTCACCATAGCGTATCTCGATATTAGCTGGTGGGACCTTCATAATAGGTACGTTGGATAACACACATGTGAAATAGCTTTCCATTACTTTCTTTATTGTAGCAACAACTGTTTAGACTAGAAGATGTGTGGGTTAATATTAAACCAAAACATAGTTGCATTCCCCTTGTCGCACGGAGTAATGATACACTTACACTTCCTTTATTATTGTTTTATTACCCAACTATTTCTTTTCTTTGAATTTGGATTAAAAATATCTAAACATGACTCTTTTGCTTAATTTAGAAAAATCAATTCAATCAACTAGCATAATCATGTAATTTAATTAAAAATAAATTCAATTTTATAAAAAATGGCCTTCTTTTGCTCTTTAGGCTAATTTTTATAAAATTGAATTTATTTTTAATTAAATTATACGATTTTTTTGGTTGATTGAATTTATTTTCTTCTAAATTATACATGAAGGTCATATTCTAGAATTTTTAATCCAGAATTCAAATAATAAAATGAAAAAAAATAAATAGATAATAAAACAATAATAAAAGAGATATAATGATATCGTTATATTGTCGCGCATCCTTTCCGTTTCTTCTTTTTAATACTCATTTATTTCATAAAGCAGACTTCCTTGTATTCTTTTTTGAGATGCACATTCAAATTTAATGCTATTGCCAAAATGCACACAATTCCCACCCAATGCATTAATGCACTTAGCTCAATTGCTCCCTCTTTTCCCTGACAGACCCTTCACTCTTGCACTCTCCTTTCTCTTTCTTTCCCCCACTCAGCATCTCTCTCATGCTCTTTTCTTTAATTTACCTAATTTCCACTCAATTTCCGACTGAAGCCTTACCTAACCCACTATCTCTCTCCCTTACTCTCTCTCACACAACACTTCCATACTGAAGTTGAGCAAAGCAGATCATTGTCTATTACACGTTGTTTAGACACCATGATTTCTATTATTTCTCCTAGTTCCTTTGAATCCCAGACCGCTATGAGCGACCCTCAGCAGATGACAACCCCCAAACACCAAGCCCCACCACTATCGAACAACCATAGCTTCACTTTCCCCCTCACGGTAGTAGCATAAACTAGCAGCAGGAAGCAACAGATGTAGCTCATGTCTCAACCATGACAGCACCGCTCAAAGGGAAACTCAACCTTGCTCGGCCCTAGCACACCCTCAACCACCTAGGCCAACATTGCCACCCATGTGAGCCACCGTAGCGTCCACAAGCCCCTGTATAGCCAACCCAAAAACATAACACACATCCTTCTCCATTGGGAAAACACCACTATGAGCTTCACCTAACCTTTTTCATGTACGATCTGCCACTGTGTTCTGCAACCACCGCCAGCGACATCAGAGGCTGCCGATTGGACCATCTTCGCGGTCCAAATCTGTCAATCTCTTTCTTTCCTTTATTCTTCACCATTTTTCTCAGCCTAATCATGTTGTTTCGAAGCCACACCACCAAGATCCGCCACCTACAAACACCCTATCAAAGGTCTTCCGACCAACGCCCATCCACTTCCCTCATGCCTCTCAACCTCATCTCTCTAAGATCCCTTATGATCTCTCTCTCTCTCTCTCTCTATCTCTTTGTATGTAGGCTGCCCCTATCCACATGTAACACATCCCTAGTTGAACAAACAATCTCACTTTGAGGGTGAGATTCTATAGAATAACAAGAGAGGAAGAAGTAGGATGGACATGAAAATAAGGTTTCTATTAGTTTTTGTACAAAGCAAACAACTACCCACAACTATATGTAGGAATTCCCTATTAGAAGGCTTCCCATATACTAGGCCTCTTGGACCATGGTTTAAACAACTAACATAAAAATAACAAGGAAATTAAAATAAGACCATTATATCATTAATCTACTTGGGCCTAAGCCCATGATACTAACTAAAATAAACTCGGTTCCTAGTCCAATCCAACAATCCCCACAAGCTGGCCCTTACTGTAAATTGAATTCTGATAAATCTTCCCCTTTAAAGCACCTTGCCTACAAGGTGAAGTCATGTTTCTTTGACTTGGTGTGGTAAATTGCACTATGAAAAGCATTTTTGCAACTGCTATTGCCTTTTCAGTGAGCAACATTGAGGGAGTTTCATGAAGGTTTAGAGTGTAAGTTACCTTGAGTTGTGAAAGTAAGCGCAAGTATGGCACTTCGCCCAACGTTCTTGCTGAACCGTGGAACTCAGCTATGTAATGGTCGCTATAAACATGTCCAAATTTGGTACGATGTCCTCCCAAAAACTAGACGGGTGGATGCTACTGCAATAGTATGTACGATCTGAAATGTAGGCTCGTTGACTGTGCAGGCAATAGTAGTAAAAGAAGAACCCAATGAAAGATTAGAATTTTGAGTTTCATGAAAGTTTAGAGTGTAAGTTACGTTGAGTTGTGAAAGTAAGCACAAGTATGGCACTTTGCCCAAAGCTCTGGCAGAACCATGGAACTCAGCTGTGTAATGGTCGCTATAAAACATGTCCCAATTTGGTATGAAAACCTCCCAAAAATAGACTGGTGAATGCTACTATAGCAATATGTAGCGTCTAAAATGTAGGGTTATTGATTGTGTAGGAAATAGTAGTAAAAGAAGACTCCAATGAGATATTAGAATTTTAAGGCTCACTTGAACCATGTATTTCCTCCTGGAGGTCAATGTTGAGCTTTAACAGATTAGCATTAGTGACAACAAATTGGGTTTTTTGACATTAGCAGGGTTCTCAATAATCTCAAAACTTAATTTTACTATACCTTCAAAAGAGTTTTTGTCAACATCTTTAAATCCAAAGGAAACATTAGTATCACCTCCAAGCATAAAGGAAGCAATGATATGAACCCATGGAATTTGAATCCCTTGAACCCACAATCAATTTGAAAACTCACCCAAGAAAGTCAAAATTAAGTCAACAGATGGAAAAATCTAGACCCATTGAGGAACTCGTTTCAAAAACCTAGATTGTATGAAAATCTAGACACATTGAAAAACCTTTCTTAGGAACTCAGATTACAAAGGAGGAACGCCACAAAGGTTGTGATTTACCTTTGATAAGTTCAAAAGTTCAATCAAGAACAAGAGGAGATAAACTCAACTCACGATGAAAATTCATCAATTTTTATAAACTTTCATAATCTATTAAAATGAGACTATAAAGTGTATTTAAACTAAAATCTCACAAAACCCTAGGTAAAATAAAGCCTCATCTTCCAAAAATCCTCCCAAGTAAATAGTATCGCAGCTACATTAATGCTCTATAGTAACTCCGATACAGTAACCCTATTGAAACCCTAGTTCAACAAAATAATAACTTTTTAAACATGTCCTTAAGTCATTCTCATAATAAACCTAATTATTCTAAACTAATAAAATAAGTCTTTTAAATGAATTAAACAAGTTGAAATCCTTAAAGTGCCCAAAGCCTTTGAGTCATATTGTTGCCCTCTTCTATAGCTTATATCAAATTAATCAAAACTAAATCTTCATGCTTCAAGCCCATCTTGAATGTTGGGCTCTTGCTAGACCCGTCCTAGGTGAATTATACCAATCCATGCATTGCTTCCTTACTCTTCTTAGCTCTCGATCTTGTGATTGCCCCATCTGAAACTTGCAAATGATCCCAAAGGCTCGGTCCACCTTGAGGCCCATCAATTCTTCAAAGCAGTTGCCTTCTTTTCTCCTCCTCAAAATTTCATGCAAGAAAAGCCACCAAAAGCTTATCCTTCTCGTCCCCACTGATTATAAAAAGACTAGCAAACACTTGAAGTCTATTCAATGTTCTATATAACAACGCACAATCTTTGGATCTTTGTTCTCAAGATATTGTAATCTTACCGGTTTCTCAATCCGTGCATGCAATTGTGTTGTATTTGTAAACCAATATCCAACTCCAATAGCCTGCACTTATTGCCAATATCTAGCAATAGTGACATACTCAAGAAAAGTGAATGATACATTTAAGGAGAACTTCACATTACAATTCAACAATTTCTAAGACCAACTCATATTAATTGATAGATTGGTCGTGACAGTTGCAAATCTTTCTCTTCCCTTATCAAATGGCTCAAATACACCCCAAAACTAGTAATTCATCAAACAAATAAGGAGAAAAATTCTTATATGGTAAGAGTATATAAAACGATGTCGCCTTTGAAAACCCCATTGATTTTGCAATCTCAAAAATATCCCCAAAACAAGCAAAAATCATGTTTTTATTACATAAAGGGTGTACAACCCAGTGCCTACAAAATTTCAATCCATATATATCGTAAAAGTATTATTCATGGACTACAACAGGGACGTAGACTTGTACCCATCAGTGTTGTTCTTCAAAACCACCCATTGTTGGAGTGCATTGGTAAGAAGGTCATCTCCATGTTCCTTGAGAAGGGCCTGACTGAAGCTCCCAGGCACAAGATTCTTTCAAAACCAATTGTTGAAGTGCTTTTCTTACTTTTGGGAGCCTGAAACACATCTATTAGCTTAGCCACTAGTAGCTAGGGAAATTGAAATAACCTTGGGAGACAAATGATATCCAGATCTACAAATAGATTGCACAAAAATGGTTGAACATCATCAAAAGTCTCTGGTCCTCATAGATTCAGTAGTAGCAATACCCCAGTTTTCTCTTCCAAGGCATGCAAATTAGATTATATCCGAGCTCCACTACGCATGCTCGCACCCGCAAAAGAAAATCTTAGTGTGAGGACAAAGACTTCTTAAAACCAAAATCGAATGCATTTTATCCCACTCTATCTCCCCCTCCTCTCCTCCTCACCTTTTCCAATTTTCCTCTTGCTCCAACTTCTATTGCCATCCAGATTGGAAGCTCTCTTTGCTTTCTAGGATTTTCTGTTTGTGGACATACCAACTTTGGCATGCAGTGCTAAGGAATCATGATATCCCTTCTCAATGGCTCTCTGACATCATTTTCCCTATCTGGTTTTCCCCACACTGCCCATACTCATTCCTTGCTCCAACATAAACTCGGCCTTGCTCATCAACAGTTAAAGATTGCCACCAACAAATGGCCGCTTGAAAAATGTTAGCACTGGCAAGCACCTTAACTTGGATGGGAAAAGCCCCAATTTTGGTCTCTGGTGGGTGTTCCAGTGTCCCTCTTTGGTTCCACCCCTATGTAAAAAACTTGCCACTGTGGCAAATGACAGAATATGCAAATTTTGAATTTAAGTATTTAATAGCACAAACCCATTCTCCAGTTTTTGCAATGATGTGCCCAATAACAATACCACCAGGGTCAAACTCGCTTCTGGTGCCCATGAAATCGGAAATAGGAGGCTTCCACTAGGTGTACTTGTCTTCAACTGTTGGCTGTTGGGACTAGGGTGTGAGAAGTTGGGAGTAGATGTTGGGTTTCTAGTGGTGGAGAAGGAGATTCTGTATGGGGTGTGTTGTTTTGCTCTAGTGCGTGAGTGGAGGCCGAGGCGAAAGGGGCAGTAAAAGAGTTGGACCTTTTTCATTTCCACCGTAACTACATGTTCTTTTTCCTGTATTTTGAGCTTTGGGTCTCCAAATGGTTCAAGTTTTCATTAAAGTTGTTCTTGCATTCCTTTAATTTCAGTAGGATAACTTCTTAGCGTTGCTGATTTTGTTCCACCAGCTCTTTGATTTTGAGTAATGATGCAAGAATTCTTCCATAGATTTTGATAGCGCAAAGATCAATATCTCTTTGATATCAATTTGTAACACACCCTGAGAATAGAATGAACAATATCACTTCAAGGGTGGGAACCTCTAGGATACTAGAATAACGAGAGAGGAAGAAGAAGGATGAATATGAAAATAAGGTTTCCATTAGTTTCTGGACAAAGCAAACAATACACTCCCCACAACTATAAGTAGGAATTCCCTCGTGGAAGGTTTTCCATCTATTGGCCTCGTGGACCATGGTTGAAACAACTAACATAAGCATAGCAAGAAAATTAAAAGAAGTTCATTACATTAGTAATCTACTTGGGCCCTAAACCCAAACACTAACTAAAGTAAACTCGGCTCCTACTCCAATCCAGTAGTCCACGCAAGCTGGCCCCTACTGTAAACTGAATTTTGACACTACACCACACATGTCCTTTGCCACTCATGGTGCACCAGCCTTGGAGAAGAAGATCGGAGCAACGACATGCATCTAGAAAATCCTCCCCATGCACAAAGGTAAGTGGTACTCGGTAATGGGCTCCAAAATGTTGCTATTGGGTTTGCAAAATTTGTCTTCTTAATGGATCTTTCTATTTACATTTTTAAGAGTTATTGATAATCTAATCAAAATACTTTTACTTGATGTCCATTGAATCCTTTGTTAAGTATATTATGAAATTGCTATGGATAGACTATAGGACTTGGTGCTATGCCTCTGTTTTTACAGATGGAGATTGATTGGGTGTTTTGGTCATTGCTTTGATGATGAAACCAAGTTATGTGAAGTCTAGTTGTGAGTTGTGATTGGATTATTTATGTGAAGCATTGGGACTGATCAAGGGCCCGGTGGAGCATTGGGAATACATTGTAGTTGGTTATGAATTTGTGGCCAAGGGCCTTGTGAATCACAAGGAACAAATTTGCAATGGTTGTAAAGTTGGGAATTGACTTGCTGTGAAATTGTGTGTTTTTGCTTTAATTCATAATTAATGTTGTTAATATTTCATTCAATAATTAACTATTGCACAATGTCTGCATTATATTTGTTACCTGTCATTAATATTTCTGTAATTGTGCTCTATTTTTGTGTATACTGAAACATGTAAAAATTTTTATTTTTGGTGTCAAATGATTATTTTATGGGTGCGTGTATATCACGACCCCAAGTTGAGATGTGACATTATCTTGATGGAGCTACTCTAGTCACTTGAGAGTGTAAAACTAAGTGGCATCCATTACAACAAGCTCAGGCAAGATGGTAATGCTCTCAGGTCGACTCCAATGCCTCTCTGCTACCAGAGGCTAGAGGACACTTGTCACGTATGCACTGGGAGTGGAGCCTGGCATTGGTCATTACCCATGCTATAACCAATTGAGCCAAGAGTGTGTGGATGGTTCATAAGGGAGACCATGGTACTTACCTTAATCAAATGGATACATGTAAATTAAAAAAATGTGATTTTCAAATTCGTGGTGTCTTGTGCAAGAAATCGGTATACACTTATTGATGGGCCTCAAGGTAGACCGAGCCTTAGACATCCTTTGTAAGTTTCAAATAGGGCAATCACAAGATTGAGAGCTAAGAAGAGCAAGGAAGCAATGCAAAGATTAGTGCAATCTACTTGGGACGAGTCTAGCAGGAGCCCAATATTCAAGATAGGCTTGAGAGAAGGAGATCTAGTTCTCATCCACGTTATACAAGTCATGGAAGAGTGCAACATAAATTACTGTAATAACCCTCATATTATAGGAACTTTGCAAATGTTATACTTCTTTTGAATTTCTTATTTTGTATAATTGCATATTTTTCCTGTGATAACCCTCATTTCTTTGTGTTTTTAAGTGTTTATTTTATTGGTTCTTTTATTTTAAATTGGTTATTATTATTTTGGCTATAGTATTTTCTTGTTATCACTGCTTAAGTTGTGTAATTTAATTTATTGTGATTTTTCTTGTTATTAATTATTGTCTACTATTTATTGGCTATTTATTTCAAATTATATTCATTGTTGGTTTTTACTATTTTATTTTATTATTAATAAGTTGTTGTGTTTTATTTATCTTTCTGCCTATTTCAAGTTAGTTAACTCTATGTTTAATTTCTCATCGTTGGATCAGTTTGAAGACCTCAAGATGAAGGGCCTGGATTAAAACCTAAGTCCATTCCTTTCTACATTTCCTCGGGATGGGGCATTATCTCGATAGAGCTCCTCTGGTTACTCAGGAGTGTATAAAACTAAGTGACATCCCCTGAGTTGTCGCTGGGTGATAACGAGATCAAACGAGATGGTAACACTCTCATGCCAACTCCATGGCCCCTCGCTCTTTACGAAGTTACATGCATGGTCATTAAACATGGTGTAACAAAGGAAGCCAGGGTATGCAGATGGTCCTTGGGGGAGACCGTGGTGCTTGCATAATAAATGGATATGTTTGGACCATTTTCTGGATATATATGGGCCCCTAGCTTCCCCCTCCCTTTTTTCCAACCTTGAGACCCATGGCCAACCCATTGGAAAACACTGTCTGCCGTTGCTCCACCACTTTTGGCATCACCGTGATCTAGCTCACCTTTGATCTTCTAGATTTGCCTGATTGCATTGTAAGTAGTTTTTCAAAGAATTTTCTTGAGATTTAAATATATTTTTACATTAACTTGTTTCTACAATCTGATTGATTGTAATGGGCCTTGGGTCCATGACGTGTTCGGAAAATAAAGGTAGTTGTTGTCGGATGTTGGGCTTTGGGCTGGATTGGAGGATGGGTTTAATTGTGGAGTTGGTTTGTGAAATTTTACGCTTTGTGACTATTGTATTGATTTATTTTATCTGATGTGTGCTATGCCATGTCATCAAATAAACAGTCTGCATGCATTTGCATATTTATTTATTATGTTTGTTTGGTGTTTTCTCTATGATGTGTTTTATCATGTGTGTGATTGAAAACTGGGTTTCCATGTTGAGAAATGATTTTTGGTGGGTGCGTGCGTATCTCGACCCCAAGCCAGGATAGGACATTATCTCGGTGGAGCTCCTCTGCTTACTCAGGAGCATATAAAACTAAGTGATGTCCACTGAGTTGTTGCTGGGCAACAACGAGATCGGATGAGATGGTAACGCTCTCGTGTCAACTCCGTGGCCTCTCTACTGATAGGCGCTAGAGGATGCTTAGTCATGAACGTGCTGGGCATGAAACTGGGCATCGCTCGTTACGAAGTCACATGCACGGTCATTACTCGTGGTATGACAAAGGGAGACAGGATATGTTGATGGTCCCTAAGGGAGACCATGGTGCATGCATAATAAATGGATATGGTTGGGCCACTTTCTGGATATTTGTGCACCCCTAGCATCCCCCTCCATGTTTTCCAACTTTGAAACCCACAACCAACTCATTGGAAAACACTGTCCACTGCTGCTCAGCCACTTTTGGCGTCACCGTGATCTAGCTCACCTTTGATCTTCCAGATTTTCTTGATTGCGTTGTAAGTAATTTTCTTGGGATTTAAATATATTTTTACACTAGCTTGTTTCTGCAGTCCGATTGGTTGTAATGGCCCTTGGGTCCGTGACGTGTTGGAAAAATAAAGGTAGTTGTTGTATTGATTTATTTTATTTAATGTGTGATATGCCATGTGATCAAATATATTGTCTGCATGCATTTGCATATTTATTTATTATGTTTGTTTGGTGTTTTGTCTATGATGTGTTTTGACATGTGTCATGATTGAAAATTGAGTTTCTGTGTTGAGAAATGATTTTTGATGTATGCGTGTGTATCACAAACCCAAGCCAGGATGGGGCATTATCTCAGTGGAGCTCCTTTGATCACTTAGGAGCATATAAAACTGAGTGATATCCCATGGGTTGTTGCTAGACGATAATGAGAT
This sequence comes from Carya illinoinensis, assembly GCF_018687715.1. Classification (NCBI taxonomy): domain Eukaryota; kingdom Viridiplantae; phylum Streptophyta; class Magnoliopsida; order Fagales; family Juglandaceae; genus Carya; species Carya illinoinensis. The sequence continues at coordinate 25,208,668 of NC_056759.1, read as the reverse complement.
CAAACGAGATGATAATGCTCTCATGCTGACTCCGGGGCCTCTTTGCTGGTGGGGGCTAGAGGATGTTTGGTCACAAATGCCCTGGGCATGAAGCTAGGCATCTTTCGTTATGAAATCACATGTATGGTCATTACCCGTGGTGTAACGAAGGGAGTCAGGGCGTGCGGATGATCCCTAGGGGAGACCATGTAGCATGCATAATAAATGAATATGCTTGGGCCATTTTTTGGATATATGTGGGCCATTATTATGGGAAAATGGTGGGTTTATAATTGGGCTAGTCTGGGAAAATGACGGATGGAAATAAATGAACGTGTTTTAAATGGATTTTTAGAGTGTGTTGGAAAAATGTGTTATTTTTGGAGAAAATAATAGTTTTGTTTCTTGCATATTTTATTATGTGGATTCATACATGTTGGCTATATTAATATGTTTTTACCTTTTGGATTGTTTAGTTGATTATTTACTGAGATTCATAATCTCATTGTGGTATTCTTATCCTACGGTTTCATATTATAGAATCATAGATTTTGATGTAGATGATGACATTCAATCTGAGGGATCGGCTCCATCAGAGAAATGACTTATGGTCACTTGTTGATCAAGGGATCGGCTCCACAGAATCAGGAAAGTATAACCTCTTGGAGGATCTTTTACTTTCCTGATTTTGTTTTTATAATTCTAGTACTTAGTTAACCATATTTTATTTCTCCGCTGTGATCATTACTGTATACTTAATTACATGTTCACACACTAAGCACTTGACGATTGGGATGCGTGACCCGTGTTGTTATCATCCCGGTGTCACGATTCCCCCCAAATCATAGTGGGAGTTGAGGGCTCCACATTTCCACCTGTTTGTATTTTGAGTGTTAGTTTTGGTTTCACTTACTAAGATTTTGTGAAATCTCACTTTGGTATTGCGACCAGCAGTTCCTCTCTGACTTTGATGTAGAGGAGTGAAGATTTGGGGCCTTTTCCCCATTTTTTTTTAAGTGTTGTTATTTGACTTGATTTTGTTTAGATGATTGTAATACTTTTATGCTGAAATTTGGAAGACTTGTAGCTTATGGATATTAGCTTAGTGAAGTTGCTTTAATTTCTAGTGCTGTTAGAATTTATACTTGCCATTTTTATTTTTTCATTGTGAACTAACTGCACATTATTATATTGTATATATGCACACACTTGCTATCACATCGCGTTAGCGATGTATGACCCGAACGGCCAACATCTTGGAGTCACGACTTTTGCCACAATACAAGCAAGGGTTGAAGACACCACATTTCATCATGTACGTTCTCCACTTTGTGATTAGTGATCCCCTGCCAAAGCACATATCATTAAATAATTAGATTAATGATATCATGTTCTCTCACTAATAAATCAACATTTTTTACTCATAGGAATCGACCGTGATAATGAATCCGATTATCGAAATTCTGACACATTTTGCTAAAGAAATACCACTCACCGATTTTTGAAACAACTTAATATATAAATGTTACAATCCTGCCGGGTAATTTAACTTATTTAATTAAAATGTGAAACCCACGACCCTAATTCAGTAACTTCACCTCAAATCTTCCAACCAAAAAGAATTTCCAACCTTTCAACAACTTCTTCCCTTACCAATAATTTTGAGATTAAAAATAATAAAAAAACAGTTTTGCTCTAATATGAACCTAGCTACTTCACGTGTCTTTCTTCCTCCTATCTTTTGTCCTTGTTAATTATTACTGGATATAAATTTGCAAGTAAACAAGATCAATTTATAGCTACTGTTATTATATATAATGGCTTTAATTTTTGTCAATTTATGGTGGGTGGGATTAAATTGAGGCTAATCCCTGTAATCTCTGGTTGAGACTTTGATCGAAAGCAACTAGATGGCTTTGAAAAGTCTCAATAAGATTAAGAATTTAATCATTTTGGGGGAATTATTATGATTTCAAGTACCAAGGGACAACTTTCTGTCCACTTTTTGAAAATTTAGGATGTCGATTAATTTACCCAGTATTTACACTTGGATCAATGAATGATATTGGTTGGTCATGATCTTTGCCGACTTTTTACACATGATAGCATGCCGTTGATCGACTTTTTCCCTTTCCTTTTTCTTTCCTTTTTTTTTCCTTTTTTTTTTTGGTGGATATGAAGATTTGTTAAGTATCATTAATATAGGTAGCATATACATTTTTGCAGTAAGACAACCATTGACACATGACATGGCCTCTTGAGTTATTGGAAGCTTGATTCAAAAGGATTCAATTAATTAAGCATGTCAGAGTAGAAGAAAGAAAGAAAACGAAATGAAAATTAAAAAGAAAAACTAAAAACCAGAAAAGAAAATTCATAAGAAAATTAATCTTCAAGCGCTCAACTTGGAATCCCATTTGGCGCCTGAAATTATGTGTTTGTATAGAAATTAGGGAATGGTGTAGTCCCTTTGGACAACAAGATTGGAGTATGTGGTATTGCTTTAGCTCTTGCTGTTTTGCATCTTCAATTTTGGGCTCACTTTGCTAACAGTTTTGGAGTCTTTCTTTAATAATGGCAGTCTGATTTCTATATTTGTGCATCTTGCTTCATGTTTAAATCTTTGGGAGCTTGAAATTCAGCCAGGCACGATGATATGATTAAGCCACCTTCAGTCATTATTTGGAAAGTTGCTAAATGGTTTCACCTTCAGTCATTATTCGGGGCTTGCTTGCTGTGATGGTTTCATCAAAGACTATCTTGGAAGTTTCAGTTTTAAGAGATGGCATGTTACTATGCTAGCCAGCTTAATTCGTATCTACGATCTAATTGTTGGAACTAATTCCTTGCTTGTGGTCAATTGCTTCCAAAAAGGAAGGTAGACACTAAAGTAGTTTTTTGAGCCTTGGCACAATTTAAATATCCTTTCATGATGTATTTCATGTTTTCAGAGAGGGCAATAGTATAGCAGATAGATTTGCATACTTAGGTTCTGCTGAATATTATGTATCCTTTTCTGTAGTTTCTCAACTTCCAAAGCATCTCTATAGTACATTCTACTTGCTTCATAAATCTGGTTTGCTATATTTTAGAATTAGATGACTTGTTTTTGTTTAGATACTCTGTTTTATAATGTTTAGGAGATCTCATCAAATGCCTTAAACTCAGATAGTCCCAGTGCTTACTTAAATGTTTAAGGGTTCTCATTCAACAGATGAAACCACCTTCAGGGTCGCTTCTTTATAAACAACAAGATGACAAATATGGTACCGGAACCGTTAGGTTCCCTTATCAGTTTTTGTTTTTATTTCATTCATTGTAACTTTAGTTTTTAGCTGGTTGTTGCGTCCCTCACCCCCAAAGTTTTTGTACTTTATTTTATTAATGAGTAATGCTAGGGACAAGCCCCAAATATATAAGTTTCATGCAAGTCTTTGTAGAAAAGTATGGTAGCTCGTCAAGAAAAAATGATTTATGGTAGGTCCACATACAAGTTTCATGCATATTTGGAATTTGTATATATCATTATTTTTTATCCAAAAAGAAAGAGTCTTGCTACACTTCAAACGTAATTTCCCTTTTTTTCTTTCATTTTTTTTATACCATTAAACATTTAAAATATATATATATATACAATATCATTCAAAAACACTTTTTTAATCACTAATTAAAAAAAGTGTTAGGGCCCATGTCGAGATCCAATAGCCTGCCCTCGTTAAATGGACGGGTAGATTTCAATGCTACCATCTGTCCAAATTACCTCTGCATTCAAAATCCACAACTCCAACACTTTTAGGAAAATTATCAACATCATCATTCTAAATAGATCACCAAACAACAGCAAGTTAGGGAGATTTGATCACTAAACAAAGTAGATTTGATGTTTCATTTGATCAAATCATCAAATCTTATTGTAGATTTAACCTAAGAGACATTTGATTTGAGAGACCCTCAACATTTGGGGAGATGAGAGAGTGACAAAATAATAGAAGCGGAGAAAAAGAAATAAGAGAAAAGGAAGATAAGAAGTAAAGAGGAGAAAGGAAGAAGACATAGAAGCTATAGACGGAGGGAGATGAGAGATGGAGAAAAGAAAAAGAGTCGTGATACATTCACTGAGTATGTAGCTTGACAAATTGTCCCGAGAAGACTAAATGTTTTTTTTTTCATAAATTTTTTTATATTTTTAAATATTTTTTTAAAATAAAATTCACAATATCATTAAAAAAACATTTTCTTAATCACTTAAAAAAAATGTTGGGACTCATATCGAGACCCAAATCTTGGTAGCTATATCATTTTCCAAAGAAAAATGATAGCAAGGATAAAGGGTTGGAACTTGAAATACATATAAAATACACACACACACACATATATATATATATATATTATTTATATTAACTTATCAAGTGGGTAAATAAAACCCAAGACAGCGGATGGGCCACTCTCCACCTACTAGGTAAGTTAAATTTTTTACTTTAATACGTCTTCCCCACCCAAAAAACAGCCAACTTGGGCCTTGGCTAGCCGATTCCTAGTTGGGCGGGTAGGTCAAATTTGGGTGACCCAATGCCCTCCCCGACCCCTGTCAAGTAAGAGAAAATGACGTGGCCATGGAGTACTACACTATCATGACAAATTAAAAGACGACTTGTGTCATCTTATGTAAAGTAGACATTCGAAAATTTCACAAATCTCATTGGAGCTATTTAAGGACCATATCTACGAAGTACAATGGGATTCAAGGGTCGTCTGACCACTTAATTCCCACCACAGACGGTAATGGATTAGGTCCCAATTCCTAAAAAATAACTTTAATTTCAAGCTGATTCTAGCTACCAACACATTACCCACACTTGGCGAGTTGTCCACTTGTTCCACTTATTCATGCAATAAAGTCATCGCAGGATGACACGTGAATGTAACAACAGAAACGTCAAGGTGCTTTTTAGAAAGAAAATACTAGTAGAACACCTTAAACTTACCACAATCTTAAGTTCTTAACCTTCATGCATTTTAATTTTTTTAATTAATAATTAAAAAAGTGATTATTAGTAAAATTATATATATATATATTTTATTTTTTCTTAATAATTAAACATGTAAAAAAATATTTATAAAAAAATGATAAAAAAACCAATCTTCATATTTGTGCTGGCGGCCCACTATCACCATCCTATAACAAATGCACAAACGTTATGTTCTCGTTAAAAAAAAATTGGATTGCACAGTAAAGAAATGTGATTTTTTTTTTTTTGGAGGTCACTTTTTTTTAAAACAAAAAAAAATAAAAACTTGTGTAACATTGATGTATTTAAAGCTTGTATCTTGCATTACTCTAATTAATTCATAATTTTTTTAATAAAATCATATTATTATAATTTTAAAGATTTTTTAAAAATATTATTGTACTAAATAGTTGTATAAAAAATAGTAATTGGGTTGTTGGTTTCTCATTACTAGAAAAAAATATATATATGAGCAAATTATTATACACAAATTTCACAAATTTTCGAATGCCACGTCATCATGAATATTAAAAAGATCTAAAAAAATCAGAAAAGAATAAAATGATTTAAAAAGACAAAATAATAAAGTCTTAGAAAATTAACAAAAAAAATATATATAGACACGAAATATAAAAAAGCATTAGTTTTTTGTTTAAAAACTAATAAAATTATAAAAGTAATAAACTCATTAAAAAAATAAAAATTTAAACAATGTTGATGCTACTGTATCTCCCAGCTTTGACCATTGGTCATGCCTCCTAGTACAAAATATAACTTCTTGTTTTTTTTTCTTTTTTTTTCTGTTTTTTAAATATCTTTAAATATTTTTTTAAAAAATATTAATATATTAATAGTCATTTCTTTAATTATTAAATAAAACAAATTCATAAGCGATCAAATTGAAGAGTCAAACTCATATAACATACTACCATTTTCCTTATAAACATTAAAAGGAAAAAAGCTAACACATTTAAAAAAATATATATATATTATAAAAAAACGCAGAACTACGAACAACAACATTGAATTTCCTTTAAACACTTAGAATTTAATAAATTCATAAAGATTTTTTAAAAGAGGTTATAAATGTTATAAAAATAAACAAAAAATTATATTAAGATAAATTAGAAAATAAAAAATTAACTACTTTAACAAATTTTTATATATATATATATATATATATATATTTAAAACAGAGAATAGCAAACTTTCGACCCTCATAGCTGGCCAGCGGCCGCTCTAGGCTGTCCAGATTTGGCTGCTTAAGGGGTAGCCATTGGCAGCCACATTTCAGTGTGGCTTGAGATGTAAATAGTTTTTGATAAGTTAGTTTTTTTTTTAATCTTAATCTAATTTTTTTAATTTTGTTTATTTTCTAATAATAATCTCAATGTTCTTTTAATCATTAATTTATTGAATTTGAAGTTATTTTTTAAAATTAATTTTATGGTTTTTCAAAAGAAAAAGTAAATAGTTTTTCATTTCTTTGTGTTTTTATTCTTTATTTTGTTGATTTTGTAGGATTTTAAGACTTACTTTATTTTAGAATTTTTTTAATTTTTTACTGTTCATGCTGATGTGGCATGCTAATTTGTTAAAATCTTTAAATGTTGAATGTACATAAGATGACACATTTCGTCTTCTAATTGCTCATAGCATGGTAGTCACGTTAGCATTCTTGGTTAGGAGAGTAACGGAGTTTCGATGGATGGACCAGTTTAAAACATTCATATAAATACAAGTGCTAGTTTTTAACTTTTTAAACCAAATAAATAAATACATATTGGAAGAAAAATTTGAAGTCATACGAGATGAAAATCCTCAAGCATCGATCTATTTCCATAAAACTTTTACTATTATTAATATTTCTTCTCCCAAAAAAAAAAAAAAGAATAAAAAAATAGCTTTCATATGTTGTTGGAGCTGTTTAAGAGATGGATTTATAAGTTTTGTAATAAAGTGGGGGAGCCCATATGGCATGCCCGTTTTGCTGCAAGCCAAGTAACACCTGGCTAGACGTTACGACTAAGAATTGAAGTGAACATAGGGATCACTTCAATTGCTCTTTAATGGCTAGGTTTTGTCGAGCCGTGTGAAATGAAATTGAGTGATTAGTTTTGGTTAGAAAAGTTTCTCATTTACCAGATCCATGGTACTTCCTAACCGTGCTATCCTGCAAAATAACGTGGACACTCCGAGTTATCCTAGTGGGATGCTCAAGTTAATTTTCTCGCGTTTAGACATAGATATGGGATGCTCAAGTTAATTTTGGCAATGCAAGGAGAGAAGTTAATGCTCAAATTGAATACCTATCAAAATTACAAGAGAGGAGCACAGGCCAGCTAACAAAGGAGATAAAGAGTAGATAAACTTTTAGAGGCAGAAAATATCAAGTGGAAACAAAGAGCAAAACAGAAGGGGCTATCTGAGGAGGATAGAAATGCAAAGTATTTTCACCAATGTGCTTTAGATAGGAGGAAAACAAATGTGGTTAGGAGATTGGTGGATAGCAATGGACAAGTAATTAACTCGAGAGAAGAAATCAACAATTTATTCCAAGATTATTTCACAGAGCTTTTTACCTCCTCTAACCCCAGTAATCCAGCAGCATGCATAGCATCAATGGAGGCTCGAGTGACTAAAACACAAAACTCCATGCTGACCAATCTTTAAACCAAACAGAAGGATGGACTAAGTGCTTAAATTATTTTAAGTGAAAATTTTGGTCATGCCATGTCTTATCATATTTTGATATGATTTGTTAATTTTTTAGAATAATAAGTGAAGGTTTGATTTTGAGATTAGAAACATGTCATGATAGGTTTTACTTGTAGCTTGTGTTGATCACCAAGCACTTGGTGGTATTTTTGTAAATACTAGAAAAATTTGAAGTTCATGAAATTTGGTTAAATTTGAGGTTTGTCTAGAAATAGTGAAAATTAAGGCCTTAGAGGCAAATTTTGAGAGTGTAGGGGTATTTTTGTAAATACTCATTTTTGAAGCCTTTTGATTATAAATATCTTCTGTAGTGGAATAAATTCTAACTTAGTATAAATTTGATTTTAGGCGCTATGATTTTTTAAACTCAAGAAGTTTGTATGTTGGCCTTTAACTTACACCTTGATAGGTTATTTATGATTGATTGATAAATGCGGCATTCATGTTATAATTATCATTTTGAGCATAAAATATCATGTTATATGATACATTAAGTACAAACCTACATGACATGTGAAAGTTTCACAATTTCTTTTAGCATATTACATATAAATGTTATTTTCACATGAAAGCTTGCTACACATACACATGTCATGAACTACATATTTCAAATATAGCATGAAAATAATTTGTCACAACCCCAAAGTGCTTAAATAGATGTACTCTAGACGTTGCGGTCTCTCTTTAGGGGTGCTAACCACAAGGTGTAGGTGGGGTACCCCCTTCTCACACCCTACACCCAGCATGGGTGGAGGGGAAGTTTTACCCATTGGATCTGGGTCCCAGACCCCAAGCCCAATTTTTCCTGTTTGACCCACGACTAAAAAGCCCATAAATACAAATGAAAACGGAAAAAAAAGCCCATAAATACAAAATGGAAACAGGAAAAATAATCAAAAAACAACAAAAAAATTTCAAAAAAAAAAATGAAAACAACAGATCCACGTATCCATCATCCAATAGTTACAAATGTATAAAAGAAATATACTTAAACGTTTGGACAGAGACCAGCCATTCCAACAAAATTACCTTTTCGGACGGTATTTTCCAACCCAAAACGTTTCGTCCCATCATCCATTAAAGCGTTTTGAAACGAAATTTGTCACATTCATTTAAAAGCGAACTATTTATGGCATTGTTAATTCCTCCACATGGCCACATGAGCTGGAAGCTTCAGTTTTTAACAAGATTGTACCTACCTGACGGAAACTCTATATAATCAAAGATATATAGTTTGATCTTTAAATTCCAAGTTGGACTTTTATCTTCTAAATTAGGAATAACTTCATTTATTGGACCTCTATCTTCTAAATGTAAGTGGCTGCAATATCACGAGTAGTCCTAATCGTAGCAAACAATTTGGCCGACAAACCACTGGCGCTGCCAATAATAATTTTGACTCATCTCTCACGCTAAATTGACTGCATCGACCCATGCAATTCTATTTCTTGTGTGAACTTTCCGTGAACGCAGGCTTATGTTGACTAGTCCCCTCCTGAACTTGCATCGTGTAGTTACCGCTATATCTGCATCATCATTATCATTCCAAGTTGGACTTTTATCTTCTAAATTAGGCATAGCTTCATTTATTGGACCTCTATCTTCTAAATGTAAGTGGCTGCAATATCACGAGTAGTCCCAGTCTATATAATTTCGTAGCAAACAAGTTGGCCGACAGACCACTGGCACTGCCAATAATAATTTTGACTCATCTCTCACGCTAAATTGATTGCATCAACCCATGCAATTCTATTTCTTGTGTGAACTTTCCGTGAACGCCGGCTTATGTTGACTAGTCCCCCTCCTGTACTTGCATCGTGTAGTTTCAGCTATGGGTCAGGCTAGCGTGCCGCGCTGCAAGTGATCCCTAGTGTTAAATTTGTATTTTATTTTTATTTCATTTTTTTACTCATATTTTTTATCATTTTTAAATATTTTTAAAAAAATAAAAAAAACACTAATATATTAAAAATTACTTCCTTAATTATTCAATAAAACTGGGACTAGTGCAGATAATAACATACTGGTACATGGAGTAAAAAATAATAAGTACTTGCCAAAACTCTCTCTCTATTATATATATATATAGACAAATATATATCAAAGATAGTTTGATCTTTAAATTCCAAGTGCACATTCTTTAAATATTGGACTTTTATCTTCTAAAGGAATAACTTCATATATTGAACCATTATCTTCTAAATTAATGTAAGTGGCTGCAATATCACGACTAGTCGCAATCTATATATATAATTTCGTAGCAAACAATAGACACTATGGCATAAGAGATGATTAAGAAGTGTAGTAAATTTGTATTCTTGTAAAGTGTATTAATTATTTTTGTTCTAACTTAAATCAGCGTGACAAATTTCTTAAATGTACGTGCAATTAAACACGCGTAGGATAATAACTTTGAAATAACAGAAAGCTGTGTTTGAGTTTGAAATTTTATTCAAAGAGAAGAGTTTTCTCACTTATATATGTTAACTGTAATTATGACATCATCACTAGTTGATCTCCCTACGCGAAGATCCGATAGTTTTAACTGTAATTAGAAATTTTTGAGCTGCCACTAATGGGTATGAAACTACACAAATAATTAAATTGTTTGGACAGAGAGCCATTCCAACAAAATTACTTTTTAGGACCCGGATTTTCCAATCCAATAATTTATATTTCAACTGATCCCTAAAATCATCTTGGGACCAAAAGGTCTATAACAAAATTAAAGCGTTATGAAACTAAATTAGTAATTCATTTAAAAGCGAATTATTTATGGCGTTGTTAATTCATCCACAAGCTTTAAGAGAAATGTTACTTATAATATTTATACTACACATCAATAACAATCACATATTAGCGCGTGGGGCAAGGGATGATAAAGTATAATTTTTCATAGCAAAAATCAACAAGATCGTATTTACCTGACCAAACTCTCTCTCTCTCTCTCTCTATATATATATATCAAAGATAGTTTTTTCTTTAAATTCGAAGTTGGACTTTTATCTTCTAAATTAATGTAAGTGGCTGCAATATCACGAGTGGTCGCAATCTATATAATTTCGTAGCAAACAAGTTGGCCGACAAAGCTGTGGAAACCGGCCTAAGATGTTAGATATTGTATAATATAGCTTTGTTTTTAGTTTGTGCATCAGTGATTTCAAACCGTTGGATTAGACATTTTTAACATCTCATAAACAATGAACAAAATGAGACTATCTTCCCCTCTTCAATGAAAATTTGAAAATTAATACTGTCAACGTAGAACTAGTTTCAATTAGTTTATGAGTTGAGTTCTTCTAAGCCAAAAGTTTACCTGCAAGTCATTGTGTAATTATTCTTTTATAAAAAAATTTGTGTAGACATAATAATTCTCTAAAAATTGTTCAAAGCCCCTATAGAATAGAGCCCCAGACTTGAGAAATATTGATACGACTATACAACTAGCTGACACTTGCAAGTAAAACTAAACTAAACACTAGCAAAGTTTAGCTGACACTTGCAAGCCATGCATGTTTATCTCTGTGATAGGTTTGTACATTCTATGGATAGCCAAGCAGAACATAAATCAATTTGTAACCAAAGAAATTGCACTCAAAATAGAGACCACTATTTTATACTTTCACGGGGCCATAAATCATAATAGAACAAAATCTCATGCCTTGGGATCTTCAGATACAATGCAATAAAAAAAAATATTATACAGATTAGATAAGATCATATAATCAAGTCAAAATTTCAGATTTCATACTCACATTTTTTATAGTAGAGAAACAGAGTACAAAAATTGCTCATATCAACATCAGTCATGATAAAATTTCACTTTTTTCACCAAAGTGATTGCACTCAAAACTGAGACTAGTGTAGATAATAACCAAGGTTGTTTCATAACAAAATATGCAAGTTTTCCACAAAACTAACCCTAATCAATTTTAGGCAATGTCTAGGATAAGTGCACCACTTACCCAGACTTTTTAGCATAACCGACTTGTCTCACAACATAATAGCCAAAATCATTCAATACCTAAACACAATTAGTAAAATATATAAGTGAATAGAATTTAGCTAGCACCTCTACAATAAGACATAATGCGCTAACTCCAAAATCCGAGCTTTCTATCTCGTGACCTAATTACCCAACCTCCACACTAGTGTTGCGTAGCAGGTCAAACCTCCCTATAGAAGACCCGTTTTTCACAATTTAGCTGTAACGCACCCAACCAGCCAAATTTCAAAAGCATGTTTTTATACCAATCGACTTACTAGTACTCCAATTGATCATTTTCATAATTCATCCCCACCCACTTACTTCCATCAACAAGTCAACAACCAAATCCCATCCAGCCTCATTGAAATATTACAATAACCATACCAATAATCCACCTGGCAGTGTAACTGGGGTGAATTGAGAGAGGGAGAGTGAAGTAGATGAAGAGAGAGATGAGAAGGGTCAAGTGGCTTACCAACATCGTGCTCGTTGTCGAGATCAGGAGCAGCGATGGTGGCAAGTATAGTGAACGAGGTATGGGGCTAAGGCTTGAGGCAAAGAGTAATGTTTGAGGCATAAGAAGCTTGATAGTGGTGGTGTGTGGTGGGGCTGACTATTACAACGATGTAGTGTAGGAAAGAGAGAGATGGGAGATGGTTAGAGAGACAGGGAGTGAGAGCCACAGATGGAGAGAGAGAAGAGACAAGGCCTTAGTAGCGACAGGGCATGATGATCTAGGACACAATGAGAGAGAGAGAGAGAGAGAGAGAGGGTGGGTGAGAGAGATGAGAAGAGACTAAGAGGGAACCAGCCTGAGAGAGATAGATGTCGTGGCTGAGAGAGAGGAGAGGGATTTGGAGTGGGCATTGGAAATTGTAGCAGCGTGTGGGAGGGGCAAGTTTGACTAGAAGATACCATGTGGCATGGAGTTCCTCCACCCTTGGAATGCCGAGCACTTTAGAAGATACTATGTTTAACTCGTGCTGTATTAATTTCAGTGCAATGAATAAACTCTTTTGCTTACAAAGTACTTTATTTTGCATCATTTTTTCTACACTCTTATGCTAGGAGTGAAAACTAATAGATATGGTTCGGTTTCAGTCCAAAATTGAAACTAAACCAACAACTTTTAAACATGTCTAAAACTAGTTGAAACCATCCAATGAAGGGGGAGAAACCGAGCAACGTTGTTCTCGGCATAAATCTGGTTGGTTTGTCGGTGTCCCGTCAGTGGCACGATGAGAGAGAGAATTTCATGATGTGAGAGAAAATGGTGCCGCACTACTATGTCCATGCAGTGAGGAGAGAGAGATGGGAGGTGGCCTTACTGCGTGAGAGAGAGAGAGAGAGAGAGAGAGAGAGAGAGAGAGAGAGAGAGAGGAATGAAAAAGTGAGGAGTGAGAAAGTGAAGAAGAAATGAGATCGAGAGAAGAAGAGGGAGGGGAGGGGCTAGGGGTATTCAAACCCTAATTCCAAACGACGCTGTTTGGTTTATTAAACCAAATGGCGTCACTTCATTTTAATTTTTTTTTTCCAAACTACATCTTTTTACTTAAAATATATATAAGAAATATATATATATTGTATCGGCCGATTCGGTGCTTGACGTCGGTTCACCAAATTCCTACAACCTATTGACTGGTTATTCATTATTTTTGACTAGTTCCTCACTTTGGCAGCCAGTTCCCATCGGGCATGTCGATTTGATCGGTTCTTGTACACCCTACTTATCGCCAAGATTACGCGGTCAAGGCATTCTCCCATTACACCCATTGCCAAAGTTACACAAACGAGGCATCCTCTCACTATGCTCTGATTGACATGGTCAAGGCATCCTCCCGTGACACCCATCGCTAGAGTTACGCGATCAAGGTATCCTCCAGCTACACTCTTATCACCATAGTTACATGGTCGAGGCACCCTCCCACTACACTCTTATCACAAGTTTGGGGAAGTTGGAGGATTAGAGAAGTCAAGATGGAGAGGGACTACTATATTCCTAGTTGGGGAAAGTTGGAGGGGTTCACCACCCTCAGTAGGAGGAATGCTGAAAGATGAGGAATGGATTGTCACCCCACTTGCGTCAACCCCCAAGGATCCCATAAGAGAAAGTGTTGGAAAGATGAAGGAAATCTCTAGGGCGATCCCACCCTAGAGAGTTTAGGTGACTGGCGAGCCAAGCACAGCAACAGTTGCCCTCGCCGACAGGCCCTTTACATATTCAAATCACAAAGACTCCCCAAAGACATCAAAAGAATGAGGGAAGCCACTCGATGTACGTAATAGGTGGAGCACTCAAGCAATTCGGGGCCACTGATGAGAGGAAGTCTGTGGAGCAACCTCAGGAGGAGAATTATGCGATAGAGCATACTCAACCTCTATCACCAACTCTAGATCAGCCTTAGCTTGGGCCATAATCTCATCGAAAGGAGTTGGCCATGGGCACTAGAGGGCGGCCTGAGCCCTCTCCACCACTAGCCAAGGGTGGTGGAGAGGGTTTGGCTAGTGGTGGAGAGGGTCTACCCCTTGTGGAGTTGGATTCATCCGAAAGCTTCACTCTTACACAAGCTTTCTTCTACTTCTTACCCACCGCCACTGGCCGTTGGCCTCTTTTCAACCCACTCGCCAGCGATGGAGAGCCCAAGAATTGGCAACTGAAAATATGCGCCCTATTAGGTGATGTGTTTAATTTCTATACAAGTTTTGTCATACTTTTGCCCTTATTTTTGTATTAGTTTGTGTTTAATTTTCTTAGTTATTAGATTATTTATTTATTTATGTAGCAATAAATAAATTGAAAGAGTCATGAGAATTAACGAAAGCCTTCCTTTTCAAATTCAAATTTCCTTCATCAAGAGTCCAATAAAATTTTATTTTCTCGAATGTTTTGAAATACCCTTTAGTATTTTAAGTATAACTTTTTCTAGAGAACTCCAAAAAAAAAATAGATCTGGGTATCTACGGAAAGCTAAGAAGAAATCCTACAACTTTTTGTGTTGAAGACTTTCAAGAAAAAGAAGATCTATATAGAGAAAAAAATATGTCAAGGCAGCAGCAGAAAAACAGCCGATTTTTGTGAGAATCTTGTTTTGGGGAGATAAGAGGGAGGACGACTAAAGCCTTGAAAATTGAGGATTTTCTTCACCATTAAAGATGAATTCGAACCTTGAAAAAAGAAGAAGAAGACAGAGGCCGAATTAACTTACAGTTTACTTCTTAACTCTTTCATCTTCTCTTTGTACAATTTTCATTATGAATTCCAGAATTATTATGGTTTGTTTTTATTCTATTATGTGCTAATTTCTATTACTAAGGCTACGATGTAGCCTTTCTAAGACAATTCTGAATCTTATTTTTACGTGATCATAATTTTATCATTCCTTTTGAACATACATCATTGAGTTTAATGTTTTCAATTATCTTGCCAATAGTTGAGTGATTTGTTGTACATGTTAATTCGAGAGGTGATGCATGTAGTTTAGGTTCGTATGATTTATGCCATGAATTGACGAAAGATAGGAATATACTAACGTGATTTATACGGTTTTTATGTAAAATATTATAAATCTTAATGTGTTCAAATACTTTTAAATTCACATAGACATACCGCAAGTTATCATATGTTAGGTAATTCTAATTCTACTCGCGAGAGTCTTAGATTAGTTAGAATATTTTGTCGTCATCTAAGATGATAATTGTTTGATTGCATAATTAAGATTTGGGATCGGATTGATTAGGGAAGTCGGATGCCTTAGCATTTTCTTAGTGGGTGAAATCTTCTTCTTTTTAAGTATTTGGTCAATTCTTCATTTGTTGATTTAATTTTTATTTTTTTTATTTTTTTTTTCATATTCAAAATCCACCACTTTTTTTTTTATTTTCAAATAATTTTGAATTAGAACAATTACAATAGTTAATAGGTAAATAGTCATCATGAGTTCAACATCCTTCTTTATCACTATATTGCTTGTTACAATTTTGTGCACTTGTAAATTTTCGTAACAAATTTTTGGCACCGATGCCGAGGACTATTTATTTCCTATTACTTTTGATACCAACTAGTTCTATGTTAATTTGATTTTTCTTTATCTTAATCTTAATTTTTAATTTTGTTTTTAGTTTGCTTTTTATTTTCAGGCTTCTCGAGTTGTGCATGAGACGTACTCGAAATTTGGATTTAGTACCTTTTAACCCTGAAATTGAATGCACCCTTCGTCATTTGAACAAAGAAAATAAGAAGGTTTCCACAGCCAAGAACGAAGCAATGGAAAATCAACTTGGAAACAAAACTTTGGGAGATATGTTGTTCCCTTGGTCACTGGAGCTACTTCCAGTATTAGACAACTTGTCATTCAAGCCAATAACTTTGAGATAAAGCTTCGAATGGTAGCCTCAACAGTGCAATTCAATGGCATGCCACATAATGATCCAAATGCTCACATAGCTAATTTTCTGGAGTTATGTGATACTTTTAAACATAACAGAGTTTCTGATGATGCTATTAGATTGAGACTGTTTCCATTCTCCCTACGAGACAAGGCAAATGCAAGGTTAAACTCACTTTCACCATTAAATATGACTGCATGGGACGATTTGGTTAAAAAATTTGCAGCAAAGTTCTGTCCTCCAACCAAAACCATAAAGATGCGAAACAATATCACCACTTTTGTCTAATTTGATATGAAGTCGTTTTGGGAAACTTGGGAGAGGTATAAAGAATTGCTTAGAAATTTTCCACATCATGGACTTCCTGTTTGGATTCAAGTGAAAATCTTCTATATTGGTTTGTAGCCTACTACACGTACAATGATTGATGCGGTAGCCAGAGGGACTTTGATAAAGAAATCACCGGGAGAAGCATATGAGTTGGTGGAGGAGATGACAACCAACAATTACCAATGGCCAGCGAAACGAGTGACACCTAAAAGAACCCTAGTGGTTCATGAAATTGATTCTTTTACTACTTTAGCTGCTCAAGTTGCAACTTTATCTAAGAAATTAGACAATATCAATATGAGTGCCATTCAATCTACTAATATAATTTCTGAATTTTGTGCAGGGAATCATATGGGGGTAGATTTTCAAGTGAGAAATTCATTCTCCAACAATAGTTCAGAGCAAGCAAACTTTGTGTCAAATTACCAATGACAAAACAATCCTTATTCCAACACTTACAATCCAGGATGGCGAAACCACCCAAATTTCTTATGGATCAACTTCCAAAATGTTTCCAAGCCTCTATTAGGTTTTCAAAATCAATAACAAGAGAAGAAGCTGAATATGGGAGGAGGTTATGGCACAATTTAGCTGTTGAAGACTTATGAGTTGGCCTCGGGTCAAAAAAATCAATATGGCTAAAACTTCTATGGTTTTTAGTCATAATGTAAGGGCGGATATTTGGAGACAGATTTTGGATCCGTGGCATATTGAGGTTGAAAATAAGTATGAGAAGTATCTTGGCTTGCCACCTATTTTTGGCAAGTCTAAGATGCATGCTTTTTCTGATATCAAGCATCGGGTTTGGAAGAAGTTACAGAGTTGGAAAGAAAAGTTGTTATCCCAAGGGGGTAGAGAAGTGTTGATTAAAGCAATGTTGATTCCCACCTATTCTATGAGTTGTTTCCTTCTTCCTCAGGTTCTTTGTTTTGATCTAGAGGCTATGATGGCTCGCTTTTGGTGGGGTCAAATAGGGGATCAGAGGAAGATTCATTGGGTCAACTAGTCTAAACTTTGTGAGACTAAAGCCAATGGTGGGATGGGGTTCAAAGATTTGAGTGATTTTAATATGGCTCTTTTGGCTAAACAAGGGTGGCGGATTTTGAATGGCGAAGGTTCCCTTTTGCACCGACTCTTTAAAGCAAAGTATTTTGCTCAGACCAGATTTTTGGAGTCTTCGTTGGGGCGGAATCCATCTTACACTTGGAGGATTATTTGGGAAGCGATGTATATTCTTCAGAACGGGTGTAGAGGAGGATTGGGGATGGTTTGACTGTGAGAGTATAGAAAAACAAGTGGATATCAAATTTAGATTCAAATTTGGTGGACCATGCTACTTTGGTTAGTGCCTATGAAGATGGTAATGATATTGTTGCGGATCTATTAGATCTTGATTCGAAGTGGTGGAATATTGATAAGGTGAGAGCTCTCTTCAATCCAACTATAGCGGATAAAATTCTAAAAATCCCAGTTTGTCTAGGGGACCAGCCTGATAAACTCATATGGGGGGCAAATAGGACTAGTATCTTTAGTGTGAAATCAGCTTATCAGTGGTTGAGGAAGAATAAGAGAAGGGTTGTGGGAGAATCTTCTACTGCTATGGTTCAGAGGGATCTTTGGAAGGCAATTTGGCAGATGAGTATTCAACATAGAGTGAAAATATTTTCATGGCGTGCTTGTTTAGTGTCTGCCAACAGTTGCTAATTTGATGAGGAAAAATGTAAATGTTGGAGTGGGTTGCTTGTAACAGCCTGCTAGAAATTCAATGGTGAGATTTCTATAAACTTTAGGAACCTCGTGAAAGCCTCATAAGTTTTCACAAATCAACTAATCGTATAGGTTTTAGTTTGTCAACATAGTCAGTGTTATTATCACCCACTGTAGTGCCAGAAATGTGATTTTAATTATTTGAGATAGTTAGAATTGTCAGAATACATTATGGTCTGCGCCACTAGACTCAATTGATTATTTAGAATTTTATGGTGCAATAACCCATTTTTATAATCTCAGACGAAATGCTTATTCGAAACTGTGAAATTATTTTTAGAGGCACTTCGGGATTGAGTTTTGGTAAACGATTTTTATTGTAGGTTAATATGATTATTTAGGATTTTTCAGTACTAAGTTTATTACCCATTTTTTCGAAGTGAATAGTAACCTCAACAAGCGTACTAAATGCAGTGTTTTCAAAATCACAGTGTGGAATGTCCAAATTAGGTTAAAAGTTTTATTTGGACACTTGACAAGATCTTAACCACACAGTGTGAATAGAATTAGACATTTGGCACAAAGAGGAACTATTAGATGGATTTGTGAAGGAAATCAAGGTATGAGATCATGTCACCTAAGCAAAACTTTTTTTCATCTTACCAACCAAATTGTGCCAGACCAAAAAGAGTTTCAACCCTAGAGAGACACTAAATGGTTAGAATCCAATTGAAACCTTAAAAGCTTGGTTGAAAAATGAAACCCTAAACGGTTTTTCTAAATCCTAAAGTTGGCCTCTAAACCCATTTTGATCCGATTTCTAACATTGTGTTTAATCACTTGATTAAATCACTTCCACATGCTATTAATTCATCGAATCCTTGTAAAACCTGTACTCAGAGAGGAAAAAGAGATAAGTTGATATATAGTATATTGTAAAAGTCAATATGTAAATAAAAAAAAAATGGTTTTGATAATGTATCTTAAAAGAAATAATGATAGGCTTACTACCCCTCTTACTACTCTTTTTATTTTTTAATTAATTTATTTATTTAATGGTTAAAGAAGTGACTATTAGTAAGGCTATATATATTTTTTTAATTTTTTTAATAATAGAGGATGTTAAAAAGATACTTTAAAGAAAATAATAGAAAAAATAAAAATTTTAAATACATTAGAATAATAAATAGGTGGTAAGAAGATAATATGTGTACCTTTATTGATTTAAAAGATGAGATGAAAAAGTCATTAGGAGTGCTATAAACAAGAATAGAAGATACATTAGAGATTTGTAACTTTCCGCTCAAGCTTTGCAAGAAAGTATCAATTATTGATGTGCAACACTTGGTATCACGACAAAAGAGGATCCAACCAAAACTGCATGCAAACAGATCGCCCAGCAAGGGGACCACGCAGTTTCAAAAAGAAAATCTCTCAGGCGGCCATTGGATATGTACAATATTTTATATTGAGGTCTTGATCTATCAAATAATGAAAGTCACGGGTGTTACGGGGTTGGGTCCTTATAATATGACAGATGGGAAAAAGGGTAACGCATAATGAATGAGAGATTCCCAATTCATACAACTATACACCAAAAGGCGTGGTTATTGTGAACTGCGATCGAGATCAGGATCATGTTTCTTTTCAAACCCTTAACTTTTTTATATACCAACACAAAGTACACAACATTCAGTCATTAAATTTGTTATTTTGTCCTACTATAAATATCTTGTTGAACTCAAACAGTAGGGTTTTAACTTTTCTTTTTAAGAGAAAATGCACATGCCTACCACTACCGAAAGGCTATTGAGAGAAAATATGAGAGACGAGAAAAGAAAGGCTCTCTCATATTAGGCTCTCTCATATTTAGTATTATCTATCGTTAATAACACAGTGCGAAGTGGGGCTAATCGACATCGTCTTTCATGAGCAAACATTTTCTTGGATGCTCCACCATGTCAAGAAGTGAATAGAAAGACTCAAAAGTAGGCGTGCATTTCAACAAGGCATAATTTCTTAGAAAACAAGGTGGCCCACAAAGCATGCACTACCAATAATAATTTTGCCTCGTCTCTCACAGTATTCACAACCGTCAACTCATGCAATTATATTCTTGTGAACTTCCCTTGATCAACGCGGGCTTATGTTTACTCTTCCAGTACCTGAATGTAGTTACCCCTATATCTCCATTATTATACATTTTTATATATATATATATATATATATATGTTTGTCTACAGAAAGCTGTGGAAATTAACCACGCCCTCTCTCCTATTCCAGCTCTTCCTTTCTTTGATCACCCGGATCTCTGGCTCTATGTGTTGGTGGAAAGAGGAATGACTTTCCCTGCTAAACTCATGTGACGACAACAACCGCACGTTATTATCTTTACATGGTAGTAAATACCAGGTAACTCAAATCAATTACAACAACTACACGTTTCGAATGGTAGAAAGTGAAATGAAAAAGAAAGAAACATAGGGAAAAATTTATTTTGGTTCCAAATAGTCAGTGTCAACGTCCCAGACTCGTCCCGTACGCGACTTCCTCTTCCTGGAATATTTCAACGAGAAAGACGTCATATTAGCACCATTTTTGCAAAACTCTATTCACAGAATCTGGGCCATGGTATTGCACAGCAGAAGCAACAATCAAGGAACAAAGTTATCATTCCGAATATGGGACTGTCAGAATCTGCATACCGTTGGAAGCAAAAATCAATAAAATAAATAAATAAATTCAACAAAGAAATGCAGTGACTTAACTTATAAAGATATAGCTTAATATCAAAAGTAGTTCACATAAGAACAAAAAAACCAATTAATTATTCCCCACAAACAGTAGGCCAATTTTGCACGAAATCTACGACTTCATTCGGCTCCAATTTTTGGAATTTTTATTTTACGATTTCCAACTGCAAACCAGAAGTACTCTACCCAGATAGAAGACCAATAGATTCCCAAATTCAACGAAAATCCTCTACACAATCGAAACCCTTTTTTCCACCTTCCCAGAATAAAACCAACCAAGAACACAAATCAGGAATCCCTAATCGAAGCCACTAAACCGCCACCAAAAAATTAAAAATTAAAGCAAAACCAATGAAATGAAAAAGGAAATGTTCAAATCAACCAACCTCGTAATGGTAATATCCGACGACACGGCCTCGTAATGGTAAACAGATTCACAAACGAAACAAGCGGTCACGGAAATGAAAAAAAAAAAAAAATTTCCAGACACTTCAGAGTCTCAGACCAATCTTACAAGAAAACCTAAAATAGAGAAGTGAAACTTAGAGAGAGAAACAAATACAGAGTAAGAGAGAAGCATACCATATTCATAGAAAATTCATGTCCACGCCGGAAATGGAACTCTGCCGACCAGTTTTTGCAAAAAATGGAAGTGGAGCTCTTCATAAGTTCGGTTTTGCAGTTTCAGGGGGGGAGGGAGGCGTGCGAAGAAAGGAATTAGACCTGTAGATTCAGCCGAGAGGGAGGGAGAGAGTCGAGAGACAATAAATCTGAATTTTCTTTTTTAAAATATTTTGTATGTGCCAATTAAAAAATGACACGTGGCATCGGTTGATTCTCGGTCCCAACTCTCGGTTCGGCTTGCATGTTCCATCCCCAAAAGTCTATAACAAAATTAAAGCGTCAAATTTATTTAAAAGCGAATTATTTATTGCGTTGTTAATTCCTCCACATGGGGAATCTTCATTGGACTTTTATATCATGAGTAGTCCCAATCTATATAATTAATTCGCAGCAAACGACTTGGCCGACAAACCACTGGCAATAATAATTTTGACTCATCTCTCACGGTAAATTGACTCCGTCAACCCCTGCAATTCTATTTCTTGTGAACTTTCCGTGAACGCGCGGCTTATGTTTACTACTCTTCCTGTACCTGCATCATGTACTTACCCCTATATCTGCATCCTTATATCACTCCCAAATCTCCCCTAAGCCTATCTGTCTCTCTCATCTCCGGCTCTCTCTATTGATGGAAAAAGGAATGGCCTTCCTTGCTGAATTCAGGGTCCTTATAAGTATCGTTCTGGTCTTAATCCTTGTTTCTCCTGCTTCTAGCCATAAGAATAATCATCGTTGTCCTCCTTCTTCCTGTGGCAATATCTCCAACATTAGCTATCCGTTTCGACTAACAAGTGATCCACCAAATTGTGGAGAACACAGGTATGAGCTCTCATGTGATGACAACAGCCATACGTTGTTATATTTACATGGTAGTAAATACTACGTAAGCCAAATCAATTACAACAACTACACAATCCGAATTGTAGACTCAGGTATTCAGGAGGATAATTATTCCTTTATCCCTCGTTATTTTCTAAACAGTGGTAATGTGAGTACTTGGCCGGACTGGGATATTTCATATTTGACAAGCGTTGTGGCTATTGTGAATTGTGAAAAGCCAGTGACTTCGGCTTCCTCTTTCCTTTTGTACACGATTTCTACGAATTGTTCTAATATTAATAATGGATCTGGGTATTCTTCCAACTCCTCTTTATCTCAATATTCCAAACGGTACATATATCTTATTCTTTTCCGTGGAGTGAATGCGACGGATGTGGAGGAGTCGTGCACGATAGAGCAAATGTCTCTGACATCATGGCCTCATGCTGATCTTCCTTTTAATATTTCCCGATCATGTACAGACCTCCGCAATTTATTCTCATATGGTTTTGTGCTTTCATGGTGCCGACTTTATTGTGGAAGCTGCAGTTCTTATTACTACATGGAAGACGATAATAAAGTTTCTTGCTCTGTATCGGGTGAGTAATTAATAAATTTGAGATCCGAATAATTGTAATGAGATATTAATATATGTTGTGCTGATCTATATATGTTGATCTTGAATGCTTCATTATATATGTTGCTTTTGCAATTTAAGTACTTGTTCGGACCTGACTGAATTCTTGGATTTCCCACTCCAACTGATTAGCACTAGTACCATGCATTATTGTGATATTTCTTGGACAATTATTGAACTACTGGCCTCATTTTTAATTGAAGATTCGCTAATATGATTCCATTTTTTTCCCTTTTTTCTGTCAAAACATGCAGGATTAATTGGTTTCTCAGAACTAATGGCCTTTTATGTAGGTGAGTTTTCTATCTCAACCATATGATGTTAGATTATATTAGACATCACCTTTTTTACATCTCAGAAACAATTAACAAAATGAAAAGACAATTTGAAAATTTATTAACAAACTAGCTTCCCCATCTTCAATGAAAATTTTAAAATTACTTTGTCTACTTAGGACTAGTTTTACAAAAGTGATTTTTTTTTTTTTTTTAAATAACATTTGAACTTCACTCAAACAGAAAACTATCAAGATACAAATTACAATGAAAGTCAACTATCAAGCCAATGATGTACATATCATTGCAAATACTTAATTAAGACGTATCATCACACTATTAAAAAATAACATCTAGACAACTATTCCACCATTGAAGGGTATCATCAATGTCACGAGCATGCCGCGCTTAACATATGTGCAACTTCATTACCCTATCCATCATCCCACATGTAAAATTTCAGATTCTACAAAAAAAGATGAAGAAGGCTCTATATTTCCATAATTAATGGTCCCCGTGGAGAAAAAAGATGCATTCTGAAAAGGATGAACTAGTTTTACAAAAGTGATTTTGTACCATGATGCATGCGTCAGTCAATTATATTTTTTATAAGTTGACTTGTTCTAAGTCAAGATTTTGCCAAGTCATTGTGTAACGACTGATCTTTTATAAAAAAGAATATAAAAAAAAAATATATAGATGTAGTAATTCACTGAAAATTGTCCTTTCCAAGCCCTTACATATCATTAGAGCCCAGACTTGAGAAATATTGATGCGACTCTACATGAACTAGTTATTATATTTATTGGTAATGTAAATGGATAGATTTGTTTAAACAGTTTTGTTTAAATCACTTTCTTACCTATTAATTAACTGATCACTTATCTTTATTTCTTTTCTCCATGTGCCGCATACTGGCGTGTCACATCTCATTGGTAAGAATTCATATCTCTCTGATCTATTTTCTTCTTTCATCTTTTAACCCATCATTATGTATGAAAAATGAAAATAGTTTAAACTTGCAGATAAGATAAAATATATTAATTATAAACACACGAATATGTATGTGTATATATATATATATATATATATGTATGATATACAAAAAATTATTTGTACAGACATAGTATGTGCAATCTCCATACAATATTATTAAAACAACAAAATTATATTCATCATCTCCACATATCATACAGTACTATACTTATTTTTATTTATTTATTTTTTCTTTTACCAAACATGTGGTGTATGGATGATGAGTAGAAGAATTCAATTAGTTTAAGAATAAAACAAAAGAAATAAAAAAATATATTTTAAAAAATAAAAAATATATTTAAATAAATAAAAATAAGTGTGGTATGTTAGAATGATGAATACCAAAGCTCTTTTTAGCAAAAAAAAACGTTGGCCCCACCTCTAAAAAGTGACTTTGGCATGCACAGGTTCTTTTTAAATGGACTGCCCAGGACTTGCACTTCCTAAGCTTGTATATAGCATTATTACTTATATATAAATAAATATTATATATAAATATATATAATATTTATTTATATATATAAGGGTTGACGTGTTATATATCTCTGATCCAGTTAACATATCACATCGTAAGCGTCTTTTCACTTTGATAAAATTCTATTAAGTTACTTAAAACTTGTTACAACAGATACTCTTTGAGGATCATAAGATAAAATATGAGAAGTGAAATTTCTAAAAATTAAATAACTACTACCATGAAAAGCTTTAAGATACAATTAATATGTTGACCAAAACTCTAGATTTCATGATAGGGTCTATATATATTGACCTCATTTTTAATTGAACATTCGCTAATGTGATTCCATTTTTTTTTTCACTTTTTTTTTTTTCTCTGTCAAAACATGCAGGATTAATTACTTCCTTAGTACGACTGGCCGAAAGGGTAGGTGAGTTTTCTATCTCAATCATATGATGTTAGAAGTATATTTAACCTTGTGCGCGGGCATCTGTGATTTCAAACTGTTGGATTATATTAGACATCACCTTTTTTACATCTCAGAAACAATTAACAAAATGAAAGACAATTTGAAAATTTTAAAATTACTTTGTCTACTTAGGACTAGTACTTTTACATAAGTGATTTTATTTTTTATTTTTTATTTTTAATAACATTTGAGCTTCATTCAAACATGAAACTACCAAGATACAATTACAAAGAGAGTTAACTGTCAAGCCAATGATGTACATATCATTGCAAATACTTAATTAAGGCACATCATCACACTATTAAAAATAACATCTGGACAACTATTCGACTATTGAAGGGTATCATCAATGTCACGAGCATGCCGCGCTAACATATGTGCAACTTCATTACCCTATCCATCATCCCACATGTAAAATTTCAGATTCTAGAAAAAAAGATAAAGAAGGCTCTATATTTCCATAATTAATGGTCCCCGTGGTGAAAAAAGATGCATTCTCAAAAAGATGAACTAGTTTTACAAGAGTGATTTTGTACCATGATGCATGAATCAGTCAATTATATAGATGTAGTAATTCTCTGAAAATTGTTCTTTCTAAGCCCCTATAGATCACTAGAGTGGGCCAGACTTAAGAAATATTGATGCGACTCTACATGAACTAGTTATTGTATTTATTGGTAACATAACTGAATAGATTTGTTTATACATGCAGTTTTGTTTAAATCACTTTCTATATATAATTAACTGATCACTTACCTTTATTTCTTTTCTCCATGTGCCGCAGCTTATTATACTACTGGATTAGTCAAGCCCATGCGTAAGAATTTATCTCTCTCTGATCTATTTGTCGTCTTTCATCTTTTAACCCATCATTATATATTAAACATGAAAATAGTTTAAACTTGCAGATAAGATAAAATATATTAATTACATACGTACGCATTTGTATATATGTATATATATATATATATTGATATACAAAAACTTATTTGTACAGACAATCCCCACACAATATTTTTAGAAGAAGAATTATACTAATCATCTCCACACACCACACACCATACACTACACTTATTTTTATTTATTTATTTTTACATGGTATTAGAATAGAGATCCTAAGTTTAAATCTTGATTCTACACTTTCAATTAATTAAATAGTCCATGTGTTAGTCCAACCTGCTTATTAAGGGATAGTCTGACCTACATGTGAGGAGAGTATTAAGATAAATATAAATAATTAAATCTATAACCATTTGATACAAGTGACAGTTTTAAATTAACAACTAACACTTGGGTTGTTCATTTATTTGGGCAATCAAAAAACACAACTCTTGATGTTATAAACAAATATATAATTAGAGAGTACAAGTATTAATGGCAATCATCATGTTAGTTACAAATCCAAGATATGTTAATAAACTTATTGATTATGGACCTTTGACATAATCAGTGAGGAAATATTTACAGGATGATTCTCCAAGCCAGAGAGTCAAAGAATGACTCGAAAGTACTCTACTAAATTTATCCTTTTAGTCAATACGACTTCGAATAATTTGGATCAATAAACAAGTGTAAGATGATTGTACTGTAATTTTTCTGATTTGTAGTACCATTATTGATACGCTTAATTCTGAGGATTAATGTTGAACTTATCTTTAAGATCACGAAACTTAATTCTTGCTGATCAATGACACATGAATATCACATTAAATTGTTTATTTATTTTTATTTATTTCCTATAAAAATAAATTCCAAATAGTCATTCTTGTAATGATATATACTAGGACTACAGTTACTGATCATAGTTAGCTTGCATTATAATAATGGCCTGATTGTTAATTATTGAATTCAAACGCTCCCGTGAAACTTTCTTTTTTTCGTCAAACCTGCAGATCATCTCATAATCCAACATGTGCCTTATATGTATAAAATTGGTGAGTCTTCTATTAGATCGATGTATAACACAATTAGGCTATTAGATCAATGAATGCATTCTATGCATGTTGGCACATTAATTGATTCTTTTACTTCTTTTGCAGATAATTTAATAGGTTCGGCACTTGTATTAATTGGATTACTGCTGGGTAAGAATCTCATGTATTTCTTTGTTTTTATCTTTTTTAATTGTTTTAATAAATTAATCATTCCTTAAACTACGAAATAAGAAATAGTTAGACATCATTATTAAATTGACATTAAAAGTAAAAACTGTGCCAAACCACAAGAATTTTGAAATGGAAATTAAATGAATAGGATCGCTTTCGTATAATTACTTTTGTGTTTTCATTTCCAGAATGGCGTCTGCCAATTAGTGTATTAGGTGCTCCATTCGTGATTGCATTTTTGATACATAAATGGCGAAGGAGGCACTTATCCATGTACGACAATGTTGAGGAATTTCTGCAAGCCCAAAACAACCTCATGCCAATAAGGTACTCTTTCTCAGAAATTAAGAAAATGACCAAAGGTTTTAAAGAAAGTTTGGGTGAAGGAGGATTCGGCACAGTTTTTAAAGGAACACTTCGAAGTGGACATCTTGTAGCAGTAAAGATGTTAAACCAATCCAAAGCAAATGGGCAAGATTTTATCAATGAAGTAGCGACCATTGGAAGGATCCATCATGTGAATATAGTGCAACTCATTGGTTTTTGTGTTCATGGTTCAAAGCGTGCCCTCATATATGAGTTCATGCCCAACGGATCTCTAAACAAACACATTTTTTCATCAGAGGCAAATATCCTCAACTACAATAAAACATATGATATTGCTTTAGGAGTGGCTCGTGGGATTGATTATTTACATAAAGGATGTGATATGCAAATCTTACATTTTGACATTAAGCCCCACAACATTCTCCTAGATGAGAATTTGAACCCCAAGGTTTCGGATTTTGGCTTAGCAAAATTGTACCCTGTGGAAGATAGTATTGTTCCTTTGACTCAAGCAAGAGGAACGTTAGGATACATGGCTCCTGAAATGGTTTACCAAAACATTGGAGGCATTTCATATAAAGCTGATGTCTATAGCTTTGGAATGTTGTTGATGGAAATGGCGAGTAGAAGAAAGAACTTGAATCCATTTACTGAACATTCAAGCCAAATTTACTTCCCCACTTGGATACATGATCAATTGCATGATGGAAAGATTATAGAAATACAAGATGCTATTGAAGATGACAGGAAAATATGTAAGAAGATGATGATAGTCGCATTATGGTGCATACAATTGAAGCCTACCGATCGTCCATCAATGAACAAAGTCGTCAAAATGCTTGAAGGAGATGTTGAATGCTTACAAGTTCCTCTCAAGCCTCTTCAGCCATCACCAAATAGAGAGATAAAGGGTGCTAGAGATAATTCAAATCAAGCTTCATCGTCAATTCAGTCACACCACCCTTAATACTTGGAAAGTTTGTAAGTTGGCCTCTAACTTACTCTTGGATATTGTTTATATCGCTTTGTATAAACAACATATTCTTTTTATAAATATTATTTTGATCATGAAATGTCTAATGATACATGATGAGCATTCGGTCACTTGGACGACATGTGTTGATTATTTGTTAATTTTGCATGTTCAACATGTACTATTGAGCATGATACATGAAAATATATCATTTTTGTATGAAGCATATTATATGTTAAGAAAAGAAGCACAGATCGTGAAATTTGTTTTGTCATGAGCATAGCATGAGAAACATTTTTGTCACGACACAATACTATGATGGAGAAATATCCTGGTGAAACTCCTTTGGCACTCTAAAATGATAAAAATGGAGTAGTAACCTTTAAGTTAACAAAAAACAGTCAACAAGTTTCAACTAGTTCCACTTTAAAGGATCCCAGGGCAAAGTCAAGTTATGGCATCTAATGCTAGTTTATGAAAAGTTACAATCAATGCATTGAAAGTTATATCTAAGCAACTTTGATGACATAGTATGAACTGAAGTTGTGCTATGGTCACTGGTAGGTACTCATAATGCAAGTAGAGAGCCGTGATGATACTGTATGTTAATGATGGTTCTAATAAAAGAAATGGTATGTTTTGAAAAGATGAAGTACGGAATATTCTCTCTAAGAAAATGTGCATCAAAACTTTTTTTGAAAGATTGTGAGGAATCTAGATCAGAGACAAATATAGTTTTTTACTCTTGCATGCATGCATGCATTATATGTTTATTGTCAATCATTTTTATATTATATATGTGTATGCTAGTTGTTAACGTACTAAGATTTTAAAGAATCTCACTATAATAGTCCCAACTACCATTTTAAGATAGAAGTTGTGACAGGTCCAGAAGATGGTGATGAATTCCAACCCCTAGCTAAGGATGATTAAGGACAAGCCAGACCCTAACCGTCAACTAGAGTTGATTGTGATGTTCCTAGAAATGGTTATGATTACCATTCAGCGCATCTGAGAGATGCTTTGAAATTGTTTTTGTTTTGAAAGCTTCTGATGAACCCAATCTGTAATAAGTAGATATAATCTCCATAAAAATGTTTGAACTATTGTGTTGCACTTGGACATCTACTAAGTAAGGCATTAATTATGTTTTAATTAAGCGTTGGGATGTTTAGTTAATTTTGGTGTAAACTTTTTTATAAGTTGCCCTTTCTATTACGAATTATTACATACTGTTAGAAGAATGCTAAGATACATTGCATGTTATCTATCATGGATGTGAATATGTAGCCTTGTGTTATATGTCCTAATACTCCAAATCTTCATTCCATCTAGAGCGAAAGTTGGGAGGTGTCACATGGTGGTATCAGAGAAATTATGTCTCTGGATAAAACCACATGTCATGGGGATATTGTACCAGAATGTAGGTTTGAATCATTAATTCGATTAGGCTTGAATTGTTAAAGTTTAAAGCTCAATTTGATGTACACTTATCTTAGAATTTGGAAGCTTAAAGCAAAATGGTACGTGACAGACGAGAACAAAATGACGATGGATCCAATAACCGAAGAGAGAAAGACCATTCGTTGGATGGAGGACACATGTTGGTGGATGCAATCCATCAAATGACTAAAACACTAAAACAACAACATGAGTTGTTTCTTACACAAAATCAACAACATGAGGACACATGTAGAGATTCCGAAGGCACAGGTTATTATATAAGAAAATGATAAACTTACTTCTTATTAACAACTTGTATACTACTATATAATAAAATAATATTATTTTAAATTTTATTTTGACTTTTTTTATGATTTGATGTGTTTAAATATAATAAAAAAATATTATTATATTTAAAATTGTTTATAAGTTGTGAATGGGTTGTTAGTGTATCACTACCCATATATTAGTTATGTCGTCCCTCATTTCCACTTCACATTGCAATTTATTCAACTTGCTTCACTTTTTTAGTTATTTCACATCTCCGAAACAAGTTACTCACAATTGCTTACACTAATCATGATCAAACGCTTTTTGTTTTCCAGGTAGCCATAATCGAAACTTAGGCCTAATTTGATTATATACCATCTCATCTAATCATTACAATTTTTTCAAATTTTAACTTTTAAATAGAATATAATAAATAATTTAATTTTTTCAAATCTTAAAACAAAGACAGTGTTAAAAATTTAAATTTTAATAATATTTTATTTAATTTTTATCTCGATAAATAAATAAATTTAAAAATAAAAGTCGTGAACTTCTCGTACGCCATGGTGTGATTAGACACCCACTTGTAAGTAGTAAAACACGTGTCAATAGACCTGGACGCCATGGTGACCTCAACTTAAGAGATCCAAGTTGATAGCAAGTGATCTAAATCACAAGAACTTAATATCTAAAATGCGAATAACAAGTACTTTTAAACGCAAACAAGCAAAATACGAATGTATTATTACAGGACTTGGACGCAAATTTATCTCCTAAAAAGGTACAGATCATCGCCTAGCTATTAAGGCCAACATACCAGCCTCAAAAAGCTTCCATTGGGAGCATAAAAGCTTCCCTTATACATACAACAAACAGGAGATCGATATAATAGCTCAACTCAAATACTTTTCCTGAACCATAGATAATTTTCTATTCAATCATAACCAAAACTTAAATAAAACATGGCTTTTCTCAATGCAACTTAATGAGCTATATGGCCTCCTTGCCGTCAGCGGCACGAAGTGAGCCTAGTTGAACTGGAGCTTGAGTTCCAACCACCTTTGATGATCCATAAACAGCCAGGTCAACACCCTGAGCCTTCTCTTTCTCAATCTGTTCCTTGATCCAAAAGTAGGTAAATCTCAGGCCATCCTGCAACATAGCGTATTGAGATATGCAATTAGTGGGTGAGCAAATCTTGGTTTAGAACCAATAAAACACGAAGGTAACCTTATTTTTGACACAAACTTGGGATTTATTAGGAAACCTTAAACGCAGGAAAGTAACCCGCATTCTATAAATACCTTCAACTTCATTGTCGGAGCCCAACCAAGTTTCTCTTTGATAAGTGTGTTGTCTGAGTTACGACCACGGACTCCCTCTGGGCCAGGAATGTGGTGGATAGGGAGCTTCTTGTTCTCAAAGCTAAGAACAATCTCAGCCATCTCATTCATGCTAACCATCTCATCACTTCCAATATTCACAGGCTCACGGAAGTCCGACTTTGTCAATCTAAACACAAGAGTTGATTATAGGGCAGTTAATTCATGAGAAGTGGGAAGATATAATTTCAGAACTCAAACATGCAAATTGGTATTTTATGAACGCCCTATCATAAATTTTTCGTGTTAAACAAAAAACTGGGTACAACAAACAATTATTACACAGTCTGGGCCCCGTTGACATCCTAAAGAGTCACATTTGTATATTCATTTACAAGTGATATTTTAAAAAACAACCCTATATTTACTCTGAATTTGTAATGATGTGACCTCAATCCAGAATTTTTTTTTTTCAATAAGTAAAATAACAAAAGGAGAGAGTGGAACAAGAAAATCCAGAATTGTTAAATAAATACAATAAATGTCAACATTATAACAGATAGAAGAATCTCATCAATGAGAATATGAATTTCAGCTATACAAGCTATAAGGACATCAAGCACTTACCTAAGTACACCTTCTACACATTCATCAATGAAGGTGAAGGATCTGGTCTGAAGTCCATCTCCCCACATCTCAAACTTATCAGTTGAAGTGAGAGTCTTTCTACAAAACGCAGCTGGGGCCTTCTCTCTCCCACCTGTACAACAGATATAACCAAGTAATAAAATTAGGAAAAATCCAACAAGCAACAAATCAATGCATATTTATTAGTTACCTCTACAATCAAAAGCTTACCCTTCCATGTTCCAAAAGGACCATAAATGTTATGGAACCTTCCAATACGGCACTCTATGCCAAAATCTTTGGTGTAGTGCTTGCACAACTCCTCTGTTGCAAGCTTCTCTAATCCATAAGCATCTTGAGGCTAAACCCAGGTGTAAAAGTTAACTCATTAACTCTATCCATAACGTATGAAGGAAAACTATTAGACTAAAACAAATGTGACCACTAAGAATAACTAACCTCAGCAGGCCAGGCATCAGACTCTTTCAAGCTCACGTTAGTTTCCAATTGCTTAAATTCAGGGTAGATACAAGCACTAGAGGCATAGAAAAACCTGCACAAACCCAGTTATCAAAATTAAATACAAAAAAAAAAGACATATATGTCCACTCAATGGAGAAATTCCATGTGCAGCATGTGCAATTTGTTCACGGGGAGTTCGCTAGACCAAGTATTGAGTATCACAGACAATTCACCTCTTAACCCCATTGACCCTGGCAGCCTCAAGCATGTTGAAACTGATCATTGTGTTGTTATACATGATAACCGAGTGGTTGGACTGAATGAAGCCCATCCCACCCATATCAGCGGCAAGATTAAACACATGGTCAACTCCCTCAGTGACCTTCAAGCAATTGTCCATGACCCTCAAGTCCACAAGGTGGAATTCATGACAGAACATGTCTTCAGTCATGTGCTCATTCTTCTTCCAATCAGAAGCAATAATGTAGTGGCCCTCACTCTTCAAGCGCCTGGCAATGTGGGAGGCGATAAAACCACCTGCCCCAGTAATAGAAATTCGGAGCTTCTCTGTCGGCCAGTATGGTTCCCTCTCAAGATTCTCATAGGTGTATGCACCATAGGCGGTTTCCCCTGTGCTCCCCATTCTGCAATATTTGGATATCTAAGAAAGCATTAGTGGTAGAATTTACCGCGTGTTCTGGATTAGCACAAAATATCATAACTTCTTACACCTTAGAATCCAGATTTTGGAAATCTTAACAACTAATCATGACTGAAGCAAAAAATAAATCCCTAATTCGTGCATCTTCCAAGCAATGACCACTTCTCAGAGAAACTATAAAAGCAAAACAAGACTGCTAACTAACTCAATTTCGAAATTAATGATTACATTTCTAATGAAAAGAAGTCCTAGAATACCACTGAAACCCTCTGAATTTAAACAATGAATTTGACCAGAAATTTAACGAAAAAATGGGGGAAGGCAGCTGGCAAAAAGGACCAAGTTTGATGACGCAATTCGAGGAAAAAATAATTTTTCGAAATGTGCGGAACTGAATTAAAATTTTGAAAGGAAGAATTATTCAGGAAGAGAAATATTTATAACAGGGTAAAAAGGGGATGCAGAAACATGGCAGAGGAAACAAAATACAGAGAAACATAATACAAAAATTTAAACATTTTTCGAAAAGAAAATCAAGTTTGCTAGAATGATGAAGCTAAGTTTTCCACGAAAACTAGCATCCAGTAGAAAAACCAAAAATGTAAGGAGTTTAAAACAAACCCATGAACAATTTGAACTCCAAAACCAGAAAGGGAATGCTAGGAACTAATTGAACAACATATATGAATCACGAGAGGAGGGAAGGGAGAACAGCGAGATTCAGAGAAAAAAAAAAAAAACCAACAAAACACAGTTGAGATTTTGACCTGAAAAGCCTTGAACTTGTGGTATAGACGCAGTGCAAATAGAGAAGATAATGTTGAAGAGGAAATTCTTCGTGAGAAGACGAATGGGCGTGGTTCCGGAACCAGTGATGGTCCTGCTATAAATAGAACCCAAGACACAGCAGATAATAATGAGGCCACTCGTTCCGAGTGAATATTCTATTTCTTCGTAATTGATTGAGAGAGAGATAGAGAGATTTCATATTTTAATACTTCGGAATAAATAATAAATAAAGAGAAACGATATAACTAAAAAATAAATTTATAAATTGATATAATTTTATATAATATTTTAAATTTATTTTATAAAAAAAATAATTTTAAAATTTAATTCTTTATATTAAATCACGTTAATTTATAAATTTATTTTTATGAAAAGTCTTTTTAACTAAAATATTTCTCATAAATATTCATCTTCTTATAATTAAACCCCGAATTAAATATTAGGAGTCCTATTTGGATTGCCGTTCAGAAATATTTTCAATTGTTTTCTCTAAATTTATATTTCAATAAATCTTTTATCTAGAAAACTTAACGAATGTCTTATATTTAAATATGAATAATATTAGTATGTTCTCTTATTTTGTTTACTCATTTTAACCGTTAATGTATTTAATTTTTTTTTAAAAGATTAATTATTAATTAAGAAAATAACTATTAGTGTATTAGTATTTTTTATTTTTTAAAAATATTTAAATATTTTTAAAAAAATATTTGAAATAAAAAAATAAATAAATAGAAAAGTATAATTAACACTGCACAACAAATGAGTAAATTGAGGATATAGTAACACTAACCTTTAAATATTGAGATAAACAAGTCTAGTCTAGCACATGGGCGTCCTTGCAATAGCTTTTTCATAATAAATGATGGGATCCCAAATAATAATTTTTTTTGGACAAATGGCAATATATTAAGATAATTAAAAAAAAAATCAATTATTAGAGACTAAACTATTGAAAATATAAGACATCAGAAAATGACTCCTAACAAGTTGAGTAGTGATCTTCCCAAGATTGAGACATTTGCTAATGATTTTCATGTTTTATGTTGTAAATTGGATGGGTAGTGTGAAGCTCTTAGCAAAAAGATAACAAAAAAAATTAAAAAGCTCAGATCTAGCTGTGGGGCAATGGCATGTGCGATCCACATGGTTGGTAAAAATGGAATCTAGTCAGTCCAAAATGTGGAGTTGGACAAGGCACATGTACAATATATTCAAGGAAAGTATATACAAAGAGAAATGATAGCTGCAGTTATGAGTGTATAAATATTGTATAATTAATTTAAAAAAAGTAAAAAAATACGGGACCATATAAAAAAATTAATTTTTTTAACAATGAATTCTATTCTTTTTTAAAATGATTATATGGTACTTACGCACTCCATAATTATATATAGCAATACTCATAAGAAAAATAATTTGTACAAATTTAGAACGTGAAAATCTAATATAAACCGTTTGAAAAAAAAAATAGAATCCACGTGTATATATATATTTAATATATTTCCTTTTTTTAATAATTTGCTTAAGATTTTCGTATTTACAAACCGTATCCAACGTTACTCTTTTGCCTAACTTTCTTAAAAATATTTGGATTCTAGAAAAAACAAAATAGACTCTTGAATAATGTAGGATGAGAGATTGAAAAATAGGTAAGATTGTAAGAGTTTTTCTACTTTTATTATTATTTTTTATTATTTCAAACTCTAATAATCAAGTTAGTTACCTATTTATCAGTGATTAAGAAAGAAGTAATCTATATTACGTTACCATTTTGTAATGCCAAGTTGGCAACCTACCTCTCCACTAACAATTTATATACATTCCTACTAGCCAACGGGGGCTATAGGCCCAGCCCGCCATCACCTGCCATTATAATATTTTTTTACTCTTTTTCTTAGTAATTTTCATAATTTTTTAAAATTTATTATATTTATTACTTACATCTGATCTTTGAAAATTATTTAAAAATTATTTTTAAAGATATTATCTGATACAATAATTTTGAGATGTGCAAACTCTTGTACAGTTTCTTTAAAAGAAATCGGAACTTCACCCAAGATCAACATGAGTGTTTTTTTTTTTTTAACAATAATAATAGATCCAGTTGTGAAATATTTAAGTATTACGTAATCTTTTTTAAAAATAGTGAAATTTATTATTAAAAATTTAATTTTTTATCATATAGATATATATTTATTTATTTTTTTCAAAAGAAATTATACTGCATTATACATTTTACGACTGCAAATATCATTTTCCTATTTTATTTTATTTTTTAAAAGAAAATTGTGGGAGTAAAACTATATTTAGGTTACGTTTGGATGTTGAGCTGAGCTGAACTAAACTAAGCTGATATCAATTCTTTATTAATAGTAGTAAGTTGAAATGATAGAATGAATTATATGGAGTCTATTTAAGATGAGTTCAGATGTATTTAAATATTAAAATGAATTTAGTATTATTGATAAAAAATTTAAAAAAATTGTGGATCTCATGTGTAAAAATATATCGAGTTAAAAAAAATTATAGATCTTACATATAAAAAAATTTTAAATAAAGATGAATTTAATAATTTAAAAATTATTTATTTAAATTTTAAATTCTATTTAAAATTAAATTAAACTGAATTAACGTAAGTGCATCAACAACCAAACTATCACTAAATCTATCACTATATCTTTCTAGATGAATTTTCTTAAATAGTAGGGAATAGCGCTAGAGTTTGGACATATGGGCAATGTTAGGGATCTCGTTTATTTGTCCTGCCTTACTTTTCTTTTTATTTTTTTGAAAATTTTTTTTATAGAAAGATAAAGAAAAAAGTTTTAATTATATTATGAATTTTATTCATTTTGTCAAAATATTTAAAAGTGTTAAAAAATAATATAAAAAAAACAAAAACAAAAAACACTTTTAAATATTTTTTTCAAATCATTTTTTTAACACTTTTAAATATTTTGAAAAAAATAATAAAATTCATAATATAATTAAACATAATTTTCTTAATATCTGTTATGAAAAAAAAAAAAAAAAGTTAAGCGGGATAAATGAACAAAATCTCCAGCAATCCCTATCATTTTCCTTGGACATAATTTCCAAAAAAGTGATGGTACTGTACGGAAAAAGAAACGGCCAGGACTCAGTGGGGACAGTAGAAGGAGGAAGATTCAGGGAAAGAGGCATGAAAGTGAAACTGTCTGGCTGGCACCGATAGAAGCTACTTGGAAACTGCTAGCCTGCTTCTCCATTGTTTGCACCTCGTCTTCTCGAACTGAATCTATTTAGGAAGTTTACAAAACCAAAAAACTTGTCTCTCTTTTTAACTTTCCTCTCTTTGTATTTTAGGCTATGACTTTTGGAATATTATCGTTAGTACACAAATGCATTGAATTAGACAAAATGGAAAGTTCATATGTATTATCTTTGATGACCCAATTATCATTTTTAATTATTTATATTTATTACCTCTTAAAATCCTATATTTATTACTATTTGTCATTCATTTTAATGATCTTATTTAAACAAAATATTCAATTTGAAAAAACTAAAGTGATAAGTGGGGGGATACAAGATGTGCTTTCTCCTTATTTTTATCATGATGCATGTATACTTACTCGATGTCAAACTATTTCATTATTATTTACAAACAATTTATTACTATTCATAAAAATAAAAAATTAACTAATATTCACAAACTATTTTTTTAGATTACTTCAACATCCCAATGTTGTTTTAATTTTTTTTTTTTTCCTTCTTAAACAGGTTAGACTAATTCTAAAGTGGATTTAACCCGTAAGGGATTGGCTCAAGTGATAAAGGTTTAGATTTCAAGGTATGCTCTCCCAGATTTAAGATTCAAATTTTCTTAAGTGTAAACAATTATCTTTATGGGTCATCAGAGTGTGAGATTTTTTTCTTGAATTATCCAATGTGTATTTACGGAAAACTCAATGTCAAAGGTTTGTATACTCCTGAGATTAGTCGGAATGTTGTTCATGGACACCCGGTATCAATAAAAAAAAAAAAAAAACCGAAATTCGATTCATTTCTTAGTAATTTGCATTTATTAATAATATAACAAATGATATTATAAGTTTTAGTCATGTGGTCTGGCTGTCCATGGAATATTTTAAGCTGAAAATAAAAGTAATGGGATAATGTCAAAATATAAAAGGAGTCACATGTGTTAATCATTTGCTGTATATCTATTAAATATTCATCAAAAGTGAATATTCTTTTGGATCGATGACTTGATGCTTTCGATTTAGATTCCTTATTCTGGGCAACTTTATTATTATTATTATTATTATTATTTTGCTTTAATTTAGTAACCTGGTTTTTGTTTTGAATCTATGTAACACTCTGATTGAGAATTAAAAATAATAATGAATGAATCTCAGATTGATTTGAAACAAATAATTATTAGTTTTTGTAACAGCTTTAATGACCCTAATTATAATATTCAAAAGTCATTTTTTAGTACGAGTCCAGATGGTCTTTACTCTTTAGCTTTCTTTGAGTTGTAATAAATGAATAAATGATATCAAGATTAATCAAAACTCGAAGTGAATGACTTCAGCCGTAATGAGAGTTATATATAATAGCCGAGTGTATAAATATTGTGTAATTATTTTTAAAAATAGTATGATTTATTATTAAAAAATTAAATTTTTATTATATAAATCACGTATTCACTTATTTTTTTTAAAATAATTACGCGACGCTTATATATTCTACGACTACAAATATCATTTCTTTTAGAGAAATGAATTTATTTGTAAGTATGTTTTTTAAAATACTAAATACATCACCCAATTAATATAAATATTTTAATTTTGTTATAATCTCAATTTATTGTTATAAACCAATTCATGAATAGCAAACCCAATACAGGATTGTAATAAAACAAAAGATAAGTCACGGATCTCATTGTGAATGATTGGAATATTTTAAGTTGGAAATGGAATGGGATAATATTGAATATAAAATGGGGACACATATTTAATTAATTATATTTTGCATATGTTTGAAACATTGGATTATTATGGATAATTATTAATATTACATATAGTCATAAAGTATATAAGCACCGTGCAATTATTTGAAAAAGAGTGATATCTACTATTAAAAAATTAATTTTTTTATGATGGTCCCTCGTATTTACTTATTTTTTTAAAGAAATTACGCAGCACTTTTACACTCGTAGACGCCAAATATTATTTCTTATGGACAATTGGGGTCTCATGTTCAGGCGGAAAGATTACTTCCCTTTAAAAGGTCGAGAATTTGAATAAGAGTTACTCTTAAAACAATAGTTTAATTCCCCATGCATTTTGATATTTGTTTTTGGGGAAAAAAAAAATTACCCTTTCAATTACCCCTCAAACTATCGATATTGGTAATTATGGCTAAACTATCAAGAAATTTCATTCTACCCCATTTTTTTCAGGTAAAAAGACAATATTATTCTTAAAATATATCGGAAATGAAAAAAATAATCCTATTTAAGTTAAAAAAATATTTTTAAATAAGAAAATATTTTCTTTCTAAAAAAATACTTTAAAAAAAAAAGTATTTTTTAAAAGTGAAATTTTTGGAAGTTTTGTTCTCAAAATGATTCTATTTGAGTAGAGAAAGCCTTGAGCCGAAAAACTTCGAAAGTTAAGCCCACGACCAAGCCCAAACTCTTTTCAGGGCTTAAGGGCTACATTGCTAATATTCCAATTTCCAGGACCGAGTCGGTCTTTTACCGAAACAGACTCAAGTCGGGTCTTCTCACTTCGGGTCACTTTATGTATTTGAACCCTCAAATACATATGATGCCGATCGGGTTCTCTAAATTCCCTCATCCCCATCTGTGAAATCTCCTTCTTTTGATCCGTTCTTACAGGTTTGTCTTTTACTTTTGGAAGGAGTTTATTTTTTTATAAGTTCAGAAATTTAGGTTTATTGCAAACTTAGGTTCATGATCAATTGTCGTGCTCAATTATAGAATAAATTTACACTGCATGATTTGTTGTCTTTCATTTTCCAATTCTCTTTTCGTTTTTTGTTTTGTTTTTATAAATTCTAAAATTAAAATAATCAGATAGAAGGAATTTAATTATCGGAGAAAAATCATATTTCTGCCATTCCCTGAGATTTCTTTTTTGATTTATTCTTTTTATTGTTTTGGGCATCTATCATACTTTTTCCCTTCTATCTATTTGGCTCCAGGGAAACGTTGGAAAAGAAAATAAACTGCGGAAGTAATGCTTTTATGTCGTTTTGGTTTTTGGATGGACGGACTTGTTCCAGCTATTTGGGACTAATGGCTTGAGTTTTTTACCCATTCCGCCATTTTAAACACAAAATGAAGGAAATAAAGAGATGTAAACATAATTGTAGTAAGTTTCTGTTTGAAATCTCAGACTAAGTACCTTTTTTTAGCAGGAGGTCTTGTACGTAGTTGTTCTTCTTGTTTTCTTGATGTAAATGATCAGATTACATTTTGTCCATTGAGTTTTTCTTCTTGCTCCAGTTGAATTATACAACTTTAAATGGCGGGCAGAGCTCAAATTCCCAATAAAAGCTCAGCGCTTATTGCGATGATTGCTGATGAGGTATGATTAATGTAGTAGTTTGCAAGTTTCTGGCCTTCTGGGTTTCTGCTTAGCAAGTTTCTAGATTATTTTTATTTTTTTTTTATTTTTTTATACAATGAACATGACTTTCATAGTACCAACTTATAGAAGTTTCATTTGAAAAAGAAATTTAAATATTTAAGCAGCTAATCAACCTCTGGCCATAGCATCGTATTGGAAGCTACATATTTAATGTATGTACTGTTGGTTCATAGTGAATAGGTCAGAGTATGCGTTTTTGTATGTTCCTATTTCTATTGTCAGACCATGTCTTTTTATCCTTTGTTATTGTTCCTTTTGGGTAGGTTCATGAAGTATAACTCAGTATTCACTACTTTAGGTTATTTAGCTCATTTAATATAGATCTTGAAAATTGTTCTCATGGATGACTTTTCATTTAGGACACTGTAACTGGCTTTTTGCTGGCCGGTGTGGGAAATGTCGACTTGCGGAGAAAGACAAACTATCTTATTGTTGATTCAAGTACGTATATGAGCCTTGTAATGCCGTATTATTTAAATCTTTCCATTTCATGGGTATTTTTACTATTAGAGCCTCATGTATGTGTGCTTGTGCGTTTTCTTTTTTTCTCTTCCAGATTAATATGTGAATTATATTTTTAAGGATGAAGTATATGTTTCAGTGACCAGAAGGAAATGTTGTCACTTGGGAATAACCCAACAGATTCTCCACTCTATAACCACTCGATCATTTTAATGTGATCATAAATAAAGTTGACAAGAGTTTTCATTGCTTGGTTTTAGGTGCTGATATGTGTTCTTTTGTTTTCGTTAAAGCTTCTGCTCGGTCTGTATAAGTACTTTCCATGATGTCTCATTAGCATTGATGTGACCAGCTTGCAGACCGATGACCTCAACTTTCCTGTTATTGAATATCCGATTAAAGACGTTCTTCTTCTTGGTTAATTCCACTGTCTCATCAGGATTCTCCAAATTCTTGCCGTAATTTCAGTTTGATGTTGCCGTCATTCATGCCTCTCATATATTAAAATAAAACATGGTAGCTTCCTGCAAATATATTTTAAATGGTTAGATTTTTTGCATTACTGGATGGTGAGGCATAATGAAAATGCCCCTGTGGTGTAATTTGTGACTCAACTATTGTCTCTAGCTCTAAAGTCTGGTCCTCATAGGTTTCTTATAATTTTATAGATACTTTTTTGTGAGATGCTTGCCTCAAAATAGTTGGTCTTCTTTTACAGAATTGAGTTGCCTATGTAACTTATCAATCATATAAAAGGGGAAAAATAAAATAAATTACTACGCTGAGCTTTTACTTTTACATCTTGAAATTTGCCCTATCTTTGAGGTGCTTCCTTGACTTATGAATTCAAATTTCCTTATTATATTCGATGTTTTGAGCTCTGTCTTGGTTTGACAGCTTTCTAAGGCCTGGATTTTGGAAGAAGTGGTACCCTAATATGTTTGGCCTTCTTGCCGAACCTCTTCAGGATTTTAGAATAACTCCTGGCCTGAATTACAGATTTTTCTCTCCATCTTGATCTTAAATGACAAAGCATATTCAATTGGGTTAACGGCATGCACTAATGGGTCAATTCATAAGCTAGAGATAGGTGGTTGTTCGAAGCTTCCAAATGTTTCCCGAGCTATCCAGTAGTTCCTTAGCTGCTTGAGCCTCAGTGTCCAACATTTAATTTAGATCACAAAAAAAATATGATTATTCATCCCCCGATATGAAAAAGCTAAGGTCCTGGATCTCATACAAAAGGTGGACCTTTAGTTAGTGTGTGTCAATGGTTTGAGGTTCTCTGTTTGATAGCTCAATACAGTGTATTCTTTCATATCTTCAGAGAAAGATTGAATAATGTCTTGAGGAAAATCCTTCAACTTTTAGATATTATGA
The DNA here is from genome assembly GCF_018687715.1 of Carya illinoinensis. NCBI lineage: Eukaryota > Viridiplantae > Streptophyta > Magnoliopsida > Fagales > Juglandaceae > Carya > Carya illinoinensis. The sequence goes on along the minus strand of NC_056759.1, from coordinate 25,165,993 downwards.
TGGGATAGAAAAAATGAAGCAGCAAGAATCAAGCTAAATTTCTGAAAGCAGGCACCTAGAGCATTAGCTTAGAGGTGCCTTTTTCATTTATGATAGGATTATGATTCAAGCCTGCTGGAAGGATGGCCCTATTTCTCTTAGAGTGCATGTTTATTTGTGATCCTAGGTTGCAAATAGCAGTAAATGTTTATTCACAATCCTTTTTTTTTTTCAAGTGAATTTTGATCAATGGAACTGATCATGAGTCACAGAAATACTGTACGAAATCAATCTGCATCTTTTTCTTTGCAATGAGTATATTGAAGATTGGTAACATACGAGCAACTTTCTTTCATATCAATTTTGTAAGCAAAGTTAATTGATGTTTATTTTCTGCACTAAATTTTTTTTGTGCACCTGGGTTCAGAAACAACAGTCAAAGCAATTGAAGATGCATTCAAAGAGTTCACTACAAAGGAGGATATTGCTATTGTTTTAATCAGCCAATATGTATGTTTCCTTCTCACACTTTGAGCATGTAGGTGGGAAGCTGAGTTGACAAAATTTATCATTTTATATTAAATTTCAGAATTTGCTACGGAAGCAATAACCAAACTGTTGAATTTTGAGGTGCATTATTTTTCATAGCATGGTTCTCTATATGCATTTGCAAACAAAGATGAGGGTTAAAGGCTGTCATTATTAGTTAAGCACGAGCTTAGGTGTTCAGTTGGTTGGCTACTTTACCAGTAATGTATTGCATATTTAGAATTTGTTGCAATTTTCCTATCCTCCAAATTTGTCGTGTGTTCTAAGATTTCATATCACAAACTCACTCCTTTGGTTTTTCACATTTCAGGTTGCAAATATGATTAGGTTTCTGGTCGATAGCTACAATAAGCCCGTACCAGCTATTTTGGAGATCCCTTCCAAGGATCATCCTTATGATCCTGCTCATGATTCGGTTCTTTCACGTGTCAAGTATCTCTTCTCTGCTGAATCTGTGGCATCAGGACGACGATGAGTATGTCTATAAGTTCCGCTCTGCAGGATGTGAACACAAAAAATTTCTAGTTAATGGCTACCTGTGCTCTGCTTTTGTGCACGCAACTGTATGCCGTGCTTTGTATTGATTGATTTATCTGAATACTTTATGTTCTCTTTTTGTGTTCAATAATGAATTATTGATGCGATATGAATTCTGGTTATGATGATTAAAGGGAAAAATTGCCATATAAAAACTTTAAAAGGCTAGGATATTTTATTTTTCATACAAAATTTTCTTCTGTCCTTTTTGTTCATTACATTTGCTTTCTCAATATTCTTTAGTGTGTATTCCCCATGTATCATCATCTAATCTTGGCAAGAATGCAATTCTTAGAAGCTGAATTAGTGGCGCATTTGTTTGTTTTTGTTTTTCCTGTGGGAGACAACCCTCAAGTTGGAGGTTCATACCTATGGAAAAGCATATGGAGGAATAAGGCTCCGTCGAGGGTCGCATTCTTTTGTTGGACAGCAGCCCTCAGAAATGTTACGGAGAGAGACACACAATAATAATGGATTGGTGTTGTATGTGCAATCGGAGTGGAGAAAACATTGATCACCATCTTCACATCTGCAGCTTGCATGCTTTCCAAAAATCAAGCAACCTTACCGTAATCATGCTATTTAAAGGAGAAATCAACTCATCATTATAGTTGGCAGATTTTTAGAAAGCCAAACAACACTACTGAAACTTTTTTTTCCCCATCCTTTGCCTTTCTGAACCCTTAACATTAACTCATTCGATTAACATATTAGAGTGTAACAAGTACCTTACTTAATGGTATTTTTCAAAACCAAAACCCTGGAGAAGACATCAAGAATGTTTGGTATTGAACCTTGATGAGTTTGGTGTGGAAAGACGGTGTCCACTGCTTTTGATGATCAAAGCATTCAAGAAATATGAAGGAAATTCATTATAAGGTTATTTGAAAAGATAGAGAAATGATATTTGCAGTCGTGAGGGTGCAAGCGACTTGTAATCACTTTGAAAAAAATAAATAAATACAAATTCACAAAAAAAGAAAATTAATTTTTTAATAATAGACCTTACTATTTTTCAAAACGATTGTACGACGCTTGCACACTTTATGACTATATGTAACATTACTTATAATAGCAAATCCAAGAGATGGTCGCACAACTGCATTTAGATCAGCCAGGCGTGGCAGTGTGACCATCCCATGGGATTGAGGAGTTTAGAATCCCTTGGAGCTGGCATTAGAAAATTGTGGAAACAGCTCCAAGTCTCTCTAAGAAAATCTAAAAGCAAGTTTTAAATTAAAAATAATCCTAATTTTTTGAAGTTCTCCAAAATAAATAAATAAATAAATCCTTAGCAGTGAATAGATTAGTCGAAAAGAAATCCTTAAAAGATAATTTCTTATTTCCCTTTTGGGGTTTTTTCTTTAAATTTTAAATATTAAAGTAAGTGAGCTTCTATAAAAATAATATGCATTAATTGAGTATGTGACGTGTGCATTCTTTTTTAAAAGAATACCCACATCTCCAAAATAGAAATCATGAGTTCGACCCTTCTCCAAAATATTTAAAAAAAAAAAAAAAAAAAAAAAAAAAAAGAAAAGGTTAGAGGATTGTCGCATGTTTTTTTAACGAAAAACATGTGCTTTTTACGGACTAAAGGGTTGGAGGAAGTTTCCTCGAAAGGAAAACCATGTTTAATAGTTTCCTTCTAAACGAACAAGTGGAATCTTTGTCAAGCTCGTACCTAGAGTGTTTTCTCACTTGTTTGCTTGAGTTGTACAACATTGATACATAGTTTCATTTTAGACATTACAATAGAAGAAGCAGCCCACTCCATAGATGTTGTTGAATTTGTAGTCTATATTTCCAAAAGTTTGAATATGCAAATTACTTCTCTATTAGTTAGTTCTTCCTTTCCCCCTTGAATACATGCAAACATAGTGAGAGTTCAAATATTCCCTTAAGGAGTTGGACCCAATCTAACTATATTAGGGCCCATGGGCCATGACCCAATTTAGCATATGCCCAGATTACAATAGTAAAAACACACGAGTAAGGATTTCGATTCTGATCATCATTAATAAGGATTTAATGACCTAACGGACGACGTGAAAAATTAATTATCCTCTAACATGATATTCGCCTGCGGGAAAATGGCCACCGCTGGTGGCCCCCAGCACGAGCCACCTGGCTTTTTTTTTTAATGATTAAGAAAAAATTATTTAATATTATTATAAAATTTTTCTATTTTTTTAAAATATTAAAAAGTATTAAAAATAATTTAAAACAAAAACATAAAATAAAATAAAAAAATTTGCCAGAAGTGATTCCCAGTGAGAGCCACCAACGATGGCTCTAACACCATCTTTCGCCTGCAATAACCTCCCATCATAATGGTCACCCACACAAGTGAAATCAAGATCCTGATAGCCAACATTTCAGCAAGGACTAAAGAGAGTCAAACCGAAGGATAAGGCATCATTTGGTTATTAAATCTAGTCTAATAAAATTTAATTTATCTTATTTAATTATTATAATTTTTTTAATTTTTAATATAATAAATAATTTAATTTTTTTAAATTTTAAAATAATAATAATATTAAAAAATAATATTTTAAACTTTTATTTCAACCCAATCTATTATCCAAACCGCACAATTTACCGTAAGAAAACAATCGATCGATCCTTATAAATAGAGATCCAGATAAGTATCAAACGATGATTTCTGAATGAAAATAAATAAATAGAGAGTGTACTTTAGTATCTAGATATTGGAGTTGTCCCTAGTCTTCTCCACATCAAGATACTTTTCATTCCCTGATTGCAGGAAGCTAAAGATTGCCTGAGAATCACGTCCACTGAACCAGATAGGCTAGGCTGGCTTTCAAGCATGCATGCTGCCTAATAAATGATGATCTCTTGAGAGATTGATTAATGATTATTAAGGGATAAAGCTCGAAGCCTAAGCAGTTTTTTTTTTTTTTTTCCTTCTTTTTTTACCCCAAGTTAGTGAGAATAATTCTGTGGACCAAACACTCTCTTATACTTCAACCACCACTTTTTATCACTTTCCAATTAAATTACATATAATATACAATTATTTTTACATATTTTTTATATTTTATTAATATAATTAATTATATTATTTTTTTAATATAAAATAATTATTTTAACTAATTATATCAATTAAAATTTATATAATATTTAAAAACGAATGTATATTACACAAAACTAGAACATCAACATCACCCACTTTAAAAAAGTTTTCGATGGACCAGAGAACCAGTGATATGGAGCATACGCCTATTTGCTTTTCCTTGAGTGAACCGTTCATGGGAAAGTTAAGGTCAATTCACTCTTCTTCTTTTCTTCCTTTTGGCAAGGCACTAAGTCCACTCAAACTGTTAAAAGATGCTACATGGAATGGGAGTGTCATGAGAATATAATCCGAATTCTGAGGTACTCTATATGATAAGAGAAATGATATTTATAATTATGATTATGCGTGTAATCACTTTTTAAAAAATGAATAAATATAAAATTTATATAAAAAAATTAATTTTTAATAATTAATTTCATTATTTTTCAAAACGATTTCACAACGGTCATACACTCTACAATTATATATAAATTACTCATATGATAAACACTACACTGTTCTCTTGCTCGTCATAACATGTTGATGCGATATTACCTATCAATCATTTAGATAAAAAGTAGCAAAGTCGAGTTAATGAGTAATGTTAGAGTGGGTGAGAACTCAGTGTAAAACACTTTCCTTAAGCAAGAGATTAAAATGTCAACCAATTACATGAGAACTACCATGGGTGGTTTTTTTTTTTTTTTTTTTTTAAATTAGAACGACCAAGGGTGTTATTTCAAGAATAAAAGATTCTAATTTAATATGATTTAAATTACATTTTAGACGAATTTTCTTAAAAGAATAACTATACTATTGTAATCACATTTTATCATCATTATAAATTTTTAATTACACTTATTTATATTTCATAATCTTTAGAATATAATTATTTATAATTTTTCTTAACCACCTAACATATCAGTTTCACAATGACAAAAAGTATTAATATTTTAATTTTTTTATAAATTAGAATAGATATTTATTTTTTTTATCATTTTATAATATACTATTAAATGATAAATTTGTAAATAAAATATAATAAATAATTTTTAATTATTTAAGAATACATCATAAAATAATAAAAATATTATAAAAATTAGGCGAAGAATAGAATGAAATTACTTGTCAATAAAAAGTAGGAAGGAATGGTGTGGATTGCAAAAGTTTGGCCTGACAACTGATAAGGACGAGGGGAGCTTTAAATTGCCTTTAAAGGCCGAAGAGAGGTAGTGGGGGACCACTGAGACAGACCGTATCTGCTTTGGTGGGACCATAAATAATTAGTATTAAATATTAATCTGAGAATGAAGCGCCGCATCCTGCGGAAATCCGCCCAATAATTGCGAATCGCAAAGGTCGTCTGTTCCTATCCCAAGTCCCGACAGAATGACCCAACAAATCAAAATGTTTTATTTATTTATTTATTTATTTTTTAATTATTAACTTCATGATAAAAAAAATAGATAATTTTATATTGAAGTTAAAAATTAAATAAAATATTATTTTTAATATTATTATTATTTTAAAATTTTAAAAAAATTAAATTATTTATTATATTTTATATAAAAATTTAAAAAAATTATAAAAAAGAGATAAACTCATTCTTGTATCCAAGTTTGGCCTAAATCTTTTTTTCTATGGTCTTCTCAAATTATATTTTATCTCCTCATATTACTTTGGGTTTTGCAATATAATCACTGATCATACAACTATGATTGATTTACAACTCTATGATAAAACTAATATATTGTGTAATAATTCAAACACATCAAAGTCAAAATAAAACGTAAAAAAAAAAAAAAAATCAATAATTGCTTTGTTATCAGTTTTGAAAAAATTGTGTGATAAAAATAGTTCTATCAGGTTTGAATTTTTAGACCCATAGAGTATGGAATTGACTTTTTAATTTGGCATATCATTTTTTTACATTGATTTGACTTGAAAAGATTCAAGGGTTAAGATTTTACCCCCACTTTCATTGTAATTATTTTTTTAATTAGAAAAATTCTATATATAAGGTGTGTAGATAACATACCTAATAAAATATTTATATAGGATAATTTAATTTTAAAAAAAATTAAGATTTTAATCTTATAAATCAAATATTATATTTTAAGTGATGTAGATGGTATAATTTAGACATCAGCTTAAGAATATAATAACTCTCTCACTTTTACAATGGAACCAAGTTGTCCATTTCAATAAAGAGTACTTATACTATTCAGCAATTCTACACTAAACACTTGCGAGGGAAAAAAAAATACAAAAAGATAAAATAAAATAAAATTAAGAATATAGTATAAGACTGTTAAGTAGAATAGTTCTTCAATAAATATATGTGCCCGCAATCAATTAACCCAATCTATATCTTCTTCTATTTAAGATGAAAACTCTAAATAAAGCTAGATATTTGGGACTCCCTAGTTCTTTGATCTATAAAAGAAGTGTACTGCTATTATAAGGCTTCTATATCACACATGACCATCCACATGTCATAATTTAACTTATAAGATTTAAATTTTAAAATTTATCTTTCAAATTTAATTATATCATATGGATAGTGTATAGTATAATCAGCCTATATAATATATATATATATATATATATAATATTATGGATCTACAATCCCACTTAATCTTGAGAAGTGAAAGCTTCTGATCCAAATGCTCACATCAATGGACACTTAAAAGTTTCTAACATGGAAGATAGCTCAGAATCATGTGTTGCTTGTCAAGAATTACATTGGCAAATTCATGATAAGCTTTCAGCAATTAGGATGGAGATCATAAGATGTCTGTCTCTTTAGAATTCAAAATTTGTTGATAAGATAACAAATTATTAATAAACGGGTCGATCCACCTAACTCACAATCAATCTATATAACAAAACAAATTCCTTTGCCAATAAGATCAAGGATCATGACATGACTCTGCTTCCACATTCAAATTCTATAAACATTTAGACTTATGCCTACTTTGTCGTAGGGATGTAATATTGATATTATTATTTGACTACTTAATATCTAAAAAATATTAACATTTTTTTGTTGGTATGTAATCTTATTTTTTAAAGATATTAACTATGATATGAATACTAAAAGTCATGGATATATATATATATATATAATGCATTAGCTTATTATAAAATAGTTTATCATAATTATAGTTGTCATCTTGAATGGGTTATATATAATTTAGTTAATCGATATATTCTATTTGTATGAAACGATCAAACCGGTCATGTTTGAATTAACCCAATTTGTGTTGATTGTTTAACTAGTTATGCGAGTTACATCGTGTCAGTTATAATTTATAGATATCGTATTAAAATCTTATGATTTAATTTTATTCCGATTTCATGTGTTTGGTTATTCATGCTCGTGTTATGAAGCAGGAGTACTCAACTCAAACCTGACTCGAATAACAAAATAAGTTATTGGAGCAAGTGTCATTTTGGATTCATGTTTGTGTTCGTGTCAGATTAACCCATTTTCTTAGTTTTCATGCTCTTACATATATTTTTCAATGAATCTAGTTAACAAAATATATAATTATCATATGCATCAAGTTGTTACAAACTTACAATACATGAATAAAAAAAAAAAAAAAATCTACTTTCTACATTAACACTTATTTATTACTAAATAATTGAAAAAATAAATGATTACCTAACATAGGTATTCAAAAAAATTACCTCACAAATTGACGTGTCATATTAGTTATTATAAAGCATTCTTTATAATTTAATACATGATCATGCCACGTCATTTTATAATGTGAATTTTTGTGAATATTTTTTAGGACATATATAGCTGTTCTCATAATTAAAATTGACAACAAAATATAAATTTTTTATTTGAAACTTCATAGGACCAAATTGTTTTATATATTGGACTTATGTAACACGACCTTGTATATCCTTTTCGATGTGAGAGATGAGAAATAATCTTTTATCTTTTATCTTTTTGTTCGTCTTACCTTATTATTGTTATTATTATTATTATTATTTATATCAATTCGTCTTACACTCTTACCTTATTAAATGTGAGACGTTAGGTAAAAATTAAAAAGGAACAATCATTTTCATAAATGTTTATAAATCTTAATTAGGAAAAAAATAATAAACAAAATGGAATTACTACTATCACATTCCAAGAGATGCGTAGTAAAATTGATTTCCTTTTAAAAAATGCAAAATACCTAATTTGGTATTCATGTCCATCTTAAGAAATACCTAATTTGGTATTCATGTCCATCTTAAGTTCATATATATATATATACTAGGTGGAAGCCACGTGCAAAGCACGTTTGTCTAATTTTATGAAATGATTATTTGTAAAAAATAATATATATTTTATAAAAATTATTGATGTCACTTAATAATTTAAGGCATATTGGAGAAGATAAAAAAATTAGTTCAAAATATCATATAATCTAATACATATTTATAACATCCATAATTTTAGCAAAGATGTATATGAAAAATTTAATAAAAGTCTAACACAAACGGTAGTTCAAAATATGTGTCGTTTGATGTTTGTATTATAATTCATCAATTTATGTAATCCTGTAGATAATCAATAGAGACAACATTGAAATTCTTATTTTGCTGTTGGTTGAATCGATCAGGATCAACATAAAGTTAAAACATAATCTTTTTATAAAATTTGTGGTATAATATTTTTTATATATAGCATATATATAAATTCTAAAATATATTTTGAAGTTGTTGGCCGAATTTATTCTTTCTTGATTAGCTCAAGGATCACGACCTTTGTCACGTGCCCATCATAGCAAGGTCACGTGTGGAATATGACTTAGTGGAAGCTACGTCCTACTACCATGGGAAAAAAAAACAATTTGATTAAACACACTTGTATTATATATTATATGAGATTTTTAAATTTAGAATACTCAATAATCTGATTTAATGAAACGTATAATACACATGTATTATAGTTAAGAATTCACGTCTTATGCACCTAATACACGTGTATATGTTAAGGAGAAAGAGAAAAATATAATAACTAATCTTTAATTACTTATTATTATATAAACTATTAAGTATTGTAATTATTGTGATTAATAAATCATATAACAACATTGAATGTTATCTCTCTCAACATTTATGTTTTCATTCTATATGCTGATTATATTCACACGTATTTAAACAAACGGTGTTAACTTTAACGGAAAAACAAGAAAAACCGTTAAAACAAGATTTTCCGTTTCATACACACTTTTTATATATAGAAGATATATATATATATATATATATATATATTATGATATATATTTTTCCAAGGTCATACTGGTTGATCCGAGTTTTTCCAATCTATCTTGGTTAATATTCTATCATATTAGATTGATTAAGGCATATCTAAACTTGTTATTGAGAGTGACTCACTATTCATGGTAAATGAATTGCTTGCTGCTGGTAAGTCTATATCTGTATGGGAAAATCTGATTTATGAGGTGAAAAATATGATGAAGATGATTCCGAAGTGTTCTATATATTCAATATAAGGGATGCATGGCAAATGTAGCAGCTCACACTTTGGCAAAATATGACAAGCATTTAGATGACTTGATATATAATTTGGAGGAGATTCATTCCCCGAGTATATTTCACAAATTATTTGGTTTGAATCATTAATGTAATTCTGGTTGTTCATGAATACAAACTTTATCCTTTAAAAAAAAAAAATCCCATTATGCACAGTCTTAATTCAATTATTTTGTGTGCTGTTTATACTAATTATATTAAGAAAAATTTTATATATCATACCATCATTTTACTTTCATTCCACTATATAAGATGTGGCACATTTATTAATTTTGATTTATAAAGTCTGTTCGGAACTTCCTACTGCTTTCTGGCATAAGAAGAAACATGTTGTTTCTTTACTTTATGTTAAAAATTTCTTTGAAAACTTAATTCCAACCAAAGCAAGACCTATTCAAATAAATAGAGAAACTTTGGAGTTTTGTAAGAATGAGATCCAGGATCTTCTTACTAAGAATATCATCAAGCATAGTAAGTCACCCTGTTCGTGTGCTGCTTTTTATGTTCAGAAAAATGCTGAGATTGAGTGAGGTACACCCCATTTAGTCATTAATTACAAACCATTGAACAAGGTGTCAGAGTGGATTCGGTATCCCATCCCTAACAAGAATGACTTCGTTCATAGGTTAAGTGATGCAGTTATTTTCTCCAAGTTTGACCTTAAGTCCAGATTTTGTCAGATCCAAATTAGGGAGTCAGACAGGTACAAGACTGCTTTCACTACTCATTTCGGTCACTATGAGTGGAACGTCATGCCATTTGGGCTGAAGAACGCTCTTAGTGAATTTCAAAATATTATGAATTTTCTATTATTCACTGATTTCACTATCGTCTACATAGATGATGTTCTTGTATTCTCCAAATCTATTGATGAGCACTGGAAACATCTTAAAACGTTTCTTGAGATCATCAAAAGAAATGGACTTGTTGTTTCTGCAAAAAAGATTAAACTATTTCAAACCAAGATCAGATTCCTTGGTTATGATATCTTTGAAGGCAAAATTAGGCCTATCCAAAGAGCCATTGAATTTGCTGACAAATTTCCTGATGTCATCCCTGACAAAAACCAGTTTAAAAGATTTCTTGGTTTTTTGAATTATATTTTAGATTTCTACAAGGATATGAGAAAACAATGTCGCCTTCTCTTTGCGAGATTGCGTTCCAATCCTTCTCCGTGGATTGATGTTCACACCAATATTGTCAAACAAATCAAGACATATGTCAAAACTCTTCCGTGTCTTGGAATTCTTACTTCAAATAGTTTCAAGATTGTCGAAACTGATGCCTCAGACGTAGGCTATGGCGGCATCTTGAAACAAGTTGCTGCACTAGGTTCTTCTGAACATATTGTTCGCTTTCATTCCAGAACCTGGAACTATGCACAACATAATTATAGTACTATTAAAAAAAAGATTTTATCTATAGTACTATGTATTTCTAAATTTCAAAGTGATTTGCTTAATCAACATTTTCTTTTACGCATTGATTACAAAACTGCTAAAACTGTTTTAGAACAAGATGTTAAAAACATTGCATCAAAACAGATTTTTGCACGATGGCAAGCTATTTTAAATGTTTTTTATTATGATATTGAATTTATCAGAGGTACTGATAATTCTATCCCTGATTTTCTTACTCATGAATTCTTGCAAAAAACATGAGTAAGATGAAGAAACCAGGTCCACCGGTTACTTCACCACCACCCACGACTATTTATCTAATGCTTATGCCTCCAACATTTGCATCTACTTTGGCTTCCTCCCCACTGGAGATAGCCAACAGATTTACTAGTCTAGAATAAGTTCCTAAAATAGGAACTTCCTCCCATGGAAGTATCAACCCAAGACTCAGACCTTAGGTATATTCACCAGTATCTTGATGGTACTGTGAAGATAGCTTTTGACCAACCTTTAATCAAAGAAAAAAGAAATTCTTTTGCTGATTCTAGGTCTTCATTTAGTTCGGATAATAAATGTATCACATCTTATATAGTAGGATGAAAATGAGATTATAGTGTAGTGAATAATATTACTTTTAATCTGGTTTGTTTCACATATGATATGAGATGAAATAAAAATAAAAATTTGAATAAAATATTATTAGAATATTTTTTTAATATTATTTTTATTTTAAAATTTGAAAATATTTATTTTATTTTATATGAGAATTTTAAAAAATTATAATAATTATATTAAATAAAATAATAATAATTGTCAAGACATACCAGGGCAGAAGGGCTTAAATTAGTTTATATGGTCGAATTGTCGTAATTTAATGCGAAAACCCCACTACCAAGGAAGGCAATTCGCCACCACTGCAATCGTAACGCGACCGCCTACTCGCCTAATGTTTACCTAACCATCTTATAAAAAAAAAAAAAAAAAACCGTTACGTCTTTGCAAAGAGAAAGAAATGAAGTTGCATTTTCCATGTCAGTAAACCATATAAAACCATTTAAAAAACAAAAAGTTCAGTAGTAGGAAGAGAGAGAGAGAGAGAGAGAGAGAGGAGAGAATGGATAGGGTGTTTTCAGTGGATGAAATTTCGGACCAATTCTGGTCGCCCCCACTCCGACCACCGCAGCCAAACTCGCCGACTCCCGGAACCGGACCATCGGACGAATCTTCCAGAATGAACCGGAGCCCATCCGAGTGGGCCTTCCAGCGTTTCCTCCAGCTCGAAGCTTCCCCCGAGAACAACACCTCCTCCGCCGATCACCACAAAAACGACGCCGTTTTCGAGATCAAGGAAGATGACGACGGCAACACTCTCCTCGGCAATCACGTCCGGAATGCTAATAATGATCAGGATGATGTTATTCAGACCAAGACTACTGCCACCAATATCAGTTCCACGACGTCGTTCGGCCACAGTTGCACTGCGTCGTTTAACGTTCCTCCTACCAGTATCCCGGCCGATTCCGAAGAGTACCAGGCTTTCCTTAAAAGCAAGCTCGATCTTGCTTGCGCTGCTGTGGCTTTAACTCGGGTAAATCTACTTCTCCCATTTCATTTATGACGACGATTATTATTTTAATTTCTGGTTTTTTATTGGTTGCGTAGAAAACTTGAGGATGATGATGATGATTATTATTATTATTTGTTTTGTTGGGTCCTGGTTTTTATGTTTGGCTTGTGTTTGCATACTGGAAAAGTGAAAAGAAAATGAAGTTAAGATATGAGTTTCCTTATGCTTGGTTGGTGGTTGTTTTGTTTTGGGAGGATAGAAAAGTCAGCGTCAGTATGGGCTCAGTTGCGTGCTGGGTGGTTTCTCTCTGATCTCTCTCAATCAATCAATATGGGGGAGCCACGATTTTCTCAGCATCCGAACAAATAGACTTTTCTTCTTTTAAATATTTTCAATAAATTGCGATGAATTGAATATGCTGACAATCTTTGGTGGGTTCGAATATTTTATTTATGTGTGAAATAAAATGGAAAACAGAGATAGGAGAAGGGTCCAAAACTGAAAAAAATTACCCGCAAAAACAGATCCTCACTACCGTAATTAAAAGCACAATACATTCTGATTTCTGAATGGTCACCTCCTAGTTTGGAGAACAAATAACAACACAGGCCGTTAGTGGTCGGGGGCATTTGTGGCATTGAGAAAAGAAACTTTTGGCCTTTAATGTTCCTACAAACAAAAAGAGCCTGACGCCTGACTGTTTGAGTTGAAAGCTATATATATATATATTCAGAGAAATCTTAAATAGATAAATTTGTTATAAATTTTTATAAAAAATTAGGTCATACTTTAAAATAATTTAAAAAATTATTATTTATTACAAAGACCTTGTAATAAACTATTCTCACTATTTTACAAAAAAAAAAATTTTGTATGAAATTTCTCTATTTAAGATTTGTACCTGTCTTTATTTTATTTTTATTTTTATTTTTATTTGTATGATATTTTTCGAAAATCCAAATAGGCATACTTGTTAATGGATGTTCCTCTATCTGTTTGTTTCTAATAGGAAGATATATGATCACAGTTTTCTCCAAAATCAAAGAAAGGAAAAGAAAAAGAAAAAACTATCATTTGTAAAACTTTTGTGGGCATGTTAAAATATTAGGGAAATAACTCCTGTCATAGACGATAACGTATTTGGAAGCAAATAAAGGGCTACAGCCCGTATAAGGTTTAATTATACAAAGAGCCTTGAACAGTATAAAGACAGCGTCACAAAGTTTGCAGGGATTGCTCTTAGAATATTCATTTGACCTTTAGGATTAATAAATAAATATCAGAATGCCACATCAAGATCAAGAAAATCACTAACTGTTAAAATTCCATCTATCCTGGGTTTGAACCTCTTAACATGTCTACCTAAAAATATTAATTGTGGCTGTAGTTTGGGATAAATAATAGTTACAATTTCCTTTTCATATCTTTATCGCATATGATTTATGCCTTTTATGTTGGACTTCTTGAAATAGATCTGAGCCCAGTATTTTTTGTCCGATAAATGCTCGTTGACTTAGTATGCTTTACGCATGTAAATAGGGATCTCTAGTAAAGGCTCAAGAGTCTGCTGCTTTAGCTGAAAATGGATTACAGGCTTCCAATACTTCACAATTGGGATCCCAAGCCTCTTCTAAAGGTTTGCATGACTTAATTTTTTGTGCTTGTACTTATGCAAGATGATTTTCTTAAAAGTTTCAATGAGACAATCCCTTCTTGAGAAGGACCGTTCCCCAAAAACCAATCATCATCTAGTTGCTCCACAGTCCCAACCTTCTGTTGCATGGCATGATCAATGCTAACTATAACTGATTACTGAACCATGTTCCTAATAGAATTCCACAGGTATTTCTCTGCAAGTGCAAACTTCCCAGAAGTTGTCCAAACTGAAGAATAGATATGCATTAGATTCACCGTGCAGAACATCAGTTTAGTGAACCATTCAAAACTAGCGGAAATTCTTTTGTTCGTTCTTAAATCTAGTTGTTGATTACTTTTGTTGTCCTCGTTACAGTTATTGTATGTATTATACATACATCCATACTGTTGCACAGCTGATGGGTTTAAGAATTGGTTCACGCATTGTTTAGTGACCAATATAATTTATTGACTCGGGGTTGAAGCTACTAATTGTTATGAATTATTGAGCATGTAAGGAAAAAGAAAAACACAAATATTGCAGTGAAGACAACGGGGGAGTAGAGTGGAGTGACAACTAGGATCGGTGTTTATTTACATTTGATTTGAGACAATCATAAAGCCCATGTTAGTTCATGATTTTTTCATTTGCATAGATTCCTTCTCTCTTTCTCATAGTCTTTCCCTGGTTCAGCTTTGGAACTGAGTGTTGATGATCAGCAATACAGTCACTACTCATATTTTGAGTATATATCTTATTCCTAATATTTTATCTTAAAATATTACCTATATAGGAGCTGGGTCTGATTCATCCAGGTCACGAGATAAGGACTCTAATGGACCACTAGGAATTCCTTCCTTACCTGCCATGCAAAAGAGACCTGGGATCCCAGCAAAGCCAACAACAAGTGGATCATCACGAGAACTGTCAGATGATGAAGAAGTTGAAGGAGAAAATGAACTGTCTGAGAATATGGATCCTGCCGATGCGAAAAGAGTTAGGAGGTAATCATGGTCTCTTCTCTTCTATTGACAATATTATAGGTATAATAATACTTGCAATGTCCAGAGCGACTTGTTAATTTACTGCGGGCTTGGGATAATTTATGTAGCTCGTTTACAATCTGAAGATGACACAAATTGATCTTCATCAGCACTAAGAGTTTGCTCCCACGAAAAAGCAGTTTCCTGCAATATGGGCTATTATTCTAGTGCCATATGGAGAAGCCATACCTGTGTGTGCAGTACTGCTAAATTGTTTTTGGATCTTCGTTTTATAGTTATCATTAAAGGGACATCAAAACTTTTATTTTTATTTTCTGTTTTTAAGTTTTTTGGCAATTAATACTAATGGAATGTGGGATTTGCTTGTCTAATTGAATAGTTGATTGAAACCTGAATTTCATGCCTGAAACTTAGATCATAGGTCCTGCCAAATTGATTTAACAATTGGAATGTTTTTCTTAATTCATGTAAAATTGGTATTTTTCTTCCAAATTCGTACCTGTTTGAAAGGTGTAGAATGCATCACTTCGTATTTGCATGTTATTAGTTACTCTCGGTTACATATATGATGCACACAAACCTCAAAATTTGCACTCTAGTTTTCCTGTGTGTATTCATTGAGGGATCGATTTCATGGTTTTATGCCCATCTCGAGCTCATTTACACCATTTATTTGTATGGAATGTTTCAGAATGCTTTCCAATAGAGAGTCAGCTAGACGCTCAAGAAGAAGAAAGCAGGCCCATTTGACTGAGCTTGAGACGCAGGTTTGGCCTTTTTTTAGATCCATTACTTTTTATTTCTGTTTTTGCTGCATTTTATTCCCAGTCTTGTAGAGATTTCTAACCTGTTGTCCGAAGTAGGTTGCTCAACTAAGGGTGGAAAATTCTTCCCTGTTGAAGCGTCTTACTGAAATCAGCCAAAATTACAATGAAGCAGCTGTCGACAATAGAGTTCTAAAAGCAGATGTTGAAACATTGAGAGCAAAGGTAAGTAATTCATTCTAATTGCTCTTAAAGCTCAAGTATTTTGTCTGCTTGGCATGCATCAAAACCTACAATGCACTCTCCCTGGCGAGCCTGTTCGTTGGAACTAAGGATTGAAACTCGATGACTAAATGAACCTAATTAAAGAATAGACTTACGGAGAAGAAGAAACTTTCCATTTTTCATGATATTAGCATGGATCAGATATATCATGGCGAATTATATTAATTATTGGTATGTATTTAACGTTGTATCCAGGTTAAGATGGCAGAGGAGACGGTCAAAAGAATTACTGGATTAAATCCAATGTTCAATGCAATGTCTGATATATCCTCAGTAGGAATGCCATCATTTAGTGGGAGCCCTTCTGACACATCAACAGATGCTGCCGTGCCTGTGCAAGACAACTCAAATCATCTCTACTATCAACCCAGTACCAACAATAACATATCCACTCATGGTCTGGGAGTTAACAATGGCTTGGCAGACATCTCTTCTGTAGAAAATGTGCAGGAAAATTCTGCCGTTGCTGCAGTAGCTGGAAACAAGATAGAAAGAACAGCTTCCATGCAGCGAGTGGCCAGCTTGGAGCATCTTCAGAAACGAATCCGTGGGGGTGCAAGTCCTTGTGGACCCCCGTCCAATGGGGAGTATTAGTAGTAAGTAGACCGACCCAGATCTCAAGAAGCCTCCTCCGAAGGATGATTTCAAGAGCGATCAGGTTGAAGTACTGTTTTTGGTCATACTTTATGTAAGAAAGCCTATTCTTTATGTGAACTACGCTATTAATTGAATTTCTATTTTAAAAAAAAGTTAATTGAATTTCTATTTATTGACTTCACTAATTAATTGGACACTGTATACAGCCAAGTTGCCATATCTTATTCATCCTCATGCTTGGGGTTCCTACATTTTATGTTGTCCACATTATTTTTTTCAATATAGGACTCTATGATCTCCAAGAGCTTAGAATCTATTGCTGCTTAGTTTTAATCAAAACAAGCATCAGGTACAAATGACTTCACAGCCAGTGATGCAATTGTTGTCATGTCCATGCTAGTGGAGAGGTGGGGGAATATGCTATGGCGAACGTCGGCAAGAGTGGTACATGACTGTTACTATATGGTCGGCAGTTGTGCCTCAGCCAATGATGTAAACGTTCACAGCCAGTGGCTTCATTCTGCCAATCAAGATATAGCCAGAGTGGCTTGACATTTTTTTGATGAAGAGGAATCCTGGAGATCGTGCAAAAACAGCTCGTTTTTTACTTGGTTAAATCTAGGGTCTGTATAACGTGCTCACATCCCACGTACAGTAGGTAAATCTTTGCCTTTTCATCTATGGGATGTGGCCCTACAAATTATTTGCATCCATTGATTTGAAGACTTGGAGAAACATACCCTCAAGATAAAATAAAAAAAATTATAAAAAAAAAAGAAAAAGAAAAAAAGAAAAACATTGCCACTTTAGGCTTGAGCCAACACCGGCCCAAGGTTTATAAGAGGATCTGGACATTGCAACAAGGCTGTGGTAACTTATGATCATGGGAATGTTGATGGCGCGCAAACATGGCTTAAACCATAAACAGCAAAGTTAGTACTTGTTCGAAGATGCTCAGTTGTTACCTTCTTAGAGCCTACCTCTCAAGTAGCCCCATAAATGATGTTATGTACGTCAAGGACTAGAACTAAATTAATGATATGCCATTAGAAGTAAAAGAGGTGGTGGTACAATCAAATTGGCAAAAATTATAACCAAAATAAGTGTAGGAACATGGATTGAACTTGGGTCAACAAAGAGCTTGACTGATTTTAATCTTCCAATAGCTAGTATCAAAATGACAATGAAAGATTTGATTTAAATCATGTTTTATCTCTCTATATTACCATTTCTTTTCGATCATTTTACAGTCTGTCTCATTTTTTAAGACTAGTTTGCATCAATTTTTTTTTTTTTGTTTTGTTCTTTTATCCATCTTAACTATTAATTCTTCTTTGTTTGTTTTTGCAAATGAGATGAGATAAGATTAGTAAAATTCTTGCCAAATTTTACTCAAAAATCATGTTTCTCTATTTTAATCATCACTAATCTTCCCAAAACCTCCTACATTCCACTCTTTTCTATTTCTCTATTATATTAAAATAATTATTCTTTATTATCTTCTAACTCTTCTTTTTACATTTTCTTAACTACTCAGTTATTTGTCTTTGCTCCTTGTGTTTTGAACTATTAATTTCTAATAATTTTGAAATAATTATTTATCTCTAAATAAGGTAATATTTTCAAAATTTATCATTTTTTTAATAATAAGATATTTTTTAAAAGAGTACTATTGCATACAGACATGCCCGCAGAGTCATCATGCACTTTGCTAACATGGCAGGATGACATCATATAATTAAAAAATACAAAATTCTATATACAGTCACTTTTGCGTACTCTTTTATATACTTTATTGATATGATTGGTTACGTATTAAACAAAATTAATGCAACTAATCATATGAATAGAGTGCACAAATAGTACGTAAAAGTGACAGTATGTATTATTATTCAAACAATGACTCTACGGCGAGAAAAAGTGTAACGGTGAACGATTTTGACAATATTTTTTTTATAAGTGTTAGGAAGAGATAATATGTAGCAGAACTCTATTGTAAATATTACCGTATGCAAGAGATAAATAATTTAGAAATTTTTAATGTATAACCGTTAGATATGATTAGTCGAAAGCATGAACATAAGTAACTCTTGTTTACTAAAAGAAGTGAGTTACAAAAATAATAATAAATATTTTAATAAAATAGAGAAATAATAGATGGTGACTTGTAGGGGGTGGTTTTGGGAAAGTGCGTAGTTAAAATATAGATATTTGTTTTTTGCTAAATTTTGGCAATAAATATGGGGAGGCCAATGTCGGTGCTTTGACATTGCAAAAAGATAAAAATAAAAAAAGAGTGATTCTTCAAAGAAATAGTGTCTTTTCCCAGATGAAATCATTGGCATATATGTTCAAACATTCATACATGACAAAAGGTTACAACGAGAATTCATCAAAGTTTTCAAAAATTAAAAAAGTATGAACATGCACCATATGAATCTTTCTGGTTTATATAGCACCCTTCTGCCTTTTGCCATTTGAGTCAGATTTTCATTTCCATATCTTCTCTCTGCATCTTTCATCTTTGCGCTCACTGATGAATTCCTTTTGCTTACTTCCATATGCCCGTCCCCTACTTGCTACCAAAATCTACAACCCATCCTACAGAGGATTGCTCATGGTTTGGATTGAACTACAACCAGGTTTGTTCTCTATCCCCTTAATCTTCATCTTCTGTCTCACCGTCTCCATATCCTTCCACCTTTCTGCTGAAGCATAAACATTTGACAAAGCTACATAGTCTTCACCCCTCAAAACCAAGTCCACAGCACTCTTCTCTGGATGTAGCTGAAGGAGAAGCTTCCCCACCTTCTCACCCGTTGCAACATCCCCATGAACTTTGCAAGCACTTAGCAAACTCCTCCATAATATGGGATCAGGTTCGACTGGCATCCCCCTGATAAATTCATACGCTTCTTTCAAGTGCCCAGCCCGACCAAGAAGATCGACTATGCAGCCATAATGTTGCATTCCAGGCATGACACCAAACTTACTCTTCATCTTGTCGAACAAATGAAGACCTTCTTCGACAAGCCCCACATGGCAACAAGCAAATAACAAGCTAGTACAAGTCACTCCATTAGGCCTAATACCATAAGCCCACATTGCATCTAAAAGCTCCAATGCTTCCTTTCCTCTCCCATGGATAGCTAGTCCAGTAGCCATTGCCGTCCAAGTCAACACATTCCTCTCATTCATTCTCCTGAAAACGGATAAAGCACTCTCAAGGCACCCACATTTTGAATACATATCAACCAAACCAGTTCCAATAAACACATCATTTTCTGGAACACAAATCGTCTTCTCTATATACCCATGAACACTACTCCCTGTTTCCAACACACCCAATTGAGCAGCCACAGAAAGAATACAAACCATGGTAGTATCGGTAGGTTTCACTCCGCAACCATCATCCAACATTTGCCGAAACAAGGTCAATGCGTCACGAGCACATTCCTTAGAAACTTCTCTTTGGGAACAATACCCGGTAATCATTGTATTCCATGTAACATAACTTCTCACCACCATTTCATCAAACACCATTCGTGCCGAGAGAACATCCTTGTTATTAGCATAAGAATATATCATTGTGGTTTGCACCAAAATATTTGATATTCCTCCATGCTTCAAAACTTTCCCGTGTATTTGTCTCCCTTCCCACAATGTTGATAGTGCAGGAGCTCTAGCACAAGCTCCAAGAACAAAAGTATATGTAAAATCATCGAATGCCAGCTCTCCCTTTGAAACCCAATTGGCAAAGACAAGAATGGAGTCTTTAGGTTGAGTACATCGTATCAAAGTGTTTAAGAGGAACAGGTTTGCATTGCCAAAGTGTTCAAGTATCAAATGGGCATGTGGGGAAGAAGAAAGAAAACAGTATTGTTCCATGAGCTTGGCCAAAAGAGAGGGTACTTTGAGTGCGTTGGTGATCAACTGGGCATGAATTTGTTTGAGGTGTCGGATGGTTTTCGGTGTGTTTTGGTTTAAGAGGGAGAGACAAGAGAGTCGTGGAAGGAAGGGCATGTGGTGGGTGCTTGTTGGAATTGGAGAGAGGCCGAAGACTTGAAGTCAGGGAAGGAAAAACGCAAGACTGCCACCAATGTCGCGTCAAAATAATAATTGTCTCTCTCCCTCTCTCCATTGAATTGGCAAAACAGCAAATGAAATTGGTTCGTCCTTGTCAAACCAATTGTGGCAAGTCATCAGCCTCGTCATCAGGAGATGCCATTACCCTTCTTCAAGTCACTAGCACCTAAGTAAGACGTAAAACAATACTGTAAAGAGAAAAAAAAAAAATAGAGGTTTAAACTTTTCTAAATTCTTTCTTACAAACCAAATAGAACCGATGTTGTTTGTTTATCTGTTCATGTAAACTCTGAAACTGAGTGCTAAATGTTGTTCGGCTGTTTGGCCTATCTTTCTTACTATGTGACATTAGAAAAGTTTAAAACAATGTCACATTAAAACATGGTAAGAAAGAATTTAGCAGCATAGTATTAGTAGCAGCAGCAGCAAGCACATGCCCATGTTTGTTTTCCTTGGTCCAAATAAGTACACAACAATAATCAGGTTTATGTAACACAAACTGGCCCCAATTTGTGCACATAGGGCTGTGCACAAACCAAACCTATCAAATTCCAAAATTCAAAATTTATCCTAGAGTATAAAACCCATTACAATCGGATTAATCCCAAAATCAACTAGCAGTGTTCATTAATCATAAAACTCCAAAAAAAAAAAAAAATAGAGTGGAACGGAGAGGAAATAGCGAGATGCGGAGGAGGGCAGTGAACGGGATGAGTGGCGAAGGGTGGCTGAGAAATTGAAACAGCAAGATTTATTGTTAGTTTCAGTTGTTAGCCAATTGTAATTAGCTATAGCATTCCGTCGGTTTGATAGCAAAGAGCTACAACTCTAGCACTTGTATAAATAGATGTACTCATTGAGTGAATAAAATGATCCAGAACGCTTTCTTTCTATCTCTTCTCTCTCGGCAGTTTCTCTCTTCTCCCCCCATCTCCATTTTCGATAAAATAAACAATGTCAGGTGTAAACAGAGAGAGAGAGAGAGAGAGAGAGAGAGCTAACCGTTTATGGTGGCTGGAACGTGTAGGTACTTACGGCTAGGGTTGAAGACGTAGGAGTTCACACCCAGCGTTCGGCCTGTCGATAGAATACAGAAGGGAAAATGTGGTTTCCGATTAGGGTCCCTCTTTAGACCGGACCCGGTGTAAACGTGAGGTTTAGGCCAACCAACCGGTGTAATTTAGGGGCGTAACTCGTCCGTTCTAGAATTTTAGGATTAAATTAATATATACTAGTTTCGTATTTTTAAAAATAGATTATGCACTGCTTAACCCATAAACCGATACGTTTAGTTTTATCCGTTCTAATCCGATTTGGTTTATTTTTTCGATTTTAATAAAATATGTAAATTTATAAAAAAAAAAATCTATCTGAAAAAAGAAAAATCTACTTTAAAAAGATCTGTTTTATACTTTTATTCCAAAATTTGGTTCTATTATAAAAATCTACTTTACTAAAAAAGTTCTGCTTTACTAAAAGAAAATCTGATTTACTGAAATATGCTTTACTAAAAACTGCTTTACAAAATTCTGTTTTACTAAAAATAATATGCTACAAGTCTATAAATATAAATACTACAAAAACTGAAAAAATAGAAAATACAACAAAAAGAAAAACCTGCTATAAAATAAAATAAGTCGAAAAGTACATCAATTCCTAATAATTAGTATGGTCTATACTCGAGTCTTCTCTCTCTATTTTCTCTCTCGAGGAAAAAGTGAGGTGAAGTGTTAGTGAGGGCAATTATAACGGAAAGGGGGCAATATCCTCTTAGAGGGTGACAAGTAACAGAACTGGCAGGGATAGCGTGGTGGTTACTGTTAGAAGGGGTAGACACGGCGGAGGAAGGTGAAAAAGATGAATGTGCTAGAGGAGAAATGGAAAAAGTTTAAGCTCTCAGAGGGCGAGGCAACAAATATTGTATTTGAGGAAGAGGAAGTAGAAGGTTTATAGTACAAGGAGGATCGGAGTTTAGTGTGCAAGGTTTGCTCAGTGAGAACAGTTAGTGGAGCAGTACTTGAGTCAACTATGGCAAAGGTTTGGAGGATCAGTAAGGCTGCAATCTTCACAGAGGTGAGTACAAATATTTTTGTAGTAATCTTTGAAACACAAGCTAATAAACTGAGGGTTTGGGAGGGTAGACCTTGGTTATTCGATAGTCATTTGATGGCATTGAAGATGTTTGATGGTTTGACTCATCCACAAGGGATGGTGTTCGATCATGCTAGTTTTTGGGTTCGTATGCATGACTTGCCCTTATCTTATATGACTAAGACCCGGGGTGAACAAATTGGGGGAACAGTAGGGAGGGTGGAGGAGGTGGTAACTCAAGAGGATGGTAGTGGATGGGGTAACTATCTCAGGGTTCAGATTAATCTGAACATTACATAGCCTCTTGCTCGTGGTAGAACAATAATGGTGAAAGGAAAAGAAATGTGGATTCCTTTTAGTTATGAAAAACTACCAAGATTTTATTTCTCATGTGGATGCATGGTTCATGGGGCAGAAGGTTGCAGCAACAAGTATGGAAAGGAAGAAGGTGAAGAGCAGTATGGATCATGGATGAGAGCAAGCTCAAGACCACGGGTAAGAATCTTTACCAATAACAAAACTGAGAGTGAGAGGAAAAATAAAGGAAAATATGAAGAGGAAGTGGTGGCAGGAAGAGAGAGGAGGACTGAAGAAGGGGTAGGGGAAAAAACAATTTGGTGTGGGGAAAGGAACTATATGAGGGAAATGGAGTTGGTGGAGGTGGAAGGTAATGGAAGTAAGGGATTGATGAATTTAGAGGAGAGAATAGGTAAAATGGGAAAGAAACCAGAGAGAGAAAATACTATGAAAGAAGGTTTAAATAGAAGTGTTGAGAAGAAGGGAATTGGTATTGAGAGAGGAAGTGAGGAGGGGCTTAATGAAGGGGATGCTGTTATTTTTGAAGGAGAAATTCAATTAGAACAGGAAGGTGTTACTAGGAAAAAGCTAAGTAGTAAACTGAATAAAGGGGAGGTGACTTTGCAAGAATTGAGTAATCAAATTGAAGTTAAAATACCAAAAAAGGGGGAGTGGAAAATGAGGGCTCGAGCTAGAGGAGGGAATATTGAGACTGCAGGTAATAGGGGGGAAAAAACAAAAAGGATTGGGGGAGAGATAGGAGGGATGAATTAGAGTAAAAAAGCCAAGTATGGAGGAGGGGAGGAGGAGAGGGTGGAAGTATCTATGTGTCAAGTTGAAAAGGCGGAGGCTGTGGTACAACCCCACCTACCATATTGAAACTCTTAAGCTGGAACTACCGAGGATTGGGGAATCCTCAGGCAGTTCGAGACCTCTGCAAGTTAGTAGAGGTAAACAAACCCAATATTGTTTTCATTATGGAAACAAAATGCAGTAGAGATAGTTATGATTGGTTGAGAAGGAGGATGAATTTTGAAGGCTGTTTTACAGTGCAGTCAATTGGTAGAGGTGGGGGTTTACTGATGCTCTGGGATGACTTAGTAAGGGTGGAAATTGTGAATTACTCTCAAAGGCACATAAATGCATGGGTGGGAGATGAGGAAGTAAGTGAGAAGTGGCTATTCACAGGTTTTTATGGGCAGCCAGATTTGAGTAAAAGGAAAGAGTCATGGAAACTTTTGAAATCACTCAAACCAGAAGGGATGGAAAGCTGGCTTATTGTAGGGGATTTCAACGAAATTCTTACTAATGATGAGAAGCAAGGAGGAAGGGTAAGGAATGAGAGACAGATTCCAATGTTTAGGGAAGTACTTGAAGAGGGCTGTCTTCATGATCTAGGGTGGAAGGGTGATAAATTTACTTGGAGTGATATGCACGAAGGTGATACTTTTACAAAGGAGAGGTTAGACAGAGCTTTAGCCAACCCAGCTTGGATTAAGGTTTACAATGAGGCATGGGTTGAGGTTTTAGCTGCAAGAACTTCTGACCATAAACCCTTATTAGATCATATTATAAAGGGGAGGGAAAGGAGGTGGGTAAGGAACAAAAGCTTTAAATATGAAGCTAGTTGGGCCTTAGATGAGGAATGTGATGTGGTTTTAAAGAGAATATGGGATAAAGAGGTAGGAAGAAGGAGTTCTCTAGAAAGTGTAGAGACTCTATTGTTAAGAAGTAAGGAGGTTTTTCAAGGGTGGAGCAGAATGGGGGGAAGAAGGGATGCCAAGATGTTAGAAGAAAAAACTGCTGAGTTGAAAAATATACAAGAAAAAGAAAGTGAACATTCAGTAAAGGAAATAAAGAAAGTGAAGGAAGAAATAAGGTTGCTGCTTGAACAAGAAGAGGTAAGGTGGAGACAAAGAGCTAAGAGGAATTAGTACAAGCAAGGTGATAGGAACACAAAATATTTCCATACTTGTGCTAATCAAAGGAGGAAGAGAAACTTCATTAACCAGGTGGTAAGTGAGCAGAATAGGCTGGTGAAAGGTTGCAAGGAGATTGAAAGGATTTTCAGTTGTTATTTTGAGAATTTGTTTACCTCAACCTGCCCTACTCATGAAGAGTTGGAGGAAGTGCTAAAATGCATGGAGCCCAAGGTAACAACAGAAATGAATTAGAGACTTGCAAAGACTTTTACTCGAAAGGAGGTGGAAGAGGCACTCCATCAAATGACACCATTAAAGTCACCTGGACTAGATGGCTTTGGAGCTTGTTTTTTCTAGCATCATTGGAGTACTATAGCAGAAGAGGTGTGTGTTGCTATGCTTTCAGCCTTGAATGGTAATTCTTGGACTCCTTCACTCAATTATACTTTCTTAGCTTTGATTCCAAAACTTAAAGAGCCTATGTTGGTAAGTGATTATAGGCCTATTAGTTTGTGCAATGTATTGTATAAACTAATCTCAAAAACCATTGGTAATAGATTTAAAAAGGTCTTGTATGAAATTATAGCTCCCACTCAAAGTGCTTTTTTGCCTGGGAGGATGATTTCAGACAACATAATGGTGGCTTATGAGATGTTGCATTCTATGAAAACAAGAAAGAAAGGGAGTATGGGAAGTATGGCTATAAAACTTGATATGTCAAAGGCCTATGACCGTATTGAATGGGTGTATGTGGAGGCTGTGATGAAGAGGTTGGGTTTCTGTGATAAATGGATTTCTCTCATCATGAAGTGCATTACCTCGGTGTCTTTCTCAGTTTTAATTAATGGGAAGCCAAGTGAAAAGTTTTATCCTTCAAGAGGCTTAAGGCAGGGGGATCCCCTATCCCCCTATCTTTTCATTATGTGTGCTGAAGGTTTAAGCAGCCTTCTTAATGTTTCAGAATAGCAGAGTCTTACAAAAGGAATTCAAGTGGTTAGAGGAGGAACTAATGTAAATCATCTATTATTTGCAGATGATTGCATTTTATTCGATAGAGCCAAATTGGAGGAATGGTATCATTTGCAATGGATGCTAAAAAAATATGAAAAGGCCTCGGGCCAGTTTCTTCATAAAGAAAAGACATCCATTTTTTTCAGTAGTAATACAATAAGAGATGTGAAGAAAAGCATTGTGGAAGTAGGAGGGGCAGTGGCATGTGGCAGTTATGAAAGATACTTAGGTCTTCCAGCTATTGTTAGGAGATCAAAGTATAACACCTTCCGAATCTTAAAGGAGAGAATATGGCAGAAAATCTCTAGCTGGAAAAACAATTTTCTTTCTCAAGCTGGGAGAGAGATCTTGATAAAAGCTGTTTTGCAGGCAATCCCCACCTTCACGATGAGTGTTTTTAAGCTCCCCCTCAAGTTGTGCAATGAGATTAATGGTTTGTTATCTAAATTTTGGTGGAGAAGACAGAATAAAGAGGGTGGGATTAATTGGAGAAGATGGGAAAAGATGGGAGAGCAGAAGAGGCACGGGGGAATGGGGTTCAGAGACCTAAATAGTTTTAATATGACCCTCTTAGCTAAACAAGGGTGGAGGCTTATTCAATATCCAAACTCCCTGGTGGCTGCAGTGTATAAAGAAAAATACTTCATGAATTCTTCTTTCATGGATGCAAAGGTAGGCCTGAGACCTTCTTTAATATGGAGGGGTTTAAGGGAGGCTAGTGGTTTTTAAAGAGGGTTTAAGGTGGAGTGTAGGGAATGAAAAACAAATACAGATATGGGGCCATAAATGGTTGACCAAACCATCCTTCTTTGCTGTTCAATCACCCATCTCTATTCTGAATAAAGAGACAAAAGTTGAAGCACTGATTTTAGGCCAGAAAGGGGAATGGAATACAGATTTGGTTAATCAGATTTTTGAAAAAGAGGAAGCTGAAATGATCCTTAGCATACCTCTTAGCAAAGGCAATATGGAAGATAAGCTAATATGGGGGCCTTCTACAAAAGGAGCTTTCACAGTAAGAAGTGCCTATTTTCTGCAGTTGGATAGGCTAAGAATATGCAAAGGGGAGTCATCGAGGCATGGAATGACAGATGAAAGGTGGGGGAACATTTGGAAATTGGATGTGCCAAATTCAGTAAAGGTGTTCTTGTGGAAGGTAGGAAATGATTTATTACCTACTAAGCTTAATCTTTTCAAAAAGAAGGTTGTTGAAGATCCTAGATGCCCAATCTGTTATGAAGACAAGGAATCAGTGATTCATATTTCATGGGAATGTGTTGCAGCAAATGATGTGTGGGGTGATGAGCAGAGCTATGTGAAAAAATGGAAGAGGACAGGCAGAGGCTTTATGGAGTTATGGGAGGATTTGATGGAAAGATTACAGACAAACTAGGTGGAAGAAATTGTTGTGCTATTAAGAAAGGTTTGGATGAGAAGAAATGAGGCAATCTTTGAACAGAAAATGATTTGCCCCAAAAAGCTACTGTCAGCTGCAAAGGAGGGTTTAGAGGAATACCAGAAGACTCAAAAGGAAAAGAAGAGGGTGTTCAGTGCAGAAATGAATGTAAGTGGTTGAGGAAACAAATCTAAATGGAAGAAGCCGGGGGAAAATGTTATCAAAGTAAATTGGGATGCTTCTCTAGATGTGAATAAGAGGGTGATGGGGATTGGGATTATATGTAGAGATGAGGAAGGTGAAGCATTGGTGGCTGTTAGTGATAGAAAGGAAATGGTAAACAAACTAGACATAGCAGAATGTTATGCACTTTGGAAAGCCTTGGAACTTTGCAGGGACCTTAATTTTCAGAGGGTTACTTTTGAAGGTGATGCCAAGACTATTATCATGGCTGTAGAAAGTGAAGAAGAGGTGCTGACTTGCTATGGATATTTGATAAACGACATTAGACAGGTTTTAAAAAATAGACTTGAATGGAATATACAATTTGTTTATAGAGAAAGTAATACGGTTGCTCATTCTTTAGCTAAGAAAGCCTTACTTTTGGGGGGTGAAAAAATTTGGGTTGAAGAAGTCCCTGACTTCATCGTTCAAAGCTTGTCAAGAGACAAAGATTGTAATGGCTGAGTTGTTATTAATGAAATACAGAGGTTTCCTTTCAAAAAAACAAAAAAAGTCGAAAAGTCTAAATTAAAAGTTCAAAAGTCCAACAATTCAACAAATTACAAGTCCAAATTTTAAAAGTCTAAATTACAGGACCAAAAGTCCATCCAACAAATTACAAGTCCAAAAATTGAACAAATTAGAAGTCCAAATTACAAGAACATCCAACAAAAAACTTTATAACTAGAGTCTAGAACAAATAACTATGCACCAAGTCACCAACTCCAATAGTCCTTTCAACAAACCTTGTAATTGTATGAAAATAAATTAAACAGTTAATTCTAATAAAAAGTTAGTAATTACATTAAATGAAAAAAAAAAAAACTTAAGGAAAGATGTTATACAAGTTGACTTACCTTAAATTTAATCATCTCCAATTAAAAAAGTAGGTCTTGAAAAACTCCCTAAGTCTTCCATGAGCTCTACACAACAAGGGAAAAAAATAAGCTTAATAATTAAAAAAAATTACTAATATGATATACACTTTAGATACAGTTAAAGAAAATGTGAATGATGCTACATGCCTGTATCAAATTTCTCAAACTTCTCAACATCATCCATTAAAGTGCAAATATTAATCGGGGCAAAAGAAGAATGGGGCTAATTTTGTGTACAAATAAAGGCTTATACTATAAGTGGAGATAGGCTAATGTGGCAAGGATCAAGTACTCAAGTTGCTGTGCTAAAAGCCGACTCAGAGGCCACTGTAGATATCAGAATTGCAATTAGTATATAGTAATACTATTAGTATATAGTAAATTAGTAACAGTGTAATACACTAAAGTCTAATACACTAATGTATTTATCAAAATTATAATAGTAACTATACTATCATACATATATGATATATTATAGTGAAACGCTTTGCAATGGTTGGGCTTCTACTAGTCCAAGAGCAACCCTCCATTCAGTGGTTGCCACTTAAGAAAAACACACCATAAGCTCCTTAGGTTCCACCACACGGAAACTTGCTTTCACCCACACAGAAATTGTTGTTCAGCTCTCTTCTCCTATTTTCATCTTCGTCTAGTACCCTATGTTCACGCATAGAAACTTGCTTTCATTTACATAGAAATCGATGAGAAGATGAAACTCGGAAATAGAAGATGAAATATAGAAAGTTTCCTCTTTTCAATTGGACTTTTCTCTGCTCACAGCTTTAGTTTCAAAGTTTGGGCTAGTGCAAGCAATCACCCTTTATTGTCATAGACTTGTTAGCTATTTAATTCGCTTTGTGGGATGTTATTGGCTTGGTGGTTAAGTGTTAGCTTTTGCCTCTCTCTCTCTCTTCTTCTTCTTCTTCTTCTTCTTTTTTTTTTTTTTTTTTTTTTTTTTTTTTTTTTTTTTTTTTTTTTTTTTTTTTTTTTTTCGGGCTTCATGAATTATTCAGATCTTATCTCTGTTCACTACTATTTCGTTGGTAATTTCTCATATACATTTGGAGAATTTGGTTTTGGCTGAAATATTGCATGTGAATTTGTTGGTCGAAAGGAACAAAAGCTGGCGGTTGGGGTGAAGGAGAGGAGGAATAGCCACAGAAGATTTATATTCGATAGGGATGATTTGAGACCTCAACAATAATATTTTTTTTCCCTATCTTTTAGTTTCTTGATATCTTGTAATATTTCAATTGATTGTTGTCATTTTATTTGGAATTTCTTTGAAGTTGAATGTGAATTGGTTTATGAATTTGGAAGCATCTTCTTCAAGAGATTTGATCAAATAGGGTGTAGCTGCTCGTTGATTAGTAGTTCTTCACGGCTTGGCAGGGTTGAGCTCCATTGTGGCTCGACAGGGTCAAGCTCTGGGTTTGGTTAGGGTCCTTTCATAGAAGACAAAGAGGGGACGAGAGAAGATTGGGGAGGCCTATAGTTTTTGATCAAGAATAGGCAGGTGCAGGACATGTAAATTAAAGGACTTACGTGAAAAGTTATTATTGGAAGGCTGTTATTGGAGTTTGGACAACCCGACCGGCGGGAAGGTTTTCTCTATATTATACTAGTACTATATATAATATTATTACTCAATAGTATATAGTAATAGTATAATACCATTGGTATAGACTACCGTATAGTACTATATCAATATGTTAGTGATAATACTATATTAAATAATAGTAATTGTTGTAAATTATGGAAAAGAGAGAGCCTCAAAGATAAAGAGAGAGAGAATGCTTATTTCCATCATATGAACCTAGAAATATACCCATATATATATATGGGTACAAAGGTCTTAATTGACGGCTAAAACCTGTTCAATTATGACGGCTAAATGTGGTCATACAATATAAGTTGGTTTATAACACTCCCTCTTTGGATGACCATATTTAAAGAATATGCCTAGTTAAAACCTTGCCAAGGAAAAATCCTGTGGGAAAAAACTAATGGTGAAGGAAAAAGAGTACAGTATTCATGTGTACCGTCAAATGCTTTAGGATTGCCACATTAAAACCTTGCAAAGGAAAATCCAGTGGGATAAAACCTTAGCGAAGAAAAAAGAGTACAATCAGTACAAGTTTTCAAGACATTACTCCCTTCTGAAAAGTGTATGATAATAGGTCTTCAAGTTTTTGTATTCCAATGTTCTATATAATCTTCTTAAATGTTGCAGTTGGTAATGTTTTAGCGAATAAATTTGTCAAATTATTACTTGACCGTATCTGATTGACATCAATTTCACATTTCTCCAAATGAATTGCAATGATCTTCTCATGTGGATCTGAAAGATAACTTGCATCCGTATATCCAACTAATTGTGGACTTGATCCATATTGATAAAATAATCACATATTCAGGGCTTCAATTGCACTTAGATAAGGTACTTTAAGACTAAGAATTTTTTCATCGTCTTCACAAAGATGAAATGGATCTTTTCTACTCATCAAATGATCGAGCAACCATTAGAATATTCAGGGAATGAGCTTTGTCCATATAAAAGGCTTCAAGACTTTATAGTAAAAGGCCTTTGCGTTGATGCATCTCAATATTGTGTACCAACCCTTTAAATGAAGCAGTTGATAATGTTTTGGTAAAAAAATTCACTATATTGATTCAAGATCATTTTAACATTAAATTCACTACTTTTCTGGAGTTATACTCTTTTGGAGTTCTTGTAAATAACATTGTTAGTGAAGAAATCATCAAAATTAAGCCGCTAACCTCCTTTGTCAACAAAAACGGTGGCCATCTTTTTAGACTAGACTAGCATAACAGGATTTTATAACTCTTCTGTAGCTGTCAGGCGCTGCAGAGCTATGATGCTACATCTCTTGTATCTTATATAGAGATGCTTCATGAGTGATCCTGATATGCTTTGTCATAATTTTCTCTATGAAAGAAATATTCAGCTCATCTTCATTCGCATCTCATCTTCTTCACTTTTCTGTAATTAGTCTGCATTCTTACTTTGCAATATCTTTCTGTATTCTTACTCTGCAATATCTTTCTGCATTCTTACTCTGCAATCTTTTTCTACATTCTTACTCTACAATGTCTCAGCAATCTTCTCATAACCAATATATGAGGTATTTTGTACCTCGTTCACCAGTTATTTTTGCTTCTATTGTAGGTGCTATAATGCAATACAATAATGATCTGACTAATAAGTCAGATAATGAAGCTATCTACGAGCTTGTGAGTTTCAGTACCCGATATTCATCAACCATTGTCGTATTTTCTCAGAGACTACAATTCAAAACTTGTGGGGTTGACAAACTCCACGAGAATATTTCTATTTTTCAGCGACTTCTTCTAGAGTCCAACATGAAGATATGATCAATAAAGCAAGATAATAGGAATTTAAAATCCTTACTTAAATCTTCTTTTCGATTGCCTACTCTTTTAGATAAGGATGCCATGCAGATTTTTGAAAAGTAAGATTGTTTAAAAAATGAGGCGAAGTGCCTCAAATTTCTGTAATTTTGTTTCGAAACAATAAAATAATATTTCACAAATATTCATTTTGTGTTCCTATCTTCTGGTAGATATTCTGTATACTCCATTTTATTTCTCCTTTAATAATGCACACTTCTTATAAAACTGTAATATGAATCTGAAATTCTAATTACATTTAAGAGATGGCATTTCAGAACTAATAATTTCGTTCATCTCCCCCTTAAAGCCGCAAGGGTTTCAGATTTATATTTTAAATATGTGCAGTTTTCATGAGCTCTTCTGGAGCCTCAATGACATTTAAATCATCTATATAAACTACAATAAATTAATATGGATACTGAAAATATATGAAAATGGCTTATTCCACGTGCGTTTGGATTGTTTTAAATCATAAAAGGATTTTTTGAAACTTGATAGAATACATATTTATGGATGTATTCAGATCAGAAGTTTCAGGCATTTTATATCCTTCAGAGATTTTTATATATATGTCATGATCCAATGATCCATATAAATATGCAGTGAATCATACATATCCAAACTCTCGGTAACTTTCAAGCTAATAAAAACTTCAATATAATTTCATCCACTTCAAAAGCATATCAATATTATTTCTACGAGAAACCGACTCGTAATTTATATATCACATTTTCATTTCCTTGTTACAAATACCCACTGATATTCAACAAGCATCACCTCTTAAGTGTTTGGACTACAAGTCCATATGTATCACATTTTACTAGTGATATCAATTCTACAGGAATTGTTTCTTTCTATTTTGGCCAATATTTTACGTTGGTATTCTTCGACGGTTCTTGGCTCACTTTCTCTCATTACTTCTGATAATGTCAAGTGCCATCTTATATGAAAATACGTTGTCGAACGGTTTTATTTCTATCCAGATTTTTTCTAATATTCATGAAATGTATCGAGATTTCGTTATTTTCAGGTACCTGTCACTCTTCAAGGGAAGACATTTCATGAAAAACCTATTCAAGAGACACTCTTCAGGAGGATTATACTCTTCAGGAGTTTTATGGGAGAATTTCGTACAAAAAATTTGGATGGATCTTATTGTTTGTTTTGTGGATACGGCCTCTTCGGGAGCACCAATTTGTTTTCTTTGTGCATTTCTCTTTTTGATACTTTATCTTTTGTATCAATAGGTCTCACATGCTTTTAGACATGTCTTATGTTCATTAGACTACTAAATTTCTTAATTATCCTACGGGGACTTCAATTCTCATTGGGATTTTAGCAGTTAAAATATGAGACCCTTTTATCTTATTTCATCCATAAATTAATTATTATTTGAACTTCCAGTTCACTTATGATAATCAAGATAATGCCGAATTATTTCATTTTATTTGCTTCTAGCAAATTTTTCTTTCCACTCATGGTAGGAAGATTTTATAATAAAAGAATCTTTTGGTTCTTTTATGGACGTCCATATGAAAATTATTTGACTTATCGTAATTGATTTCGGATGATCAAGATAATTATGAAAAACATACATATATTTTGAATCATATCACTTTTAATGCATCATAATATTTGATTCAGTAATTGTATAATATCATCTCAAAGAGAAAGCTGGTAGTTTTTTCAATACGAGCTTCTGGCGCGAAATCATAAAAGTATTATAAAGATATTCATTACCACGTCTAATCTCTTAGTTTCTTTGAATAAAATGCATCATTCTCTTCATTTCAGGGAATAAAATAATATAAATTCAATATCATTCACTTCAGGGAATGGTGTGAAACTAGTAGGACGTGACTAATGATTTCTTAACAAAAACTCATTTATTTGCTTAGCTACTAGAAGACCAGATATAAATTTAGAATATATTGTGAACTTTTATACTCGATACTGCTACTTCATGAGCAAATTCGAGGAATTCATTTTAAACATATATTCTTTAGTGGCTTTTCTCTACACAATTTCAATTATGCAACTTCAGGTGCATTAATCATAATGAGTTTTTGATACACGTATCACTCATTTAAACTATAAGATACTCAATAAAATTATTGATTTAGAGCGATCCTTCAGGGACGCTCAATTTCTATTCCAAGATGAATCTTAATATGAGATACTCAATAAAATTATTGGTTCAGAGCGATCATTCAGGAATGCTCAATTTCTATTCCAAGATGAAACTTAAAATGAGATACCCAATAAAATTATTGGTTTAGGGCGATCCTTTAGGGATGCTCCATTTCTATTCCTAGATGAATCTTATAATCAATAATTCATAACAAGTATAAAAAGTAAATAGAACTTGTATATAAGATATGTGAATAAAAATTTACTATAGATATAATTGAGATGTAAACTATATGAATAAATATAGAATTTTATCAAGTAATAATAATGAATATAATCTTTACTACTCACCTTGGAGATTGCAAATAATATATTGAAAAACTTACTTGAAGTAGAAGACTACTAGCTTCAGACTTCGTGCTGTTAAATCTCATTAATTTTGTGAAGAATTCCAGTCCAAGGATGGAGTCCAACTAGTTCGTGTTCATCCATCCCAGTTCCAACTGTCCATCTTCTCACTTTCCTTTATATTCTCTTTTTCTAGAGAATGAAGAGGCCGACGGGGAGACTTCTCTTTTTCTTGTTGAAATTCAAATTTTAACAACTTAAGTAGTTGAAACATACTTACATGAGCAGAAAAGCTGCTAGTCAGAAGAAGAATTAGTTAGCAGTACAACCAGGCCGGCTGCATGCTAGCTGAAGGTAAGCTAGCCCTTGACCTCCGTCAACAAGTTTTTCACTAGCTAGCTAAACTTAAAAATATACATTCTTCGTTGGTGGTCGTGGTGACGGTCTGCACGCTCTCGCTTCTCACCTCCGAAGAAACTCTGCTACGGTTCTTCTTGGTCATCAGATTGTACAACATCATGAACCCCAAGAAGATTCATAGATCCAGCTCGTTGCGATCACTTCATCAAAGCTAAGCTTTTATTTGTCTCCTACCCATCTGGGCAACGCAAATCGCCCAATCCGCAGCAGTGGCTTGATCTCGCCGAGCCCTCACCCTCTATCTTGGTTAAGTCGGCGCACTCCCTGTCGAACCACTCGCCAGAGCTTGGTTCATCACGGCACTAGGAGCCCCCTAGTTTTGGCCCTCCCAGATTGGCAGATCTGAAAGACGAAGACCCATCGACGACTTCGTCTGACCCTATAGATAGCGGCATCTGAATCAGCCCATACTTGCCGACTCCGGCTCCTGTGCCGATTCAGAGCACACTGCCTTGGGGCTTTTGCTGATCTTGAGCCTCTCGGTGTGGGGTTCATGGTGGCCCGATTCTTGTAACCAGTCGAAGCTAGAGTGGCATACATGGCGTCGATCTGCTTCGGGTTTGCCTTGTACTCGGAGAAAGGGTACGCGTTGATCAAGAATGGTGAGCTCATCTTGATCTTTTCGGGAATCAGTTTTCTGGGAAAATCCCACTGGAGTTGCAAAACTCGAAGCTCAATTTGTTGAATTCGTGCTGATAACGTGTTGTAAGTTATGGAAAAGAGAGAGAGCCTCAAAGACAAAGAGAGAGCGAGAATGAGAGAGAGAATTCTTATTTCCATCATATCAACTTAGAAATATACCCATATATATAGGGGTACAAAGGTATTAATTGACGACTAAGGCTTGTTCAATTATGACGGCTAAATGTGGTCATATAATACACGTTGGTTTATAAGAGTAATACTATTATAACTAATATATACTAGCACTATATAATCTATATTATACTAGTATAGTGTTAGTGTGTTACTACTATATATAGTGATATTAATACTTTATATAGACTTAAAGTATATTACTAATGGTAATAGTAATATATGGTATTAGACTATTAGTATTAGGTCATAAAATGTAAATTGTAATTAATATACATAATATACTAATGTATATTAGTATTACTAATTTACTAATGTATTATGTACATATCAAAAAGAATATATTGAGAATTTATTAGGCCATAAAAATTTGGTAATAAATTAACAAAATTTTAGTGATTTTCCTTCTTTTTTGATAAATAATATTTTTGTAATCTTATTGACAATTTTGGTATATAAATTCAAATATTTTGATATCTATGATTTTTTTTTCAATTTTAAACTGATTTTAATTGATGAAAAATATTGGTGTGATTTATTAATTTTAGTTTAAAGTTTTATAGTTTCAGTTTATTTTTAAATTAATTTATTATTTATCAATTTTATTTTTAAATATTTTTTCTCAATCTAAGTGGTTCTTATGATAAAATGTTATTAATATATATATTTTATATTTAAAGCATTTGATCAATTAAATTTTCATGTTTAAAATTAAAATTTTATTTTATAAATTCTAATAATATTAACTTATATATAATTAAAATTTATATTATTATATATATTATATATAAAAATTATATATAATATAAAAATATTCTATATAATATTTCAAAAAATAATTTAAAATACATATTAAACCGAACCGGTCCAGTCCGGTCCTAAAATGCCTAGAACGGGAACCGAATCAGTTCCAACTAGTTCCTGGATCGGTTCCAACCAGTTTTCCCATTACCAAAATTGGTTCTGGACCTTTTTTCCATTTTTTTTTACACCCATAGGTGTAAATGTGGTTTTAAAGATCTCGTTTGGTTTTATAGATCTTTCAAGTCATCTTATCATATCTCATCTCATCTTATTTCAATATTAAAACACCATTTAAATATAAATATTTTTTAATTTTTAATTTTTAACTTTTTATCAAATAATTACCTAATCATTATAATTTTCCAAACTCACATGAAAAAAACAAAAAATAATTTAAATTTTTCTAATATTAAAATAAAAATTATATTCTAACAATATTTTAACTTTGTAATATTTTTATTCAAATTTTTTTCTCTCATTTTCTAAAACCCCATAAATCATCTTAAATCAAATCATTTCGCTACTATTTACAAATTATCTCATTAATATTTACATATTTCTCATCTTAGTATTTTATCATTTGTTACGGTAGATAAAAAATACAAGATGTTTGTCCATTTTAAAAGAGTAATTCTAGATACAATTTTAGAATGTGCAAGCCCTATCAATTTCTTTTGAAAAAAAAGTAGGATCCACCACTAAAACAGTAATATTTTCATGTGATCCTATGGATCCCACTATTTACCCATTTTTTTTATATGGAGTGCGGGAAACTTGCACTCCATATGACTAGAAATATAATTTCTTATTTTAAAATCAAACACACCGTTAGGGCTGAACAAAAATTTGAAAATCTAACTCCGACAAAATAGATTTGGAGTTGATTTTTTTTTTTAAATTTTTTAGTCGGAGTCGGAGGAGTCATTGGACCGACTTCGATCCAACTCCAACTTTATGCTGACTCCGACTCTGACTTTGCCTTCTAACTATGATATTGTACATATATTATAAAAATATGTATTTATTTATAAAAAGATTCTACTTATCATCCACACACCACACACCATACATAATTTTTAATTTTTTTCCCTTACCAAATATGTGGTGTATAGATGATGAGTGTAATAACTCAATTAGTTTAGGAGAAATGAAACCAAAAACAATTAAAAAAATTAAAAATAAGTGTAGTCTGTAGTGTGATGAGTAACAAAGTTCATATACTAGTATGAACTAATTATTATAAAATAATATACTTATACTATAGTATAAATAGACTAATGATACCCATTCGAAAAACAAGGATACGAAGGAGTCCTTCCTTTCCCTTAGGAGAAAGTGTGAGGTTGTTTAGTGCCTTTGGTCTCAAAGGCTTTACGTCTCACACCCTGTGAGTTTTTTAGTTTGTTACTTAGTTTCTGTA
Organism: Carya illinoinensis; assembly: GCF_018687715.1. Lineage (NCBI taxonomy): Eukaryota > Viridiplantae > Streptophyta > Magnoliopsida > Fagales > Juglandaceae > Carya > Carya illinoinensis. The sequence goes on along the minus strand of NC_056759.1, from coordinate 25,127,752 downwards.
TCGAGTGCTCTTCGTATATCACGGCTGAACGTAATTACATGGAGGCAGAGGAGCTGGCAAAGAGATGGGAGAGACTTCACCTATCGGAGGAAGAAAAGTCCTGTTTTCACATCAAACAAGATTTTTCAGTGGAGGAGAAAAGAAGAGGACAACATTATATAGTCGGTAGAGCAATGACAGAAAAAGGAATCAATAGTGAAGCTTTCAGAATCACAATGTCTCAAATATGGAGTTTGGAAGGCTAGGTCAGGTTTAAAGAGTTGGGAGACCAGAGTTTTCTGATCGAGTTCCAAACTCAGGCAGACAAAGAGAAAGTCCTTAGTGGTCGTCCCTAGTTTTTTGACAGACACCTCCTCACGATGCTAGAAGTGGATGGTACAGCCTCAATAAATGAGCTACATTTTGCGTATGAACCCTTCTGGGTTCAACTCCACAACCTGCCACTAGCCACCATGACAGAAGAACTTGGAGAACAGTTCGCGGAATCCATTGGAAACGTAATACGAGTGGACACTGAAGCAGATGGACGTGCATGGGGGAGAACCTTAAGAGTAAGGGTAGCGGTAGACATTCATAAACCTCTCCTACGAGGGAAATGGATCAAGTTTAGAGAGAAGAAGCACTGGATTTCATTTAAGTATGAAAGGCTGCAGAATTTCTGTTTCCAGTGTGGGGTACTTTTTCACAAAGGCAAAGATTGCACCAGACTGCGGCCTGAGCATCGAGGTGAGGAGGAAGCTCCAACACAGTTCGGGCCCTGGCTCCGTGGGCAGCCGAGGAACATAAACTTCTTTGATAGCCGTAAGTATGGTGGCTCCGGTGGGGAAAAAAAAAAAAAACAGCATGGGAAGCAACAAAGAGAAAGAGAGGAAGATGTCAGAGAAGCGACATGGCAAAGCCCTCAAGCTGTCAATCAACAGACTAAGTCAGGACAACAGGGAAGTTTACCAGCGGAAAAGAAGGAAAAGGACCTTCGAGCCTGCAGCACACAACAGTTAAATGAAGGAAGCTTGGATAAAGGTAACTATGTTGGACCTTTCCTAGATGTCCCTAAATCAGTTCAGGTCAAAAGTGAACTTTTAGATCACAATGAGGTAGTCCATGTCTAGGGAAATAGTGTAGCAGGGGTAAAAACTAGTTCTCAAAGACCACAGGGCCCTAACGGGGAAATGGATATAGAACCTGGCTTGACAACACCTAGAGGAGTAGGGACTGATGCTAGATTGTGAAATGAATAAAACAACAGCTAAAAGTAAGGAAGGGTCTAGGGTGGGGCACGGTGGTCCTAAGATCAAGAACTCTAGTATTAGCAAGATGACAGCTTACTAGCAAGAAGAAGGTGAATATAGGACTCATGGTACGGCTAGTTTGAAGAACAAGGCTAAGAAATGGAAAAGAATTGCAAGACAAGGAGGTTCATACAATGAAGTGAATGCAGCAGAACTGTTGGCCGATATCTCAAACCAGGCTTCGAGAACTAGCTATAAGAGGGGGTGTAAGAGGAAGGTGAATGAGAATGTCCCTGGGGAAAAAAGAACTAAGAGAATTGAGGATAACAAGGAAAACCACGATGCAATGGCAGAGGTTGGTATCCAGCCCTGCCTGCCCCAATGAGTATACTTGTTTGGAACTGCCGAAGGCTTGGGAACCCTCGGACAGTTAGTGTCCTTAGAAACTTAACTAAGGACAAGTGGCCCAACTTAGTCTTCCTTATGGAAACTAAGAGCAGAAAATCGAGACTTGAAGAGTTTAGAAGAAGTTTGAAGTTGGAGGGTTGTTTTGCTGTGGACTGTGTAGGAATGAGTGGAGGCATTGCATTACTGTGGAGGGAAACTTGGCAGGTCAAAATAATCAACTACACAAGATGGCATATTAGTGCACTAATTCAAGAAGGTGATCTTGGACCAACTTGGCAATTCACCGGCTTCTATGGACACCCTGAATCGGCTAAGAGGAATAGTAACTGGCAACTGTTGCAAATGCTAAAACCCCCTAACCCCATGGCCTGGCTCTGTGCAGGTGACTTTAATGAGATATTGCACCAAAAGGAAAAGGTGGGAGAAGCAAGTAGGCCTTATCGACAAATTGAAACTTTCAGAAGAGCTATAGATTACTGTGGTCTTAATGACATCCATTCACAGGGACTGAGGTTCACGTGGTCCAGCAATAGAGGTGGAAAAGCTTTCATTAAGGAAATGATTGATAGAGCATTTGCTAATAAGGAATGGAGTGACCTTTTCAAGAGTGGCTCGAGCACTACACTTCCAGCAATTCAATCTGACCACTCCCCTCTAGTAATTGAAAAGCACACAAAGGGCCTTAAGGGAAAGAAAAGAGGAAACTGTTTCAGATATGAAGTGGCCTGGGAAATGAGAGAAGACTATTTGAAGACAATAGCCAAGGCCTGGAGGAAGGATGGAGGAGGAGAAACAAAGGTAAAACAGTTAAGGCAGAAACTTGGTATTTGTCAAAGAGACCTGCAGAACTGGAACAACAAGAGGCAACAGGAACGCCACCAGCAATCAACAAAGGAATGGCAAGACTTGGTTACCTCCAAGAAACTGGCACGGGTGATCACCTGGCCCAAATGAAACAGCTTCAGAGGGAAGTGGAGGAAAACTTGACAGTGAATGACTTAAAGTGGCGGCAGAGGGCAAAGCAACACTGGTTCAAACTTGGTGATAGAAATACCAAGTACTTTCATATGCAAGCCAGCCAAAGGAGGAAAACCAATACTATCAAAGCAATAGAGGATCCAAATGGGAGAACTATCACTGAATAGACAGAGATTGGGGCAGTCTTCATAGGGTATTTCTCTTCTCTCTTTACTACTTCTCAGCCTTCTAACTTTGATGAGTGTTTAAGTGCCATGGATACTAAGCTAGCAGGGGATATGAAGACCTGGCTTATGATTCCCTTCAATAGAGAGGAGATCAGAGCTGCTGTTGTACAAATGAACCCATTGGGGTCTCCTGGCCCCGGTGGTTTTCCAGCCCATTTTTACCAAAAACACTGGGAAGTAGTGAGTGAAGATGTGTACAAGCTAGCCCTCCAAACCCTTAATCATGGTGGTTCCATTTCTGAGTTAAATGACACACTCATTACTCTAATTCCCAAAGTCAAGAGCCCTAAAAGAGTTACTGATTTTAGACCCATCAGTCTCTGTAATGTAGTGTACAAAATCATATCCAAAACAATAGCCAACAGATTGAAAGTAATTCTCCCTAGACTTATCTCTCACAATCAGAGTGCCTTTATGCCTGGCAGGTTAATATCTGATAACACCATTGTGGCTTACGAAATTTTACACTCTATGAACTCTAGAATGAAAGGGAAAAAAGGCTTCATGGCACTCAAATTAGACATGAATAAGGCTTATGATAGGGTTGAATGGAGCTTTATTGAAACTATCATGAAAAAGATGGAATTCCCTAACCACTGGACAAACATCATCCAGAATTGCCTTAATTCAGTGTCCTATTCAGTCCTCATAAATGGAGAAGCCTAGTAGTGTTTCTGGCCTTCCAGGGGCCTTAGACAGGGGGACTCTTTGTCCCCCTACCTATTTATTCTTTGTGCTGAAGCTCTTACCTGTCTCCTCAATAGAGCCGAGCTTTGTGGTAACCTCACACCTGTCCCAATTGGAAGAGGACCTGTCACTGTGAACCACATTTTCTTTACAGATGATAGCCTCTTATTCTTCAAAGCAGCTCCTGAGGAACTCAGCTGTGTACTCAATATTCTTAGCCAGTATGAGAAGGCATTTGGATAGGTTTTGAACAAGGAAAAATCATCTATCTTCTTTAGCAAGAATACAAGCCAGTCAACACAGATTCAGTTATTGCAAGTAGCAGGGATTAAATCTTCTGGGACCTTTGAAAGGTATCTGGGCCTTCCTGCATTGGTGGGCAGATCAAAAGTAGCCACATTCCACTCCCTCATAGACAGAACCTGGGCTCGTATAGCCAACTGGAAGACAAAGCACCTTTCTGCAGCTGGGAAAGAGGTTCTTCTAAAAGCAGTCTTGCAAGCCATCCCTACTTACACCATAGGGATGTTTCTTCTTCCTTTGTCCATCTCTAACAAGCTGAATCAAATGCTCAGAAAGTTCTGGTGGGGATTTGATGAGGAGACCTCAAAAATACAATGGGTCAATTGGGACAAGATCAGCACTGAAAAGGGCTCAGGAGGCCTTGGCTTCAGAGATTTGAGGCTATTCAATTTAGCTTTACTTTCCAAACAAGGGTGGCGTATTATACAAAATCCATCCTCCTTGATGGCCAAGGTTCTTAAGCAGAAGTATTTCAGTAGAGTGGATTTCACAGAAGCACAGATGGGATCAAGGCCTTCCTTTGTATGGAGAAGCATCAAGGCTGGAGCAAATCTGTTAAAGAAGGGTCTCATGTGGAGGATTGGGAATGGATCCAAAGTGAATATATGGTCTGACAGATGGTTACCTCATTCACATAATCACATGGTACTATCAACCCGAGATGAAGACTGTTGGTGTGAAAAAGTCAGTGACCCCATAGATCCCCAAAGACTGGAATGGGAAGACTCTCTTCTCCATGAATTATTCAACCAACACGAAGTTGAGAACATTAAAACCATACCTTTAAGTAAAGGGGGAAGGGAAGACAGGTTGGTGTGGGAATTTACCAACAATGGCTTATACACAGTTAAGAGTGGATACCATTTCATTAAAGAGCTAGACAGAGAAATGGAAGGGGAGACATCAGATAGAAACAAGAATAAGCTGTTTTGGAAGGCCATCTGGAAATTGGATACAACTCCCCAAACAAAGATGTTCTTATGGTGAGCCTGCAATGAGGCCCTTCCCACCCAGGCCAATCTGAAAAAAAGAAAGATTGTGGAAGACAACACATGTTTCATATGTTTGCAGGAGGCAGAAACCTCAGGACATGCTCCATGGGGGTGTAGTGCAGCCACAAATGTGTGGAATCAAGGGGGAAAAAAGGTGCAAAAGATGTCTCATCACAGTGACTTCTTCTTCGATATGTGGTTCTTTATGGCAGCTTCCTTAGAACCACTAGACCTTTCGGAGATGGCCATTACTGCAAGAAGAATATGGACTAGAAGGAACGAGTTCATTCATGGAAAAGGTTTCACACATCCCACATGTGTGTATTAACAGGCAAAAACAGAAATGACAGACTATATGGAGGCACTCAAAGAACCAACAAATCCGAATGGCAATGCCCCAGCAAGGAACCTCACTTGGTCAAGACCTGATGCTGAAGGATTCAAAGTCAACTGGGACTCAGCTGTTAACTCAAGGGAAGGAAAAGTAGGCATAGGAGTTCTTGTCAGAGATCATCAAGGTTGGGTCATTGGAGCTCTTCGTGCAAACAGGCTCCTTAAAGGATCTCCCTTTGATGCTGAAGCATATGGTGTACTCTTAGTAGCAGTCTTCTGTAGAGAGCTTGGTCTGAAAAGCATCTACTTGGAAGGGGATGCAAAACAAGTGATGGACCTGTTGAAGAACCACAAGCTAAACTGGAGCCTAGGTGGATGCCTCATTAGAGATGCAAGACAGCTTCTCAATGACTACAGCCTCTGGTCTGTATCACATGTTCCTCGGGAGGCTAACTCAGCAGCTCACTATCTAGTGAGAGATGCACTGTTATGCTCTGAGGATCTTTATGATATAGAAGTGTGTCCATCATGTATCAGTACTATAGTTACCAAGGAAATGTTGTAACTCTCTAGCTTGGATTGTCTATTTCATGCTAACTTCAGTGTATTTGGTAACTGTTTTATTAATGAGATCAGGTTTTCTCTTCAAAAAAAAAAAAAAAAAAATAGACTAATGATAGTTTAATATATGTAAACATCATAGTATTACTACCATACATAATCAAGTATAGAAATAAGTTAAATATTAGTATTTAAATAAGTCTAGTATAATAAGTTAATAACACATATACTAATTTACTAAAGTATAATAACCTATAACTAGACACTAAAAAGTCTAGAATATCATTACGTTAGAAATAAGTTAGATATTAGTATAATAACATGTAAATAGATACTAAAAATAATATATGATACTATAGTATGATAACATGTAACTAGAGACTGTAGTATAAGTCGATTATAAAAATAAATTAGATATTAGTATAGAAGTAAATTAGTAGTGAATGATTTAATTTTAGTTTTTAACTTTTTGAAAAAATTAAAATTTGAGAACCCACAAAAAATTCTTTTTTAAAATTGACTAAATATGAAGCTAAAAAAAATCAAATAAAGCCCAAATCTAGTTGGAGTTGGATCAGAGTCTATACAAATTGTAGGAGTCAGTTTGAATTTGAACTCCAACTTATAAAGTCAGAGTCGAAGTCGGATTTGGGAGAATCGAACTCTGCCTAAGTCGGTGCTCACCACTATACATTGTCTTCCTCCTCTCCCCATCTCTCTCACTTCACCTTTTGTTAATTCAATGCTTCTTTCTTCTAATCTTTTATACCATCTAAACAATTTTCTATCTTCAAAAAACCCCTGAAATTTCTTGCAAGTCCTAACAAGTTAGGATTTCACTTTTCACAAAAATCTCAATTGATATCCTCTAAAGTCTAACTTTCAACTAAAAATTGAATGAATTTAATATAAAACTAAGCTACCAAAACTTTGAATGGCTGTGGTATTGATGTTGTTATGTTTATTCTTAGTCAGGTTAAGGATGGTCAAGTTTTAGTACTAATGGTTTCTAGGTACTGGAACTCGTCTTTTGTGTTTTTCTTTTATACTCAGCGAGCGGTGCTAATTTTTGTAAATTTCTTTAGACAGGTTATTTTATTAAAAAATAATTTTAATTTTACATGATTACTCTTCATTTTAAGTAGAGTTGTAAAATATAAGATTGTTCATCTGGGTCAGATTTTTTCCAGGCCTGGTTTGGAACTCGGATAACTAGGTTCCGGCTCGGAACAAACCCTGGCCAATAACCGCAGAAAAAACTTGAGTGCACTAGGTCTGGGCACCGGGTACCAGGTTTCTAAAAAGAATCTCCAAATATCAAAACGACACCGTTTTGATAAACCAAAACGGAGTCATTTTTTCGAAACCGTTCTCAAATCACTCCTTTAGGCTTTAGATCTCTCTCTCTCTCTCTCTCTCTCTCTCTCTCTCTCTAAAACCCTAACCTTCTCTGTTGCCACGTGTCGTCATCTTCCTCACTTTGTCGTCTTCATCCTAGTGCTGATCAAAGTTAGTTTTTCTTCATCTCTCTCTCTGTTGAACTTTTATAACTCTTGATGAATGATTAAAGTAGTATGCTCTCTCCCTCGCCTAAACCGTATCTTATGCTCTCTCTCTCTCTCTCTCTCTCTCTCTCTCTCTCAAGCCCTAGCCTACGAGTTTTTGAGGCAGTTTGGTAGTTTCTCTTTTGTTGGAGTTTCTAACACTATCTCAGAAGGTTTGAGCCATAAAGACTTTGGAGTGAATAGTGGATTAGCTACTGCTCTTTTTTTTTTTTTTTTTTTTTTTTGGGAAAAGGAAAATCTTTTTGAGGTACTTAGATGTTTTAAATGCATTTCACAACCAGTGCCCTCTAGGCTTCAAAAGCTAGATGAACTAAATGTTACTAATCTTAAAACATTTTATTCTTTGCACCAAATATATAAAATCCCATACATTTATAAAATAATTCAGAATGCTTTATAACAAGAACTCTCTCAAAGATAAATATTTATTTGATAGCATTTATTGAAATTGAAAATAAATTTTCACGAGCTACAAATTATGGAATATAGAAAATAAATCATTGGAAATGCAAAGATAAGATCAAATCCCTTCTCAGTGTCTCAAGCTTCATTGTCAATGTCAACCCCCAGACAACATCCTCGCTTACAGTATCATCATAAACTTCTTCATTTGAGGTGGAAAAATATAAAAACAATGCAAATGAGTCGAATACTTAGTAATAACCATATCATGTCGTAAACAAATTAGCAATCTAGGATTTCAGTTAACATTAACATTATTGAAAAACATTACTTTTAATCATACATAAAACATTTATCTCAAGAATCAAAGAAAAACATTCATTTCCTCAACCTCAAAGCATTAATCATTCATTTCCTTAACTGCATCCTTAATGGGCTTACACACTGTTAACCTCCATGTTTTAGGGTTGGCTACCTTGTGATCGATGGTTCTTCCCATAACTACCAATGATGCATTCCGATGTTACAATCCATCCTAACCTCATGGTACAATCCTCATTGTCATATGACCTATTTTCTTTTCTTTTCTTTAACCTTATCTTACCTCGTCTTTCATTCTTTAAAATGTATAATCATACTACATAATACTCAATTACTTCATTATCCATGCAGTTCTAAAACCATATGAAACTTCCTTTATCATAAATAGGCTTTGTAAAAAAGGGGCTATCAATAATGGCTGATACATACATATATACATTTACGAGCATTTATTGCATATATATAGTTACAAAAAGAAACCTTACCTTTTACATAAAATGATGTGTAGAAGAACATGATCATAGTCATTTACCTCCACTGATGTGAACCTGTGGGATTTAAATCCCTTGAACCTACAATCAAATTGAAAACTTACCTAAGAAAGCCAAAAATCAAGTAAAGAGGATCTAGATGCATTGAAATATTGTTTCAAGAACCTAGATTTGGTGAGAATGCAACAAAGGTTTTACCTTTGATAAGTTAGTAGTTCAATTAAGAACAGGTAGAAAAAACTGAAAAGTTCTCTGAAATTTCATTCAATATTAAAACTTGTGTAAAATGTAGCTACAAAGCTATTTTTAATCCCTTCATGAAATCCTAGGCTGACTAACATGAAACCCTAGGCCAACTAAGGCCTTCATTAATTAAAAGACATGGGCTAAACATCTTCAAGCCCAAAATATCATAAACTACATGCCTATAGCTAATAAAAGAAGTCTACTTAATGAATTAAATATAGAAACATAAAATAGGCCCACATGCCTGTACTTACTGAAATAATGAGTCTACACTAAACCCTAGGCTATGCCACCCCCTCTGTAGCTTGTATCACATGGATTAAAACTGGTTCTTTTTCTTTCAAGCCCAACTTGAATGTTGGGGTCTTACTCAATGAATTTGTAAACTCGGCCCAAATGGATTGCACAAATTCTTGTATTGTTTTTTTTTATCTTCTTAACTCTTGATCTTGTGATTAGCCCCTCTTGAACTTGCAATAAATATTTTAATGGCCACTCTGGTTCCTTTAATGGATCTTAGAAAACTTATCAGCAACAGCAAAAATCGAATCCCTACCTTTCCTTGACCTAGGCAAGCCCAAAACAAAATCTATAGAAATATCTACCCAAGGCCCACTAGGTATGGGCAAATGAGTGTATAATCTATGTGGTAGGACTCTAGATTTGGCCTGCCTACATGTAATGCATCTAGTACAAACTCTCTCCACATCACGTTTCGTCTTTGTCCAAAAAAATGTTCATGCAACACGTTTAAAGTATTCTTTACACCAAAATGACCCATCAAACCACCTCCACATGTTTCACGCACAAGTAACTCACGCATAGAACTATTAGATACGAAGAGTCTATTCTCCCTAAACAAGTACTCATCGAGTGTGACGCCCCCAACTCCCACGTATAGATATGTGGAAATCGAGGCGTTGGGATGATGACAACATGAGTCACGCACCCCAATGTGTGAACATGCAATACGTGTAAGACAAAAGACACAGAGGATAAGTCAAGTCAAATAACTAAGTACTAGAATTGTTAAATACAAATTTACTTAAATTCAAACGTATCAAAAATTACTATAGTTATTGTAATACCTCGTTTTTACGTATATTTTCACTGAAAGAGTTTTTAATTTAATTAATATATTGGTTCGTTTATTTTAAATTATTGTATTTTAAATTGGTTTTATTTTATTTGATGTGGTGTTTAATTTATTTTAGTTGTTTTATGGTTTTAAAATCGTTTTCGTTGGATCAGCTTTTGGATTCTGGAGGTGAGGACTGGACCTCATTTTCTTTTCTCCACCTTTTCTTTTCTCTTTTTCTTTTTCCCTTTTTCCTTTTTTCTTTCTCTTTTTCTTCTTTTCTTTTTTTTTTCTTTCTTTTCTTTCTTCTTCTTCCCCTCGTGCTCGCGACCCAGTTCCCCCATTTCCGTCCGTTTCTTTCATCGCCCAGTTCACCGCCATCCCGCTGCCATGCAGTGCACTGCCCCCATCGGTCGACTCCCCTTCGGCCAGTGATCACCTTTCTCAATTTTCAGGCCAACTCGTGCAGTCGTTAGCCGCCACGCACGGCTGGAAGTCACGGCACCAGCTCTCCCTTATCTCTCTGTCGCCGGTTGCTTCCTCAGCCCAGAACCGCTGCTCGCCGGCGACGTGGCCGACATCACCCACCCAGTTTTGTTCCCCTCCGACCAGTGAACATTTCCACCAAGTTTCACCTTCATTCGAGCCACTGTTAGCAGCCACGAGCTCCTCTAAGCTGCATGGTTTTTGTGCTTTTCCTCCGCCATCGTTCCACTTCCGGCCACCATCTCTTTACCACTTCATCACCTACCTCTTGCCATTCTAAACAACCCATTTCTGGCCCCGATCCGTTGCCGGAGCAGCTCCCACGAGCTCAACTCCAATCTGCCCCTTTTTGCACTTCCACCGTCACCCACTGCCAAAGCTCATTTTCATTAGCTTCATAAACATCTCTAGACCTTTCCCTATCAATTTCGTGTCTTGGTTTGTCCCCGTTCGGAAGTGGGTAATTTATAACCCACAGCCACAGTGTAAAATACACTGTTACGTTGCTTTTTCTCCACCGTTTGCAACGTCGTGAGCTTTCAAAAAATACCTTATAGCGCTGTAAGTATTTTTCAAACTCTATTTTAGATTTAAATATATATTTTTGTTCTTACAATAAATTATTGGACTGGTTGATTGATTCTGGACTGAGTCCGAGGAGTTCGGGGGTCGGATGGATTGAGGACGGAGTTGTTTGGTTGATGTTGATATTTGCTTGAGATATTTGTGCCTTGATGTTTGCATTGTATAGTGCACGCATGTTCATGTTTAAAAAGGGAAAACCGGATTTTCGTGTAGTTGCATGCATGTACATGTGTTTGTAAAATGAAAACTGGGCTTATAAGCTGGAAATGATTTATGGTATATGTGAACGGTTGGATTGACTGGTTTGAGTCAGAGGCACGTGTAGGGATGTTGGTAAACAGGGACGGTGGTAGAATCCCGCCTGTGATTCCCACCTACGGTGCACGCGTAGGGATGGTGGTAAGCAGGGACGGTGGTAGAATCCCGCCTATGATTCCCGCCTACAGTGCACACGTAGGAACGATAGTGAGCAGGGATGGTGGTAAAGTCCCGCCTGCGATTCCCACTTACAGTGCTCTGATGGTTTGGTTTTTGAGCCGTTATCGGGGATAATGGCAAGGTTGTGTTTAAAGGATATGTTTTGGGCCAAATGAGACTTTTGGCGTGAGTTGGAAAGTAATAAGTTTTTAGGGCCAAATGGGATTTTTTTTTTGGTGTGCGTGGAAAAATGTGGTTTACGGGTTATGTGCATTTGCATTCTTTTATACATATTGTTTGAGTTTTAATATGCTTTTATCTAGTGGCGTTTGGATCTTACTTACCTGCGGCACCATTTTTAATACCATAGATTTTGATGCAGAGATCGAGGAGGAGGAGGAGGCTGAGCCCGAGGAGGCGGATTCGCTGGAGTATTGAGTTGGAGTTTATGTCTTATAGCTGGTTTTTAAACAATATTTGTACCTTGTAATATTTATTATGTATGTTTTGAACGGCTTTGTATTAAACAAAGAAAATTTCTGGTATTTAGTTATATGACTTTGTTTATCCACTGCGTGTTTTCTTTTGCACACTTTTTGCATGTACACACACTTGGCGATAGGGTGGTGACCTGTGATGTCATCATCCCGACGTCTCAATTTTCCTGTATGCGTACGTGGGATTTGTGGGCGTCACAGTTATCCAGCAAAACATAATATAGACCAAACTATATAATTCAAAAGTAGGAAAACAATTCCCAATATACCAGAAAGTGGCACCCAAGCACTCCTTCAGGCGGAGACACATCCTCAGGCTCAACCTTCTCATCATGTGCACCAAAATCTATAGTTCCAAGAAACGGTACCGCAGGTAAGTAATAATCCAAACAACCCACGAGATGAAAATACATTCATGCAACAATAAATATGATTGCAGATGATGAAATATGCATGAGACCCCAAAAAATCATTTTTCCCAAAAATGATTATTTTCCAACACACCAAAATTTCATTTTGGCCCAATAACCAAATCCATTAAAAATAAATTTTCCATTTTCCCAGAAAACGGCCCACATAGAAATCCAACATTTTTCCAGAAAATGATCCACATAAATCCATTTATCCAAAACCAAATATCCAATTTTAATCAGTATGTACCATGATCTCCCCAAGGGATCATCTGCACACCCTAACTCTCTTCGCTATACCACGAACAACGACCGTGCGTATGACTTTGTAATGAGCGATGCCCATTTTGTACCTAGCGCATTCGTGGCCAAGCATCCTCTAGCCCCTGCCAACAGAGGGGCCACGAAGTTGGCATGAGAGTGTTACCATCTCGTCAGATCCCTTTATAGCCCAGGGGATGTCGCTCGGTATATTTTACTCTCGAGAAATTAGAAGAGCTCCACCGAGATAATACCCGATCTTGACTTGGGATCATGATACACACGCACCCAAAAACTATTTCCCACATGAAAACCCATTTTTCATATCCAACACATGAACATGCATGCAATTATGCAATGAACAAGACACTATGCCAATATTCAACAACCAACAAAAATTGAATCACACAAACAACTCCATCCTCCAATCCAACCGACTCCTGAACTCCTCGGACTCATTTTGGCACAACCAACCAATTTCACAAAATATTTGTTGATGCAAAATATATTTAAACTTCAAAAGGTTATTCAGAAAATACTTATAGAGCTTTAAAGGCAATAAAATATGAAAGTAGATAGCTGAAAATGTGGACTGCGGCAATACCAAAAATACCAAGAAAACTCAAAATAAAGCTCATTGTAGGCAACAAAATCAACAAGAACTCATATGAAGCATCACGGCTTTTATGGGCAAAACAGGGCATTACAAAGGGCAGAAAATAGAACAATGAAAAGGACCAAAACAAATGAAAATACAAGGGGAATAAATCACAAACATGAACAAAAGAATTACTAAAGAAAATTAGAGGGAAAACTGAGTATGAAGGCTCACACTTAGACCTGTAAAAGCCAGCAAAACAGAGGAAAAATAAATGCAAGAGAAAAGGGTAATACACAGTTTTACAGGCAAAAGGAAGAAGAAAACTTGGAGATAAAAATGGAAGATAATACCCAAACAAAAATGGAGGAGCTTCGGCACAAAGGTGAAGATGAAGCAGAAATTTTCCAAGGAAGAAGAAGCTGATGTCTACGCAGCAGAGGAAGAAAAGAAAAGAATTTGAAGAAAGAAGAACTCGAACTACACCAGGTGAAGGAGAAAAAAATAAAAATGGAAGGAGAAGATGGAGGCTACGGCAACTAGTTGCAAAAGAAATTGAGAAACTGAATGAAGAAGAGAAAGGAAACAAGAGGCGCATGGGAGAAAGAAGGAGAAGAAAAAAGGATGAAAAGCCCTAAGGGCTACTGCCCAAAACGACACCGTATGAGGGGGTTTAAGGGGTTGGGTCTTGAAGCAACGGTCTAGGCCCAAAAATAAAGGGAATTTGGCCAAAAACAAGATAGAAATCCACTAAACAAAGCCCAAATTGAAAATAAGGATCTACGAAATAAAAATGCGCAATAAAATAAATAAAAACACTACAACTCACTATTAGTAAAATAAAATATTTAAAACCCAACAATAAAATAATTAAAGTAAAGAGTAATTTAAATGCAAAACAATAATTAATATCAAGAAAGCATATTAAAATAATTCCACAACTTAGAAATCATAAAATAAATCCAATGAATAACACATTAAATTTAAAACAAGAGAGTCATTAATTATAATAATTTAAATAATCATTCATTAAAAATAGACATAAATACGGGGTATTACATCATCCCCCTTTAAAATAAAATTTCATCCTCGAAATTTGTAAGATCAAACATTAATGCTAAAACAAGTCATAAGATTCGATTAAGAGCAGGCTTAGGAAACATACCGGAAGTCACCCAAACAAATACGAATATTGTTCTCTCATATCCGCTTCTCTCTCTGAAGAGAAATCTTGAGTTAACGGATCACCCCATGCCACTTTTACCAAGGGTATCGACTTGGATCTCGGTCTTTGCTCTTTTCAATCCACAATTTGCATCGGGGCAACTTCATAAGTAAGATTCGACTATAGCTGAATATGCTCTGGGTCAACGTGTGACCCCCCCAGATTTTCATTTGGGATCATATGGACATCTGAATCATTGAAACATGCAACACAAGGTTACCTGCCCACGTTCATGACATATAGGATGCAATGTTCCTAACATGCATCTAGCATTATGCAATATTCGCAGCAGATATTTTTTTTTGGAATACTGTGCACCAAACTTATAATATCCCAAATGATTAAAGCATAATCCATGCATACTTAACAAAATAAACATCCACGATTACAATACGAATCTTAGAAGATTGTAATCTCAAAACATGGGAGACCAGACTGCATATTTACATTACCAAAATACACTATTGAGCTAATTCATCGAGTAACTGGCATAACTCGACTAATGAGGCTGGAATACTAAAATAACTATAAAAGCTGTAAGCTCCGCATAGTGTTTGCGGCATCTAGTCAGCCTCCTCCAGTCTATCAGTGTCCGCTCCTTACTCTGATCTTGACACATTGCCTACCATTCGGGGGGAATGGTAGTTGGGAGTACCACAGTGAGATTTGATTATAAATCTTAGTAAGTTAACAAGAAACTTCCATACAGGTTAATGATGCATGCATGGCAATAAATGTATGAATGCACAATCAAAGTCAATAGAAACATGACATAACATGGCATAAAATAACAAGCATAACGTGGCTTGAAAAAACATGGCATGAGCTGACATAACTTGAATTGAAACTGAAACTTAGCTTGGTGTGACATAAATGTGAATTATAACATGGACGTGAACTTGAAACATAACATAGACGTGAACTTAAAACTTGACATGAACATAAACTTGAATATAACGTAACGTGAAACATGACTTGAAGGTGATATACATGAACTTGGAATCTTGTTCAATAGAATTAATTAATTAAGTGACCATATGGGTGCTACATGGGTCTCCTTGAGCCGTGTGTCTGTCCTCAAACAAAAAGAAAAACAAATGATAGTTTAGGCAATATCAACTCGACCTCAAAGAGAAGTATCATCACTCACCAAGCTTTTATGAATTTAGATTTCATCTCTAGTATCTTACTCTTTTAACATCAAAGATAGCAAGAAAATCAATAAAAAATTTTGCAATTTGTCAAGCAAGAGTTAGGTGTTTACTTCAACCTAAAGCTAAGACCTTGAGTGTGTGTGTGATTGATGGCTTGCAAAATTTCATATTGCAGATTTTACAAGTTCGTTCGAGCGGAGGCTTTTAACCGCTCGAGCGAATTCAGGCAGATTCAAACGCTCGACTGCCGCTCGACAGGGAGCTCGAGCAGGTTGCTGAAAAACGAAGATCGCTCGAGCGGAGACATTGGCCGCTCGAGCGAAATCAGGCAGAGTCAAACGCTCGATGTGCGCTCGATAGGACGCTCGAGCGAAATCAGGCAGAGTCGAACGCTCGACGCGCGCTCGACACCCCGCTCGAGCGAACATCGTATTTTGACAGATTTTAGGTTTTCCGCCGTGGGACCATATAAAAGGCCATTCTTCACTCTAGAGCCGCGAGTTTTGACTGGAGAACACTCTTTGGGAGAGAAAAACATAGCTAGAGGGATTCAAATCATTTGTTTTGGAGACGGAATTCCAATTTATTGCACGTACGTTGGATTCATACACGAGCACGGACGGGAGAAAGGCGTTGAATCGTTCCCTTGAGCTTTTGACGACCAGTTGAGGCTGCAAGGAGGATTTTTCAGTGTTTATTTTCTTCTTCCCATCTTCTCAGAACAATTATGGTGAATTCGTTTATGTTGAATTCCAATTCTAGCATGAGCTAAAGTTTCTTCTTTCTAGGAAAACGATGTAACCTAATTCCGAACTATGCTTGTTTGTTCATGCTAATTTAATGCAAATTCTCTCTTTGTTTATCTGATTTATTCTGAGTTTAATGCTTCTAATTAACTGGCCATTGATTAGATGATTATTAATCTTGTGATTTGCTATCGAAAGAGGGAATCATAGGGTAGATCTTGGATATTTCAGCATAGGTAAGTATAGAGCTCGAAAGACTTGTATGAACCTGTGTAGTAATTAAATCATTGGTCTTATTGCGTTCTTGATTATTTAATTTGCATATTCTTGTGTGAATTGATAAACTAGAATCACTTCCAATTGACTATCGAAAGAGGCTTTTGGATGAATTAGAGATTTGCTAATAGACAAAAGAGGTTTAAGTTAAATTAGCTGGATGAGAAAAGCATAGTGAAGGATTATGGTGAAATCGATTTCCTAGAAGTTTTCTTCTCTATTGAATTTGATCTTCAAACATCAGTTTTATATTCTAGCTTATTTCTCTTTGAGTTGATCTAGTTTTATTTGCTACTACAAAAACCTTAGCGATTCCTCTAGATAAAATTGAGATTAGCATAATTTTGGTATTTGGCAAGAGTAAGGTACCAATCCCTGAGGACGATACTCTT